>NC_044554.1:31839527-33169698 GCF_007565055.1 Rhinopithecus roxellana
ACCATCCTGGCTAACACGGTGAAACCCCGTCTCTACTAAAAAATATAAAAAATTAGCCGGGCGAGGTGGCGGGCGCCTGTAGTCCCAGCTACTCGGGAGGCTGAGGCAGGAGAATGGCGTGAACCCGGGAGGCGGAGCTTGCAGTGAGCTGAGATCTGGCCACTGCGCTCCAGCCTGGGCGACAGAGCGAGACTCCGTCTCAAAAAAAAAAAAAAAAAAACAGCAAAATAAAACAAGAATGCATATCCTCAACAATGGCACTTCATTGTTGCCTGATCCAACAATCTTTGGAAATAAAAATTCTATTGAATTATCCATTAGTTAGACAGTAGCTTAAACCTTTTGTTTAGCTTGTGTTCATTTTATGAAGAATAATCAGACAATTAAAAAGCAAAAAGGGGAGAGCAGCCAGGAAACATAAGCTTCTGGAGAGAGTTTAACACTTAGTAGCAGAGAAGACCAAGAGGGCCAGGATAGACTCTGTGAAGGCCTGTGCTATGACAAGGTGGTGGTTGGGGGGCATTTTGTGCTATTCTTCTTCAGATGGCACAATGTAGAATCCATAGGTAGAAGTTACATGAGGGCGTGCTTCGGTTTCACAAAAGAAAGAGAACTCTAGCAAATAAAGGTATCCAAAAATAGAATGAGAGCAAATCAATGACGCATAGATCAGGGCTCCAAGCCCCTGATAATTTATTTCAGGAATCTGAAAAACCAGTTTGTGGCTGAAATCTGGCTTGCTGCCACCTGTTTTTCTATAATCTGTGAGCTAAGAATAGTTTTTACTTTTCTGAATGGTTGAAAAGAAATAAAAAGAAGAATAATGTTTAGTGACATGTGAAAGTTATATACAATTCAAATGTTAGTGTCTATATAAATGTTATTGGAATGTAGCCAAGTACATTTATTTACATACCATGTGCCCTACAGCAAGAGTCAGCTGCACTGGAAACTATACAGTTCATAAAGCCTAGGCTATTCACTACAGGCACTCCTTTATAGGAAAATCATACATTACTAGTTGATTTATACTAAGAAATAGAAAAAACTACTTTAAAGAACAACGTAAGGGCTGTTGGAGCTTAGAAGATAGTCCCATGTTTGTAGTAGTTACTCGTATCATAGTAAGTATTATCACACATAATCACCCCGCAAGTGTTTTTTTTTTTGTTGTTTTTTTTTGTTTTGTTTTAGGATTTTCAAGTTTTAATTTAGTAATACTTACTGAGCACTTTTGAGATGGAATTCCACTCTTGTTTCCTAGACTGGAGTGTAATTGTGGGATCTCGGCTCACTGCAACCCCTGGCTCCTGGGTTCAAGTGATTCTCCTGCCTCAGACTCCCAAGTAGCTGGGATTACAGGCGTGTACCACCACACCTGGCTATTTATGTATTTTTAGTAGAGACATGGTTTCACCGTGTTAGTCAGGCTGGTCCTGAACTCCTGACCTTTAGATCCACCTGCCTCGGCCTCCCAAAGTGTAGGGATTACAGGCATGAGCCACCACGCCCAGCTACTGAGCACATTTTGTTTCAATCAAGAATATAAAATCTCTGCTCTAAAGTAATTAATGCAAAAGACTTTCCAAATTATAAAATTTAGCATACAAGTGAATATAAAAGCACAAATAGTATAATAGTATGCATAATATAAATAATGTAATAAGGCAAACAGCTACATGAGCCCACTATCATCTTTGGTCTACCATATGATCCAGCAATCCGACTACTGAGTATATATTCAAAAGGAAGGAAATAAGTACAGTGAAGAGACATTTGCACTCCTGTTTGTTGCAGCCCTGTTAACGACAGCTAAGATTCGGGAGCAACCTAAGTGTCCATCAACAGATGAACACAGAGTATCTCAATAGCCCCCAATGGTTCCTCCGATTTCACTCTTTGCACTAACAGTCTAATCTCCCCACAAAGTGGTATTATCTTTATAAATGTATAATTGGGATCACACTATTCCCTACAACAGCTTTCTGTTCTTTTTGAACTCATGAAAAGTACTGACTAAAGTCCTTTTTCTGGTGAACTAGGAGGTGTCATGTGAACCATCTGGAATGCCTTGTGTGAATTATCTTCATGGGTTTGCTCCTTCACATCAGGTCTCTGTGCAAATGTCATCTTAGCAGAGAGGTGGTCTTTCCTAGCTATTCTATATCACATATCATTTCCCCTCTCTTCCAACATCCCTTCTTTTCTGAGCTTTATTTTTCCTTATAGTTTCTCTCATTACCAAATTTATTATATGCTCATTTATTAGCATACTTACTAATTTTATGTTTTCTGTCTCTTGATTATAAGCTCTCTTTTGTATGTTTTATTCTCTACTAAAAACCCTACAGCTAAAACCATGTCTGGTACATAGTAGGTGTGAATGAATAACTGAATGAATCTGAGGGAGTGATCATGACCAGGAATCTGGCACTCTGGGTTTCATAGATGGCCAAGTAAATGATGAAACATAAAAAAGCAATAAAAATAAAGCTGGAGTTGCTGACTATGGCTTCTCAGCTCTAACTGCTAATGTGCAATATGACTAATTCTAAGGGTAAGGATTAAGTTCAGTAGATAATTTTTTGTTTGTTTGTTTGTTAAGTTTCATTTAATGTCAGTAGGTCTATCTGGAAATCTCCACTATCCTAAGCCCATTTGTAATTGACCTTGCTCTGTTATGAAGTAATTAAATTAAGTATATCTCTTCATCCCACCCTGGCTGTCACCTGCAGAAAACTCCCACACATTTCAATGGCTTCCAAAGATGTAGAAAGAGGAATAGGCCAGACACTAGGTGTGCAAGGGGCAGTATTACAACAGCCTCTCAGAGAGACTCCGGTGGGCTCAAACTCAGTTGCCCATAGTAGCAATCTCCTTATTAAAGATCTTTTTTGTGGCTTTCCACCCCAACTTGTCTCACCTCCCCTCTCTCCAACTGCATTTATTGGACCAATGTCAAATAAACCATATGCACCCATATTCATGTATCAGGGTCTACTTTTTGTACTTATAGGTTACTTTATAAAATAGTTCCTCACTGCAAAAAGAAAAAGGCATGATTTAAGTCCAAGTTCTGTTTCTGACAAGAATATCTTAAGTCATTGAATCCCAGAATTTTATTTTTCCTATCCGTACAAAAATTGGGAAAACAATAATTATCTTACTTTCTATCTTTCAAATATTCTGAAGAACAAAAATAAAATCTCTTGTACTATAAAATGACTCTATGCATGCAAAAGGTTATTTCTGAAGTTAGCTGTCAGCCAAGCAGCAGTGTTTACTGAAATAGTTCCATCTCAAGCAGGTCCCTTTGGGTATTTCCATGGAAGTGATGCATCGAAGACCATATCTTCACCATGGCATTTACTTCTAAAGTACAAAGTAGGATTTATTGTTGCTTAACCATAGGACTACATGGTTTTGATTTTGATTTTTGCCTTTTATAATTTGACAAACCCTGCTATAAATACAGTTTTAGGACATGGATCTCAAACATATCAACATGATATTTGTTCAGCCCCCAAATCCAATCCCAAATACTCACACGTCCAGAGAAAGACTCTTATAAAATATCTTTGGTTATTCTAAATGGAAGAACAAGAAAGCCTTTCAGAAAATTCCTATGAAAAATATCTCCATCACAAAATTAATTTGGAAATGGAGCATCCTCTTTTTAATTTTTCATGGCAAAAGGTCTATTATTCTAATCAGATTAAAATTAAAAGGTTATTTTATTTTCTTCCAGGAACTTAATTACTAGAGAAATTAGAACCCAGATTAAAGGATCCTTGCTGATAGCAGCCACTGCTGTATCAAAGCTTAAGCTGTGATTCCTATTCATTTCCAATTATTATTTTGAAAATTTAATGTTAATTATCAAGAGGTGATACCTCAGTCATCTATGATAAAAATGAGTCCCCAAATGTAGTGAAGTTTATTCTTAAATGTGGAAAGGAAGACTTAATTTCTTATAGAAAAATGTGCTGCTTCTTTCACATTTTCTTTGTCTACATGTTGTAAAAAATAGTATGCTGAAGGCTGTCTCCAGAGAAGAATAAAATTTCATGATCTTTTTATATATCGACATATATAAAATTCTAAGCTCTATGTGCTAGCCATGGTGAGACTTTACTTGGGTTTGATTCATAACACCTCACATAATTTTTTAAAACAATTATCTCCAGTATATAGGGAGGGACTGAGTCTACTAATCTGTAAGCATCCTACAGATGGTAACAGGTAAAACAGAATTGGAACTCAGATATAGTTGGTTCTAGAGCTTGAACAAATACACAACAAACAAAACAAGAACCACAACAAAATACGTTATATAGACCCTGTGCATCCATGATCAGAGTTTTCTTATACTATGCAAACACACATATGCGCACACAACACATGCGTACACACAACACACGTGTACAAACACAGGTGCACACATGTACAAACACACACACATGCACACACACACACTTCCATTTGCTACCACATCTGGAGAGGTGCTCAGTTTCTGGGGATATCCATGTCTCATATGTCATCAGGTCTGGAAATAAAATCAGGCTTTGAGTATGTGGATTAAGTATTTGTACACTAGTTACTCTCAGTATTTGTATAGCATTAGAATGGTGACTGGCACATAGGAGACAGTATATCTATATTATTAAGACAAAAAACATAGAAATTTTATTTCATTTTATTTCATAGAAAAGTAAGCTGAGATACATTTAATAATTTGTCTTTCAGCAGGGTGCTGCAGCTCACACCTGTAATCCTAGCACTATGGGAGGCCAGGCGTGCGGATCACCTGAGGTCAGGAGTTTGAGACCAGCTTGGCCAACATGATGAAACCCCATCCCTACTAAAAATAGAAAATTAACCGGACATGCTGGTGGGCACTTACAATCCCAGCTACTTGGGAGGTTGAAGCAGGAGAATTGCTTGAACCCGGGATGCAGAGGTTGCAGCAAGCTGAGATAGTGCCACTGCATTCCAGTCTAGGCAACAAGAGTGAAACTTCATCTCAAAAAGAAAAAAAAAAATTGTCTTTGGAGTTTACTATCTCATAATTACCAATATTGATGTAGTGATAAGTAAGTTTTCTAAACAAGAAAGCAATGCAGTAAGTCTTTACAATGTGGAGATCATACCTTTCACCTACAGGACAACCAAAAAATGTGTCTTAGCCTTTTGTTAATGGAAATTTGAGGCTTGTGAAAACATATACAGTGACACGGGAAATATATCCTGTATCTTAAACAACTAAGACAAAGGTAAAGATGATTTGTTCCACAGAAACGTGTTGGACAATTCACAAAGCTAGGACAAAGTCACTGACGTTAAAGTTGCCTGTGAAGACATTAGAACAAAATTATTTCTAAAAAGTGAGAATGAAAAACTGAACTTTCTAAATGATTTACGTATGTAATATGAAAAACACATAAATATTATTGACATCTTCATTAGGCCTTGACAGTTTATGTGCAAGTTAGTAAAAATATACAATAATCCAGGGAACATGGAGAATTACCTTACATTTGGGGTCATACAATATTCAGGCACACGTGGAGCTTGCCCCATGAGAGGCTGAGATCGAATTGGAACCTGGGGCTGTTAGATTCACACTAGGTGGAATAGCACAATGAATAAGAACCTGGACTCTGAAGTCACACTGTCTGGATATAATTCTCATTTCTGCTCATCTGATAGCTGGGCCTTCAGCAAGTTAACCTTTTTATGCTTCAATTTCCTTTTTTATAAAATGGTAATAGTGAAATAATCTATTTCATAAGGTTTTTGTAAGATTAATTGTCTACATTACCATGTAGAATATGCCTAGCATCTAATTAGCACTCAGTAAATATTAGTTATTTGTTTATATTCAGTGAGTGAACTTAGTTCTCTAAATATCAACTTGGGTTGTTACTCAGGAGGCTGAGGCAGGAGAATTGCTTGAACCTGGGGGGTGGAGACTGCAGTGAGCCAAGATTGCACCACTGCACTCCAGCCTGGGCAACACAGTGAGGCTCCATCTTAAAAATAAAGAAATTTTAAAAACAAATTGTTTTTATTTTATGTACAAATACCTTCCTCTCCCATATATATATATATATATATATATATATATATATATATAGTAATGCAATATCAGTGGTAAGAAATTTGTTGATTTGGACAGGTATCTGATACGCCTCTTGTGAATATCAGAGTCAACAGTTTTCAACATCAATTCTGAGCTATGCAATAAAATCAAGCATTTTTTAAACGGAGTCTTGCTTTGTTGCCCAGGCTGGAGTGCAGTCATGCCATCTTGGCTCACCGCAACCTCTGCCTCTTGGATTCAAGAGATTCTCCTGTCTCAGCCTCCCACCACCATGCCTGGCTAATTTTTGTACTTTTAGTAGAGGCAGGGTTTGTTTCACCATGTGGCCAGGCTGATCTCGAACTCCTGACCTCAGGCAATCCGCCTGCTTTCTTAATAGTTACCCATAAACTTTATCCTTTCCAAAATGTGTTTTTTCTTCAAATATTTAATACATGTGATTCTGAACCTCTGTGAAATATTTCTAAAAGTTAAATGTAATGTTAAGTGAGGGTTTCTTATGGTTAATAACTTGAGGAGACTGATATGAACTTGAGTACATATTTTCCAATTTTTAAAAAATATATAGCTTTGAAACAGATTTAATTTCATACTTTAAAAATTAAATGCAAAAACATGATGCTGCTTCATAATAGGTATCCTCGGCTATTCAATAATTCATAATGATAAAAACGTTTCAATTGACATTTTAAAAGGAAACTGATATTTCTAAAGAGGATTTAACCTAAAACCAACATCTTTGAAACCATATTCCAGCATTTCTCAATTTTTTATAATATAAATTGTTTCATAATATTTTCTCTAACACCTCCCTAACTTACAATTGTTAGAAACACTTGTTTTGAATGCAAATGTAAAATGCTAATGAAAAGTTTTCTATCTGTGCTTTCTAATGTTATTATTTTTAAAGTAAGACTCTTGAGGTGGTTGCTTTGGTTGAACAAGAAGAAACAGATGTTGCTCTTATTAGCGACAAGAAGAAAAGACTGGCTTAATGAATGTCAGAAAAAAAAGAATGTATTTAAAATATAGTAGCAAATGAAGATGTAACATCTGTTAGAAAATGCTTCAAATAAAATTACAGTGACTGGAGTTTTCAGTCTTGTGATCAATATTCAATCTTGAGAGCAAAATTTCCTAGAATATGAATTCATCTTTAGGCAGTTACAAGGTTCTATGATGTGTTACTAATATATCTTATTAATAGTCAATTATCCTTTCATGCAATAAAACTTTGAAAAGGTATATAAATTTTCATATAAATATGCCATGCACTATTTCTTATATTATCTATATAAATTCCATATCATAAGAAAATGGATCCATTTTGACCTTTCTCATTTTCACATGCCAATCTAAACCACATTATAAATATGATCAATTGTTGTCAGATAAAACATGTAAAAAGGTGCTTGGGCAGGTACAAGATACTTTTGCTTTTTATGATAAAGAAACTGCCAAAAGCTTTATTGCAAAGTTATAAAGACAGAGTCACGCTAGAATGTGTCCTTCTTTTGGAAAAATCACTTGAATAGAACTTTAAGTAAAACACATACATTGGGGAGAGCGTATGGCATGACATTTTTTGGATGTGTTATTGCAAATAAACATTTCACAGCTGGGCGTGGTGGCTCATGCCTGTAATCCCAGCACTTTGGGAGGCAGAAGCGGGCAGATCACCCAAAGTCCAGAGTTCAAGACCAGCCTGACCAACATGGTGAAACCCTGTCTCTACTAAAACCACAAAATCAGCCAGCGTGGTGGCGCATGCCTGTAATCCCACCTACTCCAGAGGCTGAGGCAGGAGAATCACCTGAACCCGGGAGGCGGAGGTTGCAGTGAACCAAGATTGCGCCATTGCATTCCAGCCTGGGCAATAAGAGCAAAACTCTGTCTCAACAAACAAACAAACAAACAAACCCATAAATGATCACTTCATTTATCTAATATGTAGAATCTTAGGGATGGGATGAATTCTTTTCTTACAGGCACCCAAATTCCTCTAAGAAAAAAGGGATCTAGGTAGTGGTCCTTCTCTTGTCTGCACATTAGAGTCATTTGGAGGAGCTTTGAAAGTTCCACCCTGATTCCTCCAAATCATTAATGAGAGAAATTAAGGCACTAAATAAATGGAGATATATACCGTGCGATTCTAACTAAATCCCAACAATATAGTTTTTGTAGAAATACATGAGCTGATTCAAAAATGTTTAGGAAAATGCAAAAAGACCTTAAATATTCAAAATAAGCAAAAAAGAAAAACCAAGTTAGAGAACTTACTTGATTTCAAGAGTATAAATTTATGTTATCAGAGAAAGATCATAAATAGACTCACATGTAGGTAGTCAATTTTTTTTTTTAACAAAGGCACCGAGGCAATTTAATGGAGAATGAAAAGTGTCTTTTTCAAAAAATGATGCCGAAAGAACTGGATAAATATAGAGAAGATGTATTTTTGACTTCTACTTTATACAATCAAACAAAAAAAGTGGTTCTCAATAGATTTTAGACCTAAGAAAACAATATTTTCAGGACCTTGGGGCTAACAGAGGTTTCCTAGAGGACATCAAAATCACTTGATAATTTGAGATCCATCAAATTTAAAAACTTTTTCTCATCAATAGACATGGTTTAATAAAATCCACAGCAAGAAAGAGACTAGGAAAAAATATCTTAAGTGCATGTATCTTAAAATAGAATATACTAAAATATACTAAGAGCTCCTATAAATCAATAATTACTGGAAAAAATGGGCAAAAGTCACATCCCAAATAAAGATCTATTAATTACTCATAAGCACATTAAAAAGTACTTTATATTATTATTCATCAGGGAAACCAAAACCATGATATATAACTGTATACCCATTTCTGTGGCCAAAAATTAAAAGGACTAAGTAGGATCTAGAGCAATTTGAACCCTCATGCATTGCTAGCTGGAGTATAAAATTGTACAATCTTTTTGGAAAACTCTGGACAGTTTTTAATAAAGTTAAACATATATTAATCCTATGACACAACGATCCCCCTCCTAAGTATGTAGCTACCAATATCAAAATGTATGTTGCAAAAAATACTCATACAGGAATGCTTGACAGCCTTATTCACAACAGTTGCAAACTGGAAATAAACACATGTACATACGGCGTATATTCAAACAAGGAAATATTGCTAAATCATAAAAAAAGAAAAAAGAATGAACTAGTGACACAAGCAACAGCATGAATGAATTTTTTAAATATTGCGTTTTGTAAGGAAAACCTGCACATAAAAATAACATGTTTTATATGAAATTCAAAAACAGGCAGAACTAGTTTATAAAATAGACAGGGAGGGGAACATCACACACCAGGCCTGTTGTGGGGTGAGGGGAAAGGGGAGGGAGAGCATTAGGACAAATACTTAATGCACGTGGGGCTTAAAACCTAGATGATGGGTTGATAGGTGCAGTAACACCATGGCACATGTACAGCTATGTAACAAACCTGTACGTTTGGCACATGTATCCCAGAACTTAAAGTAAAATAAAATTTTAAAAAAGAATAAAACAATCAAGCTAATAGAAATCAGAACAGCAGCTGTCTATGGGAAGGTGGCTGCAAGTGGGAATGGACTGTAGGTTGGCACGAGGAACTTTCTCAGGTAGAGAAAATGTTCTATATGCTGATTGGGTGTTTGTTGTCTCAGGGTATATACTTATCCAAATCCATTGAATTGTACTTTTAAAATCTGCATGTTTCATGAACAGTTGTCCCTTATTATTTGCAGATTCTACATTTGTGAATTTGCCTACTTGCTAAAATTTAGTTGTAAACGCAAAATCATTACCCATGGTCATTTAAAGACTCATGCACATACAGAGTGGTCCTAAGGCACAAGTTTCCAACTGAGGTAATGCTTTGCCTTCCTGTTTAAGGTCTCAACCTACAAACAAGTATTCTTTTCACTGTATATCCAGTGTCATTTTTTTTTTTTTTTTTTTTTGGAGATGGAGTCTCGCTCTGTCATCGAGGCTGGAGTGCAGTGGTGCAATCTTAGTTCACCGTAACCTCCGCCTCCCGGGTTCAAGCAATTCTCCTGCCTCAGCCTCCCGAGTAGCTGGGATTGCAGGCGCAAGCCACCACGCTCGGCTAATTTTTTGTAATTTTAGTAGAGACGGGGTTTCAGTGTGTTGCCCAGGCTGGTCTCGAACTCCTAACCTCTTGATCCGCCGGTTAGGAATACTTTTTAACCAACAGAACAAGAGTGAGTCACTGCGCCCTGCCAGTGCTATGTTTTTTATACTTTTGTGCTTTTGTTGACTTTGCTGTTACAAGTGGTCTCCTAACATAATGCTAAAGTGCTGTTTAGCGATCCTAAGTTAAAGCTGTTACGTGCCTTACACAGAAAATACGTGTTTGTTAAATTTGATTCTGGCTTAAGTTACAATGCTGTTGAACGTGAGCTGTGTTTGAATCAATGATAAATATTCAATACAGTAACTTTAAACAGAAACACACACAAAAACAAGGTTACGTATTGATTAGTTGGTGCAAATATTGTGATCAGAGGCTAGCAGGAACCTAACCCTGTATTTCCCGTAGGAAAAATGGTTCAATAGTTGCTAATTCAGTTTTCACAGTGACTGTATAGAACATAACAATATATTGACTGAGAATAATGAGAATCAACTGTATGTAATTTTTGCCTCAATAATATATAAATGTTTTCAAATGGAATAGTGGTGATATTCATTTTAAAGTTCAACTAAGTTTCATTCAATGTCTACTTTATGCTCTATTTTCTGCATTATCAAACAATGGGAAACCCAATACACATGAAATTATTTGTTCTTAAACAAGAGAAACCAATCAGACTCTTAAAATGTTGAACTTACAGAGATCAATATTTTAGCATATTAAAAATTAAATAACTACCCCAAGACTACATGTTCATGTAAAAATTTTTAGTAGCTGTTTCAACCATTACTGACTCCCAGCCAAAAGACAAACATGACTATATTTCAAAGACTCTTATTTGAAACTTCTTTATTCTGCTAATGATTCATCTCTTTTCTTGACATAATCTTACAGAGCAGGTAACTTTAGTAGAAATATGTTTATACAAGGAGTCATTTTCATTAATCTTATCACTTTTGGCTGACTCCTTCTCCTTCCTTCCTTCCTTTCTTTCTTCCTTCCTTCTTTCCTTTCTTCCTCCCTTCCCTCCTTTCCTTTATTTTTCTTTCCTCTTTACTTCTCACTCTCCCCAACTGTCTGTTTTTTTTTTTTCTTCAGTATTTGATTCTCTGTTGAATATGAAACACAATACAAGTTGTCGTGAATAGGAAGCTATTGTTAGCTTCAAGGAGGGCTCCAATTCATCTGACTATTGATTAATGAAGACAGGTAGATAAGATCTAAGATGGGGTGTGGCAAAGCCATTAGAGTCTGGGTGTCATAGCAGAATGTCATTCATACCAGGATTTCAAATGACAATATCAATCCTCTGTTTATTTATGAATATGTATTGAATACCTACTATTTTCTAAGTACTATTTTCTAAGTACTATTTTAGCACTAGAGATAAGTATGTCATAACTGGTTTCTGGTCTAGAAATATTTAGCTATTTTAATTTGAATAACTTATTAAATTTCTTGGTAACTTGGTTTCCTTACAGAGGAAATCATGATTCATGAGTCACAATGTATAGGAGGCACCTGATATCATCAAGAGATAGTAGCATCTTTTATTTTATCATTATTATTTTGTCATGTATGTATAAAGGGAAGGCACTTTGGAGGTTTTAGAAAGGGAACACATCACATTTTGTGTGTAGTGTGTGAGGTCACAACACAAAGACATTAGAGGGTGGCATTTGAGATGGGATTCAGGTTTTAAATACAGACTTTTAAAGAATACAATTCTTCATCCATAAAGCGACGTTTATTGGAGAAAACTTGGAAAACTCAAAAAAGTATACCAGAGAAAATATTCATATCATGAACAGATATCACACTTCATATTTGTTGTATTTTATCTGGCTTTGGCCATGGGTAACTGCAAACTACTCACATTCCTTTGATAACTGAAGAAAGGTTAAAAAATAAAGTATAACAGGAAGAAGCCCATGATGATCATCATCTACTGCTTTCTCTGATTTCTTATGACTGGGGTGATTTGACAGCCTTTGCTTTTCATCTTGTCATCTATTCTATTTTCAGCTATTCTCTAAAGAGAATAACATGTAAATTCACTCGCACCAGCTTAAGCCCTTTTATGGTTCTTCTTCAAAGAGTCAAGCTCATTCTTTCACTCATTTATTCACTCATTAATTCATCTCTTACCATGTGAGTGGCATAGTTTGAGGTGCCAGGGATATAAGAGTAAACAAGACACACAAGGCCCCTGCCCTCATGGAGCTTAAATTCTTGTGTGCAAAGACAGATAATGGGTTAACAGGTAAATTTCAGATGGTGATAACTGCTATGAAATAACTAAAACAGAGATTGTGATAGAGAGATAAGAATGATGGACAAAAGGGTAATGCTCTGAGGACGTGACAGTAAATCTGACGCCTGAAGGACAACAAGAAGTCAGCCACATGATGATCTGATGCAAAGGCCCTGAGAGAAGATAAGCTTGGTGTATTGGAGCGCCAGAACAAAGTGACCAGAGTCCAGAAGGCAACGAGGAGGGACTGAGGAAATAAGAGAAAATATATAAGCAAAGATCTGATAAGTACAAGGCAAGAGTGAAGGTAGGGACATCTATTAGGAAGGTCTTACAGTCATCAGGGCAAGAGATGAAGGGAGTTTGGACAGAGGTTAGCCCTGGAGAAACGTGGCCAGATTTCTCATGTTTTGGAGGCACAGCTGATGGGTCATTGACCGGCTGTCAAAATTTTGAGAAAGAGATCTGTGACTTAAGCAACTGAGTGGAAATGGATGCCATTTAACTGTAATGAGAGACTGGGGAGGGAGTCGAGGTTGGGCATATCTGTGAGATAGCTAAGTAGAGATATCGGGTAGGCCGTTATATATTTGGGTCTGGAGCCCAAGAAAAAAAATGCAGTCTGGAGATATAAATCTTATGTCATGAGCATAAGTCATGGGGCAAGATGAGGTTACCTGGGGAGAGACTTGACATGGAAAAGAGAAGAGAGTTTAGGTTGAGCCTTGCAAGTGCTCTAAATTTTAGAAGTTGAGAAAATGGATGAGAGGCCAGGTGGCAGAGATTCTTGGCTTGTCTAAACTTCAGTTAAGTTCCTAAAGTTTCTCCTAGGCCCATCTGTGCAATTCCTTATACAATTCAGTTTAGCAAAGATCCTGACTAAGTAAGTTTAGCAAGACACCCCCCCACCCCGATTCCTACTCCCCCTGCCCATTTTCCATATCTAATTACCCCAGTATCTGATCAGGTTCCTCATCCTTCGCCATTACTGGGGATGGCGGATCACCCCAGCCTGCCTTCAGCAAGAATCCTGTTAGGACAGTTTAACCAGAATCCCCTTTGCATCTGATGCTTCTTCTTTTTTTTTTTTTTTTTTTTTTTTTTTTTTTTTTTTTTATTTTTTATTTTTTTATTATACTTTAAGTTCTAGGGTACATGTGCATAACGTGCAGGTTTGTTACATATGTATACTTATGCCATGTTGGTGTGCTGCACCCATCAACTCGTCAGCACCCATCAATTCATCATTTATATCATGTATAACTCCCCAATGCAATCCCTCCCTCCTCCCCCCTCCCCCCTCCCCATGATAGACCCCAGTGTGTGATGTTCCCTTCCCGAGTCCAAGTGATCTCATTGTTCAGTTCCCACCTATGAGTGAGAACATGCGGTGTTTGGTTTTCTCTTCTTGTGATAGTTTGCTAAGAATGATGGTTTCCAGCTGCATCCATGTCCCTACAAAGGACGCAAACTCATCCTTTTTTATGGCTGCATAGTATTCCATGGTGTATATGTGCCACATTTTCTTAATCCAGTCTGTCACAGATGGACATTTGGGTTGATTCCAAGTCTTTGCTATTGTGAATAGTGCCGCAATAAACATACGTGTACATGTGTCTTTGTAGTAGACTAATTTATAATCCTTTGGGTATATACCCAGTAGTGGGATGGCTGGGTCATATGGTACATCTAGTTCTAGATCCTTGAGGAATTGCCATACTGTTTTCCATAATGGTTGAACTAGTTTACAATCCCACCAACAGTGTAAAAGTGTTCCTATTTCTCCACATCCTCTCCAACACCTGTTGTTTCCTGACTTCTTAATGATTGCCATTCTAACTGGTGTGAGATGGTATCTCATTGTGGTTTTGATTTGCATTTCTCTGATGGCCAGTGATGATGAGCATTTTTTCATGTGTCTGTTGGCTGTATGAATATCTTCTTTTGAGAAATGTCTGTTCATATCCTTTCCCCACTTTTTGATGGGGTTGTTTGTTTTTTTCTTGTATATTTGTTTGAGTTCTTTGTAGATTCTGGATATTAGCCCTTTGTCAGATGAGTAGGTTGCAAAAATTTTCTCCCATTCTGTAGGTTGCCTGTTCACTCTGATGGTAGTTTCTTTTGCTGTGCAAAAGCTCTTAAGTTTAATTAGATCCCATTTGTCAATTTTGGCTTTTGCTGCCGTTGCTTTTGGTGTTTTAGACATGAAGTCCTTGCCCATGCCTATGTCCTGAATGGTACTACCTAGATTTTCTTCTAGGGTTTTGATGGTATTAGGTCTAACATTTAAGTCTCTAATCCATCTTGAATTAATCTTCGTATAAGGGGTAAGGAAAGGATCCAGTTTCAGCTTTCTACTTATGGCTAGCCAATTTTCCCAGCACCATTTATTAAATAGGGAATCCTTTCCCCATTTCTTGTTTCTCTCAAGTTTGTCAAAGATCAGATGGCTGTAGATGTGCGGTATTATTTCTGAGGACTCTGTTCTGTTCCATTGGTCTATATCTCTGTTTTGGTACCAGTACCATGCTGTTTTGGTTACTGTAGCCTTGTAGTATAGTTTGAAGTCAGGTAGCGTGACGCCTCCAGCTTTGTCCTTTTGACTTAGGATTGTCTTGGCAATGCGGGCTCTTTTTTGGTTCCATATGAACTTTAAAGCCGTTTTTTCCAATTCCGTGAAGAAAGTCATTGGTAGCTTGATGGGGATGGCATTGAATCTATAAATAACCTTGGGGAGTATGGCCATTTTCACGATATTGATTCTTCCTATCCATGAGCATGGTATGTTCTTCCATTTGTTTGTGTCCTCTTTGATTTCACTGAGCAGTGGTTTGTAGTTCTCCTTGAAGAGGTCCTTTACATCCCTTGTAAGCTGGATTCCTAGGTATTTTATTCTCTTTGAAGCAATTGTGAATGGAAGTTCATTCCTGATTTGGCTCTCTGCTTGTCTGTTGCTGGTGTATAAGAATGCTTGTGATTTTTGCACATTAATTTTGTATCCTGAGACTTTGCTGAAGTTGCTTATCAGCTTAAGGAGATTTTGGGCTGAGACGATGGGGTTTTCTAAATATACAATCATGTCATCTGCAAACAGGGACAATTTGACTTCTTCTTTTCCTAACTGGATACCCTTGATTTCTTTCTCTTGCCTGATTGCCCTAGCCAGAACTTCCAACACTATGTTGAATAGGAGTGGTGAGAGAGGGCATCCCTGTCTTGTGCCAGTTTTCAAAGGGAATTTTTCCAGTTTTTGCCCATTCAGTATGATATTAGCTGTGGGTTTGTCATAAATAGCTCTTATTATTTTGAGGTACGTTCCATCAATACCGAATTTATTGAGCGTTTTTAGCATGAAGGGCTGTTGAATTTTGTCAAAAGCCTTTTCTGCATCTATTGAGATGATCATGTGGTTCTTGTCTTTGGTTCTGTTTATATGCTGGATTACGTTTATTGATTTGCGAATGTTGAACCAGCCTTGCATCCCAGGGATGAAGCCCACTTGATCATGGTGGATAAGCTTTTTGATGTGCTGCTGAATCCGGTTTGCCAGTATTTTATTGAGGATTTTTGCATCAATGTTCATCAGGGATATTGGTCTAAAATTCTCTTTTTTTGTTGTGTCTCTGCCAGGCTTTGGTATCAGGATGATGTTGGTCTCATAAAATGAGTTAGGGAGGATTCCCTCTTTTTCTATTGATTGGAATAGTTTCAGAAGGAATGGTACCAGCTCCTCCTTGTACCTCTGGTAGAATTCAGCTGTGAATCCATCTGGTCCTATCATAATGGCAGGATCAAGTTCACACATAACAATATTAACCTTAAATGTTAATGGACTAAATGCTCCAATTAAAAGACACAGACTGGCAAACTGGATAAAGAGTCAAGACCCATCAGTCTGCTTCTTCTTAGTAATGTTCCATTCACTGACCCCACTTTGTTCTTTGGCTATAAATTCCTGCTTGCCCATGCTATATTTGAAGTTGAGCCCAGTCTCTCTCCGCCACTGCAAAATCACTTTGCTGTGGTCCCCATACCTATTGAGATGGTATTGAATAAAATATTTCTTACCATGCCTTACCAAGTGTCACTAAATATCGTTTTTTCTTTAACACAGGAAAGATTACGGAGAGAGAGAGAGGCCAGTAAAAGGGTAAGAGAATGTGATGTGAAGAAGATTATTTCAAGAAGGAGGGACTAGTCAACTCTTACAAGTGTATCTGAGATATCAAGTAAAACAAAGAGAAGAAGGGGACATTAGATTTGAGAATATGAAAGAGAAAGATGATTGGAGTGGAAATGGGAGAATACAGTAGGTGAGGAATGGAAAGAGAAGATGTGGCCCTTGAGTAGTTTAACTATGCAGGAGAAGAACTTTGAATAGTGGTGTATATTGAGAATCTAATGAAAACTATGAATCCTGACTCAAGAAAAACTCATTCATATATACTCCAAATTTGTACGCAATTTCAGGAGTTTAGGTCTTCTCTCAGGTTCAAAACCCTGGTTTATATAATTCATCATTCTTTAATTGTGCCATTTGACTTTATTGGGTAATGCATATACTGTCATTTCATTTATGCTTTTCTGATTATTTTTCTTACACTTCATTTTTTTCTAGTTAAAAGTTTGTAGGTTATACTTCCTGTTCCTTAATTAGCTTTTTAAAATAAATATGCAAGTTAATTTTTAAGTGAAATATTAGTATTTGTTTACTGTCACTGCTTTGTTCTGTTCTAAGCAGAGATTTGTAGTGGTAAGATCACTATTTTATCATTTTAGGAATATAAGTTTTCATCATTATTAAATTACAATTTCTTAAATCTAAATTGACTAAGTTATTCTTAGACCTTTATTTTTGTCTAATATATATTTCAGATAAATGTAATATCTTACAGTTTTCTATGAAGGCCCAAAATCATTCTTGGATTATAGAAAATAGATACTATGTAAATGGCAAGGACATTCACATCAATTCCTCTGACTTTTTCTGAGGATATATCTATTTGACACATTGTAGACAATTTAAAAATAAATCTGATGATTCCTGACTTTATGGAATGTGCCCAACTGTATGGTCTAATGATATTTCAAAAGCGTTATGTACATATTTATAATTTCTAGAAAACACTTCTCTGTATTTTACAAATTAGAGTTACATAGCTTGGGAAGAATAAATAAAAATAAATGGGAAAGATAGAATGTAGCTGAGATTAGTTTGGTATCCAACTGGGAATCTGACAAGAAGTCATCCCAAATATAGGCATTCTCTTGTTTTCCATATCCTAATTGTAATATGCCATTCAAACTCTATTGGTCCCGTCTTCAAGGCTGATGTTATCCTGTTAGAGAAATGAACACTAGAATGTTTACAGAGTACCTTGCCTCTTCTCCATGTCCCAAAGGCACATAGTTCATGTTGTCTTATGCATTAAAGAAGAAATTATGTAATGCTATTGGTCAATGACTTCTTAAATTCTGTTATATTAGTATTATAGATGCAATGCAAAAAGTATTTTTAAAAAGGAATGATAGGAATATCATAAATGAAAATAATGACATTTACACAAGATTAATTCTTGAATCAATTTTCTCATTTTTTCTAAATGTTAATAACAAATAAAAAGCTTAAAATGAAAAATTGTCAGAAATGTAATTTAATGACTTCCTTTAAAATAGTATGTATGATTAATTCTATCCTTTGAAATATTTCAAAATCTTGGTTCCATAATAATCATAAAGAACTTGAATTTTAGTGGCTTTCATTAAAATAGAGCCCTTTTATACCTGTGTTTACTGGATAACTCCAGTAACATAATTGTTTTTAAGTTAGAGAGGTTATCCAGTCACTCAGGGGCTCAGAAATTCCCAAGTTCAGGAAATCACCATGGTCAGAATCCTGACAAGGAAAAGACATCTTAAAATATTATGTCCAGGTACAGTCCTTTATGATTTGAATAGAAATAATTATTCTTAAATTGCTTTATAAATTGCATAATGAGAATAGAGTTTTTTATTTCAGATAATTCTGCATTAAACCTTTTTTATAATACTCTGTTTTTATACGTGCCACCACATAATCTTCATCTTTTATTCAAAGGATGCACTTAGGCTGCAGATATAGGCAAAAACTCAGCCCTTTCCTTTTACAGGTAGGTTTTTCCTGCCAGCCTCTCTACTACTTATTCTTCTACATGACTCCTAGCAGCTTCTGTATATTTCAGCTCGATGTCATTTCCTCCAATTAAACTACTAATGAGGACTGAACCTTGAAAAGTACATCTCAAAGTATTTATTAACTATGTCTCTTCAGCAATCTTCAATTCAACAATAATCCTTTTTGAGTGTCAACTGCACTTTCGGTCGCTTTTCTTACTCCTAGTGGCGAAACTTGTGTGGAAAAATGCCATAGGTGAGCTCGTTAAAACAGTAGTGAAATAACACATATTAGGATATAAATTTGTTACCAAGTCTTTTTGTGGATTATAAACTAAATGTGATAGGCATCTGATTAATGGTTAAAAATAAAAAGAAATATTTTAAAATGTTATATTTTTATCATAGCATACATTTTTAAAAGATTGATTTGTTATTAATATGGTTTCATGGGTTGGCATCACGTACATAAGTCAGGTATGTGTGCTTCTATATGTGTACGCACACATATGTGATATTCATTACATGCTATGTAAGACAGGAGAGCTGTGTGATATATTAAAATAGAGCTGGGTTGGAATTTGGGCAGCATGGACTATAATATTATGGGAACAAGTAGCTTTATCTCTCTGTCCTCCAAATTTCTGTCACTAAAATGAATGCTTCATTTCAGCTGTGTTACAAGATTCCTTTTCATGCTACATATTTTTTAAAAAGGCTAGAATACATTAATGTGCCATAGAGGGGAATAGAAAGACCAATGATGATGTATTGATTCAGGAGGAAAAAACACGTCATTTAGGGCACATTAAAATAAATACTTATATAATTGAAGCTGCATAGTTTTGGCTTCACATTTGTACTTGCTGTTCTTGATGACTGTAAACATTAAACACAATGGCCATGGAACACCTACAGAGATGAAAGAGATTGCACTTGAGATGAGAAAGGAAAATTACATGTGGAAAATGCAGGAATAGTCACTTGAATCTTGTATCTTAGTAAAGGAAAGATGGGGACTCCTGGTAACTTCATAGAATCTTGGGAATAAATAAATGACATATTAACATGGAAAATGAAACCAAGACCATAGAAAGAACTAAGATCTTTTACCAGGTAAAATCCGAAAGGGAATTCATGGCCACTTCTGTGATTTAACGCAAGTTGTGGAGTCCCATAAAGTACTGGGAAATTGAAGATAGAAGTAAGATTTTTGGGAAAAGCGTTTGCTCTCTATTTCAGAAATTGTCTGGAATACTAATATTAGGATGAAGAGGTCATCCAGCAATACCCTACAAAGACAATTATGTGAGAGAATTTCTGGTAGGTTAGATGACATATAACATTAAACTTCTATGATATGAGCAATGATCATTTTCTTATTTATAGAACATGTCCTACCTAAAGACAATAGTAGCTAGATACACAGAGAATCTTTTTTTATTATATAGTACAATTACATTGTTTCTGGTAGCTACTTGCTGCGTATTGCTTAAAGTTGGTTGCTAGATGAGCATCCCTCTAGTTAAAATGAATTATTGAAACTAAAAGCAACCTGGAGTGTTGGTAACATTCTATTTCTTGATATAGATACTAGTTGCATAGGCATGTTCAGTTTTTTTAAAAAAAGCCTTTGAACTATACAATATGGGCATTTTTCATATGTATATTGTATTTCAACAAAATAAAATAATAAATCAGGGCAAGAATATATTTAATGTACAACATAAAAATACCTTAAAATGTGGAAAATATTGGAGTCACTATTATCTTTAAAACTCATTAGCTAGGGGTGTATAGAAGTGTCAAAAAAACTCATGAAGTATGCATATAGTTGTAGGATATTAATACATTATAATCTAGCAAAACTGATAGCTATCAATGCCATTAATATCACGTGAACCGTAATATATGAGAGAATTATTGGTGGATTATGGCACAGTACACAAAGTGTTCATAAAATTTTTGAAGGTGACTTCAGGACACTTTCAAGGGTTTTCAAGTTGATCTCACTTTCAAATTATGTCTAATTTCATTTCTAAACTTAAGGTGGCTGGGTGAAGTGGCTCATATCTGTAATCCCAGCATTTTGGGAGGCCAAGTCAGGAAAGCTGATTGAGACTAGGAGTTCAAGACCAGCTTGGACAACGTAATGAGACCCCATCTTTCTCTTTGTATAAATAACAGTAATAAATTAAAAAATAAATTAAGGACTTTCCTTTGACAAAATTATCATCCATGATTAAGGCTCTTTTATGACATACAGATACATACAATATAAAATTAAGCACCATTTTGTTTTGCTTTCCCTTTAAACTGTATAGAGTTCATCATCTTCCCTGTATTTAAATTTTCTCAGGCTTTCCTCATCTTTGTTCTTCTTAAATTCACCATCTCTGCATGTATTAGACTAAAAAGTATAACCAGATGGTTCAAATAGCCTAATGTTTAGCTGTTGAAATCTCACCACTGTCATGGCTTACATTAGCTTGAAGGTTCTTAATCTTCACTCTGCTCTCACATGTTCGAGAGATGATGATGTCATCCAAACCATGGCGCACAATGACAGTGACTTTCCAGGAAAAGCTAAGTTCTTTGGTAGCTGGGGATATACGTCAAGTTTGAAAAACCAAATATACATTATTTGACAAAGGATTTTCATGTGACTGGACACACTTGATTTATATAGATTACACACTTAGACTAATAGCTACAATTAGAGTGTCCCCTTTGTGTCTAGCTCAGCCCTTAACAAGTTGTACTAAGGTTTAATGCCCACTATCAAATCTCCCCAAGATAAAGTCGTAGCCTCTGAAGAACAAGGAGGACTAAGAAGGCATAGAATTTAGGGAGAAGAATTTAAAACAAAACCGGATGAGCGAATTAAGTCACTCTTGGTCTGAAGAAGACACTGGCTTCTAACCTCCCTCCTTTTGGAAGTTGGAGGTCCTGTCCAGCCTCCAACAGTGATTTCAGAGAAGGTGATCTGAGCTCACAAGGGTAAAGGGCGGTAAACTCCAGTAGCTAGTAGCTACCTGCTGATGATCACACAGGTCATAGTCAAGAGGAGGGAGAAGGGCCTCTAGATCAATTCAGTGAAAACCAATTCTGTAAGAGTGGATTGGCCAAAAACAATTATCTAAGAATCAGTTGATGAGTAACTCACCAAATTCATCAATTTTACCAATTTATTAGGGAATTGTGTTAAGAAATATTCATCTTGAATATATTATATGAATATGAATGTATTCATCTTATGAATATATGCATGAATATATTTCTCTTCAATATATCCAATAAATGTGAATATATTAGTAGTATTTTAGGGATTATTTAATGTATCAAAAGCTAAGGGTCATAGGTTTAGTCTTTTAATAAAAATATTCATGAAGAACATATTCATGAGGATTGTAGTTATGAACTAAATCATCCTGTGAATATTGTAAAGGAGAATATATTCAGGGAATTCTTTCATTCAATTATTCAATACTATGTCAGACAATACCCTAGACAATATGACTACATCAAAAATAAAGTTACTGACCTCACAGGGCATCAATTCTTAATATATATATTGTCTTTTAAAAATATTTAATGTAAGCTTTTGGCTAATCTATTTTGTAAAACTGATGAATTTACCTGTTTCAAGGAAGATATCTCTGAGTAATGTTGCAGCCTTCCTGTATTGAATGCCGATGATTCTTTATAAAAATCTTGCACCAGAGGTTTATTATATTGGTCCTTATCATTATTTGTAATGTTCACATATAGCTTTCATTAAAGTTACATGTGAACTTTCTTTAGAGTTATATGTGAACATTAAAAATTTAATAAGTGGCCATTCTGTGTAACAGCCAGAGTTACTTCCCATTTTGAACATGAACAGATGATTAAATCGAGATTGAAAAAATTTAAGAGACTTGCCCATATAAACTAGTAAGTTGGAAACCTGGTAATAAGACCCAGGTTTGTGAAATGCCAAGTCAAAGATTTTTTTTTTTTTTTTTTTTTTTTTTTCACTTTTCAGAGCTGCCACTTATCAGTATTACAACTCCACACTTTCCAAAACTTGAGATTTTGTTAGCTGGGTTTAGCACAGGTTATTAACTCAAATTTGTATAATAACAACGAAAAGGATATCTTACTTTTCATATCATGGGATTTATACTTTCCACTCACTTTATTTTTTTAAAGCAAATTATGGTAGAAATATAGTACATCAGAACAATTTCTATGTTAAAGCATAAAAGTAAGGTTAATGTGAATATAACAGTTATTGTTACTAATTCTTATTTTTATTAAGCAATGAATAGCTTCATTAAGTAATCCATTAGCCTTTCTTGCTAGCTTTGTGGGAGAAAGAACAATAAGATTGCTTGAGTTAAACTTTGTGTGGCTTTTAAAAGAGAAAATGTTCTTTCCCAAAGGGCAGTACAAATAAAAAACCCTAAGCTGAACATCATTATTCTCTGAGAAAGTCATCAAAACAAAATGAAAATGTTGGCATTTTCGTAAACGAGTTTGCATTTTATTGAGCATGACTTCCACGAAAGATTTTTTTGGTCCCGGTAAGAGATGCCTGAATATGAAGCAGACTTGCTGGAGGATGTATGACCTCTGTTTTTGTCTATGAACTGTGCAAAGACAGAAAAGGGCTTTTGTTATTGTTTTCCTGTAAAAACCTCAGCTGTTTAATTTATTTATTCCCAACCAGTTCTCAAAGGGAACTCAAGTAAACAGAAATTGGTCACTAGACACCTCGTTTCACTGTTGATTTTCTTCTTTGTTTAAACAGCGGCTTTCCCACTTTGGTAATGTCTTGGCTCAAACAAAAGTTATGGTTACACAAGAAAGAGTTTACAATTAGCTGTATACATTCAGAAAACAAACACCATTTGTATTATACAAAAGGCAGAAAGAGTCCACTGTAAGTCACTGTAAGATCACTTTACATGTAGACTTGAATTGTTCACTGTGCTATAGACAGAATTTAAGAACAAATCTCATGCTTTCATTCAGGCTGTCCACCTATCTGACAGATCTCTGCCTACCACCTTGTAAACATCCTAATAAATCCCTACTTAGCATTTTGTAAACTTACCATTTTCTACTCTGATCGATGAAGTTACCTCAAGACAGGAATCGTAAGTTATTTCATTCCTAAAGTATTTAGCATTTACATTGGTTCAAGTCAATGTTAACTTTGTGACAAAAGGGAGCCATTGAGAGCTGACGAGAATTCTAATAATGCCTAGTGTATGGTATGCTGGTAGATCATCTAGGGATAGGTTTATGAAACAACATAAGGAATCTAACTAGGATGATTTTCTTCCTTCTTTAGATGCCAGATGAAAATGTATTTTATATGATTATTAGGTCCTATTGGCATAAACATGAAGAGTATTGACAATAAAACTATGGGGACCCATCGCCTAAATTCATCAAATATTTACTGAGCATTTATTATGAGAAATAATGAATTAAAATATCTTTCTCAGCAAGATTTATCATCTCTGAGTCAAAGCTTTAAGAATGAATAATCATCTCACCATTAGCCTGCTCAAGAAATTATAGCATTCTATTTTTCTTTTACTTTAGAGATAATTATTTTTAACTGGAAGAAATAATGCATTTATAAAAATATTTATTTTATGAAGAAATTTTTAGTACATTATCTGAAATCCAAGTATATCTATCACTAGTAAATTTATGTAGATTATAACATGTCAAAATGTAGATGAGTATTACTAACATATTTGGCATAATATTATAAAGATAGGGTTCAGAATGATTATAGTTATTTAATCATCTTCATCATAATGATTTCAAGTACGTATTTTTGGATATGTCTAGCAAGCTATGTATAATGCTCTGTATTCAGGATAGAAACTAATTTGTATTTATTCAATTTTACATTTAAAAATGTAAGCTCCACTCTGTTACAAGTGCAGTTATAAAATCCAATCACAGATGCAAAATTATACGTGTTATTTATAATTTTTAGATTTTTAAAAATAATTATACAAGTTTTATTACTCAACATTATATGAAAAGAAAGACAAATAATTTTAAATAATGATACGGGATTAATGATAGACATAAAATTTTATAGCTATATAATGGAAACAATTATCATGCTTATATTTATTTCCAATAATTATGCTTTATTTTTCCTTATAAAAAACTTTATTCAGTATAAAACCTTACAAAATGTACTGTGAAGCTTTTTAAACTGTTATTTTTCATTTTAATCATTAAATGGTTTGATTTTACGCTCACTGCAACCATAGACGAGAGAAATTATTTTCTTTTACATCTTTAAGAAGTTAAATTAAAAAAGAAATAAGAATAATTTTGTCCAACTATACTTCAATGATTTTACTCATTCAACAGATTGTTCTGTAGTTACAAATTCTGAAGACTGTGGATGATGGAAAGTATTTGAAACGTTGTTCTCAACCTCTGAGGTACTTACTGATTTATGGAGGACATATGTAGAGAAGTCACTGTAAAAGTAGGTGAACATTGCCTAGAACTAAAATCACTATGAACTATGGAATAGATGGATTACTTTCTTTTGAGGGAATACTTCATGGAAAAGTTTCTATTTACAGAAATTGATGGAAAAGCTACCCAAAATGAAGAGATTGTCAAGAATTAAGGGATGGAAGTACAGGAGGTTATTTTTATTTTTTGCATGGTTTTCAACCCTTCCTGAGCTCCTATAATATATAACTGAATATCCATTAGCTGCATATTTGTATCTTTAAACTTCCAGAGTCATTCACACTAAATATATGTTTGTTGAATGAACAAGTGGATTATGTACAATTCAGTAAGAACACTTGCCATGCAGTTCATGGTATGGAATGAGTGATAAGACAGGAGGTACCAGTTGAAACCAGATGATGAAGGACTACAAATTTCAAATTAAGAAGTTTGAAGTCATTTACTATTACCTCTTTTTTTTTTTTTTTTTGAGACAGAGTCTCACTCTGTCACCGAGGCTGGAGTGCAGTGGAGTGATCTCAGCTCACTGCAAGCTCTCCCTCCCGGGTTCACGCCATTCTCCTGCCTCAGCCTCCCGAGTAGCTGGGACTACAGGCGCCCGCCACTATGCCCGGCTAATTTGTTGTATTTTTAGTACAGATGGGGTTTCACCGTGTTAGCCAGGATGGTTTTGATCTCCTGACCTCGTGCTCCACCCACCTCGGCCTCCCAAAGTGCTGGGATTACAGGCGTGAACCACCACGCCTGGCCCTTACTGTTATCTTTTAAATGCTGTTTACTTAAAAGAAAGAAAAGAAAAGGAAAACTTGTTGTGGCCACGATCAATAAAGTTTATGAAAAGTAAAAAAAAAGAAGTTTGAACTTAATCTAGTAAGAAGTTTATAGATGGAAGAAATGGCATAAAAAAGAGATTTCTTGGGAGGATGAATATCGCAGCTATAGACTACAATACAAGCAAATCATGGTACTTTCTTGTGTACAGCATCCCCACAAATATGCTTATAATGCATATGTGCAAATTTCTAAGATAAATATATATTCAATATTATACTCAGAAACCTGAATTCTCTCCATTCGGCATTGAAAAATCAGAAAAAATGGCTAGACTCAGGAGTTCAAATAGTAAATTCTGACTTTTTAATTCTCATTTTGGTATTTCATTATGTGATTTGCTTCTGAAAAATTAATTTTATCTACTCTTTAGCTTTGTAACGCTATGGTTCTTCTATTTTTCTTTTCTTTTTGGTTCTCATTTGGCTTCTACTCCTTTTCTGAATGTCTCAAACATTCATCAAAGGCTCATTATGACATGTACCTGAACTATCCTGCTATGACTACGTAAATGGAGAATTCAGTCTAGTTTGAGATAGTCTTAAACGTTCCTATTTATATTTCAGCTACTCATGCATGAACTTGATTACAAATTATGTATACATAGCCATAGTTAGTGAATACTCAAACCATATTGCAAGCGTATCATATTTCACTCACAGGAACAACAGAATACTAGCCGTCATTGGTGCTTTATAAAGATAAATTACTGAACCACAAAAATCATGAGATGAATTGTAATACAGCACTTGGATTTCATACATGGAGGAACCGTGGCTTTGTCAGTCAATCACAGGTGAGCACTCTTGGTTTTCATGTCTAACAGCATTATTGTCACTACTGACAACTCTACTTATCATAGGGGAAGTGGGTTCTTTCCGGAAAGCCTACAGGGCTAAATTGCATTGCACATTGTATTCCTATTTACAGCATCTGTGCTTCGTTTGCAGGTTTTTTCTTTGTCAGTTGAACTCAGCATTTGAAAGAAAAATTTCTTATAAATACAAATGCATACATGAAAGTGTGCTAGTATATAAAACCTAACATAGTCATTAATATTGCCATATCTGTTCCCAATATACAAGAAGACCTTATGCGCTCTCAAACACAGGTAGATCTTGATGCAACATTATGCTGTCACAGTATAAAACAATGCTTCAAACTAATCAGAATACAGAAAGAAATTGTGTCTGCATTAAAACCATTACACTCCAATATGAGCTCCAAGTTTGGCACCAAATTCGTTTATTTTTACAAGCTATGGTATCTGTAACATAGCTGAGACAATGGTTACTTCAAGACAAGTGGCAATTTAAACTGTACCAGGGATAAAGACAAACTATTTAATTCAACTTACACATGTTTTATTGGTCTTCATTGGGCTTAGAAATGTATAAAAGATTTTGCTTGAAATGACATCAGTAATAAAAAATCTTCCAAGAACAACAAAAAGCCCAGGACCAGACAGATTCACAGCTGAATTTTTTTTTTTTTTTTTTTTTTTTTTTTTTTTTTTTTTGAGACAGAGTCTCGCTCTGTCGCCCAGGCTGGAGTGCAGTGGTGAAATCTCAGCTCACTGCAAGGTCCACCTCCTGGGTTCACGCCATTCTCCTGCCTCAGCCTCCCGAGTAGCTGGGACTGCAGGCGCCTACCACCACGCCCGGCTAATTTTTTGTATTTTTAGTGGAGATGGGGTTTCGCCATGTTAGCCAGGATGGTCCCAATTTCCTGAACTTGTGATCCACCCGTCTTGGCCTCCCAAAGTTCTGGGATTACAGGCGTGAGCCACCGCGCCCAACCTCACAGATGCATTTTACCAGATGTATGAAGACGAGCTGGTATCAATCCCATTGAAATTATTCAAGAAAAAAAAGTCAAGGAGGAGGCATTCTTTCCTATTTCTATGAAACTAGTATGACCCTGATACCAAAACCAGGCAAGGGCACAGCAAAAACAGGAAATTACAAGCCAATATCCCTGATGCTGGGATATTGCATGCAAAAACATACATGCAAAAATCCTCAACAAAAGACTAGTAAGCCAAATCCAACAGTACATACAAAGATGATCCATCACAATCAAGTGGGTTTTAGTCCAGGAATCAAAGGATGATTCAACATACGCAAACCAACATACGCAAACCAGTAAATGTGATTCACCACATAAACAATTAAGAAAAAAAACCCATATGATCAACTCAATAGATGCAGAAAAAGCACTCAAAATCCAACATCCCTTTCTGATAAAAAAAAAAAAACAAAACAAACAAAAAAAAAAACCTCTCCACAAACTAGGGATTGAAGGAACATACCTCAACATAGTAAGAGTGATAAATGACAAACTCACAGCCAACACCACACTGAGTGAGGAAAAGTTGAAAGCATTTCCCCTAAGAAACTAGAGCAAGACAAGGATGCACACTCTCACTACGACTGTCCAAGATAGTACTAGAAGTCCTTGCCAGGGCAATTAGGCAAGAGAAGTAAGTAAAAGGCATCCAAACAGGAAAAGGAATTGTTAAATTATCTCTGTTCACAGATGACATGATCTTAAAGATACCTCTAAAAGATCCCTAGCCTTGACAAATGACTTCAATAAGGTTTCAGGATACAAAATCAACATATAAAAATCAGTATCATTTCTATACACCAATAGCATTCGAGCTGAGAACCAAATCAAGAACTCAATTCCACTTACAATAGCTACACACACAAGCACACACGATATCTAGGAATATGTTTAGCCAAGGAGGTGAAAGATCTTTACACTAACTACAAAGCACTGCTGAAAGAAATCATAGAAGTCACAAACAAATGAAAAAAAATCCCATGCGCATGGATTGGAAGACTCAATGTTGTTAAAATGACGATACTACCCCAAAGCAATCTACAGATTGCATGCAATCCTATCAAATTACTAATGTCATTTTTCACAGAAAAAGAAAAAAAAATTCTAAATTTCACACGGAACTAAAGAAGAGCTCGAGGAGCCCAAGTAATCCTAAGCAAAAGCAATGAAGCCAGGAGCAACACATTATCTGACTTCAAATTATACTATAGGGCTATAATAACCAAAACAGCATAGTATTGATATAAAAATAGACACATAGATCAATAGAACAGGATTCAGAAATAAAGCCACACACCTACAACCAAGAGATTTGTGACAAAATCAACAAAAATAAAGAATGGGAAAAGGACATCCTATTCAATAAATGGTGTTGAGAAAATTGGAGAGCCATATGCCTAATAAAACTGGACTCATATCTCTCACCAAATACAAAAATTATCTCAAGATTGATTAAAAACTTGAATGTAAGACCTGAAGACCTGAAACTAAAAAAAAAAAAAAAAAAAAAACACCATGAAATATCCTAGGAAAAATTCTTCTGGACATTGGTCTACAGAAAGAATTTATGATGAAAACCCCAAAGAAAATGCAACAAAACCAAAAATAGACAAATAATATGTAATTAAACTAAAAAGTTTCTGCACACCAAAGGAAATAATCAACAGAATAAACAGACAACCTACAGAATGAAGAAAATATTTGTAAATTATGCATCTGACAAAGGACTAACATCTAGAATCTACAAAGAACTCAAAGAACAAACTTCATTAAACAACAACAACAAAAAATTAAAAAGTGGGCAAAGGACATGAACAGACATTTATCAAAAGACATACAAGTGGACGATAAACATATAAAAATGTTCTCAACGTCACTATTCATCAGAGAAATGCAAATTGAAACCTCAATGAGATCACAAAATCAATGATGATCATCTTACACAAGTCAGAATGGCTATTAATGAAAGTCAAAAAACATCAGATATTGGTAAGGATGCAGAGAAAAGGGAATGCCTATATAACATTGGTGGGAACTTAAATTAGTACAACCTCCACGGAAAACAATACGGAGACCTCTCAGAGATCTAAAAGTAAAACTACCATTCGATCCAGCCATCCCACTTCTGTGTATCTAACCAACACTCATATGTTGATCACAGCACTATTCACAATAGCAAAGTCATGGAGTCAACATAAGTGTCTATCAACAGATGACTAGGAAAAGACGACGTTTGTGTCTCTGTGTATGTGTGTGTGTCTGTGTGTGCATATATTACTATACATATGTAATATATGTTACATACATTATATGTATATATGTTACATATGTCATGCATATACCTGTATGTACATATATAATATATGCATGTATATGTGTATATACATGCATATAATATATATGTACATATGTATGCATGTGCATGCATATGACATATATGTAACATTACATATGTGATGTATTATATGCATGTGTAATATATTAGACATATGTATTATATATGTTGTATATTACATGTTATATATGTATATATGTGTATGGCATATGTAACATATTACATAAAATAGATATTACGTATATGAAATATATAAAATATGTAATATATAATCACACATATAATGTAAATATGAATATAAATATAATATACATAGATTACATATATGTTTAATATATATAAACTATATATGTAATATATGATGAAATACTATGCAGCCATAAAAAAGGATTAAATGTATTTTGCAACAACATGAATTGAGTCAAGGTCATCATCCTAAGAGAAGTAACTCAGAAAATCAAATACTGCATGTACTTACTTAGAAGTGAGAGTTAAACAATGGACACGCATGGACATATAGATGGAAATTATAGACACTGGGGACTCCAAAGTGGGGTGGGTCAGAGGGGGTGAAGGTTGAAAAACTATTGTTATATACAATGATCACTATTCAGGTGATGGGTGCCCTAGTAGCCCAAATTTCACCATTACTTACTTAAACATATCCAGGTAACAAGCCTGCGCATGTACCCTCTGAATCTAAAATAAAAATAATGAAAATTAAATAAAAGATGTTGCTCTTCAGTATATACAACTTGAAGCTTTAAAACCAAAACATGCTACCATAATTATTAATTTTGAAACAGTAATATCAATACAACAACAATTTAATCAACACAAACCAAATCCAGAACCCCTCAACATAGACTGTAAATTTCAGCGCAAGGTGGTGGTAAGGTGACTTCAATCCTGCCAGTTTAGATTGTTCTCAGTGCTGGGGCTTCTACAGGCTGGGAGTGGACTAGGAAGCAGAATATAGGACTTCAATGCCAGTTTAAGCAGCAGCGGAAACGCCACACCATGCCAATAAACCACAGTCCACAGCAAACAGAAAAGAAGAATAGTTAAAAACAGGAGTGTACTTAAGACTTCTCTCCAAGGCCTACGACCCACATATCATTTTATGTACTGTTATTCTAACCTCAGATAACTTCACTTAACATAAGCATAGAAGTGTATTAAAAGACAAATCACCCAGATGATAAATAGATTTGAATCACACTATATATAGGAAGCTTTAAGAAACTGGAAAACATGGCCAGGCGTGATGGCTCATGCCTATAATCCCAGCAATTTGGGAGGCCGAGGCAGGCGGATCACGAGGTCAGGAGATCGAGACCATGCTGGGTAACATGGTGAAAACCCGTCTCCACTAAAAATACAAAAAATTAGCCAGGCGCCTGTGGTCCCAGCTACTCAGAAGGCTGAGGCAGGAGAATGTTGTGAACCCGGGAGGCAGAGCTTGCAGTGAGCCCAGATAGCACCACTGCACTCCAGCCTGGGCAACAGAGTGAGATTCCATCTCAAAAAAAAAAAAAAAAAAGAAAAAGAAAAAGAAACTGGAATGAATGGCAAGAGAAAAGCATAGGTAGAAGGCAGAGATATAGTAACGTCTTCAAATAATCTGCTCTTTCTACCCATCAAAGACAGGTATGTATTGAACTTCAACCTTGTGCTCTAGTGCTTACTTGTGAAAAATACATATTAATACATGCAAATAAATTCCTTCAATTAGAGTTTAGTACTGAAGCAGAGTTTGGCAAGCTAACATTACATAAGGGAGTTGGGAAGGAAGGTGTCAGAAGAGAGGATGAGTAGAAGTTTGTTATGGAGAAGGGTTACAAGATTCTAGGATGAGCAATCTAATTTCAAACTACAAGGCCAGGTGCAGTGGCTCACGCCTGTAATTCCCGCACTTTGGGAGGCCAAGGCAGACAGATTACTGGAGGTCAGGATTTCAAGACCAGCCTGGCCAGCATGGTGAAACCCCATCTCTACTAAAAATATAAAAATTAACTGGGCCTGGTGGTGGGCATCTGTAATCCCAGCTACTTGGGAGGTTGAGGCATAAGAACTGCTTGAACCCAGGAGATGGAGGTTGCAGTGAGCCAAGACCGCATCATAGCACTCCAGCCTGGGCAACAAGAGCGAAACTTCATCTCAAAAAGTAATAATAATGATAATAATAATAATTTCAAAATACTAGAGATTTGAAGAAGCAGAGTGATATCATTTGGCTATGTCCCCACCCAAATGTCATTTTGAATTGTAGCTCCCATAATTCCATGTGTTGTGGGAGGCACCCGGAAGGAGATAATTGAATCATGGGGGTGGTTACCCCATACTGTTCTTGTGGAAGTGAATTTAAGTCTCACGAGATCTGATGGTTTTATAAGTGGTTTCTCTGTTCACTTAGTTCTCATTCCCTCTTTCCCTGCCCATCATGTAAGAAGTGCTTTTCACCTTCCATCAGGATTGTGAGGCCTCCCCAGCCACATGGAACTGTGAGTCCATTAAGCCTCTTTTTCTTTATAAATTACCCAGTCTCAGGTACGTTTTTACCGGCAGTGTGAAAACAGACTGATACACAGAGCATGCATTAGGGATAATGTGTAGTGCAGTTTGGCTGGCATTCAGGGTGTCTGGAGCAGAGGGAGAACTGAGGAACAAAATTGGACTTGGACCAGACTGTGAGAGTTTTTACACTCCATATAAAGACATTAGACATCATGCTGCAAAAATTGAGAACATTTTAGAAGTTGCTTTGAATTTATTTAATAAAATAAATAATCTCACGAAGCTGGAGTTAAATGGAGAGAGGAAAAAACACTACACTTATTCCTGCTGCTTCTCAAATGAATGGTATTTTAAAGGAACATCAACTTACTTAGCAGCTAAGAGAAGGATCTATTCAATTTAACAAGGTGTTATCATGATCTATACAAGTTGTTCTTTCGTGAAACTACTTACATTTCTGTTTTAAAAACTTAAATTCTACATTCAGTAATGTTACTCGAAGTGTAATGAGCTGGCAGAGATACAAGATTTTCTACAAATGCATTCTGAAGCTGACTTCTGAAAAATCAGGTACAAAAAGCAGTTCCAGTTTTATCTCTGGTGGGGGCTTCCTACAGGGAAAAGAAGAGCCATGGACTAAAAATGACTTACCAATCCCTACCAGAGTAAATCCAGAGTGGAGGCTGCCATGGCAGTTATCCTACTGGCAAATGAATGAACACAAATTATTTCGCACATGAGGCTATGCTAGCAGGAAAAGATGCCTGGACTCTGACTAGATTCAAAGAGACAGCTTACCAGAGGCTTAAGGGCTGAAAGAAGCAGACACAATGTATGGTACACACATCTGAGCCATGGCATTTATAGGAACAGCCTGTGCAATACCTGTGTGACAATCATTAGTAACAAATGAGGTCATTTGTCTAAAATGCAGATGCCCTGAGAGATTCTACTATCCTAGGTCTGTTGTGTGGCTTGGTAGGTGGTGAAGTACATACAGCCTGGGCTAAGAGCCATTGCTCAAAAAGCAATATCCAACAGAAATATAATGGGAGCCACAAAGTTAAGCTACATGTGTGATTTTAAATTTTCTAGGAGCCACATTTAATAAAAGGATAAAGTAACCAGAGACTTAATTTTCATATCTATTTTACCCAATATCCAAAGGATTATTATTGTCACATGCAATCAGTGTGAAAGTTTGTAATGAGATGTCCTGCATCCCTTTTTTTTTTTTTTTTTTTTTTTTTTTTTTTTGTCATACAAAGCCTTTTACATACTAGTACATACTGAGTATTTCACAATGGAAGCTCATCTCAATTTGGAATGCCGCGTTTCAAGGGCTCATAGGCACCTGTGGCCGGTACTCATGAACTAGACAGAATAGATAGAGAAAGAAGAGACATGACTTTTTGCTTTCACTGAAACTATTGTGAATTCTAAATCAACCTCAGGTTTGAGTTACTGTGTTATGTTACGTATTGCGTTTGTATTCTTTTAAATTTTTTAGTGATAGGGTATCACTGTTGCCCAGGCTGGAGTACAGTGGTACAATCATAGCTCACCGCAGCCTCAGAATCCTAGGCTCAAGCTATTCTCCAATCTCAGCCTCCTGAGTAGCTGGGACTACAGCAGCATGCCCCCACACCCAACACATTTTTTAATTTAAAAATATATTTTAGAAACAATAGTCTTACTATATTGCCCAGGCTGGTATGGAACTCATGGCCTCATGGAATCCTCCTGCCTCAGCCTCCAAGTAGCTAGGATTACAGGCATGAGTCGCTGCCACCAACTATTCTTCTCTCTTAACTCCATGGCCTGAAACCTCATATCCCTCATTTCTACTGCTTTTACCTAGCAAATTCCTATCCATGCTTAAACCTCCGCTCAAATAATCCTTGCTCAGGAAAATCTTTCTTAATTGTCCTGGCCCTTCTGTCTCCTCCCGCAACATCATCAAAAACAAGAGGAATACAGCAAACATGTAAACAAAAACCAAGTGACCTGGTTTCTTGTTTCCTTGTCAAATGTGCTCAGTGTATTGTGTCTCTCATAATGCCATTGCAGTCAGTTGCACATGTATTTATGTGATGATGATTCTTTTTTTTTTTTTTTTTTTTTTTTTTTTTTTTTTGAGACGGAGTCTCGCTCTGTCGCCCAGGCTGGAGTGCAGTGGCCGGATCTCAGCTCACTGCAAGCTCCGCCTCCCGGGTTCATGCCATTCTCCTGCCTCAGCCTCCCGAGTAGCTGGGACTACAGGCGCCCGCCACCTCGCCCGGCTAGTTTTTTTGTATTTGTAGTAGAGACGGGGTTTCACCGTGTTAGCCAGGATGGTCTCGATCTCCTGACCTCGTGATCCGCCCGTCTCGGCCTCCCAAAGTGCTGGGATTACAGGCTTGAGCCACCGCGCCCGGCCCGTGATGATGATTCTAACTCGCTTCTTCTCCTTGATGGAAGGTGCTGTGTCGGTATGTAATAGGGTCTGGATTGCAGCATATATCCAACATGGTTATGTTGAGTGGGTGAACACTTTCCCAGCTCCTGAATTAAGCCTTCCCTCTGCTGAAATAGATTGAGAGAATCTTTGTTTTTTGCCATTAGAAAAGCCTAAATAAAACACGTTTTAACCTAAAAGTTACCCTAGATACGTAAAAAGAAGAAATAAAAGTGCATTTTGAAATATCTTATGGTCATATACACACACAAAATACGTCTTTATCAGTCCTCAAGGATCAATCAACCAGAGGAGAATTTACTGCAAGGTGGATGAAGCTTTAGAGGCAGGACCCTGTGAGTTCTAGGAGTTCTCTTCTAAGGAAGGGAAGCCAGGTTACACTCAGGAAGCATTTCATTACAACATTATAAGTATTTCTAGTAAAGCACTTGAGACCTTAAAAAATTAGAGACTCAAGCACCCAAGGTCCAATATTTGTTATGGGTTTTTTTTCATTCTAAATAAAAACTCCATTTAGTACTTTAATTTGTAATTTTGTATCATTTTAGGAGGTCCCCTACCTCCAATTTGTATAAAGCTTTCAACTACACAAAACTTGGATGCATCCATGCTGAGAAGATAAAATGTTTCATTCTTTGATTCATTTGTGTAATAAGAAAAAAAATAATCTAAATCCTTCTACAAAAATTTGGACTGCATAGTTTAAATCTCTTTTGACATTAAAAACTCAGTGTACCTGAAATCAAACTTGCTCTCCTTCGGACATCCCTAATGCTATCTCCATTATTGCCTTTTTTATCATTATAATGCTGTAAGTTGTAGGATACATGTGCAGAACGTGCAGCTTTGTTACATAGGTATACATGTGCCATGGTGGTTTGCTGCAGTCATCAACCCGACATCTACATTAGGTATTTCTCCTCAAGCAATCTCTCCCCTACCCTACACCCTGCAACAGGCCCCGGTGTGTGATGTTCCCCTCCCTGTGTCCATGTGTTCTCATTGTTCAACTCCCACTTATGAGAGAGAACATGTGGGGTGTTGGTTTTCTGTTCCTGTGTTAGTTTGCTGAGAATGGTTTCCAGCTTCATCCACGTCCCTGCAAAGGACATGAACTCATCCTTTATTATGGCTGCATAGAGTTTAGAAGTCAGTGCAGCAAGGTATAAATTTGGTCATTATCTGTATGTATTATATTTAAAAACACTGAAGTGAATGAGTGTCAAATGAATGACAGTGTCAAAAAAGAGGATGTAAACACATTAAATTTTTAGATAGTAGACACTTAATAAATGTCTACAATTGGTAGATTCATTCTAATCTCATAGCATTAAATACCCTTTATAAAAATTCAAAACATGTTGGACTGTAATGCTTATGTATTTACCTTTCTTATTAAAGCGAATGGGTCAGCATAAAGTAGGTTACAAGCAGTTTAAGAGTGCCAGATTTCAGGGAAAAGTGAAAGACGGTGTGGGTGGGAGGCACATTCCACTGCTTCTCACCACAACCACAAACGCCGTTCTATGAAGACCGGAAATATCATAGGGATGACTCCAGACTTCCATTGGGTAACTTGTACTCTACTTCCTGAGCTTAATCTCAATAGACAGAACTGAGGATTGTGAGGGTAGGAAAATGAAGAGGCGAAAGTCACTGATCCTCTCTTCAAGATTTTTATAATCGAAAACACACTCAACACATATCAATTTTATGATAATACTATGAAAATTAAGTGCAAAATTTATGACAATTATTCATCCAGACATTTATTTATTCAACAAATAAGTGAATCCCAATTTTATGCTAACAGTGCTAGGGGTCTGATGGGATGCAAAGTGATCATATTCCTGCCCTCACCAAGTCCACAGTTGAGTGATAGCAGCACTGTTACAGGAATTCAGGGAAAAAAAGTGTTAACCTTGGTTAGCATAATAGGGAAACCTTAATAGTAAGGGTAACTTTTGAAACAGGACATCAGAGAGAGGAAGGACGTGTACCAAAAACATGAAAGGAAACAAGATTCTAGTAGAGGACATCACCATCAAAGCTAAATTAATCTTCTTTACTCCTCAATCGTTGAGTATCACTCATTGACATTCAATCACTCAACATTAATACTATTTCCCATTACTTTCACTGTTGTCTTTTGAATTTCTATGCTTTTCATTACTCTGTTTGAAATTTTTAAAGTATTACAGGGCTATGCAATGCAGTTAGATATATAAAGAATCAGTGGATGTAACCTAAAGGAATATGGATACAGCAATATCAAAAGCATTTCATTTGTACTATCATATGACATACATTTATTCTAAATGACTTTTTGTGTTCGCCCTTTCTCTTCTTCTCTTGTCCTGATTATCAGAAATCTGGGATTCAGCTAAGCAAGAAAGCCAGGAGGCCATAGAAAATCCCCTATTGAAAATGAAGCTTAAGTGTAGATGGCTTTGATACGTAGCCTTCCGTGCCCCTTACTGTTAAGTAGCTTTAATTTCAAAATTATCTCTTCTTTTTGCTATTTAACCATAACACTGTCCTAGAGTGCTAAACGGTTTCTGCCAGAGAAAATGAAATAAGTATTCTATAACCCTTACAGACTTAAAATGGGAATACACAACATGCTAAGAAACAGATAAGTTGGAAACTTAAATAAAGCACCAAGGTCAGAAACTGAATTTTGCTTATGATAAATGACTTAATAAAAGAGATTAAAAAAACACAACTGGTTATATCTACTCCCACAACCCCAGTTCTGCCATAAAAATAATGATTAAATCCAACAATAGGCTCAAAATCTCATTTTACTCACTGCAATAATAGATAGGGTTTTAAAATTATTTTTTATGGAAGCACAAATTTCTCAGTGAACAGCATGCTGCAGTTCTCTTAGGCTGCAGAAATACCTTAACATGATTTTGTTCTTCACAGTAATAGTCTCAGAGCATCCAGATACTCAGAGCACCAGAAGCATGGAGGTAAATTACGCAGTGAAAGATCCCAATGCTGGTCCACCAGCCAAGGTCCCTGAGGCTGATACACCGCAAAGGGAAATAGGGGCTGTCTCTACAACTTCTTGCAAATTAAAAAGTTAAGAAGATGTGGTCTCAATGCCATATGACTTGGTACATTGAAAATATCTTTGTGCTATGTTTTTAAGCTCCATCTGGTCATTTATGTTTCTCTCTAAACTGGTTATTCTAGTTAGCAGCTTCTGTAGACTTTTATCAAGGTCCTTAGCTTTTTTGTGTTGGGTTAGAAGATGGTCCTTAGCTTTTTTGTGTTGGGTTAGAACATGCTTCTTCAGCTCAGCTAAATTTATTACTCACCTTCTGAAGCCTACTTCTGTCAATTCATCCATCTCATCATCCACCCACTTCTGTGCCCTTGCTGGAGAAGTGTCGCGATCATTTGGAGAATAAGAGGCACTCTGGCCTTTTGAGTTTTCAGCATTTTTTCGTTGATTCTCTCTCATCTTCATGAGTTTATCTGGTTTAGATCTTTGAGGCTGACCTTTGGATGAGGTTTTTGTGTGGACTTTTGTTGATGCTGTTGGTGGTGCTTTCTATTTGTTTTTCTTTCAATAGTCAGGTCCCTCTTCTGTAGGGGTGCCCTGGTTTGCTGAGGATTCACTTCCGACTCTATTCATCTGGTCCCTCCCACACTTGGACATGTTACCCAAGGAGGTAAAGATGGCTTCCTCCTCCTTCCTCCGGGATCTCTGTCCCTGAGGAGCACTGATCTGATGCCATCAGGACTGCTCCTGGATAAGGTATCTGAAACCTCTGTTGGGAGGTCTCACCCAGTTGAGGGGGCACGGAATCTAGGACCCACTTAACAAAGCACTTTGACTATCCTTTGGTGGAGGGAGTGTGCTGTGCTCAGGGGAAACCCACTCCTCTGAGCTGTCCGGATTCCTCAGAGCTAGCAGGAGAAAAGACTAAATCTGCTGGTCCATGGAGACCACAGCCACCCCTCCCACCAGGGGCTCAGGCCCAGGAAGACCAGAGTTTGATCCCTAAGCCCCTGATTGGAGTTGCTGGAGTTCCTGCAGGGAGGGCCCACTCAGTGAGGAGGGATGGGTCAGAGTCTGCCCTAAAGAGGCAGTCTGGCCACGATCTGCCACAGCTAGTGTGCTCAGTTGTAGGGACGACTACCTCTTGGAATCAAGCCATCCATTCTTCCCAGCACCAGCAGGGGAAGAATGGTGGCCTGGAGCTATAGTGATGGCTGCTGCCCCATGGCACACATTTATCTGTGTAACAGACCTGCATGTCCTGCACATGTATCCCAGAACTTAAAATATAATAAAATAAAAAAAATCTTTATGCATATAAAGTAGTAGTGATCCATCTTCTGGGTACCCACACAGCCCTGCTTGTCAGGAGCTAGAATTCAACTGTCACTCCTCCCTTACCTGGGAGTCCTTCTGAAGTACAACCTGAGCAATGCTAATGGTGACCTTGGTCTCAAGTGCCTCAGAGATGGAGCCCTTTCTACAGAGCAAGACTTGCCTTCCCAAGAGTCTATCTATTGAACTTTGCAGACAGCTTAATACATAAATAACCCCCCTCCTCAAGCAGGATTTGAAACCTTTGTCTGAAAAATGGAGCTTGGCCTCAATTACCTGGACCTCAATATGTCTTTTGAGCTTCACATCAAATACTTCATAGCTGTTTAGGAAAACGGTAAATTAAGCAGGGGAACACTGTTACATCTGTAGCTCATTTATAGTTCTCACTGATGCTATCACCTGTCTTGCTGCTTGAAAGCTTGTGCGACCTTGGTGTTATTGTGGATGCTGGTATAAAGGTTCTTAATAGCTGTAGGGTTCTGATGCAGCTGCTCCAGGCTGGCCCCATCAGGCATCTCCTCGGCCTGAGGCTGGGAGATAGCTTGAGGATGTCAGCCTGGAGCAGCTGCATCAGATGGTTTGATATGCCTGGTGGGCACAGGCTCTGCAGGGGCCAGTAAGTGACTGTGCTCCTCCTGCAGCTCAGACACTCCATTTCAGACTCTCTATTCACAACCCCTCACTTCCTGAAATTGTATCCCGCTTCCCCTTAGACTGTCACCTTGTTCCACCATTCTACGTATCTCTGTCACAGAGAGAGGGTCTAAAAACACATTGACACTAAGTATTGGCATTTTGAAAGATGTTTAAAAATAATTCCCACAATAAACAAATATCTAACTGTAAAATCCCATGCTTCTCTGGGGAAACGGTTTTGGATTGCAGTCCTCTCTTGAGAACCTCATATTGCAGTATTAAAGCAAGAGCTGATTTCATGCCCTGTATAAGTGTATCTTGCTTTGAGTAATCATTTGTCATGTGTTTACTTCATTTGCTTCTATTTTCCTTGCCTTTGTCTGACCTTTTGAAAACAGTAGGTTTACCCCATATCTGTTTGTCACTGTCATATAAATAGCACTCAAATAAAGCAAACTCATTGCTTACATCTGTAGAGTTTCCTAGGTTGGAATGCTAAGGCCTCCACTGACTACTAGGATAATGCAAGACAGTTCTCTGAATCCCGAGCACCTCATGCCAAATGCGACATCCCCATAGACTCAAACACACGTGCACGCTCTTTCCCCTATATGTCTTGCTTTGCAAATTATTCTGGAATTCATTCAAAATGATTCCCCGAAGAGTGAACTGATTTTTAATTATTTAGGGAGATGGAGAAATGAGACAGAGGTCACATTTAAATATTGAGGTATCCGTATGTATACATCAGAGCTGAATCAATTTCTATGTATGATTTCTATGCTATAGGACCATGTGGCCCCTCAGTCTGCTTCACTCCTTCCAGGTAGAGCACACAGTATGTAAGAGATAAGAGACACTGAAATCATATCCTATAACCTCACTCGAATACCATTTACTATTATGTATAAGTCAAATTATTGCAGGCAGATCTTTGATCTGGTCCAAAAAGAGATGACAGATCAATGCTGAGATGTTCCTGTTGCTTTGTTTATGTTTTCAAGGAAAAACAATGTTTATTTCTACCAGGAGTTAAAAATAGGTAACTTTAAAAATTTAAAATATCACCTTTTAGAAGACCTTGCAGACTCCCAGATAATCCCTATAGTCAGAAGTTTTTTTTTTTTTTTTAATTTTAATTTTTCTCCCAGGCAGGGTCTCCCTCTGTCACCCAGGCTGGAGGACAGCAGCATGATCACGGCTCACTGCAGCCTCTGCTTCCTGGGCTGAAGTGATCCTCCCACTTCAGCCTCCAGGGCAGAGTAGCTGGGACCACAGGCATGCATCACCACACTACCATGCCTGGCTAACCTTTTGCATTTTTTGTAGAGATGGGGTTTTGCCACATTGCCCAGGCTGGTCTTGAACTCCTGGACCCAAGCAATCCACCTGCCTCAGTCTCCCAAAATGCTGGGATTGGAGGCATGCGCCACTACCTTTGGCCAACTAAGTCTTGTTCCAATGTTCAGTTAATTGCCTAGTGTTTGTTATTCTGTAGACTGTGTCTACAGAAAGTTACTATGTGTATTAGTTTTCTGGGGCTGTCATAACAAAATACACAGACTGGGTGCTTAAGCAATAGACATGTATTACCCCATAATACTGGAGGCTAGAAGTCCAAGATCAAGTTGTCAGTACATTTGGGCTCTTCTGAGGCATCTTTCCTTGTAGTTGGCCACCTTCTCCCTGTGTCTTTTTTTTTTTTTTTTTTTTTTTTTTTGGAGCTAGAGTCTGGTTCTGTCTCTCAGGCTGGAGGGCAGTGGTACGATCTTGGCTCACTGCAAGCTCCTCCTCCCGGGTTCATGCCATTCTCCTTCCTCAACCTCCCAAGTAGCTGGGACTACAGGCACCACCCCCTCACCATGCCCAGCTTTTTTTTTTTTTGTATTTTTAGTAGAGACGGGTTTCACCATGTTAACCAGGATGGTCTCGATCTCCTGACCTCGTGATCTACCCGCCTTGGCCTCCCAAAGTTCTGGGATTACAGGTGTGAGTCACTGCACCCAGCCTCCCTGTGTCCTTTCATACCCCTCCCTCTGTGTGTGTCTGTGTCCTAATCGCCTCTTAAGGATGCCCGTGAGATTGAACTAGAGATCATCCTAACAACCCTGTTTTAGTTATTTAAAGTCTCTGTCTCCAAATACAGTCACATTCTAGGGTACCAGGGGTTAAGACTTCAACATATGACTTGTGGGAGAACACAGTTCAGCACATAACACACCCTATATTTATATTTAGTTCCCTTTCAATGCTTGAGCTTTAGCATTCTGTCTTTCTGCAGTCTTCAAGTAAAAATCATTGCAGGTTTTTTAAACGTTTCAAAGTGTGTTGTAAAATCCTTCAGTATGTTCCACATTCACTTTCGCTGCCCTTCTTGAACTTGTGTCTTACACATCCTCTTTGAATTGTGGTCCTAAGAACAATCTTCGTTTTATAACAAAAGATTATCATCCATTCTTTGTAACTTTTGCTTGCCTCCTAACACAGTGCCTGGCTCATGGTAAGTACCCAAAAATATTTGGATGAATATAATGAGAAATTTTATCATTATACATGGTTGTAATAAGTGTTATAATCCTGACTTATGTCTAGCTTGTAGTTCATTATGATTCTTAAATTATCTTCTGCTTTGCCAGCAAATAACCAATCAGTTTTACTTGAACAGATGCTTGCCTAATTAATTGTTCCGATTACAAAATTCTAAGCAACAAAGATTCCCAAACCTGAAGTTTTAAAACAGTTGGCTCCCATAATACCCTCATTTTTAGCTTTAGCTTCTGCTAACCATTTTGTATCATTGAATAGTCATGGATAATTTTTTTATTTTTTCCCAATGAAAGTAACCTGAAAACACCATTCAAATAATATTTGTGCTAAAAGGTCACTTCTCTGACCTACAGATCAAAAACTTGCAATAGGTGAGCTGTTCTGCATGATAGTAGGGTTTTTTTTTTTTTTTTTTTTTTTTTTTTTTTTTTTTTTTTTTTTTAATATCCCTTTACCACCTGACAAGAACTAGTACTGGGAGATTTCCTCTGTAGAGCTTCCAAATATTGGTACCAACATTGACTGCACAACATAGAATTATATGTGGAGCTATTTAGAAATGCAACAACCTAGGAACTATCTTAGACCTTCTGATCAGAATCTCTGGGGGTAGAGAGTATGTTTTCAGAAGGTGAACTGGTAATTTTTATGCATAGTCAAGCTGAGAAATTTGCTTAATAAGGAAGTAGTTCCAAAATGTAGCTGCACATTGAAATCACCCAAAGAAGCTTTAACCTGGTGATGTCTGGATCTCAGTTCACTGCCAGGATAACAGGAATTTAAACGTTTCTCACGTGATTTAATGGGTGACAAAAAAGATACACTGCTGAGAAATCAGAAGGACATTACTATATTTTTAATAAATCATTCAAAGGTGAAAAGCGTAACATGAGGATGAGCCCCGAATAACATATGTTTATTACAAGTGGTTCCGTATGAATTGCCAGAGACTATAAAATGTGGACAGAGATGTGTCTGGTTGTGCCTTGGATTTTGCCAGAGACTACAGTTTTTAACACTTACCTGTGAGAGAATTCTCTGGAAAACATATCATAATGCTGATGGTGGACCCATCATCAGACTTTCTAATTCAATTGTCCTGGAGTGAGTTCCAAGTATTTACCTTTTTGCAAGTTTTAGACTAATATTGATGCTGCTGGTTCGGGAACCACATTTTGAGAATCACTATCATTGAGTTTCCACATTCACAGAGAGCCAATATCCTTTCACACAGGTGAGTCCATTTGTTACACCTCTCAACTACATAATTACGAGACCACAACTCAAGGCATATGCACCTGCTTCAAAGATCATTGTGCAATATGAGAACTACAAGGTCTTCTCACAGAATTCAATATTCCCTACAAAATCATGGGGGAAAAAAAATTACACATGTTGTATGGTATCACTATTAATTTTTATAGTCTCTGAAATATTATACTATAGTGTGGATAGTACACATTTAATTTCCATTTGTCATCTCATGCATACTGTAATATTTTCAGACTTTTCCTGTCCTCTAATCTTAATGAATGCTTGGAATTAATTTCAAACCCTTGAAGATAATCTACAAGGCTTTTTTCTTTTGATTTTTTCCCCATAATGTTAAAAGTGCTTTTGAGTCTTTGACTCGGAGGTATGGGCTTGCATTTTGTATATTATGGGCTTTTACATGAAATGTATCTTGGAGACTTGAAACAGAAAAATATTTTTGCCTTTACTTATAAAGCCTCACCTGAACCATGCTAGAGAATCCCTCTTAAGTCCTCTCTCACAATAATAAGGTATATTTTCTCAGATCTATGTGAACAAACTTCACATTAAGTTGCAAACTGGGAAACCATGAATATTAAAGCTTTTCTTAGATGTGGCTCATTACTTTTCCTCATCTTCAACTTTTAGTTTGCCTTCGTCCTTAATGTTTTCCATAGTTCCCATGGAAAAACATTTTCTGTTCAGAAATCCACTTTACTTTCCAAAACCATTTGACTTGCCAATCATCTCCAACAAGATTGACTCAATAATGAATCTATTCTTTTGTGGGGAGGGAGGGATAATGGAAAATGTACTCAGCTACAGCTAAAAACACTAAACACTCTCAAAATTTTATTCATATTTAGGGAGATAACCTATACGACCTAGAATTTATGTGATCAATCTTTTGCAAAAACCTAATTGAGAGAAGTAGTATTTAGGTTTGATAGTATAAAGAATACAGCATTCTCTACTTCTCTAGGTGTTTTTAATTGGACCCTCACATTGACTTGTCATAAACCTCAGGAAGTCTACTCCTTTCAACAAAACAGCTTCAACCTTTGGGATTCACTTTTAAGATGATGCTCTTGGCTTTCATTGAAGTCTTTTTAAAAATGAAGAAACACACACATGCAAATGATATAAACACTGCTTTGTATTTGCCATAAATGGCCTCCATATATGGTTCTACAGTAGAAAATTATCTTTGAATTTCACCCTGTGTAAACGTTGTCTTTTTTGAAGAATTCATATACCTTAAAAATATTGTTTACTTAATATTTTTCTTTACTTAATTAGCAAACTCAGATCTTATTTGTCTCCCTTTTTCTGGATGTCATTGTCATATAAAGTAATATTTTTCCTATTTATACATCACTGAGGTATTTTAAAGAAACAGGAGAGCCATTAATATTAAAAGATGACAGATGTATTGCTAATACACTCCAGAGCTTTGATAGCAGAATTGAAGGAAAAGTAAAAAGAGAAAACAAACGTACTGAGGAAAATGTCTCATGATTTTATACATTTTAACCTTATGTCATCCTCAAAACTACTCTGACAGCTAGATAAAACGATCTTTCAACTGATACCGAGGGAAGTTAAGTGATATACCTACAGCCAGGTACCTGATAAACTAGAGGGAATAGATTTAAATACATGTCTTCTGACCACAACAATCTACAACCTATAACACACACAGGAAGGAAGCTATTACAAGATGCTCACTTAAAATACAGTTATGTGACTTGTACCTGTAGACTTTCATGTGAAACAATCCCATATTTCCATCTGCTTTATAAATATAGTCCGGCTATGCCTCTGTTTTCACTATGAAGCTTTAGAATTTGGTAAAGAAACGTAGGACTCATCCAGGAAAAAACAATTCAGATTGTAGAAATGGGAATGTGGGAACACGCATGGGTGTTGGGAGGACTAAACTGCTATGCTTTTTCACTGGAATTAATGAAGACAGCATGGGCTAGTCTAGAGCACTAGATGTGGAATTCATGTTCACAACTGTTACCAAGACCTGCAAGTTTCGGAGGTCACTTAACTCTCCAGGCCTCAGTTTCCGCATCAACAGAACACAGAGTTTATATTGGATCATCTCCATGTTCATTTGCACTCCTAATCTTCAACTCTGTCTTTTTCACCTATGAGCTGATTATTATAGTTTATAGCTGGATTTAGAGGGTATCACACAGTTATAGGTGAGTTCATTCAGGGGACTGGACATTTCTTCAAGTACAGGAGAACAGTCAGGGGGCGCTGCAATCATACATGCTTGTGTTGTACGCAAGCAAAAAAAATGTGAAGGAAAAAATCAAAGGACTTCTGATATGGCTACATAGAGCATTAATGGAGATAGTCCAGTTAATATATATTTATTGTTATGTAGTTTCAGATTGCTAGGAGGAGGATATTGAATGCACCTAATGCAAAGAATAAATGTTTGAGATGCTGGATGTGCTAGTTACTCTGATCTGATCACCAAACATTGTATGTATTGAAATATCACCATGTACTCTATGAATATGTACAACTTTGCATCAATTAAAAAATAAAAATAATTTAAAAATAAAATTAAACAGATTCACTTGATAACCAATTTTGTTTTTACTCAAGACTGTTGAATGATTGAGTGATTTCACCAACAGGGTTGTATTTCCTGTGGTTTCTTGCCGTCTATTACTTTGAAAGTCTGTCTCTATATTGTTTTTATTTGTACTTATCTACTTCTTTAGCAAACTATCATCATCATTGTATGTCACCCATCTAAACACTAAGATGTTGAACTTGGTGCTCCCATTTGCACTCAGTATTTTAATCAAATATTTGCACTCATTATGTATTTTAGACTTTGTTCAATACTGAATGGATGCAATCTGTTTTGTTGCCTCTCTCCATCCCCCTCTGAACCTGCACTATTGATCTAGTCACTCAACCTATTACATTTCCCCAAGTTCCATATTTTTCATGAAGCCTGGATTCTATAATGAGACATTTCACTTAGTTTTCTTTATCACCCTCCATGTAAAAGATCCTTAACTTCCTTCGCACGGACGGTTCCTTCTTTATGCTCATCCTGATCTGTGGACTCCCAATTTCCTAGTGTCATTTTAAAAAATAAATTGCACTTGGATTGGAGAAATACCAGTAAGTTGGGAATGCCTGATGGCAGTACCATAGTTTTGGAGTTCCAAACACATGGTGAGTATTGTAACTGGGTATATTTTGTGCCTAAGGAGTGTTTATGAGAGGAATACCCCTTGTTAGAAGGAGGCTATTATATAGCAGGAGGCCCCTGCACTCACCCACTGTGCATTTCATTTCCTTGCACCTGAGCTGTTACCAGGAGCTCCAAAGAAGTACCCCCAGGTTATCTGATTAGACTGTTGAGTGAACCGCTGCAAAGATTCCCAGTGAAAGGAACTACTCGATGTTGCCCTGCTTGGCAGGTTTGCTTCCTGTTCAATAGACTTCTGTGTAAGCTGATTCTGAATGTGATCAATAATTGCCTTCTAAGCCTCAATGTTTCACTGGATCTCAAGAGACTGCCTGATGGGCATTGCCCTAGCTCACTTCTACAATTAGCCGTTTACCTCCTCTTAATCAAAGCAACTCCATCTCTCCACTAAAACTGTTTCCTCAAAAGCCACCAATGAGCCTTTTTCCCCCAAACCAAAGCCTTTTCATTCTCTTGATACCCAAGTGTTGTTGACACCTTTCAGCATCCCTTCTTTCATAAAATTCTCTTAGCCCACGTGTTTCTTTTTTCTCATAATACCTATAATTATTCCTTTGTTTCCATGCCTGATTTTTTTTTCTTTTTATCCCATTAAGAATTGTAAATTATCAGTAAAATGTCAGTTCTAGTATTTTTTTTTCTAGTATTTTTTTTGGAGTCTTCAAAGTCAGTCTTGTGATTCAACTTATTATATCCAAATCTTCCCCTGCCCACCAGTGCATGTTTTCGTTGAATGACGCAGGTGACACCAAGTTCAATGCGTCCATTACTGTCCTGTTCCCCACCACTCCCCTCACACAGGCAGGGACCCTTACCATCTCTTCAGAGGCAACTTCACATGTCAGTCCTCAGGTTTCAAATGTAGAACCCATTTGTCATCCTGTTCCCTGCTTCTGTAATTTTATGTAGTATGCCTAGTTTTTCTTGGGGAGATATTTTCTACCATTCTACCTCTTTATTCTCTTTACTACCACTTAGTCCAGGCTGTCACTCTTGACTCAGCCTGCTTTCTGGACTCAAGGGCCTTATTCTGTCCTGTATACTACTGTATACTGCTCCAACATTTAATACCTACAGATGGCTTATCATGCCATTTTTACGCCTAGTGACCTATGCTAACATGACGGAGAGCATAATGTTATACGTCCCTAAATGAATGCAGAGCCCCCTTCAAGCGTAGCTCTCAACACCCCTTCGGCAGGCTTTTTGAATTTTATAATCTGAAGACAGTGTCCATCTTTCTCTCTCACAGAATCAAAAGATCTCATTTTCTCCTTCTAGGTAATAAGGTCTTTCTTCCCCACCAACCATAGGTCCTGTCACTTTAGTATATTAAGAAAATAAGGTGCAATCTTTGCTGGACGATGACCCAGCCTTTCTCGCTTCAACGTGGTTTATATCAATAACAAAATCTTACTTTAAAATACTAAGTATATGGTCTTAGTTTTCAAAGTCCCATGCCACCCATCATTTTCCTTATTAAAATATGGGCTAAGTGTGATGGCTTATACCTGTAATCCCAGCACTTCAGGAGGCTGAAGCGGGTGGATTCCTTGAGGTCAGGAGTTTGAGTCCAACCTGGCCAATGTGGTGAAATCCTATCTCTACTGAAAATACAAAAAAAGTTAGCTGGGCATGGTGGTATGCACCTGTAATTTTAGCTATTCTGGTGGCTGAGGAACGAGAATCCCTTACACCCAGAAAGCAGAGGTTGCAGTGAGCTGGAGATTGCACTACTGCACTCCAGCCTGGGTGACGAAAGCTCAATAAATACATAAATAAATAAACAAACAAACATAAAAATAAACTATGTACAGAGATCTCTACCTATTATTTATATGCAAGCAAAAGGAAGAGTGGTTTTATTTTAGAATGTATCACTTTTATCTCCATTTTTTTGATATGGCATGGTAAGTTTATTCACCTCCAGAGGTGCAAAATTATAGAATAAGAACAAAGTTAAACATAACTGACTTTAAAATACATAGTGCCCAATGCATGCAATATATAATATTTGACCAGTCATGGTGGCTCACACCTGTAATCCCGGCACTTTGGGAGGCCAAGACGGGCAGATTACTTGAGGTCAGGAGTTCAAGACCAGCCTGGTCAACATGGTGAATCCCTGTTTCTACCAAAAATACAGAAATTAGCCATGGTGGTGTGCATCTGTAGACCCATCTAATTGGGAGGCTGAGGTGAGAAGATTGCCTGAACCCTGAAGGCAGAGGTTGCAATGAGTTAAGATTGTACTACTGTACTTCAGCCTTGGGGATAGAGCAAGACTCTGTGTGTGTGTGTGTATGTGTGTGTGTATATATATATACACAATATTTACCAGTACAAGCATTTATAGGTATTGAAAAAGGTAAACAACCAAAAAGGTAAAGTTCACATTGCTGCTGCTCTAGATACTTAATATACCTAAATAAACAAATACATAAATAGAACTTATTTTACTTGGCAGAGGATCATTATGCACACTTTGCTCTTTGCTGCAGGTTTTTTCCCCATCATAATTTTATGTATAAATTGTTCACATGTGCTGCCAATACATGACTGCAATTATAACTTAAAAATAAAGGCAATTCTATGTTTCTTCTCTTTTCTGAGCAAGATAATAGTATTTCTTTGGAATATAAATTGCTACGATTTTTAGAGTTAGAAATTCTTCAAAGAACAATTAAGTCTTTGCTGAAATACGAAATAGAAGATAGTTCCAGAGAAGATTACAGCGTTTCAATTCAGTGCCCCCAATGAGAAATTTAAAAATTGGCTTAACTGTTGCCTAAAGTCATACCTCAGATTCTAAGATGTCAAGCTGTATGTTTTGAATGAGCTTAAATACATTGACCAATATAAACAAGCCCTGTAAACTGTAAAGTTACTCGAGTGAATCAAATGTTATTTCCTATATATAATCAAAAACAGGAAAAATCATATGGTTATAATATTGAACACAGCACACATTTAACTAAAAGTTTAAAACATTTCTCTATTATCTTAAGGAATAGAAAAAAAAAATCAACCAAAACAGTTTTTTTAAAGTTAACACAAAGGAATAAAAAACTTCTTTAGTTCGAAATGGCTGATTCAAAATTATTTGAGTAGAATTTCACTTTTATACTAGTACTTGGTGATACATTTTCTCCTTTCTCTTCTTGTAATACTTTGGAGGTGCTAACTACTGTAAACTGAGTTTTTGTCATTCTAATTGTAAATACTGTATTATGGTAAGTGGCATTATAGAAAAAACTTATAGAACCTTAGGGCTGAGTTAAAGGCCAGCAAGAATGACCTTCTGGTGATCAGAGAGTCTTTCAAATAAAATGAAGTTTTCACTGACTCGGTGAGAACAGATTGTGTCTTGCACCCTTCCTAGTATCTTTCATGTTCACAGAAAGGCCCTGGGGAGTTGGGGGTGGTGGGAACACACCACTGAAATCACATGAATGAAATAGAAGTCAGTGAATCCCAGAGGTCAGGAATTCAGAGATACACAAAGACACCCAACCACTGGTTTGGATTCAAAAAGTTAGGGGAATGAATCCCATTTTCCTCACTTACTGTGGGGCTGGAGCAAGTTACTTACAAAAGAGGGCTGTTGTCATTAAAACAGGAATAAGACTTACGCGATAGAAGATTAAGAGTTGCCAATAGATACTATGTCAGCACAGTGCTTGGCACAGAAGATACACTCAGAAAATGGCACTCTCAGGTACAGAGTGGTACCCAGAGACCACTCGTCCAGCCCGAAGCCTGAGGATTGTTCGGGAGGTGGAATGATCAGCGTCATACAGCATCAGACTGCCCAGAAGAAAGGCTCCTTTCACCTGATCTCTGTGTCTAAGATCAGGGGATTCACTCTGGAGCCTCCCAAACTGGAAGAAACAGTTTTACTCGCAGCGGTTTTCTATTTCCTACTTATCATTATGTACACCAGGTTATTCTTTTTCTGCTTTCAAAATCTTCAGAGAACTTTGGTTTCCTGTTCCCAATGTGGATCCTTTCATCCTCACACCATCTGAGAAAGTGATTTCTTTTTAATGCTCTAAGAAAATGGCAGGGGCACTAAAAAAAGAGACAATAAAACAATAATACGATGTTCTATCTTGTCTATCTTGTAACATTTCTTTCTTAAAAATAAAAAAATAAAAACAGAGAACCTGTTAAGCTCATCAGCAGGATTGTCTCCAACTGGATCTGGCTGATGCTTCTATGTGGCTAGGGAACCCAGGTTTGTTAAAAATGGTGCTTCTGGGTCATTTTCTATATTAGATTCCAGAATAACAATGGTGAATCACAGTGCCTATGCTCCAATCTAGTGTAGAAGGTTCAATCCAGAGACCGGGGATTGTAACAGAAATAAACAAGCATCAGAATGGACAGTAGCCAATACTATGCAAGGAAATAATCTAAATTTTAACAACCTGGACTAGGCATGTTATTCCCTCCCACTGAGGCTCTCTGAAGTTCAACTTCTTTAGGATTATCAGTCTTCATTTGGTCCCTGACAAGGTCCAACCTGATTTTTGGAGAATCAAGTGGAATGACAGGATATCAACTAGTGAATCGTTTATTGAACACGGGAGGCAGCCTTCCTGAGTTCAGTCCTCTGCCACAAACCACATAGCACACTGTTGAGTGTAAGCTAGCTATTTAAACTTCCAGTGTCTCAGTTTTATCATCTATAAAATGGGGATAATTCTTGTACCTACATCATAGAGTAATTGTGTAATTGGGTTGATTTTTGTAAAATGCATAAAGCATATATAACAGATAGCAGAGACTGCAAATGTTTGATAGCTACATGACAGAATAAATCAATCTACCATGAGTTTGGATTTACAATTAATATTGAATCCAAGGACTGAAAAATACATCTCATCACCTTTACCCCTTAATGAATAGTTTAGATTAGTCACTTACAAAACTTGGAACACTCTAAGAAAAATTGTTTTTCTAGCCTTATTCTTTCATTATGGTATGAAATTATTATCCCTGCTTTGTAGAGGAAGCAATTGAAATCCAAGAAGTTAAAATTATGTACTAAAAGTGAACAAAAGCTAAAACGTGAGAAGAGATGAGACTAGAAACTGAGAAAAAAAAATGTCACCAAACCTGTTGGGAGACAGAACTTTTTTGCAAGATGTAATTCACAGCCCTTCCTGAAAATAATTAGAATTCCTGAAAAAACACTTGAGTAATTTTCTGATAGACTCTCATGATACTTAAAGATCTTTTCTGGGAAGATCCAGTCAGCTGACTGTCAGTTTTGAAACTTGTTTTTTTTTTTTTTTTTTTAACAAACGAAGTTGAATTTATTCTTCAATATATGTGAACATAAAAATTTTTACAAATACTGTTAAATATAATTGTAAATATTAATTATTTTATTTTATTTTTATTTTTAAAATTATACCCCTACATCTTTAATCCATCTTACAAGTAGTCTAATCTTTAACCAGGCAATTCTTCATTGTATGACCTCTCCCCACCACCCCTCACCCAAATGTTTCTACCTAGGGGAGAATCTTGAATTCAGCTTATTCAGCAACCTCACATCCAACAGCATGTTTGAAATAAAACATAATGTGGGCTCATAATCATCTTATCTGAGAAGTTGTCTTTAAATATGTACATATTTCCCAGTTGAATACAGCACTTTTTCCTATATTCCCAAAGATTCTTACTCCTTACTGTTTTTTTTATTAATCCCCAAATTCATATATCCATTGAATTAAACTTGGAAGGAATATTAGGAACAAACTAGTCCAACTTTCTTGATTTAAAACATCTGCATCTTCCCAGCTACAGACATGGAGACTCAAAGATAACTTTAAACCGAAGATACGTGTCTGCAATAAGCCATTACCATGGGCACAAATAGCTTTTCTATTCGCAGTAGGTTCACTTTATTTATTTGTTTGCTAGTTGGTCAGTTGCTTGTCTCTCCCTTTCCCATTCAGGCTCTAGGAGGAGCAATAGGAAAGCATCATGAAGTGCATGGTCAGACACGACCAGGTCCACAAATATTTGTGTCTTTCCATAATGTCAGACTTTCATCAATGCTATTCAGTCATCAACGCCATGAGCTACCTGAAGCTCCAGAGGAGGCAATTCTCTTTAGTGCCACCCATTCACTTGGCAGAGCCATAGGCACACAGGCTCAAGTCACTCCACGGGCCAGTCAATATTGCAAACCATACATAGTTATCTATCTATCTATCTATCTATCTATCTATCTATCTATCTATCTATCTATCTATCTATCTGTTTTGACTAAACATTCCACAACAAGATAACATTCAACATTAAGATAAAGGAGATAGGAAAAAAGAGTTAACAAACCAGTTCAGGGAGAGCAATGTGGACAAAACAATGCCTAGTCCTGATCCAGATGGTCCATCAGGGTCTTGCAAGGAAGAGACTTTAATGTGGGTAGAGTCTTCGGCAGGGGATGCTGGGTGCTTATCACAAGTGACAGAAAGATGGTGTCTGCTAAGACAGCCGTTTCCAAATGGTGAAGTCCTGCTCTTTTTTATGGCCACAGAGTCTTCTGGTGAGGACTAATAGTGAAAGGGTGTGAATGATTATGTCCTTATCTGGTTGGGTGCAGTCTCTGTTGATCAGCTGAACACCTGGACCCTGTTGGCACGATGGCTTTTAAAATGTAAGATGGAGTCTTTTTCTAAAGTGGAGCTACTTATGCCAAGGGTGCTCTATACAGAGAAACTCTATAAAACAAATAAGAACCAAGCAACCCACAGTTGGTAAGAGAAGCTCAAGAGAAAACATGAGATCGCCAGTGGTTCTCAAATTGCAGCTGGCATCGGAATTCACCAGAATCACCTGGAGGGCTTGTTCAGACAGACTGCTCAGCCATAGCCCCTCAATGCTGATTTTGTAAGTCCAGGGTGAGGTCGGAGAATCTGCATTACTAACAAGTTTCCAAGTGATGCAGATGATACAAGTGAGCCACACTGTGAACCACTCAGATGTGTTTTTTCAGTGGAAACTTCTTTTTAATCATCGCTTTCAGGCCAGACACACCCTTTCCCTCCTTCTCCTCCAAACTCCAAAGCTCTCCCTCCCCATGAAACAGGGGCTGTACTAAGAGAGGTCAGATGGTGGAGGGTTGGCGGAGGGGGAGGGGTTTGGGAGTTGGGGAGTGTTTAGTGGATAAGGGGTAATGAGTGGATAAGTGGGAGATGATATAGCAGGAGTTTCTAGAAGGATTTCAGAGGGAATTTCCCTGTGAAAATTAGATCCTCACCCTGAAGGCCCACTTCTGAATCTCCAGCTGCATTTTTTTATTGTATAAAGCTGGTTCCTTTTCTCCCATTTTTCTTTCTCCTTGCAGGTGAAAGAGATCCAAAAAGGGGCAGGTTCTCTTAATCAAAACTATCCTTCCAAAAGTTACTTGGAGAGGTTATTTGGGTAACAAGTTTAACATTTACAAATCCACCGCCCCATCTTCTCCCACTTTTCCTAACATCTATTAACATATCTGGAGTTGTTTTTATCGGTATTCCTAGCCTCTGCTGGCTGATGTTAACATGACATGAGGAGTGTCATGCGCGTCCCTGTGAAGAGACCACCAAAGAGGCTTTGTGTGAACAATAAAGCTTTTTAATCACCTGGGTGCAGGCGGGCTGAGTCCGAAAAGAGAGTCAGGGAAGGGAGATAAGGGTGGGGCCTTTTTATAGGATTTGGGTAGATAAAGGAAAATTACAGTCAAAGGGGATTTGTTCTCTGGTGGGCAGGAGTGGGGGTCGCAAGGTGCTCAGTGGGGGAGCTTTTTGAGCCGGGAAAAGGACTTTCACAGGGTAATGTCATCACTCAAGTCAAGGACCGGCCGTTTTCACTTCTTTTGTGGTAGAATGTCATCCGTTAAGGCGGGGCAGGGCATTTTCACTTGTTTTGTAATTCTTCAGTTACTTCAGGCCATCTGGGCATATATGTACAAGTCACAGCTGATGCAATGGCTTGGCTTGGGCTCAGAGGCCTGACAAGGAGCTTGTGAAAACTAAGACCAGGGAACTACCCCATTTACATCCACACAATCAGAATTGGAAGGCTATGGTCTGGTATTAGAATTTTTAAAGTTTCCAGGTGATTCTGATGTGCCTCCTATGGGGAAAAAAATCAGTTTCAATCAGTCAGTTACATCTCTGTGAGACTAAGCTGTCTTTTAATCTGGATGATGAGAAAATACCTAACCCACAGGCTGATTTAGGCAGCACGAAAGTTGCGTGAGGGTTGTGCGTGCAGAGAAAAAGAAAAAAAAAAAAAAAAAAGGGCAGAGGGAGAGCTTTTCAGAAACGGAGGCTCCAGCAGAGAGCACGGGACTTTGGCAGGAAGCAATTGACTAAAATTACTATCCAAAGTTATATCACGACTGGCCGCAATCAATGACGGCCTCTGACTAGTATGAAGACTGAAAACCTCAGTTTACCCAAGTCCACTGCATTTCCAGACTCTGGTTCTGAATCTTCTATGGTGTGAGAGGGAGAGTGAAGATTGGTGCTGAAAACTTTTTTTTTTTATTTTAATTTTTTTTACCTCTAATGTCTTCCTTTATTATAGGAGACAATTTATGTTATTCAAAGGACTGCCCTAATGTGGTTTCTTTTTAATCAAGAGACTGTCATTGGTGTGTCAAAAGGTATTAGTACTTGGATTATATTGAGAAGAGGGACAATGGTTACTTTACAAAATATTAATTTTTTTTTGAACTTGACTGAGAGAATTATGGTTTGAATGTCTCTCGGGGGAATAGAATGTATTGGTAGTAACTTTGATAACTTGGGCCTCTTAACATGGTGAGAACACAAATTTAGTTTAAATCTCTGCATATGCATGAACTTAAGAAAATAACACTCAGTGACCCACATCATGATGAAATCCTATAATCAGAGGCATAAAATAAGCTATTTCTTTGCTAGCCTTTCTTCTGTTTTTAACAAGTTGACTCAAAGGGTTCCTGGAAATTTTCCAAAAAATGGGCTCCTACAGCAATCATGTAATGCTTAAGTATTTTTTTTAACCCTGTACAAGCTCTATTCATGAAACTTGCTTTGCATTTTCAACTAATTAGGTTGAGTAGAAATTTCCCTCAGTCTCTGGTATTCGGAAATTTTGTGTGTGTGTGTGTGTGTGTTTTCCACCAACGCTTAAATACCAAGTTTTTTCTTCTCCCATAGATCAGGGGACCATTAAGGCTAGCACTGATTCAACGTAACATTCCTGTGCTTCGTCATGACTCCGTTGTAAGACACTTGGTCTCCTCTGTCCCAACCTCTTTACACCCTTGTTCTCTCTTCATGCCTGTTTTCAAAGCCCTGTAAATAATATGCAAAGTTCTATCCCATCAAATCTACATTTCAACGTTAGGCATTCAAAATTCATCTTCTGTAAGCACAAGTTCTATTTCGCATTATCTTTCACTGGGGTGGCCTAATCATTGTGTAAATAGCAAGACTATGCGTATGCTCATCATCATCACCTCGTCACTTTATGCGTATTGATTTCCAACCCGGAGTGGTCTTGACCTCTTTACTAATGACAAACTGCCATGACAGCCACCGGCCCCATAAGAGATTATGAAGACAGTTTGGTCATAAGAAAAGTAGCTCATCAAACCCTTTCGTTACAGAAAATGGTTGGCCAGAGAAAATACCACTGACCCTAACCTAGGACAATCCTCCTGTCTTTGAATGTCTCCACGCTGCTCACTTGCCTCCTTGCACCCAACCAAGCCTGCCAAGTGTACCTGAACACCAATTAGGAGGTCTCCCACTTCCACACACAAAAAAGGGAATTCCACAGTAATAAAAGGCTTTCCAGAGATTGTCTCAGTCTCTCTTAACTATAGAACTTCTGTTGCTAAAATCTTTAAACCCCTGTTGACATAAAAGTAGCAATAGATGGGGACCTGTGCCAAATTTTGTAAATAAACAATTATTTTAAATGTGTCTCAGACTTAGTCTTTGGCACTACCTAAACTCTATAACCTTTGTGGAAGCAGTTTTGGTTCCAATGTGTGGTCATCCAACCTGCACTTATCCCTTTTATATGGTATTTGTCTCTTTCTACCCCTCTGTGGACTCATGCGCTCCCACTTCCACACAAGAATGGTAAAGTAATGATAAGGAATTGAAAGGACAGAAACTGTATTTTCTTTTTTCTCTCTGGCCTCCTTTTTATCATCCTCTTACACCTTTTTTTAACAATTAATTTCCTTTTTCTTTTACAATGTCTATATACCTAAAACTGAACCTAAACATAAGCATAAAATGTGCCCTCAATAAATATTTTAGAGCATGCTTAACACTCGTCTCCTAAGGAAATAAGAATGAAACAGACCAGATGGCTATGTTATTTTACACATGTAACAGTGAGTCCCTATGGAATTTTAACTATTCCTTTGATATTATTAGAAGAAACGTCAGTATTCGATATACTCTTGCAAATGACAAACAATAAACTTTCAAAGGACTCAGATTTTTAAAAAAGCAATGTATCTGTGTCCACTCTGGTAATCATTCAGTCTTTACCTTCAGTGTTTGAATAATATTCATAAATGTATGACCTATGCTAACTTATTAGTAAATATCTTTGAATGCAAACATGAATGAATATAAAAATGACTGAATGAATATTCACAGAAGATGTTTTTATATGAGAAAAGAACTCATAGATAAGAAAGAATGGGAATTTGGGAGCAGGTATAAAAATGGAAATTGAACAGAGATTAATTAGGCCATTATTCTATGGTGCCACAGATCTGTGATTCTTATTGACTGTTTTGATGTGCATTATAGTTAACGCTGGTCACCTGCCAAGGAGGTGACTTGATTCTGTTGTTTAGCAGACCTGCAAACAGTACAATGTATCTAGCATTCTACTGAAAGCAATTTTACTCATTTGTATTACTAACAACCCCAAGGAGAGGGGAAATAAAATCCAAATAACAAGAAATTATTTTTAATGTAAGAATATTATTACAATAATATCTGGAAAATATGTCCTAGCTGGATTATTAATTTCAAAAATAGAAGCATTCTTTCTAAATCGTTATAACCTATGATATTACTTTTTATAATATTAGAAACCCCGTAGGGGCTGAAGTAGCGACTTGTTAAATACAGTGGAATGAAGTGAATTAAAAGCTTCTTCCAGCTCTGTTTAGTGATTGAGTCTCAGAAACTTTTTTGTTGGATTTAGGTTATGTTGTTCACTGTAACTTTCCAAAATAATTTGCCTTTCTTTCATTTTTCTGTTTTCTTTGTCATACAAGTTTTTAGCAACTGTTTTTAGGGTCACGATATTTTTATAGAAACAGCATGATGTTTGATTTTATATTGTAACTTGGCTAGGCCATGGCGGTCAGACATCACTCTGGATATTTCTGAGAGGGTGTTTCAGGATGAGATTTACATTTAAGTCACTGATTTTTAGTAAAGCAAATTGCCCTCTGCTATGATCTGAATGTCTGTGTACCTCTAAAATTCATATGTGGAAGCCTAGTCACTAATGTGATATTAGGAGGCAGGACGCTTGGGAGGGGATTAGATTATGAGAACAGACACCTCATGAGAGGGATTAATGCCCTTAGAGGCCCAGAGAATTGGCTTGCCTCTTCCATCATGTGAGGACACAGCAAAAAGACAACTCTCTATTAACAAAGAAGTGGGATCTCACCAGACACTGAATCTGCCAGCAGCTTGGACTGCCCCGCCTCTAGAACTGTGAGAAATACATTTCTGTTGCAGGCTATTTTGTTATAGAAGCCTGGAGGAACTAAGACATCCTTCTTATTGAGGTGAGGGGAGAGGGAGGACAGTTCATCCAATCAGCTGAAGGCCTGAACAGAACAAAAGGCTGACCTCCCCAAGCCAGAGGATATTTAGAGAGGAGACAAGCATTCAGATTTGATTTGCAGCATTCTTTCTTCCCTGGGCCTCCAAGGTGCTGGCTCACCTACAAATTTTGGACATGCTACCTGCTATAATTACATGAATCACTTCTTCAAAATAAATCTCATATATATGCCTTATATATATATGCTTTATGCGTCTGGGGGGCTTACTTATATATAATATTTTACAGAATTGTAAATAAATATGTGTATATATAAATATATATGCAGGCATATATTTATATAAATATATACATGTGTATATATAAATATATATGCATGCATATATTTGTATATATAAATATATATGTGTGTGCATATATATGTGTGTATACACACACATAGATACATACACCCTATTGGTTTTGTTCTCCTGAAGAACCATGACTAATGCAAACAATGACCAAAATTTGAAGATAAAGGCTGAAGTAATTGGATTTTATTCTATAATGAATTTTTTTTTTTTTTTTTTTTAAGACAGAGTCTCACTCTTTTGCCCAGGTTGGAGTGCAGTGGCATGATCTCAGCTTACTGCCACCATGCCAGGGTAACTTTTGTATTTTTAGTAGAGAAGGGGTTTCACCCATGTTGGCCAGGCTGGTCTTGAACTCCTGACCTTATGATCCACCCACCTCGGCCTCCCACAGTGCTAGGATTACAGGAATGAGCCACTGCACCAGGCTTCTTAAGATGAAATTTTGAGATCTACATCAGTGAAAGCAAATGGGTTTCCTCTCAAGTGCTCCCTCTAGTGGACTGGAAGTGGCTGTCTGGAACAACCCAGGATGAAACAGCAATTGACACTCTGTGAGGGCTGAGGGGGATCCTGGGGGTCACAGGGTTTATTTGCCGCCCCACAGAGAGGCAACTCCCTCCATCCCAGTAATACACTGAGGAAGGTCATTTTGTGCACAATGCGTTCTTTAGAGAATTCCACTTTACACTGAGGTTTTTTTTTTTTTTTTTTTTTTTTTTAATTTTTTTAGAAAAGGGATATTTTCCTCTCATTCAGTGGCATTATTAAAATAATTCCTTCCCAAAATGGGAATTAATACTCTTTTGAGGGCCAGCAAGGGGGAAAAAGAACAGTATAATTTCTCAGTTTAGACAAAAGCAAAATTATTTTTGAAGTCTTCTAAGTATTTGAGGAAGTTGCAAAATTAAACGTCCAGAGGTTTAATGTCTTCTAAACATTTCCCTTTTATTCCCCTAAGGCCTTCTAGTAATTTCGTTTTCAGTGCCTTTTGTGGCCACATAATAAAAGTTTTCTACACTGAGATCATTTTACCTAGCTTTACTTTCTAGAGTAAATTTTTTTTAATGTTTTGGACTCATACAGCTTATTAAAATGAGTAGTACTAAGAATCTAAAAAAGAACTATCTTCTGTATGAGAAAACAGTCTGAGAACTACCCCTTTATTTTTAAACAAATGATTAAAAAATATATGGGCAATAGGAAGTGATTACCTGGCCTGATCATGCGGACACCACAAAATTACAACCTCTCTTCAATCAGGTGTTAGCTCATAGAAGTCTTGAAAAACTGCTCTCCATCTACTTACCCTGCTTGTCATATCATATACCTATTTGTTTTGTGTGTATCTCTCCCACTAAAATGTAAGTTCCTGGTGGATCAATACTTCATCTTTCTTGTTCATTGGTGTATCATCAGGACCTAAAATGGTGCCTGGCATTTATATTAAAGAAATATTTGTCCAGTGAATGGGTGGATGGCTGGACTGCTTTATACTGTCAAGATACAATCAGCCGTTAAGGGAAAATTACAAGGAAATCTGAGAATTACATATCTATTTTGGAGAGAAAAACTAACATTTAGTAAGTTTTTTTTTTTTTTTTTTTTTTTTTTAAACATATAGGGTGTTTACTACAGTCTACTTGCCAAGAAACATCATTTTATTTTTATTGGCTAATGAAGGCTTCTGACCTCTGATCTCCCAATGGGAGCTGATAAAGCTGACACATTCAGAAGGGTCTTTTCTTCAACCTTCCAGACTCCGTGGAGAGTAGGTTGGGTTCCTGTGTGTATCAGATAATTTTTGTATATTTGAAATAGGTCTTGCCAGACCGAGGATGAAATGTACATAGAGCAAGAATGGGAAAATGCAGCATAGTCACCAAAGGGTGAAGTGTCTTGGGAGAGAATGACAGTTGAAGAATTTAGATTTATTAAGTCAAGAATGGAGTCCCCACCTCCACCTCAGGCAGAAACGAGTGGGAAAAGTTGGACTGATCATGTGTAAAGGAGAAATGTTCACAGAAGCAAAACTGTCTATGTCTTCATCAATAAGACCTATTTATTTTTATTTCTGTGAGGAAAAACATCCATAATTATAAATTATAATTTTAGTCTGTCCTTGGGGCCAACTAGATAGTAACACTGTTCAGTTTATTTTAAAAAAGAAGAAACTTTGTTCATGACAGCCCTTTTGTGCACTGAAGATCTTTTAATATTTTGCAAAATGATATGTTAACCAGATAATGGAGATGTGGATAAAATGTATCAAAATTGGTGACACTGATCTGTAGGCTACTCAGTGAGCTTCACCTAACATTAATATTTTTATCTACAAATTTTGCATTGTTAAGCAACCACCAGGACACTGATGAAAATTCAGAACGTAAGACTGAATCAAGTTGATTTGTAGGTGAGTTCCTTGAGTACTCACCCACTATTTACCTTTATTTTTCCCATGATTCTAAAAAGCTGTGTGACCTAAAACCTGTGCTCATGAATATTAAAAAGCACCCAATTAGAAAGTTAGAAAGTCGTGTGAATTGGGAATGATGGGGGAGGAAGAAGAGTGGGTGCTGGAAGAGGACAGGTTTCCTTATAAGTCCAGACAATCTGACACATAACATAAAAATAGAAAATTAGATAAGATAACCAAAACAATTGTAATTTGCAACATTTTAAAAAGCAAAGCAGGCTGGGTGCGGTGGCTCACGCCTGTAATCCCAACACTTTGAGAGGCCAAGGCAGGTGGATCACGAGGTCAGGAAATCGAGACCAGCCTGGCCAACATGGTGAAACCCCATCTCTACTAAAATACAAAAAAATTAGCTGGGCGTGGTGGTGGGCACCTGTAGTCCCAGCTACCCGGGAGGCTGAGGCAGGGGAAATGCTTGAACCCAGGAGACAGAGGTTGCAGTGAGCTGGGATTGCGCCACTGCCCTCTAGCCTGGGCAACAGAGCAAAGACTCCGCCTCAAAGAAAAAAAAAAACAAAAACAAAGCAAAGCATAGTGTGGAATACAACATTCAATACTTACAATGACTACAAATTCATCAGAAAATGTACATAGGAATGGTAGCCTGAAAAAAGATTAATGGGTTGATCAAAGACAGCATCTCATAAGTGATTTTAAAAAGTTAATGTTAAGGAAAGGAGAATTGTTAACCTTTTATTTAGGAGGAAGGTAGAGAGGACCAAACTTTTGGGATGGGTAGAGAAATGTGCAGACTTTTATTTAGCAGCCCTATTTTTAAATAGTTCCAAATTAGAATGGAGTATATTGTGAGTCAAAGAAGAAATAATAAATGGAAGAAGTTAAAGTTTATATTTGATCAAAAGAGTGATAAGGAAAACTTTGAGGTGCAGGCAGCAAAACGATTGGGGTACTAGTCTTTAAAAAGTTGGCAGTCAGATGCAAAATAATCTGAAAAGGTAAAGGCTAGAGAATCTACCAGCCAAATGAAGGTTCATTTTTCTGTCATGGTATCACAGATTTCAAGGCATATACACATAGATTATAATTAAAAATTCCAAAATAGAAGTTACAGAACTGGACACATACAAAGAAGAAGCGGGTATACTATTTATTACAGAGTTCTGGGTGTGCGGACTACAGCAATGATACTGTCCTTAATGTAGTCTAAACTTGGCAAAGGAAATGTTTTTCAGTAGAACGAAGATCTGTATTAAAAATTTGAGTATTTCTTGGGAGACGAGACCAGAGGCCGAACTCGGGTTCTGACAAGATGGCCGGGCTGCCCCTCAGGATCATCAAGGAAACCCAGCGTTTGCTGGCAGAACCAGTTCCTGGCATCAAAGCAGAACCAGATGAGAGCAACGCCCGTTATTTTCATGTGGTCATTGCTGGCCCTCAAGATTCCCCCTTTGAGGGACGGACTTTTAAACTTGAACTATTCCTTCCTGAAGAATACCCAATGGCAGCCCCTAAAGTACGTTTCATGACCAAAATTTATCATCCTAATGTAGACAAGTTGGGAAGAATATGTTTAGATATTTTGAAAGATAAGTGGTCCCCAGCACTGCAGATCCGCACAGTTCTGCTATCGATCCAGGCCTTGTTAAGTGCTCCCAATCCAGATGATCCATTAGCAAATGATGTAGCGGAGCAGTGGAAGACCAGCGAAGCCCAAGCCATAGAAACAGCTAGAGCATGGACTAGGCTATATGCCATGAATAATATTTAAATTGATCCGATCATCAAGTGCGCATCACTTCTCCTGTTCTGCCAAGACTTCCTCCTTTTTGTTTGCATTTAATGGACACAGTCTTAGAAACATTACAGAATAAAAAAGCCCAGACATCTTCAGTCCTTTGGTGATTAAATGCACATTAGCAAATCTATGTCTTGTCCTGATTCACTGTCATAAAGCATGAACAGAGGCTAGAAGTATCATCTGGATTGCTGTGAAACGTTTAAAAGCAGTGGCCCCTCCCTGCTTTTATTCATTTCCCCCATCCTGGTTTAAGTATAAAGCACTGTGAATGAAGGTAGTTGTCAGGTTAGCTGCAGGGGTGTGGGTGTTTTTCTTTATTTTATTTTATTTTTTTTGAGGGGGGAGGTAGTTTTATTTTTAATTTTATGGGCTCCTTTTCCCCTTTTTTTGGTGATCTAATTGCATTGGTTAAAAGCAGCTAACCAGGTCTTTAGAATATGCTCTCTAGCCAAGTCTAACTTTATTTAGATGCTGTAGATGGACAAGCTTGATTGTTTGAACCAAAATGGGAACATTAAACAAACATCACAGCCCTCACTAATAACATTGCTGTCAAGTGTAGATTCCCTCCTTCAAAAAAAGCTTGTGACCATTTTGTATGGCTTGTCTGGAAACTTCTGTAAATCTTATGTTTTAGTAAAGTATTTTTTGTTATTCTACTTTGCCTTTGTACAGTTTATTTTACTGTGTTTATTTCATTTTCCCAATGTGACAATCGTATTTTAAAATTAAAACTATGGAACATTCTGAAAAAAAAAAAATTGAGTATTTCTTAACAAACTAGTGTCAGAGAAAATATTGAGGTAATAAGCATTTTGGAATTCTTTTTTCACAAAGAAGAATGAATGGTGGAAATAAAGATGTTGAGGGAGAATAAAAGAATCAGGACACTGGAGAAACGATGATAAAGCCGATTGCCTTGTAAGGAGGAGAGAAAGCCAACAAAGAAAAACATTTACAAAGCAATGAAAAAATCAGAAAAAGAAGTAAATTCAAATCCAAGAGGATAGTTGGCAGTTGTGCATGGTGCGAAGAAATAAAAGTGAACCTTGGAACTCAGATTTTAGACATCATTCTGCTCTATAAACGTGTTTCAATAACTAAAGATGAGATTAGGCTTGCCAGATTTAGCAAATAAAAACACAGTCACCAAGTCAAATTTGAATTGCGCGGGGCATACTTACACTAAAACATCATTTGTTTTCTGAAATTCAAATGTAACTGGGCCTCTTATTTTATCTAGCAATTCTAGATCACATTTACCAAGACTTCACCTCTCTTAGTTGTTTTAACATCGAAATGAGGAGTTGCAAGGATAGAGAACAACAACAACAAAAAAAGTTCAGAAGCCTAAGAATAAGGAAGAAAAGAGCAAAACAATTTCTTTTTTTTTTTTTTTGAGATGCAGTCTTGCTCTGTCACCCAGGCTGGAGTGCAGTGGCGCGATCTCGGCTCACTTCAAGCTCCACCTCCTGGGTTCAAGAGATTCTCCTGCCGTAGCCTCCTGAGTAGCTGGGATTACAAGTACCCACCACCATGCCCAGAGAATTTTTGCATTTTTAGTAGAGATGAGGTTTCACCATCTTGGCCAGGCTGGTCTGGAACTCCTGACCTCAACTGATCCACCTGCCTCGGCCCTCCAAAGTGCTGGCATTACAGGTGAGAGCCACCGCACCCGGCAGAGAAAAATGATTTTGTAAAAGGAGAAACAATAAGAGCATGTATCTAGGACTAAAGATTCCATTGCTTTGATATAAAGAGCTCAGGGAGAATGACCCCGAATTCCAACGAAGAAAAAATTGTGTTTATCCTTGCTCTTAAATACAGTAGCTGCCTCCGTGACAGAGAGAAACGTTGTGAAAGATTGACTTGCTTCATTCTTGTACCTTGAAGCAACATCTGCTCCTAACTATTCAGTCAAATTTCAACAGCTTAGTACAGATTTGATGGTCTTTAAGTACAGATGCTCTTCTGCCTGAAACTGGGCATTGCACCTGCATTACAATGTTTATTCAACAATACAAATAATCATGGAACCATTTAGTTTCACAAAATCGAGAAAACAGATGACACAGAAATAAAAGTGACCCACCTCATCCCCAAATAAATGAATCCAAAAGGCTCAAATCTATTTTCTTTTTGGTACCAAATATCCGTATGTTTAAATGAAAGGAGACATAATGTAGAAATAATGTCCTTTGACACAGAATTTTCATATATATCTTCAGTGTTTGTTTTCTTTTACAAATATATAATTAAACAAAGTGAGGTTGGGATAATAAACATGATACCAGTACTCTGCTGCTGGCCAAAGCAAACCTTGGCTGAGACCTACTCAATGCTGTGGGCTCAGTAACTGCAGAGTCTCCTGCAGTGAAAACTCCTAAGACAAGGAGAAAGGTGACCTACTGAGGGAACTCGAACGCCACAGAGGATATGGAGATACACAGCTGAGTCAAACACAGGTAATGTGAAATCACAGTAAGTAATTAACTTAATTGTTCACTCCAAAATTGGAAGTGAAACGCCTGGAGCTTGGGAAGGAAAATAGGAAATAGAGTTGTTTTGTTTTATTATGTTTTATGTAGCTGTGTAGTGAGCTAATCACCTTGTTTATTGAGATTTTACTGTGACTAGTCTACCTGTAATTTGCTCATTGCCATGACTTTATAAAATAAATACTATGCATTTTCTTTGTATTAGAGACAGGGTCTCCATCTATCACCCAAGCTGGAGTGCAGTGGCACAATCACAGCTCACTGCAGCCTTGAACTCTCCAGAGTTCAAGCTATCCTCCTGCCTCAGGCCCCTGAGTAGCAGGAACTAAAGGCACATGCCATGACACTCAGCTGATACGTTTTTCATGTATTTCTGTAGAGATGGCATCTTGCTATGTTGCCCAGGCTAAATACTATGGTTGTCCTCATTCTATTGATTAAAAAAAATGAGGCATAAAAAGTTTATCAGTTTTTCCAAAATCACTTGGCTAGGAAGTGGCAAAGATGAAAAAATGTACACCACTTGCAGGATGGATAGACAAAAATCTCAGAATTCACTGCTGCATAATTCGTCCATGTTACCAAAAGCCATTTGTACCCCAAAAACTTCGAAATAAAAAATATTACATATGAAAAATATGCATTACGACTTGGAGCTCACACCTGTCATATTCATATCGCCACTTGCCTCAGTATTGTGGAAAATACTTTCAATTACTGAAAACAGGATGATGGCATCTATAAAATGAATGTGGTATGTTGTAGATTCATGGAAAATCATGTTGCAGTAATAGTTTACAATTTACAATGTGTTTTGTTCTGTTTCATTAACTTCTAGAAATGGCACGGAAATCCTTAAATATTTATTAAGCAAGTTTCCTTAAACTATACTGTATTTGTCCATCATAATATAGTCATTACTTTCAGGAAGTTTCTATGTCCATTACATTGAGTGGTTATTAACATTAAGTATGCATGCACGGTCATGAATGCATACCAATAAATTGTCCTTTTTTTTTTTTTTTGAAAACGGAGTCTTGCTCTATTGCCCAGGCTGGAGTACAGTGGCGCGATCTTGGCTCACTGCAACCCCCGCCTCCTGGGTTCAAATGATTCTCCTGCCTCAGCCTCCTGAGTAGCTGGGATTACAGGTGTCCCCCACCACGCCTGGCTAATTTTGTATTTTTTTTTCTTTTTTTAGTAGAGACGGGATTTCACCAAGTTGATCAGGCTGGTATCGAACTCCTGACCTTGTGATCCACCCACCTCAGCCTCCCAGAGTGCTGGGATTATAGGCATAAGCCACCGCACCCGAAAGTGACCAATTTTTGAGATGTAAAGTCAAAAAAAGTACAAAAACACTTCTGCAATGATTTTATCAATGCAGAGTTTTGCATACCATCTATCTACTGACTGACAGAATCTTTGATAGGTTCTTAAAAACACTAGTTTCCTACAAAATTACCTACACTCTCACTCTGTTTTTCTTTCTTCGAGTTAGACGGTAAATAGATTATCTATTTCCTTGTATATTAAACTGTGTTCAATTATAACCAATTTAAATTTAGCTGCTCTAAATCTCTTGTGGTATACCCTAGGGCAAGACTTAACAGTGGATATTGAAGCCATAAATAAGAGGAAAGTTTTGAAGCAAATCTTCTAGAAAACACAGCAACTTGTGGACTGAATGATGCTTTTATAGCAATTGTTATTAATCAGGAAATTAATTGCTGAGTCTATATCTGATAACAGAAAAGGAGAATAAATGGTTAACAAAAGGAAATATCTGAGAGCTTAAATTTAATTGCATTTACTGGAAATACATCTAAATGAAGAAATAATAAGTAGGACTAAATCTCAAGCTTCTAGTGCGGTCATTTAAACAGGCTATATTAGGCACAGACACTAAGAAATAAAATATATTCTCAATGGGACAATTAAGCAGGGGAGTTGGCTAATATTTGTCGATTCCGATGTGAAAAAAAAATGAAAATTTGTGATAGCATTCCATTCAAACCATCACTAAAGCAATCTCCTACTTTATCAGGATTAAGATGACTATTTAGAAAGAATTAAAGCAACTAGAAGATATGGAAATAAAATCTGTGTGTGTGTGTGTGTGTGTGTGTGTGTGTGTGTGTGTGTGCACGCGCACATGCACATATATTTGTGGGACTGAAATTTGGACTGTATCTTGTGACAATCATAGTAGTAGACCCTAAATTTTGAAATTCAAAATTGAAATTCAAAATTTGGATCCAATGAAATTTGGATCTTGTGACAATCATAGTAGTTGACTAATTTAAAATTTAGGATCTACTACTATGTTGTCATTAGCACTCTCCCATGGAGTTTAAATTTCTAGACTTTATATTATCCTTTTATTAATTTTTAAAGTGAGCATTTACAACCTGATAAAAGATGTTTTTCCAGGACTGTTTTAATGAACAGGGATAATCGTAACCCATGTGTATTTTTTAAATGTTTCACAACATTTCCGCTTTAGTAATAGTTGATAGGAATGTACATATGACTGAATTTCCACCACTCTGTGCTTGCACAAATGCCAACAGTAATTGCTTATTGCATGCTTATTGAGATGGATTCAACCATTATTCTTGAGAATTTACTCCATGTTAATCTTTTATAGGAATTGGAAATGCACAAGTGAATAGACATGACCCCTGACCTTAAGGAAATTGCTCTTCATTATAAAAACAGGCATTCAAATAAGCATTCATAATGCTAAGTGAAATGAGCTGCATGGAGTTGTAGACAAGATACACTTTTCAAAGTGGAGCTAGCACTTGAACTAGTTGGAGACAAGAGGTTACCCTGGGTATGTGCAGAAATATGGTGGCACATTTGGAAAACAACCAAGAGTCCATTATTGCCAGAGTACAATTCAAGAGGTGAAGACTAGGCCAGGCGCAGTGGCACACACCTGTAATCCCAACACTTTGGGAGGCCAAGGCCGGCGAATTACCTGAGGTAAGGAATTCCAGACCAGACTGGCTAACATGGCAAAACTCGTCTCTACTAAAACTAAAATAAATAAATAAATAAATCAATAAATAGCCTGGTTTGGTGGCATGCACCTGTAGTCCCAGCTACCTGGGAGGCTGAGGCACGAGAATTGCTTGAAACTGGAAGGCTGAGGTTGCGGTGAGCTGAGGTTGCACCACTGTGCTCCAGCCTGGGCAACAGAGCAAGACTCTGTCTCAGTATAAAAAAAAAAAAAAAAAAAGAGGTGAAGGCTAGAGGAAGTGGCATGATAATGATAGGTGGCTAGATAGGCAGGCAAGAAAAGATTAAGTCATCATGTTTTTGACAATCCAAAGGGTATGAATTTTACCTAAAACCTTTTAAGAATTTTGGGCATGGCAATCACAGGGTGAGGTTTATCTTTTTATTGCTCTTTAGCATTGTAGAAGATGAGCAATAGAGGGTTGCTTCAGGTTACTGGATGGGAGGATTTTAGGAAGTGGAGTTGGATGAACTGAGTAATTGGATGTGGGAGATAAAGGGATATGAGAACTCTAAGGTGAGTCCCAGGTTTCTGCTATCAAATCAAAATAAGACATACAGGAGTTGACTAGATTATTGGCAGTGCCCCCAGCTCCAAGCAGAATAAAATAGAAAAATCTCTTTCTAGAGAAGGCACTCTCAATTTAGTCAGGATTTTTACAGGTTAAAATTAAAAACAAACAAACAAACAAACAAACAAACAAAAACCAAAAAAACCCAACCAAAAAGAAAAAAATCAAAGGAATACGACAAGTTTGAGAGTGACCACAAACAAAATTAATAGACCCCAGTGAAATTGGAAGGATCTGATACAGACTATTAAGTACATGAAATGTTTAAAGGCAGATAGACTGTTAAAAAAAAAAAAAAAAACAAGCAAGCTTAAAACGAAATGTAAGTGTTGAAATGAAAACTCAACAGGTGACACACAGAAGAATAGGCACAGTTATATAGAGAATTAGCCAGGCATGGAAAATCAGAGAGCCAGTGGGGTTTAGGGGAACCAAAGAATAGGGGCAGCCCAAACAGCACATCAGAGTCCAAGCAGGTCAAGAGGCTTTCTTAAGTGAGAATGGCTTGATACAAAGAGTTAGTGAAGACGGCGTCCCTGCAGTGGGGGGAGTTACCTGCAGCAGGGTGGTCAGTGCCTGAGTTAGGATTGGAGGGGTATCCAGACATGGAGAGATGGCAGCAGTAGTGACAAGAAATTGGCTATAACTGAGGGTTAAGTATATAAATAAGTATATCAAAGACAATGGGAGCCAGGATTTTTCCAGTTCGAAAAGAGTCAAATTATGTAAAAGAGGAAGACTAAAATGAACCCTATGACATTGGGTTGGCATTGGAAGTACTGGTGTGAATTCATGGTCTTTCATATGTAAAAGTAAGTAGCGAATTAAGTATTGTGGTGAAGAAGTATGTTATTCATCTACACACAGATGTGCATTTAGTCCCTCGGGCATCCACTGGGAGGACCTTGAAGAATGGGCTTATTATATTCCAAGTTGGGAAAATACAAGATGATTTTGGAACAACATTTACTGCCAGAAAGCAGGAAGACACTCATGAAATGATAGCACCATAATGAAAGGACAGAGACACCTGCTGGAAGGGGCTCCCATGGGCTAAATCTGGAACAACATGGGCTTCAATATGAAAAAATAGAAGCGACAATGGATTATAACACCTTAAACAAAATAGGACACCATTAATCCATACTGATATCAGTACATAAAGAAATAAATGAGAGACTTGATTAGGAGAAGGCATTTATATTTCAAAGCACCTCTACAGAAATACTAATTGCCCAGGGAAAACGCAGTCTCATAGTAGAGAAGTCTGGTACACAACACCTGTATTAGTCAGGGTTCTTCAGAGAAATAGAACAAATAGGATACATGTGTATGTGTATACGTAAATACACACACACACACACACACACACACACACACACACACATACACACCAAAAACTCCATCTCTATAAAAAGGTTCATTGTAAGGAATTGTCTCAGGTAATCATGGAAGCTGGCAAGTCTTAGGATCTTCCAGGTGAGTTGGAAAGCTGGAGACCCAGAAAAGCCAATAGTTTAGTATTAGTTTGAGTCCAAAGACTGGAAAAAAAGCCAATGCCTAAGTCAGGGCCAGCAAGCAAGAATTCTCTCTCACTCGGGGAAGGGTCAGTCTCTTCGTTCTAATCGGGCCTTCAACTGATGGGATGAGGATCTTCCACAATGGGGAGCGTCCTGTGCTTTACTACCAATTCAAATGTCAGTCTCATCAGGAAACACCCTCACAAAAGCACCCAGAATAATGCCAGGCTAAATGTCTGGGCACCCTGTGTCCTAGCTCAGTTGAGGTAACATTAATCATCAAAGCATCTGCATCAGATAATCACAATAATGGGACAGCTTGAAACTGTGCAGCCCTTGGCACGATGAGTATGAAACAGCATCACTTCTGTGATATTCCTGCCAAAGATGCATAACTTGAAACTAACCATGAGAGAAACCCAAATGAAGACCAAGTCTGCAAAACAAATCCCTCATCATTAAAATGTCAACATCCTGAGTGTCAAAGAAAGACAGAAATCTCCTAGGCTGAGGGAAACTAAGGATCAATGAAACTTGCTGCAACGTGTGACTCTAAACTGCATCATTTTGCTATAAAGAATACTCTTGGCCAGGCGCAGTGGCTCACACCTGTAATCCCAGCACTTTGGGAGGCTGAGGTGGGTGGATCACAAGGTCAGGAGATCAAGACCAATCTGGCTAACATGGTGAAACACTGTCTGTACTAAAAAATACAGGAAAAAAAAAAATTAGCCGGGCATGGTGGTGGGCACCTGTAGTCCTAGCTACGTAGAAGGCTGGGGCAGGAGAATGGTGTGAATCTGGGAGGTGGAGCTTGCAGTGACCTGAGATCACACCACTGCACTCCAGCCTGGGTGACAGAGCGAGACTCTGTCTCAAAAAAAAAAAAAAAAAAAAAGTCTTGGGACAACTGGTGAAACTCAAATGTAATCTGAGGATTTGAAAGAACCAGTGAAATGATGTTAATTTCCTGATTTTGATGGATATACTCTGGATATGTAGAAGAATGTTCTTGCTTATAGAAAACAAACACGAAAGTATTTGGAGATGATGGATGGAAACTTGCCCACTTACTTTCAAATGAATCAGGAGAAAAGTTTATTCTTCAGTATATACAACTTTTCCGTGAGTTTGAGGTTATAAAATAAAATGAATAAAATAGCAATTAGATTTTCTTTTGAGTGTTTTTTTTACTGTGGATATCTCATAGTTTGTAGCATGCTAATATTTTTCACACAAAGCAACCCCTGGGAAACGTTAAGTATTTAAAAGTGGAATATTTTCATTAATAGTTACAAAGAGATTTAATAGAGATAGTAAATTTAGAGGAATATAGCAAATAATTACTATCATGGAAATAATATGATGAAGACTGATAGTAAATAAAAATATTTGATAAAAGATGAAAATTATTTTAAATTTTATTTTTGTTTTAGACATATACATTTTCATTAATTCACCAAGCTTTTTATGTAAGACATTTTTTCTTTTTTTCAAATAAGATATAACTGCATAATATTTAAAAAATAAGTTACATGTGTATGTGTATGTGTGTGTATAATATTAACAGTTTATTTGGAGTGGGACAAGTAGTCAGCTGTCTCTATTAATTTTTGTTGCTTTTTTTTTTTTGGTCAAAATTTTATGGTTCTCACACCACAATAATATAAAACTTAAATGACACTTTGGAGTCTTTATAAATCATTAAAGAAGGTATTCACGAAAAAAATTGTTTTCTTGACATATCACATTTTATTAGGGTTATAATTTACTAAATTGTGGAATTAAAATAGCAAGTAAAGATGTCTTACATTTAATGTAAGAAAATAAACATTGCAGGCTTTTTGTGAGTCAACAGCTCAGCTGGCAGAAGCAGCAGCTGCGCACAGGTGACTAGCGAGCACTCTGTCCATCGAGCCTTGTCATGGACCCAGGCAGCCTGACTTATGGAAGAAATAGGGAACGTTTGTTAATCCTGCAAAAACAGTCATCAGAGGTTTATGTCTAAGGTGGGATCCTCAGTTATTTTGTTCCCCATTTTCTGTTCACTTTAAGTTATCTGTTTATAAAGACACCATGCTAACTAAATAAGGGAAACTATGAGTGATCTTATTGAAGGAGTATGTAAATCTTTGTTTTGATTTTCTTCAGGTAGAAGCAATCTGAAAAGCCCATGTTCAGTTACAGACTGGAAGACAATACAGCTTCTCAGATTTGTTCATAAATACAGAAATAATAAAACTAATTTTCTTTAATTATGAAGTTTTAATGTTATGATTGAACTAGAGAAACCACATTCACCTATACTCAAGCCTTCTCTACTTTTACATGATTTATTTTGCTTGCCAGTTACAGATCACCCTGAAATGGTGGTTTCAATAATTGTTCTTCAGAAAAAGAAAATAAGATAAAGCTTTTAAAAAAGTCATTACCGGCCGGGCGCGGTGGCTCAAGCCTGTAATCCCAGCACTTTGGGAGGCCGAGACGGGCGAATCACGAGGTCAAGAGATCGAGACCATCCTGGCTAATACGGTGAAACCCCGTCTCTACTAAAAAATACAAAAAAGTAGCCGGGCGAGGTGGCGGGCGCCTGTAGTCCCAGCTACTCGGGAGGCTGAGGCAGGAGAATGGCGTAAACCCGGAAGGCGGAGCTTGCAGTGAGCTGAGATCCGGCCACTGCACTCCAGCCTGGGCGACAGAGCGAGACTCCGTCTCAAAAAAAAAAAAAAAAAGTCATTACCAAGATCAATGTCAGAAAGGTTCCCCCTACGTTTTCTTCTAGGTATATTATGGTTTCAGATATTTCATTTAAGTCTCAAATCCATTTCAAGTTAATTTTTTATATTGGATAATACAGGAGTCTAATTTTATTCTTTTACATATAAGTATCCAGTTTTCCCAAACACCGTTTATTGATGAAACTATACTTTCCCCATTGTGCATTTTCGTGCCACGTCAAAGATTAGTTGATAATGTGTGTAAATTTATTTCTAGGCTCTCTCTTCTGTTCTATTTCGATGTCTGTGCTTATACCAGACCATGCTGTTTTACTACCATAGTCTTGTGATACAGTTTGAAAGCAAGGACTGTGATGCCTCCAGCTTTGTTATTTCCCAGGAGTGTCTTGGCTGTTTGCAGTCTTTTATGGTTTCATTAAAACTTCAGGATTGTCTTTTCTGTGGCATTTCTGTGAAATGGCATTTGTGTGAAAAATGCCTTTGGAATTTTAATGACTACTCTGAATTTGTAGATCGCTGTGGTTTACATGTACATTTAAATAATATGAATTCTTCCAATCCATGTATATGGGCTATCTTTTCATTTATTCGTGCCTTCTTCAATTTCTTTCATCAATGTCTTACAGTTTTCAGTGTACAGTTCTTCACCTCGCTGGATAAATGTATTCCTAAGTCTTATGTTCTTTTAATGCTATCTATTATAAATGCGATCATTTTCTTATTTTCTGTTTTAGTTGGTTTGCTGTCAGTGTTTAAAAATGCATCTGATTTGTATGTCGATTTTATGTCTTGCAACAAAAGTGCAAATAAACAAGCAGGACTATATAAAACTAAAAAGTATCCACTCAGCAAAAATCACAAACAAAAAACAAAAATCAATTGACAAAATAAAAAAGTAATCTATGAAATGGAAGAAAATATTTGCAAACTTTATATTATCTGATGAGGAGTTAATGTCCAAATCATATAAAGATCTCACACAACTCAATGTTTAAAAATAACTTGATTCAAAAACGGGCCAAGGACCTGAAGAGACGTTTTCCACCAAAGACATATAAATGGCCAACATGTATACGAAGAGATGCTCAACATCACTAATCACCAGAAAAATACAAATTAAAACCATAATGAGGTATCCCCTCATACTTGCTGGAATGGTTATTATCAAAAAGACAAGTGATAGTAAATGTTGGCAAGGTGTGAAGAAAGTGAACTCTTGTACACTGTTGGTGGGAATGTAAATTGTACAGCCACTATGGAAAATATCACGGAGCTTCCTCAAAAATCTTGAAATGGAACTATCATGTGATCTGGCAATCCCACTTCTGGGTATATATCCAAAGGAAATAAAACCAGTATGTCAGAGAGAGATCTACACTCCCATGTCCATTGCAGCATTATTCACAACAGCCAAGATATATAATAGAAACAACATAAGTGTCAGTCACAGATGAATGGACAAAGAAAATGTGCTGTATTGAATAGAATATTGTTCGGCCTTAAAAAAGAAAGAAATACTGCCATATGTGACAACATGGATGAGCCTGGAGGACATTAGGTGATATGGTTTGGCTCTGTGTCCCCAACCAAATTTCATCTCAAATTATAATTCCCAGGTGTCAAGGGAAGGACCTGGTGGTGGGAGGTAATTGTATCATGAGGACGGTATCTCCCATGCTTTTCTCATGGTAGTGAGTGCGTTCTCAGGAGAGCTGATGTTTTAAAAGTGTTTGGCAGTTCCCACTTCACTCTTCTCTTTCGTCTGCTGCCATGTAATACATGCTTTGATTCCTTTTCGTCTTCTGCCTTCTGTGTGATTGTAAGTTTCCTGAGGCCTCCCCAGCCAAATAGATCTGTGAGTTGATTAAACCTCTTTCCTTTATAAATTACCCAGTCTCGGGTAGTATCTTTGTAGCAGTGTGAGAATAGACTAATACATTAGGCTAACTAAAATGAGCCAGACACAGAAGGACAAATAGTGTAGAATCTCACGTATATGTGGAATCTAAAAGCTCAAAGTCACAAAAACAAAGTGTAGAATAGTGGTTTCCAGGGCATAGGGTGTGGAGCACATGAGGAGATGATGTTGGTTCAGGGATGCAAACTTTCAGTTATAAGATGAACAAGTTCTAGAGGTCTAATGTACAGCCTGGATTAATTAATGCAGGATAGATGCATTAATTACTTTGTGATAACTATATATGTATATATATGTATGTCAAATCTTCTTTTACCCCTTGAATATGTATAATCTTTATGTCAATTAAATATTTCAGGCCAGGTAGCGTGGTTCATGCCTGTAATCCCAGCACTTTTGGAGACTGAGATGGATGAGGTCAAGAGATCAAATCCATTCTGTCCAACATGGCAAAACACTGTCTCTACTAAAAATGCAAAAATTAGCCCAGTGTGGTGGCACACGTTTGTAGTTCCAGCTACTCAGGAGGCTGAGGCAGGAGAATTGCTCGAACCCGGGAGGCAGAGGTTGTGGTGAGCTGAGATAGCACCACTGTACTCCAGCCAGGCGACAGAGAAAGACTCTGTCTCAAAAAAAAAAAAAAAAAAAAATCAAATCAAAAATAAAATGTAACTGAGGTTTTGAAAAACAGATGAAAGCTTAAATCCTCCTGAGATCTTGGATGCAAAATAAACTCAGTAAATAACAGCTTATGAAACCTCAGATTTCGTCAAAAGCATGTTCTTTATTTAACATGTGGTAAATGTATGAAGCCTTTGGATCATTTAATTGCATGTCAGTATTAAAATTTTTTAAAGTAATTTGTAAGCAACATTTTAATAACTATATTTTTGCTTAAAGATTGGAAACTCGTGGTTTGATGTATAGTAAGTTTCAACTATGTCCCCCTCACTATTTTAGCAGAATTTATGTTTAATATTTAGAAAGATGGTTTTAAGTAACAAAATATAAAGCGTTAATAGAGCCATGGATTAGATATCCCATTATCTTCTTTCAAATCTGCATAGCATTTATTTTTTAATTTAGTATATTTCAGTTTCAGTTATAATATGTATTTGTCACATCAGCAGAAAAGACAAAATAATCTACCTTCGCAAGTTTAATTTGATGCCTTTGTCAACATAGACAAGAACATATTTTCAATGCAATGGTGACTGAGAATATTGATTACTACCTAGGAGTTTTCACTAAGCTTGAGTAAAACATTGTTCACAATTGTAAGTCCATCAACCCAACATGATAAAATATGAATGGCCTTTTCTATCAAGTTTATTTGAAACCTGTCACTGTGTCTGTGTTAATACTTGTAGATGCCAACTGGAAACACTGTGTAAGTTATAGTATAGAGGTTTCTGTTTTGATTTGTGTAAACACTTTCTTTTTGTCAGGTCAGAGTTTTATTGTGGCTTACATGGAGATAACAAAGCTTTACCAAGTGGACCACCCATCTGCTCAACTGCCACATCCTCAATGCTTTTATTGATTCAAAACCAAAGGAGTTTTGAAACAGTTGAGTTAAAACATTGAAACGTTGACTAAGGAGTTTAATTTTAATAGCAATTTTCAAGAAGAGATTAACTCAAGCTGTTCATTCTTGAGTAAAGCTATGGGTCCCAGTTCAAATGAATAAGCTCATTTACAAACTGGAGTTGCTGGATGCCCTGTCAGGCATAAGGAAAAGAATGAATTTTGTGCTTCCTAAATGGGCTACTTTTAACCAGTGTAATGTTTTCCCCAGGGTTAGATTTGCATATTAGGATTTCAGAGTTTCTATCTAGTCTATCTCTCCCTATATATAAAGAAAATGTGGCACATATACACCATGGAAAACTATACAGCCATACAAAAAGATGAGTTCATGTCCTTTGCAGGGACGTGAATGAAGCTGGAAACCATCATTCTCAGCAAACCAACACAAGAACAGAAAACCAAACACCGCATGTTCTCACTCATAAGTGGGAGTTGAACAATGAGAACACACGGACACAGGGAGGGGAACATCACACACCAGGGCCCGTTGAGAGGTGGGGTACTAGGGGAGGGATAGCATTAGGAGAAATACCTAATGTAAATCATGGGTTGATGGGTACAGCAAACCACCATGGCACGTGTATACCTATGTAACAAATCTGCACATTCTGCACATGTATCCCAGAACTTAAAGTATAATAAAAAAATTAAAAAGTGAGTTACATATCCTAATGGAAATTTTTCATTTAAATTTACTAAAATGATATGATTAGAGATTTTGTTACTTAAATAGTAGCTTATATCTAAATGAAAATGCTCCAAGAAAGGCTAATATAGGCTGTTTACATCTAACCAGCCAGTCACCTACTCAGTCTTCCCTCTGCTAACAAGATTAACTGTCCTTGTACCTAAAGCTGGATACTTCTCTTGTGCACCAGATCTTATAACCCCTTCCCCCTTCCTGCTCAGGGAAATTTCTACAGCGGTTTCCCCTTTCTCCTACATTATTGACTGTTTAAGACTCTGTTAATTCATTTCCATTATCATACAGATTTTTCTTTCATTAAAAATAATCATAACCATGTTTTTCTCTCTACCTATCACCCAATTTTTCTGTTCCCCTTTATAGCAAAACTCATTTTCAAAAGTAAAGAATCTGTATTCTCTGGTTTCAATAGCTTTTTACTTTCATTCTTACTTGAAACTACTCCATGCAGGCACACCAAGTCATTTCTTAAGCTCATCATCATTTTCAGTCCTCATCTTAATGACCATTCAGCAGCATTTGACCTACTTGTTCATCTATGTTCCTTGACACAATTTCATTTGTAGGCTTTTACACCAATCCTTAGCCATTCCTCTATCATCTGCTTCTACTCTCTGCTTCTTCCTCTCTCACCAACCGATTAATATTAGAGTGCAAATGAAGATCAGCCTCAGACTTTCCACCTTTTCTTTCTACGTTCACTCCCTTAGCATTTCCTTCAGTCTTACAACTTCAAATATCATCTCTATATTGAGAATTCTTCAAGTTTGACACCCCAGGATCATGTCTCCCCTGAGATCCAGATGTCTATATTCAACTGCCTATTCCACATCTTCCCTGGAATCGTGAGTAGAGAGCCCAAAGTCAACATATCTAAATTTGCAGTCCTGATACTGAACCCAAAAGCAGGCTGTATGTAACCTTTGCCATCTCAATTTATGGCAACTTAGAACTTTCTAATACTCCAGGGCAAAAACCTCTGTGTCCTCCATGACCCTGTCACTGTCCTCTGTCATCCATCTGTTACTGCATCCTATTCAGAGTCCAACCACTTCCTTCTAGCCCTACCAATAATACCATCTGGATATTTGTAATATATTCTAACTGGTCAGCCTTTTCCCCCTTGCTCCCCTATAATCCATTTACAATGAGGCAGTTAGAAGGAGCTTTTAAAAAAACACAAGTAAGATCATTTCACTTCTTCATTCAAATCTTCAAATGTTTCCCATTCTACTCAGACTAAAGGCCAACTTTTTTTTTCCAGTAGCTTACAAGAGTCTAGATATTCTCCAGTTGCCTCCACACCAGCCCTATTTGACTTCATATTCTCTAATCTAACCACAATGGCTTCCTTTATCTTCTTAGACCATGCAGGGCATCTTCCTGCCTCCTGGCCTTTGCACTTGCAATTCTTCCTGCCTACATCGCTTTCTCCATTAATAACCTCCTGACTTGCAACCTTGGTTATATTACTCAATTGCCATCTTCTCAGTGAAGCTGTTTCTGAAAAATTGAAACTCTCTACTTCCCAGTATATTTTACCCCCCTTCCTTACTTTATTTCTTTACACACCCCTTATCCTTTTCTAATATACACAATAGTTTATCTGGTTCAATTAATTGTCTGTATCTTTCCACCAATATAAAAGCTCAGTGAGGGCAGACTGTTTTTGAGTTTTGTTTTTTGTTATATGCTTAACTGGTACAATAAAGGTAGTCACTAAATAAATATTTGTTAAATTAACACATAAACCTTGAATAAATTCTGGGTTAAGTATACTGAAGTAGCATGAATTGTGAAGGGAAGAATAGGAAAAGAGCAGAAGGCTAATTTCTTGGTGTGTACAGAGTGAAGAGGATAGTTCTGGGGAAATCTTTAAAAGAGGCAATTTGTAAAGCTATGTAGTAGGATAGGGTTATGAAGGGGAGTTGGAGGATCCAAAACAATTTTCTTTAAAGCTGTTCTTGACCTTAAGAAAACCTGCCAAAGATATGTTGAATTCAAAATGAGCATGGGTGAGAGAAGGAAAGTTTCCTCTAGTGATTTTTTTTTTTTTTTTTTTTTTGCTTCTTTTCTTGGCTCCCACCTCTCCTACTTATCTCCTACCATCCCGCGAAGTTCATGCCACATTTCCATGATATTTCCAAGCCATGGCCTGAAGTTTCAACTACACAATGAAGTCCTAATATAAATGACTGTTTTTAGACCAAGTCCTCTAAAAAATTATTCATTTTACTGAGGACTAATTAGGAAGAAGGAAATGGTTTCTTAGAGCAAGGAGTAGAAGGTTTTCACTGGGTCAATAAAGACCTTGATCAGATTACAACAGCAGCAACAACATCCATCTTTTATTGAGGGCTCATAGTGACAATTGCGCTACATCTATTATTTCTAACTCTAACAAGAACAATGCAAAGAAGAGATAATGATACCTTATCAGATAAGACCATTTGGGCTTTGAAAATTAACATGCTCAAAGACATTGAGGGGCTAAGTGCTGATATTAGGATTCAAATCCTTGTTAGAATCCCTGTGTGCCCATTCTGTTGTACAAAGCATAAATAATTCCTTAGTTTTGTTTTATTTTTTTTAAACTTAAAGTATTTGGAGTGAAAGGAATTCCAGTCTCTAACACTGGAATGTTGAGAGTATGCAGATATAAAACAGAGAGGCACAAAGTCCTAATGCTGTTTCATTTTAAAGCTCAATATAAATTTAACGCCGATTTAATATGTTCTTTAAAAGTTTTTGATGATATTACTGGCAGCATGATAAAATGGAGCGTAGAAAATGGATCATTCCAGGGAAAGGTCAGACTGCAAAGGGTAGTTTAAACATGATTAAAAACAAGAGTCATTTTATTTAGGTGGGATAACATTTATCCCTACACCAAAAGGGACAAAAGTCACTTTCAGCATTTTCAGCAGGTATTGTGTTTGTTCCCAGCACATTTTTCAGCTAGTAAGAAAGTATTTTAGGAAAATAATTAGTCAGGTTATAAATATTTAAAACTATAAAACAAAGGGCAACCCTAAAAACATTTCCAGTTCAGTTCCAAGACAGAACATTTGTGAAGTTCTCTAGATTCACAGGTGGCCCTTGACAATTGAATTTGTAATTGACAGTTGTACTTTATAGTGAGCTATATGGTGCTGTATTTACTTCTGTAATTATTTTAGAACTTTTAAATTGTACTTCTATTTCAAAGGCCTTAGGACATGGTAAACACAGACATGATAATTGAGGGTTCATGATTTGGAATGTTTTACTTAACTGCAAGTAATTTAATTCAAGTCAGTAAGTCTCTATCAAATGTTCTACTCTGTGCTTACAACATACTGGACAATGAAGGGAGAGTTGCTTTTAAAAAGCGTATAAGATAGAGGTATCTCTAAAGTCATCAGAGGACTTGGCAAGAGGGTTCAGAAAATAAGCCCTATCTACTAATAAAAAACAGAATCAAGAAACTTTGGTGTTAAATAAAGTACAGGAAAGATTAATATGTTTCATTGTAGAGGATATCACTGGTATGTATGTGTGTTTATGTGTGTGTGTATATATATATACATATAAATAGAGAGCGAGCAAGAGAGCGGGGGAACATGGATGTTAACAATTATGCAAATTCAAACTCATTCATACTTCCCCCATTATATACTTTCTGGGAATATGAAATAAATTATTTCTAATTTAAAAATTCTAACTAAAGATTTCCTAATAATATTCTGCTTTGATTTCCTGGAAAACATAAAATAATTATCGGATTATTTTAGTATTGTAGTTAAGAAAGGTAGAAAGTGTCAGATTGTTATGGTAGCACACATAGCCCACGGGTCAGGTACATTTTTCTCTAAAGGGTGATAATAAATATTTTAGGCTTTGGGCCACTTTTAACTCTGCTGTGTGTGTTCCAATAAAACTTTATTTATGGACCGTAAAATTTTGATATAGTGTAGCTTTCATATGTCAGAAAATATCATTGTTTTGATTTTTCATTCATTTAAAAATGTCAAGCCATACTTTAAAAATAGTATGGAGACTTCTAGTTTCTGGTTCTGCATGTAAGGAGCTTGGAAGTTGCCATTCCATTCTAACAACATGTAAAAAGTGGAACAAATTGAAAAATCAGCAACTCTTCTTAGACACAAAACAGAAATAAGGTCACAGGGCAAACTGCTGTGCCCCAAATTAAAGAGACAGATGAGGGATACAGAGAATCACAACATGCTGAAGCTAAAACCCCTGTGGGAACAAGCGCTGGCGTGGGACCGTTCTCCAGGTGGCCTTGGGCCAACCCAACTCTCTTTGATTTCTTGCTTGTAGTTCTTTTTTGTTAGATATAGTCTTGCTCTATCGCCAGGCTGGAGTGCAGTGGGTGGATCTTGGCTCACTGCAAGCTCTGCCTTCCGGGTTCAAGCAATTCTTCTGCCTCAGCTTCCCGAGTAGCTGGGACTACAGGCACGTGCCACAACGCCCAGCTAATTTTCTGTATTTTTAGTAGAGACGGGGTTTCACCATGTTGGCCAGGATGATCTCGATCTCCTAACCTCATGATTCGCCTGCCTCGGCCTCCCCAAGTGCTGGGATTATAGGCGTGAGCCACGACACCCGGCCCTTGTAGTTCTTAATAGCTGTAAATGTTCTGGGAACCTAACATCCTGAGATAAGGAATAACTGGCTAGAACATCCCACGCTTCATTCCTATTCCTCCTAGAGCAGAATATTCTACAGTGCTTTTCCCCAGTGCATCACAATGCCCCAGGGAATTAAGCCCAGGACAGGCTGCTTTTTGGGGTCCCTTAGCTGCAGTGTAACATAAGGTGCATGCAGATGAGATTCCATCCATCTCATGCAGCTTTCCTGAACCTCGGGGGACAGCTTTGTCATGAGTCCTAGGCTTCTGCTATCCCTTGTTACCTATCTGTAATAAATCTGCTTCATGTAACCTGTTGTGTGCAAGTGTTCTGTCTCACTGTAGATTTGTGCACCTAAAGTGCAGTGGGTGGAAATGTTTAGAGTCCTCCTTTTGAAACAGTAACTAGAACACCATGAACCTACTTCACAGCTTGGGTAGAGAAACCTGAACTGTAATTGACAAATTGCTAGAGGCTAAGTATGAAGGGGTCTGAGAGTTAAAACTCCATGAGGACCCAGTCAAAGGACGAGTCCCACACTTTGTGAGTTTTGCCCCAAGGAGCTCAAGCAGGTTTTCACAGCAAATATTGGAGAAAAATCTTTTTGTCCTTCTAGCAGGAAAAGATGAAAATGAATCATTTTGCAATATGCCAGAACACTGTGTTCTTAACAAGGTCTGCCTTCAGGAGAAACTGGTTAACCAGAATTCAACCTGTTGGGGTTTTATCATAACCCAACTTTCCTGGAAGAAGGGAAATACCCAACCTCAGCCCAATGTAACCATCCTGTCCCAACTAAGGAGGCAGAAAAAAAAAAAAAAATCCCTGAGAAACACTTGTGATGTTCACAGTCCAAAGGCATAGGGGTACTAAGAGACTGAGACCTAATCAAAGGACTGTAGAATGTATTCCCTCCCCATACACCTTACCACCACATTACTGAGGGTCTGTTTAAAGTACTTCCTTTTACACAGTACATTGTGTCTGGCTGTAAAGAAAAAAATTACAAAGCATATAAAAAGACAAAAAACAATTTGAAGGGATGAAGCAAGCATCACAGACAGACGTGGCAGGGATACTGGATTATCAGACAGGGAATTTAGAACAAGCATGATAATACGCTGAAGGCTCTAATGGATAAAGTAGACAGTATGCATGAACAGATAGGTAAAGTGCAGAGAGATGGAAATCTTAAGAGCTAAGGAGAAATGCTAGAGCTCAAAAACACTGTAACAGAAATAAAGGTATCTTTGATGTAGTTAACAGTATACTGAACATGATGGAAGAAAAATTCTCTGAGCTGGATGGTATCTCAATAGAAACCTCCAAGATTGAAAAACAAAAATAATAAAAACTGAAAAAAAACTGTAACAGAATATACAACAACTGTGAGAAACTACAAAATTGTAATAGGACTACAAGAAAGAGAAGAGACAGATGAACCAAATAAAGATTTCAAACAAGAATGACTGAGAACTTTCCCAAATTAATGTCTGACACGAAACCATGTATTCAGGAAGCTCAGAGAATACAAAGAAGGATAAATGTCAAAAAACTGTATGTAGGCACATCATTTTCAAATTATATAAACTTAAAGATAAAGAAAAAATCCTGAAAGAAGCCAGAGAGGGGATGGGTGACACCTTACCTACAGAGGAACAACAACAAAAATTACATCTGACTTCTTCTCAGAAACCATGAAAGCAAGAAAAGAGTAGAGTGAATTATTTAGTGTTGAGTGAGAAGAAAACCCACAAACCTAGAATCCTGTACCTTGTGAAACTATCTTTCAAAGGTTAAGGAGACATAGAGACTTTCTCTGGCCAAAGAAAAAGATTAAGGGGACTTGTCAGTAGACCTGCTTTGCAGAACATCTTAAGTCATCTAGAGACAAGCAAAATGATACAGGTCAAAATGTCAAATGTACACAAAGAATGGAAGAGCATCAAAGAAGAAGTAAGTAAAGATAAAATTAAATGTTTTTCGTAATTTCTTTTCTGTTTCTTCTTTAGCACCCTGCCTTGACAAGAGCCAGAATCTCACACAAGGGCTTCACCTTCTGGGGTCCTAGGGAGGGCTGGTGGCTTGAGCTGAGAGAGCCCATGCTAAGCTTGGTCACCTGAGACAGCAGAAGTATGGCCCTAATATTCCTTGCAATGGGAAAGTACTCCCAGCATCATTGCTGCACATCAGGGAACATAACCTTGACAGGTATTGCTGGCTGCTTAGTTTCCCTGCAAGCCTGGCCCCATTTTCTGGGATCTTCTGTTGGCTTCTGAGCTTTCCCGTACTCTAGTTTACTTATTCTTAATTGATTTAACAAGTAGATATTTGTTCAAAAAAATACCATCAAAAATGTATTCAATTATGTATACTTATGTATATATTGTATATGTGTGTGTATACTTACATATGAGTAAAATCAATGACATTAATGATACAAGGGATCGGAGGAAAGAATTAAGATTGTTTTTTATTGTAAGGTACTCACTCACACTACCCATGAAGTGGTATATTGTTACTTAAAAGTGGGCTTGGGTTATATATAAATGCATGTTGCAACTCCAGGACGACAATTAAAAAAAAAAGTATTAAAAATAAATGTGGCCAGGTGTGGTGGATCACACCTGTAATCCCAACACTTTGGGAGGTGGAGGCGGGCAGATCACAGGAGATCAGGAGTTTGAGACCATCCTGGCCAACATGGAAACCACCATCTCAACTAAAAAACACAAGAATTAGTCAGGCATGGTGGTGGATGCCCGTAATCCCAGCTACTTGGGAGGTTGAGGCAGGAGAATCACTTGAACTTGCAGGCAGGGGTTGCAGTGAGACAAGATCATGCCACTACACTCCAGCCCGGGCAACAGAGTGAGACTCCATTTCAAAAAATAAAAATAAAATAAAAGAAGTGTAATTTATACGCTAAGTGAGGAGAGAACATGTAAGCATATAAAATGCTCAATTAAAACTACAAAACGCAGAAAAAGGACTGGAAGACAAAAATAGGAACAAAGGAAGGCAACAAATACAAAGCAGTACCAAATATTAATCCAATTCTATCAGTATTAATTCTTCAACTATATCAATTGGTATAGTTTGTATGCTGGTAGATACTATTCCAACTATATCAGTAATCATTTTTGAACATCAGTTGTCTAAATGCACTAATTAAAAGATAGAGATTGTCAGAATGAATCAAGAAATAAGACTCAACTCTATGTTGTCTATAAGAAACTCAGTTTAAATATAAAGACACATGTAGATTAAAAGTAAATGGATGGGGAAAGAAGTACCATGTTAACACTAATCAAAAGAAAGCAGGAGTAGGTATGCTAATTTCAGACAGAGTCGATTTCAAAGCAATAAAATATATTAGGAATAAAGAGGAACATCTCATACTGATAAAGGAGAAAGTTCTTGGCCATAACTGCTATAGTTTGAATTTGTCACTCCAAAAATATGTGTTGAAAACTTAATCCCCAGTGCAATAGTGTTGAGAGGTAAAACCTTTAAGAGGAGATGAAGCCATGAGGGCTTTGCTCTCATGAGTGGATTAATGCCGTTATTATGTAAACGTGATGGTTAATATTGAATGTCAACTTGATTGAATTAAAGGATGCAAATGTTACTCATAGGTGTGTCTGTGAAGGTGTTGCCAAAGGAGATTAATATTTGAATCTGGACTGAGAGAGGCAGACCCAACCTCAATCTGGGTAGGCATCACTTAATCAGCTGCCAGTGTGGCTAGAATAAAGCAGGCAAAAGAAAGTGGAATGAACAGGTGTGCCTAGTCTTCTAGCATTCATCTTTGTCCGATGCTGGATGCTTTTTGCCCCCAGAACAGGAGACTCCAAGTTCTTCAGCTTTTGGACTCTTGGACTTACACCAGTGATTGACCAGGGGCTCTTAGACATTCTGCCACAGATTGAAGGCTGCACTGTCGGCTTCCCTGCTTTTGAGGTTTTGGGACTCCAACTAACTTCCTTGATCCTCAGCTTGCAGATGGCCTATTGTGGGACCTCACCTTGCGATCCTGTGTGTCAATTCTCCTAATAAACTCCCCTTCCTGTATACCATATAGCCTATTAGTTCTGTCACTTTAGAGAACCCTAACTAATACAGGGAGTGAGTTCATTATTGTGAAAATGGGTTCATTATAAAAGAATGGGTTCAGCCCCCCTTGCTCTCTCACCGTCTTTGCCTTTCTGCCATTGGATAATGCAGAAGAAAGGCTTTTGCAGGAAGGCAGCCTCTCCATCTTGGAGTTCCCAACCTCTAGAACTGTGAGCCAATACATTTCTGTTTATTGTAAATTAGCCTGTGGTATTGTTATAGCAGCACAAAATGAACTATGATAACAATAATTCTTAACATGTTTGTGCCTAACAAAAGACCATCAAAGTATGTGAGGCAAAAACTGATAGAATTGCAAGGAGAAATAGATAAATCCACCATTGTAGTTAGAGACTTTAACACCCCTCTCTCAGAAATAGATGACTACGGCAGGCAGAAAATTAGTAAGAAGATACTTGAACTTAACAATATCATGAGTCAACTGGATATAATGAATATCTACAGACTACTTTATCCAACAACAATACACATTCTTCTCTCACAGAAAATATTCAATGAGATCGATCATATTCTAGGCAATAAAACACACCTTGACAATTTTGAAATTGCTTTATATTCTGCAATGAAATTAAACAAGAAAAAAATAACAGGAAAAAATAGCTGGGAGATCCTAAAATACATGAAGATTAAACAATGAAAATCCTTCTAAATAACACATGGGTAAAGTGGGAAATTTCAAGAGGAATTTAAAAATATTTTTAAATATTTTGGAGATTAAAATACATGGAGATTAAACAATGAACACACTTCTAAATAACACAAGGGTAAAATGAAAATTTTCAAGAGAAATATTCATATTTTTAAGTAAATAAAAATAAATATAATTTATTAAAATTTGTGGGATGTAGTAAAAACAATGCTTAGAGGGACATTTATAGTATTGAATGCATCTGTTAGATAGGAAATATCTAAAATCATTTATCTAAGCTTCTAAATTAGAAAATGAGAAAAAGAAGAGCAAATTAAAGTAAGCAGAAGAAAATAAATAATAAAACATGGAGAAGAAACCAATGCAATTGAAAATAAGAAATCAATAGGGAAAAATCAAGGAAACCAAAAGGCTGTTTCTTTGAAAAGATAAATTGAATCAATAAGCCTCTAGTTAGGCTAACTAAGAAGAAGAGAGGATGTAAATTACTATTAAAACTTACAGATGGGCCATTATTACAGATCTCATGGACATTGAAAAGATAATGAGTAGCCGGGCGAGGTGGCGGGCGCCTGTAGTCCCAGCTACTCGGGAGGCTGAGGCAGGAGAATGGCGTGAACCCGGGAGGCGGAGCTTGCAGTGAGCTGAGATCCGGCCACTGCAGTCCAGTCCGGGCGACAGAGTGAGACTCCGCCTCAAAAAAAAAAAAAAGATAATGAGTATTATGAACAAATCTATGTCCACAACTTTGATAACCTAGATGAAATTAACCAATTCCTTAAAAGAAAATACAATCTATCTAATAAAAGCAAAAATAGACAATTTGAATAGGTCTATATGTATTTAATAAATTAAAGCAATTATTAGTAATGTTCCAAAACAGAAAGCATCAGGTACATAAGTATTCGCTGGTAATTCCACCAAACTTTTAAAGAATAAATTATACCAATTCTCTACAATTACTTTCAAAAGATAGAAGCTGAAGAAAAACTTTCTACATCATTCTATGAGGTTAGCCTCATCTTAGCAACAAACCTAGACAGAGACAGTACAGGAAAAGAAAACTATGACTAGTATCTCCTATATAGATACAAATATCCTCAAAAAACTTTAGCAAATTGAATCAAAATATATACAAAAAGAATTATACAACATGACCTACTTAGATTTATCTCAGGTATACAAGGCTGGTTCAATATTTAAAAATCAATTAATGTAATCCATCACATCAACAAACTAAATTTAAAAAATCATGTAAGTATATTAAAAATGCAGAGAAATTATCTGAAAAAAATCTATCACCCATTTATGATAAAAACAATCAGTAACTTAGGAATAAAGGGAAACTTCCTCAACACGAAAAAGAATATCTACAAAAATCTACAGCTAACATCATACTTAATGGTAAGAAACCAGAACCTTTCCCTCTAAGATCAAGAACAGGCAAGGATGTCTCCTCTTACCACTTATTTTCACTGTTGTACTGAAAGTCCTATCTAAATGCAGTAAGAAAGAAAGAAAAAAAAAAGGTCGAAAACATGTTTTTTTCTGATGACTTGATAGTCTATGTAGAATTTTTAAAAAATCAACAATAATAAAAATCCTCCTGGAATGAATAATTATAGCATAGTTGTAGAATATGAGGTTAATAAGAAAAAGTCAAATCCTTTTTTAAATACCAGCAATGAACAAGCAGAATTTGAAATTAAGAACATACTTCCATTTACATTAGCATCTCCAAAAATGAAATACTTATGAAACATCCATCAAGATTACAAAATATGAGGTAAACTACAAAATTCTAATGAAAGAAATCAAGGACAAACTAAATAAATGGATAGATAATGTATGTTCACGGATAGGATGATTCAATGTTGTTAAGATGTCAGCTTTTTCCAACTTGATCTATAGATTCAATACCTTCCCAACCAAAACCCCAGCAAATTATTTTATAGAAATTGACAAACTGATTCTAGAGTTTATATGGGGATGCAAAAGACCCAGAACATTTAACAAAATATTGAAGGAGAAGAACAAAGTTGAAGCTTTGACATTATCTGACTTTCAGATTTACTGTGAAGCTACAGTAAATAAGACAGTTTAGGGTTGGTGAAGGAATAGGCAAAAAAATTAATGGAACATACTAGAGAGTCTAGAAATAGACCCACAACATTCTTTGACAAAGAGCAAAGGCTGTAGGATGGAGCAAAGAAAGTCTTCTTAACAAATGATGCTTAACTACTGGACATTCCCATAGAAAATAGTGAACCTCTACATAGATCTTATATTCTTCACAAAACCTAACTCAAAATGGATCACAGACCTAAAGGTAATATACAAAACTAGAAAGCTCCTAGAAATTAACACGAGAAAATCTACATGACCTTAGGTTTGGCAATGATTTTTAGATATGACACCCAAGGGACTATTCATGAAAGAAATAGTTGGTGAACTAGACTGCATTAAAACTAAAAATTTCTATCAAGAAGATGAAAAAAAAAAAACACACAGACTGGGAGATAATACTTGCAAAAGACATATCAGATAAACGACTGTTTTTCAAAAATATAGAAGAAACTTTAAACACTAATCAATAGGAAAACAAATTACTTAACTAAAATGGACCAAAAACCTTAACAGACATCTCAAAAAATATTTACAGATGGCAAATAAGCATATAAAAAGATGTTCTACATCTTATGTCATCAGGGAACTACAAATTAAAACAACAATGAGATATCATTACATACCTAAAATGGCCACAATCCAGAACACTTTAAAAACCAAATGTTGACCAGGACGCAAAACAACAGGAACTCTCATTTATTACCAGTGAAAATACAAAATGGTCCAGCCACTTTGACAGACAGTTTGGCAGTTTCTCCAAAAGTTAAACATATTCTTATGGTACGATCCAGCAATCTCACTTCTTAGTGTTTACCCAAAAGAGTTGAAAACATATGTTCACACACAAACCTGAACAAGAATGTTTATAAGCAGTTTTATTCATAATTGTCAAAACTTGGAAGCAACGAAGATTTCTTGCAGTAGGTGAATGGATAAATGCACTGTGCTACAACCAGACTGGAAAATAGAATATTAATCAGCACTGAAAAAAAGCCATGAAAACACATGTTATAAGCTCAAACACATATTACTAAGTGAAAAATGCCAGTATGAAAAAGTTACATACTGTATGTGTCCAACCATGTGACACTATGGACAAGGCTAAACAATGGAGAAAAACAAAGATCAATTATTGCCAGAGGTTGCAGGGAGTGAGGGATGAATAGATACAGCATGGCAGATTTTTCTGGGTAGTGAAAACACTCTGTATACTACTATAGTGTTGGCTGTATTTCATTATGTATTTGTCAAACCCATAGGACGTTCAACACAAAATAAACCTTAATGTGAACTACAGACTTTGGGTGATAATGATGTTTCAATAGAGGTTTCTCAATTGTAACAAATTTACCAGACTTCTTGGGGATTGATATAATTTGGCTCTGGGTCCCCACCCAAATCTTATCTCAAATTATAATCCTCACATGTTGAGGGAGGGACTTGGTGGGAGATGATTGGATCAAGGGGATAGTTTCCCCCATGCTGTCCTCATGATAGTGAGTGAATGCTTACAAGATCTGATGGGTTAAAAGTGTTTGGTGGTTTCCCTCTTGGCTGTCTCTCCTTCTGCCTTGTGAAGAAGGTGCTCGATTCCCCTTCACCTTCCAACATGACTGAATGTATCCTGAGGCCTCACCAGCCATGTGGAACTGTGAGTCAATTAAACCTCTTTCCTTTATAAATTACCCAGTCTCAAGTAGTTCTTTATAGCAGTGTGAAAATGGACTCACACAAGGATGTTGATAATGGAAAAGGTTATGCATGTGTGGGGGCAGGAAATATACAGGATATCTCTGTACCTTCCTTTCAAATTTGCTTTGAACTAAAACTATTGTAAAAGTATCAAATATTTAAGAATATTGCATAGAAAAACAGGTGACTACCTACCTTTGATATGTCCTGTTTTCCTGATCCCAATCACAAAATATCTCTTATGGCTGTATGACATATAAGCAAACCATCTTTAATAAGAGATATTAATAATAATTGCAATTAATCATTAAGTACTTACAGGCCATTGTTCAATTTACTTATTAACATATGTAAGTAAATTTAATCATCATACCAATCGTATAAGGTGGGAAATATTTATTATCTCCATTTTATAAAGAAGCAAACCAAAGGCAGAGATGTTAAATAACTTAGCCAGTATCCCATATTATTAAATAACAGAGCTAGGATCAAAATTAGGCAGTGTGAACCTGGAGTCTGTGCTCTTAAGCCACTGTGCTGTGCCATCTCACTGTATGGTGTTGTGCTAACATTCCTAGCTATCAAAGAAAAAATTGCAAACAATTTAATTCCTTTTGAATTCATAAGTACGGCGTTTTTATGTGAGTGGGTAAAGGTAAACGCAAATTGTTCAAAGTTATATGTTTCTGATGGTTAATTTTAGGTGTCAACTTAACTGGATTAAGAATTACCAAGAGAGCCGGTAAGGGATTATTTCAGGGATTTTCTGTGCGGGTGCTTCCAGAGGAGATTGGCAGGTGAGTTGGTGGACTAAGTGGGGAAGATCTACCCTCAGTGTGTCTGGGCACCATTCAATCACCTGAGGACAAGAATAAGAACAAAAAGGTGATGCCCTCTTTCTCTTGGAGCTGGGATATACTCTTCTCCTGTCCTGGGACATCAGAAATCTAGGCTCTTCTACACAGACACTCCAGGACTTACGCCGGTGGCCCCTTGAGTTCTCAGGCCTTCAGACTCAGACTGAGTGTTATGTCATAGGTTTCCCTGGTTCCTGGGGCTTTGGACTTGTAAACGGAGTCATGCTGCCAGCATCTCAGGGTCTCCAACTTGCAGACAAACTATCACGGGACTTTGCCTCCATAACCATGTGAGCCAATATCCCTAATAAATCTCTTTAAAATATCTGTATTCCTATGTATCTTTCTGATTCTATCTCTCCGAAGAACCCTGACCAATACAATGTTTTTTTTTTTTTTTTTTTTTTTTTTTTTTTTTTTTTTTTTTTTTTGCAATGAGGGCATTTAAGAAATGAAGTGATACAATTTACAGGAAAAGGGGTATTTGTGAGAAGAATGCATTATTGATATCTTTGCAATAATACTAACATGATTTCCTTGGTGTTATGGTTAGTTTGATGTGTCAACTCTATTGGGCTAAGAGATGCCTAAAGTGAGGTTAAAAATATTATTTCTGGGCCGGGCGCGGTGGCTCAAGCCTGTAATCCCAGCACTTTGGGAGGCCGAGACGGGCAGATCACGAGGTCAGGAGATCGAGACCATCCTGGCTAACACGGTGAAACCCCGTCTCTCCTAAAAAATATAAAAAACTAGCCGGGCGAGGTGGCGGGCGCCTGTAGTCCCAGCTACTCAGGAGACTGAGGCAGGAGAATGGCGTGAACCCGGGAGGCGGAGCTTGCAGTGAGCTGAGATCCGGCCACTACACTCCAGCCCAGGCGACAGAGTGAGACTCCGTCTCAAAAAAAAAAAAAAAAAAAAAAAAAAAATATTATTTCTGGGTGTGTCTGTGACAACGTTTCTGGAAGAGATTATTATTTGAATCAGCAAACTGAGTAAAGAAGATGGCTCTCACCAATGTGGATAGACATTATTTAACCCATTGAGGGCTTGGATAGAACAAAGAGATGAAGAGAGGGTGAATTTGCTACTGTTTGAGCTGGGACATCCCTCCTCTTCCATCCTCAGAACATGCCTTCCCTGATTCTTAGGTCTTCAGATTCACACAGAATTATGGGGACAGGTTTTCTCGTTCTTCAATTTGTAGAGAGCAGATTGTGGGACTTGTCAGTATCCATTATTGCATGAACAAATTCCTACAATAAATCACCGTGCATGTGTGTGAGTGTGTGTGTATACATATCCCATTCTGTTGGTTGTGTTTCTCTGAAGAATACTGACTAATATACTGGATAACAAAATTTAAACGTCTTAGAGAGTTTATTAATTTAACATCCTGACATTAGGGGAACTTCACGTAAAAACACATCAGGAATTTGAGAATATATTTTAGTATGAGTTAACTCTTAGTGTTCACATTGCATTTTTCTATTTAAGAACTGTTAATATTTAAACTATGGACAATCCATTATAAATTTGTTGTACTCATTTTTAATGCGACTATGGAATTTCGTATTTAATAATTTCAACTTTAATTTTAGATTCGGGGGAACATGTTCAAGTTTGTTGTATGGGTATATTTGTGATGCTGAGGTTTGGGATACAAATGATCCCATCAGTAGGTTGTGGGCGTAACACTCAATAGGTAGTTTTTCAACACTTCTCCACATCCCTACCTCTTCACTCTAATTATCCCCATTGTCTATTGTTGCCATCTTTTTGTCAATGGGTACCAATGTTAAGCTCTCACTTATAAGTGTGAACATATGGTATTTGGTTTTCTGTTACTGTGTTAATCTAGTTAGAACAGAGGCCTCCAGCTGCATCCACATTGTAGCAAAGGACATGACTTCATATTTTTAATGACTGCATGGAATTACATGGCATACATATACCATATTTTCTTTATCCAATTCACCATTGACAGGTACCTAGGTTGATTCCATGCCATTGCTATTTTGAACAGTGCTATGCTGAACCTATGAGTGCATGTATCTTTTGGTAAAATGATATGCTTTCCTTTGGGTATATATCCAGTAACGGGATTGTTGGGTTGGATAACAATTCTAAGTTATTTGAGAAATCTCCGAACTGCTTTCCACAGTGGCTGGACTAATTCATATTCTTACCAAAAGTGCATAAGCATTCCCTTTTCTCTGCAGCCTCACCAGCATGTGTTGTTTTATGACTTTTTAATCATAACCATTCTGACTTGTGTGAAATATCTCATTGCAGTTTTGATTTGCATTTCTCTGATGATTAGTGATGTTGAGAATTTTTGCATACATTTGTTAGCTGCTTGTGTGTCTTATTTTGATCAGCATCTGTTCATGTCTTTTGTCCACTTTTTAATGGAGTTATTTGTTTTTTGGATGCATAGTTTGCAAATATTTTCTCCCATTCTGTAGGTTGTATGTTTACTTTGTTAACAGTTTCTTTTGCTGTAAACAATTTCTTTAGTTTAATTGGATCCCATTTGTCTGTTTTTGTTTTTGTTGCAGTTGTATTTGAGGACTTAGTCATAATTTTTTTCCCAAGGCTGGAGACCAGAATGTTGTTTCTTCAGTCTTCTTCTAGGATTTTTATAATTTGAGGTCTTACATTTAAACCTTTAATCTATCTCTAGTTAACTTTTATATATGGTGAAAGGCAGAGGTCTAGTTTCTCATACGGTTAGTCAACTATCCCAGCACCATGTATTGAAGAGGGAGTTGTTTCTCCATTGCTAATTTTTTGGTCACTTGTCAAAGACCATATTATTGGAGGTGTGTGACTTTATTTCTGGGTTATCTGTTCTGTTCTATTGGTCTATGTGCCTGTTTTTGTGCCAGTGCCATGCTGTTTTGGTTACTTTAGCTTTATAGTACAGTTTGATGTTGAGCTATGACAAAGAAGAGCATTACATAATGATAAACAGTTCAATTCAATGAGAAGACGTAACTAACATAAATACATATGAACCCAACCTTGGAGTACCCAGATTCATAAAACAAGTACTTCTAGACCTATGAAAAGACCTAGACAGCCACACAATAATAATGAGGCACTTAAACACTCCCCTGACAGCATTAGACAGATTATCAGGGAATAAAAATAAGAAATTCTAGACTTAAATTTGACATTTGACTAACTGGACCTAGTAGACACATACAGAATACTTCACCTGTCAACTACACAATACATGATCATCTGCACACAAAACCTACTCCCAGACAGACCACATGTTCAGCCATAAACCAAGTCTCAATAAATACAAAAAATCGAAATCATACCAACCATACTCTCTCAGATCACAGTGGAATATAAATAGAAATCAATGTGAAGAAAATCTCTCAAAACTACATGATTACATGGAAATTAAATGACTTGCTTCTGAATGACTTTTGAATGAACAGTAAAATTAAGGCAGAAATTAATACATATTTAAAAAATAAATGAAAACAGAGATACAACATCCAGCAAGAGCAGTGTAAGAGGAAAGTTTATAGTGCTAAATGCTCACCTCAAAAACTTGGAAATACCTCAAATTAATGACCTAACTTCACGCTTAGAGAAAGGAGAAAAACAAGAGCAAACTAAGCCTAAAGCCAGCAGACAAAAAGAAATAACTAAAATGTGAGAACTGAACAAAATCTAAGCCAAAAACCAATACAAAGAATCAATGAAATCAACATGGTTAAAGTATAAATAAGATCAATAGACCAATAACTAGATTAATAAATAAAAATCTGAGAGAAGATTTAAATAAGCAGATTCAAAAATGACAAAGGTGACATTACAATCAATCCCTCAGAAACACAAAAGATCCTCAGAGACTATTGTAAACACTCTATGCACACAAAATAGAATGTCTAAAGGAAATGGATAAATTCCTGAAAACATACAATCTCCCAAAATTGAATTGGGAAGGAATTGAAACCCCGAACAGACCAATATCAAATTCTGAAACTGAATCATTAATAAAAAGCCTACCAACAAATAAAAGCCCTAAATCAGATGGATTAAGAGGTGAATTCTACCAGACATCCAAAAAAAGACCTAGTACCAATTCTCCGAAAACTATTCCAAAAAATCAAGGAGGAGGGGCTCCTCCCTAACTCACTGTACAAAGCCAGCATCATCCTAATACCCAAACTTGGCAAAGACACAATGAAAAAGAAAAGTTCAAGTCAATATCCCTGATGAACAAAGTTGCAAAAATCCTTAAGAAAATAGTAGCAAACTAGTATTCTGTGAATACAGCAGCACATCAAAATGTTATAGCACCACAATCAAGTAGGCTTTATTCCTAAAATGCAAGGCTGGTTCAACATACACAAGTCGATAAATGTGCTTCACCACGTAAACAGAATTAAAAGCAAAAAGTGTGTGATCATCTCAATAGATGCAGAAAAAGTTTGTAATAAAATTCAACATCCTTTCATGATAGAAACTCTCAACAGACTAGGCATCAAAGTAACATACCTCAAAATAGTAAGATCCATCTATGACAAACCCACAGCCAACATCATACTGCATGGGGAAAAGTTGAAAGCATTCCTCTTGAGAACTGAAACAAGCAGAGGATGCCCACTTTTAACATTCCTACATAATATATTACTGGAAGTACTAGCCAGAGTGATCAAGCAAGAGAATGAAATAAAAGGCACCCAAAATCAGAAAATAAATCAAACGATCTCTCTTCACTGATGATCTGATTCTATAACTAAAAACCTTGAGGACTCTGCCTAAAGTCTCCCATAACAGATAACTAATTTGATAAAGTTTCAGGATATAAAATCAATTTAAAAAATCAGTAGCATTTCTATATAGCAAAAATGTTCAAGCTCAGAGCCAAATCAAAGAAATGGCCTCAATTACAATATCCACACACACAAGATACATAGGAATACACGTAACCAAGGAAGTGAAAGATCTCTACAAGGAGAAGTATAAAACACTGCTAACAGAAATCACAGATAACATAAGCAAATAGAAAAACATTCCTTGCTCATGAATTAGAAGAATTAATATTTTTTAAATGGCCAAATGGCCATATTGCCCAAAGCAATCTACAAATTAAATGCTATTCTTATCAATCTAGCAATACCATTTTTCACAGAATTAGAAAAACAATTATAAAATTAATAGGGAACCATAAAGGACCCTGGATAGTCAAAGTAATCCTAAGCAACATGAGGATTTTAAACACAACATACATAAACACAAACAGATTATATATCTAATTTATACATAAGGGGAAACTTTTCAATTTAGTAATTAATCATTTTTTGCAGAGTACTATGTAATTTGGCATGAGATTAATCCATTAAATGAAGTTTCTCAATAATGGGTTTCACAGATTAAAGTTTATTATTTTCTTTAATGTGACTAATTTGAACTGTTCATTCAGCAAGAATATGCCTATTATTTTTAAAATCTTAATATTCTTATAATCAAATTACATTATTGTTTTTTAGAATTACATAGAAAGATTTCTGAATATATGTGTGCATAGGTGAGTGTATCTAAACTATTATAAAATGGTTAGAATTATAATTTTTAAGCCCAAGCCCAGAATTTATATGTCTTCATTACTTTTTAATGCTTGTATTCAATCTCCATTAAGCTAGGTCTTTCACATAGTCATAGGGGATGGTAAATAAAACAATATATAGTAATTTCTACATGGTCTTTCCTACTAGACTCTGTATTTTTCCATAGAGATTTTCTGCTTCTCCAAACTGACCTGCTTAAAAACTCTTCCCTGACCTTTAAATGCTCTTATGGAAGCTGAAGTCAGGATAAAGAGAGATAATTGAATTTTGAACAAAAGTAAGTATGAAAATATAGCCTGGAATTCTTTCTAGACGTTAAATCAAAACAAAATATTGACAATTTGGGAAACCTGAGGCAAAACAGAACTGATAGAAGACAGAGTGGCTGAGTAACACTAGGGAGTAACACTAGGGAGTAACACTAGGGAGTAAGAGAGACCTGGAAAACTCCTGGGACTCCCATTCCTCTGCAGACCCCCCAGAGTGTGCCTCAAGAGTCAATAACTCCACTCTATTAAAACACCTTTGCAAACAACGATTAGAAATAGGGTATAAACTCTCCACAAAGGAAAGGAATATGCTCAGGTACTGCTTGTTTTGTTTCTTTTTGTTTCGTTTCTAAGTATTCACTGTTTGTCAAGGTGTGTTCTTCCAACAATAGCCCATAGTGTCCATCTTGATAATTATATCTTGATAATTTCATAAATACAAAGATGATTACAGATGATATTTGATGAAGGACAGATTCAAAGCACTATCTTTGGAGAAAAGCAACCCATTCTTCTACTGTTATGGCCATTGAGAGAACATTTTTTAATTTTGTGGTTTATAAGTGAATGAGATCTTTAGAACAGTCACCCGGTTATTACAAAACCTAACCATAAAAATATTTGCTTTCTTTTCCAACTATGGCATTTTATTTTAAAAGTAACTACAACTGGAATACATGACAATATCACTGGACAATGTAATATTTTTAGATTATGGCCTCCTAATGTTACATTAAGCTAAAAAAAATTATAGAACTTTGTTTTCCACATATTCTACATATTAACAGAACTTCATTTTTTCCCATAGCATCCTTTCAAAAATGGAATTTTAGAACTGTGTCTGGAAAACTGAACTTTGGATTTAGAAAATCTTTAATTTTACTATAAAGTTGAACTTGAATAGAATGATGCTATATTATATAATATAGTAGGTTTGTACTGCATGTACTGCTTTATGAACTATATTTTCATCCAATAGTAAAAATGTTCTCATTTTATTAAAACATAATGATACATGATGTATCATGTATTGCAGAATAGGATATTTAACGACTCCATACAATCTCATCAAATGAATACTCTAATACAGAAAACTGTTCCCCACTGAGCAGTATTGGCATTTAAATTGCTGACTTATTTTTTCCATTCTTATAATTTTTGTTAACAGTACAGTTCCACTACCACCACTACCCCATATACATTTATATTTTCCTCTTTATTAAAAGACTAGAAGCCAGAGAACTATGTTTTCCAGAGCTCCTGTCAACAGTTGTTCACATTAAATTCTGCCAATGGGAGGCATTTCAGCAGAATTTTGAAGGTGAAGTGAAGGAAGTCACTATTGCTCTTGGGACTGCAGTGGGCAGGTACATTAACCCACTTCCTTGGTGCAAATATTAAATCAGTAACAGTATTCTGTAACTTCCCCAGTTTCTGGTTTACTGAAATGAGCAGTAATTTCCATCACCTCTGCTCCACCAGTAGTTCTGATGATTTTGTAAGCTTCTGATTCTCTGTATTGTATCTCATTCTATTTAAAATATCTAGAGGGGTTTGTGGTCTTCTGAGGAAATCTGAAGCAAAATAATCATAAATAAAACCATTTACGTTAAGTCCTGTTTTGTTTTTATGATTGTTTTAATGAGATATATTACAAAAATGAGTGGGTCAAAAAGTAGGTTTTTAAGGTTTCTGATATATATTGCAAAAGAGGCTTTCAGAAAATATGTGATACTTTCATTGGCACTATAATATATGAAAGTAATCTTCCCTACATTAATGCCACTCTGTAATGTAGGTGTTTAAAAGGCTCTGCTTAGTGACTGATTGATTGATTGATTGAGACAGAGTGCCCATGCTGGAGTGCAGAGTCACCATCTTGGCTCACTGCAAACTCCGCTGCCCCAGTTCAAGTGATTCTCATGCCTCAGTCACCTGCCTAGCTGGGATTACAGGCATACACCATCATGCCTGGCTGAGTTTTATATTTTTAGTAGATGGGGTTTCACAATGTTGCCCAGGCTGGTCTTGAACTCCTGACCTCAAGTGATCCAGCTGCCTCACCCTCCCAAGGTGCTGGGATTACAGGTGTGAGCCACTGTGCCTGGTCTTACATTTTTTTTTTTTTAATACAAGTTTAAAAAGTAAATCTAAGCATACTTCTTTAAAGTTGCTTTATGTGCTGTTTCTTTCAGTGAATGGAAGTGTTTAACAAAGAAGCTTGTAAGAATGAGTTGAGAACAAGTTTTTACATTTCTTTTTTTTTTACATTAGCCTTTATTATGAAGAGTTTACATATACAGATTTAAAAGATAATTATATGCATGCTTCCTTTAACATTTTCAAATAATTATTGATACATAATAGTTGTACATATTTATGGGGTAAATGTGAAATTTTGATATAAGTATACAATGTGTAATGATTAAATCAGGGTAATAGGGATATAAATCACATCAAGCATTTATTATTTCTTTGTGTTAGGAACTTTCCTATTCTACTCTTTTAGGTACTTTGAAATATGCAATAAATTAATTGTGGACTATAGTCAACCTATTGTGCTAACAAATACTAGTTTTTATTCCTTCTAACTGTATGTTTGACCCATTAAGCAACACTTCTTAATCACCTTCTCCCCTTTCCCTTCCCAGCTGCTGGTAAGTATCATTCTACTCTCTATCTCCCTGAGTTCCTTTTGTTTTCAGCGCCAACATACGAGTGAGAACATGCTACTTTATCTTTTTCTGTCTGTCTTATTTTACTTAACATAATGTTCACTACTTCCATCCACGCTGTTAAAAATGACAGGATTTTATTCTTTTTCATAGATGAATAATATTACATTAGAAATTGAAGAGGGCACAAAAATGTAAAGATATTCCATGTTTTAGATGGAAAGAATCAAATTGTTAAAATACTCATACTCAAAGCAATCGACAGGTCTAATGCAATCCGTATCAAAGTACCAATAACATTCTTCACATAAATAGAAAAAATAATCTTAAAATGTATATGGAACCACAAAATACCCAGAATAGCCAAAGCAACCCTCAGCAAAAAGAACAACACTGATGGGCACTCAAAGGCATAGAGTGGTATAAAGCACATTGGAGACTCAGAAGGAGGGAGGGTGGCAGGGGGAATGAAGCATAGAAAATTACATATCAAATACAATGTACACTACTCCGGTGATGGGAGCACTAAAATAGCAGATTACCACTATCCAATTCATTCATGTAACCCAAAAACATTTGTAACCCAAAAACATTTGTACCCCCAAAGCTCCTGAAATATATATAGCAAAGCTGGAGAAATCACATTACCTGAATTCATATTGTACTTCATAGTGTACTATAAAGCTATAGTAATTAAAACAGCATGGTACTGGCACAAAAACAGACACAGAGACCAATGGAACAGAATACAGCGCCCAGATATAAATCTACCCATTCATTACTTTGATATGTTAAACAAGGCAACTTATTTGTATGTTTTATTCATGCTGAAGAGATTAATGATGTTTTCTTACCTTGGCAATTTCTATTACTTGTAATAGATTTTCTAAATTGCTTAGTATTAACATTTTCCATTTTTTAAAATGAGTTATTTTAGGACAGTTTTAGATTTACATATACTCTGCACCCTGTTTCCCCTATCATTTATTCATTACATTACTATGGTACATTTGTTAAAATTAATGAAGTAATATTGATACATTATATTACCTACAAAATCATAAATATAAATCATCAACACTAGGTACATAGAAAGCCAAATTGAGAAACACTGATTTGCGGTTTTTAAATTTTTTTTAAAAATTGATATTGTGTTCAATTGCTCCTTTCACGGAGTTTACTGTGGATTTCACTGTTTCATATAGTATGGTGTTCCTCATCTTGAGACCCAGCAAATACTTATTAATTTTGTTTTCTAGTTTATTTATAGACACATATTTAATTTATTTGCTAAGTACTTTGGAAAATTGAGCAAATAATCTAAATTTACCTTCCCCTTCATTGTGAAGCACATTTTCCAGTATTATGTATTAAATAATTAATTTCATCTTCAATTTAAATGCAATGTTTTTATACATACTTTTGGAATCTAGTTTATTCCATTGATTGATACTATTCTATTTTTGTTTCAATTCCTTACTATTACATTTATTCTATATTCATATACTTTTCATATATATTGGTATAAGCTGCTCTCTTATTTTCTTTCAGAATAATCTATATCACCCTATTATTCTTCCAGCTTAACTATAGAATCATCTTGTCTTCAGAAAGTCTTTTTGAAATTTTTATTACAATATAATTAAATGTAATAATTACTTTGTGGAAAGTTAAGAGCTTTACATTACACATTCTTATAACACAACCTTTCTTTTTAATTTTCTAAGCTATCTTTTATGTCCTTCAGAAAAAATAAGTTATTCTTAACATATTTTCACATCTCCTTCCTACTGCATTAATTATCAGATCTAATTTCTTACATTTTGCTATTACAATCTATTGTTGCTTTATATTCTAGCTGTTACAATTAGTAGTAGAGCTTATCAGGGGAACTCATGATATAGCATTGCAACTATCAATGTCAGGAATACATATTTCAGCTTCCATATCATTTGCAAATTTGAATTCTGTTGTTTTATATTTTTTCCTGTTTTTGTTTCCATGGTGTTATCTTGATACTCATGGTAATATTAATGCAAAAGCAAATATTGGAAGGTATTTACTTTAATAATATGCTTTAAATTATATCAAGAATCTAGGTGTATTAAAGTGTTATTCTAAGAAATATTTCTGAACTATTCTCATGGTTTCTGTCATTAGACAATTAATATTAAAATTAAGAGGCTGGGCGCAGTGGCTTATGCCTGTAATCCCAGCACTTTGGAAGGTTGAGGCTGGCAAATCACCTGAGGTCAGGAGTTCGAGCCCAGCCTGGCCAACATGATGAAACACTGTTTCTACTAAAAATATAAAAGCCAGGCGTGGTGGCGGGTACCTGTAATCACAGCTACTGGGGAGAATCGCTTGAACTTGGGAGGCAGAGTTTGCAGTGAGCCAAGATCACACCATTGCACTCCAGCTGGGGCAACAGAATGAGACTCTGTCTCAAAATAAAATAAAAAAATTAAATTAAATTAAATAAGTGTTCCCCCTTCGGTTACTAAAAATTTTAATTAGAAATGAGTATTGAATTTATCAAATAACTTTTCGTGTCAATGTAAATAATTTTGCAAACAAAGTTTACCTATTAATGTATTAATGCGATGTTGTATATATCTACACAGCTCAATGTAATTTACTTTTCTTGATTTCAATCTTAGCATCTATAGCCAAAAATGAGTTTGGCTTGAAGCGTTTTTTTCCTGCGGTAGACAATTTTTATCATGTGTAAGAATCAGACTTATGGAGTATTTGAACATAAGAGTTGTTCATCTTTCCCTACAATCTGTAAATGTGTCCATAACAATACGGATCTGTTCTTTGAAAGACTGACAATATATATACATATTTAATTACACTTTAAGTTCTAGGGTAAATATGCACAATGTAGAGGTTTGTTACATACGTACACATGTGCCATGTTGGTTTGCTGCACCCATCAACTCATCATTTACATTAGGTATTTCTCCCAATGCTATGCCTCCCCAGCCTCACACACCCTACAGGCCCGGGTGTGTGATGTTCCCTGCCTTGTGTCCATGTGTTCTCATTGCTCAACTCCCACCTATGAGTGAGAACATGTGGTGTTTGGTTTTCTGTCCTTGGGACAGTTTGCTTAGAACGATGGTTTCCAGCTTCATCCACGTCCCTGCAAAGGATGTGAAATCATACATTTTTATGGCTGCATAGTATTCCATGGTATATATGTGCCACGTTTTCTTTTTTTTTTTTTTTTTTTTTTTTTGAGACGGAGTCTCGCTCTGTCGCCCAGGCTGGAGTGCAGTGGCTGGATCTCGGCTCACTGCAAGCTCCGCCTCCCGGGTTCCCGCTATTCTCCTGCCTCAGCCTCCCGAGTAGCTGGGACTACAGGCGCCGCCACCTCGCCCGGCTACTGTTTTTGTATTTTTTTTAGTAGAGATGGGGTTTCACCAGGTTAGCCAGGATGGTCTGGATCTCCTGACCTTGTGATCCACCCGTCTCGGCCTCCCAAAGTGCTGGGATTACAGGCTTGAGCCACCGCACCCGGCCCACATTTTCTTAATCCAGTCTATCTTCTCGGGGCCTCTCCTAATATCTCTTAAAGAATATTAATGTTTGATCAATGGTTAATGGACAGTTTGATACTGTACCTTTCTTCATCTATAAATGTTTTTTATTTTATTTTGGCAACCTATATTCCCTTCAGAATAATTGTTTCACAAATTTTCAGATTTGTAAAAGAATCATGAATAATATTAATCTCATTATGCATGATACTTTTTACCATTTATTTTCATTTTCTCATGCTTTAAATTGTGTCTCCATTTTCTCTGTTTTAGATTGCATGTTGTAGTTCCATTACTATCTTGGAGCATTTAGATTTCTCATTTTTTTAAATCAGTCTAACATCCAAAATCTAGCCTATTTTATTATTTTGGAGACTGTCTTTTATGAGAATTAATTTTTATTTTTTCATTAATTCCTACTTTTAACTTTACTATTTTTTCTTTCATTCTATCTTGAGAATTTTCTTACCCCCATTTAATAAAGCATTAGTTTATTTCCATCTTTATTCTAGTAGTGCAAATATTTATGGTTATAAATCAGTTTATTGGCACAGATATGGTAACATTTTATGTAAAGGACATTTGTTCTATTGTGTAAGCTCAAGTCATTGCTTTTTGCTTGTCCTGTAGCATTTTTGGGGTTTTGCTACAAGAAAAATATTTTATTAGTTTTCCTCCTTTTCTAATGTATTACTTTAATGTACAATGCTATATTATTTCTCCCTCTCTAAAAACAAAAAGCAAACAAGAAAACAAAAATGACATTATTTATATCTTGCTGAACTGTGAAAGTGAAATAGACACCCATGTTTTGCCCTGCACTGATTTCTATCACCCTGCCCCTATCTAATTTCTATCCAAATTAGGAGGGTTAATAAGCTTCTCTAAGTTTATCTGCTAATTAGTTCCCAGTGACAGTGCTGGTGAGGATGTCAGGAGATGTTACCATTTGATTCTCCCTCCCCTATGCCTGTGCATTAGGGAAGCTTTTTTCTAACCAGGATCTATGCAGAAGACGGTGTTACTGACATTGCTTAAGGTAGTATAACTGCAGAAACCAGGATAAAATATTTCTCAATAATATAATAACTATGAGAATAAAGATAAACTGGGCAGGAGAGTTAAATAAAAAAAGAGCTTCTCTTAGCATCACCTCCATTGTCTCGGTTGATGAGCCATTCATGCCTTCAAAATACCAGAAACAGACTGGGTGTTTGGGACAGGGAGGCTTATTTTAATATTCTTTACTAATAATGTGTGTAATGAATACTGAAGATCCCTGAAGAAATTCTAAGACATTGTTCAGTATTTCCTAAAAGGAAAGTAGGCAAATTAATTATTGTGTCATTATTCAGATAATGTTTTAGATATAGAGTAGACCTCCATTCTTCTGTAGTCATTTCTGAGAAAAGGCCTCTCTCTGACCCTCAGAACACTGTCCCACATCCTGGCCGATGACTGAAATCATGTTAGAATTTGGCTTTAGCCTCTGTTGAATGTAAACATCCCTGTAAAGAATCGATGATTAAGCCAGTGTTTCTCTACAGTTTAACTCCATCTTCACTCTTCTAAAATATGTCAATATTAAAACACTAACAGGCCCCTCAGTTGAGAATACTTCAATTATGTAGACATCTCAACCATGCATTTTTTGAGCTTTATATTTTATAGTTTATCTTACAAAAACAAGCAGACGAAAACAACGAAGACTTTCTCTTCTCCAAACAAATGTAAGATGACATTATTTTAATAGGTAGGCTTTATAGAATGACCTATTTTAACTTTACACCCATGAATTCCTCCCTGCTGCATACACAGAACATATGCATGTTGGGAGAGAATTCTCCATGAGTCTGCTGCTTTTCTGCCCTTGTGAGCAGAGACACTAATCATCTTTTGTTCTGGACACTTTCTAAAAATCTTTTTGTAGTGAACCACTTCGGAAGGTAGAAATGGTGGCATCTGCCTGTGCAGAATGAAGGTGTATTTGCTGTCCACTAGAACAAAGATAATGTCCCTGTGGGGTATATGTTGGGCAGCTTTGGTTGCACTCCTTTATAAAAGATTTTGGTTTCCTAAGCGTGAAACCTCTCTCTTGAAATCCACCCTGCTGGGTGCAGACCCTGTGAATTAGGGCTCAGGGAATCCATGAAAATGTTGATATTCTCTCCACTATTGCTAAGAGCAATAAGCTCTCCTTCATCCCTGACCCAGAAGCCATGTCTTCTGCCAGCATCCATGGAGCTGTCACAGGAGTTGGCAAGCTTGTTGGTTTGTAAGCCGAGTGAAATCTCAGCCCTCTCACAAGTATTGACATTGCTCTGTCTAAACTGGAGTTTCCAGATGCTTTCATGGAAGTCATTTATTTATTTATTTATTTATTTTCTTGAGTGCTGGTTGTCACTGGGGCAATAGGGGAGAAGCAGCAGTGGGTAAAGAGAACACCAGGTGCCAGAGGGAAGAAAAGGGGGCACAGCAAGTGGTGAGAAGGGAAGAAGGGGATGGCAGGGGGAGGAGGAGGCTGGTCGAGGCTCTGAGAGCCAACTCAATCCACTTCATGGTTGCGCCTGAGTGTGACTGAAGGTGGAGAACTTGCTCCTCAGAAGCATAAAGCAGCCCTGTTAGCATGTGTTTATATTAGTTCTCACTTGAATCCACTCCTTCAGATTAAAAATAAGGCAACCATCTGGAGCTAATTCCACATTTCTTGAGATGATGAAACAGAATTTTTTTTTTTCAAAAGAAAAGATAATTGGGGACTAATTTTCTAACTTCTCAAAAATGTACAGGCTTTCCTAGATGTTTCTGTATATCCTTTGCTTTTCTCAAGGAAGCGTGCCAGTGTAATTGTAACAGATGAACTTCATTTCTCTAAAGAATCTCAATATTCATCCACAATCTCCAAGGAAACACTTAGCTAGCAATATAAAACAACAACAAACCCTACAAAAAGACTTAATCTTGAAAAAAAAAAAAAAACACTCTGTTCAATCAAAACTTAGAAAAGGCCACATTTGAAGAGAAGGCACATAATGTAAAACATCCATTTAAAAACCAGCAGGAGATGGTTATATGTTTGAATAATTACTAAATGAGTTTGAAACACAGTATACTATTTTAGCTGTCATAGTATATTACCTGAAAATGAAAGTTTTGCATTTCTTAATGTCTATCACTTTAAGTTGAATTTATTTTCATAGGGCGTCTTGCTGTGAAATTTTAATACTATTAATTATATAGATTAATAGTCCTTAGACTGTGAGGAAAACCTGTATTTGCCCTTAACTCATGCTATGATGCTAAAACCTTGATTAGGGCTGGGGGCAGTGGCACACATCTGTAATTCCAGCACTTTGGGAGGCCAAGGTGGGCAGATTACCCGAGCTCAGGAGTTCAAGACCAACCTGGGCAATGCAGTGAAACTCCTTCTCTAATAAAATACAAAGAATTAGCCGGGCATGGCAGAGTGCACCTGTAGTCCCAGCTATACGGGACGTTGAGACAGGAGAATTGCTTGAACCCAGGAGAAGGAGGTTGCAGTGAGCTGAGACCACACCATTGCACTCCAGCCTGGGCGACAGAGCATGACTCCGTCTCCAAAAGAAAGAAAGAAAGAAAGAAAGAAAAAAATCCCTTGATTAGCTAGTTAGAGGGCAATATTCCAGGCCATTGATCTTTCTGGTTAAATTCTGGCTCAGCTCTGGTTATCCACAATCACCCATTCCTTCTTCTTGTAAATCTTTCAAAAGTTTGTTGTTGCAGTTTCTTGTTGTAATAAAGATATTTCAATGAATTTATAGTAGTCTTTCCTTGATAAATAAGAATGATTCTGGGTTTTAGGCTCATTATTCATACGACAAATTATCACTGAGAATTACTATAAATGTATAAAGTGTACAGGAATAGGAGGCATCTGGGTAAGCTTCTGGAATGTAAATTTAAAGTTCATTTAGTAAACAACAAAACAGCAATGATGATAAAATCCGCAAATTGCAATTTGTCTTTGTTTCCAAATAACAACAACAATTTCAATAAAGAATATTGGAAACCAGCCTGGCTCTGTGGCTCACACCTGTAATCCCAGCACTCTGGGAGGCCGTGGCTGGTGGATCACCTGAGGTCAGGAGTTCGAGACCAGCCTGGCCAACACGGTGAAACCCTATCTCTACTAAAAATACAAAAATTAGCTGGGCCTGGTGACAGGTGCCTATAATCTCAGCTGCAGTGGAGGAAGAGGCAGGAGAATTGCTGGAACCCGGGTGGCAGAGGTTGTGGTGACCCGAGATCGCACCATTGCACTCTAGCCTGGGCCTATGAGACTTCGTCTCAACAAAAAAGGATATTGGAAACCAACTATGCTGGCATTTTGGTTAGCCAAGTTTTTTTTTTTTTTTTTTTGAGACGGAGTCTTGCTCTGTCGCCCGGGGTTGGAGTGCAGTGGCTGGATCTCTGCTCACTGCAAGCTCCGCCTCCAGGTTCACGCCATTCTCCTGCCTCAGCCTCCCGAGTAGCTGGGACTACAGGCGCCCGCCACCTCGCCCGGCTAGTTTTTTTTTTTTTTTTTTTTTTTTTTTTTTTTTTGCATTTTTAGTAGAGATGGGGTTTCACCGTGTTAGCCAGGATGGTCTCGATCTCCTGACCTCGTGATCCGCCCGTCTCGGCCTCCCAAAGTGCTGGGATTACAGGCTTGAGCCACCACGCCCAGCCTTTTTTTTAAATTTTTTTTATTTTATTTATTTTTTTTTTTGGTTAGCCAAGTTTTACTTAAAGCTTTTCTTTAGGCAGTGTTAAGACATTTTATATATTCCATTTTACAAATAAATGTTTGAAATAGATATTTTTAAAGTAAAATAGATTTATCAATAAGTTTTTGAAATAATGAAGTTTTTCATGTCTTTAGTCATGAACTTTTAAAAAGTATATTTAAAGAATCATAGTAATTTTTCAAGTATTTAGGTGTGCAATGTTATATTACCAAGTTTCTGAAGTCACTTTTGCCTGTCTTAATAAAAACGTTCTGCAAAAGTCTTCAAATAATTTAAACTTTAGAGCTCTAAATTTTTGGACAATTTTAAAGAAAAAACAAAAGTTACTGAAAGAATACTGAATTACCTCAACATCTTAGAAAACAAATATTTTCATAAAGATATCTTCGAAACAAATATAACACTATTGAAGTAAATGTTTTATTATCCTTAGACATTGTTTATAAGTTAGAAGAGTCAGGCAAAATATGTGCACTTCAAAAATCAGTTATCACACCAAATTTTCTAATTTACGCAGAGTATTACCGGATATTCTCTATCTTCTGAGAAAAACCTGTCCATTGGTTTGTTAATAGCAGCATAGATGTGGGTGAATTGTCTAAATTCCTGCCAAATTGCTTCCCTTTTTCTCCAGCAAGAGATCTCCTATTACTTATAGTATTAATGATAGCTCTGAAATTACTCCTTATCTTTCTTATTCAGAGCTAGTGTTAGCAGTGGAGGGTGTCCAGGTTCTTGGCATTTTGAACAAAGAATTGGACAAAACACACAAACAAGAGCAAGAAAAGAATCAAGCAACAAAAGCAGATTATTTATTGAAAACGAAAGTATATTCCACAGGGTGGGAGCAGGCCCAAGCATAGGGACTCAAGGGCCCCTTTATAGAATTTTCTGGGGTTTAAACACCCCCTAGAGGTTTTCCATTGCTTACTTGGTGTATATCCTGGGTAAATGAAGTAGTGGCCTGCAATTAGTCTGATTGGTTGTGGAAAGCAACCAAGCAGAGGCTGAAGGGGAGTTACAAAGTTATACTCCTATGCAATCAACTGATTGGTTGCAGAAAACAACCAATCAGAGATACTTTCAATTTTCTATCTGCCACACAGAAAAGGAGGGTGGGGTTGCAAAGGGCGTAGCCTCCAGTCCTTTGTTACTTAGGTGTGGAAAGTTGGGGTTTTCCTTTTGATTTAGTTCTAGGAAGTCCACGTGAATCAGCCTTAGTTTCCCTGCCTCCAGACCCTATTCTCCTGCCTCAACAGGAGTCTATTAGTAATTAGGAAGTCACCTGTGGCAGCAAATCTTGAGGATCACACTGTGTTTTACCCTCCACCAAGTCTTTTGAGCCTCACCATTGCACTGGCCTGCACACTCTTAGCTGTATATTTTTCGCGTCATTCAGTAGTTGCTCTTTCATGCTTGTGCCATTCTGTAATTTGTGATACTGCAGGAAAGTGACAGAGGAAGTTGTATTTTCTGGTAGCTGTAGGGATGACTGGTTCCAGATGACCAATTCTCAAGTGGGCATGAAAGACTGTCAGGAGTGCTTAAGCGAGGTTTTATTCCTTTGTGTTCAGGCAGGGATGCATATTTGCACTCTTCACTCAAGAAGAGATTTAAAGTGAAGATTACATTGAACTTAATGCAGTGTTTCTTCATCCTAAGGCTTCAAATGCTTTATATCATACTAATTCATCCTTTAGACAAGACTATGGCGAAAATGGAAAGTCTTTGATATTTGTGTCTTAACAAAAGTATTAAAGGAAAACATGGTCCATTCCTAGCTAATATTTTAATTTTAGCAAATTCAGCACACATTTGCAAGGTGGGCCTGATGTTATCTACAGAAGAATCTGTCCAGCATATAGTTGTCATTCTGATCTAAAATGGTAGCCATCATCGAAAATATGAGAAATTTAAGTTTTCTATATTAGTTTGCATGGGCTGCCATATCAAAGCACCATAGCAGGTGGTTTAAACCATAGACATTTATTTTCTCACAATTTTTGAGGCTAGAAGTCTGAGACCAAGTTGTGAGCAGGATTGGTTTCTTCTAATGTCTCTCTCCTTGCCTTTTAGATGGCAAACTTCTGCCTGTATCTTCACATGGTCTTTCATCTGTATGGGTCTGTGTCCTAAGTTCCTCGTCTTATAACAACTCAAGTTTTACTATATTACAGTATATTCCTATAACATCATTTTAATTTAATTACCTCTTTAAAGAATCTAACTACAGTCAAATTCTGAGTTACTGGGGCTTAGAGTTCCAAGCTCCCTTTAATATAAATGTTGGGGCTGGAGGGACACCATTTAGCCCATAACAACTAGAATCCAGATTGCTGGCTACTCTTAAAACCCCATCATCTCATTACAAAAACTCCTTAAATTGATGAACAACTTCAGCAAAGTCTCAGGATACAAAATCAATGTGCAAAAACCACAAGCATCCCTTTACACCAACAATAAACAAGCAGAGAGCCAAATCATGAACTCCATTCACAATCACTACAAAGAGAATAAAATACCTAGAAATACAGCTAACAATGGATGTGAAGGACCTCTTCAAGGAGAACTAAAAACCACTGCTCAAGGAAATAAGGGGACACAAACAAATGGAAAAACATTCCATGCTCATGGATAAAAATATCATGAAAATGACCATACTGCCCAAAGTAATTTATAGATACAATGCTATTCCCATGAAACTACTAGTGACATTCTTCACAGAATTAGAAAAAAAAAAAAAACTATTTTAAATTTCATATGGAATCAAAGAAGACCCCGTATAGCCAACACAATTGTAAGCAAAAAGAATAAAGGTAGAGGCATCACGCTACCTGACTTCAAACTATACTACAAGACTACAGTAACTGAAACAGCATGGTACTGGTACCAAAACAGACACATAGACAAATGGAGCAGAACGTAGACCTTAGAAATAACACTACACATCCACAATCATCTGATCTTTGACAAACCTGCCAAAAAACAAGCAATAGGGAAAGGATCTCCTATTCAGAAAATGGTAATGGGAAAACTGGCTAGTCATATGTGGAATACTGAAACTGGACTCCTTCCTTACACCTTATACAAACATTAATTCAAGATGGATTAAAGAATTAAATGTAAAACCCAAAGCCAGAAAAACCCCTGAAGAAAACCTAGACAATACCATTTAGGACATAGGCATGGGCAAAGACTTCATGACAAAAATGCCAAAAGTAATTGCAACAAAATCCAAAATTGACAAATGGGATCTAATTAAACTAAAGAACTTCTGCACAGCAAAAGAAATTTATCATCAAAGTGAACAGGCAACCTACAGCATGGGAGGAAATTTTTGCAATCTACACATTTGACAAAGTTCTAATATCCAGAATTTACAAAGAACTTAAATTTACAAAGAAAAAAAGCATAAGAAGTAGGCAAAGTATATGAACAGATACTTCTCAAAAGAAGACATTTAGAAGGCCAACAAACATATGAGGAAGAGCTCAACATCGCTCATCATCAGAGAAACACAAATCAAAACCACAATGAGATACCATCTCATTCCAGTCAGAATGGCAAATATTAAAATGTCAGGAAACAGTAGATGCTGGAGAGGATGTGGAGAGATAGGAGCACTTTTACACTGTTGGTGGGAGTGTAAATTAGTACAATCATGTGGAAGACAATATTCCTCAAGGATCTAAAACCAGGAATACCATTTGACCCAGCAATCCCATTACTGGGTACATATGCCAAAAAAGAGAAAACATTCTACTGTAAAGACACATGCACACATATATGCAGCACTATTTACAACAGCAAAGACATGGAAGCAACCCAAATGCCCATCAATAACAGACTAGATAAAGAAAATGTGGTACATATACACCATGGAATACTAGGCAGCCATAAAAAGCAATGAGATCATGTCCTTTGCAAGGACATGGATGAAGCTGGAAGCCATCATCCTCATCACACTAACAAAGGAACAGAAAACCAAATACTGCATGTTCTCACTCATAATTGTGACTTGAACAGTGTGAACAGAGAGAGGAACAATACAAACCAGGGCCTGTTGGGGGTTGGGGAATGAGGGGAGGGAACTTAGAGGATGGGTCACCACCATAGCACACATATCCTATGTAATAAACCTGCACATTTTGAACATGTATCTTTTTTTTTTTTTTTAGGAGACCAAGGTGGGTGGATCATGAGGTCGGAAGATCGAGACCATCCTGGCTAACACGGTGAAACCCCGTCTCTACTAAAAAAACATGAAAAATGAGCCGGGTGTGGTGGTGGGTGTCTGTAGTCCCAGCTACTTGGGAGGCTGAGGCAGGAGAATGGCGTCAACCCAGGAGGTGGAGCTTGCAGTGAGCCAAGATTGCGCCACCACACTCCAGTCTGGGCGACAGAGTGAGACTCTGTCTCAAAACAAACAAACAAACAAACAAACAACAACAAAACAGTCCAAGGTAGTTCTTGGTATTCATTCTTTCTAGTGTTTAAATCCACTTTCCACAGTATTGTCATTATGAGCTTTCTAAATCTCATATATATATATTTTTTTAATTATCCCCACTCTCTTCCTCTTGACTTCTAGACATTCTGATTCCTTTGAAGGGCATAGAAGTGTTGTAATCTTACCCCTGCCTATTTATTCATTCTCTCCTTCTGCTTTGCAACTGCTATTCTTTATGTCTGAAATTCCTTTCCTACATTCCTTTCATTCAATTTGTTTCCTGGCTGACTCTTGTTTCTCTAACAGAACTCTAATGTCACTGACCCTGGTAGGGCTTCCATGAGCTCCCCATCCGAGGCTGTATACCTCATACAGTCTCCATGTTCTCTCAGTGCTCTGTGTATCTCTAAATTGTGACTCTTACAAAAATTCACTTAAACAGTTTAGTTATCTATTGCTTCACTAGAATGTGATTCCTTGTGGGCTGTACGTTTCTTCTCTATGTTTTTAGGGTTTAGCCCAGTGCACCCCAGAAAGCAGAGGCTTAACACTGCTTTTGAATGAACTAATAAAATATATAAATAGATTAATCTACACAACAACTTCCCAGAAGGTATCATTAGCAGCCTGTTCTACAGGCTTAGACAGACCTTGGTTTGAAATTCAGCTCATTGCCAACTTTTAACTATATTGACTTGGACAAGTTCCCTAATAGCACTAAACTTCCATTTATTTATCTGAAAAATTGGCATTAAATATACTTCACTGTGCTTTATGAGGTTTTAGATAGAAAAATACATGAATAACCTTGAATTTTGTGAGCAAGCAAAATAATTACTAATAGCAATGAGTAATTAACTAATAATATCATTGTGAAGAATAATTAAGTCTTATATTATTGTCACACAATGAAGAAGCCAAGATCGCAACCCAGGTTGTCCAGCTACCACTACTTTGCAAGGCATCTTTTCCGAGATATCTAGTGATATAATTGGTAGACTGTGAAAATACAATCCTGTTCACTAAATGATTCTTTTCTGGATTAGTCTGGGGTAAAACCAGTAAGTTGGGCCCATTACAGTCAAATAGAACTACAAAGAAGGATCTAATCATCCACTAGTCACAACTATATTTCCAACTTTAGAAAGCATTGTAGTTATTTGACAGCACAAAAATCAATCCGAACATGTAATTCCTCAAAATGCCAAACGATACTGAGTATGACCAGTGAATTGGAAAACAAATGTAATAAGAGAAAGGAAAGGGAACAAGTACTCTGAGGAATTTGACAGTTCAGGGAAGAAGGAAAGTAGAAGGGAAACCCAGGGCTGCAGTGCCATTTTTTTTTTTTTTTCTTTAAGATAGAATGTATTAGAGCTGTGTTCCCAAATGTTAGCCTATTTCTCAGTCACCTGGAGAGGGCGGGGAAAACAGAATACTGGACTGAACCCCAGAGTTTGTGATGCAATAGGTTTGCAATGGGGCCAGATAATTTGCATATTTAACAAGTTCCCGGGCACACTGAGAACTAATGGATTAGAATATAGAAGTAGGGAGGTGGAACTTTTAGGACAAAGAAGGTATAGTCGTTGGGTAACATTTCAGTGTTATGGGACAAAAGACACAAAGAGAAGAAGTTATATTATAAAAAAGAAGGATCACTTCTTCATGGGAGGCTGGAGGAACAGACCAGGGAAAGGCAGCTGACTGGGATTTTATCAGAAGGTGAAGAGTATAATGTACCCGACCACTGGGGAAAGTTGTAACAGCTTGAATAGAGAAAAGGACATTACTTCCTTCATGCTTTGGCTGGTGTTGAGAGTGTTGCTGAGACCAAATTACTGTTTTACTTCAATTTTATTTTAATGATTCATTTATTTATTCACTAATTGACATATATGAAGCAACCTTAGAAACTGTGGCTCATTTGTAAATTATTATTCTTGTACATTATAATCATGTTTACACCTCAAACAATATACACCCCCCACTCCCAAAGTGTTAGCACTCATTCTTGGCAGCCTAGCTTACAAACAGGACAGGACAGAATCTTCTGGAATAAAATTTAGTTTCGTTTTTTTAAAAACAGAGTTGCCCATGCTCTTGTTACCTTGTTTACACTTTTCTATCTGTGGCAGTGTTACGCAGATGGAGTTAAGAACTTTGTAGGGTTTAAATTTTGTTTAATTCCTGAAGGGTTTGGAGATTTGGAGATCTTTTGAGCTGATTAGAAATCTAAAGGCAAAAAAGAAAACAAAATGAAGAAGAAATAGAAAATCTATACTATATTGTTCTTTTCCCCTCCAGAAATAGTACTTTTCACTGTCCCATATATAAATGTCTTCCATAAAGCAAACCAGACAAAATCTCCAGGATATCAAATCATTAGGCAGTTTCCAGAGTCCTAAGACATGACTGTACCCTTTCACTTAAATTGTGGCTCACACCACATGCCACCAGGAAAATGAGCCACATCCTCCACTCCTGTTCCCTCTAAGCAGTGTCATAGAATTGTGAGCACAGCCTGTCAAGACCATGCATTTTGCATTTTTACACAGGGCTATTTACTTTGACTTTAGGATTTGATCTTACTTTTGTCTTCTGATAAAAGTGACATTTAACTTTAATGCAAATGTTAATGAAAACTGGTGTTCATCTTACTCCCTGAATTACATTTCATTTAGGCTCCTGTGAAATATACGATATTAGAGGTTAGGAACCCATCACCTTCTAGCTACGTCTTGGGCTGGACACTTAACCTTCTCCAAACTTTGGTTTCTAATCCACAGAATCTGAGGGGTGAAATATACTGGACTCTTCAACTCTTTCTGGGCTTCTCCCACCCTGTCTATATGATTCTAGACTGTACATGGTGAGTCATTTTACAGCCCCTTCTCTTCTTCTTTTTCTTTCTTTCTCATTTAGAGTATTTCATCTAATATATATGTCTTTAAATCTTCCAAGTTAGAGTCCTGATCTTTTTCTTGTTTGAATATAGTCCTTTGGAAACCATAATGGGCTTACACCAGGAAAGTGACAATATTCAACCCAAGCATTATATCACAATCATTTTTCTGTCTTCTAAGATCGGTTCAGTTAACATTTTTCGTATTTCCTTCACAAAGCACTTTATGTAAGTATAATGTTACAGTGAGTTTAATCTGGCTAACAGTGACATAGTTTAATGCTTCATAAAATCTCCAGTTTGCCAGCCAACTGAATGCTGCAAACTAACTGACAAGGTGATGAGTACCTCATTGTTCATGGTGATTTATGCAAAATGATTATAATTAATTCTTTTCTCCAGGAATTGCCATGACTAGAATGCATATCAATATATCCAGCCCTCAAGCCAACACCATTGCGAAGCTAATGTCACATTCTCTGTTCACTGCTATGGAAATTATATGCAGATGATGTGTGACAATGACCCAAAGAACAATTGATAAAAATTTCTTAAACTCTGACATTCTCTTAGTCAGAATATTGCAATACACCTTATTCCCGGAGAAACTCTCATTCTGTGACATGGTTCCAGTAACACAAGAAAGCTTAAAACAATATTGATATTTCTCTTTTGATTTCTGAACACATTAAGAAAACAAGTTTTGATATTATCTTGCAAACTTCTCCAAAACTTACTCCAGACAACTTAAAGTGAAAAAAATACATAAGTAGTGACTCCTTTAAATTTAATTATACCACAACATGACGAGGAAGATGAATTCTGCCTCTTGTTTTTCTGAAGGGCAGTGAAATGGTCATGAGGAGAATGTTCTTTTTATGCTAGGATACTGGAAGAGCTTCTTGCAACTCTATATGTGATAGATGACGTGCCAGACAATGGACTGAATACATTTGGGATCCAAATACCCCTTGAAGGTAAAGATATGTTCAGAAAGTCGTGTTAATGTGAGCAAAGATTGGAAGTCAGAGTAAGGAGAAGATTAAAAATTTTGTTTCATTTTTTAATGTATTTCTCAAAATGATTAATCAAACCTTTTGTGGTATATCAATTGATGGTAATAAATGTATGCATACAGATATGTGTATTTATAGAGATATGTATAGAGTTATTTATATATAAACAATATATTAATGTTAGTACAAATCACCACTTAGTTGTGCAGTAACTGTTATGTTTCCTGATACTTTCTCAGCAGAGTTCTGAGGATAGAATATTACCCTATCTGTACATTGTAGGTAATCAGTATTACAAGCGTAATACATGTAACTCTACATGTGATTTTCTGCACTATTTCCATATATCAGTTAGAAAGTACTGGACTTGTAATGTTATTTGCCTTGTAGATGTAGTGTGGAAAGAAGTCAAAACATGTTTTTTTATAAGATGATTATTTGCATTTATGCCAGCAAAATAAAATACTATGTATAATTTTATAATATAAAATTTTGTCCTTTAGATTTTCTAATTCTTAAAATAATTATTTATTTTGCTTAGGAGAGAAATTTCATATAGCATCTATGGAAAATGACATGCAACAGTAAAAAAAATTAATAAATAAAAGGAAAAAAGAATGTAGGTACCTGACAAGTTGTCAAGTGTTCTGTTTTCTTTACAACCGCAGGGAACTCTGTACAAATGAGATCACTTGAGGGTTTACAGAAAGTGGTAATTAATCATTTTGGAGTTATTTGGATTCATTTAATTGGCAAAACAAAACAATGCTTCTGGTAATTTTGTGATGCTATCCCCCAAACAAGAAGTGTATATTAATACAATTTATAAAAGGAATAATCTCTAAAATTAGTCACATTTTTTTCATTTATAAATTATTTCCCTAGCTCATATCATTCACATCAAATTATTCTTCTTTATTCCCGTGATGCAAACCCTACTGCATATTTCAGTGTGCTTTTGCTCTCATCCAGATTAGCTAACTGCATATGGCTCCCATGGACTTCTTCCTTCTCCACCTCAAAATATCTTTGCACCTTGAACTACTTCCTTCTCTTTACTTTCTACTGTGAGGGACAACCGAAGAAAACAACCCAGAAACTTCCACTGTCAGACTGAACCTTTATTTCATCCCGTATTTTGCATTTACAGAAGCCCAATCTGTTGCTTTCTCTCAGGGATAGGAGAGGATAATTCACCGTATAATTCTTGCTGGCTACTTGGGGATAGTCAATTTCATAGCTCTCCCTCTTCTATCAATATTATGTCCTTACTATTACCTACCACAAAATATCATGCGTGTATGTGAAGTACCTTGTGAATAGTATCAAAATATCCTCCTTGACCGGCTTTGAACTTCTCAACTGGCTGCTGTTTTCTGGACTGTCCTCTACATTTCCTTCACCCATATCATGCCGTCCTTGGTCTTGCCCATTCCTGCCCACACACATCTGCAAACCCCTAAACCCTTGTCTCCTAGAGCCTGTTTCAAAGGTGAACACTCCTCTGCATTCTCAGCATTTTTCTTGGGACATGTACCTCCACTCCAAGCATTAACTGAATGAAATGGGCCCTTTTCTGAATACTATTATACTGTTTCCCTCAAAACCCTCTCCAGTGAAGGTTATTCATTTTCAAGGCCTTCTTCTACCACTCCACCATCAGCTCTGCCTTGAGCCCATGCCACAAGGACCCAGTTTCTCTCAGGTCAACATTCTACTTCCTGGTTTCAACTCCCAGAATCTTTTAGTCAGGGAGTCCGTTTATATGACCACAACTCAAACTTTCTCATTTAAAAAAACAAAATGAGAGAAAAGTAAAAACACATAGACATCAACCACCAATGAAATCAACGCTTCTGAATCCTTACATTCAAAGGTTGTTCTGTGCTCTGTGGTCTCCAGGTCCTTCCTGCTCCTCCCAGTTTTTTCCTCCTCACCCAGCCTAACAATCGGGTATATGGCTGAGATGATACACTCACTAGGACTCTAGATTCCCTCACCTTTCAGATCATTTTCTGCACATGGTGTGTCAGTCTCTAAACCTGGTAAAATGCAATCATCTATCCAATGCTTTATTCAGCTCTACTACAGGAAGCTAACTAATTCTCTGGGGAGTGGGCAGAAACAATGACTGATTCCATAACAAATTGATGTTGGCCAATCTCAGCCGGGTCTGCAATCGTTGTCACTAGTCCTTTTCCATCCATATTTAGCTCTCCAGTATTGCTTTCATGAGCCATTTCAACTCTATTCTCAGTCCAAGATCAACAAATTACCCTCTTGAAATTTGAGAGAAAAAAAAAAAATCAAAGCTTTCCCAAAATACATGATTTTAATTTATTTCTCATTTAATTAGTCCTTTTCCTTTCCAACACAAGATACATTGGGAAGGAAAATAATATCCATATTCTATTTAGAATATGCTGGATACTAAGCAAGTTGACTTTAGATTCTAAAAAATTCAATTCTTAATATGTAACATTGCAATATAGGTATCATCTCAATTTGTAGAAATGAGAAAACAGTCTAAAGAAGTTAAATAATTTATTCCAGGTCACTGTCTTGGTAGGAAAGTCCCTGGTGAATACCCTCTGTACAAACATTCTCAGGACACTGCCACCACCCACTTCCCCTTCCATTACCATCTAACACAGAAACTTCTCTTTGTAACCAAGTTCCTGTTCTTTGGTCATAAGCACTAAAAGAGTTATACATCGTCAGCATTAGATATAAAAACTGATGCATGAAGATTAAAACACAGTAGTTTGAATATGTCTAACACTTGTTATATAAGATGTGCTTGGTTTCACCAATATCTTTGTAAAAAAGTTGTAAGCCCCTTGAACTTGGGAAGCCAAGTTCTGAAGCCAGACCAAACTTGACAAGACCCAAGAAGAAGTCAACATGGCTTCATAAGGAGGAAACACTCCATGGCAACAGGACATGGGCTCTGTTCTCTGCAGATGGTCTTCCTGTGAACTCACAAAGGACTTTGGTTTTTGAAGATCCTTAGACCATGGTATTGATTCCATCTTCCCTTCCCCATCACCATCTGCCTGGTGTGTTATACCCAGATTGGAGAGAAACTCCTGGACTGTTCTCTTTAGCCCCAGGTCTTCCCTTCAATTTTCTACAAGGCCTTTGGAGGCCTAGAGGCAGTGATGAATGTCCCTTATACCTGCTCTACACCTAGTGAGTCTACATTTCTGGGAAAAAGGTTTCTCATAAACAACCGGAAAATTAGGTCTTACATAGATTAAGTTACATACAGTCACCTAGGGGGTCAATATAAGCTATAGAGTACAACCGTTTATTCTAAAACCCATGTTGTTTATGTTAAACTCTAGTTTCCAAGGAGACAATCAATTCACACCCTATTTTTTTATGAATCTCTCCTAAAAGTTACGATTGTATATCCTCTTTCTAGTGCCCTCTCGGAAGGAAAGAGTATTTGCTGGTTCTTTTCTTTTTTCTCTCACTTTATTTATTTATTTATTTATTTATTTATTTATTTATTTATTTATTTGAGATGAGGTCTCACTTGGTCACCCAGGCTGCAGTGCAGTGGCACAATCTCAGCTCACTGCAACCTCCACCTCCTGGGCTCAAATGGTCCTCCTACCTCAGCCCTCCAATTAGCTGGGACTGCAGGTGTGCACCACCATGCCTGGCTAATATTTTATATTTTTGGTAGACACAGGGTTTCACCATGTGGCCCAGGCTGATCTCGGACTCCTGAGCTCAAATGATCCATCCACGTTGGCCTCGCAAAATGCTGGGATTACAGGTATGAGCCAGTACAACTCGCCTTTTTATTTTGTAATTCTTCTTTTCCAAATTTTATTTTAGAATCAGGGCATACATGTGCAGGTTTTTACAAAGGTATATAGTGTGATGCTAAGGTATGGGGTATGACTGGTAGTGAGCAGAGTATCCAATAGGCAATTTTTCAGCCCTTGCCCCAATCCCTCTCTTTCTGCTGTAGCAGTCCCCAGTGTCTATTTTTCCAATATTTATGTCCGCAATGTTTAGTTCCCACTTACAAGTGGGAACGTGTAGTATTTGGTTTTCTGTTTCTAGATTAGTTCACTTAGCATAATGGCCTCCAGCTGCATCCCTGTTGCTTCAAAGGACATAATTCTGCTCATTTTATGGCTACCTAGTATTCCATGGTGTTTGTAGACCCTATTTTCTTTATCCGGTCTACTGTTGATGGGCACCTGAGTTGATTCTCTATTGTCCCGGCATTGGGTTTACTCTTCACTCAGTACCTCTGGCAGGAACTTGGGAGCCTCTCTATCTTTATGCCTCCAACTCATGCCTTACTACTTTATGTTCATAGACTTCAGACATTCCTCAGCCACAGCACTCTCTCTCCATCTCCACCATCACTGTTTCAGACCTACCTGAACTCCTGCAGCAGCTTAATCACACTCTCCGTGTTTATTCTTTCTCCCCAGCCCATTCCCCACAGCTTCACCAGCACCGACATTCTGAAAGTAACCCTCCTTATGTGCCAGCCCTAAAGCTTTGCTTTTCAAAGTGATTTCCACCTGAGCATTTGCTAGACGGGAAATGTTTAGGCTCCACTAATAATTATTGAGTCAGAAATTTTGAGAACGGGGCCCAGCAACCTGCAGTTTAACAAGTCTGCCAGGTGATAGCAATACACACTACAGTTTAAGACCCACCGGTCAGCCCGAAAAGATCAAGTACCTTCTTCACTGGAACCAAACTTGCATGTCTATCCTTAGCACTGCTGTTCCTGCTTTCACTTTCCTCTGCTTCTGCCGTGCCAGAAGGCCCACTATGCTCACATCCTCCAGGTTCTTGGTTCTCTCCATATCTCTACGCGGATAGTTTTTGGTGGTGAAACATCTTTTCTACCTTCTGTTTGCCTAAGTTTATGTGCCAATATTTCTGTGAAAATTTTCCGCTGTCCACTGTGTACTTTTTACATAGCTCTCTGGGTACTTTCTACTCCAATGAGAACAGGGGTCAGTGCTGTGCTCTTCCCTCTATAAAGGGTCCAAATGGAGAAAGACAGAATAACGGTTAAAGGAAGGGGCTTTGGAGCTACAGTACAGACCTGAACTCTAGCTATGTCTCTCAAGAACTGTGTTTCTTGGCTTCTCTAAACCTCAGCTTCCTCACCTTTAAAATGAGGGCAATAATAAATGTCTCAAAAGTTTGCTTCAAAGTAAATGAGATAATTTATATGAGGCACATAACAGAAAAGATCTTCTATGCCTTTAAAAATATTTTATTATGTAATACTTGATACAAAAGAATCTATGTATTAATAATTAGATTATATAGCATACCAGTTAAACAAGTCCTCTTGAGTCTGTGACCCAACAAGAGAATTTAGTATAAGCATTAAGATTGATGCTCCCAGTGTCTCCTTCCCTTCCCATCTTCTTCACTTTCACCCAGAATAACTATTCTGAAATGTAATATGTTCTCTCTCTTCCCTTTCAAAATGTAGTTTCAACATATGCATATATTAGTCTGTTCTCACACTGCTAATAAAGAACCAGAGACTGGGTAATTTATAAAGGAAAGAGGTTTGATGGACTCACAGTTCCACATGGCTGGTGAGTTCTCACAATCATGGTGGAAGGCAGAAAAGAAGCAAAGTCACGTCTTACATGGCAGCAGACAAAAAAAAAGGGGGGGTGTGTGCAGGGAAACTCCCCCTTATAAAGCCATCAGATCTCATGAGATTTATTCAGTGTCACAAGAACAGCACGCAAAAAACCTGTCCCCATGATTCAATTACCTCCCACCCAGTCCCTCCCTTGACACATGGGAATTATGGGAGCCACAGTTCAAGATAAGATTTGGGTGGGGACACAGCCAGACCATATCATTGCATATTGTTTTGTTTTATACTCATTTGAGTTTTATAAAGTGTCCTAGTGTTCCTAGCATTCTGAATTTTGTTTTTTTAAAGTTGTTGCTCAACATTAGATTTCTAAGACTCATCTCTATTTCTGCATGTAGTTGTGGTTAATTCAATCTTAACACTGGGTAATATTATATAATTTGATTATTCCATAATTTATTTAGCATTCTACTATGGATAGTATAATGATATAAACAGTTTGGTTTTTTCCAGGTTTTATTATTATGGATAATGTCGATATGAACATATTCATACAAATTTTCTGTGCTTCTATCCAAGAATTTCTCTAGTATATACACCTAAAAGCGGAGTTGCTGATTTGTAGATTACATGCATGTTCAACTTTATTTGATAATGCTAAATAATTATCTAAAGATGTTATGACTATTAATGAATATATTGATTATACCAATTGGTCTTATGAAATAATTTGCTTTTGGTCTTTTTATTAACATTTATTTAATGTTCTTATTTATATTACTTCTTTCTATTTTCCTAGGATTTTTTGTGCTTTTTTACTTTTTAAGATTAATATTTGTATAATTAATTTTTAGCCTTCCTTTTGTAATATAAGTGTTTTAGCTGATCACGTTCCCCACATAAATCATTTTAGACGTCTTCCTGGTTTACAGCGTATTTTTGTCCAATACTTTAGACCATTTAAGTGGCTTTTTCCTTCCCTATGTGTTAGATATTATTGTTATTTCATATAGACAGTATTTACATGGGTGGCATTACCAATATTTTCCCAATAGTACCAATGTTTTAGCTTTGATTTGCAGTAGATATGGATCACTTGGTGCCAAGCATTTTACATTTCCATTGTAACTTGTTTTGAGCATTTAGAAGTGTTGAATTTTCCAAACATGTTCTTTCTTTAAAACTTTTGGTTTGTTTTGAACATTTATGTACATTGTGATCCCTTCCTTTCTTTCCTCCCATTCCCTTCTTTCTCCTCCTTTCCATTTCTCTCCTTTTCCCTTTTCCTTCCCTCGTTTCCTCCCCAATTAATGCGCTGACTCACAATTACTGTTTAGTGTACTCATTGCTGTCTTAATTTGAATTTCTACAAGCCAGGAGGTGATTGGAATTCTGCACTGCTACTATTCCCCATCCCTGGGGTGGGCTGTGTTTTCAGTCTGATTCAGTCATTTTGTTCTTTACCTGGCCTCTGTCTTAAAGAATCCTTTGCCATAGTTTATACAAGAGTCTGCAAGAATATATAAGTATACAAGAGTTCTGTATCCTCTCTTAATGAATCAGATGACACTTCATCTCAATTTTGAGAATTTTTCTGTCTACCTCAGATAAAATAATTCTGATTTAAAGCAAGAGAAAATCCAAATCCAACGACTTAAATGGTAAAGAGCTCAGGCATTAGAAAACCCACAAGCTGTGCAGCCTTAGGAGCGATCCAGTCCATCCAGAGAAACACTTCTTCCCAATCCCTATTTCAGTTTCAAAGTGAAATATTTCCTCTGTGTCTTTGAACAGCCCACATTTGTATTTCAGATGAAGAATGTAGAAGCTATGAAGGCAAAGCTTCCCAAGACCGTTTTACAGGAACTCAGGCTTATCAATACTCATTTGGGAAATATAGTCACTCTTTCTTCTAATAATAATTTAGTGGGTAATTAAATATCCTATTTTAATTTATTGCAATAGATGACATCCCTGTGATGTTTTTAAAGACCTACAAATTCTTCTTAATGTTTAGTAAATACTGTAGAGGACTATGTGCTTGCAAACGAAGCAGGGCGTTCTGGATAAGTCCTGCTCTTGCAAACGAAGCAGGGCATTCCTCCCCTGCAAACAGGGAGGACAAAGGAGCCAGTTGCAAATAGCAGACCCTGGGGGCTTGTTTATATGTAAACATCTTGGAAATCCAGAAAGTCAGGGAAAGGTCAGAAAAACAACAATGTGTCTTGTGACTTGGTAACATTCCACAAACGACGGTATAAAATAAAGCGGAGCGTGTCGTTCAGCGCAGCCGCCATGTTTGTCTTGTCTTGTGTTGTCTTGTGTGTTCATTCCTTTGTTCAGGAAACACGCAGACCCCAACAAATACAGTGAATCGCTGATCACTACTGCCAGATTATTTACTTTGTGTTTAGCTTGATACAGAAATAAAAATTATAGTTGGCACCACTTTATTGGGCGAGTACCATGTTTTAGCCACAATGGGAGGTGGCAACAATTTTAACAGGCAGAGGCAGCATTTCCCTCCTGCAGCTCAGGTGGTGATCCCCATTCTGAGACCATAGAGCCTATCCCCAGAGTCAGTCTGTGACAGAGGAGGGTCACAGAACTCAACAGTGACCAATCCCAAGTCCATGATATTGATGCCTTTTCTCCAAGCTTCAGACTAAGAAAACTAGGGAATAGGTGATTATTGCTTTCACACTAATTTTTTACATTTTAATTTTTTACTCAACTTGTATATATAAAAAAAAAACAAACACTTATTTAACAAAGTGGCTGAATATGCCAATGAGTAGCTCTGGCATGCTGAAAAGACAACTAATGAAAATGAAGTCCAGATTGGCCATCTGTGTCATGGAGTGGTTGGACAAGATGGTGTAAAGGACTCCTCCAAGCCTGAGATTTGCTGTATAATTTAACTTTTTATTATAAATCTTAATTAGGCTTTAGTAGACTGTGAGCTGCTTAAAGATAGTGCTGATTTATGATTAATCTCTTTATTTAGCTGCTAGCCAGTGACTATTTCTGTCCAGTTTTCAAAACAGAACTGATGACTTAAAAATTAGAGTATCCGAGATACAATTTTGACATAAAATAGAAGTAAATTTTAAAGATATTTTTTGTATTTAGATTAGAAGTAGCTTAATGTTTCCTTTTTCTTTTTCTTTTCTTTCCTTTTCTTTTCTTTTTTTTTTTTTTTTTTAACATTGGCAGTCATGCACTGTTAGAGTTTGAACCTTATTCAAGCTTGTTCTAAGCTGCTAGCCAGTTAGAGTAACCATGGCTAAATGACACACTAACATAAACTCTTACAACATTCAAGAAATTTCAGTGATGAAATTAGATTAAAATGAATCATTTATGACTTTCAAAATTTGTCTCTTATCACATTTATTTTTATAATATCCTTGGTGTTTGGATGAACGGAGGCAAGATGGCGCACTTCCGGGTTCTTCATCCCCCAACTTTTCCCGCGCGCGCGAAAATCCAGCCGGCGACCCGGGAAGGTGCAGACCAACTAGGCATGCGCCAGGTGATGTCAATCTGAAGAGACCAAGATTTACCTGGTCGCACCTGCGGAACGCCCCCGGACACGCCCGTGCCCCGCCTATCGCCCTCCCACTCCTAGAAAAGCCGCTCCGGAGGATCGCCACGCGCGGACTTCCCAGCTTCCCCACTGCGGTCGGTTCCCCACTGCGGTCGGGACTGTTGGAACTCCGTCCGAGAGCTGTACGGGTGACTCTGGGGGCCCCTTTTGTCGGGGGCCAACAGACCTCTCCCTACCCACCTTCTTCCCTTGAAGCTAGGTGACCAAAATAAACTTGCAGTTTTGCTCCTACCCTTGCCTAGTCGCTGGTTCTTTTGTACCCGCTCTGGTGGTCTTAGAAAAACAAAACAGTTGGTGCCGAACCTGGGAGGAGACCCCTCCTCGGGGCCCCCAGGATCTGGGGAGCCTCCTCCTCCTCCTCGCTCCACGCCGCAGACGGACCAGGACCTGAGACCCGCTTCCCTCACTCCCACGGCCTCTCTGGGGTAAGTGCCCTTGTCTCCTCTTTACCTCCCTCGGCCAGAAATCCTGCGCAGGTCCGGGGTCCATTTGGAGCCACCACATGGCTCGTGAGACCCGTTCAGGACGGAGACGTCCGCCTGAAGGTAATCTCCACTTAGGCTTCAAGAGCCTCTCGTCTGTCTCTGCTGGTTCCAAAGGACGCTTTGAAGCCAGGCAGGGATCCATTCCCACGTCCATTGGGTCCATTGTGTCGGTAAAGAGGAAACAAATGGGAAACCCCCAGTCCAAATTTCCAAAGAGCACCCCCTTGGGGTGCCTCCTAGCCAATTTAAAAACCTTACAGCTTGAACAAGACCTTAGGAGGAAGCGGTTAATTTTCCTTTCCACTGTGGCGTGGCCCCGGTACAAACTAGACAATCAGTCTCAGTGGCCACCAGAGGGCACCCTAGATCGCAATGTTCTGACCGACCTCAGCAATTTCTGCCAGCGGTTAGGCAAGTGGTCTGAAATTACGTACATACAAGGCTTTTGGGCCTTACGCTCTTGTCCCGACCTGTGTAGCCGATGCTCTTTGGCCCAAGTTATGCTAGCCAAGGACGCCGGCCCACAGGAACCCGAAAAAGAGGAGTCTTCATTCCTTTCTGTTCAGCCGGAGGATCTAGGCTTTCCCTCACTTCCACCCTATACTTCTCCTCCCTCCGCTTGGACTCCTCCTTCCTTTTCCTTACCTACTAGTAATCCACTCAGTCCCGTGCTTCCTTCGGGGCCCCCAACTGGCTGTCTTGAGTCTCCTGTCTCTGCACACACCTGCTCTAATTGCCCTGCTGATGCCTCCACTCCTGCCCCACACCCTCCTACAGTGTTAGCACCTTTGCGAGAGGTGGCTGGGGCGGAGGGGGTAGTCAGAGTGCATGTCCCTTTTTCATTGGCCGATCTTTCCAAAATTGAGAAGCGTTTAGGGGATTTCTCAGCTAATCCCACCATCTACATAAAGGAATTTAGATACCTTTGTCAGGCCTATGACTTAACTTGGCATGACCTCCAGGTTATCCTAACCTCCACCCTAAACCCTGAGGAGCAAGAGCGCATCCTAGCGGCCGCCAGGCAGCACGCCAACCAACTACATTTAACTGACGCCACCATCCCACTAGGGGAGCAAGCAGTCCCCTCGGCAGACCCGGACTGGAACTATCAAGCAAACCAGCCTGGGCGCCGTAGGCGAGACATAATGGTTCAGTGTTTGTTGGCTGGTATGCAAACAGCCTCAAACAAAACTGTAAATTTTAACAAATTAAAAGAAATTATTCAAAATCCAGAAGAAAATCCAGCCGCATTCTTAAATAGGCTGACTGAGGTTCTAACCCAATATACCTGGTTAGATCCGGCCTCCCCTACAGGGGCCACCATTTTGGCGTCTTATTTCATTTCTCAATCAGCTCCTGACATTGGTAAGAAACTTCAGAAGGTAGAGGATGGTCCTCAGGCACCAATACAAGACCTGGTTAAATTAGCCTTTAAGGTCTATAACTCCAGAGAGGAGATGGCTGAGGCAGTGCGACAGGCACGCCTCAAACAGAAGGCCCAGCTCCTAGCAGTGGCTTTACGGCCCAGTTGTAACCCCAGACCAGAGAGCACATACTCCGCAGACTCCAAGGCTACGAAAGGAGCCTGCTATAAGTGCGGCAAGGCGGGACACTATGCCAACAGGTGTCCGCAAGGTCCCCGAGCCCCAACGCAGCCTTGCCATAAGTGCAAGGCGTCAGGACATTGGGCCAATGAATGTCCTAAGCCTCGTCCACCAGCAACCCCCTGCCCTGCTTGCCAGCAGGGAGGACACTGGAAGTCTGATTGCCCCACCCTGAGAACAGGTGCTGCGTCTCCACGTGACCCCCTTTCCCAGGATCCTGGGAGCTCCTTCCAGCTCCTACATCTGGACGACGACGACAACTGAAGGTGCCGAGACTCGGGGACCCCCATCACCCTCGCCGAGCCGCGGGTAACTCTCTTGGTAGCGGGTAAGACAATTGATTTTTTAATAGATAGCGGGGCTACCTATTCTGTTTTGCCGTCCTTCTCTGGACCTAGCCTTCCATCCGATATCTCTGTAGTAGGAGTAGACGGAAAGCCATCCACCCCACGAAAAACTCCACTCCTTAATTGCTGCCTGGCCAACAACTACTTTGCGCACTCGTTCCTCATTATACCCTCATGCCCTACCCCCTTACTAGGCCGAGACATCCTGAGCACCTTAAAGGCCTCCATATACATTCCCACCAACTCATCCACTCCCCTTCAACCCCCTCATGACCTGTTGCTCATGCTTTGTGCAAGTGCACAGGCTCCTCCTATGTCGCCCCCACCCCCCCATCTTCCCTATTTCTGTACACCCTCAAGTGTGGGACACTTCCACCCTGGTCATAGCTGCTCACCACCCACCAGTTCTCATCAAGCTCAAAGATCCCACTCGTTTCCCAAACCGCCCCCAATTCTCTCTCTCTCCGACACATCTACAAGGTTTAAAGCCAATTATCACGCGACTACTTAGCCAACATATTCTTGTCCGCACACATTCCCCCTGTAACACTCCAATACTTCCAGTTAAAAAGGCAGATGGAACGTATAGGTTAGTACAGGATCTTCGGCTAGTCAATGAAGCCACCCGTCCCACGCACCCTGTAGTTCCCAACCCTTACACCCTTCTGTCCCATATCCCCACCAATTCTACTTATTTTACTGTGCTAGACCTTAAGGATGCTTTCTTTACCATACCCCTACACACAGACTGCCAGTTCCTTTTTGCTTTCACATGGGAGGACCCAGACACACATACCTCCATTCAACTGACGTGGACAGTCCTCCCACAAGGGTTCCGGGACAGCCCCCATTTCTTTGGTCAGGCCTTAGCAAAAGACCTTGCCTCCTGCCCTCTCACTAATAGCAAAGTTCTGCAGTATGTAGATGATGTCCTAATCTGTAGCCCTACCAAACAAGACTCTCTTCTAGACACTGCAACTCTCCTCAACCATTTAGGCTCATTAGGTTATAGAGTATCTAAACACAAGGCCCAAATTTCTTGCCAAACCGTCATATACTTAGGAATTGAAATCACCCCAACAACCCGGTCACTAACTACCGACCGCATGGCCCTAATACGTAACCTTCTTCCCCCTCAAGATGCAAAAGAAATTCAATCCTTCCTAGGTCTAATAGGTTTCTTCAGACATTGGATCCCCAATTTTGGAATCCTAGCCAAACCTTTATATGCCGCAGTTAAAGAAACCCCACATGGGCCTTTGTCCAACCCCAAGTTAATCTCGACTCATTTCACCCGCTTAAAAGCTTGCCTTCTCTCACAACCCACTCTCTCACTGCCTGATTTCCAGCGTCCCTTCCAACTCTTTACAGATGAAAGGCAGAAAGTGGCAGTTGGTCTCTTAGCCCAGCCTGTTGGTGACACCCACCGTCCTGTGGCCTATCTATCCAAACAGCTGGACCCAACTGTACAAGGCTGGCAACCCTGTCTGCGTGCGCTAGCAGCGGCAGCCTGCCTGACCCAGGAAGCAATAAAGCTCGTTAGAGGTAGTAATCTAACAGTCCTCTCCACACACCGTCTTCAGGATCTCATCTCTCATAAAAGTATTAGCCACTTAACTCCATCCTGGCTCCAACTTTTCCATCTGTTATTCAAAGAAGAGCCCACTGTTACTTTAGAAGTTTGCTCCTCTCTAAATCCAGCCACTTTACTACCAGACTCTCTTAAACCACCCCATACTAAACATTCTTGTCCTGAGGTTCTGGAGGCTCAACCCCCCAGCCACCTATACTTGCATGACCAGCCCCTTCAGAATGCACAACTAACCCTATTTGTGGATGGTAGCTCCTTTATCAACCCTCAAGGAAACAGACAGGCAGGATATGCAGTAGTTACCTCTTCCACAGTTTTAGAGGCAAAACCCCTACCACAAGGGACCACATCACAGCAGGCAGAACTCACTGCACTAACCAAGGCACTCCTACTATCAAAAGGAAAAACAGTAAACACATACACAGATTCTAAATATGCTTTTCTAATCGCACACACTCATTCAGTCATCTGGAAAGAGAGAGGGTTTTTAACCACCAGTGGTACCCCTATTATTAACAAAAACCAAATACTCAAACTACTAGATGCACTGTTGGCACCTTCCAAGGTAGCCATTATACATTGTAAAGGGCACCAAACTTCATCTAACCCGGTAGCAGCTGGCAACAATTTCGCTGATGTCACTGCCAAGTCAGCCGCCGGATTTTCCACTCCTAAGCCTCCTTCTGCCTGTTTTCTCTCCCCCCAGTATGCCCCTAATTACACTCAGGAAGAAAAGGCTAAGCTATTACAAAATCCAACAGCCAAACTAGCTACAGGTGACTGGATCTATATTGATAACAAACTAGTTATTCCTGAAACACAACTCCATACCATTCTAACAGACATACATAATTCTTTACATATAGGACCCAAAGCCTTATATGATTTCCTAAATCCCCTCCTCCACTGTCCAACACTACAAAAACACTTACTTACAATCAACCAGCAGTGCTCTACCTGTCTAAGGGCAAATCCTCAAGGCGCATTACGTAATCCCCATCCCAGCCATCAACTCAGAGGACACCAACCAGGTGAAGATTGGCAAATTGATTTTACACATATGCCAAGACATAAAAAATTCAAATACCTCTTAACCCTTGTGGACACCTTTTCCGGGTGGATCGAGGCCTATCCTACCACAGGAGAAACGGCTAACATTGTTGCCTCTATACTCACTGAACATATTATTCCTAGGTTTGGCCTCCCGGTCACTCTTCAATCTGACAATGGTCCAGCATTCATCTCTAAGGTAGTCCAACAGGTGGCAGCCCTCCTACACATCAACTGGAAACTCCACATCCCTTATAGGCCTCAGTCTTCTGGTAAGGTAGAAAAGGCTAACGGACTCATCAAACAGCAGCTCACCAAACTCTCAATCGAAACCCAGCAGTCGCGGGTAACTCTCCTTCCCTTAGCCCTGACTCGGCTACGGGCAGCACCTCGAAGCCCAACAGGCCTCAGTCCGTTCGAATTAGTCTACGGACGGCCCCTAACCCTCCAACAAATACCTTCCCTGCCAGCCCCTTTGGCGAACTACCTCCCATATCTCACTCTTCTCAGACAACTCCTAAGACAACACGCTGAGTTAGCACACCCTCCTCCAACAGATGCCTACAACCCACATCTCTCCCTCAGTCCTGGGGACCAAGTATACATAAAAGATATCCAAGCCAAAGACTTACAGCCCAGGCGGAAAGGCCCATACATTGTCCTCCTGTCTACACATACAGCAGCAAAACTCCTAGGACACACGCATTGGATTCATATTTCCCAGCTAAAAAGGGCCCCCACTGGGAACAATCAGTGGACATCAGTTCAACTTTCCCCCACTCGCCTCAAACTTACAAAACTTTCTTAACTAGTTCATGCTCCCTGACCCCTGGCGCTTAGCTCGCTTTCTCACCATCCTCTACATAAACCTATCAGACTTTCAATACATAACCCCGGACCCATATCTACCTCCAGACAATAGTCCAGAGCAGTGGTTCTCCCGTCTCCTAACCTTCATCGAACATCTCCACTGCCCAATCCTTCCTTTCCGTTATTCAACTCCAAATTCATCCTGAGGTAATCATACTCAGGCACCCAATGGAGGCCAAAACGGCCCCCATTGAAGGCTATTTCTCGTGCAACTGCCCAATCCTTCCTTTCCGTTATTCAACTCCAAATTCATCCTGAGGTAATCATACTCAGGCACCCAATGGAGGTCAAAACAGCCCCCATTGAAGGCTATTTCTCGTGCAACTGATCTCTCTCAAAAACTCTTAACCATACAGCCACTAACTGATCCCTCTATGTCCCTGTGTCCTTGGTCCCCAGTCTAACTCTATACAGCCAGGCAGAAGTAGCAGAGCTTTTTCAGCAACTTTCCATGCCACTATGCCACTCCCGTCAAAACGGGCTGTTTTTCCTCCCTCTAGTTATTGAAATCAGCTGAAAGCCTGGCCTCCCTGCAGCACCGAACTACCTCAATAGCCTAAGTAGCTGCCCAAAACAGGCAAGCCCTAGGCTTGTTTACAGCTGAAAAAGGAGGCACTTGTCTCTTCCTTAGAGAAGAGTGCTGCTATTATGTTAGCAAGTCAGGCCTAGCAGACACTAACATTCAAACCCTCAAATGCTTCCATACCTCGTTCCTATACTAATACTGTGCTTTATTTTATTCTTCATCCGTACGTCCAAATGCCAACCATGGGCCCCGACCTTAACAGCGCCCCTTAACAGCAGGAAGTAGCCAGACAGACCACGGCGCCCCTTTATCACTATTATCAATAAAAGGTTGGACTGTTTGGATGAACGGAGGCAAGATGGCGCACTTCCGGGTTCTTCATCCCCCCAACTTTTCCCGTGCGCGCGAAAATCCAGCCGGCGACCCGGGAAGGTGCAGACCAACTAGGCATGCGCCAGGTGATGTCAATCTGAAGAGACCAAGATTTACCTGGTCGCACCTGCGGAACGCCCCCGGACACGCCCGTGCCCCGCCTATCGCCCTCCCACTCCTAGAAAAGCCGCTCCGGAGGATCGCCACGCGCGGACTTCCCAGCTTCCCCACTGCGGTCGGTTCCCCACTGCGGTCGGGACTGTTGGAACTCCGTCCGAGAGCTGTACGGGTGACTCTGGGGGCCCCTTTTGTCGGGGGCCAACAGACCTCTCCCTACCCACCTTCTTCCCTTGAAGCTAGGTGACCAAAATAAACTTGCAGTTTTGCTCCTACCCTTGCCTAGTCGCTGGTTCTTTTGTACCCGCTCTGGTGGTCTTAGAAAAACAAAACACTTGGGAGATAAGTTCAATAGTCACAGTTACTGACTGAATAATATAAATGTTTCTAATAAGCATGAAGATGATTAAAGTATTTTCATCTTTGTATACTGAATATATGCTGTCTTCACAAGCATTAAAACTATTCCCATTATATGATATAGAAAATGGAGTATGAAGCTCCAGTAAAAATGGATTACTAAATTGTAAAGCAGAGAAATATTAAAAAAATAAAGTTTGGAACAGAATGAACAAAAATACCATTTAAGAAAGCAAGGTTCAAGATTAGCAAACTTCCTAATTCTGTGCTATAGCCACATAAAAGAGCTTTTTAAAAGAAGATACTTAGGTTTCAACCTAGGGCAATGAGTCGAGTTTAGTAAAAACTAGCGAGTAAATACGGAAATTTAAATATTTGGAAAGGACTGCAAATCAAATACCAAGGTTCAAAAATGAAACTAATGTGTTTATTGTAGGGTTAATACAGTTACAAATATTATTTTTCTCTTCAAAGTAATGTGCTGCATGAGTATATCTTATTTTTAGGTAATGTAATTACTCCAGCATCTATAATAAAATTTATTACAACAGTAATTAAAAAAAATTAACACAAAGACCCCAAAAAACATTTACCAAGAAAAAACAGGGTAATATTGATTGTTTCCTTATTATTAATTAATGGGCTGTACTATCACAGCTGTGCAAAGCTGGTTAATTAGAGTTAACAGGCTTTGCTTAGACAAAGAACTTTGCTTTTGTTTTTATTTCTCTTGTTTAATGTGGAAGTTACTTTTTTTTTTTGAGTTGGAGTCTCACTCTGTTGCCCAGGCTGGAGTGCAGTGGTGTGATCTCAGATCACTGCAACCTCTGCTTCCTGGATTCAAGCAGTTCTCCTGCCTCAGCCTCCTGAGTAGCTGGGATTATAGCTGCATGCCACCATGCCCAGCTATTTTTTGTATTTTTAGTATGGATGGGGTTTCACCATGTTGGTCAGGATGGTCTCGAACTCCTGACCTAGTGATCCACCCACCTTGGTCTCCCAAAGTGCTGGCATTATAGGTGTGAACCACTGCAGCCAGCCTGAAGTTACTCTTGACCATATACGACTTCAGTCATTTAAAAAAGAAAAGCTACATTTGACATGCAACTTTAAATTCTTCTATAAAGAACTGCTTTCAAACATTGTTACAATATTTTTGAAAGGACTTAATATGGAAGCCTTCTAGAAATTCTGACAACTCAGACAGTGAAAAGAGCATTTTGATGAAGTTTTTAATTAAGTAAAGTGTCCTCCATCAAACTTCTTGTACTTCACCTGCTTAAAAAAAAAATAGTTCACTTTTCTGTTGGAATATTTCTCAGTGTTGTTAAACTCTCTTCTTTAGTAAATATCAGTGATAGGTTATGAAAGTTTAGAAGTATTAAAAGTAATATTTACTTTAGTTTTTAAAAATATATACACATTTACATTATCTAAACTTTTAAAACTTACCAAAGATTTTAAGTAATTTTGCTTTAAAATGTTTTAGACATGAGGCCGGGCGCGGTGGCTCAAGCCTGTAATCCCAGCACTTTGGGAGGCCGAGATGGGTGGATCACGAGGTCAGGAGATCGAGACCATCCTGGCTAACATGGTGAAACCCCGTCTCTACTAAAAAAATACAAAAAACTAGCCGGGCGAGGTGGCAGGCGCCTGTAGTCCCAGCCACTCGGGAGGCTGAGGCAGGAGAATGGCGTAAACCCGGGAGGCGGAGCTTGCAGTGAGCTGAGGTCCGGCCACTGCACTCCAGCCTGGGCGACAGAGCGAGACTCCGTCTCAAAAAAAAAAAAAAAAAAAAAAAAAAAAAAAAAAAAAAAAAAAAAAAAAAAAAAAAAAAAGTTTTAGACACGAGAAAATGTTTGCTAGTAAAATAATATATCTACGTGAATTCTAATCTTTAAAATATACACTGAGATCCACCTTCCCTAAGAAAGGTGTTAGGTCAAATTCTCTCCTGTCCAGTCTGTTCACTCTGCCTCTGTTCCGTTTAGAGATGTGTTTTCCCGGATCTCCGCCTTCTGTTCTCTCTGGGCCACGTGGTGTCCCCCCAGTTCAAACTATTTTACTTAGCTTCCAGGTTAATCTTCCTAAAGTCGGCTCTATCATGATGCTTCTTGGCTTATAGTGACTTACTTCAAACTGTGCCCTCATTGTCCCATGCATGGACTATTCCCACCTGTGAATATTACCTGCTATTACCTTTTCAAAATATTTTGAAAATAGTTACTGATAGTATTTTAAGCTATAATTTATTTTTGTATTCTAGGTGTTTGTTATAGAAATGCAATTGGCTACTATATATTAATTTTATATTAACCATTTTGCTGATCCACTGCTATTTTTATAATGTTTGCTCTGTATTCTTTAGTAGCTTCCTATGTAAATAATTTTATGATCAGCAAATAATGACAGTTTATTTTCTTTTATCGCATTTTTATTCCACTAATTTGATTGTCATTTCAATCAGTACAGCATACAAGTACACTGGCATGGATCTCTAATTAAAAATTAAATGAAAATAACTTCAGTAGGCATTCTTGTCATATATTTAATTTTAAATGAAATTATTAATATATACAACGGTATTTACTATGAATTGTTTTAATGGCTGCTCTTAATTAAGGCAAAGCTCTGTTTCTAGTTTACTAAATGTTTATCTGGTACAGGTGTTAAATTTTATCAACTGTATTTATGTATCTACTGAAGTGATGGCTTGTTTCTTCTATTTTAAGCTTGTTTCTTCTATTTTAAGTTGGTAATTCTATTTTTAGTTGGAAATGGGGCAGCAGAGGTACTGTAATATGAACTCATGATTTTCTGGTATCTAATAACAAAACGTACTAAATTAGAGTTGCGATATACTCTAAAGTATATGTAAATAGGAAGAGTAATTCCAAAATTATAAAATGTGCATATTATCATGTGCTTTTTTGATTAGTCACTCCAAAAAGGGTCAGATCACCAGATAATAAAAATCTCTAGGGCACTGTATTTATAAAAACTGAATCAGAAAGTCTCAAACTGTATATTGGGAAAAAATTAAGGAAGAAGATGATTTCTTCGAGGAAATGAACATGGGTCATGACGCTGGAGTCTTGTGAGATTGTGTGGACCTTCCTGGTCCCTTAGTCCATGGCACCTGCCTCCCTCTTTCAGGACTACTCCAGGCCTGTTCCTGGATATTCTTTAATAGGTCACCCTTTGCCAAATCAAGTTTGGCTTCTCAGATCCTGATACCCTCCCTTCAAACAACCACATCCTCTATCCCTGACACCTGTTCCTATGGACTCAATTCACTTTTGTCATAACCTGGTGCAGCAGCACATCTTGCATCTTCATTTCAAATATTTCATTCTCAAAAATGCTTCTCATCCTCCGGATCACTTATTCTGTTACCCACATAACTATCATTGTAACCCTTTAAAGTTTTTATTTTGAATCTATCCTCCTTCCCAAAACCACTGGAGTTTTCCTCTATTTATCTCCCTCCTTGTCTGGCTTAGACTCCATTGTTTACTGAGTTACCAACTACTTTATATAGGCTCTCATCTCCTGTGCCCACTCTTTCATCCTTCATATTTGTAAATAAACTGATTTTGATAAGACCAATTACCTACCCTTTCGGTGAATTTTATCTGTAAAAGGTAACAAAATGGGTCAACTGATTTCACTTTAAGTTTATAATAATATTACTCTTACTCACATGCCAAGCCTGGGTGTAGGGGTGAGCCATTGGTTCCTAGAATCTGGTAGATAATATTATTTCAAAACCTTTGTGTTTGGCCTCCTTTTTGCCTGGAGTTTTCTTCCTCCAATATTTGCAAGACTGGGAGTTTATAATTCTGTAGGCTTGTTTCATTATAATATTATCTCCTCAGAGAGGACTTCCCTAACCACTTTCAATAATTTTGAACATAACATCCTCTTTACTTTTCTTTATTGCATATACCACAATATCCAACTAAACTTCTAGTCTTAATATTTTGTTTCTTAAAATTGAAGAATGCTTTGGTGTTATTCCAACTTTAATATGTGATTGTTCACTATATAATTGTTGAAAGAATTAATGAATTTATTGGAATTATAGGCATAGAAATCTAGAAGAATCTTAAGAGGGCACTTAACAGAGTACTGTTAGTTAATAAGTAAGGATATGGAGTCTCAGAAAGGTCAGATGACAGTCACAAGGCCACAGCACTGCAGTTGGGATGAGTGTTCAGCTGGTCTCTGAACTCCAGCACCCTGATCAATCTTCTGATGAAAATGAAAGACCCTTGCTTTATCTGGAGTCCTTAATCCTAACAGAGTCCTCTTCCAGCAATGAATTTGCCAAATCAGATGGAATATGCTAACACACAGTGATTTAAAAATTAAAAATGATAACTACTGCCTTAATCACGGAGTTTTTTTTTTTTTTTTCAAACTAAAGGTCAAACATAACCTACATCAAGAAATTAAAAATTCCACTACTTTGTCATAAAACAGAGCAGCTCTCTTAGCTTAAAAATAGTCAAAGACAATTTATTCTTGCATTATTTTCTCCTCCATGTTTCAGAGACCTGGACGCTGCCCTAATGAGAAAATCAGGATAGCCATTCCAAGGACATAGACAGTATTTGGGTAAGAGGGGCAGAGTGATGTTGTATCATTTGTTTCTATCTTTAAGTATCCATTCAGACACTTAAACTCCAGAATGTTATTTTGGATGCATTAGTTTTCTACTACTGCTGTCAAAAACTACCACAAAATTAGTGGCTTAAAACCACACACATTCATTATCTCGCACGTTTGTAGGTCAGAGGTCCAGCAAAATTCAGACTGGACTAAAACCCAGTGTTGGCAGGACTATGTTTCTTTCTGGAGGCTCTAGGGAAGAAACTGTTTCCTTGCCTTTTCCACCTTCCAAATGGGGTCCACATTCCTTAGCTCTTGGCCACCTTTTTCTGTCTTCAAACCAGCAATAACAGACTGAGTCCTTCTCACACTTCAGATTTCGTCTGCCTCCTTCCTTTGATCTATCATTTTCTGCCCACAGATTGAAAAAGGACTCCGTTTTGAAGGACCCATGTGATGACACTCAGCCCACCTGGATAAACCCAATCATCTCTCCATCTCGAGGTCCGTAATCTTTTTTTTTTTTCTTTTTCTTTTTTTTTTTTTGAGATGGAGTCTCGCTCTGTCGCCCAGGCTGGAGTGCAATGGCCGGATCTCAGCTCACTGCAAGCTCCGCCTCCCGGGTTCACGCCATTCTCCTGCCTCAGCCTCCTGAGTAGCTGGGACTATAGGCGCCCGCCACCTCGCCCGGCTAGTTTTTTGTATTGTTAGTAGAGACGGGGTTTCACCGTGTTAGCCAGGATGGTCTCGATCTCCTGACCTCGTGATCCGCCCGTCTCGGCCTCCCAAAGTGCTGGGATTACAGGCTTAAGCCACCGCGCCCGGCCAAGGTCCGTAATCTTAAGCACATTTGCAAAGTCCCTTTTGCCATGCAAGGCAACACATTCACAGGTTCTTGGAGTTAGGACATGGATATCTTCATGGTGGTGGGGGGCATTATTCTGCCTTCCACAGAGTTTAGGGGTAGGCTAGAAATTAGTGGATTCTCTACATGTATTATAGTCAGGTGGGTGATCAGGATTATATAGTCTAGACATAAGGTATTTTCAATTTTTATAAGTATGGTGGATATGAGTGGAGGCAAAAAATCCCACCTCAATTACCCATTTAGGGTTGTGCTACATAATTGCTTTCAGATATTAGAAATTGGAGCAAGAGTTATGTGAATTAACCTACCCATGTGCTGAAACTGAATCTCCCTCAACCTTGAATGGGCTTCACATACTGCAAGCAGAAAGCAATGCATCCTACCAACAAACACCAAGTCTATGCAGTTTCCCCAATATCTTGGTTTGAAGAGAAAAATATGAGGTTGCATACTTATTTTTTAATGAAGAGAAAGGAATATTATCTTAAAGTGTTAGAAGAAGAGTATATATCCAGAAATCATTGACTACAGAAGCTAGAAGTATGTATTAGTCTGTTCTCATGCTGCTAGGAAGCAATACCTGAGAATGAGTAATTTATAAAGAAAAGAGGTTTAATGGACTCACAGTTCTGCATGGCTGCGGAGGCCTCGGAAAACTTAGAATCACGGTGGAAGGCACCTCTTCACAGGGCCAATCAAAGAGGGGAAGCCCCTTAAACCATCTGATCTCGTGAGAACTTACTATCAGGAGACCATCATGGGGGAACCGCCCCCATCATTTAATTATCTCCACCTGGTTCCGCCCTTAACATGTGGGGATCATTACAATTCAAGGCGAGATTTGGGTGGAGACACAGAGCCAAACCATATCAAAATAATTGTTGTTTCCCTCAGCAGGATTAAAGAAGATATGATCTTTATAAAGGAGTAAAATGACATAGGAAGAGATAGATTGAGGTGAAAAGATGACAGAATATGATTCTAAGAAAGTATATTATACATATGTATATAAGATATAATCTATCTTGTTTGTTTCACAAAACTAGTAAAAGGCAGACTGGGAAAGAGGAAAAAGGCATATAATATGCAGCACATATTACACATTTTCTATTTTGAAGAATTTAAATATTTTGACTTAAGAAGAAAAAAATCATTGAACATCTACCTAGCACAGTATCTAAATTATCATAAATTCTTGGTAAATGCCTGTTTAAAGGTTAATTAAATTAATTGCAATGACTGATGACAGAATAAGAGGGAAACTGTTTGAAATGTATATTAAAACTATAATACTAACTTAATCCATAGCACTGAAGGAACCACATTTAATTATCTATTTGAAAAAATGCTTATTTTCCAATGATGAGGCAAATGGATCTTCAATTCCTATTCGATTATGTCTTGATCTCAGGTAGGCTTTCTGACCTTAGAGTCAAGTAACTTCCAAAGGGTCCTCATTAAACCGAATCATTACCCTGCAGGTGAGAGGCTCCTTTCAGGTCTAGCCATCCATATGAGTACAGAACTTCTACTAAATACTCAGACAAGCCACACAAAAAGCTTTAAGGATCTCGTCTAAAGTAAGGACATAGAAAATGTCCTTCTTTACTCCAGGTAACTGCCAGTATCCGATATTAGGATATGTTTAACCAATCATTGGTCCAGCTGTTCATCATGTCATCCTGATTACTTTGTGAAAAGAGGGGGGAAAGTTTGATAAAGGTTTGCAAATTGATGCTGATTACAGAGCAGTTAGAGAGCTTGCTTTATTGTTCCTAACTGCTAGAGACATTTTCTGCAGCTGGATCTGCTGAGAACCGTGATGAACACAGATACCAGGAAAGGCTGACCATTCCATCAGCCTTCCACTCCCACACAAGGAAGCTCAGAGAAGTCATGGGGAGATAAGGGGTATTGTGGCTGCATCCCTCCCTCATGAACTGATCCCTGCGATGCTGTGGGTGGACCTCAGGGCCATCTTTAAATAGGTGTGTGAAGTTCTTTCTTTCTCTGTGCCCCTCTTCCTTCTTCAACACAATTTTTCACCTCATGGTGGTTTCATTGGGAGGGAAGGGCAGATTCTGTGTATTGGAAGGGAGACCAGTTGATAAGTGTGTAAAATGATGCCTAACAAGAAATGCACATATAGTTTGAAACAAAAATTGACAAGTAGCATTTAATAGAAGATGAATTGCTCATTATTAAATAAATATTTAAGCTAAAGTGTAAAGATTTCTGATGAAGTACTTCAGGCCAGAGTAGTCTAGAATGGTTTAAACTGCTAAATGGTTTAAACGAAAAATAATTTAAAGGATAGAGGGGATATGGGAGTAAAAAAAAAAGAGCAGAGGGCCTCATATTTCAATTAGGTAAAATTGATTAGATGAAGTCCTTAATCTTGGAAGATTCAGTTCAATCTGGGTGATTTAAGACAAATGGATCCTAGATATAATATTTAACTTTTCTGTAAATGGCTAATGAAGGTCAGCTGTTAATCTACTCTTCCCTACATGCCCTCCTTTCAAATAAAGTCTGGGCATATACATGTTTTTATCTGTCTTTTTTCTCTATATAGTGAATTTTACTCCAGTAATAATCCCTGAGATGTTTCCTCGTTGTGATGGAGTCAGCAGTATGGTTGATTGATTGATGTCAATAGTATTTCAACTTGAATTTTCAGGGAACTATGACAGTTTCCATTATTATTGCATCTTATAGTGTGATCTATCTATGAAAAAATTACATATTTTACCATGTTCCCAGTGTGACAAAGGAGTACTCCAAAGGTTTACACTGTATATAGTGTTTGTCTATTTTTATTTCCATCATGACCAAAAATACAATATTCATTCATAATCTCTCTTGATATATCACAAAAATAACGTCTTTCACATTCTTTTTTTTTTTCTTCAATGGCATAAGCAATCTACGGGCTCCTTATTTTGCCAAAATGGCCCAGAGTCTAAAATTCTAGAAAGCACTGTAAAGTCAGTGTAGTAATATCACTATGAGCATATGTATAATCTATGTGGATTATATTTTATAGAGTTTCTAAGTCACGGTTCCTTTCTCTCATTACATATACCCTTTCTTCATGGGAATATAAGGATTGAGAGACAATATCTGTTGGGTGTTGTCTGGCTCTCAGTTTTGATTTCTCAGTATTTGCAATGGAGAAGTATTGAAAATCATAAGCAGGAGTGCCACGATGTGATCTGTGCTTTGAAACTACTATGGGTGTGTCCAATTTAGGATGGATTGAGAGAATGGATATCTGGATAAGAAATGGCATTGTTGAAGCTAATTCATTCATTTTATTAAAAGGTAATCAGAACTTGGATTATGGTGGCCATGGGAAAAGACAATTACGTATGCAATGGAGTTTGAGAGGGAGTTGACAAGTAATCAGATATTGGGAAGAAAATGAAAGTTTTTAAAAACTCAGTTTTTGAGACAGAAAAACTATAGTATGATGCTGCTATTGATATGAAAAAGGAGGCTATCAGGATGAACTGCGGTGTGCTGGGTTTGTGGTGCTGATGGGACATTTTTGAGGACATGGTTCAGAGGGAGGAGTATAGAGGACCTGTGTCTGTTTTAGGCATAGTCAGTTCCCTATGCTTGCTATTGATGCTCTTGAATAATAGGGTGTTTTATGTGATTCTACATCATTTTCTGGTTATGAAACTGTACTCAAAACAAATTTTCTACATGTATACTCACTCCCCAATTCTGTGACAGGGTTTACGGCTATCAGAACCACCCCAGGTGCCACTGCAGTTAGCAGCAGCATGCGCAGAGTACCCTTGCTTCCCGAGATGCAGCCAGCCAGCCAGGTCTATACCAGCCAGCCAGGTCTCCTTCTGGGAGCAGCATCCCAATGATCCCCATTTGTTTTTATAAATCTAATCTCATCTGCTTTATGGGTAATAACATTCCCTCCATACAATGGATTCCAAGTCAGTACTAGTTCTGGATCTCACTATAAGTTTCAAATTGTTTCTTAGGTTCTTCATGAATACTTTTTGGGAAGTTGGGAGATCCCGAATTAGGAAATTAAAAATGGCAATAGCATCCAGAAGAGACAGGAGAGAGGATTTAAAAAAATAAATAAGTAAATAGTAGGACTTGGCTTATGTAAATGGTAGTTCTAAACATTTGTCATCAGATTTAAGGAATCAATTTTCAAATATGTTATTACAGTTCTTGGGAATAATGCCCATTTCCCTGTGTTAGGACTCAAGTGAGAAAGTGCAGATTTTAATATCTTAATGCAGATTTTAATATTTAATGTCTTAATAAAGACACATTTATTTTTTCAGATATGGTTCTTTATTTTTGATAAGGTCTACGTAAATGTTGTGTTTCCTTGTATATCTTTGTTGCCATAAAGTATAGAGTTAAATATTACAGCAAATTATAGCATGTGTATTAATGCCGACATTCAATACGTATTCTTTCTTCTTTCCTTTCTTCTTGATATGTCTTTCTGTGACAGTTACATTAGGATATTTTGTGGTAAGTGATAACACTTAAAGAAGCAGGGTTTAGATATACCAGTTCTCTGTGGGGTAATGTTGAATTGATTGACGGAATAATTATGGAATAATGAATTATGCATTCTCTTTTCATTTCAAATATTGACTAATATATTGATTCTAAAACTCATTTAATCTGTTGTTCAGTAGAATCACTGCCATATACTCACTTACCTTTTAATTTTGATGTTAATAATTAATTGAATCAAATATTTTTTCAGAGTCATTTGTAACTTCATGGTTATAATTTCTCAATTCATGTTAATGTAAGCTTTGTAAGATATGCCATTGCAGATATTATCTCGCCTTCCCTTGTAGTCAAGACTAGGAGTGGGAATAGTTCCTGCAAGGAACTCACGCATATGAGTCCAGTATTAAATTACAAAACGTCCTGAGCTCATCTTTCATTTTAGATCCTTGAGGTTAGCTCCAAGAAATCTTACTAATTCTATTTTTCACTCAAAATTTTTCAACTGAAAAAATCTTGTTGGCTTTCTTTCAAAGGTAGGTAACTATTTTCTCTTTGTGCCTAATTATGCATAATTACCTGAACAATGGCATATCTTTCAAAGCTTACATTAACATGAATTGAGAAATTATAACCATGAAGTTACAAATGACTCTGAAAAAATATTTGATTCAATTAATTATTAACATCAAAATTAAAAGGAAAGTGAGTATATGGCAATGATTCTACTGAACAACAGATTAAATGAGTTTTAGAATCAATATAGTAATCAATATTTGAAATGAAAAGAGAATGCATAATTCATTATTCCATAATTATCATTCAGTCAATCAATTCAATATTGCCCCACAGAGAATTGTACCCTTCCTTTGACATTTTAAAAGTTAAATATTGCCCATTTGGAATAAATGTGATTTAGGTAACCTTTCGTGGAATACAGATACATAGGATGCTATAAATGTCAAGGAAAAAAATAAACCTTTGTTTCTTTACCGAGACATAACAAAAATAAAGCTATTATTGGTATGCATTAAATAGTCATTGAGAAATCTGCTTATCTTCAAAATCACCAACTGAGAATACCATCATTAAGAAAGGTAATAAAAGTGGAAATTACAACGAACCAGTATTAGTGAATATCATATCCAGAGAGGGCAGAAACACCATGTTAATCATCTCTGTATTCCCGACAGTGTCTAGCATAGTATCTTGAAAATTCTGGGCATATAATAAATGTGTTTTAAATGAATGGCATTTTGAGTTATTTAATTGCAGGTATTCTCCTTTTTTCTATGGAACATATTTCACTGGTAAGTTTCATGATCATGATGTGATACCCAATTTACAAGGAATGGCAAATGAAAAAATAAAATGTCTGACTCAGTTTCCTGATGCTATTTTAATCAGAAACTGATTAGCTAACATGAATTATTCCAAGCTTGAAACTTCTGATTTGGTTTCTTAAATATATAAGATAATTTACCTGACATATACCACATGTATATTTAGAGAAGGCAGTAATGAAGTTATTACTGAGATATTTCATGATCCTCATAACAAAACTGAACCAACCACATGATTTAAGTCCCACTGAAACACTGTACCTATAAACTGAATTTGCCTGTTGGGAGTGAGTAAACTGACCTCTGTACCATTTGGTGAACCAACAGATTCTACTCTGTTACAGGTAGTTTCACTTTTTGGTATTTTGTATAGTTCACACTGAATGGCGTCACGGCACTGTTTTGATTTCTTTGCGGGTATTTGTTCTCCTCATGTTTCCATAACATTTTCTTTTCAGGAGAGGAGTTTTAAGATGGCCAACTAGAGGCAGCCAGGAAGGGCTGCTACCACCTGTAAACCACTGTAATTGAAATAGATCTTCAGAGAGAAAATACTGAATGTGGATGAAAAAAAACCACAGATGCAAAGGCTGAAGAGAGGAGGCTGGAGCCCTGTGGGAGGTGCCTGAATGCTAGAGCTGATTCTGGGCCTGGGGAATGGGTGAGTGAAGAGTCTGGGGGACAGCCCACTGTCATGCAGATTTCTGGGATCCTAGCTGCAGGGAACCCCACAACCCCAATGGATGTTTGAGCTGGCAGGGGCATCTCCAGGGAGATTTGACAGAGGCAGGGATTCAGCAGACATGGAGCTGGGGATATGTGTATGTGGAACAGCTCTGACAGAGCCCAGCTATAGGCACTCATCTCTCAGGGCTCCCCGTTTCCCTCTGAGAGGCGCTGGCCCCAGAAAAGTCCTGGACTGGGAGACAGCGGGGCAAACTTCCCCATGGCAGTGGGGCACATCTGTCCTGCAGCCCTACCTGCCTGTCAGCCCCTCCCAGGGCTCCTGCCTGGCTGCCCCGCAGGAGCACGTGCACAATGAAACCTCTGCTGCCCAGCCTGGGTGCTGTGTTCCACTGGAGTGTGTTATGGCAGCCTGCAGCCCCTCAGATCCCAGCACACCCAGAACCCAACCCAGTCCAGAGGAGGGAGCCGTAAACAGGTTCTGGCGCTGCAGGGTTGTATCCTATGCCTCAGGAGTGCTGAGCTGGGATCTGTGCTCGGAACTTGAGTGGGAGAGGAGCCCACACTCTCAGAAAACTGAGAAGGGTGAGATGCACAGACTCACAGGCTGGTGTGGGACCTGGAATGCCTCCTTCCACTGAGCTGTCCCAGTAAGGGTGTGGTGTATCCCCCTGCCCAACACCTGCCGGAGGGAAGCCCACAGCGAGCAACAACTAACAAACAAACAAAACCACAGCACAGTGCCGGTGATCAGTGGTGGCTTCCTAAGGCCTGTTAGTGGAACTGGTGAGGGGGTTACCCCTCTCCCCCTCACACTTCAGAGCACAGCTGCACACGTGAGGATACGCGGTCCCCAGGGCTGAGTATCCATCTACCACCCATTGCTCTCTAGCACCATCTACAGACTGCATCCCAAACTACAACACCAGAAAACAATTCACCCGCCTTGGAAGCCAAGGACAAGAATTCAACAGCGAACAAAAACCCCTGCACAGAGTCTTGCGTGGCCTTCTGAAAATGTCCAGAAATGAAGTCAACTGACTATACTCAATTTCTGCCACAGTCACAGGACCAGTGACCCACCAAGATGAGAAAGAATCAGCACATGAACTCAGGAAATTCAAGAAGCCAGAGTGCCTCCTTACCCCCAAATGAGCCCACTACCTCCTCAGCAATGGTTCTTAAGCAATCTTAAATAACTATTAATAAAATGACAGACAGAGGAAATTCAGAGTCTGGATGGCAAGAAAGCACATCAAAATCCAAGGGAACGCTGAAACTCAATTCAAGGAAACCAAGCAATCCAGTAATATCATTTAAGAGCTGAAAAACAAAATAGCAATTTTAAGAAAGACCCAAACTTTATTACTGATTCAGTTTTACAAGTTGATATTGGTCTATTCAGGGTTTGAATTTCTTTCTGGTTCAGTCTTGGGAGATTGTGGGCTTCCACGAATTTATCCATTCCTCTAGATTTCCTTCCCTCCCTCCCTCCCTCCTTTCCTTCCCTCCTTCCTTCCCTCCTTCCTTAATGAAATTGTGACCTTTACAGAAATATGGATGGAGCTAGAGGCCATTATCCTGAGAGAATTAACACAGGAAAAGAAAACCAAATACTGCATGTTCTCACTTATAAGTAAGAGCTAAACACTGAACACACATTAACATATAAACATGGGAAGAGTAGACACTGCAGAGTACGAGAAAGGGGAAAGAGGGAGCGCGTTGACTGAAAAACTACCTATCGGGTACAATGCTCACTACCTAGGCGACAGGATCCATACTGCAATCCTCAGAATCATGAAATACTTCCATTTAACAAACCTGTGCTTGTACCTGCTGCATCTAAATTAAATGTTGAAATATTTATACTTTTTTTTTTTTTTGACTTGAAGCTAGAACCTCGCATTTAGGCAAAGTTCTGTGATTCAATAATAAAGGCTTTACCACCTCAGATCTATTAGTTCTCTTAAGCCAACATGGTTTCATTAGAGTTGTATACATAAATGGAAAAAGTAGTGTTTGGAGCCCAATTTACAGATATATACAGAAGAGTAACACATATATTTTTATTTTATTAGTGTTCTTGAGTATTACATATTTAGTGGAGTTATTTGAAAGGGTGAAAATGCCACTTGATTGACGTGCTTTGCATTGTTTAACCTGAGATTGATACACTCATTTGGTCTTACAAAGGCACTGATTTGTCTTATTGATGGTATAGCCTATTCAGTATTATATATGTCATATATGATACAGAATGCCTACTATACTTTTGCTTTTTCCCTTGCTGGAGTCAATATTTATCGAAGAGCTTTAGGAAAGGGAATAAACTAAATTTCTAGCTTGTAATTTGTCTGCAACAGTCTGTTGGAAAGATGAAAAGTGCATTAAAATTAATTTCTAAAGAACAATTAGGGAAAAGATACTTCTAAAACTTATCTTTAAATATAAAACGTGCATAACTTTAACTTTCCTAATATGATAGCAATGAAAAAGGAACTTCAATATAATGGGAATGGAATTCCAATATATTCTATTACAATATTTTAAATCATCACATGAGTTTTGTTCTTTTGCAGTTAGGGCCTGAATTTGCTCAGATGTTTTAGAAACAAAGTGAAATGAAACCTAACCTTTATCAGATGGGAATATTATGAAGATTATAAATATTTATATTCCAGAGGCAATTTAGGAAAAAAGTAGGCAATTAGTAACTTTTTAATGTCTGCATTAATTAGGAGAAAATCCATATTTATTATAGCAACTGCTTCCATCTGAAAATCTGACATACCAAGCTCTTAAAATAACATCAGTAATTCCCAAATATCATTTTCAATGTCTACATTTGACATTACACACACATCACTGGAAACATATCTTTGAATTGGGTTTTTACATATAGATTTTATATACACAAATTTTCAAGTGGCATGCATATGTGATGTCAAATGTAGACATTAATAGATGTATTTATACATATATTATATGTATAAATATATACATGACAGACATACAAATATATTATGTCTAATGTCATAGATATATTTATACATATATGTATCATATATTTTTGCATATATTGTTTATACATTTATGTACATATATGCATATAAATTTATACATATACTATATACACATATGTATATATGCACACACATAAAATACATGTTTTTTTAAAGATATTTGAAATACAACTTTATTCTGATTCTAAATGAAAAGGAGTGGAAATGGCAGTAACAACATCTCACCCCTGAATTCAGTAATGTGATTGCAGCAGTCTTGCATTTGAAACTCAAGAAGGAATCAACTGCATTCCAAAACAGCTCAATATGCAGGTCCAAACAATGAAGGTATTTTTCAAACTTCCACATTCACTCCGAAGCCCGTTCATCTCCCTCAGCATCCCAAAGATGAAGCACATGTCCCACTTAGCTAGGTAATAATAAGATGACCACACACGGCACCGCTAACATCACAGGACAGCTGCATATAAAACTAGACTTCTGATGCTGGTCTCCAGCTTCAGTCTCACAGGTCATCATCATCCTCATCTGGGAGAGCAGAGCAGTTGTCTGAGCAACCTCTAAGTCATGCTCATACTGCTCTGTCAAAGCTGGGTCCATGACAACCTCCAGTGGGGCAGGGGCAGGCATGGCAACAAACTCCAAGTTAGGGTCTCCAATGAGCTTCCTAGCAAGCCAGAGGAAGGACTTTTCAAAGTTGTAGTTACTTTCGGCAGAAATGTCTTAGTACTGAAGATTCTTCTCTCAGTGGAAACAGTCAGTGTTATAATAGCATCTTGTCAAGAAATTTACAGTGATTATAAACGTTAGAGAAAAATCAACTCCATTACCAAAATTGACCAGTTAATATTAAAGGGAGCATCTTTCTGGGAATCCGGGCAAAGAACATGAAGATCCTTGCATGTGCAAGCATAATAGATATAGGAATAACAAAAATCAATGATATTAACCATTCATGTAGATGTCAAAGCTGCATGGATGAGCATAGTTGAGAAAGGAAAATGTCAGGTTCCATCTGACTTTTGCCAGGGTTGGTCAGAGGAAAAGATATTTAAAAAACGAAGCAGCCTTATGGTGATAGGGTAATTCTAGATATAACGAAACTACTACTGTGTTTGTTTAAAAACTGGGCAAACAATTTTACTTTCAGATTTTGTTTTATTTTATTATCTCAACATTTTTTTATTTCCATAGGTTTTTGGGGAACAGTTGGTATTTGGTTACATGAGTAAGTTCTTTAGTGGTGATTTGTGAGATTTTGGTGCATGCATCACCCGAGCAGTATACACTGAATCCAATTTGTAGTTGTTGATCCCTCAACCCCCTCCCATCCTTCTTCCAGAGTCCCCAGAGTCCATTGTATCATTCTTATGCCCTTGTATCCTCATAACTTAGCTCCAAATTATGCATGAGAACATATGATGTTTGGTTTTCCATTCCTTATATACTTCACTTAGAATAATAGTCTCCAGTTCCATCCAGATTGCTGTGAACATCATTAATTCATTCCTTTTCACGGCTGAGTGTATATTCCATTCCATTCTACCTATCTATCCCATAATTTATTTACACACTCATTGATTGATGGTCATTTGGGCTAGTTCTATATTTTTGCATTTGCAAATCTTGTTGCTATAAACCTGTGTGTCCAAGTATCTTTTTCATGTAATAACTTCTTTTCCTCCGGGTAGATACCCAGTAGTAGGACTGCTGGATCAAAGGGTAGTTCTACTTTTAGTTCTTTAAGGAATCTCCACTCTGTTTTCCACAGTGGTTGTACTAGTTTACAGTCCCACCAGCAGTGTAGAAGTGTTCCCTTTTCACCACATCCGTGCCAATATCTATTATTTTTGAATTTTTTAAACAGCATGGTACTGGTATAAAAATAGGCAAATAGACCAGTGGAACAAAACAGAGAACTCAGAAATAAACCCAAATACTTAAAGACAACTATCTTCAACAAAGCAAACAAAAATATCAAGTTGGGCAAGGGCATCCTATTCAACAAATGGTGCTGGATAATTGGCAAGCCACATCTAGAAGAATTAAACTGAATCCTCATTTCTCACCTTATACAAAAATCAACTCAAGATGAATCAAGGACTTAAATCTAAAACCTGAAACTATAAAAATTCGAGAAGATAACATCAGAAAAACCCTTCTAGACTTTGGCTCAGGCAAAGACTTCATGGCCAAGAACTCAAAAGCAAATGCAACAAAAACAAAGATAAATAGGTGAGACTTAACTGCACAGCAAAAGGAACAGTCAGCAGAGTAAACAATCCGCAAACTGGGAGAAAATCTTCACAATCTATACATCTGAGAAAAGACTGATATCCAGACTCTACAAGGAACTCAAACAAATTAGCAAGAAAAAAAAAAACAACAATCCCATCAAAAAATAGAATAAGGACATGAATAGACAGTTCTCAAAAGAAAATATGCAAACGGCCAACAAATACATGGAAAAAATGCTCAACATCACTAATGCTCAGGGAAGTGCAAATCAAAACCACAGTGCAATACCGCCTTACTCCTGCAAGAATGGCCATAAAGAAAAACATCAAAAAATACTTTTGGATTTTAAATTCCACAGTTTTGATAGAAGGATGCTGGATTTAACCAGTACTTCTTAAATAGCAATCTATATCAGGATCTCTTGATCAAGCTTTCAAATAATATGTAGATTGAGAGTCCAACTCAATAGATTTCCTTGGACTAGCTAAGTCAAGTAATTGTCTTGTAAGATTCACTCATTCTTTGACAAGTGTTTCAGGTAATGCGATTAAGTCTATAAAGAAATTATTTTCCCATCAAAAGAAATAAAAACGATTTCTAAAACATCAAATATTCTTCTCAAGCACTGGGTTTTATTTGAAATCTTTAAAGTAGCAGAAGGGATCCAGCCTGGAGCGCTAAACAGAACAAAAATCATGGAGGGGACAATGGTAGCCAGTTTATGTGGTCTCCCCTCAATTTAAAAAGTGTACATTTAGCATCTGCAACAAGGGGAAGGGAAGAAAGTTTAAACTGAGAAAAACTAACCTCTTAATCCCTCTGAAATTCCACAGTCTAATATTTAAAATGAAGAGTGTTACCTAAGCAACCTTAAACGTCGCTTACAATTCTAAAAATCCATGAGACCTAAATATTGCATTTATTTAAATATATTCCTCCTTACGTTAACTGTCTCTTACGGTTCACAGTGTACTCCATAAATATGTACAGTTGTTACGTGTTAATTAAAAATAAAACATAAAAAGAATAAATGTAATAATTATTTTTAGTACTTTTTAAAAAATAAAAGCACATTTGAATGGGAACCATGTGCTTTCTATGAGTCTTTTCGAGTCCTGCTTGGCGCAGAGCCTAACTACCTGGCTTATGCATTGTAAGACAAGTCACCATTTACCTGGAGGCAGCTGCAGGCACGATGTCTCACAATGAATAAGCAGCCTCTATTGGGTCTGCTTTATAAACTCAGTCCTATTAAATAATGTCAACTGTCACACCTGGCTTTCAAAATATAAGAAATAGTTACAAACAGTTTCCTTTGTTTCGTAACTTACCAAAATAGGAAAACGAAATAACGTTCTTTCAATTATGTTTTACTTTTTCCACATGAGTATGCCAGGATCACTTGAGAATAAAGTCTTCCAGTTATCTGTGGAACAGTTCAGGCATAAACACCCGTCAAGTAAGCCTCTGCTACCAAAAAAGTAAATATGTGTCTCTCTAGTTGTGGAGGGACTTATGGTAGAACAGATTTTCATTTTCTCCTTGAATTTTGCTTTATCTTGAGTTTTAGAATGAATCTCATTTTTTTGTAAATTCAATCTTTTACAATTGAATGTCTGATGCTGGGAAAAACTAAGATGATTTTTGTTCAAAAATAGAAAATGTAGAAAATGGGAAAAGGGGGTGTAAGCCATCTACTCTGTTCTGCCACTTGAGATGTCCAATTTACAAATCCCAGAGGCTCATGAATTTCATTGGTATAGTACATACTTATTAATAGAAATTTCTTCACACCTAACTTGTGAGCTCTCTTCTAGATACCATAGAGGATGTCATACATTGCCTGACTTAGAGAAAGTTAAATTTTAATTGGAATAATAAGATAGCCATATAAAAATTGCATGGCAAGATAAGACCTAAAGAATTTTGTCAGAAAAATAAAGAGGATTTCCTAAGATTGTAGTTGTTCCCTAACCACAGGAGGTAGGAGATTAAAGAACTATTTAGAAGGAGAAATTGGGTAAGGAACTTGAAGTAAAGAATAATAAAACTTTATTAACGTAGTTCGAAATATTTTAAATTCATGGAAACAATAAAAAAAAAGCACACTAAAAAGATATGTTACATATTTTAAGTTACTAGTAATTGATGCTGTGTTATTTATTCCTATTTAATAGACTGGTTTCCAATTTTTCAGACCATTTAAGGAGGTAACAGTTAAGATATTGTTGTTGTTGTTCTTCTTTTTTTTTTTTTTTTTTTTTTTTTTTTTTGAGACGGAGTCTCGCTCTGTTGCCCAGGCTGGAGTGCAGTGGCGCAATCTCGGCTCACTGCAAGCTCCATCTCCCAGGTTCCCGCCATTCTCCTGCCTCAGCCTCCCGAGTAGCTGGGACTACAGGCGCCCGCCACCACGCCCGGCTAGTTTTTTGTATTTTTAGTAGAGACGGGGTTTCACCGTGTTAGCCAGGATGGTCTCGATCTCCTGACCTCGTGATCCGCCCGTCTCGGCCTCCCAAAGTGCTGGGATTACAGGCTTGAGCCACCGCGCCCGGCCTCTTCTTTTTTTTTTAATTTTTTTGTTATACTTTATGTTCTAGGGTATACAGAGCCTAGCCATCCATTCCTTTCTGAGTTTTATGACATGAGACTCACCGTCCTCTCCCTTCTGCTTCTTGCCACCATCAACTACGCTGAAACTCTCTTTAACTTTCCCAGTTCTTGCAGATATAACAGCCTAGAGGGTGATGCTTCTACAGTCTGAGTTTCATTTCCCTGGCTTTCCCTCACCCTTTCCTAGTTTTCATGACAAAGGCTTACACTTGTGAGATCTGGCCTAGGGCACTGCAAGTTTATCATCGCCATGAGAAGAGCACTGTTGGAGAAGCCAGCAGTCCCAGGATGAAGTGCACATGGAGCAGATGGGAACACAACCCCAGGCGAGGCTTACACTTGTTAGATCCGGCCTAGGGCACTGCAAGTTTATCATCGCCATGAGAAGAGCACTGCTGGAGAAGCCACCAGTCCCAGGATGAAGTGCACATGGAGCAGATGTGAACACAACCCCAGGCAATGTGAAAACCCATGAGTGAGAAGCAAGGCTCCATTGCTAGAAGTCACTGTGCATGTGTAACATGATTGCTGAGAAATATTATTAATATATATACTTCAGTAAGAGAGTGGGTGGCTCTTCTTTTCCTAAATGTCATGCATGTTTTTATGCTTACTTAGTTCATCTGACATACATTAGCCAAAATTACTGATGTTTATGCTTCTAGATGTGCTGAAACTGAGTAATGCTTTGAGGGTGCTGGTTAACTATTACAACAACTCCCAAACCTAACATGCCATCCAACCTAAATGCTGTGGTTTGATTTCTGGGTGGGAACAAAGAAAATAAAGTGGACAGTAAATGCTGTGTAAAAGGACTATTATAAGCAAATATTTTCAGCATAATTAGATCCACAGAAGACATCTTCAGTTTCGAAGTTAATACCTGCCTACACCCATGTGCAACACATAGAGAGGAATGCTGAATTGCCTTTGCCATTAATGATAGATTGACTAATCATTAACAGATCAGAGGCAAGAACAACTATTCGCTTATGAAAAGTTTTTTCTTTTTTCTTTTGTACTGTACAATATTATTCATAATAATAGTTAAAAGACAAATTGCTATTTTTCTTTTACTAAATGTGCTCTGCAGACAATCTTAAGATTAAGTTTTAGGCAGTGATATATGGAGTCACACAAACACTAACCTAAATAAGAATACTGATGGACCATTCAGTAGACCATCTATAAATGGGTGTTCCCACATGCCCCAGAGTAGAATATTGATTAATCTTTAGTACTGAGAGATAGAATATTTGTGAGTAGGCAAAAAGCAAGTTGAGGGGTTGCCAAGGATGCCTTTTACCTTAAGGGAACAGGACACTGGGTATGGTTTTTGTTGTTGATCTCTTTAAGAGTAAAGATTCCATTCATAGTATAGGCCCTGGTGGCATATAGGAGGCAATATGCAATTTCAAGGCCTTGAAGAAGCATTATGATAAAATATGCACCCTTCCTGTGCTCTCCTTTTGTTCTGGAGCAGAAAGGAGGTCAGGTTAGCAAACACTTCAGTGAAGATGCCCGTGTATACTATGAGAGAGAATACTGAATCGTGAGTCAGCTCTTTTAAGTTGGAATCAAAACAACTTGTGCCAAGACACTCAGCAAAATCCTTCTTAGGGAAAACCACTGGGTGGATCCCCAAATACATTCAACGTATTGGTGTTGAGTTCCTGCTGACTGCCAGCCGCTATACTTGGGTCCAAGTATATAGTTGTAAATAGATACATATTCCTTAATTACATATAATATATATGTAATAATATGTAATAAATATATATATTAATATACACATATGTGCTCAAAAGATAGGCAAAGTGAACAACAGCACCCAGGATATAAAACACCCTCACAAGATGAGGCTCACTTATCCCTATCCCACATTCTCCAAATTATGCTTATTGCAAATCTGAGTAGGGCTATCCAACTGGTACTTCACATATTGCATGTCTTAAGCAGAATTCATCATCCCCATATAGGTTTCTTTTTCTATACTTTATATCTCTAATATTATCATCAACATTACTTACCAGGTAACTCAAGTTTTAAACTAGGGAGCCCTCATTATCTCCACCTTACCTGCTTACCCACCCCTTGCAATTGGTCACTATGTTCTTTCACACTTACCTGTTTGCTGTCTCTTGAATGCCCCTTTCTGGCCATTTCTACTGTTGCAGCTAAAAGTCTATGTTATTTGCAAAATATTTCAATAGTTTTCCAGTGCTTTTAGGAAATAATCCAAATTTATTTAGTAAGCAAGCAAAAATCTTTAGGATCAGTCTCTCTAGTTACTCAACAGATTCATTGCTTCTTTCTTCTTCTCTTAGGCTTCTGAGTATGAAATTTTCTCTGTGTATTTGAGCATTCTGTCCCCATTAATGGTATTACTTTGCCTCTTTGATTCCTTTATGCTTCCACATATTTTAGCTTAAACATTAAGTCCTCAACAACAACAACAAAAATAAGTAAACAATCTCCCCTTTAAGATTCAGTTGCCTCTAAATGCATACATATGCAGACAGTACTTAACACATCATATTGCAATTTTACATCTTGTTTATTAAATGCTGAACTTTATTAGGTTTGAAATCTCTAAATCCCTATAATGGGCATATTGTCTGCAATAAAGCTGCTAGTGTTTAATAAATATATGCTTAATTAACAAAATGAGGGGGTTGTAATTAAAATAAACCTCTAATAATAAAAAATAAAATATTGACAGTGACAAAGGCACCCAGCAATCTGGTTTATAATCTGGATAAAACTTCTGCAATTACAAACTCCCAGCAACATTATTATCCTCTGAGCAAGAGGTTAACTGGGGCATTTTATTCCACATTTTCATAATTTGATTAACAAATTTGGTTCCTAAGAACATGAACATAAATGAAACAAATGGCCTGGATATAATAATTGATAAGCATCCAGTAACATCATGTATGGTTCTGTATATTGAATATTTATTTTTATATCAACTGAAACTATCCTGGAAACACTTCCCAGTTTTATGATAGTATTTAAGAAAACAGCTATCTCGCTTTGCAATTGCTTGTTATATTGACAAACCAATTTGTCAGTCACAGTGGTTCAGTGGCTGCATAGTTAAAAATAATGTTAAACTTATCCAAGCAAACCTTTTATGTTTCTAGGTTCTTGCTAATTATATTTTCTCAACCAGGTAACCAAAACCATTGGATAATTTATGTCACTCCTGTTTTGCAGCTTTTGTACCAAAAAAACTTTGATTAATATCATATAAAGAAGTATGATTCATAGAGAGATAATAGATATACCAATTTCTTTATTAAGGTTTTTGCACTTTATATGAATATTTATCTGTTTCACAGGCAGTGATATGCCCTCCTCACATGTTGTGAGTTGTGAGGCGTGACCATAGTGTTAGATGACTCAAAATGATGACAGTCTATTCGATACACCATTAATTGGAATTTATTTGTATACCTGGGTAAGTCATATTACATAAGAGAATTCATAAGTATGGAAAAATTATTTGTAGACCATGCAGTGATTCTGGCCTTCAGAAAATATGGTTGACTAAAGCGAGATAAGCATACTTTACCTTGTTCTGCATATTTAAAATATTAATATGAAGACTGATACATTTAATCTGTATTTAAAAATGAATAGAGTTGGTTATGTGTTTTTAAAAGTTATTTCTTAAAAGATTGCATCCAAATCAAACAATATCTGGACATCAAAGATAAATAGGTATATCTGACTTTCTAAATACTTGATTCACCTAATTTTATGTTAGTTCAACTCTAATCTCAGGTGTAGATATGTTAATAATGCATATATATATTAAAAATTAGAAACATAAAAGTTAAAGAATGGCAGAATAATCGTATTTCTGAAATGCAAATTTGATCATATGATTCTCTTACCCATATACTTCTAATAGCTCCCCATAGAATAAAATCTGAATCCCCTAAAAGATACACACGACTTCCCAATTTGAATTCATGTAAGCCCTTCTGCTCTTTTTCCTTATGGCCCACATGTTCCAGAAACCTGTAAAGTTGCCCGAAGATGTTGTGCGGTTTCATACCTCGTCCATGCGGTTCCCTTTGCCTGTTTAGACTGACTCATTCTCTTGCCCAAATCAGGAATTCTGACCTTACCTTTATGTCTCAGATCAAATGTTACTTCCTCTCTCAAATAGCCACCGAATCCTCAGGGAAGCAAGTTACTCTTTCCTTTATACATAAAACAACTTTTATACATCATTTTTATGGATTTTATTACACTGTATTGTAATTTTTTGTTTGAGATCTGTTTTCTCCTTTAGAGAATAAACTCTTTCTGCTCAGGGAGGCTGTTTTATTCCTCTCTTTATCTTCTAAGTGCATTGCTTGGTGCATAGCCTCTAGTAGTTGCCCAACAAGAACGTAATTCATTCTGGCACATACAGGAAGGGAGAATGATAGAGACAGAAAACTCCATCATTCAGCTTTTGCTTTAGAATTAGGCATTTCCAGTGCCTTATGATATTGAAGAAAAATCACTCTGAGACACAAACACCTACATTTATTTTTTAGATGTGCTAATGCTTGCATTAAACCATCACTTGATGTCCCATCTTATTTGCAACTAATGAATAGGTTAATTGTGTTGAATCTCAGGTCAGCTGAATAAGATGTGATTTAACTTAGCAGTGTGAAAAAAGTAGTTCCTTTTCATAAATACAGTCAGTATGTGTTCCTGTTGTGCATGTAATCCATGGTGCAGAATAAAGCCACTGAAGAACTATTATCATAAATAGTATTATTAGGAATGAACTGAACTTACTTTTTTTCAGCTGTCATTCAAAATGGCTTTATAAAAACATTAAAGGTGTTTTTTAAGCTTGGTGGAAACTTACTCCATTAGCAGATCATGTAGTTATTATTAGATATTTCCATATGAATGTTTTCAAGAGGTCCACGAAATTTTAATTTACTTGAAAACCTAAAATGCAGAGTTATTTGTTTTGACATGTTTAATCACTTTTCCATTTTAAACTCAAGATAAGAATTCACTGGGGAAACAGGGAAACATAAGACAATGTCAGTGTGAACACAAAGAAATGAGAAGTTTGCAAATGAAACTTCACCTTATTAAATTGTCATTTAGTTGAGTGTTTTTATGACTTCTTTAGAACGTGAAAAGCATATAAATTGTTTTTGTTATTGCTGATTTAATGTGAAATTATTAAATCCCTTAAAAATCAATATGATATTCCACTATGTCCTACTAATTGAATTACTGATAATAAAAACATCAATAAGAATATAAATATTTGAATTAAAGTTTAATAATTTATTATATCATTTCTGATAAATATGGTACATTGGAATCTGGGTGGCATAAAAACCACATGAAACTTATTCATACTCCTTATTCATTTGTTCATCCATCTAGCCAAGTGCATTAAGCACATATATCTGTGCCAGGCACTGGGGTAGGATCTTGAAAAACAATGACAAACGAGGGATGTGGAAGCCTAATTCCAAAAAAGTTTATATTAGTGCTAGAGATAAACAAGAAATAAACAAAAAAAATACAATACCATTGCACACTATTAAAATAGGTGTTAAAGGAAATGAGCAGAGTTCAATAATGGAAATAAAGGTGAGCCTTGACTACAGAAGAGTGTCTTTGAGGAAGTGCTTCAACCCTGGTGAATGAAAAGAAACTTGACAACTGTTCTGAAAAAGCACATTTATGAGCAGGAACTGGCCTTTGCTAAAACAGTTATATTTGTTTCCATTCAGGCTATCTTCTTTGCCTCTCTTTTTGGTAGCTTCTTCCTCCTGATCACTTCTCACACAACATTCACATCAAAATTGGGTCTCGGGGAAGAAGATGTGGAATTTCTTTCAGAAATATTTGCATTTCAACAGAGGTCAATACCCCATTCTCACCATGGAAAGAAATAGTGCTCTAATGCGAATGTTTCTGGCAACATGCATTCAGTACATTTTGGGGACCTGGAGGGTGTCATGGAGCACCTTCCTTGGTTACCAAGAAATATATGCCAATGAGGCAACAATTGAAGGTCACTCCTGTTGAGTTACCAGCCGGCTCTGCATTAGACTCTATGATACAAGTACTGGAGGAAGACTGTAAGGCATGAGGAAAAAGTAGGGACTTGTTCCTGTCGCATTTCCTATTCTTTCCAGTGTTGCCACAAAAAATGGTCCTTTAATCCATGCACCTACTAAAGGGTACCAGTAGCATTTGGTGACCATTTCCAGATTTTTTCCCACACTCTGAGATACATTAGCATACATGCCAGGCACCTGTACTCAGAGGTCTGCTCTAAGCTCCTCAGCATCCCTCTTCCAATCTCTTAGGGTATCAGCACAAGCTGGGCAACATTGCCTTGACAGCGGCACCTTTCCCCACTAATACATGTACTACTACTACACAGGCTTAGTTTTACGTAGTACATACTATGTACTATCATCCACACAAAATGTAGAATACACTAATATAAGCATTAACATGTTATTCATGTTAAAATATAATACATGTTATATATTATGCTTAATTGTGTACAATATTGTCTCTATGAATATTCTTTACCAATAGCTGTTCTTCCATTTCTATAGAGCATTAAATCTGTAATTATAAACAGTGCATTCTATTAATTACATCCCTGTCAACATTCATATCAGTTATGCAGAAGTCTGGGTACCAGTTCTCCAGGATGCCTCCTCCAAATGTCTGTGTTCTAAAAGTTCAAACTCTTCCCCTTTGTTCCTTCAGTAACTAGGCTCCCTGCTGTCTTGGTTTATTCGCGCTACTATAACAAAATAGCATACAGGGGGTGGCTTATAAACAACAGATACTTATTTCTCACAGTTAGGAAGGCTGAGAAGTCCCAGATCAAGGCACTGGTAGGTTCAGTGTCTGGTGAGGGACCACTTTTCGTGGATGCCTGTCTTCTCACTGTGTCCTCACATGGCAGAAGGCTCAAAGGATCTCTCTGAGGTCTCTTTTATAAGGGCACTAACATCACTCATGAGGGCTTTGCCCTCCATACCTAATCACCTTGCAAAGTCTTCGTCTCCAAATACTCTCACCTGGGCGATTAGGATTTCAACATGAGTTTTGGCAGGGAGGGGGAGTGGTGGGGAGAAACATTCAGACCTTCGCAGCTGTGGTGCTTCCTATTGAGCCTTTTTAGTCTCCCGATGTCTTTTTAGCCGTTTCTCTCTCTATTAAAATAACTGGGTGGTTTCCACTTTCCTGACTGTCCCGTGACTAATTACGACAATATATAATGAATCTAAGACATCATAATCTAACTATATGTTTTTCTTTCCTTTTTTTTTTTTTTTTTTTTTTTTTTGAGACAGAGTCTCACTCTGTCGCCCAGGCTGGAGTGCAGTGGCTGGATCTCAGCTCACTGCAAGCTCCGCCTCCCGGGTTCACGCCATTCTCCTGCCTCAGCCTCCCGAGTAGCTGGGACTACAGGTGCCGCCACCACACGCGGCTAATTTTCTGTATTTCCAGTAGAGACGGGGTTTCACCGTGTTAGTCAGGATGGTCTCAATCTCCCGACCTCATGAACTGCGCGCCTCAGCCTCCCAAAGTGCTGGGATTACAGGCTTGAGCCACCGCGCCCGGCCTTTTTTTTTTTCTATCAGAAACCATATCAGAGAAATATTTACCTACACTTCAAGAATTTTAAACATTCAATGATTAGTAGTTTGAAACCTTCTTGGAGACAAGGATAATTTTAGAAGTTGCTGGTTTCAGTTCAATATCTTTTAGGGGCTGGCAGTTGAAAACAGAACTCTCCATTTTGGTGTGTTATGTGCATTTCGTTTCAATTTGTGAGAAGTAGTAATGAGAGCCGCCATGCCTGGCCTGAGAAATGGGACAGACTGTAATTTTTTTTTTTTTTTTTTTTTTTTTTTTTTTTTTTTTTGAGACGGAGTCTTGCTTTGTTGCCCAAACTGGAGTGCAGTGGCCGGATCTCAGCTCACTGCAAGCTCCGCCTCCCGGGTTCACGCCATTCTCCTGCCTCAGCCTCCCGAGTAGCTGGGACTACAGGCGCTCGCCACCTCGCCCGGCTAGTTTTTTGTATTTTTTTAGTAGTGACGGGGTTTCACCGTGTTAGCCAGGATGGTCTCGATCTCCTGATCTCGTGATCCGCCCGTCTCGGCCTCCCAAAGTGCTGGGATTACAGGCTTGAGCCACCGCCCCCGGCCCAGACTGTCATTTCTTAGAGACTAGAATGCACTAAAATTAATACATAAAATAGAAGATGATTTAAAAGTCAGCAAATATTATCTATCAGTGTGTACAATTGCTTATGATAAATACGTAAATTTAAAATGTTTTTAAATTTGAGGTAAAAATCCATACTTCCTTTAAATAGTACTCAATTCAGAAAAGGTTAAAAGTACTCATAATTTTGTATAACCTATTGCATCACTCCATTGTCAAACATACACTGTCTTTAACTGAAAAAAAAAAAAAAAAAAAAACATCCTAAATTTCCCATCCTGCTACTCATTTCTTTTATGCCCAGCGTCTCACATGAAATGGTTATACTCTCTGTCTCTAATTCCTCTGATCTTGCTTATTCTCGTTTTCAATTAAAACCACTTTATCCGGGTTTCACCTTTCACTCCATAGAAACTGCTTTACCTTATCAATGTCATTATGAATGTTATCGCATGTAGTGGATTTTTTTTTGGGGGCATCTTAGTAGGATCAGATCTTCTCCTTGATGTAATTTCTTTACCTCCTAACACTGTACTTTCTTAGAAGAGCAATCCTTGGCTTCTTCTCCTTCTCTTACACAGCATATCCAGTCCATCAGGGAATTGCCTTCAACTTACACTCTGAATCCAACCACGACTGGACACTTCAACTCTTCTTCTACTACCACACAATCAGCTCTCAACTGGATTTAGCAACTCTCTGTTTCCTATTCCTGGATTCGAAAATCTACCTTTTAACACAGAGTCAGAATGACCTTTTACAACGTGAAACAGATTATATCACTTCCATGCTCAAAACTTTAGTTGCTTCCAATTTCATGAAGAGTGAAAGTCAGCATTTTCAAGGTGGATTTTCGTGTGCTCAGCCTTACATGCGCTGTTCACTGCATTATGTTTCTTCTGTTACTGCTCTCCCATCGTTCACTTTTTGTTCAGGAAATATTTACTCTTTGCTGTGCTTCAAACACTTAAGGTGGGCTCCTACCCTTAGGGCCTTAGCTTTGGCTTTTCTCACTATCTGGAATGTTTTTCCCCCAGATATCCACTTAGCTAACTCCCTCATCTGTTTGAAATGGGTTTACCATCTTTGTTACAAGGTTTATGCTGATATGTTTTGCACTGTTTAGGGTCCTCCCCATCTACACTCCAAACCCCTCTTACTGGATTCCTTTCTTTTCCATGGTATTTTCACTTGTCATCTTCTAATATTCTATATCATTTCTATATACTTTATTTATATATTACAATTATAAGCTATGTTTGTCTACTTCTACAACTGTTTAAGCTCTCTATAGTTCAGAAAGCTTTTTGTTCCTCAATTTATATGACATGCCCAGAACATAGTAGGATTAACATAGAGAAATATTTAGTAAATATTTGTTATATGAGTGTAGAAACTTATGTAACCACTCAGTCTCCATGAAAAGTCTCTGTTTCCCTCAAATGATGTCCCTTTTTTTTTTTTTTAATGTAGGAGACAGTAGCATACCTGTCTTTATGATTTTCTTCCAAATGCCTTTCCTTCCTCACCCAGCTGAATTGTAAAAGTACTCTAGAGCTCTACTCTGATTCCCACTGATCTCCTTGTTCTCAATTTGTAAAGCCAGCATGGACCAATGGAAAAAGCCCAGGCATGAACATCAGACTTACTATGCTTTGGGTCATGTCAGTGCATAGCCGTATAATCCTGGGCTGGTATCAACATCTGATCCTCAATTTTCCCATTTTAAATAATACAGTGAATATTCCGATCTGTAAGATTTCTTTTGATTCTAATTTTTTATGACTTTAAGCATAATTTAAACACAATGTTTAAAGTATATATTTGTCTAATAAGAAGGTGTTCTAAACCGGTTGTTTTACCATCAAATCTAATAATGTTTTAAAACACATATGATAAGCTAAATGTTCATTTAATCAGTTATCTCCTCAACTATACCGTAAACATACGACTTGAGGTTTTGATTATTTTCCTTTTCGTTTTCATACTACCAAGATCAGTACCAATAACATAATAACAACAAGAAGTCTAATACTTGTAAGAGCCAGTTACCCTCCTAAATCATTTCACACTTAATTCTTATAGCTAGCCTAGGAATTCAGATACTATTTTAATCCTCATTATACCATTTTACAAAGGAAAAGCCTGTGGCACACAGAGATTAAGTATAGTTGGTAGGCATTTAAGTAGATTTGAACTCAAGCATTCATGTTCCAGAGTCTATGTAATTAACCACCACAACCTACTGCTCTTAATTTATTACTCTATATATTTTAATTACTCAGGAAAGCAGAAGGCAGAGAACAGAACCAATGAATCGTTAGGTGCTTTTCTGATGATAACATTTTTGAATATGACTAGATAATTATGTAGTTTCCAGAAACATATTTAATCCCCTATGTACATAAGTCATTGTCTTTGCTATAAATTGCTTAGGCTGGGTATTGGCTATGTCAGCATTGCTGTAATTATCAAATTCAAAACACACATACCATTTACCACTGGTAAAGTACAAGATAGCACATTTTTTCCATAACTAGATCAGGGAAAATGAATTTGGATGCAAAAGTACATTCAATCTTAGCAATTAACAAGGAAGGCTTCCCAAAGACAATTCCATGTCCACATTAGTGCATGAAAGCCAAAGATAGACCCAGCTGCTCTTCCCAGCTCTGTGCTGTGGTTGCAACTGTTGGGGAGCAGTGAAAACATATTGGAGTAACACATTTAAAAAAATCCCTAAAAAGAACTATCCTTTTTTGAACTTGCAAACAAAACAGGCTGCCAAATACATGTTAAATAAAAATTATGTTTTATGTGTACAATGATTTTTTTTTTTTTCAGTTTTGGCTTTACCCTTCAGAAAAAGCTTTCCATAAAATTATTGGCAAAGAAACAAAACAATTATGTTTACACAGGTGAAAGTGAAGAATGGAAATACTAAACCTAAGGTCATTAAATTAGACTTTTGCCTGAATGGCCCAAAGAAGATGTGAACATTTGCATTGTCATCTTTAAGTTATTTCTAGGGATTAGCTGGAAAAAAAGTATAGTTTATATTTAGTTATATTTGGCTATTTGTTTTATTCAATAGCTTACATGCTAGATATATATGACTTTACTATCATTTTGTTGGCCTATTTCTCACTCCTTTTTTCACAGCCTAATCTTACAAAAGATTAATTATTCTCATGCATATCATTCCCCTTATACCAATTCCCTCTTAGGGTTGGATTCACTTAACAGTTTCCCTGGCTTTGGAACGTTTGCCACTCCATTGTTTTTCACTAGCATAGGGTACTAGAAAGTACAGGAGTGTATAAATAAAGCCAAATTTGTTTCAAGTACCAACTCTGCCTCTGTAAAACTTGGATACTCTCACATATCCATGGCTATCGTCATAGATAAAACTATGAGAATTTGTGTGACCTTTTAAGCTTTGGCCTTCTCTTTACAAAAGGATGATCATATACCTTTCACCATTTGTTGTGACAATTATGTGAATTAAAATACATCAAGCACCTCTTAGTTACCACAGACTGCCCCTTAGTCGATGTTAGTTCTGAGCTTTCCATTTCTTGGTTTTCATTAAAAACATGCCTTGGCTGATATTTTGTTTCTTTATAGACTTTTGGGGCTCTTTTTGGGTTTTGTCTGATCCTTCCATCTCCCCTCAATAGTCATTCCAAGTAGTTCCAATTTATTTTCTTTATTATACAATCTGATTACTTACCTACTCTGTTGTTGTCTCGTTCTGTTTTTTGTACTTTCACCACTTTGAGCAGATTTCTCATAAGGAGTGAGGAGAAAGGAGTTGAACAAGGAGTAGACAATAAACCAACATTCATAATTCATAAGTATATAACAATTTTTTCAGTTTTCAAACAGCATTAGCCTAGGTTTTCTCTAGCTAGTGGAATTAGTATCTTTCCTACGTCTTCCATAAAATTAGTAAGCAGTAGATGTTGGAAAATAATTCTTATACTACTTACAATTCTGTCTTGCACTTAGTCAAGATCTAAGTTGTGAATTTTCTATTATGTAGTTGCCTGCTTAGTTTTATTACTTTTTTTCCTATTATTTTCTTTGTAATTCTCAACTATACTCAACTCTACATTTCTTCTTTTAACAAAAGTTACAATACTGTTCTTAAGGAGTGCTCCTGTTACTCTCAGTACTCTTTGAGTTTTTCTTATCTAATTGTCCATTCTCTGTCTTTTTGCTGGTTTTTCCTCCTCTTACCAAATTTTGAAAGATGAAGCTCCTGGAGGCTTGGCTTGGAATTCTTTCCTCTTCTCTGTTTATCTGTTCTTACTTAGTAAATAAACTATGGCTTCCAATACCAATGACATCCACATGCTGATAATATCAGCCTTGACTCTTCTCTGAGCTGCAGACTCACATCCTTAACTGACAACTTGACTTGTCCTCCTAAATAGGGAGTAGACATCTAAAACGTGACAGGTCCACAACAGGACTGGATTCCCTCCAAACTCTTTGCATTCTTTTCCATAGCAGCTAAAGGGGCAGTTATCTATAAATCAAGTAAGGAACCTACAATTCAGTCTTGATTCCTGCCTTTCTTTCACACTCTGCATACACCTATTGCCAAGTTGTGGTAGTTATACTTTTAGCTATTTCTCACATCTTCCAACTTCTCTTCATATACATGGCTATCATCATAGATAAAACTATGATTACTTACTCCTGGATTATTCAATACTTTCTGCCTTACCTCATTTTCCCTGTTCTCACCTCTCACTCCATAATCTATATTACCCTCTAGTCTGTCTATCTATCTATCTATCTATCTATCTATCTATCTATCTATCCATCCATCCATCCATGTATATATCCACTATCCACATAGTAGATAGAAATCTATCTATCCATCCATCTACCTATCCACTATCCACATATTAGATAAAGATATCTTTTAAAAATCATATCATTCACTTCCCTTAAAAGAAATCCACCAGTGGGTTTCCATTCTAATTTCTTACCATAGTTTATTATACCTTCCATAATCTGGCCTCTACCTACCTCTCCAAACTAATTTCTCTCTTTTTGCCCTTTCTTGTATTCATTGAATAGGGATGTGATTATGAGAGGTGAAGCCAGCTGGAATTCCTGGGTCAGCTGAGGACTTGGAGAACTTTTCTGTCTAGCTAGAGGATTGTAAATGCACCAATCAGCTCCCTGTAAAAACGCACCAATCAGCACTCTGTAAAAACGCACCAATCAGCACTCTGTGTCTAGTTAAAGGATTGTAAATGCACCAATCAGCACTCTTTAAATGGACCGATCAGCTCTCTGTAAAATGGACCAATCAGCAGGATGAAGGCGGGGCCAAATAAGGGAATAAAAGCTGGCCACCCCAGCCAGCAGCTGCAACCCACTCGTGTCCCCTTCCATGCTGTGGAAGCTTTGTTCTTTCACTCTTCGCAATAAATCTTGCTGCTGCTCACTCTTTGGGTCCACACTACCTTTAGGAGCTGTAACACTCACCACGAGGGTCTCCAGCTTCATTCCTGAAGTCAGCGAGACTACCAACCCACCGGGAGGAATAAACAACTCTGGACACGCCACGTTTAAGAGCTATAACACTCACTGCAAAGGTCTGCGGCTTCACTCCTGAAGTCAGTGAGACCACGAACCCATTGGGAGGAACAAACAACTCCGGACGCACCACCTTTAAGAGCTGTAACACTCACTGCGAAGGTCTGCGGCTTCACCCCTGAAGTCAGCGAGACCACGAACTCACTGGAAGGAAGAAACTCTGGACACATCTGAACATCTGAAGGAACAAACTCCAGACACACCATCTTTAAGAACTGTAACACTCACCGCGAGGTTCCGCAGCTTCATTCTTAGAAGTCAGCGAGACTAAGAACCCACTGGAAGGAACCAATTCTGGACATATTTACAAGTCATAGGACTTCTGTATTTTAAGTTTTTCCTATCCAAGCTTTACTTTTTCTTATCTTTTCTGTCTGAGCCTAAATTGAATACCCACTACTTTTTTTTTTTTTTATTATTATACTTTAAGTTCTAGGGTACATGTGCATAACGTGCAGGTTTGTTACATATGTATACTTATGCCGTGTTGGTGTGCTGCACCCATCAACTCGTCAGCACCCATCAATTCCTCATTTATGTCATGTATAACTCCCCAATGCAATCCCTCCCTCCTCCCCCCTCCCCCCTCCCTATGATAGGCCCCAGTGCGTGATGTTCCCCTTCCCGAGTCCAAGTGATCTCATTGTTCAGTTCCCACCTATGAGTGAGAACATGCGGTGTTTGGTTTTCTCTTCTTGTGATAGTTTGCTAAGAATGATGGTTTCCAGCTGCATCCATGTCCCTACAAAGGACACAAACTCATCCTTTTTTATGGCTGCATAGTATTCCATGGTGTATATGTGCCACATTTTCTTAATCCAGTCTGTCACAGATGGACATTTGGGTTGATTCCAAGTCTTTGCTATTGTGAATAGTGCCGCAATAAACATACGTGTACATGTGTCTCTGTAGTAGAATAATTTATAATCCTTTGGGTATATACCCAGTAGTGGGATGGCTGGGTCATATGGTACATCTAGTTCTAGATCCTTGAGGAATTGCCATACTGTTTTCCATAATGGTTGAACTAGTTTACAATCCCACCAACAGTGTAAAAGTGTTCCTATTTCTCCACATCCTCTCCAGCACCTGTTGTTTCCTGACTTCTTAATGATTGCCATTCTAACTGGTGTGAGATGGTATCTCATTGTGGTTTTGATTTGCATTTCTCTGATGGCCAGTGACAATGAGCATTTTTTCATGTGTCTGTTGGCTGTATGAATAGTGTTGCATGATTTCTTTATAGCTTTATTCTAATCTATAAATGTTTTATGTATTTATCTAGGACAGTGAGGGCACTCTGTTTATACCCTCAGTGCTTAATATATTAGGTATCCAAAATGAAAGACTCTGTGGGGGGGCGGTGTGTGTGTGTTTGCAATATTCAGGTATGAATCAAATCACAGAGATGAGATGATTGTCATGGAGGACTGTTATGTTTTTTCTCTCATTATATAATTTTTCATCTCATTTATTTATCTCACATGGTACTTGGTAATTTTTTTTTATAGCGATCAAAGAGCAAGTTAGTAAAGGTAGAGGAAGAAAGATTGTCCTCCTCTGTTCAGCAAATACAGAAAGGCGGTAGCATGTCAAGTGTCATCAGTAGCAAAACAAGACGCCCAGTTGGGAGCTGGTAATAGAAAGGAGGAACACATGATGAGGAGGAGGAACTTCTAAGCTGACTACTGAGAGAAGATGCAAGATCATCCTGAATACACTCCATGCAGAGGAAGCTGAGCCATGGAAGGACAAAGGTGTTCAGTGCTCACTCTTCTTGCTCTATCATGCCTTCAGCTCTCTCCCACTTAGAGCTCTAAGGGACACACTTTGTTTTTATTTTGTTTGCTGAAAAGGAATCATTTATTGAATTAAATAATACACGTTCTTTGTATATGTAGTTGATGTACATTTGATTTTAAAAAGAAACTGTTTGCATTAGGTCACCACAAAGCATATTTATATACTGATATGGTTTGGCTGTATCCCCACCCAAATCTCATCTTGAATTGTAATCCCTATAATCCCCATGTGTCTAGGGACAGACCCAGTGGGAGGTGATTGGATCATGGGGCTCGGTTTCCCTCATGCTATTCTGGTGATAGTGAGTGAATTCTCACGAGATATAATGGCTTTATAAGGGGGTCTTTCCGCTTCGCTACTCATTTTTTTCTCCTGCTGCCTTGTGAAAAGTTCCAAGTTTGCTTCCCCTTCACCTTCTGCCATGATTGTAAGTTTCCTGAGGCCTCCCCAGCCATGTAGAATTGTGAGCCAATTAAACATCTTTTCTTTATAAATTACCCAGTCTCAGGTATTTCTTCATAGCAGTGTGAAAATGGACTAATACACATATAATCATCAATTGTAGGAAAACAAGAAATTAAGTTTCTATGTGATCTCAACAGAAGTACTCTTTCCTTGATCACAAGAAAGTGTATTTTTTAAGAAAGTAAAGCGAATAAGTTTACAGAATTGCAAAGCACTAGAGCACTTTAAGCAAAAACTCTTTATTTTTAAGAAGAAGGTACGATTTCTCATTTTCTATTCTTGGCATACATTTTAACTGTTTCCGATGAAACCCAAACCTCCTGAACCCATTTCAGTGTTATTCAAAATTTAAACTTCTTCTATATTTGGATTAAAAAATCTGTTCACAAATGAGCTGTGCAAATGGATCACTTTTTTTTTTAACTTCAAACTTTCTTTGAATAAATTAAACAGCATAACACCAACATTTCCTCTATAATCGTCAACTGTGATACTAGCTATACATTTATAAACTGTTTTGCAGTCAAGTCAGAACAAGGGTTACTTCTTCATAACACCCAGAAGAGCTATCTGGACGTCTGTTTTCACAAGAGCTTTCTCCACTGGTGGCATTTTATAATTGTAGGGACTATCCAGGTCATAGCCTGTGGTCTCCATGGACCCCTGGGTCAGGACCATGGCCTCCTCCCAGATCTCAGCAAAGTGGAGCTTTTGTCACTCTGCTCCACAGGCTAGGTGGCTTGCTGGGGCAAATGATGGGTGTCTCTTCAGAGCAGGGCATGGCTGACTGAGAAGGTGAGCAGAGGAGAGAGCCGGAAGAACAAGAAAGTGCACAATGAGCCCCTAGAACACACTTTGCAGGCTAATACATGCTAGTTAAGGTTCTTCCCTCCTTTCAATCTTTTTCTCATGCTGTAATATAATTAAATTTTCAAAACACCTGAACCTAATATTGGCAATCTGTTATGTTGACCGGTGTGATAATTATCTGCTGCCTCATGTCAAACTCACATAACATTGCATAATTTACGTTTGCATCTACTAATGATAAAAATGGTAGGAACAAGTTATAGTGATGCAATGTACTAGAGAGTCAAATGTTTAGAATAATAGAGCTTGACATCTGTAGAGAACAAATAAGAAAATATGCCTTAGAATAGTACATAAAAGTGTGTACCAGGAGAACTCTCTTATCTTATGCTTTATTCTGACCATACCCATCATTGCTTTGAAATACAAAATTTCCACAAAGAAAGCAAAAGTGAAATCAAAGGAAGGAGTCTGGAATTTTTCAAAATATGTATGCTGGGAAAGGAAAACAGGAAACTATAACAACATAGAGCAAAATGACAAAAGAGGAGAAAAGCTCTAAATAAACCTAAAAGGGACCTCAGGAAGCAGCTTGTCTATACTTGTTAACTTGTTTCTCAGTATGGGAGAAAATGGAAGTCCGTGGAGTGGGGTGGGGGTCTAGGCTTCTCCCTCTGGGACACTCAGCTTCTGGAGTCCAACAGAGGAGCTCCTTCAGGTCAGGGTCGTCAACCTGCATGCTATTTACATTTGGCGACAAATAAACCTTTGTTTGGTGGGAGGTGCAGGTGGGTGGGTATTGTCCTGTGCTTTGCAAGATAATTCAGTAGGATTCTGGTCTCTATTCATTGTGTGCCAGTAGCATCCTACCCCCCAACTCTCCAGTTGTGACAGTGTCTCCAGATATTGCCAAATATCCCCTGGGGGTCAAAATCACTCCTAGCTGAGAACCACCGCTTTAGAGGATTCTTCCCACAATATTTCTTCTCCTTACTTGCCTGTATTATTTGTCATGGTTTTATTAAGATAACGAAAGGAAATTAAAATGTTAGGAATTGGTATATTTTGTTGCTTAACAGTTAATATGCAAATGTTTGAGAAGAGGAATGAAAGAAATCAAACAATACAAGTTTTAGATGAGCTATAATTCTGACTTGTCTAATGTCATATCATCTTACGGATTTAATCTTTTCTATTCTAAATCGTTCAAACGTGGCAAATGGAGACATTATAGCACTCAATTAGAATTATTGAATTTTAAGGTTTTTTACTTCATCCAAGATTAGAGGGCTTTTTAAAAAGTATGCATGTACTCCTGCACACACCCACGCACTCACACAATACCTATCCGCCACACAACATTGCTGAGAACCCACGCATATACAGGAACGCAGCTCACATTCTTTAGATTTTTTTTTTCAATATTGATGCCTATCGGCTATTGTACGTAATAAACTCATTGTGTATTACAAAACTTCTCTGGGCAGTAAAACAATACACATAGAACACCCTCTTTTTCTTTCAGTTTCCTAATGGAAATAATTCTTTTAGAGACTATCAAGGGTTTATTTCCCTCATCAAGCTTTTTTATGAACAAACCATTTGCTATGTATGCCGATGGCACTGATTATCCTGCATGAAATAGGATACAGTAGTTTCTTGGAGAAAAAAAGAGTAGAAACATACCTGCCAACAGATCTACATGTGATCCAGATTTCACATTTCCCTATAGAATATTGCATTATAAAGAATACGTGGTAAAATTGGAGAATTTATTAGCTCTATTCTGTTAACCATAGCTGAATAGAGCGTGCTGGAAGTATAGTAAGCATATGCTGTATGGTCTTAGCTGAACCTAAGATAAAAGTGCTGGCGTCAGGATGGAAGTATGGTGGGGGTGAAATTTACTTCTCCATGTTCACATATAATGTCTCGTATAAAGTTACTCTAAAGTTTATGTTTTATTGTTTGGTTTTCTAAACAATAATCTTATTGCTTGGAGTTTTCAAATAGAAGACTTCAGAGACAACATGATTTAATCATCAGGAGATGCCATTTCTGTTAACAAAGCAAGTCAGACTAGACTCCTACAATAAATGGACAGTCTCTGTTTTAAGCAAGTGTAGAATTGACTAGAGATCCGAGATCTTAAGTAGAAGGTACAAAAAAATTTATTCTTTTAGTTTTCCCTGGAGTTAATCACGTCAAATGCATTCCCAAGCCTGAAGAAAAGAATAAAACTAAATTAATTTTAATCATGCACATTTATTATTTTGTATTCTGTGTGAAAAAAATAAATACAAAGGGAATATGACTAATTTCAAGGCTTTACTTCATGTCATGCTCCTGAGAATACATTTTTTGGCAAATATAAACATGCTTTCATTTTATTCATGAAACAGTTTACCCAGTACAGCTCTAGGCTTTAATATCTTCAAAAATAATCTCTTCTTAGTATAAAAGTATAGAATTAAAATTTAAGTCCTGATCAATTTCACACACATTAGCCTCCCACAGTGAAGCAATTATTTCCTTTGAGATATTTGCTACTCTCATTTTATAATGAATTTGGTTTATACAAACTGATGAAGATAACAGAATTGTAAAGTTTCAGTTTATAACATCTTGGTATCAGTACATTAAAAAAATCAGTCAACTGGATATTTAGAAACATGCCACAAGTAAGACATTGTGCTAAACTCAGAGGTAGACAAAGGAAGAGTGGGATTATCTTTCTTAAAAGAACTTTAGAAGATTAAACATTTTGAACAGAGTAATCAAATATCTGAACAATATATTAAATCATGTCAGACAAATGTAAACAATAAGAATAATTTAAAGTTTGCAAAGGAATTGAGATCGCCATGGAATTAGTATTCAGGTGTTTTGTGGAGGGCAGGTGAGACCATCTTTAAAACTTGGGGGTTCAAGAAAGATTGTTGAATGGGAACATGACTCAATGGAAGCAGTCATTTTGAAATTGCAATCAGGAGGAAATGTGTGGAATGGACTTGTTTAGAGAGGCAGGAGGCAGAGAGAAGAGCAAGGAAACTGCACCTGTCTAGGTATAAATCAAACCAAAAAAGCAAAGATGAAAGTATTGATTGCCTATTTCCTGAAACATGAGTGGTGTTAGGAGTACAGATATGAGGGAGACATAATAGTGGAGGAGTATGTGATTTAATATGTAACAAAAAATGGTTGTTATTCAAGATATAAGGTGCTATACTAGAGGATGGAAGATTGTTCCCTGGGGATTGAGGAAGGAAAGCATACTAAAATTGGACAATAAATGATAAGTGGCAGCTTGCCAGGATGGAATATAGAGAAGGAAATCCTTGTCAGGGAGTGGAAAGTAGTCACTATGATGCAAAGTAGGAGAAATGAGGCCAAATCCTCCAGTGGAACATAGTTGGTGCATGTTCTTGTGTGGCATGCTAAGAAATCAGGACTTATTCTTTAGTAATGGGAAACTATTGAATTATCTTCCTTGTGTTTTAGAAATAGAAACTTGAATAATGTGGGAGAAAAATTAGAAAAATAAGGGAAATTACTTAAAATGCTCCTGTGAGAACCTCAAATGGACATGTAAAAGACATCATTGATGTTAGGTTCTGCCTTCAACAAATATTTCAGATGTGTCATATTCTGATCCTGTGTGCTCACGTAACACCAAAGTGTTTCATGAATATGAGAGGTAGTGGCCAAGGGTAGTGACTTTAGACTCAAATGCGCTGGGCTCTTTTTAAAGCTCTTCTCTTCACTAGCCGAAGGAGCCCTGGTGAGTTACTCATGTCTATTCCTGTGGTTTTTTCTTTTTTTTTTTTTAATCTATGAAATGCAGGTGATAATGTCTTTCATCTCATGGAGTTGTTGCAAGCATTAAATGGCTTAAAACAGTTGTGTGCATTATGTTTGTTTTAACAGTGACTGGCACAGAGAAAGAACTCAATCCATAATAGCCAGTGGGCAATCTGGCTCCCAGAGTCCATGCTCATAACCACTATACCCTAACAAATAGGTCTGCGATTGAAATAAACAATCTTTTTGGCAATAAGATGACCTTGATTAGGTTTTCAAGGTATGAATTTTTGAATTAGGGTAAAGAGATAATGGATGAATAAGGCACTTTAAAAGAAGGGTCATGATCGGTAAATCTTTGCATGTGTCAGGAAAAGATAAAAGGCAAAATTTGATTTTTCTCAACGTTTTGAACTCGAGTCACCAGAAGAATGACTTTATCATTTGTATAAATGAGATAGAAAGGTTTCTCAATAATGCAGGACCTAACTTACGAGGTTATTGGAACCATAGCAAGATAATTAATGCAAAGGCTTTAGCACAGTGACAGTTACAGTGTAAGCATTCAATAGCTATTCTCTATTATCACAGTTGTCATCATAATCTTAGGATTAGATGAGAGGCATATCTGGATGGCCCTGGAGTCTCATTCTCGCCAGCCTTTATAGCAGTACAGCAAGGAGCTAGCTCAGCAGATCTGAGGGAGCACAAAAGAGAAGTTGCCTGATGTCTACCAATGAGATCCAGAGGCTCTCCTTTTCTAACAGGACAACTTTTCTGGCCTTTGCCCCTAAAATTATGTACAACATTATAGATGCAGGTCTCCTGGTCCTAGGATCTTGGCCACGGTGTTAGCTGACAAGCTGTGCTCAACTGAAGCTAAGATCTTAGGGGACTATGTGAACTTTATTACTTTTCTGCTTGTAGTTTTCCCCATTACACTATATGTTAGATTTGCATGCCAAGAAGCAATAGGAATTTGATGACAAAGAACACGGGGGTGGCTGAGATTTGGCACAGATGCGCACAAAGATTGATAGCAGTAGTTGAGATTGGGAGGTAGCTAAAAATTCACGCCCAAAAGGGGAAGCAATATTCATAGGCAAGAGGAAGTTACGACCTAGAATGATCAAGTCAACATGTCAGGGTTAAAAATAAAATAGCAGAGGATTGGAATGAGGGAAGGAGAGAATTCTGGGAAATGGGAGGTGAGCAGTACTCCAATATCCAGGCAGAGAACTGGCAGCAGGTTATATGTCTAGGGGTAACAAGATCTTGGCCTCTGGACAGAGGTTCAATAATAGAGATCCAATCTGGGAAAGACGCTCAGAAAGCCTGGAAGCGCTAGATGAAAGACTAGAAGTGATTGTAGAGAGAACAGACATCTAGGGAGGTTGTCAGTATCTTTCAGAAAACATCAGAGTCTACCAAGTGCTACAGTAAGAATCTAGGCACAACTGTAATTATAAAATCGAATCATAGAGAATGAATGAAAGGAAAAAAGCACTGACTGGAGAGAAGAAAGAGGACTCAGAAATAGCACAGAATTTCAGTTCGCAGAAGTAGGGTCTGTGTTCAGGTTAGAAAAGGCTCAAGGGAAATATATCAGAATAAAGTAAGTCAGAAAATGTAGTTATGATTGCAGATGGGGCCATATCCACAATTATTTCCTGATACTATGTTTGCCAAAGGGAACTACTTTCTAAGCATGTTGAGTGACTCTCCCAAAAATTTCTTGTGGAAAACCTCGATGAAGAAAGGAAAGAGACCAAGAAATATATGTGGCTAAACATGATATTGAGTCTCCAAAGGAGTCCTCCTTTCAGCTGATCCCAAGGCACTTTCAGAGGCTCACAGAATCGGCAGAATCCCTCCCCCAAGAAGGCTGATTTCCACACTAGTTACAACCAAGCAACAAACAACCTAATGAGCCTACATTCTTCCCAAATTACTTAAAAATTAAAGGCGGGGGAGGTAGGTGCTAGGCAATGATACTATCTCACAGTCTGAATTTCCTGGTCAAGTTAATTATCCCTGGTAATTCTCAACATGAGGTTAATAGGGGGAGTGGGGAGTGGTGTGGAGAAGGTTCCAAACCAATGACTGCTTTGTGGTTTTTTCTGATTATGAAGGTACATCATCCCTGATTGTTTCATGCCAACACTCCTTATTTTGTTAACTATTTGAAACAAAAATAGACACACAATTGCAAAAACATCTAAAGTTGACTTAGATATATCTCTACTATGTAAATCCATATTGCTTAAATTTACTGATTACTCATTTATCCACTACAGAAGTTTCAACCTTACATGAAGTTTCAGCCCTTAACACTTAAATGAAAGATAAAGGGCCACAGTGTATATGCACTTCAGAATATCATTCTGTACATGATAAATACATATAATATTATCTGTTAACTGAGAAATATACCGGCTTTTCAGCAAAGTTAATTTGCTTCTATGTCCTCCCTGTTCTTGCCTTAGAACATCTTCACCTACATGCATATATTAATTTTGGAGTTCCTGGGCTATGCTCTTTGCTATTCCTTCACAATTCATTTTTATTCTCTTAGTATCAACTAGTGATATCTGATTTGGTTTCTCTTTATTTGTACAGTAAACTGAAGCTTTTGAAACATGGTCTGGTTCTCATTGGCACCTTTTCCCTCCATTTTATCCATCAAAGTCACTAAAATTTTATGGTCTTCTTGCAATTTTAAAAAATTATTATACACACATACACCCAACACATTTTATTCATCTTCCCTGAAAAAGACATAGAACATTCTAAAAGGCTCAGAAATCTTGTAGAAACTAGAATGGAAATGGTGTCCTGGAGTGTGATTACAAATTAAAATGTCCCTTTTGCTTTCTAAAGAATAAGTCAACACCTAACATCATAAAACTCTCCCCCAGCCCTTTCTTTTCTTTCATTGTGCACTGTAATGCTTCTATTGATGTAACATGTACACCAGCATTCACTGCAGTATAAGTAAAGGTAGATTTCCACTCAGTTCGCATGATGATGGTATAGCCACCCTGGGAATTGACATACAATAAAAAGTCAGTTGTACGAAGCTACCTGGGAGCAACATAGCATTCACTCAAATGCCTTTTACTGGGTACCATGTGGCTCCCCCAGCAAGTCTATTTGTGAATTCTGGAGAATAAAATCAGCAAAATGTGTTGTAGATATGTCCAAGGATATCTTATTTCTATGTATCTATTTAGATCTAGAACTCAGATCTTTATCTCACACTTTTGGGATCCACTAAGCAATAGAATCTATTCTTTCCAGCTCAGTTCTAGGCTCCTAATTAAAATGAGTACAGTGCTCTATGAATTAGAATTTCTTAGGCTCTGTTTTCCCCCTAAGAATACAGAGCCATGTTTTATCTTTTGTATCTTAAGATGATGGATTTGAGTTTACTAGAAATTTTTAGATATCTACAAGTGCATCAAAAAGTACAAAAATCTAAAAATTTCTTTTTAGCCACTTATTTTGTAGAAGTATGGTGTATGTAGATTATTTGTGAATAAAGTGATGATTTATTTATTTACTCAATGTATTCTTTTATTGAGAAAAAGGAATATGTTGTTACCTGATAGCTAGCAATAGTTTTAAGGGACAATGCTTTTATCTATCTATCTATCTATCTATGTATCTGTCTATCTGCCAATCATTTATCTACTTATCTAGCCAGTTATTTACCCAGGTTGAAAAATAGTTTTAAAATTACATAGACGGTGTGGAATTTGTTCAAAATGAGTTATGAATATTTTCAAATAAACATTATAGACACAACCCCAAATTTCTGCACTTGACTATAAAATGCTCCATTTGTATGTAAATGCAATTGAAATTCTGTTGAAGCTTATTATTTAAGGTGAAACTTTTAAGAAATTGGCTGTACATGTTTCTAAGTAAGGAAATTGGAATTTTTAAATTGATATAACTTATGCTATTTAATTTCCATTTGTAACATTGCTAAGCCTCATACTTTTCAGAAATATCATTTTATCATCAATTGTTTTGTAGCATATTGTTTTTGATTTCTAAAAACAATTGATGTTCACTGTAGAAAGTACAGATATTAGAGAAAATACAATAAAAAGTTAGTATAATGAACTGATAACCCACCAATTAGAGATAATCACTATTAGTATTACTTATTTATTTCATTATGATTTTGAATGAAACAACATTCCTATATTTATAATAATGACATCTAAGTCATAGTCTACTTAAGTTTTTGTTAAAATTTTTATTCATAGCATTGTATTTTACCATATTATTAAATTATATTTAAGAAACACGATTTATAATGACATAATAGTATTCCACATAAAAATACACTTTTTAAAATCACCTGTCCATTTTCAGTAGTTTGTTTTCAATTACTTTTGTTATTGTATATATGTTGTGATAAATATCTCTGGGTACTTCTTTATTTTCTTAGAATCAGAAAAACTTTAATGGATCAAAGGGAAGTAACATCTTTTAAGGCTTCTAATAAATATGGTTTAAACTTGAATTAAAAAATTTATCTTGCTAAATAAGTCTCCAATTATTTTGTTGTAAAACATAATAAAACAAATCTCTTAAATTATTTATAGTAATGTCTAAACATTTAGTTTTTGAGTTATAAGAATTTAAGACAATTTAAAATAATATCAGTATAGAACTGAATATAATTTTTCAGTAAACAACTAAAACATCAAAAATTGTATTTCAAATGAGACCTTTTTTCTTACATGGTGAAAAGGGTATCTCATGGGGCAAGTTATTACTGAACTTTGGAAAATGGTATAAATTAATTTTTTAAATAAATATTAATATGCTGGCTACATTTCCAAATGTTCATAAAATTAAGAACAGAGATATTTTAATTGCTTAGAATAGACACTGCCAGGACTGTTCCCAAATATATTTGCCCAGATTGAACTGGGAACTCTTTCCCAGCATGCTCCCAGCCACACACTGAACCAAGAAAACTCCCACTCCTCCCTTGACACACCCAATGGAATACAATGATTTACAAAGGAAGTTTTACTAACAAGCAAAGTAAATAAAACAAATTCACAAGAGATTTCCTTTGGAGATGAAAATACAAACAGAGGTGATCTTTTCTGATTACATATTTCTGAGACAGTGTGGACACTGAACAGCCATTTGAAAATTGAAGCAATACCTACATTAACAAAACAAGGAGGTTCCAGTACTTGAGTATAAGAAAACAGATAACCTAGGACAGGACATATTCTGAATCACTTTTTGGAAAGGCTTTGTTTACACATGGAGAGAAGTTAACCTTTTTCCAATAAGTGAGAGAGAATATTAAGATAAATCACTTTCTCACCACTATAATCAATGCTGAATCACATGGTATTACCTTGTTAATATTGGCATGCGACAACTGAGTATTGTTCTAAATATGTTTGTATTTAGTGGCATAAAATTGAGTCATTTTGAAATAAAAACTTACTTCAAAAGGTAGGTAGTTTTTTTGTTTGTTTGTTTGTTTGTTTTTGCTATAATTCAGATAGTAATGTACATGAATGCTTCTTTTCACTACCATTATAATATTATAATACTGTTCCCATAAGACAAACTTAGTTTTCCAATATAGAGTGATGGAGGTAATACTTCCAGACAACAACAACTTTTAAAAATTCCAACACTTCAAATAAGAAAAAGAATGTAGGTCAGGTCAGTGTTTTCCAAACTGTATTTAGGACATGAAATTATTACAGTGGGTCATGATCTTTTTTTTTTTTTTTTTTAAGAAAAAAGCAAGAGAAGAGAAAATATCACAATTATCATAGTGTATCTAAAATAGCAAGGTAAGTTTTATTTCACTAAACTTTGTGTCAGTAGATTTTGAGTACGACATAAAATATTTTCTTACTGTACTTTGATCAAAATTATTTGAAAAACGTGGTTCTAGGTCCACCTTCCCCAGGGTTTTGAATTTTAAAGTTAAAATGAAAATTATGCCCAGAATGAACAGCTATTATTCATTAGAACCTTTTAGCACACATTTAATTTTATTTTATCATTTATGCATAGTTAAAAGTAACACATAAATATGTATTCATAAATCAGTAACTGCTGTCCTAAAGAACGTGATATAGTGGGATAAAATCGAGGCTTTTTGAAATAAAAACTTATTTCAAAATGTAGGTAGGGTTTTTGTTGTTGTTGTTGCTTGTTTGTTTATGGCTATCCATCAGAAAAAGTTGATGTTGCAACTTGGAAAATATTTTCATGGTAAGATAACCCACTCCATAAATTGAAGACTACTGGGTTTGACTGAATTTTGTAAGTCAAGTCTACTGTTGATTACTAATGAGACTCTTGAAGACAGTAATCGCAAGTTGGAAAGAAAGATGCAAAGACAGGGTGAACAACATATTAAACATTCTTTTACTTGTAAGATGTACTTAATATTTTAAATTAATTCCCAAAGAACAGTGTTGACCAAGATGGGAAAAAAGGTTTTTGATCCAACTGGGTTACGTTCATCCTGGACCACAGAACTTGTTAAATAAAAACCAAGTTACCAGTATATATTAACAGTATCTGAGAGTCTCTATATTACCTTCTCAGTGCACTACTTTATGTGTATACACCAAAATCTTATCACTGTTTATTTTTCTTTTCTAGATTTTCTGCATTTTCTAAATTCTTTCAATCAAAATATTTAACCAAAGGAGAAATGGACTGACATTCTTCAATGCTCATGCTGATAAGAGTAGAGTAGCTGTGATACAGATACATTTCCCTTTGTTAAAGCAAACATTAGAATCTTGAGTTAACTGTTTTCTCAGTGTTGTCACTTTACTGAATTATTTAGAAATTTAATTGAATTTGATAAAATACATTAAAAGACAGAGGAAATTATCTCCTATGGTTTCCATATGTACTTGTAGATTGAATGAATGAATATAAAATATAACTTTTTTAAATGGTTGAATTTTCTTTTTTTCTTCAACTAATCTTTCTCAAATGTGAGCACTTAGTTTCCACTGTGCATGTATGTGTGTGTGTGTGTGTGTGTGTGTGTGTATATACATATATATGTATATATAAAATGCTTGAAGCAGTAAGGTATTTACACTGGATTATACAATACTATGGAAATCTTTAGATTTCATATCATTTTCAATTAATTTGCACAGATTCTTGGCTAAATTGACAAAAAAACTTCAGTCCATTTTTATCATCTTTAAGCAAATCTATTAAGGTGAATCAATTGTCATGTATTGGATTCCCTTGTTCATTCTATCTTTAATTTTCAGAATAAACACTGCTTAAACTAGGTGAGAGCATGTTGGAGTACTAAATTATACCAAATCAAATTAATGCATGTTTATTGACCACTAGGGTTAGTATCTTATTCTTTCAAATACATTGGCTTCTGTTACATGGAAACCTACCAACAAATCGGGTCTGCCTAGAGACTGCAAGGAGAGAGGCCTTCATAGTAATATTTTTATGTTTAGTCATTAGAAAATAATCATTAATCATAACAATATAATGTGGGAGTTTTTCAACTGTGGCAAACATTTGCTTTTGTTTTTATCTGTTTTTCTGGTCTCTCCAGATATTTCTGATTTACTGTAAATCTCCCTAGGTATACTTGTAAAAGAATGCAGTGATAAAATATGACTAGACATTCAAGGAAAAAGCAAAACTCATAAGCAGAAATGGAGAAAGTGAATATCTAGGTATTTCCCAATAGCTTTTGAGTTCACTAATTTAGGTACATATCTGACATAACAGGTCCTTGTGGCTTCCTTGAATCCTCTCCAGCAATAGATCACACGTTCAGGCCATACACAAACATAAAGCCTATTTTACAAGAAAACGTGTTCTATAGCAGGGGATATTCTGTTAGTTCAAAGGGGTCAGAGTATTGAACTCAACATATATTGGAGCGCACTTCTTACAGGTATTATTCTATAGGCTAGAGACAGAAGAAAAAGGAGCATGGTCCCTGCTCTCAAGGAGCATGGAATCTAAAGGGGAAATGAGAGGGACAAAAATCATAGTGTGTTAGAAACCATGTCAGGTACGTGCATGGGATGCCATGAGTGTATATGGTATATTCGGAAATCAGAGTCCATGGTCACCCAGTTGAGCTCTCTGTCATGACTCCTTTCAGTATCTGTTACACCTGTACTAAGTGTTCAGTAAATGTTAGTTTTCTCCGTATCTCCCATTTCTAAGTAGTTCTTCACTATATATATATATATATATATATATATATATATATATATATATATACACACACACACACACACACATACACACACACACACACACATATATATAGTATGACTATTGCAAAGACTATCCCAAGAAAAATAGATGAAAACAGTTACTATTTATCAGTCCAATATTGAGACTAATTTTTCTTTGTTTATAATATCTCAATTTACAATATCACCTTTCTTTGTACTGTATTTATCAAAGAACATTCCAAGGTTGTGAAGTTTATTCAAATAACAAGAATATTACCTAAGCTTCCACTTGTCATATCACTATAAAGCCAAATTTAAAATTATCCTATTTTTGGCTAAGCCAGTCTTCCATCAGTTGATACACAAATCTTGTCATTCTACTTCATATTCGCTTTCGTTTTCTTTTCCAACCATTCACATAATTTTAGTAAGATCATTTTGAAGTTCTGACTCCAGCAGTGGAATATTCCTTAAAGTTAAAATTTGTATAATCCTGTTACTAATAGTAAAAGGTACACGAATGTTCATAAAGAGAAAATATACCAGATACCATTGTGTTTTTAAAATAAACATTCTTTGTTTTCGAATATAAATTATTCACTTAAAAGAACAACAATTTCTCTGTTAAAATAAACTAGCATCGGTAAGGAATAGATTTTGCTTTTCCAATCTCAATGAACTTTCTCCTTCACCTATGCCTTGTCCTCTCAGCAACTTTCCAATTCAACTTGGAAAGTTGAATTTTCTTATTCAATCAACACACATTGCAACCAAGTAAGTGTCTTGAAGACCTGAACTAAAACCTAATCCTGAGAATGTAACACCAGCAAAACCAAACCAAACTCCACATTAGCTTTGGAAATTGCAATCGCAGTTTCAGGAACAAATGTCAAATAGCCTTCACTGACCTGAGGAAATATCGATTTGACTCATCTTGGTCTGTGTGATGTTGATGTGAACACCCACTTTGCTTTCAGTGAGGTCAATCTCCACATTGCCCAAATTATCCGCAAAGTGACTGAAGACCAGGAGACCATTGGGGTTCCATGTCCTAAACTGGAAACTGACGGAGAACAGGTCCTGGTTAAGCCGTCCGGGTACCTCCAGGTAACTTGTAGCATTGAAAAAGACAGGCACTGTATAGGGTTCCACACAAGAGAAGCTCAAATTTCCCTGTAAAATAGAAAGACAGGCTCTGAGGAAAACAGAATAAAATAAACATCCATGTAAGACCATTGATGAAGGTATAGTTCTACAAGTTTTGAAGCACAGCCCGAGCCTAAGTGAAATTCACACGCAGCAGCAGTGCATAGATTCAGTGACTGGATGCACCACCATCAATCTGCTTGGAGTGTAAGGCCTACTATTGAGCAGCAGTTGGCTGTCTAACTATAACAAGCAGCTTCTGTCATGGGATTGACAGCCAGACAGCCTGCTGTGATAGGCTGACGATGAGTTGTAAAGTGTGTATATGTGTTGTGGGTGTGAGTGTGAATCACGAGACTTTCTGAAGATAGCAAAGCTGCTGCTGGCCAAACATAAGTCAGGTAGAGAGATGCTATGCCCTATTCTGGGTGGTAAAAGCCGACATTAATTAACATAGTACTCTGGTCTCAGTGGGGACTGTGGTCATATGTTTGTTATTTATGAAACAGATATTTTAGGGAAAATATTTTTGGATTTTTATCTATATACCTTGTATGTACATATATACATAGATAGATATTAAGTTTTCAGCATTAATGTAATTGTGGTTATTGGAGATTATTTTATTATCCAACTCAAAATTCCATTTAAATTCCCATGAAATGTGCTTATATTACAATGCATTAATTCCTGTGGAACTAGCAGTATAAATGGGCTAAATGGAAACAAAACTTGCAATAATTCAGGCTTTCCCCTTCTCTTCTATACGCCTCCTTCTTGGTATAAGCAAAAAAAACCAAAAAAGCTTTATCATTCAGTTACACTAAATTTTATATTTCAGTGCCTAACTATATTCCCTTTACAGATCTAGAAATCTGTATTTGCTTCTAACTTCTTTTATCCTATCGTAATATTTTAAGGAACGTAATTAGATGACATTTTCATTGGCTCTCTCTCTCTCTCCCCCCCCATGTATATATACACACACATATATATATGTATATTTTTTAACAACACCATATATATATATATATACACACCAGATGCTGATTTCTTCCATTTTAGCGCATTAACCATTAAATCTAAGGCAGGCTGTCTCTCTGAATTAATATTCAAATTAAATTTTCTCTGTACGTTCACAGACGATTATTTTTAAATGCCTGCTTTTACTGATGAAAAGAACTGCCTATGCATAATAACTGAGATTTTATAACTGACCACATACTTCTTTTGAGGGGATTGTCTCCCTAGCAAAATTAAAGATCCTGCCAGAGTAATGGCGCTGACTCTGGAGTCAGTGCATAATGAGGGAATGAGTGTGCTTGGGAGAAGAGGAGGTAGAATGAGCGCTGAGTCAATTTCACTGAAATATCAGCACCCAACATCTTTGAAAGTAAATTTCTTATATAAACACTTGCCTTTGTAGGGTTGCTTGCAAAATGTCTATTTGTCTCTATCCCATCTAAGATTTTCTGTATTGTTAAAATAAAATGTAATTATAAAGCATAATCAAACTCACATATTGTGAATCCATAATCTTTTTTTATTCTTTTATTTTTGGGGAGACAGAGTCTCAGTCTGTTGCCCAGGCTGGAGCACAGTAGTTCAATCATGGCTCACTGTAGCCTCAAACTTCTGGGCTCAAGTGATCCTCCTACCTCAGCCTGTCAAGTAGCTGGGGCCACATGCATGCACCACCATGCCCAGCTAATTTTTAATTCAATTTAATTTATTTTTTTAATTTTAATTTTCTTAACTTGTTGTAGAGACATGGTCTCACTATGTTGCCCAGGTTGGTCTCAAACTCCTGGACTCAAGTGATCCTCCTGCCTTGGCTTCCCAAAGTGTTGGGCTTACAGGAGCAACCCACCATGCCCAGCTATAAATCTATAATTTATATCTCCTACTCATAAAATAAAATAAAAGCGATTTTTCTCATAAAATAATTTTTTTCCATGTTAAACCTCAATGTTTTCATCTACAAAATGTTTGTATCCTTCTTGTAGTATTGTTCTCAGATCATCCTAAATGTAAAATATAACTTGCCTAGCACACTACCTGTTGCCTATAAATGGAGCTATTATCATTTTTCCATGTAATCAATATACTTTATGAGAAAATTTAATCAAAGTTCAAGTTTTAATTTCTAGTATAAATTTATGATTACTTTAAGGAAATTATTTATTAAATAATCATTTGCCTTAAGTTATTGTTTTAAACTTTCTCATATCCAACCCAAACTGTTTATTTGTTCAGGGATTTTCACTTGTCAAGTCATTTTATGAAACCCTAGGCTCAAATCTGAGGCAATGAGACCATCAGAGCTCTTTTAGAGCAGAGTGCAAACACTCATGACATTATTCTACTTCTAGTGCATAATATCTTCTTATTGTATGGGTTTCTGGAATTTTAGGCTCTCCCAAATAGCCTCTCTGGGCTAAAGCAGCTCCTGGTCTTGCAGAGCCATAAGAAACTCTCATACTAAAATTGTAAACTAAGTATCTTTTAGGGATGTTGAGTAGTGTCGTTTGGAGGCAGGTGCACTGGGGCTTTCTTTGACTTTTGCTCTCCTTCCAAAATCTAATGAAACCTGGCACCAACTCACACAAGAGGCAGACAAAAATCACAGTGAACTTCTGTGGCACAACTTTTGCTATGCAGTGGAAATCAAGCTTTATTTAATTGTATAATATTTAGTCTGGTTAGAGATTTGTTAAAAAAGATATTTATTTACATATTTGAACAAATTACCTTCAGAAGCACAGGAGTAAATATAATAAAGTCCCTGATTAAAAAACTTTAAAAATATTAAATTAAACCATAAGCAAGTAACTTAGAGCATATGTGATGAGATATTTGAAAACATGATGCTGTCAGTTTAAGGGCTGCTAACTGCTAGGATGAAGCACGTGCTGAAGTGTATCTGTTCTCCTGCCACAAGTCATCCAGAAATATTGAGTCTAATGTTCTGTGCTCCATGGGAATAAAACCTACCACCTACTTCGGGCTCGTCCTATTTTCTATTCTCAAAGAATAGCAAGTATCTACACTATTTCTGAAAACTCTAATGTTTGTTTTACATCATTGTGCCCAAACACAAATATGATGAAAAATGTCATGATTTTGTTGTTCAATACTTCAAAAAACAAAAAAAAGTTACTTGATTTTTTATAGACCAATATTTTGAGGATGAAAATTCTTACCACATTTGAGGGCTCTAATTTCTTCCTTCTGGCAAGATCAGTAATGTTGATGCCATTGTAGTTGATACTTTCCATGCAGCCTTTGAAATTCTTTCTACCACTGGAACTGGGCTTGCCAGAGAAAGGGATGCCTCCAAAGGTTATCTTTGAGAAAAAGAAATTAAATGTAAACATTCACATTGTGTTATGATAAACTAGACAAAACTATGAATACAGTCAAGGTCAAGTAGCTATACCCCAATCAAAATACACAAATATTATAGCATTCTGCCTCCAAAATCCATGGCATATTAAATTATGTTGTTGATGAAGTGTCTAATGGAGTCATTCATTCTAATAATTAGATTAAAACTTGAACAAAAAAAAGTAATGATCCTTTGCAATTTTACTGCCCCAGAAGCATTTTATAACTTTTCTTGAGAATATTTAAAAGATTTTTTATTCAGCAAACTTCTTTTATGAAATCATATTTGACATATATTTTTATGTTTATCATTCAAAGACATACTATCAATAAATGCCTCCAGTAAGCATGAGGTAATCAGCACTAATTTAATAAGCTGATAAAACTGTAGCCCAAAGCAAGGGATATCATATTTACCCTATGCAGACTTGTAGTCTAATGACCATTATTGTCAAAAATTCATTAGATTTATTTTAGACGTAGAAAATAGTTCAAAAAATATCATTACAATATTGATTAGGGACCACTTAGGATTTGGGAACTCAAAGTTGAACAGTGTGGGCTTAAAGATATTATAGGTCTTTTAAATCCTAAGAAATAAGACAGTGCTGCTTACTGTGTTCCTCTGGCTGCTACCACTTATAGAAAGAAAATATCTATTTCTTATATATTTTGATCAATATATATTATAGCATTAAATCTACATGATACAAAATTGCATTTAGTATTTGCATGGTGAAGGATGACATTTACTATGAATAGTAAATTAGTAGTAAACGAAGCCAACTGCTAAATATAATTATAATATCAAGATATATGATACTTGTAATATATATCTTTTAAATTATCATACAGAATTACCATTATCTATTTTTTTTTTTTTTTACTATCAGCTTCATTAAAATGTCAGAAAATATTGTGTGGTCCAACCATTTCATTTTCAATGAGAATATATAACTATAAAGAATCAATGACAGCCTAATATCATACTATTGGTTACATTAGGGATTGGGGTTAGAACTCACCAAATTGTTAGGAATCTGTTAACTTGAGCCTGTGGTGCTTTTCCAGAGCATGTTTGATGGGGTGAAATGAAAGCAATGAAAATGAAAAAATGAAGTGAAGACATTTTTAAAAATTGGGACTTCATATTTGAAGCATAAGTCAAAGATTCTGTGTTCTGGAAGGTCCATAAACAAATTATGTTCTATTATTTAGTATTATGGCATCTTAAATGCTTAATTAGTTTTAGAGGGGGAAACACAAATTATGGTTTATGAGGTGATGGTAAAAATAAACAAACACCTCATTTAAAATAAATTATTATTAATGGTTAGCTGAATATGTATTATTTGCCACAGAGTTCATGTGTAAGAAGGTAAAAGGAAAATTGAAAAAAAATATATCCCAAAGAATCAGAAAACTACAAAGAAGAAATAAAGAGTAATCTGAAGTAGAATTATTGGGGAAATGTTTTCAACCTGCACTGAAATGAACATATTAGGTACTACCTAAGCATACCTAGTACCAAAGGCAATCATTTTTGATACTAAAATAGAGTACTATGTCTTCTGTTTATAATCTTTTTGATCAATTTTTCCCCAACTGACAGTAATATCATCAATATATAATATTATTAAACATATATTCCTCTGTGTGCATATTTCTTTAATTTGAACCTTTCACTTTCTTCAGGGGATTCAAATTATCCTTACAGTTTCTCTGCTTTCAGCAACTCTAGGCACAAGTCCACCTCATCAAGGTGCTCTGGAAAAGCAATGCAGGCTCAAGTTTAAAGATACTAACGAGTGAGTTCCGACCCCAATTCCTAAGGTAACTAATGATAGGATATTAGGTTGTCATTTACTCTTTCTAGTTATAGATTCTCACTGGTGGGCCGGGCACGGTGGCTCACGCCTGTAATCCCAGCACTTTGGGAGGCCGAGGTGGATCACCTGAGATCAGGAGTTCGAGACCAGCCTGATCAACATGGAGAAACCCCGTTTCTATTAAAAATACAAAATTAGCCGGGCTTGGTGGCGTGTGCCTGTAATCCCAGCTACTTGGGAGGCTGAGACAGGAGAATAGCTTGAACCTGGGAGGCGGAGATTGCGGAGAGCTGAGATCATGCCATTGCACTCCAGCCTGGGCATACAGAGAGACTCCGTCTCAAAACAAACAAACAAAAAAAAAAAAAACAAAAAAAATTTCTCATTGGTAAAGTAAACTGGTTGGACCACAGAATATTTTCTGACATTTTAATGAAGCTGATAGTAACCAATATTGTTGCAGTTGAACGATTAACATTCCATTACTCCTGTGGCTCATATGATACATTTATCAATGCTCTTGCCACCCAATAACCTTGCCTCTGAAGAAATAACTGCATTAACTATTTTGTTAGCTTTCAAGTGTTCACAAAGTGTGGCAGGGACGATCGGATACTTCTGCGTATCCTTTCTTCCCACCCTCATTAGGGAAAAAATAATGCTTTTCAGCTGGGCACATTGCTCCCAGTCAATATAATAAATTATCAACTTATTTGAAGCTAGTTTTGGTCTCATGATATTTAAGTGGAAGGGCTGTATGTGATTCTAAGAACTGTCATTAAGAGGTGGAGGGCACAGTCTTGCTTCTCTTCCTTCTTGCTAGCTGAAGTGCAAAGTGAAATGTTAGCAGTGGTCTTGGAGTGATTTGCAACAGGGATAGAGGAAGAGCAGGATGAAAAAGGACTGTGATCTTGAAGATTGTGGAGGGGCCATTTGAAGCTAGGGCCACCTGCCTCCAGTATTCTTTTACATAAAGCAGAATAAATGTGCATCCATTAAATGTAGCCTATGTAATCTTAATTCACATATATTTTTTCTATTACTTCCTGTTGCCTCCTCACATAACCCTATGTGAAGAATGCGATTAAATTCATTTCATCAAAGGGGAATATGAATTGTTCACTGTCACACAACCATTAAAGGGCAGAAACAGATTCCAACTCGGGCTTCTCCTCTGATTGATGTTCTTCCTAGCCAGTCTGTGGTTCTGCAATGATCAAGAGAGACTCATTCCTCTACTTCCCTAGCAGAGCTGTATTGCAAAAGATAACAGCATAATATCCACAGTGGGTGTGCTCTGAAGAACAGAGAGAATCTAGGCCAAACACCATTTTGCTGCTCTGCCCTTTGGTTTTTATTGGCTATGCTGAGGAAAAATGAAGTGAAGTGTACCTGTATATCACCACACCAGTCTCAGGCCACCCTGTAGCTAGCAGACTGATTGCAGGTGATGATTGGCCTACTTCTGCCGTGTACGCAGCTACAAGAGGAGGGGAGGAGACAAACTCTTAGGACTAGGTCACAAAAAATGTCCACATAGGCCGGGCGCAGTGACTTAAGCCTCTAATCCCAGCATTTTGGGAGGCCGAGGCGGGCAGATCACGCGGCCAAGAGATTGAGACCATCCTGTCCAACATGGTGAAACCCCGTCTCCACTAAAAATACAAAAATTAGGGCCAGGCGCGGTGGCTCACGCTTGTAATCCCAGCACTTTGGGAGGCCAAGGCGGGTGGATCACGAGGTCAGGAGATCAAGACCATCCTGGCTACCACGGTGAAACCCCGTCTCTACTAAAAATACAAAAAATTAGCCGGGCGCCAGGGTAGGCGCCTGTAGTCTCAGCTACTTGGGAGGCTGAGCCAGAAGACTTGAACCCAGGAGGTGGAGGTTGAAGTGAGCCTGGATCACGCCATGACACTCCAGCCTGGTGATAGAGTGAGACTTCATCTCAAAAAAAAAAAAAAAAAAAAAAAAAAAAAATTCCACATAGAGTTACATCAAAGGAGTGAACTTGTATTCCATCACTTCTTTCACGATGTTCCTCTCCAGGAATTGTGGTAAATATGTTTAACTTATGCTAGCAGTGCTCTGCTGAATCCCCCGCATACTGGTTCACAAGAACCAACTGTTAAACAGAGCTATTATTAAAACTTCCACTACATAAGTATAAATTAAATAAATTACATGAAACACAACACTCATAACTATTAAGAATTTATCTCTACACTTTACTTTCATATAAGTTATTGAGGTCATTTACATTTATTGCAACCATATGATGGAAATATCATATAATTGTGTGCTGTTAGGCACCTCTTCCCAACTCCCGGCTCAGTTCCATATATGGTAGCAAGAAATCAACCATGGTGGGAAATTCGCACCATGAAAATTAACAACTGCTATATATCAGGGCATTCCTCTGACCATTCCTCCCTGGAGAGAACTGGTTGTTAAGCATCCACCAGCACACCCCTACCTTTGGGCCTCTATGCCTTTGTCCTTAGTGTACTCTGGAAGAATAAAGGCAGAATAATTTTGGGGAAGCAGGACATTGAGTCGTCAGGTTCTGTGAAGATAACAAGACCACCTTTCTCTTCCTTTAGGCCAAAGCCTTTAAATAGTTCAGTAATGAACATTACATAATTTGTATTATTTTAACTTTGAAGCTAATTTTCATGCAGTCTGTGAGGTTTGAGTGTAGTTAGTGTGTGGATATATCAAGGAGATAAGTGCAACAAAACTAGAGACTGACTCTAATACAGTCCCTGAAGTGTTTTGTTGTTGTTATTGTTGTTTGTCTGTTTTTTGTTTTGTTTTGTTTTTGAGATGGAGTTTTGCTCATGTTGCCCAAGCTGCAGTGCAATGGCATGATTTTGTCTCACTGAAACCTCCGCCTCCTGGTTTCAAGCGATTCTCCTGCCTCAGCCTTCCAAGTAGCTGGGATTACAGGTGCCTGTCACCATGCCCGGCTAATTTTTGTATTTTTAGTAGAGACGGGGGTTTCATCACGTTGGCCAGGCTGGTCTCAAACTCCTGACCACAGGTGATCCACCCGCCTCAGCCTCCCAAAGTGCTGGGATTACAGGCATGAGCTACCATGCCCAGCCCAGTCCCTGAGGTTTTCTCTAAACAAATAAGCAAAGGGAGTCCCTTTCCATTAAGAAAAAGGTGTAGCAATATAAAGGTAGGCACAGCCACTTTTATTCATGCCAATAATTGCAGTCTAAGAGGACAGTAATCTGGCAGTAGCCAGAAATGTTAAGTCTACCCTGATTCTTTGTCAGTTAATTTAAATTTCTTACTAGTGTTCTTGTCTAATAAGTCAGTTCCAGGTATTTTAGTCTATATCCGCAGCTCTCAAACATGGCAGTGTATATAGATGGGCTTCAAGGTGTCCATGAAACTGCTGATGGAATATAGAAAGTGTTATGTGTGCACGAATATTCATAGACTTCATCACACACTCAACAAGGTTTATGACCCCAAATTTTTAATTTGGTTTTTTGAAAATTAGAATTATATTTTCTCATTCCGAATGTTCCAGAATTTTCACCTCTTCTATGGTATTTCAAAGTTTATTAATGGAGGATGAATAATTCATCTTTAGGATCTCTCATACATTGGGAGATAAGTCACATGAGCCAAGATACACACTAACTTAGAGAAGATAGAAATTTCTGGGATTTTCACATACATTTTCTTTTAACAATCAGTTTGCTTTTAAGAGATTTCTTTGGGGGGAGGGTACAATATTTTCCAATAACCTTAAATTCATTTAATGTTAATAAAGTCTCCATCAGTGTTTATATAGCATATTCTATTAATTTTTTATTTAGGAATATATATCGTATATTCATATTGCAAAAAATAGAAACTATTTAAACATAAAGAAAATAGAAAACACAGCTATTAATCCTGTGTTTTCCATTTATTTTATGATGAGCATATTTCATATTCTTAAAAAATTATACACGAATATACATAACACACACATATATACATGAATATACCCCCAATTTCAAAACTGGGGGCCAAGGAACACGAAGGTGGTGCAGAAAGCTAATAGGGGTGCCATAGTATGTTTGAAATTTTTAAAGAAAACACAACAGTATTTGACACCTTTTGGACATTGTGTGAAACTCTAGCTTAAGGTAGTTTACTGTTCCAGTATTAGATAATGTGTCATTCCTTTTAATTACGTGCTTTTTGGATTTGGTCATTACTCTGATTTAGACAGAGTATCATGTAAGTTAAAAGTGGAACAGAAAATGAGGATGCTAGTGGCAAATCTGATCCCCATTCTGACAGGCATACAGTACAATAGCACTCATCCCATTAGTAATAATTGCTGTTGTTTAAGAATGAAATAAAAATCTTTCACTTTTATTTTATGTTTATTTCTCCAAATGGCTACCAAAGTCTTAGGACATACATTTTTAAGTTGTTTGGACCTGATGGCTCAGGACTGCTGTGGAAAAAGTTCAAAGACACTAAGGGCTATGTGAACTAAGAAAGTGTGGAAACTTCTGGCTAAGTAATAGCATTGCCTCCCTTTTATTTTACCATTCTGCTGATTTTGTATGTCTAGTGTTATCCTTTTCTCCTAGGATGTATAATACTGTGACAAACATCTTTTTTTCTTTTTTCTTTTCTTTTTTTTTTTTTTTTTTTTTTTTTTTGAGGAGGAGGAGTTTCGCTCTGTTGCCCCGGCTGGAGTGCAGGGGCACATCTCTGCTCAGTGCCACCTCCACTTCCCGGGTTCAAGCGAATCTCCTGCCTCAGCCTCCTGAGTAGCTGGGATTACAGGCGTGTGCCACCACAATTGGCTAATTTTTGTGTTTTTAGTAGAGATGGAGTTTCACCATGTTGGTCAAGCTGGTCTCGAACTCCTGAACCCGTGATCCGCCCGCGTCAGCCTCCCAAAGTGATGAGATTACAGGCATAAGCCACCGCGCCTGGCCGACAAACATCTTAAAGAGCTCACCTACATATATGATTAACATTTTTAATGGTTATTTTAAGGTTGAATTGCTCTCCAAATAATTTTAAAATGTGATATATCTATTCTTAAGCTATGGGAATATATTTTTATTTATATAAACATGATCAATGATTATTTTTAATCTCTAATTATTGACAAGATAATATATGTCTTTTTGTTCATAGACAATCGTTTTAAAATAGTCTGTATTTTACTTTATTGCTTTTGTGATATTGACTCTGAGAAAACAGAGCTTGACAAAAGACCCATCTACAGTCGTGTGTTTCTAAATGACTTAATATAAACCAGAAACTCGGATTTCTTATTCAATACTTTATAATAAATATTAGACAACCCTCTGTATATAATGTACTGCACATTCTCAAGGAGAATTGATAACATGATTAACTATAAATGAAAGGATTACAAATTAAATTTATTCTGAATTTATTAAATGACCTAGATAGCACGGTCTGTCTCTTCAAATTACTACTTTGGTACTAAGATTTTTATAATATTTCGAGTACTCATGATTATAAATTTAGAAATAAAATGAAACAAATTAACTAGGTTTTTAAAATTGTCAGTGTCTTTTTGTTTAGAGAAGAAAATAAAAATGGTATAAGTCGTAATACAGTTAACAATAATACAATACAGTAGGAGAGTGACTCAGTTGCTCGACATTTTATCACAATTTCTACGTCATCATGTGTACCTCGTAGTCCAAGTCCAGGTAGTCAAATTCTCCGTTGGTGCGGAAATGCTGCATGCTCCTGTCCAGCGTGAGGTTAATGCTCCGCCCCTGGCGCTCAATGACCACAGAGTGCCAGTGGTGGTCATCCAGCAAACTTCCGGTCATCACTGATGTGTGGCCATATATGGGGCCAAGCTGGTTGCTTCCTGCGTACACAGGAGTGAAAAAGAAACAACGCCATGATACTTTGGCCAACTCTGTGAAGCAGAAGGTCTTTCATTTACTGCCCCTAGAGGCTGATATTCCATCAAAGCTCTATCCATTCGAGTTAACCTGGGATACCAGTAAGTAATGACACTTAAAAATACTTCATGTTCAAAGTACATACAAGTTATTAAAGATGGAAAAAAAGTACTTTTTAAAAAAGGGGGAAAATGAGTGTTTTATGACTGTGCAATGAATTCTGCTAAATTTTGGTAGGTTTGTTATAAAGTCCAGTGCCACGTGAGTTTTTACAGAAGTCTGCCGGGTTCTGATGCTGGCTCCACTGTTAGCTTGGGGTCCAGGGCAAGTTGAGAATGCTTGGTCTCCATTTTCTCATATATACAATAGGGAAGATAATAGTACCTGCTTTGTAAGGTTGCTTGAGGATTAAATGAGTTACTATAGGCAAAGAATTTAATACACTTTCTGGCATATAATGAACATAACTGTTACCTGTTAATCTTTTATTACTGTTACAATTATTATTAAGACCACACAGCATGACCATTTTTAATTTTCGTTGCCTCCAAAAGCCATTGTTGTAAAGAGAACACTATGTGATTGTTAATGGCATAGAAAATTTACTTATCTTTTAATTAAAATGATAACATTAAGAATTATATATGTAGGCCGGGCGCGGTGGCTCAAGCCTGTAATCCTAGCACTTTGGGAGGCCGAGACGAGCGGATCACAAGGTCAGGAGATCGAGACCACCCTGGCTAATACGGTGAAACCCCGTCTCTACTAAAGAATACAAAAAACTAGCCGGGCGACGAGGCGGGCGCCTGTAGTCCCAGCTACTCGGGAGGCTGAGGCAGGAGAATGGCGTGAACCCGGGAGGCGGAGCTTGCAGTGAGCTGAGATCCGGCCACCGCACTCCAGCCTGGGTGACAGAGCCAGACTCCGTCTCAAAAAAAAAAAAAGAATTATATATGTAGCATTTAGTTTTGAAATCAGATCTCCATAGCAACACAACTATAAATCAAGTAAAAGATTGTTAGAATCCAACACGTTTATTAAGGTCGTCCCTGGATACAGTTTACATATTTTGTTTCATCTATGTTGTCTAACCAAGTATTGCTTTTTATGGTCAGGCAAAATTAATCACTATAAAAATATAACAGGGTTTCAGAATAAATAACATAATGGAAATAAGAGATAAACAATTGACTGTCACATTAAATTCTTCCTTTCTTTTCCTTTCCTTTCCCTCCCCTCCCCTCCCCTCCCCTCCCCTCCCCTCCCTTCCCTTCCTTTCCTTTCCTCCTTCCTTCCTTCCTTCCTCTCTTTCTTTCCTCTCACTCTTTCTTTCCTTTGCCTCCCTCCCTCCCTTCCTTCCCTCCTTCCTTCCTTGTCCTTCCTTCCCTCTCTCCCTCCCTTCTTCCTTCCTTCCTTTCTCCTTTTGTATGCTAATGCCCCCATACTTTACATCCTTCTATTATCTTCCTAGAACATCTTTTCTTCATTTATGGTGATGAAATAAAATGTTGATGTGTGATGGTAAATCAGTGTGTATGTGTAAAATGAAACAAGGAAAAGGAGAGGGAAAAGAGGAGGAAGAGGAAGAGAAAGAAAGAAAATTCAGAACTATTTAAGCGAAAAGGTCACATTGAGGTTTATTACTTTAAATATTTACACTAGAAGACTGAGCAGCAGGCAGATACGTCTAATATTTAGGTAACTGCATTAAAGAATGGCAGTAGATATTTGAGTGCATATTTCTCTCTGGCTGTTGTAAATTCCAGTCAGTCAGTAAACTGTTTTCCAGTGTAAAGCTAATAAACTTTTTTCGGTAAGGTCACGTAGTCAGTTATTTCTTTGAAAACAGTAATATCATACCACTATAAGACACAGTTGATTTTAAAAGGTTACTCTATGTGTTTCATTTGGGATAAAAAATGGAAAGTTTGAAAAAATAAACATCTTTAGATATAATTCAACTGCAGTGTGTGTGCACACACATGTGCATGTGTGCATATTTTGTGTGCATGTTTTATGGAAGTACACATATTTTATTTCTGGTTACTCTCCCCCGCTCTTCCTTCTTTTTCTCTATTGGGTTTTGTTTTAAAAATAATTTCAGGCTATTTTCCCCCGGTAGCACAATTAATACACGTTCCTTATTACAAGTAGAGAATATTATGAAGAAACAAGTGAAATGTAATGTAAAAATATTTCCACCTCTACAAATAATTTGGTCTATTTCCTTCCATATATTTTCCACAAACAGTCATGTACCACATGATGACATTTCTTTCAATGATGGACTTCATATGTAATGGTGGTAACATCAAATTTAATACTGTACTTTCACTGTATCCATTGCATTTTTTTGACATGCAGATACTTACCAGTTTTCCACACAGTGGACTAAACTATTCTGTACAGTAACATGCTATACAGATTTGTACACTAGGAGCAATACGCTCTACCATATAGCCTAGGTGTGTAGTAAGCTACACAATTTATGTTTGTCTTTGTATACTCTTGTGTTTACAAAGTGTTGAAACTCACATAGAATTTCTCAGAATGCATCCCCATTTTAAAGTGACACATGACTACATATATTTAATTAGATTGATAGATTGATAGATTTTATATCCTACAGGTTTTGTTTAATATTATATAATATCTCCCCATACAATTAAAAGTTAGCACAGACATTTTAAATGCTATCAACATATTTCTATGTGTTTAATTTTTTCCCAATTTTTGACAATGTAATTAATGTTGCAAATTACATATTTGGACTTAAATCCTAGTGGTCATTTCTCTTTTTAGCTTATGATTTTTGGACCAAAATACTGTATTGTAAGAGATTTCAAATGTCCGAAGGCATATTGTCTAGCTATTTTCCTGAAAATATTTTCTGACTTGTAGAACAATACAGAGGATCCTTTTTGTCAAATACTCACCAACACTGATTTATCACTTTAAAATGTATTTACTTAGTTGACAAAAATTAAGCATTGGGTGTTTATATTTTTTTCTTTTATGACTTATCTCGTATATCATTGGCCTCTATTTTCTCCTAATGTCTTGGCATTATTATGCAGTGGTATAATTTCTTATTCATGATTGATATTAAACCAGTATATTTGACATTTGTATCTTCCCAGGTTTTGCATGCATTTTAATGTTACTTTTATTTTAATGTAAAAAATAACATTTTATGTAACTAAGTGATACAGAATTTTGTATGACTTTTCTTCTTTGTTATAGAAGCTATTGTGTCTATAGGATCAGATCTTTAATGTCAAAAGTTTTATAATCAAGGGCACATCTTCAAGGTAATGTATCATTACCAGTAAAAAGAACCTAAGTGGAGTTGCGATTTTTAGTATAATACTGTACTTCAGAGTAATAAAAGTTAATACATGGGATACAAGTCATATTCAGGAATGTTTGGACCACTCAAATTGGTAATTGACAAATAAGTCAAATAGCCTAGAATTTTTAACCAATCAAGAGAAACAGGTGAGATAGGGGCCAAGATGGCTGAATAGAAGCAGCTGAAGTCTGCAGCGCTCAAGGAGAGGAATGAAAGGGATGAGTAAAGACAGCACTTTCAACTGAAATATTCAGGTTCTCACACTGAGATGGATTAGGGAAAAACCTCACACATGGAGAATGAAGAAAAGCAGGATGGGGCTATGGCCTACCCAGGAGCAACATGGAGTCATGGGAACACCCAACCCCTGCCAAGGGAAGCAGTGAGTGACTAAGTGACCCCAAGAAATCATGCTTCTCCCGTGGATATTAGCAACTCACAGATTAGGATATTAGCAACTCACAGATTAGGAGACCCATGACACCAGAGCCTTGGGTCTGACACACAGAGCTGTGTGGAGTCTTGGCAGAGCAACCGCTCAACCATGCACAGAGACAGAGTGGAGCTTTACAAACTCCACCCTGGGATTTCCAACAAAGGTGTCTGCAACTCAGGCAAGGTGGGAGGTCTGCACGTACCCCTAGGAAGGGGGCAGAATCCAGGGAGCCGAGTGGCATTGTTCTGCGGGCCCTATTTGCATGGCACCCTACAAGATAAGACCCACTGGCTTGGAATTTCAGCCAGCCACTGGGAACAGGGCAAAGCCTGCCTGAGACCAGACGGAGCCTCGAGGAGAGGTGCAGACACCATCTCTGCTATTTGGTTGACTGGGCCATTCTAGCCTGTGGGCTTTGGAGAATCCAAAGGGTCCAGATGAGGAGGAAGGGTTCCCCAGAAGCGTAACACGGTGGCTTTGCCAGATCATGGTCAGACTGCTTCTTTAAGCAGAGCCCTGATCCATTCCTCCTACTGGGTGGGACCTTCCAACGGGGGCCCTCCAGCCACACCTGCCTGTATGACAGAGCTATTTTCTATCCCTGGGATGGAGTGACCAAGGGAGGGGAGGGTCGCCACCTGAGTATGTTGGACGATTCGGTCATTCCACAGCCTGTGGGCTTTGGAGAGTCCAAGCTGATGGGGAAAAAGGCCGTTCCCCACCACAACACAGCTGCTTTGTGAAGGCACGGCCAGACTGCTTCTTTAAGTGCCCCATCCCCGCATCCACTCCCTCACAGGGCAGGTCCTCCCAGCTGCGGCCTCTGGCCACCCTTGCCTCTGTTCTCCATGGGACAAAGTGCCTGAGGGGTGGGGCAGGTCACCAACTTGGACATTCAGGCTTCTCAGCGAGTCCAGCCTGTGGGCCTTGGAGAGCCCAAACCGATTAGAGGCTGAAGAAATCTCCAACACAGCACACAGCAGCTCTATTGAAAAGCAGCCAGACTGCTTTTTAAAGTTGATCCCTGATCTCATTTCTCCTGAGTGAGACCTCCCAACAGTGTTCTCCAGCCACGTCTCCAGGCACATTTGGGCCAGCAATAGGTCAGTATATCCCTAGGATGAAACTTCTAGAGGAAGGAGGAGGCTGCCATTTTGCTGTCCTGTGGCCTTCATTGATAATATTATACCTCCAGTTACAGGAAAAATTGAGGCAACTAGGATCTGGAGTGGACTCCCAGCAAATCACAATAGCCCTATGGATGACTTCAATAGGGCTATTAAAAAAAAAAAAAAAAAAAAAAAAAAAAAACAGAAAACAACAACAACAAATCCCACAAAACCCCATCCCAAATCAACAACTTCAAAGATTGAAGTAGATAAACCCACAAAAATGAGAAGCAATCAATGCAAAAATGCTAAAAAATCAAAAGCCAGAGTGCCCCTTTTCCTCCACATGACTGCAACACCTCTCCAGGAGGGCTCAGAACTGGACTGACGCTGAGATGGCTGAAACGACAGAAATAGGCTTCAGAAGGTGGGTAATAACAAACTTCACTGAGGTAAAGGAGCATGTGGTACACCATGCAAAGAAGCTAAGAATCATGATAAAACAATATGGGATCTGATAGCCAAAAGACCCAGTTTAGAGAGGAACATAATTGACCTGTTAGAGCTGAAAAACACATTGTGAGAACTTCACAATGCAATCACAAGTATTAATAGCAGGACAAACAAAGCAGAGGAAGGAATCTCAGAGCTTGAAGACTATCTTTCTGAAATAAGACAGGCAGACAAGAATAGAGAAAAAATAATGACAAGGAATGAACCAAACCTCTGAGAAATATGGGATCATATAAAGAGACTAAACCTACAACTGATTGGGGTACCTGAGAGAGACAGGGAGAATGGAACCAAATTGGAAAACATACTTCAGGATATGATCCAGGAGAACTTCCCCAACCTAGCAAGAAGGCCAACATTCAAATTCAGGAAATGCAGAGAACCTCAGTAAGATACTCCATGAGAAGATCATCCCCAAGACACATAATCATCAGATTCTCTGAGGTTGAAATGAAAGAAAAAATGTTAAAGGCATCCAGAGAGAAAGGCCAAAAGGCCAGGTCACCTACAAAGGGAAGCCCATCAGACTAACAGTGGATCTCTCAGCAGAAACCCTACAATCTAGAAGAGATTGGGGGCCAATATTCAATATTCTTAAAGAAAAGAATTTCCAACCCAGAACTTCAGTCAAACTAAGCTTCAGAAGCAAAGGAGAAATAAGATCCTTTTCAGACAAGAAAATGCTGAGGGAATTTGTTACCACCAGACCTGCCTTGCAAGAACTCCTGAAGGAAGCACTAAATATAAAAAGGAAAACCCATTATGAGCCACTACAGAAACACACCAAAATACACAGACCAGTGACACTATGAAGCAACTGCATAAACAAGTCTGCAAACTAACCAGCTAGCATCATGATGACAGAATCAAATCCACACACAACAATACTAGCCTTAAATGTAAAAGGGCTAAATGACCCAATTAAAAGACACAGAGACAAGCTGGATAAAGAGTCAAGACCCAATAGTATGCTGTCTTTATGAGACCCATCTCACATGCAAACATGCACATAGGCTCAAAATAAAGGGATGGAGAAAAATTTACGAAGCAAATGGAAAACAGAAAAAAGCAGGGGTTGCAATCATAGTTTCTGACAAAATAGACTTTAAACCACTAAAAATCAAAAAACACAAAGAAGGGCCTTAAATAATGGTAAAAGGTTAAATTCAACAAGAAGAGTTAACTATCATAAATATATATGCACCCAGTACTGGAGCACCCAGATTCATAAAGCAAGTTCTTAGAGGTCTTCAAAGAGACTTAGATCCCCACACAATAAAAATGGGAGACTTTAATACCCCACTGATAATATTAGACAGATCGTCGAGGCAGAAAATTAACAAAGACATCCAACTTCAACTCAGCTTTGGATCAAGTAGACCTGATAGATATATACAGAATTCTCCACCCCAAAACACCAGAATATGCATACTTCTCATCACCACATGGCACTTACTCTAACATTGATGATATAATTGAAAGTAAAACACTCCACCGCAAATGAAAAAGAACCAAAATCATAACAAAGAGTCTCTCAGACCAGAGCACAATCAACTTAGAACTCAAGATTAAGAAATTCACTTAAAACCACACAACTAGATGGAAACTGAACAACCTGCTCCTTAGTGACTCTTGGGTGAATAATAAAACTAAAGGAGGAATCAAGATTTTCTTTGAAACTAATGAGAACAAAGATACAAAGTACCAGAATCTCTGGGATGCAGCTAAAACTGTGTTAAGAGGGAAATTTATGGCCCTAAATGCCCACATCAAACAGCTAGAAATATCTTAAGTTAGCAACCTAACATCACAACTAAAAGTACTAGAGAACCAAGAGCAAACAAATCCCAAAGCTAGCAGAAGATAAGAAATAACCAAGATCAGAGCTAAACTGAAGGAATACAGAGAAACAAAAAAAATCCTTCAAAAGAAACACAAAAGTCAATGAATCCAGGAGCTGGTTACTATGAGCTGGTTCTGTGTCCCCACCCAAATCTCATCTTGAATTGTAATCCAATTTATAATCCCCATGTGTTGGGGAAGGGACTTCATGGGAAGTGATGAGATCATGTGGGTGGTTCCCCCTTGCTGTTCTCATCATAGTGAGTGAGTTCTCATGACATCTGATGGTTTTATAAAGGGCTTTCCCTGACTTCACTCTGCACTTCTCTCTCCTGCTGCCATGTGAAGAAGGATGTGTTTGCTTCCCTTTCAGCCATGATTGTAAGTTTCCTGAGGCCTCTCCAGTCATGTGAAACTGTAAGTCAATTAAAACTCTTTCCTTTATAAATTACCCAGTCTTGGGCAGTTCTCTATAGGAGTGTGAGAATGGACTAATACACTGTTTTTTTGAAATAATTAATAAAATAGATAGACCATTAGCTAGACTAATAAAGAAGAACAGAGTGAAGTTTCAAATAAACACAACCAGAAATGACAAGGGGGCATCACCACTGACCCCACAGAAATACATTTGTATTTCCCTATAGAAATATGTTTATAGTTCTCTATAATTTTTATATTATTCTCTGTACCATCAGAAAATACTATAAACACTTCTATGCACATGAACTAGAAAATTGAGAAGAAATGGATAAATTTCTGGACACATTTACCCTTCCAAGACTACAGCAGAAAGAAATTGATTCCCTAAGCTAGACCAATAATCACTTCAGAAAATGAGGCAGTAATAAATAGCCTACCAATCAAAAGAGCCTAGGACCAAACAGACTCACAGCTGAGTTCTACCAGAGGTCCAAAGAAGAGCTGATACCATTCCTATTTAAAATATTCCAAAAAATTTAAAAGGAAGGACTCCTCTCTAACACATTCTATGAGGCCAAAACCTGGCAGAGACACAACAACAACAACAACAACAACAACAAAAACTTCACGCCAATATTTCTGATGAATATCTATGCAAAAATCCTCAGCAAGGTACTGGCAAACTGAATCCAGCAGCACATCAAAAAGTGTATCTGCTGCAATCAAGTAGGCTTCATCCCTGAGATGCAAGGTTGGTTCAGTGTACACAAATCAAGAAATGTGATTAATCACATAAATAGATATAAAGACAAAAACCACATGATTATCTCAGTAGATGCAGAAAAGTTCTTCAATGAAATTTAACATCCCTTCATATTAAACACTCTCAGTTAACTAGGTTTTGAAGGAATATACCTCAAAATAATAAGAGTCATCTGTGACAAACCCACAGCTAGTATCATACTGAATGGGCAAAAGCTGGAAGCATTCCTCTTGAAAACTGGCACAAGACAAGGATGCCTTCTCTCACCGTGACTATTCAACATAGTATTGGCTATCCTGACCAGGGCAATCAGTCAAGAGAAAGAAATAAAGGGTATTCAAATAGGAAGAGAGGAAATCAGATTATCTTTGCAGATGTCATGATCCTATACCTAGAAAACCTCATCATCTTAGCCAAAAAGATTCTTAAGCTGATATGCAACATCGGCAAAGTCTCAGGATACAAAATCAATGTGCAAAAATCACAAGCATTCCTATAAACCAACAACAAGCAATCAGAGAGTCAAATTACGAATGAACCACCCTTCACAATTACTGAAAATAACATGAAATACCTAGGACACAGCTAACAAGGGAAGTGAAGGACCTTGTCAAGAGCTACAAACCTCTGCTCAAAGAAATCAGAGATGACATAAATAAATGGAAAAACATTCCATGCTCATGGATAGGAAGGATAGGAATAATCAACATCATGAAAATGGCCATATTGTCAAAAACAATACACAGATTCAATGTTACTCCCATAAAACTACCATTAACATTCTTCAGAGAATTTTTTAAAAATTATTTTAAAATTTACATGAAACCCAAAATGGGCCTAATGGCCAACACAATCCTAAGTAAAAAGTACAAAGCTGGAGGCATCACACTACCCAACTTCAAACTATACTGCAAGGCCACAGTAACAAAAACAGCATGGTACTTGTGTGAACAGACACCTAGACCAATGGGACAGAGTATAGAACTCAGAAATAAGACCATACACCTACAACCATCTGATCTTCAACAAACCTGACAAAAACAAACAATTGGGAAAGGATTTCTCATTGAATAAATGGAGATGGGGGAGAACTGGCTAGTCATATGCAGAAAACTGAAACTGGACCCCTTCCTTACACCATATATAAAATCAACTCAAGCTGAATTAAAGACTTAAACATAAAACCAAAAATTATAAAAACCATAGAAGAAAATCTAGGCAATACCATTGAGGACATGGGCAAAGGCAAAGATTTCATGATGGAGATACCAAAAGAATTGCAACAAAAGCAAAAATTGACAAATGGGATATAATTAAACTAAAGAGCTTCTGCACAGTAAAAGAAACTATCATCAGAGTGAACAGACAAACTACAGAACGGGAAACAAGTTTTGCAATCTATCCATCTGAAAAAGGTCTAATATGCAGCTTCTACAAGGAACTTAAACAAATTTACAGGATAAAAACAAACAACGCCCATTAAAATGTGGGCAAAGTACATGAACAGATAGTTCTCAAAAAAAGATATGCATGTGGCCAACAAGAAGGGAATAAAAAGCTCTACATCCCTGATCATTAGAGAAATGAAAATCAAAACTGCAATGAGATATCATCTCAAAATGATTATTATTGAAAAGTCAAAAAACAACAGATACTGGTAAAGCTGCAGAGAAAAAGGAAAGCTTTTATACTGATGGTGGGAGGGTAAATTAGTTCAATCATTGTGGAGGACAGTGTGAAGACTCCTCAAAGATCTAGAGGCAGAAATACCATTTGATCCAGCAATTCCATTACTGGGTATAAAACCCAAAAGAATATAAGTCATTCTATTATAAAGATACATGCACACATATGTCCATTGCAGCACTATTCACAATAGCAAAGTCATGAACTCAACCTAAATGCCCATCAATGATAGACTGGACAAAGAAAATGTGGCACATATACACCATGGAATACTATGCAGCCATAAAAAGAAATAAGATCTTGTCCTTTGTAGGACATGGATGGAGCTGGAGGCTATTGTCCTCAGCAAACTAATGTAGGAACAGAAAGCCAAATACCACATGTTCTCACTTATAATTGAGAGCTGAATGATGAGAACACATAAACACATGGAGAGGAAAAACACACACTGGGGCCTGTCAGAGGGTTGGGTGGGGAGGAAGGACAGCATCAGGAAGAATAGCTAATGTAAGCTGGCCTTAACACCTAGGTGATAGGATGATCTGTGCAGACAACCATCACGGAACACGTTTACCTACGTAACAAAGTTGCACATCCTTCACATGCACCCATGAACTTAAATTTAAAAAAAGAGAAAGAGGTACCATTACTTTGCCAAAACTATAATTTTGAATGCCAGTACCAATATTGCAGATCTTGACTTTAGCTTTAAGTAAATCCTAGCTACATCATCAACATACAGACCTACATTGTTATTGTCCATTAAAAAACAACAACAGGTTCAGGAATGGTGGCTCATGCTTGTAATCTCAGCACTTTGGGAGGTCAAGGCAGGCAGATCATCTGAGGTCAGGAGTTTGAAACCAACCTGGCCAACATGGTGAAACCCTCTCTCTACTAAAAATACAAAAATTAGCCAGGCATGGTGGGGGGAGCATGTAACCCTAGCTACTCAGGAGGCTGAGGCAGGAGTATCACTTGAGCCCGGGAGGCAGAGGTGGCAGTGAGCAGAGATCATGCCACTGAACTCCAGCCTGGGTGACAGGGTGAGACTCTGACTCAAAAATAAGTTAATAAATAAATGAAAAATAATAAAAAATAAAAACAACAACAACCGCACATAAAACAATAACTTCTTTAAATTCAGATGTTTCAGCAGCCAACATATCATTTCTCTGTGTTCTTTCTCTCTAGTTAACTGTAGTCAAAATATTTAATTACACCTTTCATTCTTTCTTTACCTAGAAAATTTGTCTTTTCTATTCCACTGAATGGAAATTAACAGTAACCTCCATGCTATTAAGCCCAATATTTGCCTCTCTGTCTTCATCTTACGTGACATTTAGAGGAATTCAACAGTTGACAACCACTTTTGTGTCCTTGATTTCTGTGATACTACACTTTCTTCATTTTCTCCTACTCACTATTCACGACTACTTAGTCTGCATTTTAGTCTTCTCTCAATCTCGTATCCCAACTTCCATAATAGAAAGTTCTACTTAGATGTTTAATAAGCAGAATTAACCATGTCCAAACTGATCTCTAGAGTTCCTCCTAAAGTCTTCTCTATTTCTGAAAATGACACTAATGTCCATTTGGTGCTGAAACCCAAATCCTAGGGCTCATTCTTTATTTCTACTCTTTTCTTCTTACGCTATATTCAACCCATCATACGTCATGCTGAATGTACCACTAAAATAATTTCCTTAATTGAAATATTTCTCTGCATCTCCCCTGATAACCACCTCATACAAGCAGTACTATCTCTTACCCAAACTATGCAGAAGTTCTGCTGCGACTCTCATATCTACACAAGTAATTCTGGAAGTCTCAATGCACTTGTTAAAAGTAAGATGATAAAGCCATACAGTTTAATGCGTTCCAACAGCTTCCTATTCTTAAAAATAATATCTAAACAATTTGGCATGCCCTGCAGGATCCCACAGGATTTGGGCAATTTCCACCTCTTGGATTTCATCTTCTGTCTTAATAACCCACAGCATTTATGCACAGCAGCATCCTTCCTGTTTCTTGAGCATGCTTTTTGTCTTCAATGTTCTCTTCCTATGTAATCCCATTTCTCTCATGTTTTCATGGCTAGTTCCTTTTCATCACTCAGATCTCATCTTAAATATTTTCTCCTCAGAGTAGGCTTTCGTCACTACACATTCCAATATTGGCCCTGTTGCCTTTGAACAGGACATATTAAACTATTTCCCTTATCATATCAATCTTCTCAACTGGTTCATATCTATTATTTGAAGTCATTCATTTTTGCTTAGTTGTTTTAAAATAAGAATAATAAATGCTATATTGTCTGATACCTCCATTAGGTCATGAACTTAATGAGCTTAAGGATTTTGTCTACTTGTTCCCTGCTATAGGCCAAAGACTGGTATAGCACCTTGTATAGCAGAGGTGTTTAATAAATATTTTTTGAATGAATAGGTATTTCATTATATACCAACTGTTATACATTAAGAATGAATTGACAACATAATATGAGCTCTTTTTATAATTTACATTTTAAAGAATTGAGCAACATGAACATTTTCCTAATGGGAACATCCATAATGGAAAGAATAGTACTGAGAATCAGAACATACCTAAGTTTAAACTGAGGACCAGCTTGGCTTTTTTCAATTCCAAGGTAATGTAATCTCCTTGCTGTCCTTCTCCGTGCAAGATTACTCCTTCACTTTCAGACGTTTTAAATTTCAAGGCAATGACATCTTTCAGTGTTTTCATCTTCTTGTTTCTGAATCTATATGGTAATACAACATGGCCATCAAAGTTGATAACATCAGCCCCTAAAACAAACAAACAAAAAAATGAGTTTAGTCACCTATGTTACCAACCACTTCAAATAGATGTCTGCAAAGAATAAATGAGAATTAAATAAGTGTTTTCTTTTTTTGAGACGGAGTCTCGCTCTGTCGCCCAGGCTGGAATGCAGTGGATTAAATAAGTGTTTTTCTTGAAAAATTGACAGTCCTCTGTTTTTATTCTATTCCTTCTTTTGATTTTTGTGTTGTTTTTTGAAGGAGATTTTATGGAGAGTATTGATAAAAATGCTCATAAAAGCTCTATCAGTTGAACATTTTACTTTAATTACAAAATTAGTAATCTAAATTCAATGGGTTATATGCCTCAAATCTTAACTTAGGAATCTAGAGTTTAGTCCAAAATAGTAAAATTTTTAAATCTCTAACAGATTAATAAATGTTTTATTCCTTAATAATTCCTCATGATTTTAAGTATATATTTTATTCAAAACGTTGCTTTCTTTGATGTAAGAATGAAGGCACTTGGAATGTGATCTTTTATGCTATTCTCATTTTTTTTCTAATGGTTTTTATATTTCACCACAATTTTAGTAAACCTTGTTGTAGTATTCAGAGTTTACAACCAACTTAATTTTCAGAAACTTCTTAACATTTATTCTTAGGAATCAGTCTGTCTCAAATTTCTTATTACTTCCTTGCATTTGGAATGGAGAATTGGGCACCATTGTTTGTTTTTTCTCTACGTTGGACACAGATATCTCCACTTATCCATATATGAGTTTGAAGAACAAATAACCAGCATATACTATGACTCCAGCAGCTCCAATTTTAGTTTTAGGGGAATATATTAAAATGAGGAAAGTATGTAATCTTTTTTTTAAAAAAAAATGTGAAATTTTGTCACTATGATCCGAAATATGTGATTGTGAGGATCCATTTTATAACTACTATTTATTTCACACCAGAAATAAAAATGAGATGATATTATTTATTAAGCATTATTGGTCAATGCATTCTCAATTCATGGGATGATTCAAAAATGCAATGTAACCATTCAGATCAAATACTGAGTTCAAATAGAAGCTTCGTTACCATGATCAAATCTTCATTGTTAAAAATATTTTCAATAGACTATTTCAGTAAGCTTTTCATTTTTAAATCATAAAAAGCATAGTCAAATGGAACAGCTCTAATAACTTTAGAATTACAAGCCTGGAGAAAGCTAGCCTCTAGGTTTTGGGCAAGGTCTGGTTAAAGAACTCCAGAGGGAGACATTGGAGAAAAATAATAGCCAGTTTAAAGCCTGTCAGATAAATATTTTCTCATTTCATGTCCTAGTTCTCTGGCACTTGTTTACTTCAATCACCACCAGAAACACTTTGGTTTGCCTTGTAAGTGGAGCATACCACCAAATAAATCCCGATGGTGGCCACAGTAGAGATGTAGAGCTGCCAGAACCACATCCACTCTTTGTTTGTGTTGAGTTTACCTCATTCTATGAAGTGAATTGTTGTGAATACAGTCACTTTAAATATTACTTAAAATGAAATCTAAGCTTGCCTTTCAAATCATTGATGGCTTTCACGTACTTTGAAAATATTTATGCTAGTATCTCAAATATTTATGCTTTTAAATAAGTTTGTACAATGTTATATGATAAAGCATTCAGAAAAAATATGACTTTAAACTTTAAGTTTTAATTCTTATAATCAGCTCTTTATTGCCCATAAAAAGACTTTCTTAATCAACAGAATTCTGTTCTCTGAGACTGTGAATCACAGAGGTTTATTTTAATATGAGGGAAAAAATCAACTGTTAAATTTTGGCTTCTGCTAACACTGCAAAGGCAATTAGACTTTAGCTTAATCATATATACTGTCACAGCTGAATTTCAATGGCAGTATCTTTATCATCTGCAATGAGAAATAAAGGAGAGAAAAAAAAGGAATTTGATTTTCAGATTCCAACTTGAACTTATAATCCAGCAGTTGATAGACACTTTTTGTCTTGAAAAGTGAATAAAAGAAACACAGATGAGAGTAAATTCTGAACTCTAGACAGTAGTTTTGCAGTCAATTTCCTATCAGTGACAGTTAAATAATAGACACATTATTGTTTTAAACACCTTCAGCATATTTTAATTGATGTAACATATTTCTAATTCATCTCTCAGGAAGTAAATGTTCCCTGAGCTTGTATTCAGGGAACAAGAATCACCTCCTCTATGCTTTCTTCTAAATCAAAACACATTTAATTCTAGGTACAGAATACTGATTTATGAAAATGTTAATGCATTTCTGTCTTACTTTTAGAGCAATGAGAAAATGTGACAGAAAGGATGAAGATGGCTTATTTTTTTCAGACAATCCTAAGATATTAATAAAAACAGGAAGGAAAGCTATTCATGTAGACCAAGTCTCACTTTACAAATAAATGGTAAGCAGTCAGGGTCAGCTGGGAAACAAAATGCTCTGTAAGGTAGATTCTCCACAGAGAAAAACAAAAAGTTTCAACATATTTTCCCATCTATCTAGCCATCTATCTAAAACAAAATTAAAAGTTGTTTTCTATGAATGGGTTAAATGCTTCCAAAATATCAGCATGTCCTCTTGTGGATATAAGCTCAGAACTGGCTTGAAAATTATAAAATTTCTAGGAATAATCTATGATATTTACACTTTAATACACACCATGTACTTTTTAAAAAGTCTAGGATATTCTATAATAATGTAAAGAACATCCATCACAGTTTAGCTCTGTTTCCTACAAAAATAGATTAAAATTTCATTTGATACCTAATAATGCATTGTGCTTATTTGGGGACAAGCCACGTTTTTCTTCTATTATCCTGATTGCTTATCACTCCCTAGAATTAAGTTTTCTATGCAGTGATTAAATATGTATGGTTGAACTGTTTAAGCAATCTGAACAATAATGGCTAGTCAAAAAGTGAATGCAAAATCATAGTGTTTCCACAATTTTGTTCCTAACAATAGCTCAGCAAGCTGGTAATATGCCCAGTTCATCAAATCATCATGGTAGAAAGGGCTTTTTCAAAAACATTTTATTGTTCCTTAGTCTTCACTTTCTAACTTTGAATAAGATAATTTGAAGAAGTGTTTACCATATAAAAATTTTAATATTAAAATTTTACGTTTATTTAATATTTTAATTTTAAAAGATAACTTTGCTATATATTTTATTACAAACTATGTCTATAGCTCAAAAGAAATTAAACAATACAGAAATATAGAAAGTAGAAAGTGAATCCCAACCACAAAAGTTCACCAATGTTAATGGGTACTTAATTGGTGCATATCCTACATTTTATATATTTACCTAAATATCCAACTATCTAAGGTATGGAATAATTCATATGTATCTATATTTAAAGATATAGCTAGATATATCTTTATCTACAGATATAGATATATCTTTATATATAGATACAGATATAGATACATACCTCAGATACAGATAGATACAGATAGATAGATATCTATATATATCTATAGATAGCTATAGATAGATCTATCTATCTATATATCTGAGGGAGGAAGGGAGAAGAATATGGAGAGTGGGAGGGAGAGAGGGAGAATTTCATTTCATTTAGTCATGGTTCAAATTGTACACTAATAATTTGAGTTTGGGGTGATCTAATATCTATAGTACAGGGAAATTGCATGTTTTAGTTAATTAAAATGTTTTATTAATCTTCATAAAAGGCCCTTATAAAAGTAAGAATATAAAATGTGAAACTGTAGTCTATTTATCTGAAAAAATTAAAAAGTATTTGCATATAGCATACCAACAAATAAGTATTCAAGAGTCACTTTTAATACCGCTTCCCTATCAAATTTTTTCAGTTACTTTTACAGGGGATCTGAAAGAAACAAAAAGGTTTAAAGAAAAAAAATTAAACAGGCATTATTTCATCTTTTTTTCTGAAATAACTAATGATAATATACTATTTGTGATTATTTTAAATTGCATATAAAGAATCTTTATGTATGTACACAGATACACATATGGATAATACTGTATATAGTTTGTGTTTGGTTTTTGTTACTGTACATTTTTAAAATCTTATTTCATAATTTTGTTTTCTAAAACAGGATTTTGATTAGCTAAAAAGGTACCCTCATTTCAGTGTCCAAGTTCTTCAATGAAAATTTTGTTGGAAGTTTGTTTTTATTCTCATAAATAAACCTTTTATTTTGGAAAAAGTTTAGATTTAGAGAAAAGTTGAAAGGTTGTTGGAAAGATAGGGTTCCCATACCTTTTACCCAGCTTCCTCTAATATTAACATTTTACATAACCTGGTACATTTGTCCACATGAAAATACTATCTTAAGTAAAGTGGTATTCCCTCAAATACAGATTAGACTTGGATTTCACCAGGGTTTCACTAATGCTTTTTTGCTGCTGTTCTAGGACTCAATCCAGGATCTCTCATTGCATTTAGTTATGATGCCTCCCTAGTCACTTCTAATCTGTGACAGTATCCAATTCTTTCCTTGTCTTTCATAACTTTGATCCTCTAGAGGAGCACCAGCCGGGTATTTTGTAGCATCTTTCTCAGTTTGGATTTTTCTGATGTTTTCTTAGGACTAGACTGCATTATTGATATTTGGGGAGAATACCACAGAGTTGTGGAAGCATGTATCTCAAATATATATACTATTTAATTTTCAATTATATAATAGTTCAATAAAGGTAAAAAATTATATAGGTTTTTAATTAGAAAAAAAGGAAACAAAATGAAAGACATTCTTTTATAAAAAAAAACTAAAAACTAGTAAATTTGGAACTTTAAATTTTGTGAAAGCATACATCTTTCACAAATACATATAAAGCATGTAAATCTAAAAAAAAAGTAAAAATGTATATTAACCAGTGAGTACAGAATCTAATATTACATAGTTCACACTAATAAATACCAAATCACTTCGAGTTTGAAATGTATTTTATTTCTGAAACTGAAGTTTAAAAATACTAGAAGACAGAATTTGTTTATTTTGCAAATTTCACACAGATGCAAATCTGTGTATTATTTTTATTGTCAGATGTCAAAATTTTAGATACATTGATCATTCTTCACAAAAAGTGTGACTGCCAACTTCATCTCCTCTCTATTCACCCAGCTTTATTCATTTTTATGGCATTTATCTCTACCTGATACATTGACATTTGTATATTTACAGCATATCTCCTCTGAGACTTTCTTTTGTTCCATTCTAAAGCCCAGTACTTAAAACAGTGCCTGAAAAACAGTGAATGTTCATTAAGTATTTGTTTAATGTTTGAATGTTGTCACTCATATTTCTATTAATTGGATTAAGGTACAATAAACACTGTTATTTCATACTTCATTAAAAAATTAGGATCACTAGATTGAAAGAAGTTTCAAGAATCTCGCTGATCCATCTTGGTGCTACAACTACAAACATACTTGAGGTTTCAATAGTCAGATAAAAACATTGGTAATATTAGGCTACTTTTGGGGAGCTGTGGTGGTGGGCAAGAATGTATTCCATTATTTTAAATTGACTCAGTCCTAGAACAGACACAACTCTTGTGGACTCAATCTCATTCCATCTACACATTGCTTTGATCTGAATACTTTCTTTCTCCTAACCCACTGCCTTTCTTTTTTTCAATGCATCTGTGATATAAACCTAAATAGTTAAAATAGATTTCAAAATATCAGTATAGCTAATTTAGAGTAATAGCAGCAAATGACCTTTTTCCTCATCCTTTAAAAATGATCTAGAGATAGAATCTGAAATCATTTCTACTTTGGGGAAAATGGAACAAAACAAAAAAACTCAAGGCTCTTCTTTCCTGCAGGCCAGCATCTCACAGTTTTTGCAATATTTCTGCTTAAAATATGTTGCTTTGCCCTTCAGTGCTTGATATCCCCTAGGACAATGATAACAGTATCAAAAGACTCTCATTTCATTTCTGCATACCATTTAGATTCCAATCCAGTAACTTGGAAGGCTGATCCACATGCATGTTCCACAGGCATATCTCACTCTACCTGCTCAACATATAATTATTTCTCTGAGCCCCACTACTTTTATTATATCCACTATCCAGTCACTCAAGCCAGAGATCTGAAACTTTCTTGAGCTTCTTTTTTTTTTTTCCTTTTTGCCTACCCACATTTAGCGAGTTCCAAGACTTGTGAAATATAGAGCTTTGTGCAGTGGCAGTATCATAGCCAGTCAGTTTATCTGAGGTGCAATGATTGTTAATTGAAATTTAATATTTCAATTTGATATTTCACTTTGATATTTTTAAAACTTATAGTATACTTTTGTATGTACTACCATAAGCCCACCATTACCTCACATGTTGCCTATTGTACTAACATTGTTAAGTGATCAACTCTCGTCCATTGGTCTTATTTCTCTTAAATCCAACTGATATGAACAGGAGACAAGAGGGTGGTTCCCTGGCAAAGGCCTCGCCTTCAAGCCTGCAAACTGTGGTGCTAAATGAGAACAGTTATCCTGTTTTCCTGTCCAACTGTTGCTTTTTTCAGAACCAACCTGGCCCGCCGTGCTCCCCATCCTATACTCATAAAACCCCCAAATGCCAGGTTCCATGAACAGATAAGCAGTAGAACAGAAAAGCAGCACAGCAGAGAAGGAGAGAAGAGAGGAAGCGTCCGTACATCAAGAGGAGTTTTGCTGGGGAAAGTCAGATAGGAGACTGGCCGTGGGATGGTTGAACTCCAGGGGAAGATCATCTTCCCACTCCATCCCCTTTCCAGCTCCCCATCCATCCTGCTGAGAGCCACCTCCATCACTCAGTAAAATCCCTGCATTCCCCTTCCTTCAAGTCCATGTGACCTGATTCTTCCTGAATGCCAGACAAGAACCTGTGTACCAAGATGACAGGGTATAAAAGGCTGTCACCCTGAATCTCCACTGAACTGGTTAACACTTAGCCATCCACAGATGGCAAAGCTAAAAGAGCACTGAAACACCCCCAGACACGGCCGTGGAGCCAGAGCCCAAAAGCACTTGCTCCAGCTCACCTGCATGTTCCTCCTCCCAAAAGGGGTTTTTGCTGAGCAAAGGAGCCACACTCCTGTTGCAAGTACCACGAAGGGGTCCAGGGGACTCTCCTGTCTTAAAACCATCACAAAGAAGCTAGAAAGACCTTTTTGAACTAAACTCTTTCCCAAAAAGATCAAAAGCCAGGTTCTTCAGTGAGGCCTATACCACCCTCAATGATATAGCTTCTGCCTTCCCATTCAGGCTCACTTTTAGTGCCATCTTTCTTTTTATGTGCTCGTGATGGTAAACGGATTGAATTCCTCACAAACTTCACACCTTTCCTTGGGCTATGATCACTTTCCTCAATGAGCTGTCATTTTTCTGAGTTCTAGTTTACTTTTAGGCATCTTCCAAGCCTCAGATAAGCCTCACCACTAGAAAGTTTGCCTGTGTGAAACAGCCTTGGTCTATTGTCCCCTAGCTCCTTGCATACTTTTATCATTTTACTTCTCGTGTCATATTGAATTTATCTTCTTTTGGGTGTGATTTTTCCTGTGCACTTGAAGTTCTTTTAGGATACAGGCTTTGGATTGTTCTGTTTTGGATTCCTGGCAGCATCAACATTTCCTGATGGAACTGATGGAAACATCATTTAGGTTTGAAACTATGCAAAAGGAGAATTCCACTGTGGTATTATTTCCCCTCTAAACTATGCCTGTGATCATGCAGTTTACTTCCTAAGAGTACAGACTTATACATGATTTAATGCTATATAACTCTTACAACTATGAGTGTCCGATACGAATAAATGGTTTTAAGCATAACATGCTTTTATTATACTTACACTGGAGTTATTTGTTTGTAAGTCAAAGGCCAAAACATTGAACTCCTGTATGAGTTTAAATACAGAATATATAATTTCCTTTGAATTAAATGCATTAATGAGAAACTTGCATATTCTAAAATTAAAGTCACTAAGTTTTAAACACCTTTTAGAGCAGTCATTGTATGTTAACCTGAAATAGTTATTGATTTTGAGAGGCAAGATCAATTGACTCCCACATATTTTATTTTTAATTTTTGAATTACTCCACAAAAAATGTATATATGATAAACTGTGAATGGCTGATTATCTAGTTGGCCCATTGAATCACACACACACACAAAAAACAGACACAGGAAAATATTAGTAACTTTTTAAAGTTATAGCATTAGATACCACATTATTCAACATGAAAAGACAAAAAAGCCCACTGAGGTACCCTATGCCTCCCAAAATGGACATGCACACACACATACACCCCTCTCCACACACACACAAAAACACAATCACACCCCTATATTCTGTCCTCCCTCTCAACCACTCATTACCCACAGGATATCAGAAAATCAGAGTGGTCTATTTCTAAGCAGGGTTATAACTCTCATATATCTAATAATGCAGAAATAATAAGCAATTTCTGAAAATTAGCACATAATCTATTTGTAGGAAATCCACGTGGAAGCTGTTTTTATTTATTTTTGTACATCCAAAAGTCAAATAAATTAGATTTGCCTTCTCTGTGATAATATTGCTGTTTACTGAAAATAGCTCTACAATGTTGACCATACAAAATCTAGTGATTTTGCTAGTGAAAAGACTACCTAGAATTATAAATCCTAAGTAAATGCTACACAGATGAGGCAAGAAACCAGACATCAAGAAATTCCTCAGAATGTCTTTTGATTTAAATTATTCCCAACATTTATTTTGGAATTTTAAAAATCTTCTATTCAGTTCACCTCCTAGTTCGATTTAAAATACCATCGTCAGTGTTCTGTCCAAATTTTGATACTACATAGATTAAAGATAGCAGTTTAGTTACAAATGGTGATAAGGAACTTGTTTTGAGGCACTCTTTTCATAGTAATTTATATAGCATTGAGGAAAAAATCAATTATCCCTATGAGTAAAGGGAGGCTGGTAGCTGTGGAGGGTGGGAGCGGGGGTAATGGCAGCCACCTGTGTCATTTCTTGGAGCTGCCATGACTTTAATTTCCCCTCTGTCCTGACCATGTATTTTAATCTCTGTGCTTCAATGCTTTGACATCTGGGGACTTGCTGACCCTAGAGGGACTGCCCTTCCCAGGGTTAGCCCATTTCTAGAGATGGTAAGCACACTTTCCAAATATAAAACAACCAATCCAGAGTCCACACCCCAACTGCTTCCTTTATCCAGCTTTCTCTCTTCTGGACCATGATCCATCTTCCCTATTCATCCCAGAATCAGGTACAAGACAATTAGGATCAGCCTCTACACCCTAGAGCCCACTGGAATAATTATTCCAGCTAGCCAGACCTAAGCCTGCTTACCCTGCTGCACCTATTCCTTCCCATGGAAACCACAATAAAGGATCTTGCCTACAGTTTTTGCTTCCCCTCTGCCTCCTGATAGACCTGGTGCTTCCCTGAGCTCCCTACCTCCGGACTACACCCTGTGGCATGGCCTGCCCCATCCTGTTGGGAACTGTGAGTAATAAAATATTAGTATCGTTTCACGGCAAGTGTTTTCTGGTATGTTGGCCTTATTATGTCTCAAATTTTCTACTAATAAACTACGTTAGAAAATACTCTGTACAGAAAAGTATTTTACCATATCTTAGAAAAGAAGCGAAAAATCAGTTTTGATCAAACAAAAGTCTAAGAATTGTTGGCAAAAGTCCATAGACCCGCAAAAAGCTCCTTTAAAGCAAATTTTAGAAAAACCATTATGAAATGTCTAAGATCAACTTCTGGACTCTGAAATATCTTCTACACCCATAACATTGTGTCAAGACATGGCGTTGTGGAGGTAATGGGGTGAGTTAAAAAAAAAAATGCACAAACTTCCCTGTGAAAAGAGAATTAAGACTGAGTAAGATAAATTCAGATAGATAGGGGAATGGCACATTCAACTGTTCTAAAAAAGCTCAGTATTTTGTGACTTTATTACATAAGGCTCACAATTCATGTGCAGGGTGAGAATTGGAAGATTAAAGACTTAATGCTCCCTGAGGAAGCTGAGAGCCCATGTGTGTAATGATGGTATTCTAAGTGGAAAATGCATGTCCAGGTTTACATTGGAAAGATAACTTCCGTGCTGGTGAGGGACAGGACAAAGGGTGTGGAAAGGGTCCAGAAACAGAGAGAACAAAGATCCAACCTCAAATGAACTGATGTTCTTACAGTGTTGACAACAGTGACGCAAAGCCAGAATTCAGAAGACACCTATGTCATTAAACGATGCAAAGCATTCAGATGATGCATTATTGCTACCCAGAATTTCAAAGCAGTTAAGGCTTTTATACTAACTGAAGAATTTCAAATCAATATTTACAGTTGTGGTTGACTCCAGGTGTATGATAAATCCAATATTACAAGGCCTCAGAACTTAAAATGAAATTGACAGTACCCTGAAAACAAAAGCAAAATGTCAAAAACTCCTCTTTGAAACGTGCTACATATTCGAATTCATTTTCCCACCATTTTAATTTTTAGACAGAATCTTAATTTGTTACTTCTTTAGCTATCCAAAATTTCTACACTCTATCCTTTTCAAATTCATCTGATATGCTTTGTCTCTGTTTCTCCACCCAAATCTCATCTTGAATTGTACTCCCATAATTCCCACGTGTTGTGGGAGGGCTTGCCGCCGTCACGTACAAGGTGTCTTTCACCTCCCGCCATGATTGTGAGGCCTCCCTAGTTAGGTGGAATTGTAAGGTCATTAAATGTCTTTCTTTTGTAAAGTGCCCAGTGTTGGTTACATTTTTACCAGCAGCATGAAAATGAACTAATACATCATCCATCCATCCGTACAACCATCCGTCCCCACAACCATCCGTCCCCACATATGTACATGAACAAACACCATTACTTTAAACATGTAAAATAATTATTTTACATGTCAAAAGGTGTAAAATAATTATTTTACATGTTTAAACTGATGTCTGAACTATATACATTCATCAACAACCCCTATGCATTTTTCTGGACAAGTAGCAATATGTGATAGGTGATTAGTAAACAATGTCATTTTTATTTATTTTACTTTCTGTGCTTTCCTGAAAGCTAAATTAGTTGGTACAAATGATTTTCTCTTATTTGCAAGAAATTGGGACGTATGCGTGCAGTATTTTTTGAGGTTATGCACATGGTGCAAGACATTACAACAATTCTTTATTTTTGGTTTGATTTCACGTACCTTTGGGTGAAAATTTTACCTCAACCATAAGCTAGGCTTAGTAAAGCTCAAAAGGTACACATGTTGTAAGATAATGTTCTCTCTCCTCTGTGCTAGAGCAGTTGGGTCCTGTCTGGTAAAACACTAAATGGTACTCTGTGGTCTGCTTGTGAACACACCTCAGTGATTTGGGCATTGGAGGGAATCTGATTCACTGTGAACTTGGGTGCTGTCCATTACTTTCTGACACCTGCACACTCACTGGGGCCATGAAGAAGAGGTTGAATTAATTTATTTTCATAAATGAGCAATGCTCACACCACTTGTTGGGAGAACCAGTCCTGACAGAGATAAAATGATTTGAAGCTTCTAAAATTAGAAGTCACAACTTCAATGCTAAAGGAAGACAAGCAGTTTATACAAATGTGTGATGCTGGCGGGTTATAAATATCATGTCATTCTATGGATCTTTTACTTTCTTACTTTTGATAGCAATATGGGTGAGAGAGACATATCTCCATGATTAGAAAATCAACCAAAAAGAGATGCTACTGAAGAGATAAAAAGCTCGGCCATGATGGCAGAGGATGAATACAGTGTTTGGGATATGTTGTGGATATAAGCGGGCAGTCCCTATTCACATGAAGGTAGTACACAGGAATGCTGGTGTTATTCAAACAATACATTTTCAAGGAAGGCCAGAAATTCAAAATTATATTTAAATTGCTATAATTTAAATGTTCACCAGTTGATTTGGAGTTGTATTATGCAGAGGCTGCTAGTTACTGGCCCACATATATGTCTTCTTGGCCACATATCTCTTTAAACTGTCAAAATACAAGACTGTATGGATCATAATAAATCTGAAACAATTCATCTACTGATAATTACACCCTGATTTACCTGTGAATAACCAGTATGTATCTGCATGTGGTTTTATTTTTCAAAAGGTAAACTGTATAGGATACAACATGATTAATGCTAAATCAATAGAGTGTGCATGGTTAAAAAAAGTTAATGTAAATAAAAGAAGATGGTGCATTTACCACTTTTAAGAGGGGTCCAAAGGGCTCATCTGTCAGGACCCATAAGAAGGGAGAAGCTACCTATTGTTTTGATGTTGCTGCTGCTAGAGGGAAGGGTGAGCTTCATAGGAGCAAGAATCTCCACATTTGGGATAAAAGATAATTATTTAATTAATAATAGCACATCAAGTGTTGTTAATAACAACTAAGCAAACCAGGATCCACTTTTGGGAAGATGTACTGAAATAACATGGAAATTGTCTTTCTGCCTCGTTTCTGTAGCTTGGTAAGATATATGATTATACAATGAAGATTAGAAACAAAAAGCAATATAGTAATGATGTCAGATTCAAAAGAGGAAAAGAAGCAAGAAAAATAATGAAAGACAAGGAAACAACATACATCTTAACCTTATTCACTGAGATTTGAAATAAGAGAACTTCCTAAGAAGAAAAAATATATACATATTTTACACATATTTTAATAACTGCTATGTTCTTAATATTTGTGCCCTCCCAAAATTCCTATGTTAAAACCTTATTCTTAATGCTACAGTGTTAGGAGTTGGGGGCTTTGGGATGTGATTATGTCCTGATGGTGAAGCCCTCATGAATGAGATTAGTTCTCTCATAAAAGTGCCCCCGAGGCCGGGCACAGTGGCTCACGCATATAATTCTAGCACTTTGGGAGGCTGAGGTCGGTGGATCATTTGAGGTAAAGAGTTCGAGATCAGCCTGACTAAATGGTGAAACCCCGTCTCTATTGAAAATACAAAAAAATTAGCCAAGCATGGTGGTGTATGCCTATAGTCCCAGCTACTCGAGAGGCTCAGGCAGGAGAATTGCTTGAACCCAGGAGGCAAAGATTGCAGTGAGCTGAGATTGCGCCACTGCACTCCAGCCTGGGTGACAGGGCGAGACTCTGTCTCAAAAAACAAAAATAAAAACAAAAAGTTGCCCCAGAAAGATGCCTTGCCCTTGCCCACAGCAAGAACGCATCATTTAAGAACCAGAAAGTGGACCCTCATCAGATACTAAATCTGTTGATACCTAGATTTTGGACTTCTCAGCCATTAGAGCTTGCAAAATTAGATAGAGTGTGCATGGTTAAAGCGGTTTACATTATTTTGTTATGGCAGGCCAAACAGACTAAGTCAGAAACTTGCTACTGGAGTCAAGTCCTGCTGCAGCAAATACTAAAAATGTAGGAACATTTTTGGAGCATAGCCATGGGTAGAGGCTGGAAGACTTAGGAAGTTCATGCTTTAAAAAAAAAAAAAAAAAAAAAAGGCTACATTGCTCCAAATGGACCTCTAAGGGTAATAATACTGGTGAGGGCTTAGGAAGAAAAGAGGAGAGCTATAGAGAGAACCTCAATCTTCTTAAAGTACACCTAAGTGGCCGTGAACAGAATGTTGATAGAAATATGGGTGATAAAGGCCATCCGATGAGGTCTTAGACAGAAATGAGGATATGGATATGTTGATATGGAAAATAGGAGAATGTGATGATACGGAAACCAGGAGGAAAAGCAACTTTTGTTATAAAATGGCAACAAACTTGGCTGAATTGTTCTTGCATTCTAGGGTTTTGTGGAAGATGAAGCTTGTAAATGATGAAATAGGATATTTGGCTGAGAGAATTTCTAAGCAAAGTGTTGTGGCTGGCCTTCTCTGTAGTGGTTAAAATAAAAAGCAAGAGAGAGATACAATTTAAGGATGGAGTTGTTAAAAGGGGAAGCAAAACTTTAAAATGTGGACAATTCTCAGCCCGTCCATACTGAAAGAAATGGGAAAGCCGTTTGGGAGAGAACAAGGGTGTGATCAAATAAGGATTTAATAAGGAGATTCGTGTGAATCAGCCATTTCAAGGCAAACCAGGAACTATTATCCAAAACAATGGAAGAATGATCCTGAAGGCATTTCAGAGATCATCGGGGCTGCCCCTCCCATCTCAGACCCAGAAAGCCAGGGCCTTGGGGGGCTGTAGATGCCGGTGGGACTGTGGCACTGCGGCTCAGTGCTGCTTCAAGGCTGTGCTGCTTGTACTCCTCAGCCAAACCAAGTGTGGCTCCAGTATGTTCTGTACCAGGTAAAGCTGTAAGGGTGTGGCTGCTCCCACCTAAATGTCAAAGGATGCCCTGGGAAGTTGCAGAATTCGTAAGAGATCTGTTGCTTGCCAAGATCTCCACAGAATCCTTTCTAGGGCAATGTATAGAGGAGTCATGGGGTTGCAGCTGCCCCCAGTTTTGCCACCACCAAAACTGGTTGGAGCCACCAGTGTGTGATTCCAGCGTGAAGGAGACTTGAGCTGGTGACCCAGGCACAGAGCCACCATGGAGGTGGGGCCCCTGCAGAGAACCATCTAGGTGGCAGGATATTCGGGGCTTGGGACTTTAAATTGGGACCTGTTACCTTTTTCTTCTTTCCTATTTTTTTCCTTTTAAAGTGATAATGTCTGTCCTGTGCCTGTCCCACATTGTATTTTGGAAGTACACAAGTTGCTTGATTTCACAAGTTCACAGCAGGAGAGCAATTTGCCCAGGATGAATCATACCTTGAGACTCACCCAAATCTGATTTAGATGTTATTTAGATGAGACTTTGAAGTTAGAATTTAAAAATTGATGCTGAAATGAATGAAGACTGTTGGGGCTATTGAGATGGAATAAATGCATTTTGTGTGTGACAAGTGTATGAATTTTGGAGTTTTGGGGCAGAACACTATGGTATAAGTGTGTCCTCTCAAAATTCGTATGTTGAAACTTAATCACCAATATGATATCAAGAGGTGGGGTGTTTGGGAAGTGATTAAGTCGTGAGGGCAGACCCTCATGTCTGGAATTAGTACCCTTATACAAGGCCCCAAAGAGCTAACTAGTCCTTGTCCGGACGGAGGGAGAGGGAAACAAAGAACAAAGGTGACTAAGATGGTGTACTTCCAGGTTCTTCATCACCAACTTTCCCGCGCCCGGGAAAGGCACAGGTCAACTGCGCAGGCGCAGCATGACGTCCGACCGGGGAAACCAAAACCTACCTGACCTCGTCCACCACATGGCCCTCCACCGGCCGCAGCCCGCCTAGTGCCCTCCCACTCCCAGGCCCAAGACATAAAAGCCGCTCCCGGCAGGCGCCCCACGCGAACTTCCTCGGCCCCCTCCTCCTATGCGGACCCAGGAACCTCGCCCGAGAACACCGGAGCGAACTTCCTCCGCCCCTTCCTGGTATGCGGACCCAGGAACCTCGCCCGAGATCGCCCGAGCGACTCCCTCGGCCTCCACCGCCAGAGACCTGTGAACTTCTCCTTTTCTTCCTTCACATTGGCTAGCTAATAAAGTTTCTTTTTACCTTGCCTACTTGCCTTTTCTCTGGCGCCTGCTCTGGTGGTCGCATAAAACAAATCAGTCCTTATACCATCTGAGGACACATAGAGAATATGCCTTCGATGAACCAAAAAGCTCTCATCCCACATTGAACCTGCCAGCGCCTTGATCTTGATCTTGGACTTCCCAGGCTCCAGAACTTTGAGATATAAAGCTTTGGTTTCTTAATAGCTGCCCAGTTTATGGTATTTTTGTTATAGCAGCTTAAACTGACTAAGATACCAACTAACAGATATAGACCATCTTTTATTTCTAGATTCTAGTTTGTGAATGTGCCTATTTGCTAAAATTTGTTTGTAACCCCAAAGACAATGCTCATGGCACCTTGGCAGTCATTCGTGGATACATGCCGAGTTGTAAAACGTTGGGTCACCAGATGTGTATGTCCATAGCTAATGTGCAATAAGGCAATGATATTCCTTCTTGCTTCAGCGCTCTTATTGTTTAAAACTATCCTTTTTGGTAATCTGTTTATTGCCACATTTTTCACGTTTTTGTGCATTTTGGGGGGTAATTTTGATGTTTAAAATGCCTCCCTCCCAAGCATACGTCTGAAGTGCTTGCTAGTATTTCTCGGCACAAGAAGGCTGTGATAAGCCCAATAGAGAAAATACCTGTGTTAGATGAGCTTTGTTTAACAAGAACAACAGTGCTGTTTACCATAAGTTCAATGTCAGTGAATCAGCAACGTATAATATACAAAGCATCTTTAAATAGAAACACACACAAATCTAGATGACAAAAATTGTAGTGACCAGAGGCTCACTGAAACCTAACCCTATATTTCCCTTAGGAGAAATAACTCATATTCGCTAAATCAGTGCTCCTGGCAACTTTATAGCATGTAACTACTATCAATAATGAAGACTGCTTGTGTTTACATTGCATTTATTTACCTTTACACAAGAAAGTGGAGAACCGTTTCAAACTACCACATATATATCAGCAGAATCGAATATTTAAATTAACCTTTAGGAAAATGATCAACAAACTTCAAATCTCTTCAAAAATAAGTATAATGCTACATTGTACCATCTGACATCAGTACACCTTTTCCTTCCACAGTATTTATGGACATGCCTTTTAGTACATGCAACTTATAAGTAGAACATACAAAGGCCAATCACTCCTTCCTGACATGTTTGCTGCAGCTAAACTCTGTGGTTTACATACCTAATTATTAAAATTCACTAACCACTGTATAAACAGTAAATTTAGTTTTTGTGGTACAGAGATATGTAGAATCTGAGATACCTAAAGACTCACAGAATCCAAATCACATGTTTCAGTTTACATTCTCTCTATGGTGAAGCTCAGAATTTTTTAAAGCTATTTGATTGCCTACTTGTCCTGACTTTGTAGAAAATACTCTGTTTAAAAATTGCAACATAAAAACAAATATTTTATTGAGTCTACTAGAAGGGGAACATTAATCTCTCTTCTCTCTAAACCCTAAATTACTTTAAAGCTATAAATAAGCTTGAAGTTGACTTCTTATACTATAAGAACTTTAGGTATTATTTTGTATAATTTAGAGCTTGAATTTCTCTTTCTAACAGAAATTCAGTGTTTCTCTTGAAAAGATCTGGCATTTTCTTTTGAATAAAGGCCTAAGATATTGGACATATTAGAAACCTATTGCAAAGTTGCAGAATTCTGTAGCTTCAAGAAGGAAATTATTTTGAATTCAGAAAATATAAGGACAGATATATTACAAATTCAGTTAATTTTAGAAAAAACATTTTTGAGGGGGTCATTGGGAAAGGAATTGAACTTGGAAAAAGGATACATTTGATATAGTGCCTACACATCTGTGTTTCAAATTCCTGCATTTTTACAGCTTAGGTCAATATTAACAATTTATGCATCTCCCACGGCATGACAGATCTAATGCTGTTACAAGTGCTATTTATAGTAGGGTGGTTAAGTCCTTAAAATGAGCAATGGTTGGCCGGTTGTGGTGACTCCTGCCTGTAATCCCAGGACTCTGGGAGGCTGAGGCGGGTGGATCATGAGGTCAGGAGATCGACACCATCCTGACCCACAGGGTGAAACCCTGTCTATATCAAAAATACAAAAAATGGCCTGGCGCTGTGTCTCACGCTTGTAATCCCAGCACTTTGGGAGGCCAAGGAGGGCGGATCACGAGGTCAGGAGATCGAGACCATTCTGGCAACCATTCTGGCTAACACGGTGAAACCTCCTCTCTACTAAAAAAACAAAAAAATTAGCCGGGCATGGTGGCGGACGCCTGTAGTCCCAGCTACCCTGGAGGCTGAGGAAGGAGAACAGCGTGACCGGAGAGGCGGAGCTTGCAGTGAGCCAAGATGGCGCCACCGCACTCCAGCCTGGGTGACAGAGCGAGACCCCGTCTCAAAAAAAAAAATACAAAAATTAGCTGGGCGTGGTGACGTGCACCGGTAGTCCCAGCTACTCCGGAAGCTGAGCCAAGAGAATCACTTGAACTCCATAGGCAGAAGTTACAGTGAGCCGAGATCACACCACCGCACTCCAACCTGGAGACAGAGCGAGACTCCATCTCAAAAAAAAAAAAACAAAAAAAAGGCTATGGTTGAGTTTCTTTAATATAAATTTAGAATCATAGCACATGCCTTCATTCCGGGGTGGGGGGGGCGGGGGGGGTGCAAATAGCATGCTGAGGCGGAGCATTTATCAGGAAATTAAAGTGATGCCAGCTTTCTCATGACCCAAGAAATACCTAGTTGAGTCAATAGCATCATGACCATCCCATCAGGACACAGAAGAGCACTGGCTCTGAGCCCAGAGATCAGGATGTAGGCTTGGTTTATTTGCCCACGAGGAAACCAATTCACTTTCTGGGTCTGTATAAGGAAAGAAGGAAGGGGACAAGGAATCTCTCTAAGAGACTCCATGATCATCTGATGGGGGTGTTCATGATGCTACTAATTCAACTACATACTTTATTCTGAGTGACTTGCCCAAGCTTAATCATTCATTTATTTTGAATTTTGAATTGTAAGTTAGATCCTAAATGGAAGTATTTAGGATTTTAGAGAATATTCACATTTCTTGATTATTTTAATACATTATCAATTGGGCTATTACAAATGCAGTTTTAAAACATAAAATCCACAGACACTGAAACACTTTCAGGGGTGACTGGACAATCAGTTAAAATCCATGTAAGAAAGTATCAAAATTAGCAAATTGGAGCAAAAATATTATATCCTAAAAACCACATATAATTGTCAATATTGTTAATTTTTACAAAGAATTATATCAATTGTTTATTATATGGAAGTTATTAGAAGTAAAATCTAACAAAACAATTTATAATGATTACATATATTCTTAGTTGCTTGATAATGCTAAAAGATACAAATTTCTGAAGATTAAATTATTTTAATTCTAGAACAGTAAAAAAGTATCTGAATACATTAAGAAAAATATTCAAGGCTGCAATTACCTGGGACCAGTGAGAATAAATGTATGACCTTGAACAAGTGTAAAATAAAACACTTAATCCCATTCAGGTAAAACATGTCATGTTTCGCCTCTTTTCGCTAATATTTAGTCTAGCACAACAGTATAGCCTTTGTTGTAAATATCAGAGAATTGTAACACACACACACACACATATATATTACATATCAATCTTCTTCACTAAATTAAGATCTGATTAACAGTAGCTGAAGTGACAACATATTAAGTATTTGTTTAATTGGTTTGAAATAATGAATATTCTAATCCACCCACTTAGCAACATTGACTCATGCCTGGAAGGAGAACAGGGCCCTATTTTTACCATAACATGCATGAGTGGATTTAGGACAAATTGGGCGTCTTGTTTGGTGACTATGGGACCCTCCCTTACTGTTCGGTATTTGTGCTGACTTCCCTGAGGTGGCTGGTTTATTTTCTCCCCAGTGAGGAAGGGAGCAAACTGTACAGACATAAAGTGAAAGGGGAAAAAAATACATAATTCAGTCTACTCTGCTTCCACTACTTTCTGTACTGAAGAACATTTCAGAGAAACAAGTATTTGGAGGCTTCTGGCACTGCCCCCTCACTAGGCCCTGAGACACCTTTGGTGCAGAGTGAGGACAGGTGCTTATCTGAACACCTTCAAGTCCATCATCTGTGATTCTGTCCACATTAGCATAATATAAGCCATAATGTCTTTATAGCTTATGAATTTGCCACCCAGAAAACAACTAATATTTATGGAATATAGGAATTCAGTATCATAACACCTGGTTGGCTGTATGTATTCAATATAATCTTTGATTTCTATAACTTTCAAACTACCAAATTTGGTTAACTCCTACCCAAGGCCTAGATGTATACAAAGACTTATTTCCAATTTTTGTATTTCATGACTAAATTTGATGAGACTCTGGAGTTCAAAATGAAAAAAATGTCTCAATTACTAAATCACAATGCTGTGGTTAAGAATAAATTAGCTAAATCAAGTAAAAATAAAGGAAAAAAGTGTAAAATTTTACACATGTGTGAGAAAAACAAGACAAAAATGTTTTTCCAAGTGGCTCTGTGTGAGTCGCAGTGGATGCTATTTATAAAGGTTTTATACATAGCACGAGAACTCTTGCAAAGAGAGCATTTATAGACATTGACAAACAGAGAAGTGCAATGCCAGGGATTATGGAGACAATAAAGTGGGAGGGCCAGGACTCTGATCACTTGAAACCTCTCAGCAAGTGGAGCTGCTACGAGATGTTGAAGAGGTGGGATGGATACATGGAACAAACAGATAATTATCTCTGCAGGGGCAATAGCTGGGGTAATGTAGCTCCCGTGTGACAGTGGTAGAAACCAAATTCCTTGTCAGGCATTCACCTAACCCATCTTGGGTGTGACGGTGGTAGAAAACAAATTCCTGGTCAGCTAGTCATCTAACCCATCTCGGGTGGGCAACCAGGGCCCTAACAACATGCTGGGAGAAGCAGTCTTGCTTCTCTTTCTCTTTCTCTGTCTTTCTCTCTTTCTCTCTTTCTTTCTTCTTTCATTTATTTAGAGACTGGATCTTGCTCTGTCACCCAGCTATGATCATAGCTCACTGTAGCCTTGAACTCCAGGGCTCAGGTAATCTTCCTGTCTCAGCCTCCTGAGTAGCTAGGATTACAGGGAGGCACCAACATGTCCAGATAATTTTTGTATTTTTGTATTTTTTTTTTTTTTTTTGTAGAAATGGGGTCTCTCTATGTTCCCAGGTTGATCTTGAACTCTTAGACTCAAGCCATTTTCCTGCCTTGGCCTTCCAAAGTGTTGGGATTACAGGTGGGAACTGCACCTAACTTCTGCCTTGATTTTGAAAATAGGCAGAAGACCTGACACAGTCCCTCAAGGCTCAATCACCAGACCTTTAATTACTGCTTCATAATATGACATAATATTTTGTAATCTGATTTAGTTTATGAGTGACTACTATGTATTTTGTCACTTGAATTGTCTTGTAAATAATATAGTTTTAAGATTTAGAAACTGACTTTAAACCTTAAAATTTAAACTGATTGTAACCTCACAATTTAAGGTTAAAAAAAGGAGCTTTGCAACTTTAAAACATCTATTTTTTGTTCTTTTCTAATTTCTAGTTTTCTAATTTCAAAACTCCTGGGTTTGGCAGCTGCCACAGAGAAACTCCAATATTTATGTTAGAAATATTTTCTTTTTCTGTTACATGGTCACTATTCCATAGTGATCCTTTTCTTTATTTTTCATGATCCAAGTAAGATTTATTTCTCCAAAATCTGAAACAGTTGGATGATTTGATAAATCATTTCCACTTGAAATTTAGAAAGGTTTTGAAATATGAATTAGGAAAATGAAAGTTCGAGTCCTGAGGTTAGGGAGATTGATTAGTGCAAGCTGCAAGCAAGAATTTCCACGTACTGCCTGAACTGTGCTTTAAACAGTTCTATTGCGCTACAGGAAAAAGATGACCATGTCTGTTTGATGGTTGCTTGTTTGCTTTTTTTTTGTTTTGGTTTGTTTTTTTTTTTTTTTTTTTCTTATTATTGTGATTATTATTTTTTGAGATGGAGTCTGGCTGTGTTGCCTAGGCTGGAGTGCAGTGGCGTGATCTCGGCCCACTGCAACCTCCACCTCCCGAGTTCAAGGGGATCTCCTGCCTCAGCCTCCCAAGTAGCTGGGACTATAGGCATGTGTCACCACACCCAGCTAATTTTTGTATTTTTCAGTTGAGATGGGGTTTCACCATGTTGGCCAGGCTTGTTTCAAACTCTGACCTCAGATGATCCACCCACCTTCGCATCCCAAAGTGCTGGGATTACAGGCATGAGCCACCATGCCTGGCCTTGATTATTTTTCTTATAAATTAAGTACAAGCAACCATTGTTAGGAGCTCCCCCACTTTGGGTTGAAATGATTTTGCCAAGAATGAAAATAAAATGCTGTTTCTGTAGTACCCATTTTACAGCAAATTCTATTAAAAAGTGCAATAGAAAATGTCATTAGACAAGGAGCCAATATTTATAGGGCCAAATAAGCCATGCAAGTGAGACACAATGACTTTTAAATATGTTGCATAGAGAGAGTCACCACTTTCGCTACACACAAATGTTTTTAATGCACTTACACACATCTTTGCTAGGGCTGACCATTGGTTAAAAAAAAAAAAAAAAAAAAAAACAGAACAAAGAAAATTCATGTTTCTCTTTGGTGTCCTCTTATTTCAGTGATTTTCCACTCCCCCCTCTGCCACTGAATACGCCTTTTGTAAAGAGACACATTGCAAAGAATCAGATAACATAATTCACAATGAGATATTATATCTAATGATGCTTAATGTTTCTAAGACAATAATGGGAACAATACTTAACTCAGGGAAATAAATGCTGCAGAGGGAACTTGAGGCCCCAGAGACAGTTAATAAAAAGACAGCTTGACTGGAAAGAGAGGTCCTCCAGTCACTGAAGGTCCACCATGTAGATAACAACCAGAGACACTGGTGAAGTGTACAAATTTCAGATACAGTCACACTTACCAGTGTCTATTTTCCTACAAACCACAACGTTCTCTCTAAGCACAATAGAGGCAAGCATAACACTTTTCTAAGTATCAGGGAATAACAGGTGCAAAACTTAACCTTAACTTGAATTTGTTGAAACTCTGTACTAGACTTTTCTGAAGTTTCATCTTGTTTTGCTTTGACAATAATTATACCATGCTAAAGATTTAAAATTGCTGTTCCCCCGACAACATTATTTGATGTAGTTAGAGAAAGTGCTACGTGTTACAGGAGGAAGGGGGGTCTAAGATTCCGTATCTTCCATACGGCCAGACTAGGTGGTCATGCCTATAATTCCAGCGATTTGGGAGGCTGGGGTGGAGAATCGCTGGAGACCAGGAGTTTGAGCCAACCTGGGCAACAGAGAGAGACCCTGTCTCCACAGAAATAATTTAAAAAATATTAGCTAGATATGGTGGTGCATGCCTGTTTTCAGCTACTTAGGAGGCTGAGGTTGGATTATTGTCTGAGCCCAGCAAAGTGAGGCTGCCGTGAGTCATGATCATGCCATTGCACTCCATTCTGGGTGACAGAGAGAAATTTGTCTCAAAAAAGTAATTTAAAAAATTAAAAATAAAAATAAAAATAAATTTTATAAAAAGATAAAGAGAAAACATATTTTCTGTGGATGTATCAAAAAGAGCATAGATAAAACTTTTCAATTTTGTTGCTATTTTTACACTTTTGCTTCTCTGTATTTTCTTCTTTGTTTCATATTCTTGTTTATTTTCTGTAAACTCTTATTTATTCTTCAAACCTCTCCTCTTTCAAAACTCATTGAGCCAAGAGATATCCCTTTCTTTCCTATTCAAATATGATTTTGTATTTTCACTACGTTCACATTAAAATGCTCCTTTAAAAATATTCATATTAAAATTTCCTTCGAGTTTATGCCATTGATTAGTATTAAAGTTGAAAACACTAATGAAGTTCTCTTGGAAGCTGCAGTAGGAAACTGCTTTTGGTGACATGCCTCACTGGATTTTTCTACCATTTCAAGTTGTGCTTCAATGAGGCTCCAAGGTTTAAAGATAAATTTATTTGAAAAACACGACGCTACTCTTTGACTTACCGAGCTTTTGTGTGCGTGTCTTAGCTACATAATTTCTACAGGAACACACAGGACATTTGGGTTCAGATGCAAATGATATGTTTATTGCTATCAATCATTTGTATCACCAGATCACTGAACCAGAGGACAACTTGTAAAAGGGTTTCAGAATGGCATAATGGGAAGAAACATGCTAATAAAACGATGAGACATGAAGAGAATTTAAAAATATACAATGATCCGCTGTGAAGAATTGGCCAGGTAACACACAGTAAAATGTTTACACTTATAGAACAAGTCTATATGTTTTTAGCTCTTAAACCAGAGGTATATGGTTTTAGGAGAGATATCACCTATGGCAGCGATCTCCAACCTTTCTGGCACCGGGGCCAGTTTTTTGGGAGACAATTTTTCCACAGACAGGTTGGGGTTGGGGGTGGATTTTGGGATGAAATCATTCCACTCCAGATCATCAGGCACTAGATTCTCATAAGGAGTGTTCATCCTAGATCCTTTGCATGTGCAGTTCACAATAGGGTTAGTGCTCTGATGAGAATCTCATGCAGCCACTGATCTGACAGGAGGCAAAGCTCAGGTGGGAACATTCGCTTGCCCACTGGGCACCTTCTGATGCTGTCTGGCCGGGTTTCTAACAAGCCATGGACCAGTATATGTCTGCAATCTGGAGGTGAGAACCCCTGACCTACTGTGCTGCTTTCCCAGCCCAGGCAAAAGGGATACATACAAAGATAACAATACTACGAGACAGAGAACAAAGTCATTAAAGATGCTATAATTTTCAACACACTTTACTTAAGATGCTTAAGAAAATTATTTGTTTTTCTCAAACCAAAAGACGTTGACTTTGATTGGTTTATTAATAAACAACAAAAATGCTTTCCTAACTTGGAGAAAAAATGCTTTTCTCAACTTTGAGGAAAAAAAAGCCTGATTTTATAAGTACTCAAACCTCTCAGAGTTAGTGGGTAGCAAAGGATTTCATGATAAATATTTCATCAATGTAAACTTGAGATATTAAATGATATAACTAAAGTCTGACTAGCTCACAACCTCATACTACATATATACACTCAAATACTATGTGTGTGCCTATATATAGCATATATATTAATTATATATAATAAAATACATAAAATTATATGTATTATGTCATCATATATTACATATTGTATATCATATACCACATATATACATTATATATAATTATCATATAGTATTATATATTATATCATATAGTATCATATATTATATGTCCATGTATATACATGGCTATATTATACTATTATATATTATATATAGTATTATATATGTATATACAATATACAGCATTTATAAGCATGCTATATGCATATATGTATATACACATATAATGCTATATATGTATATACACATATGTGCTATATATAATATATAATACATTATATATCAGATATCATATATAATTATATGTATTATATATGTATATATAGCATTATAGATATAAACACATACAAATTTTTTATATATAGCATTACAGACATGTATATATAAAAAATATCTTTACATTTAACCTTAAAACAAGTTAGTCTGGAGGATGACAAATCATTTGTATAATTTTAAATTTAATGTACACATTACACTATACATTTAGTAGAAGTGAGTGACATTATTGCCTACTTCTCCAAATCACTAGAAGCAAAATACAGTGTTTCCCATATTCCAAAGATTAGTTTGTCAATATTTTTCAAGGCTCTCGAAATAAAAGTTTATGTTGTGAACTGTAGCAGACAGTCTTTGCCGACCTAGCATCCATTTCCTCTTTGTTCCTTTTGGTGATGTTACTGTTGACATCAGACAAGCCTTGATTTTACTCATTGGCTGTCCAGTGTCCATCCAGTCCTCATATAATTCAAGGGAAGCGACCCTTTTCTCTGCAAGGGAGCCAGTCCTGAACTATCCAAGTCAACCAAGGCAACCCCATTTCCTTGCCGCTACTTGGATGAAACATGGGCATGTGACTCAGTTACAGCGACAGAGGGTGAGGAGGCGTGCTGAGAACACCTTGGGGAAGGCCGCCGGTTCCTGAGAAGAACATGGTGGCAGAACAGATGGCCTCATCTTGCCTCTGGAAATCGCAGTGTGTGACTGTGAGAACTGAAAGGGTGTGGCCATCTTGACCCCAGGATGGGAGCCAGTCTCAGGACACACAGTGATGCCAGAATGGCCCCCAAAGCATCAGTCAGTGGGTCAACTAACTCATGAGATCTGGTCCACCATGACACTTCCATCATATAGGTAACTAAATGTCCTTGCTTTTTGAATCAGTTTGAGTCAGATCAGTAACAACTAAAGACTAAACCTTCCTTAAATGTATATTTTAAATTTTTTCTTAAAAATTATGACAACTGTGGTCTTTCAAAGCACAGAAGAGGAGGAATTCTCTCCTCCATTTGTCTAGGGGAAAGGAAACAAATGGCATGGCAGAGACTGCTAGCTGTTCAATGAAAGCGCGAGGTGAGCTTTACTTTAATGATGCAAATTCCAACTTTTAGCTGGGTACATGGCTGCAGAACTCAGACAAGTTTTCTTTTTTTTTATTTTATTATTTTTTTTTTTATTATACTTTAAGTTCTAGGGTACATGTGCATAATGTGCAGGTTTGTTACATCAACCCAAATGTCCATCTGTGACAGACTGGATTAAGAAAATGTGGCACATATACACCATGGAATACTATGCAGCCATAAAAAAGGATGAGTTTGCGTCCTTTGTAGGGACATGGATGCAGCTGGAAACCATCATTCTTAGCAAACTATCACAAGAACAGAAAACCAAACACCGCATGTTCTCACTCATAGGTGGGAACTGAACAATGAGATCACTTGGACTCGGGAAGGGGAACATCAGACTAGTTTTCTATTCTCCTTTGCATCTAAGTGTCGGTGGCCACACGACCAAGTTCTGGTTAGTGAGTTATGAGCAGATGCTGCAAGTCCATTTTGGTTCTGTTCTCAGTAACAAGTAAGCCCTTATAAACAAAAAAGTGAATCTCAGCCTCAGTTCAAAGAGGCAGCGATAAAATGCCTAAGCAAATGTAAAGAAAGGGGGAGTATGTCGGTCCTAAACGATTCTTTGGTAATCACAGTATTCACTTTCTTTTTCCTTTCTTTGTGGTACCGATTTTTAAATGCTAATGTTTAAATAGCAGCATCCAATCCCTGATTTTCCCTGCTGGTCAAAGCCCAGCCAGTGGCTGAATTCAACACCCTTTACCTTTCTTTTTTTTCCTAGCACTCAATGAAACCATTGTATTTCCTGCTTGAACAGACCAATGAATAGTGATCAAGGGCCATTCTAAGCTGCAATCTTCCAGTTCTATAAACATTATTATTCGGATTCAAAAAACTATTAGCTAGAGCCTATTGATTCTCTACTTCCCTCCTTTTCAGAGCACCAGCATACAAATCCTCTCATTTAGTTTCCTTCTAGAAGCACAAGCTGGGCGTGGAAGACTGTACAAACGCGGCAGGAAAGTATTAATGGCCAACGGCACAAGATGAAACTGAAAGTAACATACCTGTTTTAATACTTTCTCTTTGACAAAGTCTTTAAGATTAATGAATCCCGGCCAGGCGCGGGGGCTCACGCCTATAATCCCAGCACTTTGGGAGGCTGAGGCAGGCAGATCACAAGGTCAGGAGATCAATACCATTCTGGCCAACATGGTGAAACCCCATCTCTATTAAAAATACACACACACACACACACACACACACACACACACACACACAAATTAGCTGGGTGTGGTGGTGCGCCTGTAGTCCCAGCTACTCAGGAGGCTGAGGGAGGAGAATCGCTTGAACTTGGGAGGCAGAGGTTCCAGTGAACTGAGATCGTGCCACTGCACTCTAGCCTGGCGACAGAGTGAGACTCTGTGTCAAAAAACAAAAAACAAAAAGAGTCTCCTACTTTTTAAGTAATGAGTGGTTGAGATTGCCAATTTTGGTTTTGGCATAGACTCAAGAGACAAAAATACAAGCTGGCAGGTCCTATAGTGAAATTTGGAGTGAATCCTGTAGCAGCTGATGAGAAACTATGAGACAGTGGCCTATGTTGCTGAATAGAGGCATCTCACTGTCCACTTGTTGGTGTATGTTCTCATACATTCATAATCAGTCTTTCAAATGTGGCTTAATAATCACATTACTAAGGAGCACGACCTGAAATCACAAAGACAGTTTCTTTGTGAATATTACACCTTCTTCATAGCTATTGGTTTTTAGCACTGTTGTGTGTTCCATCTTTCATTAGATTACATATTCCTTAAGACAGGATCAGGAGTTACATTTTGTTGAATATATACTATGTTGATTTCATATGAAATAAAATTTAAGTGTATTTGTGTAACATATGAGGAGAAATAAACAATATTATGTACGAATTTTACATTTATTCTAATTTTCATTTGTATCATTTCAATCTTTCTCACTTTTCAGGATGCATAGCCAGAGTCAATATTGGTGAAGAGGTCAGGAAGAGGTTGAAAAGTGCTTGGTGGTTGAATTGATTGGAATCAAATGGGAAGACTGATTCTAATTGACATGAGGCAGAAACATAAAAAATAGCTCAGGATTGAAATGACACAAAGTTTTATATATACATATATATATATTTCTATACTGCCATACAATTACAGTAAACAGAGGATTTTAGTTAAAAAATAAATGTTATCTTCGTGGATACCATTGGCCTTTTGATTGCATTTGTCGACTACATGAAACTATGGACAAACGTGAATTTTTAAAATTCTTTCAATATATATTAGTTAATTATTAATTATTAAGTCTCTTCACTTAATCGACATTTATTAAGTTCCTGCTATACACCTGGCTGGTATATGCCTGGGTCTGGATACAAAGCTGAGTAAGATGTATAATTGAGATTTAAAGTCCAAAGAAGGAATCTACGTAATTTGGAAAAGAAATAACATGTTTATGTTAGATAATTATTCCCATGTTTTCACAGGAGGGAGATTATCTTGAAACACTTCTCCCTTATCCTTAATTGCCTCCAGGTATGGTGACAGGGTGATCTTTAGAATATGCACAAATCCAAAGGATCAAGTTTACAGCAAACAAAAAGAGAACAGGGAGCAATCTGGTTATGACATCAGTCACCTCCTAATTGGGGGGATATTTGCTAGCCAGCTGAGTTGCCTTCAAGCTAGAGGGCTGTAACCAGTTAATAGATAAGAGAGCATATGGCTATGCAAAAACAAAACAAAAACAAAACAAAACAAAACAAAAAACAAAGGACTAGGCTTTGAATTCTGATTCTACTACCTACTAACTTTGTGACCTTTTACAAGAAATAGCACTTCTCTGAGTCTCAGTTGGAAGAGATATTTAAAATATCTCATCAGGTGCTGATGACACATGACAGTAAGTCTCCAGGCTTACAGACACTGTGAAAGAACAAACACGTGAGGATTCTTAGCAAATGGCAGCTATGGGATTGTTATTGTGTTTGCTGTTGTCATTGTTTTTAATTATTAATAGCACACAGATCATATACTCCATTTTTTATCTGTTAAGTGATTCCTATCAGGTAGCACAAAGTGGCAGGGTGTGTATTATAAAGAAGAAGTCAGGACCGGGCGCGGTGGCTCACGTCTGTAATCCCAGCGCTTTGGGAGGCGGCGGCAGGAGGATCACGAGGTCAGGAGGTCGAGACCATCCTGGCTAACACGGTGAAAACCCTCTGTCTCTACTAAAAATACAAAAAATTAGCCAGGCGTCTGTAGTCCCAGCTGCTTGGGAGGCTGAGGCAGGAGAATGGCGTGAACCCAAGAGGCAGAGCTTGCAGAGAGCCGAGATCGCGCCACTGCACTCCAGCCTGGGCGACAGAGCGAGACTCCGTCTCAAAAAAAAAAAAGAAAAAAAAGAAGGAGTCAGACTGTGGGTCTTTTGAGTACTGTTTTTCACTGGAACAATATCCCAGAGTGCATGTCCCACTAACCATGGGATGAAGACAGCCCTGTTAGGCCGCAGTGTGGTGGCAGAAACATAAAGCTCTGTTAGGCCGCAGTGTGGTGGCAGAATTAGAAGCTCTGGGTTCCTGGTTGAGCTCCACTGCCTCCTAGCTGTATTACTCAACTTCCCCGTGACTTCAGTTTTCCTATCTACTGAATGGGAATAATAATAACATCTACCTCGTAGCACAGTTAATAAGGATTAAATCAGTCAAAACATGTAAAATATTTATAACAATGGTTAGAAAACACCATGCACCAAAATATGTTAGTTATATTACAGAGTATATCACAGAATAAATTAAGGTTTGACATCAAATTAAATAAGACAGCCAGGCCAGTGGCTCACACCTGTAATCCCAGCACTCTGGGAAGCCGAGGTGGGCGGATCACTTGAGGTCAGAAGTTTGAGACCAGCCTGGCCAACATGGTTAAACCCTGTCTCTACTGAAGATAAAAAAATTAGCTGGGTGTGGTGGCGTGCACATGTAATCCCAGCTACTCGGGAGGCTGACGTAGGAGAACTGCTCGAATCCAGGAGGCACAAGTTGCAGGGAATCAAGGTCTCGTCACTGCACTCCAGCCTGGGAGACAGAGCAAGACTCCATCTCAAAAATAAAATAAAATAAAATAAAATAAAATAAAATAAAATAAAATAAAATAAAATAAAATAAATGAGACAATTACAGAAGAAAAAAATCAATATTAGAAATTAGACTAGAGAACATTTTTTTCTAATGGAGGAATAATTAGATACCAAATAATGTTGTCTGTGTTAGACCATCGGGGCCAAGGGACCTATAGTTTCTATCTGGATTGCAGCCAAAATGGAACCTGCAGACATCAAGCAAGATCAGTTAGGAAGTAAAGAATATCAAGGTGATAGAGCTTTAAAAAAAATCTGTGCTTTCAACAGCTTCAGAATTCCCTGTCTAATCAGTAACAGCTTATCAAGCATGAGATGGGAGAAAAACAATCATCCGGGCTCCAGATGGAAATGTTTAATGCATATGCAGTTTACAGGATGAATATAAATTGCAAACATGGTGGTTTTTGGTTAATCTGCTGAATAAAAAAAGTGTTGAATTTGTTCTACGTTAATTAATGAGTAACTGAATATTTGATACAGCAACGTGCTTAACCCTTTCACAGAGAGTCAATGGCCAGTGATTTTGCAGATCAAGTGGGCATTGTCAGGGTTATTTTCCTTATACATGTAATTCTTTCAAGGTATACTTTGCAGCAGATATAAAGTCTTGTATGTATTGTGATCCTCACTCTGTGCTGAGAAAAAATATCTATCAATCTACTTAATTGTGCAGCGTACATTAGAGGAAAATATGAGTATCATTGAAAATGTTTAGCACTCTTTGAATGGAAGGAAGGTATACCAGATGTCATAGACAAGAGAACTAATAATATACCCTGTTAGTTGGTAGTAAGAAGCCTGAAAATATAAAAAGTAATAATGTGGAGTGAATAAAGTGATATGTTCTGTCTACAGCTATTTCTTTATCTGTAATCTGTGTATATTGAAGCCTATTTTAATTGCATACATATTACATTTATATAGCACTTGCTATATGATCCAGGACCTTTACAAATATTACGTGATACGATCCTCATAATCACCCCATGACATGCGTACTATTATTATTCTCATTTTACAGGTAAGAAGACTGAGGCACAAAGAGGCTAAATAACTTGCGCAAGGAAGCTAGAAAATGTCAAAGCTTTAAGTTTCAAGTTAGGCTGGCTTCAGAGTACTTTTGTACTCAACTGCTCCACTGGGCTGTGTATCTAGATAGTACCCAAAATGAACCTGCATACATTATTTATGTATTTGGTATGTATCCGTTGACAAGAGTGGTAAAAGATTGGAGAAACAGAAACTATTTTACTATTAGATAAGGTTTCAGGAAATATGGGGATCTTGCGTCAACCTAAGAACATGAAACTGCTCATCACCAGTGTTGCTCTGAGTCTTTCCTTTTGTGCAGTTGAATCATACATGCATCTTTTGTTTTCACTAAAGAAAGTGTGCAATCGAAGAAAAAAGCATTTCTGCTCATCATAAGTGCATTCACTTTCTCCAAATACCAAAGAGAAAAAATTAGTGGCACCTGTAATTTTACAACTAAAGATACAAATGTAGGTTACTTTTATAAGGAAAAGAAGAAAAGTTAATCTTTTAAAATAATAAATTTGTTTTACTAAAAAAAGATTAAAATCTGAGTTGTAGAAACAATAGGGCCAAATTGGAAAACAATGGAAAAAAGAATTTAAGGATGAGAAAATACTTTTTAAAATTTTCCCAAATTAAAATTAGTTTATATTAAGAAGCTAAATGAAGAAATATTTTCTAAGTAATTCAATTAAAACATCTAATACTGTAGTATCTGTGGGAGGAAAAGAAGCAATTGTGTTTTAAAGAAACTCAGGAAACTAATACAACGTTCCTTATTTGACAGCTGAGGGGTTATTGCCATACATTTGTAGCAACCTCCCTTAGAAGAGAAGTAGCTATTTTAAAATGCAAATAGCTAGTTTGACCTTGACAATGCTCTTTTTCTTCTTGTTTTGTAAATTATAAATCTTGTATTCTTTTTGATAGTAAAGTCAGAATGTCTATTAAAGTAGAAAATGCAAACAGCTTAAATATTGCATATTATTCATTTACATTACCCATAGTATTAATGAAATTTACACTGACAGAATTAACAAGGAACAACATCCTGAAGTCTTTGGTTGGCTTTTTAAATTGTGTTCATAATTAAAACTCATATACTTTTCATCACTAATAAAAATACAGCAGATTAAAAATTGCTTTGAAAGTCAAAACTGATTTCATTTAGAATTTATTCACTTAAAAATACTACCCATCTGACAAAAGGCTAATATCCAGAATCTACAAAAAACTTAAACAAATTTACAAGAAAAAATCAACCTCAACAAAAAGTGGGCAAAGGATATGAATAGACACTTCTCAAAAGAAGACATTTATGCAGCCAACAGACACAGGAAAAAATGCTTTTCATCACTGACCATCAGAGAAATGCAAATCAAAACCACAATGAAATACCATCTCACACCAGTTAGAATGGTGATCATTAAAAAGTCAGGAAACAACAGGTGCTGGAGAGGATGTGGAGAAACAGGAACACTTTTACACTGTTGGTGGGACTGTAAACTAGTTCAATCATTTTGGAAGACAGTGTGGTGATTCCTCAAGGATCTAGAACTAGAAATACCATTTGACCCAGCCATCCCATTACTGGGTACATACCCAAAAGATTATAAGTCATACTGCTATAAAGACACATGCACACGTATGTTTATTGCAGCATTGTTCACAACAGCAAAGACTTGGAAACAACCCAAATGTCCATTAGTGACAGACTGGATTAAGAAAATGTGGCATATATACCCCATGGAATACTTTACAGCTATAAAAAAAGGATGAGTTCAGGTCCTTTGTAGGGAAATGGATGAAGCTGGAAACCATCATTTTGAGCAAACTATTGCAAAGACAGAAAACCAAACACCACATGTTCTCACTCATAGATGGGAATTGAACAATGAGAACATTTGGACACAGGGTGGGGAACATCACACAGCAGGGCCTATCATAGGGTAGTGGGGAGGGGGGAGGGATAGCATTAGGAGATATACCTAATGTAAATGACCAGTTAACGGGTATAGCACACCAACATGGCACATGTATACATATGTAACAAACCTGCACATCGTGCACATGGACCCTAGAACTTAAAGGATAATTTAAAAAAAAGAAAAAAGAAGAAATGTGTTCACTTAAAATATCATATTAAAAATGTTATGGTATTTCATATATCCATTTACTATTATTATTGTTGGTCTGGAATGCGTGATGGACATAATCTTATGAATTTTCAAAATATTACTCCCCAAACAGCACGAAGGACCAAAGTTCTCATAATAAAACCTTCGTGCTGGGTGGAGCTAGAAAGAAATGTGTTGTAATACCATCTGCAGTTCATGTTGCCACAAACCATGGGGATTTTTAAAGTTCTAGATAAATGAGTATATAAAAGTAAAGGAAATTAAAGGAATGTGGCAGTCAAGAGAACCCAGGCTGTAGGTTAAATCAACACATAAGAATAGGATACTAATACTTCTCACCCAGTAATTTCAACCAGATGTGCAATCAACATTGTTTCCCCACACAAAGTACAAACAATTTACATAAGTGAATCATTTGTTTATAAAATGAGATTCTTGAGTGAATTTTTATTCCCATGTATCAATCTTTTCACTATAGCAAACTTAAAAGTTTCATAAATGTGAAGGATCCTTTTGAAACTTGCCTATACTCAACAATCAGAGAATAACACTACAATAAAACTCTTATCGGTGTTTGACAATTTCCTAAAATGGACCAGACACTTTTATCTTAATCTCAGTTTAATTCTCATCCACAATCTGGACCCTCACTGAGCTTGGTTATAAATGTATTGTCTAATTAAAAAAATGCTTCAGAAGGAGCAAAACACCTTTAGATATGCCAAGCACAGCTATTAACATAGTTGACGCTTTGAAATCTCACTCCAGAAGGTTTTGAGAATTCTTGACTGCGATCTCACTTTCAATAGAAACATACTGAAAATGAAATAAGACAAAACACAAACCTCCTGATATAGGGTATAATATTATTTCAAAAAGTCATAATCATATTATTTAAATGATTGACTTTCATTTTTAATTTGATATGTTTTTGGCCTATTCTGTTTCACTGGCACATTTCTATTTATTCATGTCATTCTACTTATAAATAGAACTTCTAAAAGGTTCCATACAAGTGTAACAAAGGAAAGACAAGAAAGCAAAATTTTTTACATCTAATGGGGCTTTTGCATTTGAACATGAAGAAATGCTACTCCATGATGTGACTACTGCCAGCATATTTTCTTAAATGCTAACTGGTCAACCATAGAAATGGTAGTGGGAAAAGCACTTAGCAGAGATGAGGATGGGGAGCAAAAGATGGATTGGTAGCAGTGCCATATGCAGACGTGAGGAAATGAGCAAATATTTATCATAGCCAAATGATGCACATCGTCTGTAATGGGGAAGGGGAATGTAGCTACTTGCCTATCTGAACCCATAGTATAGGCCAACCAAGTGCACCATCCAAGGATATCAAGCAGATGATAAATGGAAGAGCAGATGGAGATCTCCAGAAACAACAAAATAAGGGAAGAAGAATGATTATCAGGGAAACACGTTGGTTTTGAGGGGCTGCCACTGAATGTGTTGGATCTTACCTACGGTTCTTCAGCCAGGGTGAATAGAATGAGGTAAATTGTATGGAGTGAAATAGCTACTGAACTGTCATATACCAAGAAATAATAACAGGTTAATTTAATTCACCATCTTGATTCCAAAAGCAGGCTGTTTAAAAGAACAAATGAATTGCCCCATCTTTATTCTATTGTCTGATACTGTGTTTAATTTGGAAATGCCACACTGCACTTTCTGACTCAATCTCCTAACCATGCCCTTCATTCCCACACTCCCTCATTTGCATCACTCAGGTTTTCATTTCCATCACTTCCATAAACAACTCATGCTATGGTCACCAACAACTTCAATTTTCCTAATTTACTGGACAATATTTCAGTCCTCATCTTGTATGATCTCTTAAGCAGCGTTCATCCCTGGTGTCCATTTCTGTTTCCCTGGCATGCTTTCTTGTCACATCTACCTTCTAGATTTCCCCTGACCTACCTGTCATTCATTCTCTTATGTTCCATTATTCAGTCATTCAGTTTTAGAGTTAAAGACCAGTCTTAGATTCTCTGCTTTTCTCACCCTGTATTTGCTCCTTAGGTGATCTCATCCAAATATGGTTTCAACTACTTCTCCTATGCATAGCTAAGTCACAACTTGTTGTTTGCCCTGTTCACGCTGAGATCTTGACTCCTTTATTCAGTTGTCCACGCAACACCTCATAGAGGCTGTAAAGGCACTTCGGATTCAACATTTACTATGTGTTCTCATTATTTAGCTCCCACTTATAAGTGAGAACATGCAGTATTTGATTTTTTGTTCCTGCATTAGTTTGCTAAGGATGATGGTCTCCAGCTTCATCCATATCCCTGCAAAGGACATGATCTCATTCTTTTATGGGTGCCTAGCACTTCGTGGAATATATGTACCACATTTTCTTATCTATAAAACAAACCTGAATATGTATCTTGAACTTAAAATATAAGTTTTTTTTTTGTTTTGTTTTGTTTTTGTTTTTTTAAGAAAAGGAAATAAAGACCTAGAGTTTCCCACTCTGCTACCATCATCCTAGTCTAGGCTGCCAGGTCTGCCCCAGACTGCAGCCATATCCTGTGACTGGTATTCCCGAGTCTTCTCTTGCTGCCTTCAGACCTGTCCTCTACACCACAGCCAGAGCAAGGCTTACCCAGAGCAGACGTGATCATGTGATGTTCCTTCATGCCTATCACCCCACCACACACAAACTCTTGGCTTAAGATAGTTTGGTGGCATCTTTTTGGGCTTCTAATGGAATCAAAACCAGAAATCAGGAATATCACCTCAAAAGCCATGTATTGCAGTATTCCTCAACTCTCCAGCCTCATTTTATACCAAATCACCCTTCACTCTTGGTGCTGCAGCCACACCAGCCTTGCCTTCCTGCTCCAAGAGTTCTGTTTATGCTCTTTAGTTTACCTGAAATATGACCTTTCCTCCTACCTTCACTCACCTTCCAAAGCTCAACCAGCCATCACCTCCTTGGAGAAGTTCTCCCTCAGATCACTACTGAAGTCACATTTCCGTTGGCCTCTATTACCTTGAGAGCACTACCATCGTCCAGGATGAGCGCAGGTGCGATATGACCCCCGCTGGGCAGATCTTTAATGTCAGTCTCCCCACAAAGGCAGAGACTGGTTTTTATTTTCATCATGTTACTGTGGGTGTATCCAGCCCCTAGCACCTGGTTGGTTCTTAGTCACTGTTATTGAATTAATGAATGTTATTACGACCAAACAAAAGTTTTCAATACAGATGGCCAGAACTCTCAAGAATGACTTGAAACAAAATAGTTGCTAGTCCTCTGTCTAGTGCTACAGAGACCAGCATTTTTGGTCATTCATTAACTTGCTAGTTCATTCATTCTTTGCCGCTCCCTCAGCCTTAACTACCTGTATCTTCTTTTCCACATGTTTCATTCTTACTCATTTTACAGTTTTCAGCTTAAATGTCACTTTCTCATATGTGGCCAGGGAATATTTGTTAAGTGAATGATGACCCTATTAAGTATTCATTGATTGCTATAATTAGGTGCCAGAGAGCGTACTAGGGCCTGGGGTTACAAAAAGTGATAGGAAGCTTTTTCTGCCATCGGGAACTCATTTCATATTTGGGGACTGCAGTCATGTAGAGAGATAATTAAAGCCTAATATAAATGGTACGAGAGAGGGATGCATCTCCTGCTTGCTGAAAGATGCACGGGGGAGTCCTGCTGCTGTTCCCACAGAGTGTGGCTGGAGGGATGTATACATCTTTTTGTTTTTCTTTTGTAGGATAATCTGCTTTATACCTGTAAGATGAATAACTTTAAAAATATCACTTCATTACTTGTTAGAAGAAAAAGTCACTATTTTAAAACATTGCTTGAAAATTTCTGTTATGGAGAAAATTTAGCTAAACACTTTGATGGGCCATTTGCAGATGAAATTATAGGCCCTAGAGCACCAGTCAGAAGGCTGGGTTGAATTGCTTTACACAGCAAAATAAAAGGAATGTGTCTACAGTGAAACAGCTGGAAGAAGTCAAGCAAGATTCCCACAGAGATGAAGACACAGAGTGAAACATAATGAAGTCCTGGGAGAAAAAGAGAGGCCAAACCACATACCCAGGTCCTGGGCCTGGGTGAAGCAAATACACATGCGTGCACACACACCCCTGCCCACACACACACCCCCGCCCCCCACCCCACAACACGCTGCCAGTGGTAAATTTCCTTTAATTATGCTTCTTTTGACAACAGAGGTCTCTGTTGTTTAGTTTTAAATCATGTGCTGATACAGATCCATCATAAATGAGAAGCCTTCTCAAATAATTCCTTAAACCTTCCAGCCAACAATATGAGTATATTTAAGAGAAATTGGTGAGAGCTAGTTAAAGTTGCCTGAAATGTAATCCCCACTCTAAGAGGGCCATAAAAGCATGGGGCCTTCATCAGCGGCTCAGCGGTTGCCTCCCTGTCCTCCTTCCCTGGCAAGGCTATATGACTCTTTCAGTTTAGTGACAAATGCGAAGCTCTTTAAATTCCCTGGAGTTCCTCCTCAGTGTAGAATCACGGGTAGGCTATGTAGAAATCAAAGACTGAAATCCTAGCATTGGGTAATCTCTGGATCAGATCAGCATTCTAACAGTCCTCCGAGCTCTCTAGGAGCTAACTTCTGATCAGCCTGTCAACTGGGATCTCAGAATTCCCCGAATATCCATTCTTAGGTGTGGTTAATATGATGACACGTCTCAGAGCATCTGAACCTTGAACATGAACTAACCATATGTGGTTTTGGGCTACAGAAGAATTGATAGCTCATTTTTTCCCCGACAGGCAATGTGCTTTTTTCTGCTTCTGCATTTATGCCTGTTTATATTTTGATTTTAGTGTTTCAGATGAATCTAGTCCCCCTCAAAAGATTCCACGTGAAAACAGACTATGCTATATACCTAATTTCCCTCTCCAATTGTAGATAGGCACAATATATTTTCTTTAAAGTGAAAACAAAGCACATGAAATTGCAATATGTAAAATGCATAGTACTGAGTCAGTCTATTTTGTTTCTGGTTGAAAAGAGATTTTCAGGTCATTTGTTTATCAGGTACACATTAATAAAACAAAAGTTGAAACTGCAGATATATCACAGGTCTTACTTATAGCCAAGGCTGTCAAGGTTCCTGTAGAAATCCAGCTGTGACAGATAGATTACTCCTCTATGCTGTGTTGTCTAATACTGTAGCCACTATCCCAATATGGTGATTTGAGCTTACATTTAAATTAGTTAATAACAAAAATTCTGTTTTTCAGTCCCTATAGCCATATTTTAAATGCTCCATAGCTACATATGGCTAGTGGCTACTGTATTGAACAAAGCAGAATTGGAATATTTCCTCTGTCACAGAAAGTTCTATTGGACAACTCTACATACTAGAAAAGAGAGAATGATAGTAAGTGAACAACTTTGAGATTAGCAGCTAATGAGTTTGGGGGAACTGCATCTCCAATTGTCTGAAAGGGTCAGCTTTTATATCTCTGCTCAATCCGTATGTTGCATAAAGCTTTAATTCCATTATTCATGTGACCTTTTCCCTCCCCTACCAACTGCTTTCTTACTGCCCCATCCCAGAAAGTCATCCTGTTTGTTCCCCACGAATAGAATTTATTAGAAAATAAAAACTAAATCGTTGGAGAATATGTGGAAGGCAGAATTCTGAGACGGCCCCTATGAGTCCTTGCCTCTGGGACAGGTGACCTGTATAATCCCCTTCTTCTGAGTGTGAACAGAATCTGTGAATATGACTGGTTTGCTCTTCTGATTATGATTATGTGATACAGCATAGGGAGTGGATTTAGTATATGTAATTAAAGTCCTGTATCCGCCAGGGATTCTCTAGAGAAAGAGAACCAGGATGATAGAGTTTGCATATTTATGCTGCCCGCCCTCACCTCATTCTAACATCCTAATGTTGGAGGCGGGGCCTAGTGAGAGGTGTTTGGGTCTGGGGTGGATCCCTCATGAATGGCTCTGTGCCCTTCCCCGGGTAATGAGTGAGTTTTTGCTCTGTGTTTTCCCTATGAGATCTGACTGTTAAAAATGGCCTGGCACTTCCTCTCTCTTTCACTCCCTCTCTCACCATGTGATAACAGATTTCCCTTGCCTTCTACCACAAGTAAAAGTTTCTGAGGTCTCACCAGAAGACACCAGCACTTCCTGTACAGCCTGCAGAACCATGAGCCAAATAAACTCTTTTGTTTTATAAATTACCTAGCTTCAGGTATTCCTTTACAGCAATGCAGAAAGGACTAATACACAGGAGGATACACAGATATCAAGATCTGTTTCACAAAATTGGCTTATGCAATGTAGGGGATGATTTGGCAGGTGTGAAGTCCATGGGACAGGCTCTCAGGAAAGGCAGACTGGAAACTCTTGGGAAGAAGCCCAGGACCACCTAGACTATTGGAGATAGTCTCCTTTACTTAACGTCAATTTTTTATGGAGTTTGTGGCCAGGCGTGGTGGCTCACGCCTGTAATCACAGCATTTTGGGAGGCCAAGGCGGGAGGATCACGAGGCCAGGAGTTCAAGACCAGCCTGGCCAATATGGTGAAACCCCATCTCTACTAAAAATACAAAAGTTAGTCGGGTGTGGTGGCGCATGCCTGTAATCCCAGCTACTTGGGAGGCTGAGGTAGGAGAATCGGCTTGAACCCAGGAGGCGGAGGCTACAGTGAGCCAAGACTGAGTCACTGCACTCCAGCCTGGGTGACAGAGCAAGACCATGTCTTGGAAAAAAAAAAAGAAAGAAAAATAAATAAATAAATAAAGTCAATTTATTATGGAGTTTAATCATGTCTATAAAATATTTTCATGCAACACCTACGTTAATGTTTGATTAGCCAACCCAAGAGGGTAGCCTTGCAAAATGGACACATACAACTGATGCTCACAGGTCTCGAATCAGTTGATGTTAGGCCTGACTCAGGCAGGTCACCCCTTTAAAAGAAGGTACAGAGATTTGAGATTTGTAGCAACAAAGATTGTCTCTCCTGCCGTCCCTGAAGAAGTAAACCATTCTGAGTTCTACAGTTGCAATAAAATGACTTCTGCCAACAGTATTCGAGCTTGCACAAGAAGCCTGAATCTCAGCCCAGACCACAGCCTAGGCTGACATGCTGATGGGCTAAGCCATGCCCAGACACCTGGTCCACAAAAACAGTAAAATAATAAATGTCTGTTTTAAGGCACAAGTTTGTGGAAATTGTGCCATATAAGAAACTAACACAAAATGGAATGGGAAGAGAATAACCCAATGCCAACTGAGAGCATTAGATGAGTGTGGCACTGAGCTGAGGAGACTTCATAAGATACTTAACAGAATGCTTGTTGAAATTATTTTCTTTTTATCAATGAAGAATTTCTGTGTTTCATCTTTAAGGATAAAGAAGTTGAAGCTCAACAATTAAGTAGTTTGCCCAAAGTGAAATAGTACGTATTGGAGCCACTGTAGTCTACAGACAGTTGAGATTATCTCTTTTTTTTTTAAATTTGAATTTTATATACACTATATTTATTAGTATAAGTATGGCCCATGCTCTATATACACATGTATATATTTGTTTTACATATGTGTGGTTTTATGCATATTTCACACATATAATTTACATACATATTTTACACACATTGTAAATATACACATACAGTATGTGTGTGCATGCATGTGCAAAATCTGGCTACCCTACCCTAGATCCACCACTAGATGCAGAGGGAAACAGCTTTCCAGAGACTTTTCTATCAGCAATCCTTTCCATTCCCACTCTGGCAACTGGATACGTCTGACTGTTTAGTGACTTTACTCTGATCTTCCAACTCTCTCTGGTCCTTACTTTCCCAGCCGCTTTCCCAATTATGTATGTTTGACCCTTGAATAACACGTGTCTGAAATGTGTGGGTCCACTTATATGTGGATAATTTTCAACCAAACACAGGGATGTGAAACACTCCTATACAGAGGGCTGACTTTTCATGTATGTGGGTTTCACAGGGCTGACTGTGGAACTTGATTATATTTGGATTTTGTCATACACTGGGGATCCTGAAACTAATTCCATGCATATAGTGAGGGATGACTGTAGTTTTATTACTATAACAAATATCTTCCTCCATCATACTCATAATGGTTCAGTTTTCCTGGCTAAATCCTGACTAATACAATCCTGCAAATACAACCAAGGCTTTCATGCCTTGTCCATAAGGTAGACTGTAAAATTTGAAAACCAAGTAAAACAGTGTATATGTTTATATGATTATTCAATTCTGAGTCATGTAATGTTATGCACATGTACCCTAGAACTTAAAGTATAATAATAATAAAAAAAAGTCAGGAAACAAACAAACAAACAAAAAAATACCATAAAACACCCACATAGAGAACATCCATTTCACCTTAAGACTAGGATCCAGGCCAGGTGCAGTGGCTCACTCCTATAATCCCAGAACTTTGGGAGTCTGAGGCAGGAGGATCACTGGAACCCAGGAATTCAAAACCAGCCTGGGCAACCTGGTATATTAGTCTGTTCTCATGCTGCTATAAAGAACTACCTGAGACTGGGTGATTTATGTAGAAAAAAAGGTTTAATTGACTCACAGTTCCACAGGCTGTAAAGGAAGCATGGCTGGGGAGGCCTCAGAAAACATACAATCATGGAGGAGAGCAAAGGGGGAAGCAAGTACATCTTCACATGACTGGCAGGAGAGAGAGAACCAAGGGGGAAGTGCCACAGATCTTTAAACTGCCAGATCTTTTGAGAACTCACTATGAGAACAGCAATGGGGAAGTCCACCTCCATGATCCAATCACCTCCCACCAGGCCACTTCTCCAACATGAGGATCACAACCTAACATGAGATTTGGGTGGGGACACGGAGCCAAACCACATCACATGGCAAATCCCCATCTCTACAAAAAATAGAAAAATTAGCCTGGCTTGGTGGTGCATGCTTGTGGTCCCAGATACTCAGGAGGCTAAGGTAGAAGGATAACTTGAGCCTGGGGGATAGATAATGCAGTGAGCCTTGATCTGCACTCCAGCCTGGGTAACAGAGTGACACATTGTCTCAGAAAAAAAAGATTAGGATCCATAGAGGATGTGATGTAATTTTAGTACACTGACTGTCTTGAGATTTTCTCTTCTTATGGATGCATGAATTAATGCAGGACAGGTGGGTTTTGATTAGTCACTGTTACATTGTAGATATTATAGCATAGTCATAAAAAAGAATTATGATAAAATGCCATTCTTTGGAATAGTAATACACAGTTTTTGGAGTTTAGTAGATCTAATCTCTTACTGCCCAAATGTTGGTGTCCCCTCCAAAAATTCATGTTGAAATCTGATCCCCAGGAAAACGGCATTTGGAGGCGGGGTCTTTGTGAGTTAATTAGGTCATGAGGGTGGCGGCCTTATGAATGGGATTTTTTTTTTTTTTTTTTTTGGGAGACGGAGTCTCACTCTGTCACCAGGCTGGAGTGCACTGGTGTGACACTGGTGTGATCTCTCGGCTCACTGCAACCTCCACCTCCTGGGTTCAAGCGATTCTTCAACCTTCTGAATAGCTGGGACTACAGGTATGCGCCACCATGCCCAGCTAATTTTTGTATTTTTAGTAGAGATGGGGTTTCACCATGTTAGCCAGGATGGTCTTGGTCTAATGACCTCGTGATCTACCTGCCTCAGCCTCCCAAAGTGCTGGGATTACAGGTGTGAGCCAACACACCTAGCCTAGTCCTATTTTAAGAAGTGACCAGAGAACTATCTCGTTCTCTTCACTATATGATGATATAACAAGAAACTAGCAGTCTGCAACCTGGTACAGGGCCTTCACCCACACTCAACCATGCTAGCACCCTGATCTTAGACTTCCAGCCCCCAAAACTATAAGAAATATATTTATATTGTTTACGATCACCCAATCTATGGTGATTTGTTACAGCAACTTTACCTGACTAAAACACTGTCTAACATGTGGTCTTCAAAATAAAGAGGAAATAAATACCCACCATGGTTGGTATTAGGGGACGTGAACCTGTTTAATTATTGAGGCCAACTTTTTTTATCTTCACTATTCTCCCCTGTTATGAGTTTATGCACTCTTTCTCAGTAAGAAATGCTCGTTAGAGCCTGTGTGAACACTTACAAGTCTATAATTGGGAATGAACACAGCAAGAATTTTAGGAAACCCAGAATCTCCTGTAAGACTTAAATAGAATTTATAAAATCCAATATGTCAGAATTTGTTACCAGATATATCCACAAGGCAAAAACAATTTCCAATGTGATATGCCGTTCAGTTTTATAAAAAGGAAAGCCCATCTAGAAGGCAACTTCAGTCAACCATGAGCATGGAGAAGCAGCCGTCTGCTGTGTCACCTGTCCTGTTCTCATCCCGGATTTGGCAAGTAGAGGTGAGATCTGAAGTAGTCTGTCATCTGATGCCTTGGCTGTAATGGTAACAGAACTGACAGAATAACCTTAGAACTGACAATGATCTGCTGAAAGTTACAGTCTACTGACATCTGTAGTTCCATTTAAAGAACCGTTAGGAACACTGAGAAAACTTTTGTTCTTTCTAATTAAATAATAGGTCAGTGTGACCTTTGTTGCCTTCTAGTTTCTGTACATCAAGCTACTGTTGCAGATATCAAGTTTTTGCTTTTAGACCTCTGAATTAACTTGTAAGGTATATTTTCTTTTCCTTCCTTCCTTCCTTCCCTCCCTCCCTCCCTCCATCCCTCCCTCCTCCTTCTTCCTTTCTTCCTTCTTTCTTTCCTTCCTTCCTTCCTTCCTTCCTTCCTTCCTTCCTTCCTTCCTTCCTTCCTTCCTTCCTTCCTTCCTTCCTTCCTTCCTTCCTTCCTTCCTTTCTTTCTTTCTTTCCTATAAAATGACCTTTTCTAACTTTCTTACACTTTAGAGTTTGGAAAGGAGACAGGTACAAAAGATATGAGTCAAGTTCATCAGAAAATCACCATCTTTATTTTCTTAATTTTCCTGATTACAACTCCTGATTTTAATATTGACTAAAATGCAAGTAAAATCAGAAATATATTTCTAATAATTTTTACTTAAAATAATTTCTACTTCTAATAATCAACTTAAAAATGACTATCAGCTTTGTGCAATTTACATTTTGAGATGCTGAGAAGAGCAGGAATTCAGTATAATAACCAGTCTGTGCCTTTAAGAAATTGATAATGGACTTGAAGAATATACTAAAAAAGCATAATTAATAACTCATAAAATTTTAAGATACAAGTGAAACTGAACATAAAAGTGATAGGATATAAGAGGAAAACTTTATCCACACAACAGACATGTAGGCTCAAATCTGTGTCTGCCGCTAACCAGCTAGCTGGCAACTAACAAACTACAGCCACTCCTAATACTGTTTACCTGGTGTTTAAATATGAGAGCTGGAAAAGATCATCTTAAATTGTCCTTAAAAATTATACTGCCTCAATTTCTGAATAGTCAGTTAGAACAAATAGGCTCATATTTACATCAAAAGTTTGTCTGCAGTCAACTTGATTTCATTCTTACCCAATATATTTTTTGACTTAAAAGACAAAATAGTCTCTAGCGAAGATTCAAATCATTGCCATTTGCTTAATAATTACTATATGCAAGACATTTTCCATTAAACTTTTCAATTAATAATTAACAATATTAAAGAACGTCTATTATCACATTCACCTTACGTATTAGGAAACTGAGTTCCAAAAGGATCAATGACTTGCTTAAGGTTTCATAGCTAATAATTGAAGAGCTGGAATTTGGACAAGCCTCCGTATTACAGTAGATTTCTTGTCCATTTGTGCATTTAAAACAATCTCACCTAAACTATTTTCTATAAGAAGAAGAAATTAGAAGAAAAACATGTATAGAACAGATGTACTTAATTTCAGAGACATTTAAAGATCCAGCATTTTATTTTTCAATTGGGCAGGTTAAACACTTTGGTCAGCTTATTTCATAAGGAATTTGAGCTCTTGAAAGTGCAAAATTGATGTGGGCTTTACAGTCTTAGTTCTAAAAATCTATGTCTTTCTAGACTGAAATAAGGTCAGCCAAATGTGAAGATTTTAACACTTTTAGAAAATGGATTTGTTTTAGATAGTTTTGCTGGAGATGGAGAGAAGGATTTTCCATTCCCTACAGTTATTTCTTCTTTGTTCTTTATTTAAGGATATATTGACATTGAATAAGTGCCCTCTGCTATTAATTGAATTGTTTGTAACTACTTAAAGAAAAATACACCATAAGAACTGTTGACTGCAGATGGGAAAGAAGTGGAGGGGGCGGGGGGGGAAGAAAGGCCGTGTGTGTGCATTCAAGGTAATACAAACAACATTCACCTTTTGTGAAAAATGCTATGTGAGGCACAGGGAAAATGTCAAATCTCTACAGAAGGTGTGGTCAGTCAAAGAATTCTTCCACCTCATTTAGCAGGTGAGATGCTACCCTTTCATCAAGTATCTCACAAGTCTCTTGTTATACAATGGAGAGGTGTTTATGGTAGGATATGCACTTAACAGCAATATACAGAGCGTGTACCTGTTACTTTTTCCCATTTCATAATGTGTGAAACAAATGTATAAAGTATTTGTCATAAATTCTGATATATCAACTAAGTTGACATTGGAGTTTTAATAATCTTTTGTTAATGCTCACTCAATACACAATTTCTAAGAACTCTCCAAAATTAAAAATTAAAATGACACATGAAACAGCATGCTAATGGTAAGTCAGCATTTTAATACTACTTTATCATGCCATTTCAAAAGGCTTATGAAGTGCTATACTTAACAACCACTAGAGGACATTTGTTAAAGATTGAAAACAGTGCTATTAACTAACATATATTTTATATTGATTTTAAAGAGTTGTCTCTATTTCTTCTCATCTCTCACTTCTCTTTCTTGTCTCTTTCTAGAAAGCTGCTGTAATTCTTAGCCAATGTACATATCCTTACACTCCTATAATGTTAAAATGATCATACAATTTTGAGAAATCAAAACTGTGACTTGATAAGAGTAATTCTCCCGAGAATTTTTGTGACATAAATGTGCTGAGTCTTCCTTGCAGATATACCTGTTTTTTAGTCATTATGCTGAACTTTATATTAGTTACTAGATATTTTTGCCTCTCATTCTTGTTTCTCCTATGAATTAATTTATTATGTAAAAATAGCTTCAGAGTGAACATTCTCTGCTTTCTTGGGCCCAATATGCTCCTTCATAGTTCCACTGGGCATACAACAATTATTTTTATTTTCCAGAAAAAAACTGAGACTGTTATTAGCTCCTCCTCCCTTAAAAATGCATCTATAAAATGTCCAAGTGTGGAAAGGAATCCCAGTGTGTCCCATACCTGTGGTTGTACAATTATCCCCTAGTTTAAATTGCTGAGCAATTGGCCATTTCTTACCAACAAAGTCATTCCGTATATAGAATAGATAAAATAGGGATTCATTCTTTCACAAATATTTCGAAAATGTCTATTACACTGCAAAGCAAAATGCTCACACTCAAAGCCCACCTATTGATGAATTCTAATAGCAATGAAAACGTACATATTACGTTTAATGAAATGTGATGGAATTGCATATGGGGCTAAGCACTAAAACCAAATCCAATACGGTTCTGCTGCTAGTTCCTTGTTGGGAAGTCTCAGGAGGAGCCATTTCCTCTTTGAGGGAGTTCTCAGTTCTTCATCTGCAAAGTCAGTAGCTAGACTAGAAAATATATGTGAAGCCGGCCACCTCTAAACATTTTCTGGCTCCATGACTCCTCTCTTCTATTCTGCTTTCAAGTCAGTCATTGCAGAGAGCAAATCTCTTTTCTGAGATATAATTATAAATTATATTTTGATCTGAAAGCAACTCCTGGAAAATGCTTATTTCTCTGTGTGAGCATCAAGACCTCATTTTTGATGCTTAATTAATGTTTAAGGCATGTTTTCTTGTGAGGTTAAGAACAGATGCTGGACAATAAATTTCATTTCAGGGTTGAGCATATAGGAAGTAAACAAATAGCTACTACATGACCCTCTGCACTACCAAAGGGAAGAATTAAGAACAGCGGCAGCAATAATAATAATAATAATAATAATAATAATAATAATAATAATGGCTAACACGTATAAATCCCTACCTTGAACCAGCCATGGTGCTAAGCACTTTCCAGTTATTATCTAATTTAATCTTCATGACAAATCTATGAAGTAAGAATTATTATTCCTATTAAGAGTGGCAATAATGGGGTTCAGAAAGCTTAAGCAATCATCTCAAAATATACCCATTTAGTAAAGGTGGCATTTGCTTTGTCTTTAAACCCAAAGGGCCATCTCTTTTCATTATATCGTATCATTTATAATAAAGAATAATGCTACACTTCATAATATGGTTACCACAAACAATCCCTGTGCATGCATAGTCTGTTCTAAACTAAAAAGTGACATTGTGAATGACATTGTGAATAATTCTTTGAATTATTACAATTTTAAGCATTCTATATGATATGTAAGCAGGGATAAATTGTGATATAAATCACAACAATATACTGATATTACACTGCTTTTTCATGTGACATTTAAAATATAGATTTTAGGTACTATCTATAGTGTTAGTATCTGAACACTAAGTAAATTAATTTATTCAGCTAGTGTTTTTTTTCTTTTTCTTTTTCTTTCTTTCTTTTTCTTTTTTTTTTTTTTTTTTTTGAGATGGAGTCTTGCTCTGTCGTCCAGGCTGGAATACAGTGGCGCTATCTCGGCTCACTGCAAGCTCCACCTCCCGGGTTCACGCCATTCTCCTGCCTCAGCCTCCAGAGTAGCTGGGACTACAGGCGCCCGCCACCTCGCCCGGCTAGTTTTTTGTATTGTTAGTAGAGACGGGGTTTCACCGTGTTAGCCAGGATGGTCTCGATCTCCTGACCTCGTGATCCACCCGCCTCGGCCTCCCAAAGTGCTGGGATTACAGGTGGGAGACGTGCCACCCGGCCTTTTTTTTTTTTTTTCAAATAAAGTAATCGGTTGTCATTTTGGGATAATTATTTATAGGTGGACCATCAACACATTCCCAGTTGATTCAAGTTCCCAAGACTGCCAGAGAAGCAGCAGAGAATCACTGAATCTTGGAGGAGAAAATACAAACAGGGGCCGCTGTAAGTATTACAACTAGTCTCCGGGAACACATGAGTGTATACACACATGCATCATTGTATGTACAGACAAGTGAGTGCACACAATGACACGAGAAGACCATGAAATAAAATGAAACCAACATTGACTTAGAATAAGCCTTTTGAAACAACAGCAAGATGGAAGCTTAAAATTAAAACTGATAAATAAAAGGATGAGAACTTTTATGCACATCTGAATTTATACATTGAGATTCAAATCTTGTACATATTTTAAAATGATATTTAGAGCAAATTATATATTTTTTCCATTTTTCACAATTTTGGCCTAATGATTTTTTTCATTTTAATTTAAAATGGTAAAAACACATGAGATCTACTTTCTTAACAAATTTGTAAGTGCTCAATGCATTATTTCTGACTGTAAGTATGATGGTGCGTAGCACATTCCTAGAATTTATTCATCTGCTCAACTTCATGCCGATTAATAGTAATTCTACATTTCCTCTTCCTCCCCAGCCCCTGGCACCCACCACTCAACTCTTTGATTCTATAACTGTGACTATTTTAGATGCTTTATGTAAGTTGAATCATACAGTATCGGTCTTTCATTGATTATAGTAATATTTCAATATTAATAATAAAGTTATTGATTATTAATGCAGAAAAGTATAAAAAAGGTTATCCATAATACTACATCTCAGAAATATTAGTATTATGATGTAATTTTTGCGCAATTTTTTCTTTTCTTTTCTTTTTCTTTTTTTTTTTTTTGCAATGGAGTCTGGCTCTGTTGCTCAGGCTGGAGTGCAGTGGCACGATCTCAGCTCACTGCAAGCTCTGCCTCTCCGGTTCACGCCATTCTCCTGCCTCAGCCTCCTGAGTAGCTGGGACTACAGGCACCCGCCACCATGCCTGGCTAATTTTTTTGTATTTTTTAGTAGAGACGCGGTTTCACCGTGTTAGCCAGGATGGTCTCGATCTCCTGACCTCATGACCCACCCATCTCAGCCTCCCAAAGTGCTGGGATTACGGGCATGAACCACCGCATCCGGCCCCAGATTTTTTTTGTATTTTTAGTAGATACAGGGTTTCACCATGTTAGCCAGGATGGTCTCGATCTCCTGCCCTTGTGATCCACCTGTGTTCGCCCCCCAAAGTGCTGAGATTACAGGCGTGAGCCACATTGCCCAGCCTGCACATTTTTAAATCAAACTGCTAAGTGAAAGAGATACTGATCTGTATAAACAATTTTATATTCTGCTTTTCTTCACCTAATACATATTTTTTGTTGTTGCTGCTAGTAAAATTTCTTTAAATAATTTGCAATGGCTGTTCAACACAGTTTATTCAACCACTTCCCTTTTTGTCATCACTTTCAAATAACTACTCTTAGGAAAAATCGTACTATAGATGTACTGTGTTCCCCTCAAGGACAGAAAAATTTTTCTTTTTAAATTGTTACTTTGGAACCTTTGAGAATAAAGGACCACTAAACAAGCAAATACATAATTGCTCTTATTTTTACACTTAGGGACTGAGTGAATAAACAAAAAATTATTTTGTTCTTCATTTTCATATTGTTAAAATGAAAATAGTTCCTAATGAAGATAGTTGTTAGCAGTATTGTGAGGTTTTAAATAAGGAACTTAGCACAATATCTGACATATAATCAATGATTAATAAATTTGTGATACAAACTATAATTACAATAGTAATGATAATAATTATTTTTATAATCATTCTTTCTATGAATCTGTTATGCTCTGATTTTATGCTGTCTTTAAGAGGCAACATGCTTTGATAGAAAGGCCAAAAATTAAAGTGCCATTGCTTGTTATGAGAGTAAGTTAATTCACTTCTTCAACTTTGGTTTTCTCATTTGCAAAATGGGGGTTTAATTATCTGTTTTGCATTTTGTTATAAGGATACAATACATATGAGCTGGACAGCCTAAATAAATGCTACTTATTGCTCAGCTGCTAGCTCAAATATTTCCTACTAGGTATAGTTCTGATTCAAGCTAGTGAGAATTAATCTAACAAATGGTAGTTTAGTTAACCAAACCACCCACTATTTCTTCAATTAAAAAGCAAGCATGGGAATAGTAGTGTATACTTAATTTTGTAAGGTGAACCCATTGTACAATTGGAGATAATATCACAGTCAAGAGTATCTTTTTATTTGCCAAAAAAAACCCCAAAAAATCAGAATTCTCATATAACCCCCTCCCCAGTTTTGTGCTCAAGACTCTTACTAAGTAACTGGATTATCTGTGTCAGACTGAGGTTGTCTAGAATTATCCAAATAGCTCTTTGAGGTGGTCAGTCCAATTTAAATACAATAAAACATCCTCCAAACCAATTTAACGGCATCAACCACTAAAGTAATTGTTTGAACTTTCAATAGAACACATTTTCACTCTGTGTATTATGCCTGTCTAGGCACAACTCCAGATAAGCATGATTAAGATGACACAGTGACTTCATTCTCAAAATCGGAAGAACATTCACATGTATCATTCAAATTCTTCTGACAACTCTATAAGTCAAGGGAGAATAGGATGTGTGGCATTTTAGGTGAATTGGAAAGGTTTGGCTGGGATTGCTGAGCACATCACCATACAGTGGTATTGTGTGGTGTCCCATGGTCAATAAAGGTGTTACTAAAAGTTCAAAAAGATGCACAATCCCAGGCCTGCATCATTTACTTCATTAGTAGGAAAATAGCCCTTTGAGGGCTGGGAATGGTGGCTCATGCCTGTAATCCCAGCACTTTGGGAGGCTGAGGCCGGCAGGTCACGAGGTCAGGAGTTCGAGACCAGCCTGTCCAACATGGTTAAACCCCGTCCCTACTAAAAACACAAAAATTAGCTGGGTGTGGTGGTATGCACCTGTGGTCCCAGCTACTTGGGAGGTTCAGGCAGGAGAATCGCTTGAACCCGGCAGGCAGAGGTTGCAGTGAGCTGAGATCGGGCCACTGCACTCCAGCCTGGGTGACAAAGTGAGACTCCAGCCTGGATGTCAGAGTGAGACTCCAATTCAAAAAACAAAAATAAAACAAACAAACAAACAAGAGCCCTTTGAGGTGGAAGCTAATAAGTGGGGCAAAGCTATTTTATTGATTTGTCTGCTCTGTTTTAGAGAAAAACAGCTATTTTCTCTTTATGCTATTTACGAAGGTTAATGCTTGTTAAATGTGAATAGAGTGTGTGAAAACAATATAAATTTGTATTCTGTTAGCAAAGTATATTCTATAATGGAATAGTATAGAATGTACTGTACTCTATAGAACATACTATATCTGTAATAGAATATTAGAGAATACACTTTGCTAACAGACTACAAATTTATATTGTTTTGAATGTCTTTTTTTTTTTTTTTAGCAAACGTGAAATGCAAAGGAACAGCTATATAAATAAACCCCAGCCAAACTATGTGGCAGATCTAATCAATCTCTTCTTGATCCCAAACTTAAATTCACAATAAGGAAAATGTCCAATTAACCAAAGGAGATTATAGATTCAAATTGATCCTGGCTGAAAAGTTGATACACTTAATGGCAAAATAAAAAGTAATGTGTAATTAGTAACAATAAAACCACTTAGATTAAAGATGTTTAGAAGAAATGTTGCATAATTCTCCACAAATCACAGACAAAAGATATGAGAATTCAGGAGGTCATTTTCTTTTGCAATATTTATGCTGGTGAGGTGACATAATAGTATTTTCTTCTACGATATATACATAGGAGATCTATATATGTAGGTATACTTTAACACTATAAATATTGTCCTCATCAATATGAAGTGTATGGAAATCTCAGCATGCAGTACATGCTTTCCGCAAATAACAGACACTGCTATATAAATCAAATGAATGTTCAGTCAATTCTTACAATGTGTCAATTTTTCTTTCATAGTCCCTAGGAACACAATGAGCTGATTTCTAGGTGACACTTCCGCATCATCTATACCAGCAGTTCTTACCCAGGGGCAGTTTGGCCCCTATGAGACTTTGGAGTCAATTTTGGTTGTCACAACTGAGGGAAATATGAGGTACCCCTAGTATTTAATGGGTAGAAACCAGGGATGTTGCTAAAGGTTCCAGTGTACGGAACAGCCCTTTCCTCCAAAGCCAAGAATTATAGAGCCAAAAATATCAACAATGTCAAGGATGACAAACTTTAATCCCTACTGACAAAACTTTATCTTTACTGAAAGTCAAAAATATAATTTGTTTTCAAACATTTATGTACTAATGATCATATATCTAAAGTTGCTAAGTGTTTACCATAAGAGACCTAACACAGGGACATCTTGCTAAAAACATTCCATAAATAAGGACTTTTTTCCTAGGAAACATTATTTGGGAGTGCTTGAGGGTAGAGTATTCAAATGTTTACAAAATGATTGTTACAGGTTGAATGCTTTCTTTAATCCTTGAGATTATTCCCCCATTAATTGGTAATAAAAGAGAATACTGACAGTTTCTTTAACTCCTCCAGTCCAGCCAAACAAGCATGAAAGGTGAAAAACTAATATGATAGTATTTTGAGCATGTGAGAAAAAATATATATGCTTCATTTAGAAGCATAGAAAATATAAAAAACTAAATTTGAACATCTTGATTACTTCTTTTCAAGTCTAACTATAAAAGATCTGATACTATTCTAATAGGAATAAAAATATTTAATCTCTGAAAATCACTGATTTCTAATTCAAGTAATTTAAATTGCTTGAAATTTTAAAAATGAGCATACTAAATAATTATTTTATTATGTTGTTACTTTTAATTCATGAGGACAATTACTGCCATCTTAAATATTTGCTCTTCTCTCCCTAGCTAAGCTAATTTAAATAGGTGATAATTAAAACTAACAACACAAGAATAAAAGCTAATAAAAGAATCACTTACATATATTTGCAGTGTTTTAAATTTTATTGCTTTCCCCACATAAAACGGATTATAAGTGAAATGTTGATGGACTCTATAACTGTAACTTAGGCTTTAGTACTCTCTGCAATCATCTATCAAAAATAAAAATTAACATACATATCAAAGGTAGTTAAAATATCTCAGGGGGTAAAACTACCTAAGAAAATACACTAACTGATATTGATAAATTTTCTGCACCAAAATGCAATTAAATCTTGAGTTGTGTTTATTTGCAAGTTGTTCTTCAATGAGTCCAATATGAAGAAGATTCGTCATTTAAATTTTTCTGCTGGACATGTGGAATGCACAGTACTACTGAGATATTTTTCTTACTGGATATCTCCTATATATTCTTAGGGTGATAATCGATGGGCCAGAGCATTTCTATGGTCATTAGAATTCACAAAATTGTATTTTCTCTGGGCCATCACTAAGATTATAAAAAGCCCTTGTGGGTGAAGAAGAAACAAAGAAGAATGAACCAGAGGAGAAGAGTATTAAATGTCAGAGAGGAAGCTCTGCTCTAGATTGTTATGCAGGATTTCTAGGTCTGCGATTAATTCACTTATGCACGTCACATAACTCTGTGGATTTTGGTTTCCTCATTAGTAAAATAAGGGATTGGGCTGGATGCTCTCTCGGGAACTTTTCAGCTTTGAAGTTCTCACAGAGTACACACACGGCTCCTCTTCGTAGTAATCAAAATATCTTATTTATAAACCACAGTGAAACATAGTTCTTTTCCATTACCTTATTCTTCTCTTTAACCAGGCACCAAAATGTGTGTATATATACTTCTGTTTTAATATGTTTACATTTCTTGGGAAATTATTTTATGAAAAACTTGGGACTAATGTGTATAATAAAAGTTATACCCTCCATTATTCTAGAAAGTATACTGTTATTCATATTTCAGAGTGACAGACATAGGTCTAATTGCATATTACTCTCTGCCAGAAATTTTAATTTGCTTTTAAATCGACATTCTTGATTTTATATGTCAGTTTAACTTTGAAAGTTCTTGAAAGTAAATTTAAATTTAGATTTTACGGTAATATGATGTGACTCCAACTCTGTATCAGTGACATATTAAATAGTTCTCCAAAATACAAGCTAGCTGCCAATTGTAACTGTCTTGTCCCTAAATATAAAGGTAGGCTCACCATGTTCTCTCATTAAACAGAGTCAATTGTAAGTTTCTTCCAAGTAAACAAATTACACTAGAAAAAAACAATGAAATACTGATAGCATGTTTCCCCATAGAATAAAAAATGAGAACCTATATTTCCATGCTTTAAATTTGTTCATTTCAAATGTCACCCTCAAATGGTAATCCAGGAATGAGATCCACTGAGTATCTGATCCACTAGCTATCTACCTTAGTCAACCCCTGCCAGAAAGGCTGATACCCAAATTACGTAAAAATGTCTATCGTGTGCACCTTCATCGATAGCCTTATCCCTACGATAATATTTATATGTACAGATCAAAAGTCATTATCTCAAACTGACATTGAATGACAACCCACAGAAATCCACATAATCTCAAACTGACACTGAATGACAATCCACAGAAATAGTCTATTACAAAGCACTCCAATTCCAGTTTGAAACACAAACTATTCTTAAAAGCACTAAAAATACTACATGTGCTCAAATCTAAGTTCCAGATCTCCTAATGGCAAGAACATTTCTGGTTACAACATACAATAGTTTTTAAAACCTAATAACATGAAAACTTAGAACACAGCATATCCCAAATATGTCATATAGTACATGACAATTTTAATTACCTCTTTAATTACCAGTTTATTTTATATAACTTGGCAGTGATATCTATTAAATCTATTTTTATGTTAAATTACTTTTATGTTGACATTAATCTGGATCTTGAATTTTTTTTTCCTCTGATGATAAGCAATCCATATACATAACCATGAAGCAACCTCAAAATTATGGTTTAAAATAACCAGAAATAATAATACAAGTCATACAAATATTTAAATTAGAAAAAAACCACTGAGTTATTTGCTTTATATAGCTCTGTTTGAACATCTATTATTATATTTAGTTTGGCAATTATTTCAATATTTTGTAGGCCCCCTAGAGCATTATTCAATATGGAGCAATAAAATCATATCCTGTTCCACCAGTAAAATAATCTATACAGCCTCAAATAGAAAACAGTTTTCACTGGGGGAATAAATTATGTCTGTGCCATTTATATTTGATGTCAGTTCACTTCAGCAAACATTTATTGTGTACAGGGAGCCTACCATTTAAGGGGATGCCAGTGATGAATAAGGTGACACTTGCTGTCTCCTCCTCCCAGTATCTTACAGTTGACTTTATTTTGAATTATTTTGTTAAATATTGCATTGGAAATATTCATGTAATATAATGGTATATGATATCTGATAAATATTCTTATGAAAATAAACACGTGACTCACTGTGGAAATTCAGAGAATTCTTGTTAAAGATTGCCTCTCAACTGAATCTTGAAAGATCAAAAAGATTGGTCAGGTAAAGGATGACGGAGAGGGTATTTTGGTTAGAGAAAGTATCTCGAATGAGTGGGTGTTAAACAAGCAGGTCACTAATGTATGACGAAAGATAGCTTGTATTCATATTTGGATCATAAAACACAATATGACAGGATTTAAGACTACAGAGGTGGTCGGTGGGTGGGGAGAAATTAAATTTCAAACAAACAGCTTGGACTTTATAGGCAATGTAGCATCATTAACATGTAGTCAGCCCAGATGTAATATGGTCAGATTTGCACTTAAGATTTAAAATTAGCAAAATGCTTTAAAAATAGTATAATTCAATGTCTTTAATCTTATTAATATTAATAAGATTAACAAATCTGTCATAAATATATTGATCCTCTAAGCAATGTAATAATTTACATATTTATCTATGTACACTGAAATGAGACTTAGGTTGCTAGCTAAAAACTCCAAATATGAAATAAATTATGTTCTTACCTCTGTGTCTCTGTGTCTTTGAAAATGTTAGTCCTTGTCTTGAATGCTCCTTTACCCCTAATTTCTGTTGCTTCTTAGTGAAATCTTATTTCATTAGTCAATATAGGTGAGGCTTCCTTCTCTGTCATAGCATTTATCATAGAGTATTTAAACTATTTATTCATTTATTCTGCCAAAAATTAGTCTCCTTGAGTGCAGGGTTTATGCTTCAGGTTGTTTCTAAATGCCTGAACGCAATACATGTTCACTGAATAAATTGAAGAGATTATAAAACCAAAATATAAGCACCTGGGACGCTTCTATATGATACAAAATTAAACATCTAATTTAAGTAGAACACACAGGTTGACTTCCAAAACTGATGTTTTATTTTTTTCTCACTTAAACTGATGTAAACATAAATTTGTAATGATTTTAATTAATCATTTATATATATATATATATATATATATATATATATATATATATACACAATATTGTGTTGAATAGTGTTTCTGAAAGTCCACGTCCACTCAAAACCTCAAAGCATGGCCTTATTTCAAAATTCGGTCATTGTGGATTGTTCAGATAAGGTCATCCTGGTTTCAGGTAGATCCTAATTCCAATAACCGATGTCCTTAGAAGAAGGCTATGTGAAGACACAGAGACACAGACAAAAGCGAAGAAGTTCACGTGAATGTGAACCCAAAGGCAGAGATTGAAATGAGGCAGCAACGAGCCAAAGAACGCCAAGGACTTCTGGCCACCACCAGGAGATGGGTGAGGGACATGGAATGTTTCTCTCTCCAAGCTTCCAGAAGGAACTACCCTTGCTAACAACTTGACTTCAGACTGTGCCCTCTAGAACCATGATAGAATACCTTTCCATTGTCTTAAACTTTGTCTTAAGATTGCAGAACTATTTTACAGAGACCCCAGGAAACGAACACATTTGTACTTGGCAGCGTCTCTTGTCTAAGCAGAATGAGAGTGAGGGCAGTTAGTGTGTGTCCTGAGAAGAGGGCATTCTCACTAGAGATGCAGGTGTGCCATCAATCACACACTGTCTTTTATTTATTTGTATTTAACTTCTCCTGATACGTTTTGTTTTTTTCTCAGGCAGCAACATAATTTTCCATCATGATTTGTATTGAGTGACATACAGTTTCTATTATTTATTCATCCAAATTAAAAGCCTATATAAAAATTACGTTCGTTGCGTGTACGTTGGTTTCCCAAGGTGCTGTCCTTACTTTTAAGAGGACTCTGGCTAAAAGCTAATTAAGTATTTGCCATCAAAAATGCTCAGTACTTTAATCAATGCACTGTGTTTGGCTTTTTAAAATGAATGTTTGAGTAATGCAGCCATAAATGATTTTTTGAAATTATTAATCTGAGACCTCTTCCTTTTGCTTTATGAAGTCCCACTGGTATCGCATAAGAAGATTAGTGTCTGTGCTGTGGGAGGAAGCTCACTGAATCAAAAGGCGTGGGACATATTGCTAAGTTTTAAAAATAACTTAATGCACTTGTTTCAACTAAACTTGAGGGAAAACCAAATGTAGAGGAAGCAGAATGTTTCAAAATGAGTTTAGATTTATTGAAATTGGAATTCATATTATATTCAAGACAAGTCAGGAAATAGGAACAATAGAAGCCCTAAAGGCTTCAAAGCAGTGGCCTGGAACGAAATTCTCCACCTGGAATAGAGTCAGCGTCTTATTTCAACCTTGAGAAGTACCTCATTTCTCAGATGACAAAGTGATCATGGAGGGACTGCACAGAGGAAAGATGGCAAACACAAGGGGAGTTACACCAGACTCACGGTCAAACAGAAACAGTGCTCACATGATGATTTCTCTCTCTCTAGTTTTCGGGCGAACTTCGCAGTGACAGAAGTCCCATTGTCTCACTTGCAGGTTTAAGACAGATCCCAGGTACACCCTCTCAGGAGTTTCCAGACAGATTAGAGAATTCATCTCTCTTCCACAGGCAGGATCAAAACGATGTTTCTCCTTGCTGAGACCCTAGAGGACACAGCACTGCTATTCTCTGGGAGGGCATAATGGGGGGCTGTGTCTAATCTACATTTCCCAACTCAAAGTTCTATGATTCCTTTTGTCATTGAAAAATCAAAAGAAAGCTCTTGAGACAACAGTTCACTAAGCTCAGGAACACGGAGTATCATCTTCTAAGGGCTCTTTCTAGTTTGAACTCTAGTATAGAAAATTTACATCGAAGTAACTTTTGGAAAGTGTTTCGTAACAAATATGTTTAACATATATATATTTTAAAATACAAACACGTATATTTTTCTTGGAAAAGAGATAAATGTAATTTGCATTCTTCGCAAATAATAAATGGAAAACCATCTTATCTGGACATTTGGTGTATGCTCTGGTATGAACGCATCCTTCAGAGTTCAATATTTGGAAACTTAACCCCCAATGCAACAATGTGGAGAGGTGGGACTTTTAAGACATGAATAGGTCATGAGGGCCCAGTTTTCTATTATGACATGATGCAAAAAGAAGGCCCTCGCCAGATGCATGTCCCTTGACCTTGAGCTCCCCAGTCTCCAGAACTGTAAGAAATAGACCTGTGTTCATTCTAGATTACTGAGTCCCAGATATTCTGTTACAGTAACACAAAACAGACTAAAACTGTGTGGTTAGTAAGATGACTGGTCATTACATTATTGACAGTAAAGACAGTTTTCAGGATGATTATATTTTTGTTTTTCAAACTAAGGAAAAAAAATAGAGACTGACACTTAACTTTTATAGGTCCTTCATGTTATAAAAAGACATGAAAAAAATAGATGCTTTGTTTCCTCTAAGCTGCACTGTCCAATGTTAGCCAGTAGTCACATTATTTAAATTTGAATTCAAATGAATTAAAAATTAAATGAAATTAAAAATTTAGTTCCACAGTTGTCTTAGCTACATTTCACATGCTAATAGCCACACACGGTTAGTGGCTAGAGCATACTGACAACATCCACATCTTTGTAGAAAGTTCTATCAGAGAACATTGCTCAGGCCTAGTTTTGTCTTTTCTTTTCTAAAATATATTGACTCTTGTATTAGTTTCATGTTGTTGCTATAACAGATTATCCCAAACTTAGTGACTTAAAATAACAGAAATTTGTTTTTTCACAACTTCGGAGGTCAGAAGTTCCAAAGTGGTGTCACTAAATGAAATCGATGTGTTGGCAAGATCACATTCCCTCCAGAGAAAATCTGCCCCTTTCCTTTCCCTCTCCTGGTAGCTGCTGGCATTCCTTGGCTTATCGTCACATCACTCCAGTCTCTGGTTCCAAGGTGTTCACATTCTCTCCCTTCCTATCTGTGAAATCTCTCCCTGCCCTACCTTTCACAAGGATACATGTGACTGCACTTAGGGCCCACCTGGCTAATGTAAAATTGTCTTTCCCTGTCATGATTGTTAACTTAGTCACAACTGCAAATACTTACATGCTTACAACTTTCAAGAATAAAGGCTTTATGTTATGAGAGGCCATTACCCAACTTACTACATCCAACTGAAATGCTACTTTTTAAATTTTATGTTGCTAAGTTACTTACTCCACTGGCATCCATTGATATAAATGTTAATATAGTTTCCCAAACCTATATGATTTTCCCCCAAAGGGGCTTATACAGTAGAAAAGTCTGTCTTCCTGATTTGCTTGTTATTTTTCCTTCTGTTCTTGTAATTGTCAAAGCCCAGGCTTGATAGAAAAGCCCATGACAGCACAAACTCACAACTTTATAAATCTACTTGTAACAGTGATAGAACATGTGGTCACAGTTTAAGTCCACACCTGTGGACTCTAAGTGACCTCATTGACAATGTTTGCTTTAAAATTATTACTGGGCCGGACGCTGTGGCTCAAGCCTGTAATCCCAGCACTTTGGGAGGCCGAGACGGGTGGATTCCGAGGTCAGGAGATCAAGACCATCCTGGCTAACATGGTGAAACCCCGTCACTACTAAAAAACAAAAACAAAAACAAAAAAAACTAGCCGGGCGAGGTGGCGGGCGCCTGTAGTCCCAGCTAATGTAGTCCCAGCTACTTGGGAGGCTGAGGCAGGAGAATGGCGTAAACCTGGGAGGCAGAGCTTACAGTGAGCTGAGATGCAGCCACTGCACTCCAGCCTGGGCGACAGAGCGAGACTCCGTCTCAAAAAAAAAAATAAAAAATAAAAATAAAATTATTACTGTAAAACAAGTCACCTCAAAAATAAATATGTGTCTAGCAATTGTAATGAGAATGAAGAAGAGCCTGCAAAAACTACTTAAAACAATCAAATAGATTATGAATAGATACATGATAGATACATAAATAGATAGATAAGTGGGAATCCATAGAAATATGAGCAAGATTCTTGAACAAACACTTAAAAAAAGGTATACATATGACAAATAAGCATAACCTGTTTTAAAAATCAGAAACATAACTAAAATGAGATATGACAAACACTCACCAGAATGGCTAAACTTTTAAACAATACTAAATATCTTAATTTGTAAGCATCAGGAACTCTAGGTAATTGCATTGGAGACTTTGAATTGGTATAACCAATTCAGAAAAATTTGTGTCATTATTGGCCAAAGGTGAACACACATATATGCTAGTTTGTTATTACCACCCCCAGGTCTATACCCAACAGAAACATGTTTAGTAATTCTTTAGAAATAGCCAACATCTAGAAACAACTCAAACGTTCGTCAGCATGAAATAAACAAATGATTATAGAATATTCACAAGATAGAATCATACTGAGGAAAAGAAACCACTGTCTCTAATATCAGCATGGATAATTCTCAGAAATATGATTTTTAACTAAAGAAGTCAAGTGTAAAATAATGCATCTTTTATGACCCCATCTGCATGAAATTTTTTGAAAAACAAGAACTAATCTATGGTGATACAAATCAGGTGAATTTTTACATTTAAGAGTTACAGTAACTGGGAGAAGGCCTGATCAGTGGTTGCGGCATCTTGATATGATGTTTTGATTAAACTGTGGATGGTCAGATGGGTGCTCATTTTGCTGGGACTAAAAACAGAGCAGTGATAGAGAGCTTTGGCACTATACCAGACCACCTGGTTTCCCTTTCAGACTTATCACTCAGGCTATGTGCTTTTGGGTACATTTTAACTTTTACTATTTTTATTATGATTAACTCTATGAAATTATTTATCCCACTTCATCTCTCAAAGACCATGTCTTTCTCATCTACTGTGGTAATGTTACCATTTAATACGTTTATCATACATGAAAAGTGCTCATTACATAATTGCTAATAAAATAAATTGCACATACACAGTCTCCATGAAAGATTTATATATATATATATATATATATATGTATGTGTGTGTATGTGTGTATATATATGTGTGTGTGTATATATCTATATATGTGTGTGTGTGTGTCTGTATTTATTTACTAAAAGCTAAACATGGTTCTTAACAAAATTTTTGCTGGTCACAATTATATCACATTTGGTTCTGGCCTTCCCGTCATGATGCTACGCTGAGAGCAAGACTATGTGTGAACATGACATTCTGTTCATGAATGACTAGACCACATATGACCAAGGATTCTAATCTATGTTAGACCTCTTTTTGGGCCTCTCCAGAAATGCTAAATTTTCCTTCTAAAGAGCTACATTCTCCTGAAGAACTAAATCTTTTGTCTCTCTACTAATTTTATCTGCTACAATAAAATGGTAACCAAATAAACAGTTTTTGAGAATTGTTAAATGACCTCCATAACCGCTTTTTTGTAGTTTGCACATAACACTATTGCCTATGAATTAATAAGATGGTATTTGGGCACTATTATAGCTGATATTTTGACCAATTTCTGTTACTAAGTTTATATAGAAGCGAAAGCTTCTTATATTCTTTTATATAAAATACTAAGTATCTAGTGTGTTTTAGAAAGCTTGTCCAACGGAGGCATTTGAAATTTTCTGCTTAGTGTGAACTCATTTTTGTGGGTTTATAGGAATGAGCAGGAAACGGGCTAATAAGAGACTTTTTGCAAAACACAGAGGAACCAATCCCCCTCCTAGTTGATACCCAGCCTCTTTGTTCCCCCAGGCAATTGTAACAGCAGGAAGAAAAATTTCCGGGAATGAGGAAAGTATATTTTACTAGGGAATTCATATTTTGAAGCCAATGTTTGCAAATCATGTGTTCATAGATTAAATGTATACTGCCTAGCAGTCTCACAAAGAAACAACAACCACAACTAGAGATAATCTTGAAAGCAGTTCTGTGTTGGTATCGCCTTCACAGAAGCAAATAAGCAAAGATATATCCTCTCAAGAAGAATTCACCATCAGCCTTGGCCCAAACAAATTTCCACAGATAAAATTTTAAAGAAATTGAGGTCGCAGTAAAGAATATGGATAAGCATAAGGATAAGGATAAAAAGGACAGACAGGCAAAGGGGATAAGAAGAAAAAGAGGGAGGTAGGAGAGTAGGAGAAAACAACTACCATTTGCAAAAACTAGCAGAAACAATAGACAGAAGAATTATAATCCCCCAAATTCATATGTTGGAATCCTTAGATATAAGCATAATGTATTGAAGAAATAACAAGAGAGATTTAAAATATGTTTAAGGGAAACTAACCTCTTTAGATGACAAAATCGATTTGAAAAAATAAATTAAATTTGGTAGAGAAAACGTCATTGACTTTAAAATCCAGTGGCTGGCTTTAGTATAAGAATACGCATAACTGAAGAGAGACACTTAGTGAACTGGAAGGAAGTTCTTCGAAATGTTTTCAAAACCCATCATAAAGACCCAAACACATGGATAACAATATAGCTTTCCCCTTTTTAAATATTTCATAAGACAAGACAATTTTATTAATAAGCTTTGTTATTTAATCTATCGAACAAAAAAGTTTCCAAATCTTCAACCTAAAGTATAATTAAGATATAGTGACATGTCTGTTAGTCTCTGTGTGTGTTTATAATACACACTTATAACATACAAATAGGGAAACAACCTTTTATATTTTATATATATGTAGGTATCTATGCATAGATACACACATATGTAAATGAGAAGGTAGTTTATTGTCAGAGAAAGCAAGTAATGTGAAATAATTTTTAAAAAACCAGCTTACTATTTAAATAAAGATAAAACCTGCCACAAATTTAAACAACATGATACTCACAGTAAGAACAGCCATAAACTTCAATTCTGAGTCCAATGCGACCTTCTCCATTCCAATCCAGAGGCACTATGCGTACATAGCGGGCGATAATAGGATGCTGTAATTCATGCCGGACCACACCATCAGAGTTAACATTTCCAGGAAATGCCTAAAAAGGAAATGGTATTTTAAAAATTGGGAAAAATACTTTAGAAACAATCATGTTCTCTGCTAGAATAAACACAAATCTCATCCAATGGTAGGGCTTGCAATTTCTTACACCATAAATAATTTGAAGACGACTGCTTCCTTACTTTTAATTTGAAAATAAGTCCAGTTTTAAATGGAAAACAGATCAGATTTTCTATAGTTCCTTTCATCCGTGTAAATATATGTTGAAAGAATGAAAGACTAAATGCCCCCCCGGCTGTTGTGTTCCATACACATTTAAATGAGTTCTAATATTTTGCATTTAATTTATACAATAAATGATTTTTATAGAATCTAACCGTATGTCTTGCTTTCTAAAATTCTCCTCCACATTTTCTCCCATAAAACCATTAGAAATTTAAAGATAACATTTCAACATTAGTGAGATAAAGAAGAACAACTGAACACGTTGTGAAGAGGTCAGGGTTTTCTACCTTTTATTGGAGTAGACACATTTAGAGAATTTGTTCAATGGATCAGAAACATGTTAATTCAATTTTTCTCATTATAGAAGATTCTGTCAAAAGAATAATTATCCATGAATTTCATCTGATATTGAAAGTTCACATTGTCTTTCCCCCCGCCACCCCCCAGAGGAGAACAAATGGATTTTTTTGGGAGGCATACATAAAAATCATTCAACAAAGATTTACAAACTATCTATTTCATAAGTTAGAGCAAGATAATATGGGATATTCAGGGATGTGTGAAACCGTAGACTAAGTACTCAGAAGAAACCCATCTAATGAAAAAGAAAATGTCAGTATAAAGTTATAATTCAGGGAAGATTTAAAGAAAGAAACTATTATATTTTAGAGGATGTAATTCAAATAAATGAAAGCTTGCACTATTTTAAACATTAGCAGTTTCAGCTTCATATATACATTTTAAATGTCCCTATAATAGATAAGTTGAGGCTTTAGCATTATTTTTTAGAAGATATTCTTTTAGGTTTATTTAAATTATCTTAAAATCATATAAATATGCATTCTAAAGGTCCCTTTAATAGATAACTTGAGATTTTAGCCTTATCTTTTAGAAGGCATTCTCTTTTAGATTTAAATTATCTTAAAATAATACAAATAGAAATTTTAAAAATTATTTTTTAAATCATGAAAAGATGCAACACAGGCATTATATTACATTGTTAGTATGTTGTCTTCTTTGCCTAAGGACTGAATTTGCTTCTATCTAAAAACAGAAGTTTGGTCTTTTAAAAAATTTTTCTTTAATAATGATGTTTTAAAGTTAGACTACTAATAAAAAGTAAAGAGCGAGAGACGTTTTTAATTAAAAAAAGAAAATACAGAGTAGCTTCGGAATTGAAAGCACTGGCTTCAGTTCATCCAAGCATCACAAATGTAAGTTTGTAGTAGAAGATCTGTCACCTAACCCTCATTCCCCTGTCAAATTCTTGCGCTCTGAAATACAAAATGTGTAATGTAAGGCCTAGTAATTATGAGAAGTATATTGAAAAATTTCCCCTGCATTTAAACAATTTTATATAACCTTTAGATGGTACCAGCAATCCACATAATGGATAATATTTAGTCTATGACATGGACAATTACATGTTTTAAAAATTGGAATGTTCTTTAGTGATGATTCCTGCTGTGCTCTTGGTTTTCTCAAATGAGTTGCATACTACCACTGCCTTTTAAAAATAGCCATACCCTTCTGTAATCCATAAAGCAAAACTATTTGAGCAGTAGGTCTTGCATTTTAACATTTAATAGAGCATCCTCATTGCATCCTGCTGACACAATTTCATCAGAAAAAAAACTTTCTAAAAAGACATTTTCTTTGTAGGAACTTTTCTAACCAGCTCTTAGTTTTACAGAGAATCTAAAAATCTAACCAAGTATTAAATTAAACCATGGCTGTATTGTAAGATCTCTATTGGGTTCTCTGACTTCAAATGCAAGAACAATTAGAATCCTTGACCAAAATCACTTGAATTAAATCAACAATTGGATAGGGGTTAATCCAAAATTCATGAACTTAAATAATACTCAACAAAAGCCACCAAACAATTTTAACTTGAAAATTAACTATATGGTCGGGCGCGGTGGCTCAAGCCTGTAATCCCACCACTTTGGGAGGCCGAGACGGGCGGATCACAAGGTCAGGAGATCGAGACCATCCTGGCTAACCCGGTGAAACCCCGTCTCTACTAAAAAATACAAAAAACTAGCCGCATGAGGTGGCGGGCGCCTATAGTCGCAGCTATTCGGGAAGCTGAGGCAGGAGAATGGCGTGAACCCGAAAGGCGGAGCTTGCAGTGAGCTTAGATCCGGCCACTGCACTCCAGTTTGGGCAACAGAGCGAGACTCCGTCTCAAAAAAAAAAAAAAAAAGAAAGAAAAGAAAAGAAAAGAAAATTAACTATATGCTTAGCATGTTGCTAGGTTTTATGTCAATACTCAGAAAAACAACAAAAAAACTCTCCTGAAACACTGTCTCTAAGACATGTGCAATCTTATGAGCCCTAAAATAAAATCTGAAAAGATATTGCAAAATGCAGCATTAAAAGGAACTATGGAAGTACATGATGTAACTAGTAATTTTACCTCTATTTGGAATTCTGTGAGGCTATGTAATCAGGCAAATTCTACAGAGTTAGAGCTCAGCTACACAGAAGGACAGAGTGGTGTTTGAAAGACAAGAGAGAAAGGGCATAGGATATATTGAAGAATAGGTTGGCATAAAGGAGGATTTCAGACCTAGGGTATAAGACTCAGAGTCCAGGGATAGTTACGCTGAAATTTTGCTCCATATGGGTAACTTCACTAAGACTTAAAAAAAAAATACTTTTCCTTTGCCCTGTATGTCTCACAAAAAGATTTGATGAGCTAATTTATAAAACGAATTTTTGAACTAAGATTGTAGATTCTCAGGAAACATGAACCAAGGGTGTTCAGGACTAGACAACCAGGATTAGGAATAAAGACACAAGTCTGACTGGAAGAAAGGATTTATGTTGAAAAACATCATAAATGTTTTAACAGGTTCTGTCTGATTAGCGACAAAATAATATAGCATGCATTGTTGCTGTTGTTGTTGTTGTTTCAAGAAATAACAATAAAAGTCATATTGATGAGATCCAGGGTAATGGGAAAACATACTGGGAGCAAGAAGATTAGCAACAAGCAATTGAAGGTGAACACCAATGTGGTGGCATGGGCAATAAATAAATAAAAGGCAGATCTGATATTCCAAAAGAAGAATTATTAACATCTTGAAAGAAGGGAGTAGAAGATATAACCAACCTATTCCAAGATATTAGCGTGCAGGCGTTGGTGACAGAAAAGGGAAGAGAGGGAATGATATGATCAACATTTATTGCTTGACTGCTCAGCAACCTCTTCTCTTTGAGTAATAGTATCTGGATTTTCTTTAAAAAGTTCACGCTTAATATTCTACTCTTGCCTGGGTGCAGTGGCTCACACTTGTAATCCCAGCACTTTGGGAGATCAAGGTGGGCTGATCACTTGAGGTCAGGAGTTCAAGCCCAGCCTGGCCAACATGCTGGAACCTGATCTCTACTAAAAATACAAAAAATAGTCAGGTGTGGTTATGCACACCTGTAATCCCAGCTGCTTGGAAGGCTGAGGCAGGAGAATCACTTGAACCCAGGAGGCAGAGGTTTCAGTGAGTTGAAATCATGCCACTGTACTCCAGCCTGGGTGACAGAGCCAGACCCTGTCTCAAAAAAAAAAAAAAAAAAGAAAAAAAAAATTCACTCTTAATCCATATGATGCTAGAGAGGCAGACATTACTCCTTACCACCAGGAGTGGGCACCTAACTCAGTGAGACTCAGTTTTAGCCCTTCTGCTAAAATGTTTCATTCATACATTTACTTATGTATTTATTCATTCACTATTCATTCACTCAGGGGATATTTGAGAGTCTTCTACGTAGCAGATATTGTTCAAATCAACAATGTAGACAGAGTTGCAGTTTTCATGGCATTTATATTATTAAACTACATAGTGAGCTTATTTTTCATAGGCTTTTTGGCCACTTTTGAAAAGTGTCTGTTCATATCCTTTGCCCACTTTTCAGTGGGGTTGTTTTACTCTTGTAAATTTGTTTAAGTTCCTTATCGATGCTGGATATTAGACCTTTGTCAGGTGCAAAGTTTGCAAATATTTTTTCCCATTTCTGTAGGTTGTCTGTTATACTCTGTTGATAGCTTCTTTTGCTGTGCAGAAGCTCTTAAGTTTAATTAGACCCCATTTGTCAATTTTTGCTTTGTTATGATTGCTTTTCATGTCTTTGGCATGAAATCTTTGCCCATTCCTATGTCCAGGATGGTATTGCCTAGGTTGTCTTCCAGAGTTTTTATAATTTTGGGTTTTACATTTAGGTTTTGGAGAAAAGGAAATAGTTACACACTGTTGGTGAGCATGGAAATTAGTTCAACCATTGTGGAAAGCAGTATGACGATTCCTCAAAGAGCTAAAGGAAAAACTACCATTTGACCCAGCAATCCCATTACTGGGAATATACTCAGAGGAATATAAATCATTCTACCATGAAGACACATGCATGCAAATGTTCATTGTAGCACTATTCACAAGAGCAAAGACATAGAATCAACGCAGATTGGAGAAAGAAAATGTGCTATATATACATCGTGGAAAATTATGCAGCAATAAAAAAGAATGAGATGGAGCTGGAGTCTATTATCCTTAGCAAAAGAATGCAGAAAACCAAATGCCACATGTTCTCACTTATAAGTGGGAGCTAAATGATGAGAACTAATAAACAAAGAAGGAAACAACAGACACTGGGGTCTCCTGGAGAGTGGAGGGTAGAAGGAAGGAGATGAGCAGAAAGGATAACTATTGGGTACTGGGCTTAATACCTGGATGATGAAATAATCCATACAACAAACCCCTGTGACATGAGAGTTTACCTGTGTAACAAACCTTCACATGTACACCTGAACCTTTATATATATATATATATATATATATCTCACACATACACACACATATATATGTATACATACATATATAATACTGACACTATGTTATATGTAATAAGTACATATTGTTATATATGTTTTATATGTAAATCATAATTATACAATTACATATATAGTATATGCAAAGGCCAGAAAGGCAAATGGCACGAGAATACTGTGCCTGTTGGTGGGGGCAGCAAGGATGTCAGTGTTGTTGGAAGAGTGTGGAGAAGGAATGAACACGGGAGAATATGGAGAGGTCAAGAACAGAACAAGGAGGGCCTGTACATTGTGATCACGCTCCAGATTTCATGTATGTGTGCTGGAAGTCAATCTATTGGGGAGTTTTAAGCAAAAAAGTTATACATCTTATAATTTTTAACACTGAGGGCACTAAAATCCCCCTCTCTGAGAAAAGAGAAATTCCTAGGAAGATAGGAGAAGACAATGGCATAATACAAAACACAAAATGATAGTTGAAATAATATGGTCAGAAGTGCTTCAGAGGTTGTTTAGGGAGGGGAGATTTGGAACAGTGGTGTGGAAGAGCAGCAGGACACCTACCACACCTTGGGATCCCCAATGCACGGCGAGTCAGAAGAAAACAAACAAAACTCTAGGAAAGGAGGTGCTCTTCCCACTGAGCTTCTGTTGGCCATTTTGAGTGAAAGTCAGAGAAAGACAAAGTAAGCGCATCTGCGATGACATCATTTGAGAATCTAAATCCAGAGCTTGCTAAGGTCTTTGGATTATTTGATCTGTTTCCTTATTTGTTTGTTGCTGAGCAACTGAAATAACATTGACTAATACAACAATATTTGAAGGGGAAGATAATTAGTGAAAATTTAGAAATACTGCATTTGAGATTTCACCAGCAAAATTAAAAGATGTTGTAGACATTTGAGGTTTGAGATTTCACCAGCAAAATTAAAAGATGTTGTAGACATTTGAGGTTTAGGATAACAGCGTTTTACCTAAGGTTTACCTTTGCTTTACTTATGGAAAAATGCATGCTATATATTTTCTTCAGGATTCTCTACATCAATAGTTTGTACTTCTATTATTATTTTTATGATTATGTATTTTTTTAAGAGACAGGGTCTCGCTCTGTCACCCAGGCTAGAGTACAGTGGCACAGTCAGAGCTAACTGCAACCCTTGAATTCCTGTGATCAAACGATCCTCTCTCCTTAGCCTCCTGAGTAGCTAGGACTATAGGTGTCCACCAATAGACTGTGATTTTTCCACTTCCTTTATCCAAGCATGTTGAGATTTAAGACGTTTTCCTAACTGAAACTTTAAACATTTCAAAAGAATGCCATAGGCGTGAACCGTCGATTGTCTTGAATACAAAGGTGTAAATATATGTGAAATGTCTCCATAAATATCAGTATTTGGTAAGGTAGGAAACATAAAAGGAGGTGTAGCCATTGATTTAATAAAAAGTCTAACATTTATAAATCTATTATTTAAAGGGTTCTAGTATACTCTATTGTTTGTCAGGGATGCTATTTTTTCAAATCAGGAAACAGACTCAGAGAAGTTGGACAACATGGTGAAACCCCGTCTCCGCTAAAAATACAAAAAATTAGCCAGGTGCGGTGGCGGGCACCTGTAATCCCAGCTACTCAGGAGGCTGAGGCAGGAGAATCATTTGAACCTGGGAGGTGGAGGTTTCAGTCAGCCAAGATCGTGCCACTGCACTCCAGCTTGGGCAACAGAGTGAGACTCCATCTCAAAAAAAAAAAAGAAAAAAAAAAAAAGAAAAAAAAAATTGGATGCCGAATACCTAGTAAAGACAAACTCGGGACAAAGTAACAAGTTCTTCCACTCTCTTCATTTGAGAGTCAAATTGTCAACCAGAAATAAATATCTTCCCATTTATATGCAATATATTTTATTTTTGGTATTTATTATTATATATTTGAATATCAAATTCTGATGGATAATTTTTATCATATCACTTTTTAGATGTACATTTGATTTCTGGCCTATTTATTAGTACATCATGTTTTCATATTTTACTTCTCTATTTTTTTTTCTTTTTTTCTTTTTTTTGAGACGGAATCTGGTTCTCACCCAGGCTGGAGTGCAGTGGCGCGAGCTCGGCTCACTACAAGCTCCGCCTTCTGGGTTCACGCCATTCTCCTGCCTCAGCCTCCCGAGTAGCCAGGACTACAGGCGCCCGCCACCCCGCCCGGCTAGTTTTTTGTATTTTTTTAGTAGAGACGGGGTTTCACCATGTTAGCCAGGATGCTCTCGATTTCCTGACCTCGTGATCCGCCCGCCTCGGCCTCCCACAATGCTGGCATTACAGGCCTAAGCCACTGCGCCCGGCCTCTATTTTTTATTTCAACAAATTTTTACAAAATCAATACTATGTTTTCTCATACATTTACCTAAATCAAGCTTCTTTTGTGATTATCAGCACCCAAACTCCTCTGCAGTTTTAATACAAGTAATTTAAAAGTTTGAATGACACTGTTTCCTAAAAGGAAAGAAGAATTTGTCAGCTAGGGGGCATCTTATTTAGTAAATGCTAAAGTAAAGAATAAACTGTCATAGGTCTTGAAAAGAAGCTTTTTTTCATATCATTTGACTCTTTTAAAAAATCATTTATAGTTTTTCGTATAGGTGTGAAAGTGAAAAAGAAGATATACAGCTGAGTTTTTATAAAATCTTTAAGACTTGAAACCTGCATCAGAAATTAAAAACCTTCAGAAATTAAAAACTTAAAGCAAAGTTGAATCTTTTTTGCACAGAACAATATGCATAGAACAATATACTTTATAATTAAACTTTCATTTAGACAAATAGTATGCAACAAGTGCTTTGAAGATACATAAAAAATGCCAGCCAAATTTATCATTTAAATAATAAAAAATCCATATACGGCCGGGCGCGGTGGCTCAAGCCTGTAATCCCAGCATTTTGGGAGGCCCAGACGGGCGGATCACGAGGTCAGGAGATCGAGACCATCCTGGCTAACCCGGTGAAACCCCATCTCTACTAAAAAAAATACAAAAACACTAGCCGGGCGAGGTGGCGGCGCCTGTAGGCCCAGCTACTCGGGAGGCTGAGGCAGGAGAACGACGGGAGCCCGGGAAGCTGAGCTTGCAGTGAGCTGAGATCTGGCCACTGCACTCCAGCCTGGGCGACAGAGCGAGACTCCGTCTCAAAAAAAAAAAAAAAAAAAAAAAAAAAAAAAAAAAAAAAAAAAAAAAATCCATATACAACAAATTGTGAATTTCATGTTCTTGCTATTAAATGTCTCTTAGAGGCAGTGATTTGTATACATGCTTAGAATAGGGTTTATTATTATAATTAAGATAGCATATATGTATCTCACAAAGCTTGATGTTAAGGAAAGCTAAAATCAATATAATAAAACGCTAAACCTATGGTTCTACTTTTAGAGTTCTTGTCTTATAAATTGTGCAACTATATACCAAAATTTAGAACTTTTTAAAAACATATTGTAAGTCATCCACAATGTTAATTTGAGTAAACATGACTGAAGTTTCAATAACTGAATATTTTCCACTAGGTGCACTATTTTTTCCAGCTAAAACAGTATTACAGATGGTCTAAGAGGTAGTGAAGCAAAGCATTTCTGCAAAGTACCAGACAGTAAATATTTTAGGCTTTGCAGGTCACATGCCCCTCTGTCCCATATTATTATTCTGTTTTTTAAAATACACTTGTGAAATGCAAAAATTATTCACAGTTCACAAACTTTAAAAGAACAGGCGTGACAAGATTTCTCCCATGGGCTACAGTTTGCCAGCCCATGGACTAAGAGGCTTTGAAATTAAATCTTTCTTGCAAGTTAGATAGGATGCACAAGGCTAAGACGCTCCAGCCAGTTGACATTTAAGAACCAGTAAACTTTAGAAAAGTATTTTGTAATCACTTGGAGCATATAATTTACCAAACTGGAGGAGACTATATAAAGTATTAGAGGTATGCTATGTTTGATGCATGAACTAACATTTTTTCCTCAAATGTACTATTATGGGTTTGAAGTGTAACAAAAATTATTCTGATGAGAATAAAATATATTTATTCCTAACTAAAACCTCATTTTTTAGGAGACCTAACATAAAAGATCACAAGCTCCTATAGCGAATGAATGAGACTCCACATCTTCAAGTAAAGGTTTTCCTTAAGACTAAAAAAAGTGCCTAAAACAATTAGCTATTGTGTAAGTAAATCTAGGAAGAGCTTTTTGCGTACTGACAACAGGTCTCACAGGTGGCAAATTATGTGAGGGAAACAACAAGAATGACTTGAATGTTTCCTAAAGTGAGAGATCTTATTTGCTTAAAACATAAAATGACTTTGTGGCATTGAAACACATATTGACTATTCTTTACGTTAATGTACTAAACTTGTGATCATGATAATCACGTCCCTTTAATTGAAATTTTATTTCTTGAAAGATTTTAGATTTTATTTTTCCCATGCTAACAACTTATACCAAAATGTTGAAATAGATTTTCCATTTTGCGGCCTTGATGTGAGTTTCCAGGACTAGCTATATTCCCTGCTGAGGCAGGAAGATACGAAGGACCTTCACAAAATACTGCACCTGTTACCCTTCCAATTTGGCCTCTTCCCCTGGAGTCTCTGCTCATCAGTTTTATCTGGCTGGCCTCCCACATCCTGTAGGAATCAGCTCAGACAGCACTTCCTGACAGGAGGGACCTCGCCTCACCACCCCTCAATCCCCTCATTCCATAGGGTGCCTCATAGTAGGAGATCAGCAGGACTATTTTTCTGAGTACCAGTCAGGACTCTACTGATCAAAGCAGGATCTAGTCAAAACAGAATGCGATATGGGAGGGGGGCAGAGAAGTGCTGGATCCAGAAGGGCAGGGTCCTTGGCGAGGGCTCCACCCTCAGGCCTGTGCCCAGGGAACTAAGTGCAGACAGGCATTCCTGTTTTTGCGCTCAAATGTTGCATTTTCCAAGACCACTCCGGCCGGCACACCCCTCATCCTGTGCCTATAAAAACCCCGAGACCCTATAGCGGACACAGACACAAGTGTCTGGACATCGAGAGGAGAAGAGGAGTGGAAGAGCACACTGGAATTCGACCGAGGGCAGTTGGAGGAGAGTCCGGTAGCTGGGTGGCACAGATCCAGGGGAAGACCACGTTCCCACTCCATCCCTCTTCTGACCTTGCCATCCACCTCGCTGACACCTGCCCCCACTCAATAAAACCTTATACCCATTCTCCAAGTCCACGTGTGATCTGATTTTTCTGGTACACCAAGGCAAGAACCCAGGATACAGAAAGCCCTCTGTCTTTGCAATAAGGCAGGGGGTCTAATTGAGCTGATTAACACAAGCCACCTGCATATGGCAAAACTAAAAGAGAACAAGGTAACACACCCACCCACTGGGGCTTCAGGAGCTGTAAACACTAAACCCTAGATATCGCCAAGGGGTTGGAGTTCCATGACCTGCCCATCTGCATGCTCCCACTACGGGTTTGAGGCTCCATGACCTGCCCCTCTGCATGCTCCCACTACGGGTTTGAGCAGGGTATCACTGAAGAAGTGAGCCACAGCCCTATCACACACCCTGTGAGGGGGAAAAGGGAAAAGTCCTGTTTCAAATGCAGTAAATAAACCAGCTAAAACCAAGATGGCAAAGAAAGCAACCTCTAGTTGTCCTCACTGTTCATTATCCGCCAATTATAATTCATTAGCACACTAAAAGGCACTCCTACCAGCACCATGACAGTTTACAAATGCCATGACAATGCCAGGAAATTACCTTACATGGTATAAAAAGAGAGGAATCCTTGGTTCCGGGAAGTCCCCACTCCTTTTCTAGAAAATTCATGAATTACCTGGCCCTTATAGCATGTAATTAAGGAGTAGCTATAAATATAGCTAGCCAGCAATCTACAAGTGCTACTCTGCATATGTCCTGCTCTGTCTATGGAGCAGTCATTTTTCCCTACTCTGTTCCTCTAATAAACTTGCTTTGCTCGCACTTTACTCTGTCAGCTCACTCTTGAATGCTTTCCTGTATGAAGCCAGTAACTCTCCTGGCTAAGCCCCAATTTGGGAGTTTGCCTGTATCAAGAGCATCCTTTGTTTCTTTTTCTCTTCACTCAATTGTGATGACTTCATTATGTTTTTGATTAACTCCCTGACTGATTCAGAAGTATGTAAGTAAGCTGTGAGGTTTCAGACCACAGCTCTTTGGTTCCTGTGTATCTGATGACCATAGTGTTCAGTGGTCAATACATGTGCTTAAGTAAATGAATATAAATGTGTATTTCCAAATTCTCATCTATTTACATTTCATAGGCTCTTGTTATTTGTGGATGCACAAAAACCAGTTATGTTAGCATTGCTAGTTAAAAACCATATATTTGGTAATATCTTACAGGAAAAAAAAAATAGAGCATGCTAGACTGACTCAGAAAGACACCAGGGTAATGTATAAGGTTTTCCTAGTTGTAGGGGGATGCCATTATAATTATGTAATGTGGCTAGGTGTCAGAGATCACAGGATAAAAAGAAAACAATCATGCAAAAATCTGGAGAGAATTGCTACGAGAGATGTAAAAATTAACCCCCTACCCCAATCATATCTAGCTTGTTCACTTGGGTAATTCACTTGAACTCTGCTAAAAATATACTCTTTTTGATTGCAAAACCATGTCAAACATTGTGAGACATGCAAACATATTCCATATATATATAATGCAGTAATATCCTCTTTGGACCCTACTGCTTGTGACCCAAATAAATACATCTTGTCTTCTTAATTTTGTCAATATTCTGAAAGCGTTTTAGAATCATCATACTAGAAGCATTAATTAAGAACAGTATTACTTTGCAAGCAATAATTTGACTTTGAAAATAAAGTAAAATCTTAAAAACCTGATTCTTGATTCCTTCTGTTTATTCTTTAGGGGCATCACGTGATGATGGTATTCAATAGGTTTCATACTTTGTGATCATTTGTTCTCAGCCTACTCAACCAGTGGACCGTCTTTTTAATGGCTTTACTGCCTCCCACAGTTTATTTATCTCCAGTCTAAGTCCCTGGCAGAAGAACGATGGATTCCTTTCTTACTCTCTGACTCCCTCTTCTTCCTTCTCTCCAACTTCCTTCCTTTTCCTCTCTTCTTTTTTTCTCTTTCTCTCTTTCCTTCCTTCCATCTTTTTTTTTCCTTCCTTCCCTCCTTTCTTGTTTCCTTCTTTCCAGTGGTTTACTGTAATACATGATTGTTTTTTGCCCACATCTCATTTCAGTATAGAAGGAAAAGGGCAGAGGAGCACTGTTCCACACAGTCATTCAAGGGATCCAGGCTCACTTCATTTGGTTCTCGTCATCAACATCTGATTCTCAAGTCCACCACAGAAACAGAAGACAAAACATATAGGAATGAACTTAGGGTTTATGGCCAGATTTGATAGAGAAAATATCACTTCTGCACACATTCCATTGGTCATGTATCATACTAATCATAACCTCAGTGTCCAAGAGACTGGAATATGTGCCACGGAAGGAAAGTGAAACATATTTGATAAATGTATAGTGAGGTTACATGATGCTCATCTTGAAATTCTGTGCTTACCTATATCATAATACTTATTATAATGAAGAGTAAAATTACAATGTTTATTATTTGATCTCTCAATGAAACTGCAGGCTGTTCAGAGAGCAATATGCCATTTTTTAAAAAGAGAATGATAATAATTTTTAATACAGTAAACTGAAAACAAGTGAATAATTTGATTGGTTTTGAGAAATGTATTGACCCATGTGATCCTCACTCCCTATCAAGATATAGAACGCTTTATTATCCCAGAAATTAGTCTCATCGATCCCCTCAGTAAATATCTTTTCAATTAATGCCACTCCTCACCCTATGCATACAACTTTTCTGATTTCTATAACCATAGTTAATTTTGCCTTTTGTTTTGACAGAGTCTTGTTCTGTTGTCCAGTCTTGTCTAGAGTGCAGTGGCATGGTCTCAGCTCACAGCAACCTCCATCTCCCAGGTTCAAATTATTCTTCCACCTCAGCCTCCTGAGTAGCTGGGACTATAGGCACGGGCCACCATGCCTGGCTAATTTTTGTATTTTTTTTTTTTTTTTTTTTTTTTTTTTTTGAGACGGAGTCTGGCTCTGTCGCCCAGGCTGGGGTGCAGTGGCTAGATCTCAGCTCACTGCAAGCTCCGCCTCCTGGGTTTACGCCATTCTCCTGCCTCAGCCTCCCGAGTAGCTGGAACTGCAGGCGCCCGCCATCTCGCCTGGCTAGTTTTTTGTATTTTTTAGTAGAGACGGGGTTTCACCGTGATAGCCAGGATGGTCTCGATCTCCTGACCTCGTGATCTGCCCGTCTCGGCCTCCCAAAGTGCCGAGATTACAGGCTTGAGCCACCGCGCCCAGCCTAATTTTTGTATTTTTAGTAGAGATGGGGTTCACCCACATTGCCCAGGCTGGTCTCGAACTCCTGACCTCAAGTGATCTGCCCACCCTGGCCTCCCAAAGTGCTGGAATTACAGGCAAGGGCCTCTGCACCTAGCAAATTGTGACTTTTTGAGCTTCATAATAAAGTAATCAAACATCACTGGCTTCTATCACTCAGAATAATTTCATTAAGATTTCCCCATATTGTTACTATTAGTAGCACATTTCCATTTTTCTGTGTACTATTTCATTGTATAAGTTTAGTATAACCTGTATCTATTTTTGTATTGATAGATACTGGGATATTTCTGGTTTTTTTTTACTAGTATAAATAAAATTGCTGTGAGCCTTTGTTATAAATGCCTAGGAGAAGAATTTCTGGGTGACAGAGTGGATGCATATTTGAATTTCTGAGATATTGACAAAATAATTTTTTCAGATGATAATCTAATATAGCATCAGAAATCTATTTTAAATTTGTTTCAAATATATTATTTTTCTTTCCAAACTTCCTTTTTTTCTTTATCCTTCATGTCAAGTCATAAGAAAGGATGAAAATAATTAGATAAATGCTACCCATTTTGTGATGTTTTAAATAAATATTTAGACAAACTAAGAAAAACAAATGTAACATTATGAATCTTAGCAATGTTAAAATACAACCTAAGAGGGAGAGGTTTGGAGGTAGAAATGGATAAGAAAATGTAGAAGGAAGGACATGGCAAATAATATACTCATCTTCCAAGTGAAGAGTCAAATGATATTACCAAATTTGACAAAAGAGTAGACCAATTTGAAAGCATATTATTAAATATAACAACATTAATCAATAGAGAATTAAAAATATTTTTTTGAGACAGGGTCTTGCTCTGTAGCCCAGGCTGAAGTGCAGTGGTATAATAACAGCTCACTGCAGCCTCAAACTCATGGGCTCAAGCCATCCTCCCACCTTGGCCTGTTAAACTGCTAGGATTACAGACATGAGCCATCACGACTGGTCTTAATATAACTTCTAAAAATAGGTCAGGTGTGTGGAAAAGTAAGGTAGCTAACTAGTAATTGACCCAAGAAGTCATTAACCAATAGGTACTTTCTAAGTTGATAGGTGAACAAATGGATATAAAAGTATAAAGGGAGAGTGGAACAGGAAATAAGAAGATACTGGGGAAAAAAAACTTTGCCATTAAATGAACTTATTTCTCTACAAATTGATTAAAGATACTTACCTATATGCTAGTTTGAAAAAGATATGAAAAACCAAAAACAATGTTGTATAGGAGGGTGTCTAAAAATTTGGCTTTAAAATTTCTGGCATATCACATAATTGCAGACAGAATTAGTTGCAAGGTTCATCTTACCTGTTAAAATAAAATCTAACGAGTTGCTTGAAGAGGCATAATACTCAAGGCACTGAGTCCAGAAAGAAACCTCCCAAATCCTCACATAAAAGAAACTATGCTACATAAAGAATGAAGTGTTCAAGAATATCTGTATAAAGTCAGCAACAAATTTCATAGGAAATACAATATAGTTTTCCTCAATGTAGCCCCATGGAAAAATGCCAAACCTCAATTCAGCAAACACAAATTTAACCAATACTTTTGATGCAGGTGTTCAGCTCCCTACTGACAAGCTTACTCTAGACATTGTTTACAGTATCTAGAAGAACAGATTGCATTGCCCTCAGGTTATTTTCCAAAACCATTGCTTTTCGCAGGTTTTTTGATAAGTATTAATGGCAGCAAATATGATAATATACTCCTTGGAAAGTACCTGGGATAAAATATTTTTCTAAATGTGGAACCAAGTGCTTTTTATAAGCATACAATTAACAAAATTATCAAGTTTTAGTTAATGTGAGAATTATTTGTGATAGCAAGGTAAATTACCATCTTTCAATTTTATCTTTTTCAAAATGTGAGATTCTTCAGTTGGATAAATTTATGCCATGAAATATTAATAATTCTAATACTACATGTAATGTCTGAGTTGAGGATTAATAACTTTACTCTTCCTCAATTTAATATGCATCCATTTTTATTATCTATTGCATGATAATATATTCTCAAGGTAATGTTTCTTCAGAATATAGAAGGGTCAAAATAAGTGACAATTCCTAGGTCTACAGAAGCCGTTTTTTTCCAATATACTTGGATTTCATCTTTCATGGGAAGGAAAAAAAAACCCTTTTTACATTATGTTTCTCCGTTTGTACTATGCCTAATTTTCTATTCCCTTTCACTGCAAAACTTCTCAAATAAATGGTGTTTGCTCTGTTTTTCCCTCCTCTTCCATGCTCTCTTTAAGCTTTAGCAATTTGTTCATTGCTGTTTCTTCTTTTGGAACAAATCAGAAAAATCACTCACAATGAAATAACTGATGATAATGCAGTAATCTTTTAAAACAATTTTTCTTGAATATTTCCCTTAGTCATCTTCTCCTGGAATCTTTCTCATTCAAGAACATATCTTATTTTGCACATGTCTGTTTGATCTCTGATTTCTTCTCTTTATCTTCATTGGATTTGTTTTCTTCTTCTATGGATTATTAAAGGTCATGTTGTTCTTGCTACTTCCTCACAGGTGACATCATCTGCTTTTTTTGTCTTCAAATGTAAGTTCAACAAGAATATTTTGCTGTTATTATCTGTTTCCTTCACTACCTAGAATTATTTTCTGACCTCCTGAGAGCCTGGTTGCTTTATGCATAATCAGTCCAATCTAGAAATATCTCAAATGTGTATTTATTGACAAACGGATTAATAAAGTGTGGTCTAGCCACAATCTACTACCCAACTGGCTTTCTTCCACAGCCCAACAAGGGAGAAATCCTACTTGGGCTGTTTATTCCCATCTTCTCATCCAACTCTTTTCTCCCTTGTTCCATTAGCTATACCTCTATGATGCCCCTGTATTCCTTAACATCTCTCTCGACCTCAACTCTTTCAACGAAACAAGCCTAAAGTCTTGATTTCAGAGAAAAAATAAAGAAAACAAAAACTCCACCAAATGTCTTTTAACTAACTCACCTTTCCAGTTCACTTCTTCAATTGCAATATTGCATTATTTTTATTGACCTCCCAAACTCCTTAAAGAGACAATTTCATATCCAACTTCCAAGGATAGAAGTACATTTCCATCTCTCTTCTATTGCCCTACATTTAGTCTCCTGCACTAATAAAATGAAATCTAAGCCTTCTTTATTAGTTTTAACCCTAGGGAATCTTTTTGGTGCAGTTGGTATCCTTGTAATGCCTTTTCTCCATGAGACTGATCCCATTTGTATTCTGGCACAAGAATTGCGGACTTTTTCAACCCAACCTCCTTCTAGGAAGTCTCATTCCAATCCAAATATTGGAGATTGATTCCCATATCCACATCTCCAGCTCTAAGTTGGATTTTGAGATCTAGGCCTGAATTTCCAACTTTCTATTAAACATCTTTATTTAAATGGCTGCAAGATGTTTAAAAAATGTCTTTTTATCATCAAAACTGTGTTTATTTTCTATTGTCCTCCCACACCATTTGCTGATGCTGCCATCCTCCTAGTCCTCCAGCCAGAATCTCTGTTGCATCCATGGCTCTTGTTCTTCCTCACTCACCTTCACAATGTCACAGGTGCTGGCGGTCCTGCCTCTCCAGTAATGGCTTTTCACGCGTGTGGCCACTGTATCTGGCCAAACCTTCCTACTCCCCTGACAGCTCTCAGAATGCTCTCCCTGCTTCCAGTCTCTCCTCTAATTCACTTTATATACTATTGAAAAGGGAAATCTTTTTAAATGAAAATTTCAATCTGTGAGAACCAAATTACTTAACCTAAAATGAAGATGCAGGATGCCTTTTGTTCATACTTTGGCAACTCAATAAGTTGAAATAATGATTTGCACAATTATCACCGTATGTTTTGTTTATGGGATGATAAATGATTCATTTAACAGATTCTTTTCAACAAATTAACATAACTGACTTAACTGAAGAAATATGTTTGTTGTATTGGTGTCATTTACATACAAACATTGAGTTGTTTTTAGAATTTAAGTTAAGTAGCTGGTTATAGAGCTTCTGATTTACAGAAGATCTATACAGTTTCCATCTTTAATGCTTTCTTTTATCAGGAAAGATTATCCACTTCCTGTGCAATGTGATGGGTATTACTTGAGTGATGCTATATTCCCTTGTACATATGAAAATTTTATTTGCTTTCTAAGCTGAATAATTTAAAACTTTAAATAGATGGCCACCACTTTAACTTCTGAACACATTTTCCTCAATTAAGGGGAAGAAAAAGTGACATGAGGAATAAGCACACATTGAAGATAAGTAAGTCCTCTGATGTAAAGCTATTGTCATCAAATGTTATCCAGAGCAAGCTTTTCTTTTCTTTGTTCTGTTTTGTTTTGTTTTCCTCCTGGAGTAATCAGGAGAGATAGATGCAGGTTTGCAATAATTTTTAGGACTATTGCTTTTAGCACTGAGACAAAGCTAATAAGCAATGGGTTTTGTTAGCCAATTACATACAAACAAAGATTCTGAGGAATAAAACAGTAGAGAGCTTATTTTGAATCTGCCTTTTTGAATAAGTGTATCAAAAAGTCCTCAAATCAAGGAGGAAGACTTAATAGTCATTAGCTTATTTTGATAATAAAACAGTGGTAATTAAGTCTATTTTATTCAAGTTCTCGTTGGAAAATATCCTGTGAAACAAACCAGGAGAAAGGTAGGAATGATAGCATCCTGGGGAAAAATAAAAAGAAAATGAAAGAAAATCTCTAACAGAAAAAAAAAGATATTCCAAGAATAAACTCAGTGTTATTTGAGACGATGTATTCATTTCCATATTTAAGTATTATTATAAATATGAAGGAAACATTTATGAATTACATAAAAATTCTAAAACATTTTATATTTCTTAGCAAAAATTAAATCGATGGAAAAAGCATATGCCATTCATAACGTGTTTTTCATTTATTTAGATGTGGTAATATTTTGTTAGTGCAAAAAGCAAACAAAATTATACTTTGGGATCCTGTCATCTTATTTATATAGTTTTGATATTAGTATTCTACTGTCATTTCTTTTACTCAGATACAATCTATCTATGTTTCACACAAACACCTATGCATTATAATGCTTTCATACATATTTCAGGATCCTATCTTCAATTTTATATACACTATGAACTTTCAAACAATGTAAATACATTCATATTTCGAAATCCATAAAAAAGATGTCAGACTGGGCACAGTGGCTCCCAGCACTTTGGGAGGCTGAGGCAGGTGAACCACTTGAGGTCAGGCATTCCAGACCAGCCTGGTCAACATGGTGAAACCCCGTCTCCACTAAAAAGGCAAAAATTAACCAGGCATGGTAGCACACACCTGTGATTCCAGCTACTCAGGAGGCTGAGGCAGAATTGCTTGAGCCCAGGAGGCAGAGGTTGCAGTGAGTTGAGATCGTGTCACTGCACTTCAGCTTGGGTGATACAGTGAGACTCTGTCTCGAAAAGTTAAAAAGTATATAAAAATTAAAACAACAGCAACACACCTATGTCAAACAAGCACATGCTTTAGCTATCTGAGATATATACATGTAATGTATACACCCACACACAGAATGAGAGAGACTGGGACTTTAAATCACATAATAATTTCTAAGTTTGATGGGTTTTGCCTTTAGATTTAATTTGAAATAATTTTAGACTCACATAGCAGTTGCAAAAATAGTTGATGATATGGCTTGGATACGTATCCCTACCCAAATCTCATGGGGAATTGTAATTCCCAGCGTCGGAGGTGGGACCTAGTGGGAGGTAACTGGATCATATGGCTGGTTTCTTTGCCCCTCCCCTCCCCTCCCTTCCCAGCCTTTCTTCTTCCTTTCCCTTCCCTCCCTTCCCCTCTTCCCTCCCCTCCCCCCTCCACATCTCCCCTCCCCTCCCCTCCCCTCCTCTCTCCTTTCCTTTCTTATCTTTTCTTACATAGTCTGGCTCTGTTTCGCAGGCTAGAGAACAGTGGCGTTATTTCGGCTTACTGCAACCTCGGCTTCCCGGATTCAAGCGATCCTCCTGCCTCAGCCTCTGGAGTAGCTGTGATTACAGGGGCACGCCACCACACCCGGCTAACTTTTTGGTATCTTTAGTAGAGATGGGGTTTCACCATGTAGGTCAGGCGGGCCTTGAACTCCTGACCTCAAGTGATCCACCTGCCTCGGCCTTCCAAAGTGCTGGAATTACAGGCATGAGCCACGGCGCCCAGCCACATATGGGTGCTTTCTAATGGTTTAGCAAGATCCTCCTTGGTCGCGATAGGGAGTTCTCATGTGATGTGGTTGTTTAAAGTGTGAGGCACCTCCCCCTTACTCTCTTCCTGTCAGTCCAAGCATCAGAAGCGCCGGCTTCCCCTTCACGTTCCGCCATGATTGACGGTTTCCTGAGTCTCTCCAGAAGCTGAGCAGATGCCAGCACCATGCTTGCTGTACAGCCTGTGGAACTGTGAGCCAATTAAGCCTCTTTTCTTTATAATTTACCGAGTCTCAGTATTTCTTTATAAGACTGTGAGAATGGACTAATACAGTTGAGTTCCTATGTAACTTTCCCCTGTTTCCTCCAATAATAACATTCTACACAATATGGTACAATCATGAAAGCCAGAAAATTGACATTGGCACAATAAAATTAAGTAAATTACAGATTTTATTCCCATTTAACTAGTTTTTATGTACACTTTTTTGTTGTATACAAGTTTTACCAGTTGTATAGATTCGTATAACCACCACCACTGCAATTGTGATATAGATGTTCAAGTACCCAAAAGTAATTCTTTCACTTTAAACGTAATACAAATTAGCAGAATGTGCTTGAGAAAATCAGTTTGGCTGTCATTTTTTAATTTAGTCCTCACTATAGTGTCCATTTTTTAAATTTCTTGCCACTGATGGGCCAATTTGTGACTGTCATTGGATTAGATACTGGATACTACATGTTCATAATAAGCATATAAAGAAAAAAAAGACTATATCTAAAGACTATGACTAAGTTCTGAATGAGACAGGGTGTTCCCAGCTGAGTTTAAACTGGACCGTGAATAGGAGATTCAGGAAATAAACAGTAACTTATCTCCGGCTTGGCCCTATAAACTACACGTGCAAATTAGTAAACCAAGAGTAGAGGGAAAGTGTGTGAATAATAGGCTTTTAAAAAATAATTTTAAGGTGAATACCAAATAAGTTTGGCACATGAGGACTCAATTACATCTCCAGTGGTGACTGCAGGTGACTCAGAAGGCAACTGGCAGTAAACTTGATGCCCAAGGAGGGCAGAAGCCTAAAAGACGTCGGGAGTAACTAGGAGTTATGGCTGAAGAGTGGCAGATCCTGGCAGAACAGACTTAGTGATGAAAAAATTCTCTGGTTCATGATGCCAAGAAATTAGTGGTTGCTAGGGGTTCAGGAGGAATACAAGTGGAAGTATGTGAGGCTACAAAATGACAACAGGAGAGATCCTTGTGGTGATGGAAATATTCTGTATTCTTAACACATCAAAGTGAATATACTGGTGGTGACTCTAGTGTTACAAGATGCCACTGGAGGAGACTGGATAAAAAGGATACGTGGCATCTCTCTAAAGTCTTTCTTACAAAGGCAGGTGAAACTGTAATCATTGCACAATAAAAATTTAATCTAAAAGATTATATGTTAAGCATGATAAATGGGTCCTTGTACTATCAAAATTTATGCCTCAGAGTTGATTTTTTTTTGTTTGGTCTCAAAATGATACAAAATTTCTAAACAAATCTTAGCACATGTAGGGAGAGAAACAAGCATGCAATTGGAAACTCCCTCTTCAGTGCATGAAGCTATCAGTTGCCTTGCCCACGTTCATCTCAGGCTTCTTCCTCTTTTAATATCCCTAAAGTTGAACAACACGATAAGGTTCTAAAAGCTTCATTCTTTTATCCAAATGTTTATCATGAAGCAAGGAACCCCGAACTCTGTACTGCAAAAGACAGGCCTATAAGTTTTTAAAAATCATCTCTTCAAATTAATTCCAAGTTATGATTAATGATTCTTGGTTCCATAGAAAATAAACCAGTGACCTCTATTAAAAAGAAGAGAGTCAATGAACACCAAATATGTACACCAAATATAATTCATTAGAGACATGCAAGTGACCAGCACGGTGGTGGTTGATGAATATAATATAATGAAGTTCTTTGATTAAGAAGATAAATATCTCCCAAGAAGACTCCTATGTCTGTTTTCCAATTTGAAGGAAAAAAAAAAATACTTTGGCAAATTCCACAAGAATGATATTCAAATTGGGATACAATTAGTTTAAATATTTTGTTATAGATAGAACAATAAACAAGTTCATTGTGTGTTTTCATGATGGAAACACATTAACAGAATTTTCTCCAGAGATCTTATTTTATATTTAGGTTAATAATAAAAAAAATAAGAACCATGTGTTTGTGTATGTGTATATATAGCACATATACTTGTGTGTGTATATATAGTACATATATAAACACATATATAGTACAATATATGTGTATATAGACAGAGTACATATATATGTATTATAAATATGTAGAATTTATGTATTATGTTTGTAGATAACCCTGAACACTTCTGCATAGTGAAAATCCAGGCCAGTGGGGAAACTTTGCCATAAACATGAATATGGAGAAGCAGAAAGTGGGCTTCACATGATCAATTTTGGGTGATTTTCTAAGGGACGTTGAGTAGGAAGCTCTTCAAACTTGTATTTCTGGAATAGTGAACTCGTTACAGCTGTGGACTGATCTAGGCGTCATTGTAGATTGCTCCTGGCAGGCAGTGACTCACAGAGCTCTTACAATGAAATCAGGGACCAAGAAAATGAAATGGGAAGCTTTATCTCTGAATTGTAAAATTCAGTGTTTCTATCAGATACTGTTTGTAATTCTGGTCACCAATCGCAGCAAAGAAATAACAAAACTCTGGAAGGTCTAGATAGGGTCTACAGGATAGCTAAAGTGGCCAAAAGAATATAGAATCTTTCATATATATAAAAATAAGAAAAACTTGAAAATATTTTCATGACAAAAAATTAAAAAAAGAAAATAGGGTTGCATGGCCATACCTAAAATATGTTCATAAATACATAAATGTCAAGTACATGAGTGTCCTTCATGGTTGCTGAAGTGTTCTATCTTTAACCTTCTGTGGGTTAAAAATTGATTTAGATTTGATGAATGAAAATAAGAAATTGTTTAAAAATGTTCAACGGTTTAAAAGCTTAGGAGAAAAACAAGGTGTTACATGACTGAGGCAACATTTGGAGATAACAAAAACCACAAGGAGGTAAAGCATAATAAGATTAAGTTTGTTGAATGTTTGTGTAAATATCTTTAAGTTCCAAAGTGAGATAAACCAGTAGGAGGAGGAAGAGAATTTAAGAACACCTTGATTTGGAGAAGCCATGAGGTGTTTTTTAACTGTGAGAAAAGTGAATGAAGTGAGATACATGACAACACTATTTTGACCTTAGAGCGAATTATTAGAAACTAAATATTCATGCTCAGGGGAGTAATAGCCTTATCTTTTACTTAGACCAGGATAGTGGTAGTCTGAAAAATATGTCATACAAAAAACTGGCTAAAAATCAAAACAAAAACCCTGAGCATTTTAATTGGACCTATGAAATAATGATGTCTATAGAATACATAATCAAAAACAACAAGGGAGTCTGTGGAATTCTGACAGTGAATCAGCTTCTAGAATAGAGACATCCAATCTTTTGGCTTCCCTGGGCCCACTGGAAGAAGAATTGTCTTGGGCCACACATAAAATACACACACTAATGATAACTGATTAGCTTAAAAAGAGTTGCAAAAACAACATAAGGTTTTAATAAAGTTTACAAATTGGTGTTGGGCCACATTCTAAAGCGTCCTGGGCTGCATGTGGCTCGTGGACCCTGGGTTGGACAAGCTCGTTCTGGAACTTTTGGATGCGCATTGAGCTTGCGTTATTCCTCATGTAATCGTGTACTCATTTCAGGATTTTTATCAAAAGTGTGCATCCAAAACCTTGGGTACCGGGTTGTCTCATTTATTTTAATCACAAAATACTGAAAAATGGTAACAAATGCATCTTAATAATAATGTTGCTAAGAACATGAAACTACATTCTTTCTTTGTTGCCCAACCTTAGTGTTCTCTGTATGTATCCCACACCATGCCTTTCTCTGTTTTCCTAGATTTATGCTGGGATGAAGGAAATATTCAATTGACTTCTGAAACTATGTTCAAACGTCCCAGCCCCTGACATATTTTAAAAAGTATTTTTAAAGGCAAAATTATTTAGAAAAACCTGTTGTTGATGACACAATATTCCTAGGTCATTATAGGAAGCAGGAGGTGAGCTGTGTTATCTCATTGGTCTAAATTTCCTATCAAACTGGGCCTCACAGAGTATATATGAATAACAGCAAATGCACTAAGAATGCAGCAGTGTGGCAGACTGGTATTTTCCTCCAGATGACAGCATTAAGTGGATCAACTCAAATAAGGGAGAACTCCATATAACAAGGAGATATGGGGCCCAGTGGTTTTGTGAGCTGTATAGTGTTTCAATAAGACAATTAACAATCAAGGTCAAGACATAGCTTACCCACATCTATCATTCCAGACTAGACCCTTTTACCCTGTTAGCCTATCTATTGTGTTATTAAATTTATCCTAATTGGGCATTCAAAATCCAGTTCCACACCAGTTCAATGAAGTCTATAAAACAACAGAAAAATATTCAAAAATAGACTATATTAAATATTTTTAAACAGCTTATATAAATCGTTAGAAGCCTTCACTGCTATCTTGGTGATGATTACATCAAGTGTAATAGCTCATCCTAGGATTTGGGATCATCTATATTTGCAAAAGCTATTTTTTCCCAAGCAACTATCATCACCTACAAACATTATATATTTCATCTATACTATACTATATACTATACTACTGTACTATACTATACTATACTACTCCATTGCCTTAAACCTGTTTTATATTCTTCATTTTCTCATGCTACCTGCTATAGCCAGAACATTTCTTTCCACTTAATTTTTTTCTAGCTAAATTCCACGTATCATTGATGACCTCTATCAGCAACTATCTCTTTTATACCCCAATTTTGACGAGAACTAATTAGTTGTGAGTTCTTCCTGCTCTGAAACATCATTATTACATGAAATACTTTCTGCTTTGTACTGTAAAGATTCGCACACGTGTTTCATTCTTATATTATATTTGAACCATGTTGACTAGGGATTAACCATTTTTATTCATCTGTATTCCTTTTACCTAGATTTCTGCCTTACACACAATAGGCAGAAGGGTCATTGAGCATAAAATGAATTAATAAATAATAAGTCCTTAATATCAAGATCATGATGAATATTCCAATACTGACAGCTTCACCCATTACACCAAACACAAGTAAAATTTAACCTATAAAGAAGCCCTTCTAGGAAGGTTATATGGATACTGATGCGGGGTCTTTTTTTGTTGAATTTACTTTGTGTTTGTTTATTTTTGCTTTTTGGGGGAATTATTTTGGTAGTACTCCCAACCTGGGAAACATCTAGAGAAAAAAGTCTTACATCATAAGTTAATTTCAGTCAACTATCATGCATTTGTTGAGTGTTAAAGGGTGAAACAATGTATAAGACAAGCCCAAGGAGACAGCACCACACCAGAGAATAATAATATGTAGAAAGGCTGTTTGACACTCAGCTAAACTGGCTGCACATGAGAAAAGATCATTGCTTCCTTAGTGACATATTTTTTAAGTGAGATGAAGAGTTTTAAATGTGAATTTCCAATTGGACAACAAATTCTCAGTACTACTTAGAAAATGTAGGGGTTACTATAATGACTAATAACGATGTCCATAAACTTTATATTTTTATTATGCATTCTTACACAGAGATAATTTTGATATTACTCACTGAAAAGAGATTTGTAGTATGAAGATCTAGATTGTCTTGGGCAGCTAATCTTCACTGGTAATTGTACAAATTGTCACTGAGGTATTAGTTCTGATTCTGCCCTTAATTTTTATTCTCAAGCTAAGGATTCAAACTCCATTTTAGAAGAAGATGCCTGTTGGTCAAGGGAACTAGCAGGTCCATACATACTATCCTGTCTTTGGCTTATCAACATTTAGAAAATAGCTGCTCTTTATTTAATCTCCTTAGTGCCTGGTTATCCAAATACTTTACTATTTAACTGGCTCATGTAGCCAATTTTTCAAATCATTGCAATTGTATTTGACTTTTAATTTAGAAGTTTAAGGTTTCCAAAAATATTTTTTGAATAAAAGTCTCTTTTAAAAAATGTGAATACAATTTTAGCTTGTCTATCAAAAATAAATAACTTTATCTGAATAAAGCATGAGAGTGAGAAGATTTTCATCTATTCATTCTTCCTTCCTCTCTTATTCCTTTCCCCATCCAAACCAGTCATCGAGTTAAGACCCCGGTAATTTATGCAATATGAGTTAAAAACAGTTACATTTCTCTCAAGCAAATAAATTAACAGACATGAACAGTGCTTATTTAGGGCACATGCTATGACAGAGTCATAGAGTGGGCATTATAGGACAAGCAGTTAAGTAAATATTCTTCTTCACTATGTTTCAATTTTCAAGAAGGAAATTGGGTTTGTCTTTCAGCTGTATATCAGACTGAACAATTCTGTACCTAACCAGTATAATTGGTACTTTTATTGGATTTTATGTGTAATAGACACATAGTTTAGTAAGATAAATTATCCTAAACTGAAATTATGGTAAAAAGTTTACTAAGTGCCTTATCATACTGAAGAATTATCTAGCAAACTTGTTTACAGAACACTGATTTTCTAGAGAAATGCATATTTTTTCTTATTCATCACTGAATAGAACTGAGGTTCTCCAAAGATAAATGTCAGCTTATAGAAGACTAATACATTACAAAAGATTTTTTTTTTCTGATAGAGATGTTAATGATTCTAGCCAACAGAAATTATGGCTCAATTACAGATTTATTGCCTATAGGACATTATTAGCCATTTTTGTATCTAACTGAAGTAATCTTATCTCAACATTCTTTCATTCATTGATCATAAACAATATTCTCTCATTTTATTTTTTAAACCAGCTCTAGTATCCTGCTAGTTTCCTCGTGAATAGGTTAAATAAATCTTTGATATATGCTCACTTTATATTTGTACAAGAATCTTTTTTTTAACATTCTGAAATTTAGACTTGAGAGTGCACTGTAAAAAGAGTTGTTTAGTAAAAATAAGTTTACTGTTCTTTGCTCACAAAATACATCTGTTTACTGTTCTTTACTCACTATTTTCTATCTTTGGCATTATGAAAAATTGTAATTTTTAAAAAAGAAGTTAAGAATGTTAAAAATTGAAAGGTAATTTGAAACAAAATCAAATTTTACTTGAGGCACTTCTATGAACCATTTTATAGCATTTTCATCTGCAGGAAAGGTAGGCAGTTATAGCATACGTTGTAGCATACATAGGAACATCACAATACAATAATTACAATTGCTAGCAGAGAAATCTCACTAAAATAAAAAAAATGCTGTATTTTCAAATGGCATGTTATAACAAATTACATCCCATTAATGTTATATTTTAAGAAATGGCTGTAGTTATACTTTCCAGTTAAATAATGTGTGTGTAATGCTGAAGAATATATACGAAATAAATGACGACATTAGGAATGAAGGTAACTGGGAGAATGGTGGGAAAAGAGGTGAGAAAAAAGAATAAAATATGATGGAAGAAGAAGCAGAAATAAACAACCTGAAGGAGAAGGAGAATAGCCCTTTTTACATGTATCAACCTAATTTATTTGCAGTAGAAAAGAGAAGTCAGGAAATCTTTCATATTGATTTCTTTTTTTTTTTTTAGCAGCTTAAATTACTAACATATTATTAAGAATAAATGCAGGAAAACTTTTCTCAAGCATCCCAAATCATCAATCTTTCTTCCTTCAGTAGTTCATGTACTCAGACTGTCCATTGGCCAGACATATTTTTCTCTGTGGAATCACAGCAGATCTGTCTTTCTGTGCACAGTGACCTAGGCACTAGATCTTTCTCAGTGATCTCTACAGGATCCAGCTATAACTTCCCTATGGCCCATTCACTTTAACCCTTATTTTTCATTGAAAAATAATTAGGTAATTCGAGAAACTATTTTGTGCCTCATTCATCTAAGTTTCTTATAAGAAGCAATATGGGTCTGCCAAAAGTCACCTCTCAGAAGCAAAATGCCTTATATATAATTCAAAAATTTGAAAACTAATTTTTAGACACTTTGGCAAATCAAGAAAATCATTTTGTTCAGATGAATCCGTCTGTCAATATGCCTTCAAGAGTTTGCAATTGACTCATCAAATGGAACCAGTTCTTATTAAGAGGCCCTGAGAAAAAGTAGTTTGTATGGATTTATGATAATCTAAACATATACTTTATAGTATGTTTTTAATTCTTGCTATTTTATAGATTTTCTACAGCCGACTCTATCATGAACAAGAGGGGAGATCTGAATATAGGAATATCAGATTCCTTAAATCCATGTAATTCTTTGCTGTTTGAGATTTCCTGTCATGCTAAATACAAGAGCACATCCGGCTTGAACTCAGAAGAAGAACAAAGATACTTGCTTTTCACCAATGACAGTTAGACAAGCAATCAGATACTAGATTAACAGACTGACAGTGCTCACTGGTTTTCCTTGCTTTCATTACTTGTGAGAGCTAGCTAAATTCTGCTCAAATTAGCACTGATGTGTCAGAAAGTTTTTGAAAAGTCACACAGCTTTCAATCTCCTAGAACTCAAATAGAAAATTATCAAATTTCTGATGTTCTCAAGGGGTGAGCACAGTGCTCAAGGAATGAAAATTAGGTAAGTACTTTTAAAGTATTCAGTTAAAGTAGAGATTTTGCCACACGATATACTTCATAATAGTATCTATTGCTACTTCACAGAAGTGACAGTTACTTTGCCTGTCATTCCTAAGAAGGAAGAAATTGAGAGCAAGTATAGTACCTTCTCAGTTCTTACTGTAGACACTACATCCTGGGAGCCATATGCCAATGTGTAGGATATATTAGAGACAGAATATAAGTTTGATTGTGATGAATGTGAACAGAACATGATAGTTTATGATCTATCTAAGACCTCTCTTTTAAAATATTTCTGGTGTGTTTTTACCCTTCTTAAATTCAAAAGAAAACAGCATTTAAAAAACTGACATGTGTGAAGTTTACATATTTGTACAACAGCAGTTCAATGACTCGATCCCATTATATCCTCAAAAATGTATAAATAATCAAGAATTGTTACCACCTGCTCATTACCACAGCATCACCAAGGTTCTCTGTTATGAATAAGCCATGGGATTATATTGTCACTATTCCCATTCACTAAAGTAAATGAGTCTTTAGATGTTATAGGGCATGGTGTTTTTAAAATGGTAATTAAAAAAAAAAAAAAAAAAAAAACAGAAGTCACTTTTTTGGATGATGCCAGCATTTTGGCTATAGAATAAAAAATGATTATCTGCTATATTTGAAGCCAAAACAATACAATATAATTAAAAATAAGAAATGTCAGAAAAGTGCTAAGAACTTTATATTATCACAGTTCCCCAGTAACCCTACTCAGTCCATTTTACCAATGAGATCCAGAAGTTGGAGCAGTGTGCCCAGAGCCACTTCAAGAGCTCATGCATCCTTCTCCTTTAAATCCAATATATGGCTTGAATCAGACAAACTAAACAACTAGCCATTGATTTATCTTTTGTTTCCTAAACTGCCTAAAAAGTATATACTCTGAGGGAAAAAAGAAAAAAAATCCACCCTGTCAAAAGCATCCATAAACATTCATTTAGTACAATTAAAGTTAACATTTGCTGAAGTAATTTAAGAAATTAATTCCTTAGTGTTTACAAATAACTTTTATATGACATTTTATAATAAGGCTTCTTTTTCCATTTGGCATTAATAATCTTAATATTCTGTATTAATTTGTCAGGCATCTCAATTAGAGCAGTCAACAAAAGAGAATAACATATTAGCATGTGTTTCTTAATGCTGTAGACAAAGAGCTGAAGAATCTCCAGGGGCTGATTAACTATGAGTATGTATCATGGATGGCCTCTTCTTTACTTTTTTGTTTCCTGTTGGCAAGATTTGAGGCCTTTCACTCCTGATTAACTGCCTTTCCACCAAACACTGGCAGGGGAACTTAATATGCTGTTAAATCAATCCACTTGGTTTGGCGTGTTGGCAGTTTGGTTGGGTAGGAGGTGTTGGTGAGCAAAGCAGGCTTTCAGAACCTTATGTTAAACCAAAGAGAAAATATTAAATATTTGGATTATTGGATCTTATGTAAGTTTTTTTTAATCCATGCTGTGTTCTCTACTTTGAATTAAATAAATAATTATTTACTTTCATTGCTGGGAAGTTAGTCTATTTATTTATTGTTGGATGATATGCTAAAAGTTTCCATGGTTACTGATAAAATGTAAGATATTACACCAGTGGATAAAAGGTAGAGCATCATAAACCACACTCATAGAACAAACCAATGTATTACAAATTACTAGGTGTTATTTTAGAAAAGCAAACATGCACTATAACAATATATGTCTTAATTATAAAAAAAATAAAAAATTCAAATGACACAGGGTTTGTTATGTTATGTTCCTGAAATTTAATTCCTGCTGGGAAAATACATTTGTTTGGGAATACAGAATAATTAACATTAAAATGAGCATAGATAGCATACAGATTGCTTTGGTGAATTCATTCAATGATATCTAATGCCTGAGTGCTAGAAAAACATCACTGGAAGTCTCCTTGTGGAGAGGCATTGTTACAGCTCTGATCTCATGCCACGAACATCCCTTTTTCCATTTCATAACTCATTGTGCTTTTAATATAGACAGATTAGCTAATGTGCATTCATATTTTTACCGTGCATCTTTCGTTAACTTGTCCACAACTTCATATAAACACAAAGCATATTGGAAGAGAGCAACAATTAGATTTCTGTTCTCAGCTCTTAGCACTGTATTCGGATCATGGTAGACACTGGGTCTACCAATATTTCTCTTATTCCAAAGAGGAATAAGACAGGATTCCTCCTTCAAGAACCTCAAATTGTACTGGAGAAGTATAGATAGAGTTAAATAGTAAGAAAATACTTCATTATATATCACAAGGCAATGATGATTACTTTCTGAATAAATTATGCTAAGAACACGTGCTATAAGTATTCAGAGGGGATAGACGGACATGGATGAAGTATCATAGCAATGTTCCATGAAGAGGCAGAAAGAGAACTAGATCCTGAAGATAGGATCATCTTCAGGAAGAAAAGGCAACGAGGAGGAGGAAAATAATTTTAGATGGAATAACAGCTGGTATCAAAGTGTTTACATGAAGACTGAGTGTTTGGGGACAGTATATTTCATGAGGTTGGCTGAAAGGGATGCTTAATGTAAGAAAAATATAACTAAATAAAATATTGATATTTTACTGAGGAAATCACTTAGCACAAAGCTAAAAGTTTAGTTCTCATTCCAAAGACACATGAAAGTTTTAATATTTCCCTCACTTCCCTCCAGGTCTAGCACACCCCTCGATATTTAGACCACCACAACTGCCAACCATATTCCAAGGACATCTCTCAGTGACTAGCAAAATGGCTGACCCGTTCTGTTAAAATTACCTTGATCTATTTGAGTCCATTCATAAATAGGACGAATGACTTAGAAAATTAATCTTAATCATTCTATGACATACTTGCTATCATATAATTAACATTTAATAAACTATTACTCAAGAAAAGACATTGAATTATTTTTCTATACATATTTGGATTATGCTTGTTTGTCATTTTTGGGGGTCAAAATGGCTTTAAAAGAGCTCTGTAAAATGTTGATCCATTAATTTGATTTTTATCATCTATAAGAGTTGTCAGTCCTCTGCAACTTGGAGATTCCATTTTAAACACACTTTTCCACATCACTACAAATCTATGTTTACACTGGCTGCAAAACTAGTAGATCACAAAAGGCCTCAGTATTTATTTATTTATCTACATAGTTTTGGGCAGGATTGGATAACTCTCACTTGCTCCTCTCTTTTTATTTCTAAGTTAGTTTTATATCCAAATCAAAACATTAATCTAATTACAAATTATGTTTTTAAAAACTTTGGCATGAAAACTCCTCAAAGATATTTTCAAAGCCTAAATTAGTTTCATTGATTCTTGACTAGCCTCAAATATCACAATTCTCAAGTTTCATACTGATCAACTTTTAAATTTTATATAGAATTAAAACTCTCTAAAATTAATTTGTCATTTACTTTCAAGTTGTGACCACAATTACAATTACTATTTAGGTTCAATTTCAAATTAAAATTTACTCTTTAATATTAGTACATTTTCGAAAGTACTACTTCATCTTCCCAATTACTTTCTGATTTTTCTCTTTTTCAGACAATTTTAAACTTACAGCAAAAATTTTAAGAATACTATGAAGAACATTTTATTCCTTCTGAATCACTTAAAAGTAAGGTGCTGGCTGACTTTTCATCATCCCCAATATTTTACTCTGGAATTTCTACAAACAAGAATATGCTGTTATATAACCATGACAAACCTTAGAATGAGGACTTTTACATCTATTACTACTATCTAATGCACAAATCTTATTTAGAGTTCCTCAATTATGGCACCCCCTTTTTTTTTATAATATTGGAGCAGAAAATGGGTGACTCCTTCCCACCCCTTAATCATAAATGTCATGACTGACATTCGTATAACAAAACACAGATTAACAAGAGAAAGGCATAGCAAATATAATTCATTATGGTTTTACATAACATGGGAGCCCTTAGGATGAAGAATTAAGGAAATAGAAAAAAAACTATCCATTTTTATGCTTACGTTCAATGAAGAATGGACAGGCATGTAGAACTGTGATTAGACAAAAGGATTTGATCTAATTCTAGTAGGCCCAGGTGGGGAAACCCAGCCAGGCTTATCTGGATTCTTCTTGGCCTCTCTATGCAGTGTTCCTTCCTCCTGGGTATGGGGCTGGACCCTTTCTGGAATGGCTGCTATCAAACAAGGCAGGTCAGAGTCTTTCTCTATGGCCAGCTCTTACCCAGATAAGACAGAACATGACAATAGTATTTTTTAGTTTGTATGGCTGGCTTTGGGAAAAAGGGCTTCTGGTTCCTAAGACCTGCTTTGGGGAGAAGAATTCTAGTTTCCATGGCTTGTCTCAGAGGGAATGAGTGGCACGGAATAGGAGGCCAAAGATAAACTTTGCTTCCAAGGCTGCTTCTGAGGCCTTCACTTTTGAGTATGTTTTGCTGAACCCCAACACCACCAAAAGGATCCAGTTCAGAATCCCACGTCACATTTAGTTTTTATGACTCTTTCAATCTAGAACAGTTGCTTTTCTTTCTGTTACCCTCACAACCTTGATATTTCTCCTTTTTTGTTGTTGTTTGTTTGTGTGTGTGTTTTGTTTTGTTTTGAGATGGTGTCTCACTCTGTTGCCCAGGCTGGAGTGCAGTGGCGCGATCTCGGCTCACTGCAACCCCCGCCTCCCGGGTTCAAGTGATTCTCCTACCTTAGCCTCCCAAGTACCTGGGATTATAGGCACGCACCACCATGTCAAGCTAATTTTTGTATTTTTAGTAGAGTTGGGGTTTCATGATGTTGTCCAGGCTGGTCCTGAACTGCTGACCTCAGGTGACCCACCTGCCTCAGCCTCCCAAAGTGCAGGGAGTACAGGTGTGAGTCACCACACTCAGCCTTGATAAACAAGCCAGTTCTCCCATTGACAATGCATCAATTTGGGTTTGTCTTTAGATTCCTCAGGTTGAAATTCAGGGTAGGCATTTTGGCAGAAATGCACAGAGGTAAAGCTTCCTCAAATGGGGCAGGATATTAATTTGTTCCATTTGTTGTGATAGTAACTTTGATCACGTGCCAGCTTCTCTACTGTGGAAGTTGCCATTTCTTCCCTTTGCAATTAAGAATTATTTGGGGAGGAAGGTATATTTAGAAGATGTAAATATTCTATTCCCCATGAAATTTTAACCTGCTAGTTTTCTCAGCCAGTACATTTCTCAGCAGAATCGATTATCGCTACAATAATTGCTATATTGTGATTTCGTGATTCCATCATTCCTTCTACACTGACTAGTTGGCACTTTTCTACAAGAAAAAGCTTTCTCTTCTCTCCATTTATTTACTCATGTCTTTGTCCATAACCATATGAACAGAAAGATTCCTATTTTATTCAGTGAGTTATAATAGTATTATTACACCGTTTGTAATGTAATACATGATACTACATAGGGTAGTATCATTACATAGTTTGATGCTTAAGTTGTTCCAGATTTGGCCAATGAGATCCCCTCTAAACTCGCTCCTATGTACTTCTGCCAGGCTACCATTGTCCTTCAGTATGTCCTTACTTTCTGGCACAAATAGATACTTTAGATTCGTTTATATGTGTCTTATTTCAGCCCCAAAATTCGCCATTTTTTTCAAGAAGGCAGAATCCATTAATCAAAAATGATACTAAAGAATCAAGATCTAGGCCAGGAATGGTGGCTCATGCCTGTAATCCCAGCACTTTGGGAGGCTGAGGCGAATGGAACACCTGAGATCAGAAGTTCAAGACCAGCCTGGCCAACATGGGGAAACCTTGTCTCTATTAAAAATACAAAAATTAGCTGGGCGTGGTGGCACATGCCTGTAATCCCAGGTACTCGGAAGGCTGAGGTGGGAGGATCGCTTCAACCGAGGTGGAAGTTGCAGTGAGCCCAGATCACGTCACTGCACTCCAGCCTGGTTGATGGAGCAAGACTTTGTCTCAAAAAAAAAAAAAAAAAAAAAAAAAAAGAACCAAGATATAGATGCCTGGTGTGTTCAGTGATACTGGAGCATACTGGAGCATTGTTGCTCCTAGGCTTTTCCACTGGGCAGAGCTACATATACATTTACATCAGTATGTATTTTCATATTCATCTATATTCATTAATAATTGTGAAAAGTGTGTAGCTTCTAAAGAATGTGACTGATTTTGTTGAATCATTGTGACAGTCACACTCCAAAATTCAAGCTGATGACTTATGTCTTAAGCTCTAGAGAGAAGGAAGTCTATAGAATTTGCTATTAGTTGAAGCTCTCATTAATGTTGGGAACTAGATTGATAAATATTCTACTAGATGCTGAGCTAAGCTATTCTATATTTTCCCCGTTTAAAAAAACACCTTATTTTTATCTGAAATGATCCATATTTATATGTACATTCTTTCATTCAATTGAATTGCAAATTCAAAATAAACCACGTGAAAAGTCCACTGGCTACAAATGATACTCTTTTGAAGGGAAGTTATTAATTCAGCACAACTCCAAGGGAAATAAATAACACAGTTCTACAGCCATGGTAAGTGCACATATTAGACTAAGTCTGGCTGAAAAACTGTTGATTGTCAAACTCTCACCATACGGTAACCACCAATTTTGTTAGAAATTACATGGCTTGATTTGTGTTCATCAGTCCTTTTCCCAATTAGATATTACGTTTTTATAAATCTGATGTGTTACAAGCAGAATGGGGAAAAATCAGATGATTATCAGAACATTGACCTCATTGTTTTTGAATTATTCCCACTACTAAATAGCAAGACATACATGTTAGCAAGAGGTGTTACATTTAACAAAATAAAGACAGATAGGTACAGTTGACATGGAAACTTGTGCTACTTATATGTATGTTTGTGTGTGTGTGTTTTCTATATATGCATAATCAAGATCTTTAGAAGGCATTTGTATAATTTTTCTGTTTTTTAATGAAAAGCTTCGGAGTAATATTACCCCAAAACAGCCCACTCGAGCATTAAAAATATTTTGAACTTAAGACAACTGAAAAAAAAAATCCAAACTCCAGAAGACCTCTCTGCCCTCCCCCTATCTAACTGAACACAGAAAACCACCTCTCTTTGTGAAGACCATGTCTCTCTCCTCTTTCTCAATTTTCATATCAGAAAAAGAATCACCACTTTATCACCAGAGACAATAAGGTACAGAGAAAAAGTCCAGACAAATAACCCTTATGAACTAGGCTTATCTACAGTTAGTCTCCCTATGTATTTGCCTTTCCACAATTTGCTAGCTGCAGAGGTTCAAAGTCCTTTTCTTTTGTTTTGTTGCTTATGTATAAAGTTATTTTTTGTCAGAATGCTATATAAGCCTACGTTGTAACCAATCCTTTGAGTTACTTATGACTGTGTACTTATGTGTGTATGCACAATTATGTCTTAATAAACTCCTGGTTTCTTTTTTTTTTCTTTTGTTAAGTTATCTTTCTTCAGTTTAATTTGCAGGGACCCAACCAATAAACCTAATATGAATAGAGGAAAAATATTTTTTCCAGTTCCCACAATTATAATTTCTTGAGAAATTATAGTAATTTAAAGTGTAAATTTTGAAAAAGAATCACCATAGTAAGCCACCTCTTCTTGAAGTATTGTCAGACAAAGACCATAAAGATTATAGTTCATTCTCTCTTTATATATTAGAAATAATGGCAGATTTAGAACCAACTGGTTCTCATTATTTTCTGCTCCTCCTTCCTTGAGTAGGTCATTCAATATGCTTATAACCAGAATTAACAAGTCACGGTCTTTCCCTATTGTTACTACAAATGACAGTTTAGAATATTTTGCTAATGGATCCTAAAAAATAATGAATAGAATGTTAGGGGTTGAATAATTGGGTCTATGGAAAATGTAGGGCCACCCCAAATTAGGTGTTTCCTTAGTGGATAATATTGGGTTGATATGCAATAGCGTATTAGACATTTGTCATATTAAATAATTTTAATAAGAAACAGGAAAATGAACTTGTACTTATTTTATCAGAAGTTTAGCTTTTCTTTCCATTGATGATTAGGGAGGGAAGTTCATTTATTTTATTTTGGTATATTTTATTACATCAGAAGCTATAGACAAAATATGTATTTTTTTTTTTTAATTTACTCATTGGGGAGTGAATATGATTTTCTCCTTTGTTGGTGTGACTAAAAATAGTTCTGAAGTACTTACACAACCCACAACCAAGAAACTAGAAATTAAATATGCTCAGAGATTTTAAGATATTTAATTTTATGGAAGCTGAATTTACATTATAAATAATTTATTATAGTTATATTATTGAATTTCATTAGCTTCATCAGATTAATTACAGATACTTTAGTAATTCTAGTCAGATTATAGGAAACCCAGAAAAAAAGGTGGCTTTTTTCTTATTTTTAAAAATTTCATGACAAGTTACTGCATTTGTATGAAGGAAAACGTTAGAGTAGGTAGCTAGATAGACAGGTAGATAGACAAATAGATAGCAGGAAAGGAAGCCCCAGAAGCTCTAAATAGCTTGCACCATTTGGAATCAATACAAAAAGAAAACTTATGCCCTGTTTTTAGAGCAATCAGAACTAACAATAATCACATCTGGGCTTGTGGTTAGGCTTATCTGGCCCTAACTGGGACTTACCTGGCCATAGCAGAAAATCCCTTCAGTAGGGGCTTTCCCCAGTAGCGAGCATGTGCATTTTGACTTGGCTCACTGTAAAGGTCACTTTTTGCTCATTATAATAGTAACAAACACACCCATGGGTGGGGATTCAAAATCCTCATGAGACATGCGGCATATGTACTAGTGTAGTACACATGTTTTGGGACCTCCCAAATTGTGCTTACTGGTAACACCTCTTAATGCCCATTTATAAATATTCATGTAAAACTCTGATAAAGGAGGTTCCCCAGTGTCAGTCAATGCATCTCATTCTTTTTTTGCTTTGTTTTTGAGACGGAGTCTCGCTCTGTCGCCCAGGCTGGAGTGCAGTGGCCCGATCTCAGCTCACTGCAAGCTCCGCCTCCCGGGTTTACGCCATTCTCCTGCCTCAGCCTCCCGAGTAGCTGGGACTACAGGTACCCGCTGCCACGCCCGGCTAGTTTTTTGGATTTTTTTAGTAGAGACGAGGTTTCACCGTGTTAGCCAGGATGGTCTCGATCTCCTGACCTCGTGATCCGCCCCTCTCAGCCTCCCAAAGTGCTGGGATTACAGGCTTGAGCCACGGCGCCCAGCCAATGCATCTCATTCTTGATCAGCCCACTCTGACTCGGCTTTCGGCGTGTACTTTTTTCTTTAAATAAACATTGCCATTGCTGAACTGTCACTGGGTGTCTCTTAGCTGAATTCTTTCCTCCAAGAAGACAGGAACCAAGGACCCCATACTCCCCGGTAACAAAGGCGTTACAAGGAAACATAGTAAAATGACAGAAGCCTCATGTTCTAACAGTCTAAAAGGAAGATGACTAGAAGTGTATATGAAGATATTTTATACTCATACATTTTCCTTATTATCACAAACTTTAAAACTCAAAATACAGAAAAGATTTAGAGAAAATAAATTTAATTTTTCTTGTGAGAGAGGAAGAATCTTTTTTCTGAATATGCATTTTATGTCATCTATTTAATTCCTATATTTATATTGAAAGGTATCATAATATGCAACCCCAAAATACACCTCTTTAGTATAAGCATCATTTTGAGCTAAAGGCCCCTGAGGAATGGCAGACACCAGAAAAGCTCTAAAAACAGGACATAAATTTTCTTTTTGTAAAATAAATTTACATACATAAAGGAGATTTCTATCTGTAAAAGATATCTCCCTTTCCCATACCAGGCAATGGATAACTCTTAAATCTTATTGACTGAGAAGACACCTACATAAATCTGTGTAACAAACCTCACTAACACAACCCTTGTTTAGTGTACTTCTCCTGGTCACTTTCCTAACTGGTCCCCCCTGCCCAGAAGCCCAAAATGCTTTTTCCTTTTTTGAGCCTAAGATATTATATAAGCCCATATTCTAACTACCCCTTTGGATTACTCATTGCTGGGTGCTCCTATATACATGCATGTGCATGGTGTGCATGTTAATATATTTCCATTTAGTTTTATTTTCTTGTTAATCTGTCTTTTTCCAGTCTAATTTACAGGGCTCCAGCCAGATGAGTAGAGCCATCTCTATGATGAGTAGAAGAAAAAGAATCTAAAATAACTAAAATAAAAAGATTATCACCCCCCTCCTACAATAAGATACATGATACTGTAGGAGACCAGGATATGACACCCCAAAATATGTCTCTTTAGAATAAGGATTATTATGAGCTGATTATTTTGAGACACTGCAGACAATAAGGAAGCTCTGAAAATGAAGTAGAAGTTACTCTTTTTAAAGAGAAACACTTATCTCTAAAGGAATGTTCCATTTGCAAGGGTGGCTTCCTTTCAGTACCCAGAAGGAAAGGATAACTAAATCACCAGAGACTCTGCAAAGAGTCTCTTTGCAGAGAAGGCACTGTTTTAAGTCTGCATAACAGAATTTATCATGGATTACTGTACTTGTCTTGGTCACCTTACCGTCACTGCCCCTGACCCATATCCTTCTTTCTTTGTGTCAGTTGAAGGTGGTATTTAGGCCTAATCTCTAAGCCATTTATTTGACTTACTCATTTCTCTGGGCATCTCCCACGTGTAAATGAGGTATACAAGTTAATAAAGTTTTTTTGCTTTTATCTTCCTCATTTGTCCTTTGTTACAGGGGTCTATTCCAGCTAAGAACTCAGTAGGGTAGAGAAAAAATTATTTTTCCTCCTCTACAATACTTTTATCTAATGTATTTAAAATATTGGTTATTGTGTATGGATCATAAAAAATAACAAGGGTTGCTCTTAGGAATATCTGTGAGATTAAAGAGGAGATAACAATGTTACCAATTACATTATTCCCTTTTTAAAGTTATGAAATATTCCTATTCCCGTGAATAGAAAACCAGAGAGAAAAATCCAAAAATAACTATGTCACACCTCCCAGATTTAATAAGTATTTGAATCTTACCATATATTTCAGAGCATTTTAAAAAATAAAATGTGACATAGCTTTGAAGCTCTTCCTGATATTTTGATCCTGCCTCCGGAGAGACCAATACTATTTTCAGTTTGGTGGGTGTCTTCCACATCTATGGTTTTCTGATTTTGGAATAAGTCACTGTATTATTTAAATACACATATAACTTTATTTTGTGTTTTAAAACTTTATACATTTAGCACTGTTATGTACTCTCAACAATCTGTTTTTACTTCTCACTCAACAATATATTTTCCAGTATAATTCATGTTATCTAATTCATTCATTTTAACACAAGCACAGCCAGCTAGGTAGCCTTGGAGAAGCTAAATAATTCTGCATGCTTCAATTTCTCATCTATATACTAAAGGAGATAATAAAAGTGTGAGTTGTAGTAATTGGATCAGTATATGTGAATTAAACTAAGATTCTGTTAGTGTAAATATTCTCTTATCAGGAATATTTATCTCTAAATTGAAGTGTTAGATCAATGGATATGAACACTTTCAACTCCTCCATGCAGTGACAAATTATTTGTAAAAGTGATTGTACCAACCTAGACTTTTCAGTAGTATATGAGGGAAAATTTCTCTTCCCCACTTGCCAGTAAATATTTGGTATTCCAGAAATTTATATTTTTACCTATCTAGCCAATACGAAGTGTTATATTTTTGTTTAATTTGCATTTCTAAATTTTCCTATACTTATTGGACATTTGAATTTTTTCTTCTGTTATGATATATTGCTTATTTTTCTACAAGGTCAATTATTTTCTGATTGATTTTTAGAAATTTATATATTCTGAAATAAAGATTTCATTTGTTGTGTAAGTTTCAATTATATTTATCCCAATCTGTGTAATGACTTCATTTTGTTCCTGTGGTTTTCTTGTTATTTTTGTTAGTTTTTTTCTTTTTTTTTTTTTTTTTGGTATATGAGTTTTAAGTTTTAATATTATTGAATTCATCAATTTTATTCTTCAATAGCTTTTTGTACATCTAACCAAATATATTTCCTTGCCAAATATCATGGAAATATATTCATATTTTGAAATTATTTTTATTGTATCTAATTAACAAGCAAAAACAAAGTTAAATGATATTTGAAATTTCTGAGACAGGGTCTCACTCTGTCACTCAGGCTAAAATGCAATGGCATAAACATAGCTCACAGTAATTTCTAATTCCTGGGCTTAAGGAGTCTTCCTGCCTCAGTCACTTGAGTAGCTAGGACTACAGATGTGCACCATCATGACTGGTTAATTAAAAAAAAAATTATTTGTAGATAAGTGGGCTCACTATATTGTCCAGGCTGGTCTTGAACTCCTGGCCTCAAATGATCCCTCCACCTCAGCCTCCCGTAGCTCTGGGCTTATAGACATGAGTCACTGCACCCAACCAGTTAAATGGCATTAAACGGCTCCTAAGTAAAGTAGACATTTATTTGCTTTATCCCTCAAAATCACCATTACCCACCATTTACTGTGGCAATCTTGTATATATATATATATATCTTTTATATATATCTAAATGATATTCATGTATATCTCTTTGTTGATTTATTAATTTTAAATATTTTCTATTGACTTAAATTTTAGATGAGATTTTAACTCTTACGTTGTTATTTCCTCTCTTCCCCATTTTTTATCATAGCAGTTTAGTTGTCCTGCCTTTTTTTGGTTTAATAATATTAGGTATTTATATTAATATAACTTGGCAAGTATTATTCAAAATTTATCAGCGTAGTGTATATTAATTATGTTTTTTCTAACTTTTTGTTAATAGCTACTTTTTTGTTACTTGCTACTTTTTTTTTTGGTAGGTTTGCCTATTCTTATGTCTTAGTAGTCTCTCATTATAATTACCTACAAGATCAATCACATAATGTAATCTACTTGGCAATCTTACGTGGAGAGCTCAGTTCTTCTATCGGAATTGATTTTGCTCTAGTCATGCTACACAGCTGTCAATATAGGACTTTCATTTTTTGTCAGCCTCAGAATTTAATTTGCCTTTTATTTATGTAGCACTCTCTTTGTGCTCCCTCTAATATCTTCTTCCTTATTTATTTCTTTGTTTGAAAGGACACATAGTCACCCTGGAACTTCTCTTCCTCATAATGCTAGAGATACAACCCTTTTCTGTTAGTGCTTTGGTTTTCTAAATCCTTGTGTTCTTTTGCAGGTTTGCTTTTTTTCTTTTTGAAGGAACATCCTTGCTATGTTCTGAATGTTTGTGTGTCCCAAAATTTATTTGTTGAAATCCTAACCTGCAAGATAATGATACTGGGAAGTGGGGAGTTTATGAGCTGTTAAGGTCCTGAGGAAAGAGCCCTCATGATTAGGATTAGTGCCCTAATGAAGAGACCCAATAGAGCAAGTTAGACTCTTCCACATGTAAGGACACAGCTAGAAGGCACCATCTATGAACCAGAAAGCAAGCCCTCACCAAACACTGAATCTGCTCATACTTTGATCTTTGACTTCTTGACCCCCAGAGCCATGATAAATAAATTTCTGTTACTGATAGTTTATGGCATTTTGTTATAGCAGCCCAAATGGATGCAAATCCTCTAGTAGCTTGCTTGGCATGAAGGTAAAGGGGGTAAATTTTGTGACATTTTGTTTGAGAATATATGTGTTCGTTCTAACAACTCATTAATAATGAGCTCACTATAGAATTCTATACGAGAGATAATCTTTCTTCAGAATTCTATAGGCACGATTGGATTATCTTCTTGCTTCCAGTATTGCTGTTGGAGAGTCCAAAGCCATTTTGAGTTTTGATCTTTTGTATGTGATGTGTGTTGTGTTTGTTGTTGCTTTGTCCCCACAGGAAGCTGCAGAACCTTCATTTTACCCTTGTGGCTCTGAAGTTTCATAATTACATGTCTCCATGTGAGTGTATATTCGTCCATTTTGCTGGACATTCTCTTTTTATCTTTAATTCAGAAAACACATAGCTCACAGTTATAGAAAGTATTCTAAATTATCATATAATAAATGCATCTTTTAAAGTTTCTCTTTGTATAATTTTCATTACTTTAATATTTCTTATCACACTTTATTACCTTACCTGTTATATATATTTCATTGCCTTATGTTGTTTTACTTAAAGGATGATTTCCTTTCTCAACTTTATTTCTCTAAACTTATACTGACTATGTTTTAAAATGTCTCCTATTATACTGTTAATTTAACATGTCTTATTTTTAATTTTCAAACACTATTTATTATAGCATTTTTAAATAAATTATTTGGATCTATCTAAAAATATTAATTTTTAAAGCTTTCCTCCCCCTGTATAATTTCTATTTTATTCCAAGTTATTTTTTTCTTATCTTTTGTTTCCTTTTTATTCACTGTTACAGCTTTTTTTTTTTTTTTTTTTTTTTTTTTTTTTCAAATACCTGGCAAGCTTTGTTAGAGGGGAACCTGGACTTCAGAATCATTATAACTATCCTCATGGGGTGGTAAGATTTCTTGAGTCCTCTGACTAGTGGAATTTGGAAATAAGTCTCAGATTTTATGAATTCATGGCTGGAGATAAAAATTACAGCATCGTTTAGAAGGCATTTGTGTTGGAAAGACTTACAGAATTTAAAAATCGAAGAAAGTGCCCAGCATCAAGCCTTCTTTATAGGTAAGCCACAATTATGATTTTCTACCTATTAAAATCTATGATGATTTCTTTAAACCAATATTTATTACCTTGGATAAATTCACATTTAATTGTTTTACTTATCCATAAAATAATTAAAAGATGTGTATCTGTTTTAAGTGTTCCATTTAAAGACACCCAGTGGAAAAAGGACATTAAAAATAGTCAAACCTGAGGAGGGCAGAGCAAGATTGTGGATTAAGACTCTCCAGTGATCACCCATCTGAAGAAACATCAATTTCAACAACTATCCACAAGTAAAAATATCTTCACAAGAGCTAAGAAAACCAGGTCAGTGGTCACTGTACTTTGTTATAGCACAATATTTAGAAAACACACACCAAAAAAGGTAGAACGGACATGTTTGCATTACCCATGTTACCCAACCTCCAACCTCAGGTAGCATAGAGCAGAGAGAAACACTGTTCACTTGGGAGAAAGAGAGGCAGGCAATCATAGAACTTTGCCTTGGACCCAAATACCAGGCCCACCACAGTAAAAGCCAGCATTAGGTAGACCTCCATGATTTCTGACTTCAGCCTGGTATCTATAGCCTGATCCTTTAGATCCACCATCGTGCAAGATAGGAACCCACAGACCCTGGAAAAACAACTCAAATTCTGGTTCACATTACTACTGGCCAACTATAGCAGCCTTGGATTCTAAATAACCCACTACAACACGCAGACCTCAGAGGTCATGGGATTTAGACACGACCCACTGCTGTATTAGCCTCAGCAACTATGGGCTTCAAGTGCACCCTAGCACTGCACTAATTACAGAAGTCATGGCATTTTAGCCGTGCATTGTGGCAGGCTCTGTATCCATAAAATTCTGACCAGTCACTATATCAGCCATGTGGTTCAGGACATAGGGCACCCCCTAATACTGCAATGGCTGCAGTGGTCACAGGCTTAAGGATCACAGCAGATGGACCATCCGTAATCTCTAGACAGGCTTAATAATGAAGGAAATTCATAGACAAAGACAGACTGAAAAGACTGGAATAAGTACCTACTTCTACAGTATGCAGACATCAGTATATGACCAAAAAAAATCAGGAACAATCAGGAAAACATGAAGTCACCAAATGGACAAAATAAATTGGCAACAGCTAAAACTAAAAAGATGGAGATGTATGAAAAATGCCTCACAGTGAAGTAAAAATAACTGTTTTACGGAAGCTCAACAAATGTCAAAAAAATACAGAAAAACAACTGAAATAAAATGAAGAAAACATTGTGACTAAGATGAGAAAATAATAGATAAATTGAAATAATAATAATATTAAATCAAACCGAAATCGTAGAGCTGAAAATTACAATGAAGGACATTTTTAAAAACTATAGAGAGTATCAGCAGAAGAACTTAAGTGTAAGAGGATTCTCTAAACTGATAGACAAGTTATTCGAAAATATACAAAGGGAAAAAAGGAAATAAAAATAAAGAAAATGCAGAAAGCCTACAGGATTTTGGGGATAACCTTAAATGAGCAAGTATAATAATCATTGGCATTCAAAAAAAAAAGCAGTGACAGATAAAGGTAAACTATTATTTTAAAAATTGTAGGAGAAAACTTTCCAAACTTGGAGAAACATAGAAATATTTACAGGAAGGTAAAAGGTCTTCATTTGATTTAATTCAAATAAGATTACACTCAAGATATACTGCAACTGTCAAAACAAAGAAAAAAGAGGATTTGGAAAGCAGAAGGAGCAAAGAAGCAAACCACAAATGACAAGACTTGTAATAAGCCAACAGCAGACATCTGAAGAAAAATCAAACAGGCCGAGAGAGGACAGGATGATATATTCAAAGTGCTGGGGGAAAAAAACTGTCAACAAAAAATGCTGTGCCCGGCCAAGCACAGAAATAAGAGAAATAAATAATTTCCCAGACAAACAAAAGCAGAGTGAGTTAGTCACCACCTTACAAGGAATGCTACAGGGAGTTCGTCAAGCTGAAAGGAAAGGACACCAGTGAGTAAAACAAAGATCACTGGAAGCACAAAACTCACTGTAAACGTGAGTATACAAAAATTCAGACTATTTTAATATTGTAATCATGGTGCATAAATTACATATTTTAATATGACAGTTAAGACACCAAATTATTAAAATAGTAACTAAAATCATCTGTTAATGGATATGCAAATATAAAATGAGGTAAATTGTGACATCAAAAATTCAAACTGTCAGGGGAGAGTAGAGGTAAAATGTAAACATTTTAGCTTTTGCTTTCTTTGCCTTTTTTTTTTTTTGCAATCAAAGTTAAGCTGTTATCAGGTTAAAATAACTTGTTACAACTCTAAAATGATTTTCATAAGCCTCATGGTAACGTTAACACAAAAGCCTGTAACAGATACACTACCATAAAAAGCAAAGAATAAAACAATTTTCGTGAAAATGACTTAACCACAAAGGAAAGCAGTGAGAAAGAAAGGAAGAATGAATCTACAAAACAACTAGAAAGCAAGTAACCAAAAGAAGTAAGTTCCTAACTATTAATAATTTAAAAAAAAATTCTCTAATGAAAAGACACTGAATACCTGAATGAATTAAAAGAAAACACAACTCTATTATATGCTGAAATGCACTACAAGAGACACATTTCACAGGCAAGGACATACATGGACTAAAAATGAGGGAATGGGAACCATTAAAGTACAAGGGTAGGCATAGTTACATCAGGTAAAATAGACTTCAAGCCCAAATCTGTGAAAAGAGACAAAAAGGTCATTATAAAGTAGTCAATTCAGTAAGATGATATAATAATCATAAATATATACACCCAACATAGGACCACCTAAATATATAAAATAAAGATTAACAAAATGCAAGCGACAGACTGAAATACACTAAGAGTAAGCAACTTCAACACCTCACTTTCAGCAATGGATAGTTCATCCAGACAGAAAATCAACATAGAAACATCAGGTTGAAACTGTATTATTGACTAAATGAATATAGCAGGTATACAGGCATATAGAACAAGCCATCCAACAGCTGCAGAATACACATCCTTCTTACTTCCACAGGGAATATTTTCCAGGATAGATGCTACATTAGATCATCAAACACGTCTCAACAAATTTAAGATTAAAGTCATATCAGGTATCTTTTCAGACCACAATGACATAAAACTAGAAATCAGTAACAGGAGGAAAGCTGGAAAATTCCCAAACACATGGAAATAAAAAGCATGTCCCTGAACAAACAATGGGCCAATGAAAAAATTTAAAAAGGAAATTTTAAATATTCTTCAGACAAATATAAATGGGAACACAACATACTCTGTGGGATATAGCAAAAGTAGTTCTAAGAGAGAAGTTTATAGCAATGAATACCTACATCGGAATATATGAAAAATCTCGAACAACCTAATCTTGTTTCTCAATGAACTACTAAACAAGAAAAAAACCCAAATCTAAAATAAGAATGAAGGGAGGAAATAATAAAGACAGAGCAAAAATAAATACAATAGAGACTATGAAAGCATTAGAAAAGATCAACAAAACTAAGAGTTTTTTGAATTGATAAATGAAGTAGACAAACCATTAGCTAGAGTAAGAAAAAAAGAGAGAATACTCAAGCAAATTCAGAGACAAGTAGACATTACAACCAATGCCACAGGTATACAAAATAGTATAAGAGAACATTATGAACAATTATATTCCAAAAAATTGGATAACCTAGAAGAAATCAATAAATTCTGAACATATACAACTTACCAAGATTGAATTATGAAGAAGTAGAATCTCCGAACAGACCAATATAAGGAGATTAAAAAGAAGTAAAAAGTTTCCCATCAGTAAAAAGCCCAGGACCTCATGGCTTCACTGCTGAATTCTACCAGACATTTACAGAACTAATATCAATTCTTCTCAAATTTTTCTAAACAATGAAAACAGGAAAAAATACTCTCAAACCCATTATATGAGGCCAGCACTATCCTGATACCATTAAATCTGAACACAAAACTACTAGCCAATATTCCTGATGAACATAGGTTTAAAATCCTTAACAAAATACTAGTAAACCAAATTCAATAGCAAATGGAAAACATCATTCACTGTGATATGTCAGATTCACTTCAGAGATGAAAGGATGGCTTACCATATGTGAATCAATAAATGTGACATATCACACTAACAGAATGGACAACAAAATAATATTATCATTTCAATAGATGCAGAAGAAACCTTTGATACAATTTAACATACATTCATCATAAAAACACTCCATGAATTGGGTATAGAACAATACCTCAACATAATAAAGGCCATACATGAAAATTCCACAACTAACATATTCAATGGGAAAGATGAAATCTTTTCCCCTGAAATCTAGAAAAAACAAGGACATCCACTGTATTAGTTTGTTTTCACACTGCTGATAAAGATATACCTGAGACTGGGTAATTTATAAAGAAATAGAAGTTTGGCCAGGCATGGTGGCTCACGCCTGTAATCCCAGCACTTTGGGAGGCTGAGGTGGGCGGATCATGAGATCAGGAGATCAAGACCATCCTGGCTAACATGGTGAAACCCTGTCTGTACTAAAAATACAAAAAATTATGCAGGCGTGGTGGTGGGCGCCTATAGTCCCAGCTACTCCGGCGCTGAGGCAGGAGAATGGCGTGAACCCGGGAAGCGGAGCTTGCAGCGAGCCCAGATTGTGCCACTGCACTCTAGCCTGGGCCACAGAGCGAGACTCTGTCTCAAAAAAAAAAAAAAAAAAAAAAAAAAAAAAGAGGTTTAATGGACTCACAGTTCCATGTGGCAGGGGAGACCTCACAATCATGGTGGAAGGTAAAAGGCACTTCTTACATGGCGGCAGGCAAGAGACAGAATGAGAGCCAAGTGGCAGGAGTTTCCCCTTATAAAACTATCAGATCTCATGAGACTTACTCACTGCCACGAGAACAGTATGGGGGAAGACCATCCCTATGATTAAATTATCTCCCGACTGGGTCCCTCCCACAACAGGTGAGAACTGTGGAAGCTACAATTCAAGATGAGATTTGGGTGGGGACACAGCCAAACCATATCATCTGCTTTCACCACTTCTATTAACATGGTACTAGAAGTACTAGCCAGAACAATTAGGCAAAAAGGCATTCAAATTAGAAAAAAATAATTAAATTATCCTTGTTTGCAAGCTGACATGATCTGCTTTATAGAAAACGTTAAAGACTCCACCAAAACTTGTTGGAACTAATAAACAAATGTATTAAAGGTGCAGGATAAAAATTAACACAAAACTCAAAATCAATAGTGTTTCTGTACACTAACAGTAAACTACCTGAAAAAGAAATCAAGAAAATAATCTCCTTTTTGATAGATTCAGGTAGTTTAACAGTAAACTACCTGAAAAAGAAATCAGGAAAATAATGTCCTTTTTAATAAAAAAAACTCCAAAAATTTTAACCAGGGGGGTGAAAGATCTCTACACTGAAAATTATGAAACATTGGTGAAACATATTGAAGAAGACACAAAAAGTAAGACTTTATGTTCATAGATTGAAAGTAGCAATATTGTTAAAATGCCTATACTACTTAAAGTCATCTACAATGCAGTTCAATCCCTATCAACGAACCAATGACATTCTTCAAAAAAAAAAAAATCAGTCATAAATTTACTTTTTCACAGGCAACTGATTTCCTACAAAGGCACTAAGACCACAAAATGGGGAAAAAAACAGTCACTTTAATAAATGGTGTTGGATAAATTGGATATACATATGCAGAGAATAAAACTAAATCCTTATTTCTCACCATATATAAAACCAATTAAAAATGGAATAAGCCTTAAATGTAAGACCCAAAACTATAAAGCTACTAAAACAAACAAACAAACACACACAAAGAAACAAAAATAACAGGAGAAACCTCCATGACTCCATGACATTGGTTTGGGCAAGGCTTTTTTTAAATATGCCCCAAAAGCACAGTCAACAAATGCAAAAAATAGACAAGTGGAATTACCAAAATCTGAAAAGTTTCTGCACAGCAAAGGAGAAAATCAACAGAGAGAAGAAACAGCCTACTGAATGGGAGAAAATATTTGCAAACTCTACATCTGATAAATTATACATCTGATAAACTATACATCTGATACATCTGATAAATTCATGGAGTGCTTTTATGATAAATGTATGTTAAATTTTTTCAATGTTCAAAATATATAAGAAACTCGAACAACTCAATAGAAAGAATACAAATAACTCAATTAAAAATGGGCAAAGACATTAATACACATTTCCAAAAAGAGGGCTAACAGGCATATAAAGTGTTCAATGTCATTATTCATCAGGGAAATGCAAATCAAAATCAAAACGAGATATTATGTCACTCCTGTTAGAATGGCTATTATCAGAAAGTCAAAAGATAGTAAGTGTTGGCAAGCATGTGGAGAAAATAGAAGCTTTACCAACTGTTGATGGATATGTAAATTAGTATAGACATTATGGAAAATAGTATGAATGTTCCAAAATAAACTAAATGTTGAACTACCACATGATCTAACACTTTTGTTAATGGTATATATCCAAAGGAAATAAAGTCATTATGTTGAAGAGATACTGCACTCATTTTTATTACAGCACCTATTCACAATAGCCAAGATGTGGAGTCACACTAAAAATACCAATGGACGAATGGATTTTTAAAATGTGGTATATATACACAATGGAATACTGTTCAGCCATAAAAATGAAGGAAATTGTGTCATTATCACAACTTGAATCAATCTGGAGGACAGTATGTTTAGTGATATAAGCTAGGCACACAAAGAAAAATATTCACATATCTCAGTCATATGTAGAATCAAAAACAAATGATCTCATAGAAGTAGGGAATAGAATGGTGGTTAACAGAAGCTGGAGTGGTTTGGAGGGAAGAATGTGGAGATGTTGGTCAAACGAAACTTAATTACAGCTAAATATGAGGAGAGATCTATTGTATAGTATGGCAACCATAGATAATAATCAAGTTGAGTTGTATTCATAAAAAACACAGAGAATTGATATTAAGTGTTCTCACCATAAAAAATGATAACTATGTAAAGTAATAAATTTGTTCACCAAAAACATCCACAATGAGAAAAGTTATATTTAACATTAATATATTATCTTAATACTCATAAAGTAACTAGTTTCCATTAATACCCGTATGTGTAAGGGTTTTAAATCACCTCAGATATGTAAAACTGCCATTTTACAACTAAGCACTTGAAATGATCCTACAATCAATAGTTACATTCTTGGGATGGAGGAAAACAGCTGCATGATGTAATGACAAAAAATAAAATAAACCCAAATTGCTTTATGTGAGTCACTCATTTAGCAGAAATAATTTTGCAAATTTGCTGCAAAGTGTATTTCTATTTTTCAGATGATTGTCACTATAAAACTTAAATTGTATATAGCTGGAAAAATTGCTTTCCTAATTATCATAAAATTATTCTTAAGAATTCATCACATCTTTAAAATTACACATTTGAAAAGGAAATGAGAACTTCAACAGTAATGTGCAAAATATGAACAATAACACTTAGCTGTACTTAAAACAATTCACAAAATTCCTTTCTTGAAAAGGAAAATAGAGCGCAGTAGAAAAACTCTGATGGTAAGATTGCTTGCACTGTGCCTGAGATAAATGCATTAGAAAAGTATTTGTTAAGAAAAAAAATCAAAACCATGCTCCCTTACACTTACTACTAGTAACCTATGTCATTTGTCACTTGTTCTCTTTCACACAGATTGAACTTAAATAAGTTGTTAATTTGATGCTCTATTATGTATTGTTAGTTCCATGATCATCTACAGAAAGTGAATGTCCCCACCCACTTTGCATTGTCTAAAATGCAATGCCTGATTAGCAATAGAAAATGATAATATTGGCCGGGCGCGGTGGCTCAAGCCTGTAATCCCAGCACTTTGGGAGGCCGAGACGGGCGGATCACGAGGTCAGGAGATCGAGACCATCCTGGCTAACACGGTGAAACCCCGTCTCTACTAAAAAAATACAAAAAAAACTAGCCGGGCGAGGTGGCGGGCGCCTGTAGTCCCAGCTACTCGGGAGGCTGAGGCAGGAGAATGGCATAAACGCGGGAGGCGGAGCTTGCAGTGAGCTGAGATCCGGCCACTGCACTCCAGCCTGGGCGACAGAGCAAGACTCCGTCTCAACAAAAAAAAAAAAAAAAAAAAAAAAAAAAAAAAAAAAGAAAGAAAATGATAATATTTATTAGGTACACAGTAGTTCAGCTGCCAGACACCTTCTGGCGTGATTTGGAGCAGTTCAAAGTGGTATTGTTTGAACCTGGAAAATACTAAACACGTTTAAAAACTGTCAAAGGCAAGCCTTTTTTGTTTCATCTAGAATAACTAATTTGCAATGCTCAAGATGGCAGTAGTGCCCATGACAAAATAGTCATATGTAGCATGACTATTTTTTACACCACTTTAATAAGGTATGGCTGACAAACAAAAAGCTCTACACATTTAATATGCACAACTTCATGAATTTGGGGATAACTATACACCTGTAAAATCATCATGACAATCTGTGTAGCACTGTTACAGTAGGTAGCTAACAAGGCATGAGCAGGGCAGGAGAGAGCTCTCCCTACTCTCCACCAGGAATGTCAGGCGAACATCAGGTGATGGACAGGTGGTTGTTAACTGCCTCTCTAAAATAATAATTGGTCACAGCCAGCTCCAGGGAAAAGCAATCTCGCGATAGATAGAAAAAACCTGAAACTGGCGATGCGCTCAGCAGGAGTTCAGTGAGTGGGCTCAAGCATGAGCATCAAGAAGCAAAATGGCAGAGTTTACTTAGTAGATGACCTTCTAGGTTCATTCAATTGGTAAGGGAAGAATGCTTCATGTGAGCCTGCATACAAGTCCGGTAAACACACTGCACCTGCTCACCTCCCAAGTGCCAGCAACCCACTGCACATGCAGACAGCCCACCCCAAGGCAAGAATCAGGGCAGAAGAGACCCAAGACCCTAGAAGTATGCCAACCCCAAGTCAAAAGGTCAAATGGGCACTTGCTCTCTCAAGTCACCCGCTTGGCCTTCTTCCAAGTGTATTTTATTTCCTTTCATTCCTTCTCTAAAGCTTTTATGATAAACTTTTACTCATGCTCTACTGCCTCTGTCTCTCCTGCGTTCTGCCTCCTTGGTTGAATTGTTTCTTCGGAGGAGGCTAGAACTGAGGTTACTGTAGACCCATACGGATTCACTGCCGGTAACCGTGTGGCATCTTAAAACATGTATGAGCAGAGAATAGAACAAGAAAACGGATTCACCAGCAATTATAATTCTGGTTATAAACTTGTTACAATGTGAGGAATACATTCCTGGGAAGGAGATAACGTATTAATTTGTTTTAAAATATACTTTCAAATTTCAGAGAGCAAAGTCCTAGCAAGGATTTATTTTAACATTTAATATTTTTGTACAGTTTTGTGTCTAATTATTGACATTTATGTTAGATAGCTGGTTCTAGAAAAAAAATCTTAGTATGACTATTTTTCTTCATATTGACACAGCCAGGTATAAAGGGGTTCCCGCAGAAACTCTGATTGGTCCGTGTACGGGGAGAATGAGATGGAGCTGCTGGAGTTCACTCTGTTTGCAGGGGGCAGGAGCCTGGCCTCTCCTGTTCTGGGCTGGAAAGTAGGATTCAATCTGTGAGGCAGGAAACCTGGTAACAGGACTCTGATTTTGCTGAGAGTCCCTGTTCCCCCTTTTTATTAGTTTTCCCCGAAAACCCCCTGCCCTTCTCACCCTTCAAAGTGTCTGTGAGCCTAATTTTTCATGGTTGTGTGACAAGGACTCCGTTTTTAGCTGAACTAAGGAGAAAGTCCTACAATATGTATTAAATTTTATAATACTTGACTTGGCAATAGGAAAAGATGTAGCATAAAATGATCATCTTTGTTTTCTTTACAAATGCTCGTGGGAAGGAGGTATTACTCTAAGATTTTTTAAAAAGTAGTTCCTGTGATTTTTACCTTCTTTAACATGAAAGTATAACAATACACATATAAAAGGATTTCTGTTTCTAAATATGGTTATCTAAAAGATGCTATGTGCTATTTATGCTACACAGTCATTCCATAGTATTGATTCATAGCAGAAACACTCCAAGGGAGATGTGTGTGTATATAATAGTACCATTTCTCAGTTGGAGTCTTTTGCTTGATGTAACACCAAAACCTTGAAATGAATAGTGTTTGCTGAGTGAGTAAAGGGACAAATATACAGCTATTATCATTCAAGCAGCAACAATACATTTATGCTAAAGCAGTAATTTCTTCTTAGTGAACTCTTATAAAGGCATTCAGCAATGCATAATCACTTATTCTTCATGCCATTCACATTGTTAAGTTCTAAAAACACAAATCACCATAACAACACGGAAGATTTCAAAAAATGATCATGTTGAGTTTTGTTGTTCAACGATCTCAGCATTTTTCTTGATTCAATATGTGCTCAGTTGTTTCCAAGAGCAAAATTGAATAATCTTCACCATTATATTGCACTTTCTTTTTAAAAAGATCTTAGCTAAGTCATCAGAGAGGTTTATGTATGCCCAGAATTTGTAAATCCACTCCTATATTGGTTTTACAATGTATTATTACACAGCAAAAATTTGATGAAAAGAATTCTGTTCATAACTTCTTTCTTATTTAACAACCTTGAAATATTTCATCAGATTTCAAGGTATTCCCCGCTGTGGCAGTAATATTCTGATCATGTTGGGGTGGTCTGCATAAATATGTTATCACATGGAGTGGTTCTACAGAATCATTTCTCCTTCTTCCACCTTCATTCTGACCTCTAAATTTAATGATATTGAAGCGCCTATCAGGCGACCTTCCTTTACATTTGAATTAAATTCTCTTGGTATATTATGAACTGATTTCAATCCCAAAATATTTAAAAATTAATGGTACTCTAAATTAAAAGATTGGTACTCAAATACTGTATCTCAAATCTTTCAATCAAATTTCAACATTTCAACTACCATTATTTTTCCTTTCAGATTGGGCTAGATCTAATTTTTTCCTTTTTTTTTTTTTTTTTTTTTCTGAATGCATTTAGTTCTTTCTTGAGCCTTTGAAAGTTTTTTAAACCTTATTTATGTGTGTTACGCTTTTCTCACCTATTAAACTGAAACTAGTAGGCACTGGAAATTTGCCGATAGGATGCAAGAAAGGAAATAAACAAAAATAGTGGGTGGGGTTTCACATATGAACTAATTCTTGGGGCTATCTATTCCCCCAGAATCCTTTGACTATGGCACGACACTCCAGCTAAACCAAAGTTTCCTTGGCTGTTTTCACCTTGTGTATGATCCCTTCTTAAAACTGTGTGGTGCCTTCAAAAAGTCATTTTCCCTTTGACTGAGTCAATGAGCTTTTCTTATTAATGTCTTAAAATTAAATTATCCCCAGCCACAGACACACAGACCACAAAACATGTGTCAATCAAAATCCAAACAACTTCTAAAAATCACATCAGGGTGACAGAATTCCATCACTCTTCTGATTGAATGGTTTCTCTCTGAAACCAAGCCTGAGGTAAGAAATGTTTAATTATGAACAAGGTTTTCTTTGTGAAAAGTACTTGGAACTCAGGGGAAGAGAAATTAGGGAGAAAAACAAAATCAGCCACCGGATAGTATATACTCATAAATGAAACAAAGCTACAACCAAAACAACTAAGGCTAGGCATCTACTTTTAATGGTAAACGAGGTATAAATTGAGAAAGAAGGTTAAAGGAACTTACACACAGCTAACACTCCATGTTCTTACAAGGCAGATATACAGTCAGACCTCCATGGCGATACATTTGTTTTTGTAATACATGTGAGAGTCTCAAGTCAGTAGGGCCAAGTTTTGTAAAACATTCTATCCATATGTATACCTCATGGTAAATTGAACGAAGTGTCCTAGCAACTCATTCATTGAATGATTAAGACTCAGGACTCAGCATGGATAATGCCAAAGTTTTCATCTGACCTGAATTAAAATGGATAGACGTTACTCATAAGAACAAGTCCACAGAAGTTCAAATATCATCGTACATTAGATCTCTGTAACTATGGCCTCTTGCATATCTTCAACCTCTTTCTTAAAAAAATTTTTTTCTCTACTGGACCTAAGCAAAATTGTAGGTAAATATGGCTTATTGGACATAATATATCTGTAAATATGACCAGATAACTATGTGATATTTGGTTTCAATATAAGCCAAGCAGACTTTTTATTTTAGGTGGAAAATGTAAAAAATTATCAATGGCACTACAAAAGCAAAACACGTGCTTGGAAGAGTGGGGCAATAACACCTATATTATTCAGACACACAGTGGTTGTTCTTGAATTATAAGCTAAGACACTTATTTTATTCTGTTGCCAATGGAGAGCCAATGACTTACTAAACGGGCTAATTATGGGCTCATGGAAGCATTTCGTGAGGTTGAACAATGTGATGGATAAAGGATGGATTGGATAGATCTGATTAAGGAGGTCAGTTAGGAGGCCCTACTTATTTATACTTGCTTATGTTAGGCGCTATAAACTCCTAGCCTAGAGTGGTACTTGGGCAGTAAAAGATGAGATTTGCAAATTTAAAATCATGAAGAAAACAAGATCTGATAATGTATAATAGGTTTTTGTGGGTTATTTTGTATGTTTGTGTTAAAGGAGTCTCCAGTGGATACTGTTATGTGCTGACCAGATCTCTTCCTGACTGAAAAACTTATTACCCCTTTTAGCCACATTTATTTGGCTAAAAAAAGTCACTTTGTCCTACATCTACTATCTTTTTCCTGGGACAGCCTGTATCCAATGACTGGTCAAAGTGGAGACAAAAGCCTCAGTCCCATCACTCCAACACAGGCCAACGTTGAAGGGACATCCTAGATTTAAAACCCCTAATGAGGTCAGTTCTAGGCTTTGGTAAGAGTACATTGAATCCAAAATTCTATCTCTTCCCAATCCTTCTTTCTTTCTTTCCCACAGGGAGTGATCCCAAGAACACCCCTACATGCTCCTATATGCTAAATCTGCTGCATGCTTCCCTCCATCTCAAACCCAATCAGTAACAGAATCAAAGATGATGCTGAGTTCCCAAGACTGGGGGGAAAAGACAATTGTGATACAAAGCAAACATCTGGCAGACAAGAAAAACAGGTGTGTAAGAAAGAAATATAGAGAAGAAAAATGAAGAGTGGATTTCAGAATGTTAACACTGAGGCGACTGTGCAGTACAAAGTAGAAATGTTCAGCAGGAAGCTGAAAAACACAGGGCTCCGATTTGGGAGCAGGTTCACAACAGACACAGATGTTGTCATTATCCACAAGGAGCAAAGAGCTCAGTTCCTACTTTGAGTATTGCTGTCACTGCCTTTGCTTCTATTATCCTGTGAGGAAATCCAAATAGCCTAAGATCTGTTATATGATTCCTGATAAGATTTCTTTTACACAACATTCTCTTTGGTCTGTGTATTAGTCATGTGTTAGATGGTCTAAATGAAGATACATATCAGCATCTTGGACAAGTTTTGAGCAGTGTTAAACCATTTCATCAGCTCAAAGATACAACAACTGATCCTTTATAAAGCTTCCAACAAGATAAGAAATACCCCCTACCCAAACAAGTCATTTTCGTGGGGACAATAGAGAATTTAGTGAAACCCTGAATTATATTAAATACAAAGTTTAAGCATTTCAAACGATATCAGGTTATCAGGACTCAAACAGATTCTTTGGAAGTGATTAAATGTATTTTTTTCTACCTCTGTGAAGGACAAAACCTATATAGTGGCTAATTATGATCTAAAAATAAGATAGAAAATATATCCATATATATATTAAATACCCTGTTTTTATATTCAATGTGCTTATCAAAAGCCATTTTAACCAGGTTTTCTGAAGATTTTTCTTTCTCTGGTAACTTGAATTCTAGAATTCAAAAATGTTATATTCTACATTAAAACTTTATTCATTTTATGTGACTATGAATTTTAATCATGCACATTAAAAGACATTTCCTCATATGGGACTATAACAGCATGTGCATCAGAAAGTAAACTCTGAAGAAAATATATTAATTCATTAATTTACTCATTTGCTAAAATATTAATTGAACTAAAAACTAAACCATTCAGAAAGTAAGAGGCCTTTAGCGAGAAAATGGAGGCCGTGGGAATAGAGTTATGGGAATTTGGATAAGAACTAAAACTTATTGAGAACTTTTATGTACCTGTCATTATACTATGCTAGATTCTTTAATGAAAGTTTATCTCATTTCATTTTTATAATCACTCAATTGTTATAGGATGATTACAAAATAGTTATAACCACCTTATTGTTAACCATTGTACTAAACAATAAATTTGAGACCAAAAGAGGTTATGTCTAAGTTCATATCATTGTTAAGTAACTCTCCACTTGTCCCTGGTATCTTTCTGTGAATATATACATTTTTCAGTTAGTTATTTAGGCATTAGTAGTACACAAAATACACAAAATGCTTCAACTCATTCCTGTGATAATATCATCACAGTAACTCTACTCCACATCTGTCTTGAAAGACCTGCAAAGAAGACAGAATGAGGCCAGAAAAATCTCTCCATTTTAGATTAATTTGAAGTTTTGCAAATTAATCCATTTTGAATAACAATTAATCCATCCAAATTTTTATTAACATGATTATCATAATCTGCATAATCTCAGAGTGTGAAACGTCTACAGGAATCCTGACATACTTAAGAGTTAAATATTTTCATTTTCATTTATTTGTATTTACCTTTTACTACAAAATTACAGGTGCATTATGCAAGAATAAAAGGAGGGTGCAGTGAGTACTAACTAATGAATTTCTTAATAATAAATGTTTTTAAAATAAAATAATTCAACAATTATCATCTCAAACGGCCTTTACAAAAAAGGATAATACTTCAAGTATACCTTGAAACATTTTTCACAAGAATTAAGCATTTTGGGGTGTATTTACTAACTCATTCTATATCTAATGTTGGCATCAAAAGAACTATCTAGTATGTAAGTCCTTAGACACTGGTTTTGCTCACCAGCAAGAACGCAGTTTGAATTTATTAAAATTATTGAGCTTTGCCTGTGTTCCAGGTTTCTTGTTAAGAACTTAACAAATATTAGACCTGAGAGAATTTTTCTCCAGATGAGGGTTCTCTGCAGTTTCTTCAGTGAACAAAACAACTTTATTTATATACAATAATTGCTAATCGCCAAATGCTAGTAAAACTGAATCATAAGAATGATCTAGTAAAAAAGAAAAAAAAAAAACCATTTTATTAAAACAGTGGCAGCCTAGAAAAAACAAATAATCCTATCAAAGAGTGGGCTAAGGAGGATAAACAATTCTCAAAGGCGTATAAATGGCCAACAAATATATGAAACAATGCTCAACATGACTAATAATTAGGGAAATGCAAATCAAATGCAAATCAAAACCACAAAGCAATACCACCTTCTCCTGCAAGAATGGCCATAATCAAAAAATCAAAAAATCATAGATGTTGGCGTGGATGGAGTGAAGAGGGAACACCTCTACACTGCTCGTAGGAATGTAAACAAGTACAGCCACTACGGAAAACAGTGAGGAGATTCCTTGAATAATTAAAAGTAGAACTACCATTTGATCCAGCAATTCCACTACTAGGCATCTACCCGGAGGAAAAGAAGTCATTATATGAAAAAGGTACTTGCACACACATGTTTATAGCATCACAATTTGAAATTGCAAAAATATGGAACCAACCCAAATGTCCATCAATCAATGAGTGGATAAAGAAACTGCGGTGTGTACATGCGTGTATATGTGTGTGTGTGTGTGTGTATATATGTGTGTGTGTGTATATATGTGTGTGGATATATATGTGTGGGGGGGTATATATATATATAGATCTATCTATCTATCTATCTATCTATCTATCTATCTATCTATCTATCTGATGGAATACTGCTCAGCCATAAAAAGGAATGAATTAATGGCATTCACAGCAACCTGGATGATATTGGAGACTATTCTTCTAAGTGAAGTAACTAGGGAATGAAAAACCAAACATCATATGTTCTCTCTCATAAGTGAGAGCTAAGCTATGAGAATGCAAAGGCATAGAATGACACAATGGACTTCGGGGACTCAGGGAGAAAGAGTGGGAGAGGGGTGAGGGATAAAATACTACAAATTGAGTACAGTGTATACTGCTTGGGTTATGGGTGCACCAAAATCTCACAAATCACCACTAAAGAAGTTACTCATGTAACCAAATACCACCTGTTTCCCAATAACCTATGGAAATAAAAAAAATTAAATTTAAATTTAAAAAATTGCAACTTAAAGTGTTACCAAAAATAATTTTTTCTTAAAAATATTCCTTTTAATAAAAATTATTAAGATTTTAAAAATAGATTTTAAATGTTTAAATGTCTTGGAAAAAAATGTGTGCCAGGGTTTGGACACACTTAATACTTGATATTTGGCCAATGGCACTGTTTAATGGCTTTAATGTTGTCCAGAAGAAATATTAAATATTTAAAATAGAAACTTATTATTCCTATACCTGGTTTCTTTATTTCAAAGAAAAGGGAGATTACTGGCTGGGTGCGGTGGCTCAGGCCTGTAATCCCAGCATTTTGGGAGGCCAAGGCCGGCGGATCACAAGGTCAGGAGATCGAGACCATCCTGGCTAACATGGTGAAACCCGGTCTCTACTAAAAATACAAAAAAAAATTAGCTGGGCGTGGTGGTGCCTGTAGTCCCAGCTACTCAGGAGGCTGAGGCAGGAGAATGGCGTGAACCCGGGAGGCGGAGCTTGCAGTGAGCCGAGATCGCACCTCTGCACTCCAGCCCGGGCGACAGAGCGAGACTCCGTCTCAAAAAAAAAGGGTGGGGGGGGACATTATTTGTGAAAAACTTGTCAACTGTGTTGGTGGTTAACTTTACTGAATATGATTGTTTGAATTTTCTTATTAATTAGTTCAAGAATACCCGTTAAGAGTAAATTTAAAAATTCAGTGGCTCACGCCTGTAATCCTAGCACTTTGGGAGGCTGAGGCGGATGGATCACGAGGTCAGGAAATCGAGACCATCCCGGCTAACACGGTGAAATTCCATCTCTGTTAAAAATACAAAAAAAATTAGCCGGGCATGGTGGCAGGTGCCTGTAGTCCCAGCTATTTGGAAGGCTGAGGTAGGAGAATGGCGTGAACCCGGGAGGTAGAGCTTGCAGTGAGCCGAGATTGCGCCACTGCACTCTAGCCTGGGCGACAGAGCGAGACTGTCTCAAAAAATAAATAAATAAATAATAAAATAAAATGAAATAAAAAATAAAAATTCAAGCATTTTCCACAAGCGCTTTGTTATGTTTAGGTATTTTGTCAGTGTTGGACATCTCACCATTAATTTTTTTTTTGATGTAATGAACTAGAGTTCCAGGTCAATGTCCCATACTTATTGCTGGCACTTCTCAGAGTAATTAAGGACTCCTAGGTGTACATTCCCTTTTCATCACTGCTTTTATCCCTCTATGCCTTCAATTAAGAAGATTCATTCTATTATAACTACATAGAACTGACTGAAAACAGTGTGAAAACTTTTGCCTAGGTTAGTGTGTTTTTGTGACAAAAGGTTAATTTCACTAAATGCATTCCATTAGAACTCAGAGAGGGCTATTTCACTTAGATGCTGAAAACATGAATTGAGACTGTCAAATGCAAATTTTCCTAAAATGAAATGCCTACTTAAAAAGAATTGTGCTTGAATTTCAACAGCATTATGTTTAGCTGACGGCGTGCAAAACTGCCAGACCTCAATACTGATTTATAGCATTTCCACTGCCAGCAAACAGGGACAATGGGAAAACCAGAGGCACCCAAAAAGAAAACGTAATCTTTCCATGAGGAAAAGGATATTAGGGACAGAAATATTGTAAAAATAAACTTAATGAGGATGTGGAGCTATTCCAATGAACCACACCATTGGGAGAAGGGTGAAATCCTTGCTGTGGAGATGCAGCACACCAGGCCCTCTTTCTTCTGTTATCATCTTGTCCTTTCAATGACAGGACACATTAGCTCTTTAAAATGGCATTGTCTTATAGACATGCCTAAAACTGCAGCCATTTTTCACACCAAGGGAGATTATAAAGTGGAACAAAGAACAAAAAACACAACAGGAGAGAGAAAAAAAATAAAGTGAGAACTAGGAAAGGGAAACAGGTGAAAGCAATGGAGGGAAAAGCAGGTTGACAAATCCTTTTTTTTTTTTTTGGTGGGATTTTGTTCTTGTTGCCCAGGCTGGATTGCATTGGATTGCATTGGCATGATTTTGGCTCACCACAACCTAGCTTCCGGGTTCAAGCAATTCTCCTGCCTTAGCCTCCCGAGTAGCTAGGATTACAGGCCCCTGCCACCACGACTGGCTAATTTTTGTACTTTTAGTAGAGACAAGGTTTCACCATGTTGATCAGGCTGGTCTCAAACTCCTGACTGTGTGATCCACCTGTCTCAGCCTCCTAAAGTGCAGGGATTACAGGCGTGAACTACCATGCCCTGCCAGAGAAATTTTTTTTTTTTTTTTTTTTTTTTGAGACAGAGTCTTGATCTGTCGCCCAGGCTGGAGTGCAGTGGCGCGATCTCGGCTCACTGCAAGCTCCGCCTCCCGGGTTCACGCCATTCTCCTGCCTCAGCCTCCCGAGTAGCTGGGACTACAGGCTCCCACCACCACGCCCGGCTAAATTTTTGTATTTTCAGTAGAGATGGGGTTTCACCGTGTTAGCCAGGATGGTCTCGATCTCCTGACCTCGTGATCCGCCCACCTCGGCCTCCCAAAGTGCTGGGATTACAGGCGTGAGCCACCGCGCCTGGCCGAGAAATCTTAAAAAGGCAATGAAAATGATGGAGAGGAAGAACAAGAAGGGAAACAGATCTGGCAAAGAAAGCAAGTGCCGACCTGCAGGCATATGTTTCTAATTGCTCATACATCCTCATTGTATTTGATAAAACACAATGAATATTAACGGAAACATCTTCCAAGTAGGTCTTTTTCACCATGGGTATTTGTAACGTTTCAGGGACAAATATTCTTTATAAATTCTTTGAAGCTGTTGACTAGTTCCTGCACTATGTCAATTGCAAACATATTTTTATTTCCAGCCCTTCTGATGGTTACAAAGAGATTTGCTTTAGAAGACTTGAAAAGTGTGTGCTTTACAAATAGTGCTCCAATGAAGATATCTGTAACAGACAAGAGAATGTAGCACACTTGTTTATCAACTCACCAAATGGAAAAACAATGGAAGCCCTTACCCTTACTATGGATACACCCATACATACTCTGCTTTTCCTGGAAAAAGAAGACTCAAATATAATATGGAAGAGAGTATCACATTTGAATCTTGATGTTTGTGAGGTACCTGTGTGTAGGGATGGGGCAGGGGACGCATCCTGAAGCAACTATTTAGTGCATTAATACTTTTTGCTTCACATCAATAATTGCCTTTTGTTTGTTTTCGTTCTGGTTTTTTGTCTATGCATTCTAAAATGTTGTACCCTTTTTCAAGTACTAATTGCAGAAAGTGTTGAATTTCCTGAGCAGAGGATTAGGGAATATACACTGGCACTCTTCCTCTAGGTAAGAGGGTAAATAAAATTTCAAAGCTAATCAAAAGCATGAAATGAATATATTTTTTCCTAGGCTTCACACTCCCACTTCCATTCAGTAGAATCTTTCAGCAGAAAACACAATTTTAAAAGCCATTTCTAGGAGCTTTTGTTCCAGAAATGATTAATTAATAATTGTAGTCTAGAAAGTTGGCAGAGATGCTTGAAGGTCTTCTCCAACTGTGACAATTTATCAGTCTATTATTTCAAGTAGGTAATTTTCAAACAAAACTAACAGTGTACATTATGTTAACAGTGTACTTTTAATATGTGGTTCAACAATGAATCTGAATTAAGTCATTAGCAGCATATTTTCTAAATCTCTGCTTTTTTTTTTCAATTTTGCAGCTTAGGCAAATAATCCCTGGACGCGTGTAGATAGTAACAAACAGACATCAAACGTATAAATTTAAACAAGATCAAAGAATTGGAAATGGGCATTTATTTTCAATTGCTGTTAATCCAAATGCAGAAGTAGAGCTGTCTTTTCTTCGCCACACCTTTTGACATGTGCAGCGACACATTTTGCGTTTTACTCTGTCATCTGTGATACTGGAAATGAAACGTTGAGTCTGATCAGAAGCATCAAGCATGAAGCCAGGCAGAAGATACATAAGTATCTTATGGTCCATTGCCCTTGGTGATTGAGCTAGTGACATCTAAAAGGAACACGGAGAGGTCTGACACACCACAGCATCTCTCAGCCTCTCAATCGCACACATAGCAACACGTGTTCCTCTGAAGAAATACCCTTCTCCATGTGGTGGCTACTAATTGACTAATTGAGCATCAAGGCCTTCAAAGAGCGCTGAACATGAGCAAGACTGAAAATGTCTCCTCCTTTGAACTGACCTAGGGTAACTTCCTATGGCTTCATTCGTGTAAATAACAAAAACTTCTCAAAAAACACAAAAAATGGGGTGTTAATGTTCATGTTAAAATTTTATAGCACATAACATGATTGTATATATTATATATTTGAAAAAGCTATTTTATAAATTTCCACCCTAAATGAGTATGTAGAATATAATAATTAATGTGTTATAATTTACACAGCTTTTGGGAACATTTTCTAAATTAGTTTTAAATTGTGTTTTCATGTTAACTGCTCTATATACCAGGGGTTACAGCCTATGGGCCAAATCCAGCCCACCACCTGTTTTTGCATGGTCCATTTACATGTTTAAATGGTGAGAGAAAATCAAAGAAAGAATAATGTTATATAATGGAGGAAAATTGTATGAAATTCAAAGTCCAGTGTCAATCAAGAAAGTTCTATTGAAATACATTAACACTCACTGGTTTATGCTTTTGCCCTGTCTCTGTCTACGTCTGCTTTCGTGCTATAATGGCAGAATTGAATATTTGTGACAAAGATTACATGCGTTCTACAAATCCTAAATTATTCACTGTCTGGCCCTTTTCAATATAAGGCTTGCTAACTCTTGATTTATATACCATCTTCATCTACTTAATTTGAAATAAAAATCTTTAAAGTAAATCTAATAGTTTTGTTTTAAGCCTTTTCTAGACATGTCTTCCCCCTCCAAAATTATTAACTTAATGATTCATGAAAAATTCCACTTTTCTGGATCTTTCTTCCCCTGTAACCTCTTCTGAAATAACTTTAAAGTGTTCTAAGCCAGAATACACATTGTTTACCCGATAATAAAACTGAAATATTACTTTGAGATTAAAAAAATGGAAATCAGCATAAATTAGGAATACAGGATTTTAGTTAAGAAATCCATGCTAGGTTTTTAATGGGCTACATATCACACCAAGATACATTCATATACAAGTAGTTCAACTCAATCAGCAGCAGAGTTTGATCTAAGAATGAGGAGAATTTCTGCAAGCTTATTCTGAAAATGAAAACACGTAGCAGCAAAAAGGGTTTATGTTTTTGCTGGGTTAGTAATACACACATACTTGTTTTCTGTTGTTCTCATCTATTTTTCTATTCCAAAATTTACACTAATCAGAAATATCTTTGAAGTACCATAATTTATTTATAAATCTTATTTCTTCTAATAAGTTATAACTCTTTGGGAGCAAACAAAAATTACCATGTAGTCCTATATTTTTAGAAGATCAATCAATATTTATGAAGTGAAAATGACTTAACTGCACAAATTTCTAAACTATCCCAGAAGATGGGTCACTGCCCATCATTATTTCTGCTTCTCCTTCCATAATATAAATCTATATCCAAGAAATAACTGCATCTACCAACTACATTTTTTGGCTCCTTTGCATAACCATGGGACCTTGTGCCTAGGGAATATAAGTAGAAGCAATGTGTGTAATTTCTAGGCTAAGGGATAGAAAATGCACGTGTGACTTCTCTTGTCTCTTTTCCACACTCAGTAGCTGAATGCAGGGGACTCTGGAACCCTAAAATAGAGTGAGGCCAAAAGAAGGAAGGAACCTAATGATATAATTTTGATGTTTGTCTCCTCAGAATCTCAAGTGGAAATATAATTCCCAGTGTTGGAGGCGGGGCCTGGTGATAGGTGTTTGGATTACAAGGGATCAAGAATAGTTTAGCACAGTTGCCTTGGTGATAGATCAGTTCATGCTAGATCTGGTTGTTTCAAAGAGCGTGGAACCTTCCACCTTGCTTCCTCTCTTGCCACATGACACATCTGTTTCTCCTTCCCCTTCAGCCATGACTGGAAACGACTTGAGGACATCAGCAGAAACATGTTGGTACCACACCTCCTGCACAGTCTGCAGAGCCAATTAAATCTCGTTTCATTATAAATTACCCAGTGTTGGGTATCCCATTATAGTGACACAAAAACAGACTTCCACACCTGGTCTCCGATTATTATAAGGCTCCCTGCCAACCAAGATCACCTGGACTGTTCTGCTCATCAGAATCAACCTTCCACTGGGTAAACCATTGTCAATCAAGGATTTATGTGTTATAGCAGCTTCAGTTACACTGATACATATAGCTCAGTCCTTACCTGTATTAGTTTTTTCATAGCGTTAATAGTGTTGATCACTTGCCCCCTTCTGAAATTCTGTTTTGCCCTTTGGTTTCTTTACTAGAACTGCATAGGTAACCCCCACAAACATTACTACATCCCCCTGTTCTCCTGATTTCCTATTCATCTTTTCGGCTTTATTTTCATCCTCCTCTGCTTGTTCATATTCTCCAAAAACTCTGTCCTGGGCTCTTTTCTTTTCCTGGACAACATCAATGACTTCAAATCTAATGGAAGAAGCATTACTAACCAACTAGGATATCCACCTGGAAAAAGGTTACATTTATCAGGTTGGTGCAAAAGTGATTGCAGTTTAGCCATTAAAAGTAATGTCAAAGCCACCATTATTTTGCACCAACCTAATATGACTTAGGTTAAACTAAACATTCACAAAACATGTGAAAACATTATACCTTCCTCATCCGATTTATATTTTACTCTCCTCTTTTAAAGTCCTTTTATAAGGAGCCAGTAATATAGAGTTTTCAGCTTACATGGTTATTATTTCTTCCTTTTACAAAGGTACCTGTCTTGGTGCCCTCAAAATATTTAGACAGATTTTACTATACCATTTGCATAATTTGTGGGAACTAGAATTATTTATTCCTTCAACAAACATTTTTTTTAGAACTTATGGCTCAACACTGCTCAGAGTGTTGGAGATACAGGGTTGGAGAGGCCACACTCTGTTTCATGGACCTATTTCAAGTAGAGGAAACCAGATGATAAACACAATAATTACAGAGACAAAGGTTATGAAACCTTACATTGTAATAATGGGAAAACATGGAATGAAATGTAATTGTGGGGCAAGGGTGTTGCTATTTAGTTTGAGTATCGGTAAAGCACTCTCTGTGGAGACGATTTGAGATGAGATCTGGATAATAAGAAGGAGCCAGCCATACAAAGGTCGGAGAGTATTCTAGGAAGAGGGAAACATCAAGTATAAAAGAGACAGCAATCTTTGTAAAAATAGAAGGTGGCCAGTGTGGCTATCATACACAGTATAAGACGAGGCCAGGGAAGTAGAAAGGGAACTGGCTGTGGAAAAGAATTTGGATTTCAGAGGTTTTAAATACACCGGGCAACATTTAGAGCAAAGACAACTGGGAGAACAGAAGAATTAAGGAGACCTTCAAATTGTTACCATTAGCAAAATCATTGGGGGAAAGTGCCTTCATTTCTCAGGTGTTTGGACTCACTTTGCTAAACATGGGACTCAGAATTAATAGGCATTAATGTTTTGTCCAAATGTAGAAAATCAGTAAGATCTTCAGAACTTTCACAGGAGGTATAGCTAAAGCATAAATTAACTTTAGTCAAAATCTCAAACTTTTTTTTTTACATATTTTAAGTTCTAGGGTACATGTGCACAACGTTTGACCCAGCAATCTCAAACTTTTAAAAGTGCTCTGTGTTTTTTTTTTTTTTTTTTTTTTTTTTTTGAGACGGAGTCTGGCTCTGTCGCCCAGGCTGGAGTGCAGTGGCGCGATCTCGACTCACCGCAAGCTCCGCCTCCCGGGTTCACGCCATTCTCCTGCCTCAGCCTCCCGAGTAGCTGGGACTACAGGCGCCCACCACAAGGCCCGGCTAATTTTTTGTATTTTTTAGTAGAGACGGGGTTTCACCGTGTTAGCCAAGATGGTCTCGATCTCCTGACCTCGTGATCCGCCCGCCTCGGTCTCCCTAAGTGCTGGGATTACAGGCGTGAGCTACTATGTCCAGACAAAAGTGCTCAGTGTTTTATTGTGACAAAATTGTATTCACACTCTTGCTTTAATACTAGAGTAGAACTTCACTTTTTTTTGGGGGGGGGGGTGGATGGAGTCTCCTTCTGTCGCCCAGGCTGGAGTGCAGTGACCCGATCTCGGCTCACTGCAAGCTCCGCCTCCCGGGTTTACACCATTCTCCTGCCTCAGCCTCCCGAGTAGCTGGGATTACAGGCGCCCACCACCACGCCCGGCTAGTTTTTTGTATTTTTTAGTAGAGACGGGGTTTCACCGTGTTTGCAAGGATGGTCTCGATCTCCTGACCTCGTGATTCGCCCGTCTCGGCCTCCCAAAGTGCTGGGATTACAGGCTTGAGCCACCGCGCCCGGCCGAACTTCACTTTTTTCACTCATTTTCCCCAAGTGTACTGAGAGCAACTTGAAAGGTTGGACACTTTATTTACTTTGGGATCTTCAGAGATTAACATGTAATACTCATTTCTATTAATAAATATATATTTAGTAAAATAGCAAGAGGATAGTTAAATATACATTTAATATATACATGTTCTTATTGATTATCTAAATGTGGACAACATATTAATGCCTATTCTGTGTCCCGTGTTTAGCAAAGTGAGTTCAAATACCTGAGGAATATATACATTTAACTAGAGAGAGGAAGAGAGAGAACACAATGAGGACTGAAAAATCTCCCCTTCTTAAATAGTCTTTTGATAATTATGTTCCCAAGGTTAGACTCACAGTGCCTTAGATATTACTTAGAGGAAACTTTGCAGACCATGTAGTTTAGCATTATTCCAACTCCTGGAAATGTGGTTTTTCTGAACAGGACAGGCTTTCCTGGTGTCATTTGAAAGGGTCCTTTGGTGACACTCAGCCGGTGCCCTCCATGTGCAGCCTGGCACAGCACTGGGTTGAAGACCAGGTCAACTGGCCATAATCTCTGGTTAAACACTGAACCATTCCTGTCACTTGCAGTGAGATGCTCAAATGGCAAACACCTTACAAAACAGATCTGTTTCGATACTGCAAAGGTAATTGAATTTTTAAATAGTCAAATTATCTCAGGTTTTTAAAGAATAGCTTAAACGTCTTAGCTGAAAGGGTAAACTATAAATTAATAGTTTGGTGAACTATAAAGGGCTCCTATCCACAGCTAATAGCCTGGTCTAGGGTATCATTCTACAGGAAGAAACAGCAAGGGAATGTGCTTTTTGCTTCACTGCCTGAAGTCATTTAAGACCTTTTCTATATTTACTCCTATCCTATCTTTTAAAAAATTCCATTTCTTTGCACAGTCTTCAATCCCTTTTTTATTTTTAAGCCCAATGTGTGTGGTACCACACAAGTCATTATAGTGGAGTTTTATTTACTTATCTCTCATCCATATTAACCCACACAATTTGACAGGATCACTCATTTGAGCTTTTGAAGATCTAAAACTCAGTACAAAGGCATTTCACTTGGAAGTTCACTGATAATGGCAGTTTTCACCTGCTCACCAAAATAAATACATGCATAAACTTAAAAATCTAACATATTGTATCTAAGAGAATGATCACTCATTTGAGCTTTCGAAGATCTAAAATTCAGACAGTGCAAAGGCATTTCACTTGGAAGTTCACTGATAATGGCAGTTTTCACCTGCTCACCAAAATAAATACATACATAAATTTAAAAAAATATAAAATATAGTATCTAAGAGAATGTTCCACATCAAATGCCAGTTTTTCAATGCATATTACTTGAGTTTATTAAAACATTTGATATAAGTGAAATAGTTAATTTACTCTGTCATGATTATGTATTCAACAATTATAGCTTTGGTCTCAATACTGTCTGTTACTATGTTTCACCTTCAAGGTGTTAGTGTTCACACATGGCAAAAAGGGCTAATAGACCATTAAGGACAGGAGACTCTCCCTGAATCTTCCAAAACCACTCCATGAACGATCACTCAATAATTATATCGTTTCCTTCTCTACTGGAACAACTGTTTGCATTCTCTTACATCTCTATTCCTCTCCTTCTCTATTTATTCTTATAGGAAGTCCATCTATGCACATGTGATGTCTTTATGAATCATTCATTCTGATTCTGATTCTGTGTGTATATGTGTGTATGTGTGCGTATGTGTATCTATGTTGTGAACACCAAGACAGAAGAATGATTGAAGTATTATTCTTCACTCATTTCTCTCTCTTTGCAAGTTTTACATTGAGTCATAAACAATAGTAGCCTCCTCCCTTTTACATTATTATTTTATGTTTTTTTAATATGTGTTTTCATTTATGTGCTGGCTCTAACTCCCGTGGCCTTTGTTATAACATTGGGGTTCTTTAGGCCTCAGGAGAAGGCCTCAGAAAACAGACTCTCTGCCCTTCTCCTCCCTTCCTTTTATCTGCTCCTTTTTCTCCCCGGGGCAGGAATCTTCCCCGCCTTTCTGTCCTGGAGCTGGCTGTAAATAAATTCTCAGATCTGCTTGTCTGATTGTTTTTCATAGGCTCCCATTCCAGGAGTCCTGCCCCATTCCTAGAAGAGAAGAATACTGTACAGAGAGGCCAAGAAGAATCGACAGAAGAGACAGAGCAGACAGGCTTTGTGGGTTTCCCCACCCAGTCTATGAGGACTAGATCATGCCCTTCTTGTGTAATGACATTTCTCCATGCTTCAATCATGCCTGTCCAATGAAGTCTCCATAAAAGGCCCAAGAGGTCAGGGTTCGAAGAGCTTCTGGACAGCTGAAAACGTGGAGATTCCTGGAGGATGGTGTTCTCAAAGAGAGCATGGAAGCTTCATGCCCCGTCCCGCATACGTCACCCTAGACATCTCTTCATCTGCATCCCTTGTCATATCTTTCATAATAAACTGGAAAATGTAAATAATTCTTTCCCTGAGCTCTGTATACCGCTCTAGCAAATTAAATCCAAGGAAGGGGTGGTGGGATCCCTGATTTATAGCTGGTCAGTCAGAAGCACAGGTAAAAGAGCCTGGGGCTTGCAATTGGCATTGGAATGGGAGGGCAGTCCTGTGGGACGGAGCCCTCACCCTGTGGGATCTGAGGCTCTCTCCAGGTAGACAGGGTTGGAATGCAGCTGGGCTGGAGGACACTCAGCTTGTGTCCACTGCAGAACTGATTGCTTGCTTGGTACATGGAGAGAAAGTCCCACACACAGACGCCTTCTGTGACCACTGTTGTAGTGTGAAAAGAGAAGGGAAACAGTTTATGTTTTTACCTCACACCTGGCCTCTGTGATATTCTTAGGTTAATTCACCACTTGAATTAACAAATCTCCAATAAACTTGGCACCATATTTCAAATTGTATTTTAAGGGCTCCTGTTTTCAGATTTTCTTTTCCTGGTTATGTCCACAATGATGCCTCAACAATTACGTACCGGTTTCTTAGCTCATCATCATCAGACTTCAAGTGGTTGACTCTATGCCATGAAAGGTTAAGAAATTTAGCTCCCTTACAGGATCATCTGTCTCCCTACCCTTCCCGGGGGTTTGCTAAAAATATCATTTTCATTCCTCTGCTAGTTACCATATGTCTTTAAACACTATTTTTGAACTTCAAGTTCTTAATCCATATGCTCTCTAAAATATCTGAAAAGTCTACCTAGGAAGGTGTATGTCCCCTAATGTATGCTCTGGCACCTCAAAATAAAGCCTTCCTAATTTTGAGAAGGGGAGAGGGAGGAACACATCTCCGATTTCATCTTGAAATCTGTCACCGCTGTTATTGTCTGTGTGTCTAGGGTGGGAGGGGTAAAGTATCTTAGTTTCCCTTACATCTTTCAGTTAAGGGCCCTGATTACAATCCCAAGCTGACTATACTTCACGCCTGCACTCTCAGAATGCAGAGCAGTGATGTGGATTACACGCCTGTGAAATATGAGCCACTGTTTTTTGTTTTTTGTTGTTGTTTGTTTATGTTTTGTTTTGTTTTTTAGACAGAGACTCACTCTGTTGCCTACCCTGGAGTACAGTGGCGTGATCTCAGCTCACTCGGCTCATCAAGTGATTCTCCTGTCTCAGCCTCCTGAGTATCTGGGATTACAGGTGCACGCCACCACGCACAACTTATTTTGTATTTTTAGTAGAGATGGGATTTCACCATGTTGGCCAGGTAGGTCTCGAACTCCTGACCTCAGGTGACCCATCCACCTCGACCTCCCAAACTGCTTGGATTACAGGCAGGAGCCACTGTGCCTGGCCGTGAGCTACTGTTGTATTCACTCTGGATTCTCTCTCCTTGTGATTTCTTTAGAGTCCATTTTTCAGATATCACCCAAAATATGTACTTCTGTTCTATCCTAAACAAGAGACTTCAAACAACCATTTATTAAAATATTAAATTAATAGAAGTTAATATATGTATACCTGGTGAATAATACTGTCTATTCTTGGTTTATTTTATTATTTATTTATTTATTTTAGATAGAGTTGCTCTCTGTCACCCAGACAATCTCTGTTCACTGCAACCTCCCCCTCCTGGGTTAAAGCGATTCTCATCCAGGTGCTGGGATTACAGGTATTCGCTACCATACGCAGCTAATTTTTGTATTTTTAGTAGAGATGGGATTTCACCATGTTGTCCAGGCTGGTCTCAAACCCCTGAGTTCAAGTTATCCACCCTCCTCAGGCTCCCAAAATGCTGGGATTATAGGTGTTAGCCACTGTGCCCAGCCCTATTCTTGCTTTTAAAGTCTATTCTTTTTTTTTTATTTTGCAATTTAAATGTAGCAACATCAATATGCTTTTACTAAAATTAATGTGAAGTCTCTATTCAAATAAGGTTATTAATTTCCAATTTGGAGAGATAACTTTACCTATAAGCCGTCACATACCTAAAAGTATTTTAAGGGCTCCTGTTTTCAGATTTTCTTTTCCTGGTTATGTCCACAATGACAATTTTTTGACTTTACATAACAGAAAATCCAACTCTAAATTTGACATCTATAGATAAAGGTAAATACGTAACCGGCTTTTTTTTTTTTTTTTTTTTTTTTTTTTTCTGAGACAGACTTTTGCTCTTGTGGCCCACGCTGGAGTGCAATGGCATGATCTCGGCTCACTGCAACCTCCTCTTCCCAAGTTCAAGCGATTCTCCTGCCTCAGCCTCCTGAGTAGCTGAGATTACAGGTACCCTTCACCACGCCCAGCTATTATTTTATATTTTTAGTAGAGATGGGGTTTCACTATGTTGGCCAGGCTGGTCTTGAATTCCTGACCTCAGGTGATCCACCCACCTTGGCCTCCCAAAGTGCTGGGATTACAGATATGAGTCACCCTGCCCAGCCCAAGTAACTGACTTTTTAGTGATAGCGTGTGATGCTCTCATCCCCTGTCCTCTGTATGTCTTCATCTTCAGCCTAGCACTTTTCAGGGCAACAACATAACTATGATTATTCTGGGTATCATCAGCCCACACACTCCAGCATGTGGTAAAAGTGAGAATCGATCTCCCCCATCCTAAAGCAAAACTTCTGGACTTCACTTTGTTTCGACCTTATGAAGCCCTTGTACACCCATGAATCAAGCGGCATCATGAGAAGAATGCAAATCATGGTAGGACTGGGGCCTGAGTTCAATTCATATTCACGAAGTCATCCTTGTGGCAAAGGGAAGAGATTATGATTATTTCTTTTAGAAAAAGGGGGCTCACTTTGGAAATCCAGTTGGAACTAATCACACAGAAACTTCATGAATGATGCCAACTGGGAAGAATATGAGAGGGATACCAGGAAATTAACTAACCATGTTTATGATAACAGGCTACCATTAATATTAACTATAATTTTTATTAAGTTATGAGTGTTCACATATCATGCCTTTTTAGTTAGAAATTAGAGTTTCCATAAAGCATCTCACAGTGGATCTTTGGAATAGATCTCATGATAGTATTGATCTAATCATGAATAACCTTAACATAGGTTTATTATCCTAATGGTTTTTAGTTATCCTTAAAAGTCATTATTTCTCCAATGACTTTACATTGTATTTACTATCTCTTGACTAAATATAATTGCAAAGGAGGTTATGGTTCATCTTACAATAATATTGGTTAATAGTACTTTCAATGTGAATGGAACTGTTCCATCTACATCGGCACTATTAGTTGCCACAAACCATGTGTCTCTATTGAGGGCTTGAAATATAACCAGTGTGGGCCAGGCGCGGTGGTTCACGCCTGTAATCTCAGCACTTTGGGAGGCTGAGACGGGTGGATCACCTGAGGTCAGGAGTTCGAGACCAGCCTTGTCAACATGGTAAAATCCCGTCTCTACTAAAAATACAAAATTGGCTGGGCATGGTGGCACGTGCCTCTAATTCCAGCTACTCAGGAGGCTGAGGCAGGAGAATCACTTGAACCTGGGAGGCAGAGGTTGCGCTGAGCCAGGATCGTGTCATTGCATTCCAGGCTGGGCAACAAGAGCAAAACTCCCTTTAAAAAGAGAGAAAAAAAGGGTAGAGAAATGAAACATAACCAGTGTGACTGAGAAACTGATTTTTTAATTTAATGTGAATTTCTAATTTAAATAACCACATGTGACCAGTTGCTATGGTATTAGACAGGGCAGCATCAAACATTGTGTGTTTACTTCATTAGTGCCTCTGACTGAGGTGTGTTAGTTACAATAACCTCAAAACTGATGAGCCAGGAAAATCAACCAAATCAGTTTTTCTCTCATATTCCAATCCAACATGACTATTTTCAAACACAGTAATAAAGGGTTTTCAAGTATTAAATTCTTTTCAAGGAAGCCTTTTGAATGCTGCAGAACATTTACCTCCAAGCTTCTCTTTATAACTAAACTACAAGATTAAAGGCAGCTAAACAATGACAGAGGCTCTGTGGAATAAATCATCCACAAGGGCAGAAGCAGCGTCAATCTCCAACATTTCTATTTTATATATGAAAAAATGTATTATAGCACTATTGTTTATTTTAAATTATATTACCTGCTTTACACGGTCATTGATGCAGTTTAGGTTCATATGCAGATAATAAATAATTCTTTTGTGCTATGTATTCCATTCTGTTCATATAATATAACATACTTGAAATTATAAATATTCATTAAAATAAAAAACAAATGTTAAATTTTGAAATTTGAAATTGTGCATTTTGTAAGTACTTCTGAGACATAAGCTTCTTCTGTATTGATTTTAATTTCAAGAATACAATTTTATTTTAAATGAAATACTAGGCTACCTGCATCCATACATAGTATATAATAACATTACTAGAATCTACATTAATACATATTATTAAAATTATTAAAGATTGATAAAATCTTATTTGTTGACTTGATACTTGTGCTTAAATATGCTGTGTGCTAATTCATTTGGTATCTAATTATCTTCAAGGATGATTTTCCCCCTCAACATTACAATGACCATTAATTTTAGCTAGTTATCTAGTCAATCTTCAAGAGACCATTTTAGCAAGTGTACATGTCAAGGCTTTACTCAAGTCGCTAAGAAAAGTCAAGTACAGATAGCAGTAAAATAGCATATATGGGAAAATGCACGAAGTCGAACATGTATTAGTCTTAGTATCGAAGTAGATGCATGACATAAATTTCTTAGGATTAAAACAGAGTATTAGATAAGCCATAAATATACTCCTCATTATGGTCTAAATGCAAAATTCATATATTGCAGTTCAAATCTCCATGATGAGTATAGCAAGTGGGGGTATTAGCAGGTGGGGTTTTCTGGGAAGTGATTAAGTCACGAGGGCAGGCAGAGTTCTCATGAATGGAATGAATGCCTTTTTATAGTAGGCCAGAGAGCGACCCCGCTCCCCTTCTTCCATATGAGGATGCAACGAGGAGTTGGCAATCTGCACCGGAAAAGGACCCTTGCCAGAGAAACCTCTTCAGCAGAACCTGACTACGCTGGCAACCTGAGTTTGGACTTCCCAGCTTCCAGAACTGTGAGAAATTCATTTTTGTTGTTGATAAGCTATCCACCTCTAAGGAATTTTGCCATAGCAACCCAAATAGACTTAGATTTCCCTTATATTTCCCCTGCATTTTTCTCAGATATAGACACTTATTATCCATATCGCTAGTGTTTGAGAACAAATACAGTGACTTTTTATTTTTTCCTCAAAAGAAAGCCTTTCCAGTTTTAAGTACACAATGGATGTTGAATAAATGCTTTAGGATAAATTAAGCTTTTGTCAGAGGTCAACATTTATTCAGAGTCTTCTTTGTATAATAATATTTCAGGGAAAAAAGACTTCCTTCAATATTAACTTTTATTTCAAGAACATAGTTTTGTTTGAAAGGAAATATATAGGTTACATGCATATGAATATAGTATGTAATAATGTTACTAAAGTCTACATCAATAAAAATTATTAAAGAACAAATAAAATCATATTTTCCAACTGACATCTTTAGGTTATTCAACAATTTGTTACACATAGGTTCATAATGAAGATTAGATGAGGTCCAATGTAAAAAAGTTTAGCAAGGTATCTGACACACAAAACCTGATCACTAAACATTGATCCTCCGTGATCAATAAAGACTTTTTCCCTTCCTTTCACCCAAGCAGCATCAACTACTGTGCACCAACTAGCACATTTCACGTATATTCTACCAAATGCTTCATTTCCTTTTGGGTGCCTGTGCTCCACCTCCAAGTAATCGCAATTTGGGGCTACCATGTTTTGTGTGACCATGGTTTTGTTTTAGTTTGAATTACTCGGAACTTTTTAAAAATTATCTATTAAATACCTCTTTTATACTATTTAGTATATGACAGATTCAGGCTGAACTAGATATTGAGTCCAGATATTGCTGAGGCAAGAGTACAGTAAAGGTTTTTTCTGCTACAGTATGTGGTCTGGTTGATCTGAAGCTCAAACCCTGCTAATGAATAATCAAGCTTCATCTCTTCTTGAGTCCATTTGCATTGTGAATTGGATGCCTGTGGTCGTCATTCCCCATCCTCTGTATATACGTGCTTACACAGGAACCTAAGAATCATTTGTCTGTAGGAGAAATGGCTGGGGCTGAAACCCTCAATGGTAGCTCAAAGATATAAATACTCATCCGGTGGATTGAGCGGCCCTAATTGGAGGCCAGATTGCAGACATTAAAGCAGTTTAAACTGGTGAATCACATTCCACACTAAGGCCTACATCAAAGGAGGCAGCTGGTTCTGGGCACAGTCTGAGCTCTTGGGCACAGTGAATGCTCCCTGGCAGGAGAATTCCGTGTTGTACATGAATTTTCATGTAAGTGTGTGTCTAAGTGGGAAATACTGTACAGGCATGGGTGATAACCCTTTGGGCTCAATTTGTGCCTTTCATAAAGCATACACAGATGAGTGGAAAATTTTCCCTGTCATGTCACCAGAATACTTCTTCCTGTTCATCTCTGTGCATGTTACACTAAGACCAGAAGGAGTAAGAGTGAGATTGATAAAACTTAAGGTAGAAGTTGTGTACAGGGATGACAATTCCAAATGATTTATGTTTCCATTATTAGACCCAACTAGAGAATGTCAAGGAGCACCACTGTGGAGCTCCTTGGGGAGCAGAAATTATGGTGTCCAGCCACAAAGTTGACATCCACTTCCATTTCACTAACAGAGGTGGAACATGAGAGTCAGAACTGATGCCAAGGGTTACCTCTGAACAATCATAATGATATTTTAGAGGAGATACCTGGAAGATTGAAATTCTTTCTAGTCTATCATAAGGTTTCTCATAACCATGGTCACGTGTATATTCCTGCAAATGACACCTGTTGTACTCAAAAGTATGCGACACCTCACATACCTGTTTCCATCATGTGTCTAATTCTTAGTCATCATCCCTCTGAATAAAGTTTAGTCAAGCACTACCTAATGGTTTTCTATAGTCTGGACATTTCAGCAGATTCACCTCTCTATAAATCATTATTTTAATTATCTTATTCTATAATTAAAAACTTTTGAGGGTCCTCTTCTATTTCTCACCTAAACTTCAAACATCTTTGCATACAAAACCATCTAACTTCTGCTTCTACCCAACATTTTCAGCCTTTACTCCTATTTAGTACAACAAAATACCCATGCTTAGTTAAGCTACAGTATATGCCATTCAAGAAAAATGCAATTTAATTCACCTTGCCTGAATGCCCTGCAAGAATGTATTGTGCAAAATCCTGAGGGATTTGAAGAAAAACCCGTATGTGAGTTCTGACTCTGTTAATTTGTCCAACGCTGATTCCTAGCATCCTACTCTATAAGACAGTGATATGAATATTTACTCTGCATTTAGAAAGGAACAAAGCAGCCCAAAGGCTGTGACATGGGTGGAAAGAACATGGCTCTCCCAGGTTCCATTACGCTCTCTTCTCTACAGGGCAGTCTCCATCCATCAGGGTACTGCTTGAGAGCTTAGAGTGCCTGCAGTTCTTCCTTAGCTTTAAATGATTGCAGGCCCGCTCGTCTGTATACATGGACCCCACCTTCCTGCCATTCTTACATGATTCTTATCATGCACCTTCTTCTCTTGTGCATATTCAAGTTTTACTTATTATTTAAGTATTTATGCAGAAGCTTCTTTGGTTTATATCATATGATAAGCTCTAGGAGGGGAGTAGCAGTGTTTTTTATAAATTCATTTCCTAAACGATTCTCAACAGAATGCTCTACTGTAGGGGTTGGTCAACTCTGGCCCCCAGACTACATCTGGCCAGTCACCTGTTTTAGTAAATAACATTTTTTTTTTGAACACCGTCAGCCATGTCTATCTGTTTAGGTATTGTCCATGGCTTCCTTCATGCCACAAGGGCAGATTTGAATACAGAGACAGAAACTGACATCATTTGGCTGACCAATAAAGCCTACAATATTTATATCTGGTCCTTTGCAGAAAGAGTTTGTGAACCCCTGCTGCATATAAAAAGGAGACTCAAGAAATATTTGTTCAAAAATTAAACATTTACCCCAAACTATTTCTACACTCATGGAAAACCATTTCTACATAAATTCTTCCTCTGAGTCCAGTTTCAGGTTTAAGATACCGTAATACTAAAAGGAGGCCACATGCTTGATCTTAATATCAGCTTGTCAGTTTTAGTGATGGAAGATATCCAACACTGCAGTTCACACATTGATCTGTACTTGGTGTTAAGGAGTTGAACACAGTGTACACCTTTGTTTTAGGACTTTACTGTCTTCTATTAAGACATCTGGGAATTTAAATTTAAACAAATCAGTTTTAAAGACAACCTCAAAGAGTACTTAATTACAGGCTATTCTTCTACAGAAACATAAACTTCACTAGTAAGTGACAATGATTAGAAATTTTGCATGTTTTGTAACTTTGCAGAAAATCCTATTATTTTCCAAATGTTCACTAAGGTTTGGATTTTAATTAAGATCACGGTATTCAAAATAACACCAAGGTGAAGTGATTTTAATTCAGAAATAGTGAGCTAAGCCTATGAAGAAAGTTTCCAATTCTGATTTGGATTACAAATAGGACTTTAATAGATCAAGATGAAATTCATGGATTTTCTCATTTGTTACCTCCACTGCTGGTGATCAGTACATTGAGATGGCTTGTTGTTCAGAGCCCTCTTCCTCAGAGTTTTCTAATCTTTGAAAAGGCATCTACTCAATGTAAAAAAAAAAAAAAATCATCCTGTCTTGCCTAATACAGTGAAATAAATAAACCAGTGTCTTCCAGCCTGGGAAGATGAGCTTTCAGACTGTCTTTTTGCAAATCAGAATCCTACTGTGTTGAGCCATTTAGATTTCATAAGCTACACAATATCCAAGGCAGTTCTTCTACTCAGATAGCAGTGCTTTAATTGCTTAGTGATAACACAGGACAATATGAAACATTTTTTATAAATCTAAATAAATATTAAACACCAAATCTATATTTCAACAGTATGAAATTTTGTTTTGTTGTACTTATTATGCCCGGTTTTAAATCTGGCTGAATATATTTAGGCACTATACATCGTGCTGTCAAAAAATCTGAATTAATTGTGTTACTATTTAAGACACTGTGTTTTATTCTTGAAATAAGCAGGTTAAAAGAGAATGTAATATTAATATGTTAAATGAGATATATGAAAACCGAGTAAGGCAAAAACTAAACCATGACACCAGAAGCACAATATGAAAACAGATTTTGAGACTTAGAAAGTAAAATAAATAACACATGTTTAGGACATTTTTCTTTCTTTTATCAAAGATTTTTAAGACTGGCTAAATTTCATGGCATTAAAGGAAGATACATGTCATTTGAGATAAAAGAATTACTGTTTGAACAAAGACAAGTAAAACTGAAGGTAGGATGCAGAGTAATTTAGATAATTATCAAATGAAATAAAATTAGAAATAGATACATTTTAGAGAACTTCTAGTCAACTTTTGTCGATCATTTTTATTTCGTTTGAATTCTTTATTTAAAAGTCAATTTACTTTTTGCGGTAGCCACACTCATTTTTTCTTTCTTTCTTTTTTTTTTTTTTTTTTTTTTTTTTTTGAGATGGGGTCTTGCTCTGTCACCCAGGCTGGAGTGCAGGGGTGTGATCTTGGCTCACTGCAAGCTCCACCTCCTGGGTTTACACCATTCTCCTGTCTCAGCCTCCCGAGTATCTGGGACTACAGGTGCCCGCCACCGTGCCTGGCTAATTTTTTTTTTTTTTTGTATTTTTAGTAGAGATGGGATTTCACCGTGTTAGCCAGGATGGTCTCGATCTCCTGACCTCGTGATTCGCCTGCCTCAGCCTCTCAAAGTGCAGGGATTACAGGCGTGAACCACTGCGCCCGGCCGCCAAACTCTTTATAATGCATTTTCTCATCAATGCTCCTTGGTGAGCTATCACTTGTTTCGTAATAGTCCTGGCTCTGTCCCACACAGATCACCTTGCACAGGCACACTGTTCCTCCTGAAAGTCATCATCAAATGCAATTTTCATTCTCACTTTTTACATTTTAGGAATACACCTGTTTTCCTCCAAAATCTCCAGTACCTCCTGATCTGGGGAGAGCAGTCTGGGGTGAATGTGAAATGTTGAACTTAATTATCTTTAAGACATCCTTAATTTAAAATTCTATAATGTTGGCCAGGTGCGATGGCTCACACTGTAATGCCAGAACTTTGGGAGGCCAAAGCAGGTGGATCACCTGAGGTCAGGAGTACGAGACCAGCCTGGTCAACATGGCAAAAGCCCATCTCTACTAAAAATACAAAAATTAGCTGGGTGTTGTGGTGCCTGCGTGTAATCCCAGCTACTCAGGAGTCTGAGGAAAGAAAATCGCTTGAACCCAGGAGGTGGAGGTTGCAGTGACCCAAGATGGTGCCACTGCCCTCCAGCCTTGGCAACAGAGCAAGACTCTGTATCAAAAAAAAAGGGGGGGGGGGTCGGAGCAAGATGGCTGAATAAGAACAGCTCCAGTCTCCAACTCCCAGCACGAGCGACACAGAAGACCCGTGATTTCTGCATTTTCAACTGAGGTACTGGGTTCATCTCACTAGGGAGTGCCGGACAATCGGTGCTGGTCAGCTGCTGCAGCCCGACCAGGGAGAGCTGAAGCAGGGCGAGGCATCGCCTCACCTGGGAAGTGCAAGGGGGAAGGGAATCCCTTTTCCTAGCCAGGGGAACTGAGACACACAACACCTGGAAAATCGGGTAACTCCCACCCCAATACTGCGCTTCAAGCAAATGGGCACACCAGGAGATTATATCCCACACCTGGCCGGGAGGGTCCCATGCCCATGGAGCCTCCCTCATTGCTAGCACAGCAGTCTGCGATCTAACTGCAAGGCAGCAGCAAGGCTGGGGGAGGGGCGCCCGCCATTGCTGAGGCTTAAGTAGGAAAACAAAGCTGCTGGGAAACTCGAACTGGGTGGAGCTCACAGCAACCCAAGGAAGCCTGCCTGTCTCTGTAGACTCCACCTCTGGGAACAGGGCACAGGTAAACAACAACAACAACAACAACAACAACAAAAGCAGCAGAAACCTCTGCAGATGCAAACGACTCTGTCTGACAGCTTTGAAGAGAGCAGTGGATCTCCCAACATGGAGGTTGAGATCTGAGAACGGACAGACTGCCTGCTCAAGTGGGTCCCTGACCCCTGAGTAGCCTAACTGGGAGACATCCTCCACTAGGGGCAGACTGACACCCCACACCTCACACGGTGGAGTACACCCCTGAGACGAAGCTTCCAAAGTAAGAATCAGACAGGTACACTCACTGTTCAGCAATATTCTATCTTCTGCAACCTCTGCTGCTGATACCCAGGCAAACAGGGTCTGGAGTGGACCTCAAGCAATCTTCAACAGACCTACAGCTGAGGGTCCTGACTATTAGAAGGAAAACTATCAAACAGGAAGAACACCTATACCAAAACCCCATCAGTACGTCACCATCATCAAAGACCAGAGACAGATAAAACCACAAAGATGAAGCAGGGCAGAAAAGCTGGAAATTCAAAAAATAAGAGCGCATCTCCCCCTGCAAAGGAGCGCAGCTCATCGCCAGCAACGGATCAAAGCTGGACGGAGAATGACTTTGACGAGTTGAGAGAAGAAGGCTTCAGTCAATCAAACTTCTCAGAGCTAAAGGAGGAATTACGTACCCAGCGCAAAGAAACTAAAAATCTTGAAAAAAGAGTGGAAGAATTGATAGCTAGAGTAATTAATGCAGAGAAGGTCATAAACGAAATGACAGAGATGAAAACCATGACACGAGAAATACGTGACAAATGCACAAGCTTCAGTAACCGACTCAATCAACTGGAAGAAAGAGTATCAGCGATTGAGGATCAAATCAATGAAATGAAGCCAGAAGAGAAACCAAAAGAAAAAAGAAGAAAAAGAAATGAACAAAGCCTGCAAGAAGTATGGGATTATGTAAAAAGACCAAATCTACGTCTGATTGGGGTGCCTGAAAGTGAGGGGGAAAATGGAACCAAGTTGGAAAACACTCTTCAGGATATCATCCAGGAGAACTTCCCCAACCTAGTAGGGCAGGCCAACATTCAAATTCAGGATATACAGAGAACACCACAAAGATACTCCTCCAGAAGAGCAACTCCAAGACACATAATTGCCAGATTCACCAAAGTTGAAATGAAGGAAAAAATCTGAAGGGCAGCCAGAGAGAAAGGTCGGGTTACCCACAAAGGGAAGCCCATCAGACTAACAGCAGATCTCTCGGCAGAAACTCTACAAGCCAGAAGAGAGTGGGGGCCAATATTCAACGTTCTTAAAGAAAAGAATTTTAAACCCAGAATTTCATATCCAGCCAAACTAAGTTTCATAAGTGAAGGAGAAATAAAATCCTTTACAGATAAGCAAATGCTTAGAGATTTTGTCACCACCAGGCCTGCCTTACAAGAGACCCTGAAGGAAGCACTAAACATGGAAAGGAATAACTGGTACCAGCCATTACAAAAACATGCCAAAATGTAAAGACCATTGAGGCCAGGAAGAAACTGCATCATCTAACGAGCAAAATAACCAGTTAATATCATAATGACAGGATCAAGTTCACACATAACAATATTAACCTTAAATGTTAATGGACTAAATGCTCCAATTAAAAGACACAGACTGGCAAATTGGATAAAGAGTCAAGACCCATCAGTCTGCTGTATTCAGGAGACCCATCTCACATGCAGAGACATACACAGGCTCAAAATAAAGGGATGGAGGAAGATCTACCAAGCAAATGGAGAACAAAAACAAGCAGGGGTTGCAATCCTAGTCTCTGATAAAACAGACTTTAAACCATCAAAGATCAAAAGAGACAAAGAAGGCCATTACATAATGGTAAAGGGATCAATTCAACAGGAAGAGCTAACTATCCTAAATATATATGCACCCAATACAGGAGCACCCAGATTCATAAAGCAAGTCCTTAGAGACTTACAAAGAGACTTAGACTCCCATACAATAATAATGGGAGACTTCAACACTCCACTGTCAACATTAGACAGATCAACGAGACAGAAAGTTAACAAGGATATCCAGGAATTGAACTCATCTCTGTAGCAAGCAGACCTAATAGACATCTACAGAACTCTCCACCCCAAATCAACAGAATATACTTTCTTCTCAGCACCGCATCACACTAATCCAAAATTGACCACATAATTGGAAGTAAAGCACTCCTCAGCAAATGTACAAGAACAGAAATTATAACAAACTATCTCTCAGACCATAGTGCAATCAAACTAGAACTCAGGACTAAGAAACTCAATCAAAACCACTCAACTACATGGAAACTGAACAACCTGCTCCTGAATGACTACTGGGTACATAACGAAATGAAGGCAGAAATAAAGATGTTCTTTGAAACCAATGAGAACAAAGATACAACATACCAGAATCTCTGGGACACATTTAAAGCAGCTTGTAGAGGGAAATTTATAGCACTAAATGCCCACAAGAGAAAGCTGGAAAGATCTAAAATTGAAACTCTAACATCACAATTAAAAGAACTGGAGAAGCAAGAGCAAACACATTCAAAAGCTAGCAGAAGGCAAGAAATAACTAAGATCAGAGCAGAACTGAAGGAGATAGAGACACAAAAAACCCTCCAAAAAAATCAATGAATCCAGGAGTTGGTTTTCTGAAAAGATCAACAAAATTGACAGACCACTATCAAGACTAATAAAGAAGAAAAGAGAGAAGAATCAAGTAGACACAATAAAAAATGATAAAGGGGATATCACCACCGACCTCACAGAAATACAAACTACCATCAGAGAATACTATAAACATCTCTACGCAAATAAACTAGAAAATCTAGAAGAAATGAATAATTTCCTGGGCACTTACACTCTTCCAAGACTAAACCAGGAAAAAGTTGAATCCCTGAATAGACCAATAGCAGGCTCTGAAATTGAGGCAATAATTAATAGCCTACCAACCAAAAAAAGTCCAGGACCAGATGGATTCACAGCTGAATTCTACCAGAGGTACAAGGAGGAGCTGGTACCATTCCTTCTAAAACTATTCCAATCAACAGAAAAAGAGGGAATCCTCCCGAACGCATTTTATGAGGCCAACATCATCCTGATACCAAAGCCTGGCAGAGACACAACAAAAAAAGAGAATTTTAGACCAATATCCCTGATGAACATCGATGCAAAAATCCTCAATAAAATACTGGCAAACCGGATTCAGCAGCACATCAAAAAGCTTATCCACCATGATCAAGTGGGCTTCATCCCTGGGAGGCAAGGCTGGTTCAACATTCACAAATCAATAAACGTAATCCAGCATATAAACAGAACCAAAGACAAGAACCACATGATTATCTCAATAGATGCAGAAAAGGCCTTTGGCAAAACTCAACAGCCCTTCATGCTAAAGACGCTCAATAAATTCGGTATTGATGGAACGTACCTCAAGATAATAAGAGCTATTTATGACAAACCCACAGCCAATATCATACTGAATGGGCAAAAACTGGAAAAATTCCCTTTGAAAACTGGTACAAGACAGGGATGCCCTCTCTCACCACTCCTATTCAACATAGTGTTGGAAGTTCTGGCTAGAGCAATCACGCAAGAGAAAGAAATAAAGGGTATTCAGTTAGGAAAAGAAGAAGTCAAATTGTCCCTGTTTGCAGATGACATGATTGTATATTTAGAAAACCCATTGTCTCAGCCCAAAATCTCCTTAAGCTGATAAACAACTTCAGTAAAGTCTCAGGATACAAAATTAATGTGCAAAAATCACAAGCATTCTCATACACCAGTAACAGAATAACAGAGACCCAAATCATGAATGAATTTCCATTCACAATTGCTTCAAAGAGAATAAAATACCTAGGAATCCAACTTACAAGGGATGTAAAGGAACTCTTCAAGGAGAACTACAAACCACTGCTCAGTGAAATAAAAGAGGACACAAACAAATGGAAGAACATACCATGCTCATGGATAGGAAGAATCAATATCGTGAAAATGGCCATACTGCCCAAGGTTATTTATAGATTCAATGCCATCCCCATCAAGCTACCAATGAGTTTTTTCACAGAATTGGAAAAAAAAAAACGGCTTTAAAGTTCATATGGAACCAAAACGAGCCCGCATTGCCAAGACAATCCTAAGTCAAAAGGACAAAGCTGGAGGCATCACGCTACCTGACTTCAAACTATACTACAAGGCTACAGTAACCAAAACAGCATGGTACTGGTACCAAAACAGAGATATAGACCAATGGAACAGAACAGAGTCCTCAGAAATAATACCACACATCTACAGCCATCTGATCTTTGACAAACCTGAGAGAAACAAGAAATGGGGAAAGGATTCCCTATTTAATAAATGGCGCTGGGAAAATTGGCTAGCCATAAGTAGAAAGCTGAAACTGGATCCTTTCCTTACTCCTTATACGAAGATTAATTCAAGATGGATTAGAGACTTAAATGTTAGACCTAATACCATAAAAACCCTAGAAGAAAACCTAGGTAGTACCATTCAGGACACAGGCATGGGCAAGGACTTCATGTCTAAAACACCAAAAGCAATGGCAGCAAAAGCCAAAATTGACAAATGGGATCTCATTAAACTAAAGAGCTTCTGCACAGCAAAAGAAACTACCATCAGAGTGAACAGGCAACCTACAGAATGGGAGAAAATTTTTGCAATCTACTCGTCTGACAAAGGGCTAATATCCAGAACCTACAAAGAACTCAAATAAATTTACAAGAAAAAAACAAACAACCCCATCAAAAAGTGGGCAAAGGATATGAGCAGACATTTCTCAAAAGAAGACATTCATACAGCCAACAGACACATGAAAAAATGCTCATCATCACTGGCCATCAGAGAAATGCAAATCAAAACCACAATGAGATACCATCTCACACCAGTTAGAATGGCAATCATTAAAAAGTCAGGAAACAACAGGTGCTGGAGAGGATGTGGAGAAATAGGAACACTTCTACACTGTTGGTGGGATTGCAAACTAGTTCAACCATTATGGAAAACAGTATGGCGATTCCTCAAGGAACTAGAACTATATGTACCATATGACCCAGCCATCCCATTACTGGGTATATAACCAAAGGATCATAAATCATGCAGCTATAAAGACACATGCACACGTATGTTTATTGTGGCACTATTCACAATAGCAAAGACTTGGAATCAACCCAAATGTCCATCAGTGACAGACTGGATTAAGAAAATGTGGCACATATACACCATGGAATACTATGCAGCCATAAAAAAGGATGAGTTTGCGTCCTTTGTAGGGACATGGATGCAGCTGGAAACCATCATTCTTAGCAAACTATCACAAGAACAGAAAATCAAACACCACATGTTCTCACTCATAGGTGGGAACTGAACAATGAGATCACTTGGACTCGGGAAGGGGAACATCACACACCGGGGCCTATCATGGAGAGGGGGGAGGGGGGAGGGATTGCATTGGGCGTTATACCTGATGTAAATGACGAGTTGATGGGTGCTGACGAGTTGATGGGTGCAGCACACCAACATGGCACAAGTATACATATGTAACAAACCTGCACGTTGTGCACATGTACCCTAGAACTTAAAGTATAATAATAATAATAATAATAATAATAAAAAGAAAAAAAAATCTGTAATGTTAACTCTAATTTCATTGTAGTCTCTTGTCTCTTAGTTCAATGTCATATTTTACCCAAAGTAGGTTAAAACATGCTGACTCCCTTACTCCCTTATTGAAAAACTTAGGAACCTTCAATCCTGCATCATTTCAAGTATTCCTTAGTCAGAAGAAGGATTTTGCACTCAAATTTGAACCCGACTCAGGTTGATCAGCAATAGTAAAAATAGACTGTGTTAAAAAAAACAATGCACAAAACACAGCTCTACAGTTGCTCATTCTTTCATTTTTTCAACAGGTATCTTATTTAGTAGAAATCTATTGTTCTGGAAGCTCTTAACGATGCACTGGGAATATAAAGAAGAAATAACATACTGTGTCTCTGTTCTCAAGAATGTCACAACAGTTTATGTTAGAAAACAAATTATACTGAATAAACAACAAGATTATAAAATCTAGGAGAAATGTGGTGTTCAGAGTTATCTAAACAGGTCACAAAAGTCACCACTGCATAACTGGAGTATCATTCTCTATGTTTTAAGCAAGATAATGTGCATTAATTGTCTTTGCTTGCCTAAGTCTCTCTACGACCTCAAGTAGCTCATTAGTCACTCCAAGTCTGTAGCAGATTCAGAGACTGTAATCTCTGGCACCATGGTGATTTCAGGAGTCCAATTTAGCTCATTCCCCAGAGAATGATTCATTTTTCATTTTCAGATGGTGAGATCATACTGCAACTTCCTAATAGCCCATGAGCAACTCAAGACTGTGTCTTGTGTCATACATTTCCCTATTCCTGGCACTTGTGGCTGTGCTCAGCATTGCAAGCATTCCCTAGCTCAACAATATCAACTGCCTGTCATTCCACCATGACAATATTATTTTCGTTCCCATTTCTCATTAAATTTTCCAGGGACAGGAGTCACACAATATATGACATAATATAATGGCATGGAATACAGGGGCAGTAACTGCAAACTGAAGACAAATTTCAGGTTAGAGAGTGTAAAAATGAAAGAAACGTACCCTTAGAGAGAAAATGGAAAAGTTCCAATGACAAATGCCCCACCTCTCATAGTTCTTTACTTCTAATTACACCATTATCACTCAAATACAGGTCACAGCAAAATTGGTAATGTTCGCCTGTTTGCATCACATACGTAGAACCAAGACTTTATGCCTCTCTACCAGGGAAACAAATTTCTTTCTCTCCCTGATACATAACTACATTGCTACACTTACTAATCCCATCCAGGTCCAAAATACACATCCTTCTCTTTGCAAATAGTTACTGTACTTTCTTTCATCATTTTTATTTCTTATTTTAAGAATGTTTCTATTTTCTCAGTTTTAGCATTTCTTGAGTCTTTGACAGCTGGGTCTCAGAGAGAGACCAGTTAGGAACTGGACAATTGTCTTAAGTAGGCTCTGGGTTTCCTGTACTTTTCTGTGCAGTGCCCGTACTGATTAAACTATGCCCTGCAGCTTTTCTTTTCACAGAGTTCATAGTGGTCATTTGAAATATGATGTGGCATTCAGAAAAATTACGCTTTCTCCTGTAGTTTCTGTGAATGTATTTTACACTGCAGCAATTGTCTTACATGGTATATAAGGATTGATTCAAAAATTTATCAACAATCTGAGACCCATAGATAAGAATTATAATGAAAATGTTAGTTGTTCTTTGTGTCACTACAAACAATAGACAAATCCTTATATGCAAGAAAACTCACTATGAGTTTTCCAAGTTCTCAGAAATATCTTAGTTCAATATTACAATTTCAGTCAATCTAAGGCTAAGGTTCTCCAAAGTTTAAATATGGCATTTTTTTCCTTTTAGAAGATCCCCATACATTTAATAGCCTAGTCATAAACATACTGTCCATGTAGGTGTCCTTTACTTTTGACTCCAGCTGTGAGAGAATCCTCAGGTTCCAGAGAGCAATAGTTCACCATGTGCTAAAGGACACCCTTTGCTACTCCTTTGGAATTCTTGACCTGCGTTATTTAGGTCTCTACATGTGGGCTAACAGTTGCATTCTTTATTGGCACCTAGGGGACCTGCCCTGGAAGCATTGCTCCCTGGGCTCAGTGGTGGCTGTGCCTGCAGGGGTCACTGCTAGCTGATAACTGACAATGGGCTTCGCTGCTACTGCCAGCAAGGGAATGAAAATGTAAATGGGTTCACAGGTCACTTTATGTCAAGTGGAAAATGAGTAATAGTTTTGTTCCTGTGGGCCAGAGAAAAGCATGCATCATTGATCCCTCAAGGATTAATTTCTCATGATCAATGTAATTGTCTAAAATAATAGTGGGGAAAAGCAATCATTCTAAATGCCAAGTCCAGAGAATGAGCGGGTGAGAGCCGCCCATTTAGAAAAGGAGAAAGAATTCGAAAGGAGTGGCAAAGGGTGTCCTTTAGCAGCACATGGTCAACTATTGCTCTCTGGAACCTGAGGATTCTCTCACAGCTGGAGTCAAAAGTAAAGGAGACCTACATGGACAGTATGTTTATGACTGGGCTATTAAATGTATGGGGATCATCTAAAAGGAAAAAAAAAAATACCATATTTGACTTTGGAGAACCTTAGCCTTAGATTGGCTGAAATTGCAATATTGAACTAAGACGTTTCTGAGACTTGGAAAACTCATGGCGAGTTTTCTTGCATGTAAGGATTTGTCTATTGTTTGTAGTGACACAAAGAACAACTAACATTTTCATTATAATTCTTACCTATGGGTCTCAGATTGTTGATAAATTTTTGAATAAATCCTTATATGCCTTGTATGACAACTGCTACAGTGTAAAATACATTCACAGAAATTGCAGGAGAAAGAGTAATTTTTCTGAATGCCGCATCATATTTCAAATGACCGCTATGAACTCTGTAAAAAGAAAAGCTGCAGGGCATAGTTTAATCAGTACGGGCACGGCACAGAAAAGTACAGGAAACCCAGAGCCTACTTAAGACAATTGTCCAGTTCCTAACTGGTCTCTCTCTGAGACCCAGCTGTCAAAGACTCATGAAATGCTAAAACTGAGAAAATAGAAACATTCTTAAAATAAGAAATAAAAATGATGAAAGAAAGTACAGTAACTATTTGCAAAGAGAAAGATGTCTATTTCGGACCTGGATGGGATTATTAAGTGTCGTAATGTAGTTATGTATCTGGGAGAGAAAGAAATTTATTTGGTTCCCCGGTAGGGAGGCGTAAGTTAGGAGAACTTTCCGTGCAAGTCAAGGAAAACCTAGGGCAAGGGGATGTGCTAGGAGGAAGGTGTGGTCTGCAAGACTGGCGAGAAGAGAAGGTGAGGGGCAGGAGAGTCGGATATCCAGGTGACATGAGAATATTTGCGAGTAGACAACCTGTGCCCCAGGGCCAAGGGGAAAAGAAATGCTACCTGTGACAGCCAAGTGTTGAAGCCCCTGCTCTTTTCTTATGTATCACAGCCTAGACACTCCTAGTCTAAAGTTGGAATCCCTAGGTCTGTCCAATAATTATGACTTTAACCTCGGCTTGACAATCTAAGTCCCATATTCTGTACATTTGACCTTATCCTTCTTGAAAACTTTGCTTTAGCTCAAGTATGCTGTTCCTATTTTACAATCAGCCCGGATATGTGATTCCAGTTCATATTCGTATTTTTTTTTTCGTGAGACTTGTTGCGATGCCCAGGCTGGAGTGCAGTGGTGCGATCTCGGCTCACTGCAACCTCTGCCTTTCGGGTTCATGTGAGTCTCCTGCCTCAGCCTCCTGAGTAGCTGGGATTATAGGCACCTGCCACCATGCCTGGGTAATTTTTGTATTTTCAGTAGAGACGGGGTTTCACCATATTGGCCAGGCTGGTCTCAAACTCCTGACCTCAAGTAATCCACACACCTCGGCCTCCCAAGTGCTGGAATTACAGGTGTGAGCCACTGCACCCAGCCTTCTTTCTTTTTTTTAAAAAAATAATTTTACAGTGTCATCTTCACTCTAGGTTGTGTATATGAGTTTGAGCAGAGTCATATCAATAAGATAAAGATCTGAGTCTTTTCTCACTATAGGTTATAAAAGTCATGATCCTAGGCTGGGTGCGGTGGCTCACTTTGGGAGGCCAAGGCGGGCAGATCACAAGGTCAGGAGTTCGAGACCAGCCTGGGGAAATCCTGTCTCTACTAAAAATACAAAAATTAGCCAGGCATGGTGGCAGGCACCTGTAGTCCCAGCTACTTGAGAGGCTAAGGCAGGAGAATTGCTTGAACCCGGGAGGCGGAGGATGCAGTGAGCTGAAATGGCGCCACAGCACTCCAGCCTGGACAACAGAACGAGACTCCATCTCAAAAAAAAAAAAAAAAAAAGGTAATGATCCTAATTCAAAGAGCTGTGGAAATCATGGGGAAAGACACACAGAATATGATAGAAAAGGCAATCTTATTAGTATTGAAAAATGATGGGAAGACGATTTCTAAATTTAAGCTTCAATTAAGAAGCCTAATGAAGAGAAACTCTTGTTTCAGTCATGCATTCAATTAATTTTAATTGAATACCTACTATGTGCCAGGCAACAGTATAAATATTGAGACTGTATGTGGTAGATTAAAATAGCTAAGTAAACTTGTAACTTAAAATACATAACAATGTGTTGTGAAGGAAAAAAAAGCATCAGCGTACTGTTTTTTAAAAAATGTCAGATGTGTAATTTTCTTCTGTGTTTGGTACATGATGTGTGAGAACAAAAGTATGTACTCAAACATACTCTTGTTCACTGCCTTCCTCCATCTGGATAGGTTCTATTTGCATTTCCCAAGGAAGATCAAATGTCATTTTCTAAATGAAGTGTTTTCTTCCCTATGTTGCATAAAGGCAGCTGCACCTTCCTGAGGTGCCATTCTCCTTTGGCACATGTTAGAGACCCAGTAAATGCTAACTTCTGGTCCCTCCCTAATTCTTCTCTAATTGTACCATGTAGTAGAAACCAAATGAATAGACAATTTCAAGAACATGTTAATACAGTGAAATTATATGCTATATTCTGGCTAGATTCCAATGGTCATGCCTCAGTATAAATTCTGTACATCTCAATCATTCCTGATAGTTTCGTTGATTTAGAATGATAAAGATGGTTTCATTTACCAAGAATTATCATTCTTGATAAACCCATGTGTATAAACTACTATACATGTGTATAACAATTTATACACATGGATTCTTGTACACCCATATAAATCCATTATTCTTTGTTAATTGTTCTAATTAATTTTTAATTTGTGGGTACATAGTAGGTGTATATTTTTACGGAGTACATGAGATGCTTTGATATGGGCATGCAATCTGAAACAAGCACAACATGGAGAATGGCCTTCAATTCTTTTTTAATGACTTTCAAAGGCTCTCAGTATTTCACTGTCTACCCCAAGATCGCCACTGTTTCTCTCACTCTCCTTTTCCCTGGCTACCTAAGCAATGAACTTTACCTTTTCATCTACGGCCTGGAAAACTTTAAAATAATTTGCACAATTACTCTACACTTTTGTATATGCTTGCAACATGTTTGTAAAACTTAATTGCATTTACTGTTTAGGGTACATTCTCACAGAGTGAAATGGAGACTAACATGGTCTATGTAACTTACACAGATGTACAGTTATATGCCACATAACGCTGCAGTCAAGGACAGACTGCATATATGTTGGTGATTTCATAGATTATAGGTGAGCTGAAAAATTTCTATCACCTGGTGAAGTCATAGCTATCCTAACATTTAAGGACAATACATTACCTTTTCTATATTTAGATATGCTTAGATATATAAATACTTCCATTGTGTTGCATTTACCTACAGTAATCACCACAGCAACATGCTGAAAATTTTTACAACCTAGGAAAAATAGGATGTACCATATAGCCTAGGTGTGTAGTGGGCTATGCCATCTAGGTCTGTGTAAGTACCCTCTGTGATATTCCTACTATGACAAAATTGCCTAATGACACATTTCTTGGAACATATCTCGGTTGTTAAGAAATACATGACTTTTCACTATGATGCTCACACAATGACAAATCTCCTAATGACGCAGTTCTCAAAATGTATCCCTGGCATTAAGTGACACACAACTGCACATGTTTTATTTTAATCTTTATCTCTTAATGGGAAAACAGTTAAACCCCCTTAAGTTTAATGTTCCTGTGAGATAATTCCCCCCCGCTATTCTTGTTTCGTTACTCTTCCAAATCAATGTATCCAGTGATCCCATTTACATTTACTCAAAACACAATAGTCTATTAAAACATTCATCCTGAATGTCAGCCATTTAGTTGCTTATAAGCAAGGAGATTTCTACTTCTTTATTTTTCAAGGGGATATTATACACAGAAGCCTAAATCCCTAAAGGAAAGTCCTGGAAATTGTCCTGAGTAGGAAATATCATACATTAAGTATTCATAACACTGTCTGTTTTCTGATCCCACACTCTTTTAATAGAGAGTATATTTAAAATTTTCCCTCTCTTTGCCAGCACAAGCAGGAAAAGGAGACAATTGCAAATTGCAATGTACAATTGGCTGCAAGCCCAGCTGAAATCCATTGTGGAAGATAGCACTTTTCCTTTCTTCTAAGGTAGACCTACAGGACATGCTCAGATTCAAGAGGAAAATTCAAGTGATAAAGTGAATAAAGAGGAGTAAACAAGATAATTGCAATAGTTAGAGAGGAGCAAATTGATGGCTTTTTTGAAAAAGGGCCTTGTAGATACTTATACAACCATTTTATATTACTATGGTCATACACTGCATAAACTCTAATGAAGGTCAGTGCAGATATCTCTGAAGGTTTCCTAACTGAATTGTTTACCTCTTCAACTTCATTTTTTTTATACCAAGGCTATACATAAAATAAAAACAAACAAATGGGAAAGTTAGAAAGCACTTTGGTTCTAAACCAACTTGTATTACAACTTTTCCTCTGCTAGAATTCTAATGATCTCCTTCATCTATTTCATTTTTAAAATCATTTGTGCTAGGATTGAATGTAAAAGCTGACTTGGAGGGGGAACATTATTAATGGAAAAATAGATCTATGCAAAATAAGAAGGGATAAAAATCCATCAGTCATGGCCAGTGTTCTATAAGATATGAATTATCAACCTACTGACTAGTGACTGTTTACTGAGGTAATTAATACATTTAATATTTTGCATTCGTGTTAACTGCCAGAGTCTAGGAGATGATGAATCTATCAAAATTATCTCTTACATTCTATACTGCACAAAATAAGCTGCTAATTTAAAAATCAAACAAAAATTACATATTCTATGCAGTACAATCATCATAATTTTCACAAATCTCTTCCAACTAAAATTAGAGTAGGAGTAATGCATTTTAAAATAATAATTGTAACATGCTCTTAAAAGAATTATTTCTAGGGTTATCTTAAAGTGTACACTTCTGTAATATCTTTGATAAACTTATCATGTTTAAAATTACCCTATTAATTTGAAACGATAAATTATACCATTTTCTGTTTACCTTACTGAGGCACACTGTACTCCTTATGGTGCAAGTAGCTCAAAATTTACATAAAAATAGTTTTCTGGTTAGAAAAGATTTTTGTTTCTAGTGTGCTTCTTTACTCCTATTAGCAGGGCAAATTAACTTTTTAAGAGACATTTGTGTGGCATATAAGTAGGTCTTTGTGCTAGGAAAAGGATAAACAGGTTTTAGAGGAAAAATCTTCCAACTACGGGGATAAACAGTCTTAAATCTCCTTGTATATGAGCAAGATGTAGCAAAAGAAGATGAATGTTATCAGCTACTAACAGCAAACGCTTGGCAACAATGCTGAATAATCAAGAGTTGCATCAGGCAGAGGTAGAAGAACGCAGTGAAGGCAATGATCACAGTGGAGACATGATTAATCTGTATTATAAGTTTTGCTCAAGTGGGTACCTAAATATATTTTGTCAGGGCAAAGAATTACTTCCACTATCCAATGCCAAATAAGGTTGTTTGACATGTCAGAAGAAGTGACAGGTCCAAACACAAACGAGAGTTTTTAAATATCTTTTTTGTTTTCCACTGCAAAAGGTTGTCATCTACTTCCTCTCTCTTTCTATTGATACTGGGGAGCTTTGCAAGGTTTAAGACAAAGGGTATATTACAAATCCGTGAAGAAATGTGGATTAATTGATAAATGTTTCTGGGACAATTGAATATATAAAGATAAAAAAGTAAAGCTAGACTTGGATTTCACATCACATACTAAAACAATTTGGGGTGAATTACAGTGATTTAAGTGACAGTTTAAAAGAAAGCATAAGAGAGTATAACATTTAAACGGAGAAATGTTTTTCTTGTGAGCAATAAAACACATATCAAAAAAGAAAGTACTGATCAATTAAAGAACTTTGCAAAAAAACCAAAAAGATATAGAAACAATGTGAAAAAGCACAGAATAGGGAAAAATATTTAAAAGTCCACCAGATCCATCAATTACAATATGAAGTTGTCTGCTTCAATAGTTGAAATCTTGCTGTCAAATTCCTGATTGATTAAACAATTCTCTTACAGAAGTAAGAATATTTATGTAAAGAAGTATGCTTTCCTTTGCTTTCTACATTATAGTTCATTGCTTCCTTCAGTGAACGGAAACCATATGCACAGACGCACAGACTTTTTTCATCAATGCATACTTTCCATGTTTAATGAGCCATTAGTGCAGCATTTCCATTACATTGATTGCATTCATTGTGCTCCAGCAAAGCATACATTTCAGAATGTAAAATGTATCCACTGTGTGTCCATTCAATGTTACCTTCTAATTTTAGAAAAAATAGTAGCAGTTACCCTTAATACTCTTTTATTAAACACTAGGAGAAACCACTGTGTGTTCGATTTTGAGTTAACACAATTTTATTTCAAAGGCATATAAATGCAAGAAATAAAATTTCAAAGCAAGAAATACGAATCCAAAACTTTTTCCTGTACAGAGTAATTTAAGAAAAACAAATGAAATAAGAGTTGGCTTTATCTGAAAATCTTAAAACACAGGTTATATGGTATCAAAGCAATAATAGTTGATTATATACAGCTATCAGCAAAAACTAGAAACAAGATATAGGTGTGCCCTACTGTCTTCAATTTACATTTCAATATTTATAACACTATGCTGGAACAGAATAAATACTTTTTATGTGATTATTATTTGCAATAGCTTATTTCCCTTTTTTTGGTATCTGGCAGTTAACTTTTCCATTGACAAGTTTCTGTTATATGATTATTATAATAACAAAATGCTGGAATTTGCTGGCTTTGTCTCAGGTACTCTACTAGACATGAGGAATAAAAAGATAAATGTGATGTCTCCATTTTCAACAAGTTCATAGTCATTTAGGGGCCAGTAAAATTAATAAACAAAGATTTTTGTTCAAAATGTAATTTAATGTTTGATTATATATGATGCACAAGGTATTGTTTTATGCTTGTTACCAATTTTGTAATTGGAATTCATTACAAACCTATATAGAAATTATTTTCCCTAGTTTCCAGAAAAGTAAAAATAGCATTTACTGAATCAATGACAAATGCAATAATCTATGTAAAACATCATGTCTTATTACTTTTTATTTGTATTACAATCTTCTGAGATAGTTTTTTTTATCATCATCTCGTTAAACATGAGAAAACTAGGCCGGGCGCGGTGGCTCAAGCCTGTAATCCCAGCACTTTGGGAGGCCGAGATGGGCGGATCACGAGGTCAGGAGATCGAGACCATCCTGGCTAACACGGTGAAACCTCGTCTCTACTAAAAATACAAAAACCTAGCCGGGCGAGGTGGCGGGCGCCTGTAGTCCCAGCTACTCCGGAGGCTGAGGCAGGAGAATGGCATAAACCCGGGAGGCGGAGCTTGCAGTGAGCTGAGATCCGGCCACTGCACTCCAGCCCGGGCAACAGAGCAAGACTCCGTCTCAAAAAAAAGAAAAAAAACATGAGAAAACTAGTTTAAACTACAAGTTGCAGAACAAGTGACATATACACTAAATGATATATATGTGACTCCTAAGTACACATACATTCTACTATGTTTTGGTAACTTTAATCCTTAAAATAGTATAGATTTTTTGCGATTGGTACTTCTTGAGCAGCAGAAATGCTTATAAGACCACTCATTATATGGCTTTTTTTCTCCATCACCTGCTATTGATTACTCAGATCTAAAATATCCTTGACTATCCATGATGTTTTATTCTACCCAGATATTGTCTTGCTGAAACCAACCTTGAGAGCTAGAAAATTCTATGGTCTGTTCATTTACTTCGAAGAATTCAACAGAAGTAATTTCATTCTCACCGAATATAATAATCTTAAGTCATCAACATAGATCAACCATCATCTCAGAGGACTGTCACTTACAAGAAACATGTGCTTGCATTTCCTTTAAATAGGTAGCCTGAAGATGAATATTTTTAGGTTCAGAAATTCCTATGATTCTGTCTATAAATAATTTGTACAAGCGGAATGAAAGTAAATCTACTGGACATCTTCTGTCTCTGTGATCTTATGTGCCCTTAGAAACTTAAGAAAAGTCCTCTCTTATTTCCTTGAGCCATGGTTTGTAGTTCTCTTTGAAGAGGTCCTTCACATTTCTTGTAATTTGTAGTCCTAGGAATTTTATTCTCTGTAGCAATTGTGAATGGGAGTTCACTCATGATTTGGCTCTGTTTGTCTATTACTGGTGTACAGGAATGCTTGTGAGTTTTGCACATTGATTTTGCATCCTGAGACTTTGCTGAAGTTGCTTATCAGCTTAAGGAGATTTGGGGCTGAGGTGACGGGGTTTCCTAAATATACAATCATATTATCTGCAAACAGAGACAATTTGACTTCCTCTCTTCCTTTCTGAATACCTTTAATTTCTTTCTTTTGCCTGATTGCCCTGGCCAAAACTTCCAATACTACATTGAATATGAGTAGTGAGAGAGGGCATTCTTGCCTTGTGCTGGTTTTCAAAGGGAATGTTTCCAACTTTTGCCCATTCAGTATGATATTGGCTGTGGGTTTATCATAAACAGCTCTTATTGTTTTGAGATACTTTCCGTCAATACTTATTGTATTGACAGTTTTTAGCATGAAGAGGTGTTAAATTTTGTCGAAGGCCTTTTCTGCATCTATTGAGATAATCATGTAGCTTTTGTCATTGGTTCTGTTTATGTGATGGATCATGTTTATTGATTTGTGTGTGTTGAACCAGCCTTGCATCCGAGGGATGAAGTCGACTTCATCATGGTGGATAAGTTTTTAATGTGCTACTGGATTCGGTTTGCCAGTATTTTATTGAGGATTTTTGCATCGATGTTCATCAGGGATATTGGCCTGAAATGTTCTTTTTGTTGTTGTGGTTGTGTTTCTGCCAGGTTTTGGTATAAGGATGATGTAAAAACATTCCATGCTCATGGATAGTAAGTATCAATGTCATGAAAATGGCCATACTGCCCAAAGTAACTTACAGACTAAATGCTATCCCTATCAAAGCTACCAATGACTTTCTTCACAGAATTATAAAAACTATTTTCAATTTTATGTGGAAACAAAAAAGAGTCCATATAATCAAGACAATCCAATGCAAAAAGAACAAAGCTGGAGGCATCACACTACCTGACTTCATACTATCTTACAAGGCTACAGTAACCAAAACAGCATGGTACTAGCACCAAAACAGACATACAGACCAATGGAACAGAACAGAGGCCTCAGTAATAATGCTGCACATCTACAACCATCAGATCTTTGACAAACCTGACAAAAACAAGCAATGGGGAAAGGATTCCCTATTTAACAAATGGTGTTGGGAAAATTAGCTGACCATATGCAGAAAACTGAAACTGGACCCCTTCCTTACAGCTTATAAAAAATTAACTCAAGATGGATTAAGGACTTAAATATAAGACCTAAAACCATAAAAACCCTAGATGAAAACCTAGGCAATACCATTCAGGACATAGACATGGGCAAACTCTTCATGACTAAAACACTAAAGGCAATGGCAACAAAAGCCAAAATTGACAAATGGGATCTAATTAAACTAAAGAGTTTCTGCACAGCAAAATAAACTACCATCAGAGTGAATAGGCAACCTACAGAATGGGAGAAAAATTTTGCAATCTATCCGTCTGACAAAGGGCTAATATCCAGAATCTACAAGCAACTTAAACAAATTTACAAGAAAAAATCAAACAACCCCATCAAAAAGTGGGTAAAGAATATGAACAGACACTTTCAAAAGCGGACATTTATGTGACCAATAAACATATGAAAAAAAGCTCATCGTCATTGGTCATTACAGAAATGCAAATCAAAACCCCAATGAGATACCATCTCATGCCAGTTAGAATGACGATCATTAAAAAGTCAGGAAACAATAGATGCTGGAGAGGGTGTGGAGAAATAGGAACTCTTTTACACTGTTGGTGGGACGTACATTAGTTCAACCATGTGGAAGACAGTGTGGCAATTCTTCAGGGATCTAGAACCAGAAATACCATTTGACCCAGCAATCCCATGACTGGGTATATACCCAAAGGATTATAAATCGTTCTACTGTAAAGACACATGCACAAGTCTGTTTATTGCAGCACTACTCACAATAGCAAAGATTTGGAACCAACACAGATGCCCATCAATGATAGACTGGATAAAGAAAATGTGGCGCATATACACCATGGAATACTATGCAGCCATAGAAAAGAATGAGTTCATGTCCTCTGCAGGGACATGGATGAAGCTGGAAACCATCATTCTCAGCAAACTAACACAAGAACAGAAAAGCAAACACCACATGTTCTCACTCATAAGTGGGAACTGAACAATGAGAACACACAGGCACAGAGAGGGCAACATCACACTCCGGGACCTGTTGGTGGGGTGGGGGCAAGGGGAGGGAGAGCATTAGAAGAAATACCTAATGTAGATGGCGGGTTGATGGGTTCAGCAAACCACTGTGGCATGTGTATATCTATGTAACAAACCTACACGCTCTGTACATGTATCTCAGAACTTAAAAGTATTATAAAAAAAAAAAAAAAGAAAAGAAAAGTAATTGTCTGCATAAAGAATGGCAAAATTAGGATTCCCAAGGATAGAAAGTTATTAACCATTTATCTTGAATTTTTATAAATATCTTTAAAGAAAGCCAGACCATCTACGTGTACCCTCAGATAATATAATTATTTCAGAAAGTTGTTAGATGCACATGTTTGCATATTAAGGCAATTATTTTTCTAATGGATTTAGGAAATCTGTATTTTGGGGCCTCTGATACCTAAGGCAAAAATCACTGTTGTTATTGCTTGTCTTGTTAATGCTTCCACGTTTCATCCTTGGAATCATATTAATCATTTCCTGACAGAAGAACACCAATTTTTGCTAAATTCTTCACATTAGTATTATTATGTCATTGTTTTCCTCATGTGCTTAGCAAGAATCAATTTACAGTTTAAAAGGACAAAAACAAAAGAAACCAAACCCACAGAGCTTTGTGCTCAGATCCTTCACCACGGCTCTGCACCACATCATGGACCTTGAACAGGGAGAAATGTTAAGAGTCCTGGATCAGGTCTGTAAGTGCCTCAACATCAAAGCAATGGAACCGTGAGAACATGCGCCTGTTCCCTTCTTTAAGGGACAAATTAGGAAAACGAGGCTTGAAGATCACAGTTTCAATTCAACAAACGCATTGTGATATGACTGAGAAAACAAAACAAGACATTTAGATTTCTTCGCAGAAATAATTATGATGAAATAATGCAAGGGTATTTGTACCCCACTTCCACTAGAACCATAGGAAATGTGTCTAAATTAACAGCTTGGAAAAGGGTGGTGACGGAAAAGTGACCTGGAGAAGAAAGACAGCTTTCAGATCAGAGTCAAAAACTCAGGACCATAGAGGTTTACAAAGCAATGTGGAGAAATCAGACGAGAGGTTGCGGCAAAAGCAAAGAACTATACAAATAGAATCTGAAGTACCAATATCGTTCAGAGACATCGGGGATAAGATCACTGAAGGAGCGTGATCTGAGGTCTGTTTCAGTGCTGGGGAAGTGCCCTGGGGCAGAAGCTTGCATGTATCTTGACAATTTCACTTATCCTATCTATCTAAATGTCACAATAAAAAATATTTGCCCATTGGCCGGGCGCGGTGGCTCAAGCCTGTAATCCCAGCACTTTGGGAGGCCGAGACGGGCGGATCACGAGGTCAGGAGATCAAGACCATTCCGGCTTACACGGTGAAACCCCGTCTCTACTAAAAACTACAAAAAACTAGCCGGGCGAGGTGGCGGGTGCCTGTAGTCCCAGCTACTTGGGAGGCTGAGGCAGGAGAATGGCCTGAACCCGGGAGGCAGAGCTTGCAGTGGGCCGAGATCCAGCCACTGCACTTCAGTCTGGGTGACAGAGCAAGACTCCGTCTCAAAAAAAAAAAAAAAAAAAAAAAAAAAAAATTGCCCATCTAGGCTTTATATATACTTTGATTGGCTTTCAAAATTGTTTTATCTTTCCTTCTATATATCTTGATATGCAAAGATGAACCTATTATGAAGAAAATGAAGCTTAAGCCTCTCACTTACACAGTCTGCTAAAGGCCCTGGGAGGAGCTCTTGCAGTGTGTTCTCATAGCAGGTATTTTCATAAAACTTGCAAAAGTAATATAGTTAAGGATGATTGGCTGTAACCATTGTATTATTCTTGCTTCCTCTCCATCACACTTCCCCTTATGCCTGGTAATGTTGAAATTGCTCCTCTGTCTACCTGCCAGTCTATACAGCATTGCAACGTGAATTACACAGTGGGAGGTTGCATAATGGTAGAAACAAGTCATACGAGGCCCAACATCTGTGCCTTGTGTTGTAAAGAAAAAAGCTTTGTAATGTACAACACCACAGGGTAGTTTGTGCAAGATGTTTCCAACAATCAGATGTATAAAATTGCAAGGAAAGTATTTAATTCAACACTTCACCCAAAGAGTTGTCTTCTATTTGATAATGTATCATATACAATTATATATTCAAAATTTATTGTTTTATTGAAGGAAATACATCTTATAAAGCACTTATATACTGTAATGTGAACATATGTTTTGGAATGTTTGATTTAAATATAATTGAGAAGTTCAAACTCCTGACTAGGACCTAAATGAAGGCTATTTTCTTTTTGTCAGACTAACATTAATTTATAAAAGTATAGAGAAAATATTTAGATGGAAAATTAATAGAACATGACACAATAAATAAAGATAAGCAATAAAATTAATAGAAATTATTTTAACATTGAGAACAAATTATAACAAAAAATATCGCAAAATTATCTTCCATCACAAACAATTTTCTGTCAAAAATAATTTTTCTGTCTTTATTTTAGGCTTTGCAGGTGACATGGTCTGTGTCACCACTATCAAACTCCAGAATCATAGGAGAAAATATCACATGCAATATGCGAAGAAATTCACATAAAAAATTTGGCCCTTGTTTTAAATAATACTAAAACAAGGGATTTATTAAGAGAAAAAGATAAATAGCAAACAGAATAGGCGGTTGACTTTTTTTGATAATCCAAGTAGACTATTATATGAACTTCTTCATTCAAATGTACTTTTTGCTCATTTGACAAACTACATTAACATCAACAAAGGTAACATAAAACTTTTCATATGTTACTATAAGGAGAGAAAAATTTGTTACAAACTTTAAAAAGCATTTAAAATTAAGGGCTACATCAAATATTATAAATCTTGAAATGTTGTTGTTGCTGAAACGAATTCTACCTTTGTCATTCATGCTGCAGTGCAGTGGCACCATCATAGCTCACTGTAGTCTCGAAGTAATGGGTTCAAATGATCCTCCCACCTCAGTCTCCTGAGTAGCTGGGACTACAGGCATCCCACCAGGTCCAGTAAATTTTATTTTATTTTTTTGTAGCAACAGAGTTTTGCTATGTTGCCCAGCTTGATCTCAAACTCCTGACCTCAAGCAATCCTCCTGCCTCAGCCTCCCAACGTGTTGGAATTACAGGCATGAGCTACCATGCCAGTCTTTGAAATATTTTGAAGTATATATATATGTGTGTGTGTGTGTGTATATAGTTATCTATATACACATATATAGTCTCTATATATAGGTATCTATAGATACACATATGTAGTATCTATCTATATATAGGAATCTATATATACATATATAGTATCTATATATAGTATCTATATACATTTAGTGTCTATATAGTATCTATATATAGTAGCTATATAGTATCTATATATAGTATGTATATATGGTAGCCATATAGTGTATATATAGTGTATATATACTCTATGTAGTATATATACTATATATACACATATATAGAAAGATATATATGTGCATATATATATATAGAGAGAGAGAGAGAGAGAAAAGGAAGTTGATAGGGGTGTTCACAAAGCTGTCAACTATCCTAAACATTTACAAATTTATATGACATTGCTAATGACAACTTGAGAGCCTAGAGAAAAAATTTTTAAAAATGGCAACTCAAAGTGTACACCACCACTTTAGCAGAATGACCAAACTATTTGTTTTTCTACATTGGTATTTTTAGTCAAGTGCGATGGCAGGTACCCATAATCCCAGATACTCAGGAGCCTGAGCCAGGAGAACTGCTTGTACCTGGGAGGTGGAAGTTGCAGGGAGCTGAGGTCACATCACTGCACTCCAGCCTGGGCAACAAGAGTGAAACTCCGTCTCAAATAAACACGTTAATTAATTACTTCATATTTTTATTGCAAATCATTGTCATAAGAAATGACAATGAAAGAAGATGCAGTCTAAAACTACAGGAACAAAAATATTTATAAAGATGCTTTTTTGCAGGGATTTTGTGAATGCTTGTATTTGTTCTTTTTAAATTATCAATTTTAAATAATGATTTTTTTTTCTAATCTAATATTAGGTAAGTGCAAAAGTAATTTCAGTTTTTGCATTGTTGGAACCAGCAGGATGTAGAAAATGCTTTCCAAGAATTCATCAAATCCTGAAGCGTGGCTTTTTACGCTACCGGAATAAACAAACTTACTTCTCCTTGGCCATAATGTGTTGATTGTAATGGTTCCTATTTTAATTAATAAAGATGTGTTTGAGCCTAGTTATAAATGACTTTAAATCCACAGACTGAAATTGTAATTACTTCTGCCCAACCTTTTACCTTTAAAGCTCATTATCTATTGCAATTTCAAATATTTTTTTCTAATAGCCAGTACTCCAAATTAAGCTTCCCCAACACCTAAGAATGTTATTAAAGCTCAATAATCAAATTTATGTTTTGGATACTTTATTTGAAATGAAGATTTTTTACTTCATATTGCCTCTGTTCCATCAGTCCTAGAACTACAAATACCTAAGGACCGTTTTATTAAAATAGGTCATGAAAATATATTTATATAAATAATATAACAAAAACAATGAACTTTATATTTCTATGCTTTTAAAAATCACAGACAGGGAAGAGGAAATAGTAAAAGCTTTTCTGAGGTTTCCTTAGTCTGGTAGAATTCAGACTCAAGCAGTCAGATATTTTCTGATTCTACAGGGGAATAAAAAGTGGATTTGAAGGAAAAAGAGAGAGAGAGAGAAAAGGAAGGAAGGAAGGAAGGAAGGAAGGAAGGAAGGAAGGAAGGAAGGAAGGAAGGAAGGAAGGAAGGAAGGAAGGAAGGAAAGGAGGGAGGGAGGGAGGGAGGGAGGGAGGGAGGGACTCCTTTTCCATTTCTTTTTAAACTTACTGGTAGAAAACCCACCAAAGGTCTCTCTTTGGCCCCAACTTTCCCTCTTCTAAATTGGAGAAGGTGGGCCATGGTGGCAATCTAGGCAGGAAGAGGTCTTAGCACAACAGCAAAGTCGTTTTAGTGTTGTAGTGATTGTTCAAATATAAAGAGACAAAGAAAATGATTCTTGTACTCTTTGTGGATATGGTGGGGGCTTGGGGGATGTAAAATGAGATACAAAATAAAATTTTCTTTACATTTTCTTACATTTCCAACATGGATTTTAAGAAGAGCAGCAACATTATTATTAATAGTATGGAACTGATGGCAGTAAATTGTAGAAAGCCCTTCGAGACAAGAACCAGTCAACATGAGTCTGATTCTAGTGCCCAAGCCAAGTATCTTTCCGAATTCTACGAAAAGACAAAGGGATGGGTGGATTAAGTGATACGCCAACCAAGCCTGGGCAAAGAACAACTTTTTTTCAATTAAGATGCTTCCCAATCCCTCAAAATAGCTGTTGCTGCTGTGCCTTTTTCCTCCTCCCCTTCTCCTCTCTCTTCTTCTTTTCTGTTTTCCATTTCTGTTATGATTTGATTCAAGATTTGATTAACCATAAATACTTAAACACCAGTATTGTAAATAATTTGTCCTGGTGCAGAAATGGACATTCCTGGGTTGAGACAGAAAAATGTGCCTCAGAATCTCTTACAAAAATCAAGCTGAAACACCACTTATTTCTATTTAACCATAGCAAAGTCACACAAGTTTACATCAGAACATAAAACATGGCGGTGCCTGCTAGAGGAGATGCTTCCAGCTAAGCAGTGATGCAGACGTTAGATAAAGGGTGCAGACGATAACAAGTACAGACAAGATTGTTTTTACACATGCAGTCTGATGCCCACTGCAATGATCACCATGAGAAATAAAACCTAGAGGCATTTTTCAAATGTCAGTGAGATTATACAGAATGCTTTATCTGTTTATTATCACATGCATTGAGTATTTTAATAGTAACAGGTGTTCACAGAAGAAAAATATAAAAAGAAATGCCAACAGAAAAGACAGAATATAAATCATTCAAAACCCCACTACCTTGAGATAACTACCATTAAGTTGCTATGCATAGCCTTAAGATTTTTCTTTCTTTCCTTTTTTTTTTTTTTTTCTTTTTTTTCTAATGGAGTCTCGCACTGTCATCCAGGCGGGAGTGCAGTGGTGCAATCTCGGCTCACTGCAAGCTCTGCCTCCCGGGTTCACGCCATTCTCCTGCCTCAGCCTCCCGAGTGGACTACAGGTGCCCATCACCACGCCCGGCTAATTTTTATAGTTTAGTAGAGACGGGGTTTCACCATGTTAGCCAGGATGGTCTCGATCTCATGAGCTCGTGATCCGCCCGCCTCGGCCTCCCAAAGTGCTGGGATTACAGGTGTGAGCCACCGCACCCAGCCAGCCTTAAGATTTTTCTATGCATATGTATATCTACATTAACACTCTTGGAAGTTTAGGAATGTCATTGGTGTTGCTTCGTATTTTACCTTCTCCACTTAACATTATTCCGTTATGCATATTTTCTAATTTATTATCATATTCATAACTACAGTTGGTTGTTTCATGAAAATTAAACATAACACAGAATTAAGATTTAATATACCATACACAACACATTATTAATGTGCTTGGTAACTGTAAAATTAAAAAAGAAAATCTACAGTTGACCCTTGAACAACATGGGTTTGAACTTCACAGGTCTATTATACGTGGATTTTTTTTTAAATAAGTGTATTGAAAAATCATTGGAGATTTGCAACAATTCAAAAAAAAATAACTGCAGATGAATCTCTTAGCCTAGAAATATAGAAAATTAAGAAAAAAATAGCCATGTCAGGAACATATAAAATATATGTAGATACTAGTCTATTTTATAATTTACTACCATAAATGATACACAAATCCAGTATGAAAAGTTCAAATTTATCAAAACTGATGCACAGAAACGCAGACCGTATATGGTACCAGTTGCAGCTGAGAGAAATATATACAAAAGTAAAGACGCAGTATTAAATCATCACTATAAAATTAACTGTAGTACAAATTAAACTAAAGTAATAACTTTATAGTTACTGCCATTGCAGTGAGCTGGTGGTGCCAGTATCCTCTTAAAACGCTGTGTTATGCTCATCATCTTCATGTAAGCAGTTTATCTCTCCAGTAAATTGAGTATTGAGGTACAAAGTAATTTCTCTCAGTTCTCCTGTAGTTTTTATCATTTTTAGTGCAATACTGTAAATCTTGAATGACACCACAGGACCCACACAAAGTGCCACTAGTGATGCTGGAAGTGCTCCCAAGAAGCAGAGAAAAGTCATGACATTACCAGTAAAAGCTGAATGGCATGATATGTGCCATAGATGGAAGTCTGCAGCTGCAGTTGCTACTACTTCAGACCAATGATTCACCTTGTAAACAGATGATGTAAACTTATAGTATTGATAAATACAGTACAGGACTATAAATGTATTTTCTCTCTTTTTCTGTTTGTTTGTTGGAGACAGAATCTTACTCTGTCACCCAGGCTGGAGTGCAGTGGCGTGATCTCGACTCACTGCAACCTCTGCCTCCCAGGTGCAAGTGATTCTCTTGCCTCAGCCTCGCTAGTAGCTAGGATTCCAGGTGCATGCCACCACACCTGCCTAATTTTTGTATTTTTAGTAGAGACAGGATTTCGCCACTTTGGCCAGGCTGGTCTCGACTTCCTGACCTCAGGCGATCCACCTGCCTCAGCCTTATTTTCTCTTTCTTATGAGTTTCTTAATACCATTTTCCTTTCTCTTTAAAGTAAGAATACAGTATATAATACATAAACATAAAATATGTGTTAATCGACTATATTACAAGTAAGGCTTATGGTCAACAATAGGCTATAATGTTTTTGAGGAGCCAAAAGTTACATATGGGTTTTTCACTGCATGATGGAGGGTCTGTGCCCCTAATTCTCACATTGTTCAAGGGTTAATTGTACACTGTGTTTTATTTTACAGTTTTAAGCCAACATGTAAAAATGAACACTGTTTCTAAATTTTTACTGTCACAAATTATGTTGTAATAGAAAAATGTCAATGTCTTTAAGAGCTATTCCCAATTATTTATAATAATAGGTGGAATAATAAGGTCACAGTGTAAGCCTATTTTATTGTTGACACAGGCAACATTCAACATTGATATTTTGGAAAGATTATAACAATTAACACTGGCATTGGCAGTTCTCCAAAACACACTAACATAGGCATTATACATAAATTTTATACTCAGTCAATAGGTAATTGTGGTAATTCATTTATAATCCTTCTCACTGATAGGTTGAACATGCATTCCTTTTCACTGACCACTCCTATGTCTTTTTGGTAAGTTATCCTTGCATTTACATTGTCCTTTTCCTCCCACTGTAGTGTTGGCCTTTTTATTTTAATTTATGCAAGTTTTTTGATTTTAATATTAACTGACGTATAGCTTGTCATAACAGTTACAATCATTTTGAAATATTTTCTGTTTTTCAATCACATTCTTGTAATAGTCCTTTTACTTCACTCCTTTTTTCCAATCTCCTTTCATTCTCCCAAGTATTACATATTTCAATAACTGTAATGTCATTTATTTGAATTTGATGAGAGCCTTCACATATCTTATTATCTCTGCTGAGGGAGAGTAAGTGAGTAAAGTTGATTTTTCTTTTTTGTCCCAGGATATATAAATCTGTTCATCTAGCCCACTGTTTCACTGATAGTGTAGTTATGTAGAGAATTTTACATCAGTATTTTGTCTTCACAGAATTTTGAAGGTATTTTTCCATTCCACGCCAATGTGCATAAGAATTATGAGACAACATCAAAAAAGCAACTATATGAGTTATAGAAGCTAAATAAGGGAAAGAGAAATATAAAAATAATAGAAAGCACATTTAAAGAAATACTGGAAGAAAAATTTCCAAACTCAGGGAAAGATAAAAATATCCAGGTACAGGATGGTCAAAATTCCCAGTCAGATTCTATACAAATAAGAATACCCCAAGACATATTAAAATCAAACTATCAAAAATTGAAGACAAAGAGAGAATTCTGAAAACAGCAAGACTAAAGCAGCAAATAACATATAAGGAAGTTCCAATATACCCAGCAGGAGACATTCTCAGCAGAAACCTTACAGTCCAGAAAAGATTTGGATAATAAATCCAACATGCTGAAGAGAAAAAAAAAAAATCTGGGTACAAGAGTGGTGTACCCAGGAAAACTGTTCTTCAGAAATAAAAGAGAGACAAATACTTTTCCAGACAAACAAAGCTGAGGGAACTCATCACCACCAAACCTGTGCTATAAGAAATGATAAAGAGGGTTCTACGAATTGAAAGAACAAGACGCTAAGATTAACACAAAAACATCTGAAAGGACTCACTGGTAAGAGAAAATACAAAGTAAAGTTCAGAATATCCTCATACTATAATGGTGGTGTGTAAATCACACATATCGTTAGTATGAAGGTTAAAAGACAAAACTATTAAATTACTAATCACTACAGTAATTTGTTAAGGATTATCCAATCTAAGATGATAAAACTTGTGACATCAAAAATTGAAATGTAGAGGGGAAGTAGAGTGAAAGTGTAGAGTTGCTTTTTTATGATCAAAGATAAGTTGCTTTTGCTTCAAATATCCTGTTATAACTGTAAGATGACTTTTGCAAGCTTCATGATAATCACAAAGCAAGTAACTTTGATACACTAAAAATAAAAAGCAACAAAATAAATGTACCACTAGAGAAAATCACCACAAAGAAGACAGTAAGAGAAGAAGATAGAATCTTCAAAACAACTAGGAAACAATGAATCATATAGTGGAGTAAGTCCTTACCTGTCAATAATTACTTTGGATGTAAATTAAATTATCCAACCAAAAGATAAGAAGGGGCTGAATGGTTTAAAAATATAGGATCTAACTATAGTATAGAAATGGAAAAAGATGTCTCATGCAAATAGAAACCTTAAAAAAGAGCAATACAAAAATTAGCCAGTCGTGGTGGCGGGCGCCTGTAGTCCCAGCTTCTCGGGAAGCTGAGGCAGGAGAATGGCGTGAACTCCGGAGGCGGAGCTCGCAGTGAGCCAAGATCGCGCCACCTGCACTCCAGCCTGGGCTACAGAGAAAGACTCCGTCAAAAAAAAAAAAAAAAAAAAAAAAAAAAAAAAAAAAAGAGCAAGAACAGCTACAATTAAACCAGATAAAATACAATTTAATTCAAAAGCTGTAAAAAGAGACAAAGATGATAATTATATAATTACAAAGGGGTCCATTTAGCCAGATAATATAACAACACACACACTCTCTCTCTGTCTCTCTCTCTATATATAGCAACTGTATATATATATAGAGAGAGAGAGTAGTGTGTGTGTGTGTGTGTGTATATATATTTACTACACTAATGTGTAGTCACAATCTCTGTGGAGCTTAAATTCAATTTCAACCCAGTTTGGCCAACAAGGTATCATAAGAATGGCTTCTTATCACTGCATCTGTAATACGGTAATACACACACACATGCAAACACATAATTTAATAAGACTTTCCACACTCCACCTTTAACACTCTGTTAAAAAAAAAATAAGGAGCCAGGTGTGGTGGCTCACGCCTGTAATCCCAGCACTTTAGGAGGCTGACGCAGGCAGATGACGAGGTCGGGAGATCAAGATCATCCTGGACAACATGGTGAAACCCCGTCTCTACTAAAATACAAACAATTAGCCAGACATGGTGGCAGACACCTGTAATCCCAGCTACTCAGGAGGCTGAGGCAGGAGAATCACTTGAACTCGGAAGGTGGAGGTTGCAGTGAGCTCAAATCATGTCACGGCACTCCAGCCTGATGACAGAGCAAGACCCCATCTCAAAAAATAAATAAATAGATAAATAAAAATTAAAAAATAAAAGAAAGGGACCAAAATATGACACGAGAATGTTTTTCATGACAACAATGAAATATTAAATTTTTAAAAATATAGGCAGTACAGAGGTAAAATTCTAATCATATGGCAATAAGTTCTGCTACTCCTTTCATGCTTTCTCAATTGTCAGTTGTGCCAAAACACACTTTTCCGTAGTGTAAACCAGATCTCAGGGTTAGTTTAGCAATGTGTTCAAGTCTGCTGTAAGCATTAGTCCGGTGAGACTTCAGCAAGCCGACACTATTCAAAGCAGTCAAAAATAAAATGTAAAAAAACTGAAAAAAAGTCTCGTGTGTGCTAAGTTAAGAAAGAAATTCAAATATTGAAAAATATAACCTTTAATGCATTTTGTCTTCCCTTACATTTCCATTTTATTGCTTTAGTTTTTTTGTAGGGGCTAAAACCACTAAGTCTTTGCTCAAAAGGAAACGTTTTTGTCTACTAAGTCTAGTTTCTATAACCGTAAACTTGTGATGTTCTTGAGACACTGAGCCCTATCTATTACAGGCAAATTAAAAAGCTGAGGGGTTAAGAATGAAGTATAAGGAAGAAAAAGAGTGTCAAGAAATCAAAAAATTTCTTCTTCTCTTGGGAACGGTAAAATCCTGAAAGGTAAATGGCAATCACATTCCCACAGCTATTACAGTGCTTCTGAATAGATAATCATTTCAAACCATTTATTTTGCTGGAAAAGATATTTCAGAGAAGGAAGTAAAAATAAAAAAACCCCGAAGTTTTAACATCGCCTTCATTTATGTATTGCTCACAAATGGATGAGAGGCAATTTTGAATTTACTGTAGGCACATTTGCTATACTGAATTCTTTTTCTGCTAGTTATAGAGGTGGACAAATGGATGAGAAATAGATTCCCCAAGTGGAAAACGAGCCACACAGAAGAATTCAAAACAAACTCCTATTGTGAGTTGCTGAACTATACTACAGAGCAAGAAACAACATTGTAGACTGCTGCTTGCTTAGAGCTACTAATGCTGTTTTATGTAGAAGAAAACATGCATTTTTTCTCATTTGGGGGTAGACTTATAGTTTATCATGTGTTTCTTCTTTGGTCAATACTTAGCATTTGCTAAGTTTTCTATTTTTTCCTGGGTTGGCAGTGATAAATATTTTTCTTCCTAGATACATTTTGAATTTATATTTTCTTGTAAATGTCAGGTTTCCATTTGTCCTAAAGTAAAGGCTAGCCTGGACTGGCAATGTCTTTCTGCACTAAAACTTAGATAGAAGGATGATGAATTTGTAAATTCACTTTCAATAATCACTCAGTTCGTCAGGATTGTGAGATTTCTGGGACTACCAATATCTAATGCTTGGCTTGGTATACAGTAAACTCAATAAATACTTGTTGAATGATGAATAAGGCAATAGATTTGAGCACATAAAATAAAAATGAATTACATAATTGTTTGTCCCTTGAGAAGCTGATGGACTAATAAGGAATATACACAATAATAAGAATAGCAAGACATTTCAAAAACGCTTTAGAATATTTTAATGAAATATTTTTACATGGAGATCAGAATAAAATTATAAACGTAATACCCTAAACAGAATCAAACATTTAAATTAATACATGATCTAGCATTAATGAGAAATGATTCATTATAACATGGAGATGGAGTGGAGGGATTTGTTTTTGCAGTGATGCCATTCTTAGAAGCACAATACAATATACAAAAGAAGTAGTTTTATATATAATATATATACACACACATACAAGTATACACATATATGTATATATGTATATATATTATATATAAAACTACTTGTACTACTTATATATTATATATATAAACATATATATATATACACACATAAAGTGTTGTATCTATACTTATCTGTGGATTGTAAAAGAAAATAAAATTTCAGGACCCTCTTTATTTATTATGCTAAGGGGAAAGTTAAGCTTCGGAGATGAGTCACATAGCATGTGTGCAAGTTCTGCTTCTTAGATTATAGATTTACTCTCTTCTTCATTGTTCTTGGTCTGTAAATGACTAGGGGAGACTAGAGATCAGACATCTTACCCCTTCAATTCACTGATCTTTGTTATAGATTAACTATGTCCTTTATTGTCATGTACCCAACTCAGACCACATGGTGCAAAAGACCTCATGATTGTTACATCTTCAGGGTGGAATGTTAAATGTACCCTTCCAGAAAGAAAACTACAGTCTCAACTAATCAGGTCATTGTAAATATGCATCCAGCCTTGTATAGAAAGATGTTGAAATTCTTTTTAGTTTCCTTAAACTTTATCTCTATAAACAACCCTAAGCTTCTACCTTCGGAACACTGATTTCTAGTCCTTGGAACCCGTGTTTCCCACGTGGCTGTCTTCAAACTTTGTGCTTGAATAAACTCTCTTTAAACTAGATTCTAACCCTTTGTTATTATTTTAGGTTGACATTATTTATAATTACAACATATTCAACACCATCTCTCTTATATGTGCATTTTTTTAAATAAAATTAAAGTAAGACCAAGAGCCAATGGAAGTTTCTAGGGCAGGTGCCATGTACTTTACTACCAACGTTTGCAGCCTTGTCCCAGTCACTTTTTATAAATCAAAATAAATCACATAATTTCAGGCAAGTGCAGCTATGAGAAAAGCACTACCCATAACAAGGTTTCCTCTTCTTAATAGAAACAAAGAAATCCTGGAGTTAACTCTTGTGAGAACAACTTAAACTTTAAAATATTCATATATTGAAAGTATACAAGTATTAACAGTTGGTTTTCACTTTTTTTTTTTTTTTTTTTTTTTTTGAGACAGAGTCTCACTCTGTCGCCCAGGCTGGAGTACAGTGGCGTGATCCAGCTCACTGCAACCTCCACCTCCTGGGACTACAAGCGCCCGCCACCACACCCGGCTAATTTTTTCTAATTTTTTAGTAGAGACAGGGTTTCACCATGTTAGCCAGGATGGTCTCAATCTCCTGACCTCGTGATCCGCCTGCCTCGGCCTCCCAAAGTGCTGAGGTTACAGGCGTGAGCCATCACGCCTGTCCAGTTTTCACGTTTTAAATCCCTTGATATGAGAACATACTTTGGGGTATTCCTAAACACTGTTTTTAAAGAAATTAAATGAAGCTTTTATCGATCTTACAAAACTGCCAAAACCAACCTAGAACTGATGTTCATCAACACATTTTATTTTATTTTAAATTTAAAGGAGTTTAATGAAGCAATGAAAGATTCGTGAACCAGGAAGCCTCCAGAATCACAACAGGTTTACAGGGACTCCAGTACTGTCACATGGTGGAAGAAGATTTCCAGACACAAAAAGGGAAGTGACCTACAGAAATGGGAAGTGAGGAATGGAAACAACTGGATTGGTTACAGATCACTGTTTATCCTCTTTGAACAAAGTTTGAACACTCAGTAGTCTATGAGTGGTTGAAGTGGCTGCTGAGATTCGCCAAGACTCAGATATTGTTGCAATCCCATACTTCTAAGTTAGGTTTTCAATCTTGTCTGCCTATTAAGTTAGGTTATGGTTCATCCCCGAGGACTCAAATATAGAAGTAAAGAGTCCTTCTTAGGCCATAGTTAGTTCACTTTAACAATTCCCCCCTTTGGGTCATTTCCTCAATTTTGAGAGATTAACCAAAACTTTAGTCATTGATGTCACTATCATCATAGTAAATGTACTTATTTGGTGTTGAAAAGCACTGGAAAAACAGTAGAACAGTGGGTTTTGCAAGGTGGGAATGAAGACTGAGTAGAGGGTAGCTCCTTATACTGAAACGTCCCGTTTGCAGGAGAAAAACAAAACCTTCTCTGTTCTAGGATCTATGTGTTTCCCTAAAGTCTTAGTTTGATTATGTCACATTTAGCATAAGTGACTCCATTTTTGTGCAGTTTGGTCTGTTGGTGCCTAGTACATGAGCTCAGTCCAAACAATAGCCTCCCATAATTTTGTTTAAAACATTCCCCCTCTTTGGTCAGGCTCTCACTTAGGTGAGAGTGTGACCAAAACTTAGGACTTTAGTGCTACTCTCAGTTACCATCACTTTGGGATTCTGGTCTTAGCACCTCATTCATAGGTTATGGTTTCCTCGTGGTTGCATATTTCTTTCAGCTCTTGTCATTCCTATTGAAGAGAGACTACTTGACATTCTGGAGATGTCTGAATGCAAACATTTAAAACTTTTGAGAGAATACAGCACACTGGGGAAACTTCTATTATGACTATCGGGAGGATAACACCAAGAATTGAAAGTATGGTCCCTACCAGAGTCTCCATAAACCAAACCACTTAAAATCAAACAGATCAAAGAATGAGCTAAAGAGTTTACTCGCCTGATTAAGTGGTCTTCTCCTTAGTCCCCTACAACTGAGTATCTGTAATACCCGATGCTTTCTCCACAGGACATAAGTGCCAGCAGCTGCACAGATACTTCTGTTTAGCCAGTCAGTAATCTAGAGCAATTCGATTATTTAGCATAACTTTCACAAGAGAATTTAAAGTCTGTTGTGTAATTATAGCCTTTACAGTAGAGTTTACTATAGAGTCTTCATGAGGATGCATTTCTAATCATTGCTTCTTTTACTCCAAACCAAGGAGAAAGGACCTAACAAATGACACACTTCTAGAAGAGTGAAGGCCTCCTGGCAATGTTCTCTTTAACCCATGGTGTGGGTTAAAAGGAGTGAACCAATGTTCTGTTTCTGACTGATTATGAGGCAACATATGTACCATTTAAGTTTCTCACCTACATTGGGCTTTCATCTTGTATCTATCAAAGTATAAGGTTATCTATGTATAACGCTGGCTGCAAAATCCTTCACAAGTAAAAGTATACCCAGCAAGTGCACACAGAAAACCTCTTTTCATTTCTATTGCTCAGAGAGACCTAAACAAAGGAATACATTACTCAAAGATAAGAGTCTCAAGACAGTAGAGAAGTCTTGATTCATGATTTTGGGAAAAGCTGTTCACATCAAGGATGCCGTCTTCTTCTGAGGAGAAACTTCCCTGATTAGTTTTACCTTAAACATTCCAGTGAGCGCACACTTACAAGAATGTGGAGGAACCCTTCTCAGTTGTGAAACTATGAACATAAGGTCATGAACACATTTTAAATCAAAAGTTTCTTAAAGGTTTCATCATCAATGTTACAATAGCAAATGAACTATTTAGTCTACAGATTCCTATAAACTTTTCTCTGAGTTTGTCAAATTCCAGGAAGACAGTGATCATAAAGGGTCATGGTCACTGTTTACATGGCATTTGTTTCATCCAAAGCACTGTGATCTCTGATATCACAGTGTCTATCCTTATCCAACAAGAGGCAGAGCCTGGAAATAATTGATTATATATTTAATATAAGTCCCCTCTTCCCAGCACTGAACTTGACTTGGTCATGAGTCAGAGAAAATAAATGCCTGCCACTGGGGAGCTTAAAATAGTATAAAAATAGCATTGTCCATTTTTCTTTTCTTTTCAAAATTATAAATGTGAATATATGTCCATTGTTGAACATTTGAATTGAACAAATTTTATTATTAAAATAACCTATGAACACATCACCCAGAACGATCAACATTAAAATTTTGCTATAGAAACATGTCCATATCCACAGTGCTTAGAAAATTACATAAATAAATTTTAGCAAGACTGTTTAGAGAAATGTTAGTAAGTAAAGAGGAACTTAAATGCTAATTACAGGGATTTTATTACAAAATTTATGGCAAAACAATACAGTTGAATACTATTCACCCATTAGAAATTGTGGACACTTGCATACATTTTATTTACACTGGTCATTGTTTTACAAAGCATCTATGACTTTTGCTTAGCCTCCCATAATCAGGACAATGACAAAGAGAAGTCCCAGGAGTAACCAGCCCAGACAGTGAAGAGTCCAGGTGGAAACAGGAGGATGGAGGACTACAGGAGGCATATTTTATAAGGAAAATTATATGTATATATATACACACACTATATATAATTCTCTCTATATATATATACACACACACATATATATATAACTATATATACATATATATGCACATACACTCTGTCTCTCTAGATATATATAAAGAGATATAGATATGTACTGATTATTCCATTTACATCTGTGAAATTCTCTGAAAAAAGTGCTCAAGACATACACATATATACATATACACACACATATAGAGAGATGGAGAGAGAGAGTGAACTGATGACTTAGTTGATAAATTTGATTATTCTGAAAGAGACTTAAACTTTGTTGACAAGTTTGGGAACAAATTAAAAATAGTTACTAAATAGAAAACTAAACAAATAAAAAATAAGATAAATATTAATTCCAGGAAGAAAACAATATTTTTATAAAGAAAGTGTAACGATTCTCAAACCATGTGGGTCAGATGTAAAAAAAAAAAAAAAATTGTCAAATTCACAAATTACAAACATTTGACATATTTAAATGTTTTGTGGAAAGAGCATATCAAAGGAAGCCAGGGAAAAAATATTTTAAACTGAAAAATGACAAAAACACAAACAGTCAATTGTTTATAAATATGGTTACATTAATTAAACACACACACACACAGACACACACAGATACATACACACACACACACACAGACACACACACACAGTTAAAGTGAAAGGGATTGCTTCCAGAGACTGGTGATCAGGGATAGGACCAAGTAAGGTAATGGTGTTGTTAGCAGTAGATATTTTAAAACAATTTCTTTTATGAAAATCAAACAAATGTGCCACCTTAATGAAAAAAAAGGCAGTGCATGCATGCTATTATTCCAGGAGTAATATTGTATATCTTTATACAAATTGTATTTTGTACTTACACAAAAAGATCTTACATTATGTTTTAAAGTGAGTCTATTAGACACCATTTTCACTTACAAAATAAGTTTTTCAAGGGAAGTATCATTATATATATATTTTTAATTCTGGAGAAACTGCGGACTCTTTTAATCAGATTTACTTAATCATAGCTAGATCACTGGGTCATGGTCAATGATTAATTGCCACAAGATGGTAAGGAAAACCAACCCGTTTCAGCAAATACAGTTTTCAACTTTAAGAGACTAAAAAACAGTTTTCTACAACGCATTTTAAGAAATGTGAAATCTTTCCCAGTTTCAAGGGTATAACTCATCAGTTCTTGGAACTTAAAATACACATCTAAGTCTTACAGGAGAACTCTTTGCCCTTCCCAGTAAACAGATTTAGAAAATTAAAGTTTTGATGACATAAAAAGAGAAAGACTGTTGGAATTTTACAGTAAGTGGTCTGCCAAGATTGCTTCTTTATCTCATTAAGCAAAGACCCAGGACTAACCCAAAGCTCTTCTGTCAACATTCTTTTGGCTGAAAGTTTCTCTCAAGGATTTCTTCTTGTTAGTGGAAACATGTGGCTTCGGGGTTCATGAAGAATTTTCAAGGCTGAATCAAAGTTATTTGTGTTTTCTTATTTTACTCCCATATCCATTGAGCAATAGAAGCTCTAAAATGGATCACATTTTTTGATAATGTATTTATCTTCGAACAATAAAAGTGACTTGCATATTTTTAGATTCTATACAGATAAACTACTTTTTTCTTTAGTTTTGTTCTAGAAGAGCTCCCTTACAACTTTGTAATATTTATATTTAGGTGAAATTTAATTCATAGACTTTATATCATTCCTACTGTAACAAAAGCCATTTAAATGTTTTGACTGTTTTAAAAATTGTTTTGTCAGATAAAATTCAAAAGTTACAAAGTATTTCAGAGAGCACAAGCCCGGGTAATAGACTGAGTACTAAAACTGTGGAAGGAGCACCTTTCAAGAACTCATTCATTCATTCCATAACTATTTATTGAGGATCTGTAATTTGTCAGGCATCGTGATAAGTGCACAAAAGCTTACTACCTAGGAAACTCACAGTCTAATTCACAGAAAAGTTTAAAATGTTCAAATTCAGACATAAACTCAGTTCGCATTATCAACAAATATCAGAGTAAATTTTTCTACAAAAAGTAGTGAAGCTAAAAACGGTCTAAAGAAGAATGCTGTTAGAGGAGAAGATAATCCTTTTCAAGAAAGTTAAAATTCTTATTATATTGTTAATAAATCACACATATGCACACACACCCACAAATGTACACAGCAGAGATTGGTTTTAATATACAATTTGAAATGGACTAATCGGAAATGGAGGAATTCATGGTTAGTTATTTAACAATAAAATATTCTGAAAGATTGGTTAGCTAGCAACTAAATTGTAATCCAAAGGCCATGTACCAGAGTCAGCTACTGTAAAAATTTGAGTATTATTATCTCCAATCAAGGCTAGGGGCTTGATAAATAACGTAAGCATTCTTTCAAAATGAATAGTGAAATGGCTGGTCTTCTGGTCTGGACAAGATAGAAGTGCCATACAATTGCTCCTGCCCAAAAGAATACAGTAGAGGGGCCTAGAGAACTCGATAACTTATAGCCCTTTGGATTGTCACTTTAACCTTGAGAACTGAATTGTCAATGTATTCAGAAACTTATTTGGAGATTTTGTATGTGCTCTGATCTTGACCAAAAGGTTAGCTGAATGTTGCTGCTACAATATTATGAATTATATCTCAAGTAAACATTCAAGGTGTGGTCAGAGCACCAAAAAGAACAGGATCTGGAATTTAATAGAGCTCAGAGAGTGATATCACACTTGTGATGCCTGCTTTTAATGTTATTCGGTCTGAGACTAGTTTTCCTTGTGACATACTACACAGCGAGGACAGTTAGCATCCCCGCCTTCCTTAACTACTGGATCTTCCTACCTCACTAATGATCAAATTAACGACATAATTAATATAACACCATAATTAACGAATGATCAATTTGACGTAGGTAAATTCATAACAATAGACCATTTGACTATTTGGATTTCTCTCCTACATTTTTGTCACCTTGCTCTTCTTGATAATGTTCAACATTGATTTTTAATGAAAGTAAATTCATTCTCATGCTTAACTTTGATAATATGTATTTATTGAAACTCAGTTTGAAATGTACTTTTTCTGAAAGCCAGAAATAAAGGTGTGCTTTATATATATGATGGGAAAATTACAAGTGATTAATCTTTGCATTTGCTTCAACAGTAGATGTCCTCATTGTTTTCAGAAAAAAAAGTAAGAGAACTCAATATGGGTGCATATATTATTATATTCTCTGTGTAAAACAGACAAATTGTAAATGGATCAGCACTATGTACTTATACTAGAACTTACAACTATCCAAAGAGTGGTGTGTGAGACTGATCTGTAGCAATTCTTATGATTTTTGAAGGTCCAGGAAAATAAGAACATGGCATATTAATCAGAAAATACATTTTTAAATTTTTTGCATGACATTCTATTCCTGCTTGGAATCACAATTCTTAATATGCCAATATTTGCTTTCAGTGTTACGGGTTGAAACTCCTATGAATCAAAAGATTTGTAAAATAGTTTGCATTGATGAGCTTTTAACAGCTTAAACACAAATACAAAAAAACGAAAACAAATGAACAAACAAACAAAAAACCCTTCAGATCTTTAAATGAGAACTATAATTAAGAGCAGAACTTTTTTTAAAAAAATTGTGTCGGGTCAAATAGGTAAGATCATCTGACTTCCTACTGTCCTGAGTACAGAGTGATATATTTATCTCACTATTTCTCTATTCATCACCTTATACTTTTTTCTTTAGTAATAGTGACTGGCCCTCAAAGGCCTTTCAAGGAAAGTGTGATGACATCTCCAAGATGTCTCCTTTACCCACTTCCCAAGGAAAGTGAACTCTGGCTGCTGAATGTCTCACATTGACTAATTGTTATGAACATTATAAATCTACCATATATTACTAAATACTTTGTGATTTGTGAATACAGAGAGGGAGGCTGTAGGGATTCCATGTCTATCTCAGTGAATGGAATAACGTAACAGAGTCCAACAGCATTAAGACTCTTTAAGCCACCAGACCATGAAACGAATTTGTGGTGCAGAATTAGACCTCTAGACACCAGGGATCAACTCTCATAAAGATAAAAATTTTTTAAAAATCTAATTTTTATAGATGATAACTTGGAAAGGTCAAGACCGGATCTAGAGACAAGAGAGCTGACAAGCCAAGAGTGTTAGCCTGGCACTCTCTGGAACCCACTATTGAGACAGAACATGGCAGGGATGTCATTGTTCAGTTCAGTTACAAGAATTCATTCACCTCAAGTTCTATAATTTATTCCAAGAACCACAGCAGAAGAAAAAAAAATATAACTTAAGAGATAGACAACAGTTTGGAGAAGCTATGAAAGCAGTTCTTAAATGTTTGAGTGCATCAGGGTCGCTTGGAAGGCTCATTAAAATACAGATTCTGCAACCCACCTCATGAGTTTCTGACTCACTAATCTGGGATACGCCCCAGGAATATTCAATTCTAACAAGTCCCAGGTGATACCGATGCTGTGTATCCAGGCACTATACTTTGAAAGCCAATATACTAAATAAATGAGCTTGGTGCTTAAAGATGGAGAGAGATCTTGATCAAATTAGAGGACCTATTTGTGGTTGGGTCAGAAGTAATTATAACGACCAATGTGATAACAGCAAGAGCAAAATCCACCAGGAGTAGTGGACAACAAATAAAAGCAGCCAAAACATAATACTATTGGAAGCAGGTAAAACAGCCACTGAAGAGTTAGATCTCTTTCTCCCTTGAAGGGAATTCAATTTTTCTTTCCCCAAACTGTTTTCATTAGAAAAGAGGTGTGTGTATTTATCATTACAGTTACTCAATCTAAAAATGTTGCTAAGTACATATTATATGCTAGTGACTGTGCCAAGGAATGAGAATACAGAGAGTGAAACCCAATCTCTCCTCCCAGGAAGATGAATTTCTAAAGTAGTGAATGCTGTATAATAGCAAAGACGATGTCTTGTGCATCTTGATGTTTCTTACAAACTTCGTCACAGTGCCTCATACATAGTAAATACTCAATGAACATATGTTAAGTAAATGTTACCTTCACGCACACCAGCATGTTCTGCGGATCCCTGTATTTCCTAAACCTTGCCAGTGTACCAGACACTTTGCTAAACATCTTGTCTTTGAATTCTCAACAACCGTCCTTTAAGGAAAGTACTTTTTTTATTCCTAAAACACAGAGAGGGAACTGAGTTTTAAAAGATTAAGCAACTTGCCCCAGATCACCCAGCCAAAAGAGTCAGGGTTGGAATTTGAGCCCTGGTCTCCATGGCTTTTCTAGATCCTTCTGCATCAGCTATGCTGTCTTAAAAAGTGACTGAAAACATTTTTCCCTTATGTTGTCAAGCATGCATTCCTGTGATCATTACTCTAGTAATACACTTAAGAAAAAAAAATTTTTATATGCCCGTCTTTTTTTTTCACCCATTTACCATGGAGTAAAAAAATATTAGATATATTTTAATGAGGTATCTCAATGTGCTGCACTAATAGGAACTAACATTTAACATGTTCCAGGCAACGTGTTAAATGCTGCATCTCATTTTATTTTCAAAAAGAAACCCTATAGTTTTATTATTACTTCCAATTTACAAATGAGAAATTAGAATCAGAGGAATTAAGTAACATTTTTACCATCACAGAGTTAATATGTGGCATATGAAAGTTGAATCCTGTTTTTCTAACTTTAGAATTCTCACTATACACCACAATTCCATACTGCCTCTCTTCAACTCTCACCTATTCATAGGTCTTTAGGATATTTATCATTATGTTTTCTTTTTTACCTTTTTTTTAAAAAACAGTGATTGATTAACCACCCAAAGCAACCATATATATTAATACAGGAGTGCAGGTGGTCACTTAAATGACTTGGCTTATCACTACGTTCAGGACACCAGGGACTTTTTTGTATTGTATGTAAGACTCAATTAACTGGAAAGGCTTAGAATTACTATGCAAATTTGACACAATCTATACAATGTCAATAAAAGCAAAATCAATTTTGTCCTAAGAGAAATATTGAAAAGGCTGAAAGTGGTGGTTTCTTTTTCCTTTATTAAGTTTTCTTTGCCCATAGCATATAACATGTGAAGAAATTATAGGACGGAAATGTATATTTAATATATCTCAATATTATCTTCAAGTTTAAGCAGATATATTGTTTTATATATATGTGTGTGTGTGTATGATTTTAAAATGATTGTGCATGTCAGATAAACAGACTACTGGCATTATTACTGAGTGGGTCCGACATGATATCTATCATTCTGAAAGCATACAATGAGATGAAATTTTCTATTATGGATGGCAGTGGCATCCATAGGAGGAAGGATTTATATTCAACTGATGTTTTTCTTTACTCCATTTATCTAGCTTCTGTTATCTGTTTCATCCTCTAGATTCAAGGCTGTCTAGGACCTAGAATGAACTTCTACATTAGCAGAAAATTCACAGAGGCTTCTTTCAGGCACGGTACCATGTCTTCGTGTTCAGTTTCCATTTGCTACCTAATCCCATTATTTCCCACCTTTGCTTTCCTTAGGAGACTCAAGCCACCTGATATGGTTTGGCTGTGTCCCCACTCAAATCTCATCTTGAATTGCAATAATCCCTACATGTTACGGGTGGGGCCAGGTGGAGATAATTGAATCGTGAGGTGATTTCCCCCATACTGTTCTTGTGGTACTGAATAAGTCTCACGAGATTTATTTAATAAATGGGAATTTCCCTGCACAAGCTCTCTTGCTTGCCCCCCAGTAAAATGTGACTCTGTTCCTCCTTTGCCTTTCGCCATGATTGTGAGGCCTCCCCAGATACGTGGAACTGTGAGTTGATTAAACCTCTATTTTGAAACAAATTACCCAGTCTTGGGTACATCTTTATTAGCCGCATGAGAACTAATACATGCTTCCTGTTTCTCAAACAAGTCAAGGATGTTCTGGCTTAGTTTTCACTTGCAGATCCATCTGCCTGGGATTCATCATTCCCATCTCAACTCATATATCCTGTTCTCAGGACATTGTTTTCCTTTTCATTTGTTTTTATCCCTAATCTATTTATAGTAAAAATGTACCCTATTTATGTTGCAATTCTGCAAGTTTTGAGAAACACATAATATAACTACAACAACAATCAAGACATAGAATAGTCTAATCCCCCACAAAACCTCACTGTGCCTCTTGGTAGTTAACCTCTCCTTCTGCTGCATGTCCCAGGAAACCAATGATCTGTTTTCTATTCTTATAATTTTCCCTTTTCTAGAAGATATATTCATGGAATCATACAATATGTAGCCATTTGAGCTTCAGTGGAATGTCTATTTTTTATTAATTACATAACGTTGCCCTAAAATATACTGTACCATTTATTATCTTAATTTATTTTCTTTACAGCACTGTTCTCTGAAAGCATTGTTTTACTGGTTCCTGTGTCTATTATCTGTTTTCTTTGCTCTGAGCTGCAGCAGCTAGCATATACGTCACTTTTGTGCAAAATTAGAAAAAAGAAAACTTTTTTCAGGCTTACTCACAACTTATGCACTTAAACAAAATTTAGTCTGCAAAGGCATTTCCAAAGTGAAAGATTAAATAAAATCCACAGCCCTTATGTTCAATGTAACAATTTAAGTATAGAACTATACTTTTTATTTTTATTACAATTTTTAAAACATGAAAGGGCTCTAGTGTGAAGTTATTAAAGACATAGTAAATATGATTTACCCTTTGATTTCCTTCCAAACATCTTCTAGAAATGATTTTTTCTTTTTTAATTATGTGTTGACAAATTATAGTTGTGTATGTTTATGGGACACAAAGTGATGTTATTATTTTTCAATACAATATGGCATGATTAGATCAAGGTTAATTAACCTATTTATCACCTTCAGTATTTGACTTTTTTTTTTTTTCTCTATGGAGTTTCATTCATGGCATCTAGGCTGGAGTGCAATGGCGTGGGATCTCGGCTCATTGCAACCTCTACCTCCCAGTTTCAAGCGATTCTCCTGCCTCAACCTCCTGAGTAGCTGAGATTACAGGCACCTGCCACCATGTCCGACTAATTATTATATTTTTAGTAGAGAGAGAGTTTCACCAGTTTGCCCAGGCTGGTCTTGAACTCCTGACCTCAGGTGATCTGACCGCCTCGGCCTCCCAAAGTGCTGGGCTTACAGGAGTGAGCCACCACGCCCAGCCAGTATTTGACATTTTTTATGGTGACATTTGAGATGTACTGTCTTAGTAATATTTCCCTTTGTCAGGCTTTTCTATCTGCTTATAACATCATGATGCTATTAAATCTTATTATGTATTAGATGTTTGTCATTTCCTCAGAATCCGTATGTTGAGAATGGAGGAAAATAGGCAGACAAGAGGAAGGACCAACTTGCAGCTCCCACTTAGATGGACAGAGCAGTATGTGGAGACCCACATTGTGAACTGTTGCTCCAAGAAATACTGCAGGAACATACCAGGAAAGTCAAAAGAATCCACAGACCCTTTGAAAGAGGCGGACAGCTACTACAGGCTCCACAGGACAGCCAAGGAACTCAAAAGAAGATATACTAATAGCCAACAAACATATGAAAAAATACTCAACATCACTAATGATCAGGGAAATGTAAATCAAAACCGCAATGTGATACCATCTTACTCCTACAAGAATGGCCATAACAAAAAAAAATTAAAAGAAAATCATAGAAGTTGGCATGGATGTGGTGAAAAGGGAACACTTTTACATTGCTGTTGGGAATGAAAACTAGGATAACTACTATGAAAATCAGTGTGGAGATTCCTTAAAGAACTAAAGGTGGATCCACAATTTGATCCAGTAATCATGCCCTGGGTACCTACCCAGAGGAAAAATAATCATTATACAAAAAAGATAACTGCACATACGTCTATAGCAGCACAATTCACAAATAAAAAAATATGGAACCAGACCAAATGCCCATCAATCAAAGAGTAAAGAAAATGTGATATATGTGTGTGCATGTGTGTGTGTATATATGTGTATGTATACACATACATACACATATATACATATATACACACATATATACATATATACACACATATAAGTATATGTGTGTACATACATATAAGTATATGTGTGTACATATGTATACATATATGTATATGTGTGTATATATGTATACATATATGTATATGTGTGTATATATGTATACATATATGTGTGTGTGTGTATATATATAATGGAATATGACTGAGCCATAAAACAATGTTTTAAAAAATATTATTTTTAAAAAAGGCATAAAAAATAAAATGGCATTCATAGCAACCCGGATGAAATTGGAGACCATTATTCTAAGTGAAGTAACGCAGGAACGGAAAACCAAACACCGTATGTTCTCACTTATAAATGGGAGCTAAGCTGTGAGGATGCAAAGGCATAAGAATGTTACAAGGTTGTTTGTTTTTTTCTCGTATATTTGTTTGAGTTCTTTGTAGATTCTGGATATTAGCCCTTTGTCAGATGAGTAGGTTGCAAAAATTTTCTCCCATTCTGTAGGTTGCCTGTTCACTCTGATGGTAGTTTCTTTTGCTGTGCAAAAGCTCTTAAGTTTAATTAGATCCCATTTGTCAATTTTGGCTTTTGCTGCCGTTGCTTTTGGTGTTTTAGACATGAAGTCCTTGCCCATGCCTATGTCCTGAATGGTACTACCTAGATTTTCTTCTAGGGTTTTTATGGTATTAGGTCTAACAAACAACCCCATCAAAAAGTGGGGAAAGGATATGAACAGACATTTCTCAAAAGAAGATATTCATACAGCCAACAGACACATGAAAAAATGCTCATCATCACTGGCCATCAGAGAAATGCAAATCAAAACCACAATGAGATACCATCTCACACCAGTTAGAATGGCAATCATTAAGAAGTCAGGAAACAACAGGTGTTGGAGAGGATGTGGAGAAATAGGAACACTTTTACACTGTTGGTGGGATTGTAAACTAGTTCAACCATTATGGAAAACAGTATGGCAATTCCTCAAGGATCTAGAACTAGATGTACCATATGACCCAGCCATCCCACTACTGGGTATATACCCAAAGGATTATAAATTAGTCTACTACAAAGACACATGTACACGTATGTTTATTGCGGCACTATTCACAATAGCAAAGACTTGGAATCAACCCAAATGTCCATCTGTGACAGACTGGATTAAGAAAATGTGGCACATATACACCATGGAATACTATGCAGCCATAAAAAAGGATGAGTTTGCGTCCTTTGTAGGGACATGGATGCAGCTGGAAACCATCATTCTTAGCAAGCTATCACAAGAAGAGAAAACCAAACACCGCATGTTCTCACTCATAGGTGGGAACTGAACAATGAGATCACTTGGACTCGGGAAGGGGAACATCACACATTGGGGTCTATCATGGGGAGGGGGGAGGGGGGAGGAGGGAGGGATTGCATTGGGGAGTTATACATGATATAAATGATGAATTGATGGGTGCTGACGAGTTGATGGGTGCAGCACACCAACATGGCATAAGTATACATATGTAACAAACCTGCACGTTATGCACATGTACCCTAGAACTTAAAGTATAATAAAATAAAAGAAAAAAAAAAAACCAAAAAAAAAAAAAAAAGAATGTTACAAGGGACTTCGGGGACTCAGGGGAAAGGGTAGGAGGGTGGTGAGGAATAAAAGACTACACATTGGATACAGTGTACACTGCTCAGGTGGTGGGTACACCAAAATCTCAGAAATGACCACTAAAGAACTTATTCATGTCACCAAACACCACCTGTTCCCCAAAAACCTATGGAAAAGAAAAAAAGAATCCGTAAGTTGATACCCCACTTGCTTATGTGATGCCATTAGAAGAGGGGCTTTGGAAGGTAAGAGGGATTAGATGAAATCATGGGGGAAGAGCCTTCACACATTGGATTAAGACCTTAGAATCCCGAGAAAGCTTGCTTCTTTGAACTCTGTGCCATGTGAGGATATAAGAAGAACTTTGCAGTCTCCTTGCCAAACGAGGGTCACCACCAAAAACTCAACCATGCTGACACCCTGGTCTTAGACTTCTCAGCCTCAATAACTGTGAGAAATAAATTACTCTCATTTATAAATCACCCCATCTAATATAATTTGTTATAGCCGCCTGAAATAACAAACTCACTTTCTCTTCTCTGTCTAAAATTTTTCATCAAACTTTTTGACCTTCCAGGACCTACAGGAAAATCACAAACCTCTCAGTTTGGCATTCCAATGCCCTCGCTGAATGGAGAAGGCACCAATGTTGCAGCCTCATCCTCTTTCCATACTCGCTGCTCCCTTACAGATGCGGTGCACGTCAGCTAACCTGGCCAACAACTAGTACCTAGGGACACCTACATTTTCCCTATGCACTTCTGAAAAGTCCTCCTGCTCATTTTTGCCTTCAAAAAGCATAATCAACTTTCAAGGTTCAGGCCCTCTTTCTCTATGAAACTTTGCTGATTTATCTAACCCAGTATCTATAGACACTATTTAAACTTCTCTTATGAAAGTCAAAAACTCCATTATGACCAATAATAAAGGAGCCAATAATTTTCCTGAAGACATCAACTACATATAACATGAAATTATAAAATCAACAAATGAAGGGAGAAAATGAAATGTTTACTTGTGTAACATATGAGTATATCAAATGTTACTGCCACTGTCAAAATAAAGAATGTTAAAATGATCAAGAGAATAAAGAGGCAACAATATTCTAAAAGAAAAGTCATTAGCACAGTAATTGGCTTAGGGCAGATACTCAACAATGTTACTTTCATTCCCGCAGTCAAATAAATAGTACTAAAGTCTTTGTTTTCCACAGTCTAGAAAAATAATGTTGGAAATCTAAGAAAATTATGCCACAAATGGGAAAGTGAATATACATTTTATCACTAAATTATGAGATTAGAATCAGGACTCTTTCTTGAGGTTTAAAGGGGATATTACAAATAAAACATGGTCTTAGTACTAAAGGTATTTCAATATAATTTGATGTTACCTCTAGGATAGTACCAAAAGATTATTTTAAAACAGTGTTACCCTGAGGCCCTGCTAAACTTTTATTACTTGAGAACTAACATAGCATTTCCACAAAATTATATTTTTTCTTATTACGGATAAAAATGTAATTTTCCAATTATTAGATATGTAAACACTGATAGATGACTTTATTAGTATGCATGTTTGATAAAAGTAAGGGAACCTGCTCAACTTAATAGATGTGAAGGCAACAGAATTATATTTTCAAAAGCACTGTGGTTACATCTATTTTTAATGCTTTGGAAGCACCTGTCAGCAAGAACATCTGCATCCTAATAGTCTATTTTAAGAAAATTTAAATCATCCTTATGCTGACAAATACAGCCATATTCCAAATATGTGCATCTCATAAAAGCTAATACATATTCAATGACTCATTAAAATCAAACATTTTAAAACATCATGATTCAAGACCCAATACATACTTTTAAAATAACATTTCATAATGAAAGGATTGTATACTGTACCACATGCAAATATTTATTTCATTTAATAATGATGATCACTATAAAAATGCCTCTTAATCAAAGGAAAGAAATCATTATACCATGTGTTTCAGCATAATTATTTATTCCTCTGTATGAAATTCTATGTGTGTTTGAGATACTTGAAAATTACCATGTATTATATATAATGGTTATAATGTTCTTGAAGATTGTAAACCAAATTTTATTGTATTAAGTTAAAAACTGTTACAGTTATCATTCTCCTAATACAGTAACACCCACTGACTCATCATTCATTGCCTACTGAGTTCCCATGCTTTAGCAGGAGGGCAAATGACAGTTTGACTGTCACATTAGACTTCTTTGAGTCTCTGAATGAAAAAGGCTGTGGAAAGCTAGTCTCTGTGGAAGATCAAAATATTTTCTAAATGCTATACACTGTCTTTATAAATCGAGAGCTAGACTCAGGCAACTCTGATCAAAGAATTTTACTCCAAACTTTTGCTGGAACTAACTCGTAAGAGGATGAAAGGGAAAATCGTTCCAAATAGGAAGAGAAAGTAGAAAGATTTCTGTATCAAGGAAATTAGAGGAGAGGAAATGAGAAGGTGGATAAAACCAGAGCCCCTAAGAGGATAGATCCCCAGTTCCCTGAGTCACAGGCAGAAAGGTGTGGTAGGTGAAGGCAAAATTATAAAACTCTTGATGAAATCCTCACATCCCTCAAAGGATAAGGAGGCATCCAAGATCTAGGCCAGAGGCAATTTCCCCCTCCCCATTCCAGGGAACTTTTGATAAATTCGGGAGACGTTTTTGATTGTCACAATGTGAGTAGGGGCGGGGGTAGGCATTGTTACTAGTATCTGGCACCTATTAGGCCTATGGGAAGGATCCAGCTAAGCAACAATGCAGAGGACAATCTCCCACTACAAGGAATCATCTGTCCCCAAATGTCAATAGCGCTGAGGTTGAGAAACACTAGGGTGGTGTTCTACTTCATTGCCACATCCAATATGGGGCAGTAAGGGGTAAGGGCAAAGGGAGTTTTCAAGATAGGTGAGCTTGAGATGCTACTCTTGGTTCCCTTCTATCTGCTCACACATAAAATTATTCCAAATTTAGAAGTCCATTCAAATTTGTGAGCAACGCAATACAATTTACAGTCAGTGACCAGAGCTGAGCCCCATGCTCAAAAGATGAATTCTCTCATTCAACAAAGTTTGAATGTCTTCTCAGTCAATACCTGGCACTGTTCTAGGCACGAAGGGTACAGTATGATGTAAACCTGCCACATTTTGTGGAGAGATTACAGAGACAGAATACAGGTATGGGGCCACAATTTCATAGAGGGTCTTCAGGGATGTTCTATCTGAAAAGGTAACGTGTGTAGAGGTCCCAGGAGAAGCAACAGCAAATATAAGGTTCCTGAGCAGAGTAACAACCAGGAGGCCAGCGTGAACGGAGACAAGTTAGAGTCAGGGTGGCTGAAAAGCTTGTTTACTGGTGAAATCATTAAGATATTATGGGCTATTTTGAGAACGTGAGCTATTTAATAAGTAACATGGAAAGCAATGAAGGGTTCTGAGCGTTGAATTATGTTATCTAATTTATACTTTTAAAAGAAATTTAACTTTATTTTAAATTGACATATAACAATTATGTATATTTACGGTATACAATGTGGTGTCTTGATTTACATATACATTAAGAAAAATTCAAATTAACATATTCTATCACCTCAGCAATTTATCTTTTTTGATGGGGTGAGAATGTTAAAAATTTACTCTTTTAACAATTTGGAGATATACATTATGACTAATGGCAGTCACTATGCGGGGCAAGAGATCATCAGCCAAAGCTATTCCCCAAGTCTAGCTGAATCTTTGTAACCTTTGATCAGTATCTTCTCTTTGCCCATCTTTCCTCTCTCCGCAGGCCTCTGGTGACCACCTTTCTCCTTCTACGTCTGTAAGATCCGCTGATTCCTCCGCCAAACATTCTAAAGGAGATTGTGACAGGAGGATAGAGAGAGGTCGGATCTGGACCGGGGTGGTAATAAAAGATAACAATCTTCTTGATGAATTCATTAATTTTGTATGAATAAAGGAACAAAGTTGTCATTTCTAAGATGGGAAGACTGGGAAGGATCAGGTTTTAGTTTCACTTTGTTTTATTTTGTTGAGGAGGGTCAGAAATTTGTTTTTTAACATATTAAGTTTGAGGAGCTTATTACATGCAAATGAAATTATTGAGTATGCAATTTGCTGAGTTGGGAGTTCAGAAGACAGATCTGGGTTAGAGTTATAAATTAGAGTTTTAGCATAGCGATGGTGTTTACAGCTGTGAAAATGGGTATATCAACTAAGAAACTGATGAAATTTCTGTGGTGAAAAAGACAGGATTTTATCCAACCCCTCAACCCCTCAAGTTCCAATATTTGATTGCACTGTGCATGGCCAGAATGTAATCCACAGAAGTGAGTCTGGCATTACCTGAACTGGATAATACCCTGTTTAATGGTTCAAGCCCATAGATCACAGCCTTGAATGTTGCCCCAATATGAAATCGATAAAAATGTGTTCAAACTCTTGCTCCCAATATCAGTAGATATGTCATTTGAGGACCAGTAAAATCAGCTGGTAGTCCAGAGGCAGTCTGCATGTTCTACTCAAGTAGTTCTGACCAGTCACTGAGTCAGTGTAGTTAAAAAGGAGACAATGACATCATGTGATTTGTTAGGCATGGTGTTTCATGACCTTACTACACGTAGGAAAAACCATGTTATCGAGGGCCCATCTTGGGAAATAGAGATTTCATCCTCACTGCCCTGAAGCTGCAATGGCAGCCACGTGCTCTCAGCTACTTTAGTGGTGGGGACAGGAAAGTGAGGAGCAGTTCATGAGATGGAACATTCACAAGAAAGGACTCCAGTTAACCAGAAGAGACCAGGTTTACGTTAACTGGCTCATTTAAACTGTCTCTGCCCTTAGTGGAAATGGAAGTTTGCAAGGAAAGTTAGCTTAAATGAAAAGAAAGTGATGAAAGCCATAGGTGGTTGTCCCACCTATGAATTGCAATGTGAAATTTTTCATCTGCATACTGTTCTGGCATACTCTTTATACAGTTTCAACATATAAGATTGCAGTGTGATGGAAACTTGCCATAACCATTTTCCTATTATAGCAGAATTCAGTATGAATCAGTTTTGTCCCCAGTGTCATGTAAGTTTCAGTTATTTAAGTACCAAAAGAAATGTACATTATTGTAATATAGCTTATTTGAAACATGGATGAAGAAACAAAGTATATTTCAAAAGCACTGCATTCTTTAGATTCAGAAGATGAATTAGAAGTGGGAAATTAGAGAGATATTTTTATCGAAGCAGTTCAGGAGCGCATATGATGAAAGCCGCAATCTCCCCCACTCCCACTGCCAGTCACTGCTCCTGAGAAAGATAGAGTAAAACATGGGGCATATAGGCAAGAAAAACTGTAAAGGGCGCAAAGAGCAACCAATATACTCCTTCACAGTTCACATTAGTAAAAGTAGAAGAATAAACAATATAATTGTTTGCAAAAATAATTTTTTTCAGAGCCCTAATATTTCCCCAGTCATCTAATACAGCTGACTTTGTCTTTTTGCTTTCACTGTCCAATCCGAGTAAGTACCAACATTTCCTGTGACTTTTAAGGTGCTCATTGCATATTTAAGCTTTTCCGACTGCGAACTCCATAAAGAATTTAGAACAGAGATGAAATTTTAGAAAGTGATTCTGTTTATTTCAACCTCTTTGACTTTTATTTTGCTGTTTAAGTCAGATTTCATTTCCTAGGACATATACTGCATGTTCCATTATTTAGAACATTGATAAAGTGTAATGCTCTTTAATTCTTTCCCTGTGTATTCATCCATGTATTCGTAATATCTGAGAAATTACACAGAAAGCTATTTTAATTGCTTTTGCTAGCTTTTTGATACCAATTATGAATATATACAGATATTTCATTCTTAGCAAACATCTGGAGAGAATTTTTGTTTTCTATGGAAATGTAAAACTTCATTGGGCATGATAGCTTTTACTTAGCAGAAACTGCTAAGGCTTGGGTGAATTAAGCACACTAGAGAATTATTTCCTCTATAATATTCCTCTATTTATATTTTGATAAGTAGCTGCTGCTTGCATTAAGTGGATTTTTCTGTTTTTTTAGCCTAAGTTTAATATCTTAAAAAATAGCTTTTATTTTACCAGTATTGACATCTTAGGTCCAGAGATAAAGAAACATTATTATTATTATTATTATTATTATTACTTTAATCAGAGTAGCATTTACTGATTTCTGTATTTTATGAAACATAGTCTCAGAATATAAAATAAAGCACTATATTATGAGGACAGAGGATTCATTTGTTCCTTGAATATTAAACTAATATTTATTACGTGTCCACTAGGGACAGGAATTATGCTGAGCAGTGAATGAATAAGATGGTCTGGATTCCCAAAAGACTCGGTGCAGGTAGAAGAGAGAGCCAAGTGAAGATAGGAGTGTAATGAAATTCAGTAAGTATTCTGCGCTCGGATAGCAATATGAATAGGTAACTCTGCAGACTCCTAATGAGGTTCAGGGAAAGCTGATAGAGGTACTGGCTCATTGGAGTCTGGGGAGAAACACAGGAGTTAAGCAGAATGAATGGGGAGGTATGGGACTAGGAATGGGAGAGGAGTGGATGATGAAGTGAGAATAGAAATAATGGCAGGAGATGGGACTAGAAAGATAGGCCAGGGCTTGACTGGATAAGGCACTATCAGCCATTCAAATACATTTAGATTTTATCTTAGAGAGCAGAGCAAGGTTTAGAATGGTTGAGGATGGGGTGGAGGTGTGGAGTGGAGAGATGGTTAAGTAAACTGCTTTCCCTCTTGAAAAACTTTCAAATGAATTGACTTGCAGATGGTCAGACTAGAAGCAGGAAGGCTATTTAGAAAATTATTCAACTAATTTGAGTTGGATCGTAATAAGGCTTAAACTAAAACAGAAAAATGAATAATGTATTACATCTACTCTAGAGATGTGATGACAGAACTGAGAGAATTTGGTGATTGATTATATTACAGGACAGCACTAAAAAATATCCCAATGGCCAGGAAGCTTCTGACAGTTTGCTTAGGAAATCTCCTTTTTTAGTTTCGAGATACTATTTAGGTCTTTAACTACTTATCTACTTGTCTATAACAAGTAGTCGACAACAAGTAGTACTAAAATTATAGCTTGAATTATGTATTGGTGAAAAATGGTAAATACTAAATAAAATGTAATTGATTTCCAACTTGTTGAGGGTAAACTTAAAATAGATTCAAACTATTGCTTACTTCTAACTTTCCACCTTCAACGCTCACTTACAGGGACATCTATCTTTAAGGGATTAGATACTGGTTAATATCCAAAAGCTCCCATAAACAGGGCCACTTGCTCTTATCATAACGCACTGTCACATAGAGCAGTTTGCTAAGCACTTGATTTGGAGGGTGGTTCCGACAAGGATTCCTTGTGATTATCTGCTCCTAAGCTAACTCTGGGTCCTCCAGATGTTGGCGAATGCATATTACTGAGACAATTCTGAGGCAGAGAAAAACTTGAGGACCTGTCCTATCCTTTGGATTTCCTGGTTCTTCTTCTGTTAGCCTATCTACCTAGAGTTAGTTTGAGCAGAACTCAACTACTGGCTATTCTGCATTCTCTGCCATGACACCAACCTGTTTTATTACAAGTTGTTATGTAGAAATAAACTGAATTGTTAAAGTGAAATTTAAAACAAAGGGCAGAAAATATAGGTTCAATGCAGGGAAAGTGAGAGAGAGAAGGGTCAGGAATAAATCCTGGCTTCTGGCTTATGCAACTAGATGTTCTATTTCTAGAATAAGAAGAGGTTTGGGGGCTCTGACCTAGAACGTGATGAAGACAGGAATGAATGAGATTTGAATACGCTGGTTTAAGGACACTGAAGAAAAGTCCAATAACTGGGTTGAAATTCTGGGTAAGAAATTCTGGAACTGAGCAAAAGGGACTGTAATGGAGATGGAATTTGGGAAGTCAGCAACATGAGATTAAAGCCATGGGCCTAGATAAAATTACTTGAGAACGTGTGGAATAAAAAGAGAAAGCAGACAGTGGATCTATGAGAATACCAACATTATCTGGAAGAGGGCAATTCACAAACAGGCTGAGAACAACTGGACAAAGACAAAAACTGGAAGAAATTTAAGAGGCTATTTTAAGAATCTGGGAATAAAATAAAGTGTGCAATGCCACACAAAGGTTGAATAATTTATGCACTTAAATGTTTGCATTGGATTTAAACAAGGAGATGACAGGTAAATTTGACAAAAATCACTTACAGTGGAGTTTGCGATGGGAGGAAGAAGGTAGAGATAGCAATTTTTTTTTTTTTAATGAGAAAAAAAGTGGCAGATCAAACATTATGTTAAAAAGTGGAGAGTGCCAGTCCCTTGTAAGGTCTACAGTTGCAAGAGTCAAAGTGTCTCTTTCACTGCATGTATTCAATCAGTTAAACAAGTCACAAACTGAGTATAGGAGGAGACCACACAAAGACATGAAGACTGTGAGGAGTGTGTCACTGAGGCCATCTTCGGAGAATAGGTACCACAAAGACAAAGGTTAACATGGTCTTATAGCTATATTTATTTTTTCAATGCAGCTTGCAAGTATGATAGTTTATACATTCAATTAGATTACTCATATACATACATCCCATAGGTGTCATTTCCTTAGGCAGTAAGAAGAGTTTTTTTAATTATTATTTTTATTTTTTTAAATACCAGTTGCACAACTACTTTAAAGTGGTTGAAACTCTCATTTAACTAGGGAAAGCAAATATTCAGAAAATTCTATATTTGAGAATCCTAATCAATACATATATAGCTTAGATCCTTCCTGAGTGATGTCTTTGCTCCGTATTTTTGTGCTTACTAAGAAACCAATTGAAAACAATAAAACTATTTTTAAATTGTACCTTCCTGGCCAATTCTGTCACAGTGGGTGATCTCTATTTTTCATTTGTAAATTTCTAAAACTCCAGAAACTATTGTGTATTTATATATTAAAATCCAGAATAAGATAATTTCAGAATTCACAATAAGTTATATACTGTTTGTAGTTAACTTTGCATCTCATTTTTTCCATTATCTTTCAAAAAGAGTACTATGATGTCCATCTATATTATTCTATGATTATTTTAGGAATCATTAGTTAAGAGAAACTGTAACATATTTCTGGAATGCTAGTGAAATGTATATATCACAAACCATTTGTAAATGACATTCACTGAATTGCTTTTAGATATTAAAAATATATATATATATTCCTTAATCAAAATTCTGGGGGGATAAATAAGGCATGCTCCAACAATTTTTCTTCTCTAATTCCTAAGGAAACACAAAATTATTTTTTAAAAATCTCATTAAACTTAGACAAATATATCTCTGATAGTCTTGCAAAAATGAGGCTAACTTAAAAATTTAACTATGGTCAATTGATTCTGCAGAGTGGGTGGTAGGCTATTGACTTTTTAAAATACTGCTCTAGAGGAAAATGTCATCACCGATGTGTACTAAGAAAGGGCAGAGACAAATTTCTAAGGGAAAAGTTTAGCTCTCAGAAGGTTTCCACAGCAGAAGTGTTTCCTAAAGGCCAAGAAAAAAAAAAATCTGTGTACTGGGCAAGAAATCAATGTATAAAATCCAGTTTCTGTAGGCAAGCTGAATTGCCTGTTGGATTCTACAACGTAGGTCTCGGGCTGGTGGCTTTCAGCCTCCACAAAACATAAAGAGCTTTGTTTGGCCTCGAGTCTTAAAATATTTTAAATTACTGGCCGGGCGTGGTGGCTCAAGCCTGTAATCCCAGCACTTTGGGAGGCCAAGATGGGCGGATCATGAGGTCAGGAGATCAAGATCACCCTGGCTAACACAGTGGAACCCTGTCTCTACTAAAAATACAAAAAAATTAGCCGGTCGTGGTGGCGGGCACCTGCAGTCCCAGCTACTCGGGAGGCTGAAGCAGGAGAATGGCATAAACCCGGGAGGTAGAGCTTGCAGTGAGCCGAGATCTGGCCACTGCACTCCAGCCTGGGCGACAGAGGGAGACTCTGTCTCAAAAAGAAAAAAAAAAAAAAATTATATATATATATATTTTAAATTACGGACCAAATCTTAAACTCACGAGTCTTTACAATAAAATTCTGATATCAGGATTTTCCTAAAGCACCAGAATATGCTGCGCTCCAAGTTCAAACACGGCCTATCTTACTGTTGCACCTCAATGGCTTTCTGATGTGTGTTGGCATTTGAATTCGAGAACCTCAACTTAAATGTCAGACAAGTTATGTTAAAGTTAAAAATATGTAAAATAGACACGGAGTAGTATCTCAGTGCAATGATGGGCTTGATTTTTCATTTTCTAGATTACTGTACAGTTCTGTGGGGCAGAGAGTAAGAGTGATGTTTTGACTTTTGTCTAGCTAGAGATGCCCTCATAAAATGAGGTTACTTGTGTTCAATATTAAACTAATTTCTGTTCAGGGCAATATGCAAAGAAATATGGTTTCTCCATCAGACATCATTCAATTTTGTATGAAACTTCAAACTATTGCCCTTATGTTATGTATTGCTCTTTATTTATCTAAATCCTTAATTGCTATTTTGCCCAGTTTGGCTATCTTAAAATTTCCCTCATTAATTAATAAGTTAAATAAATCATCCATTAAAAATATTTTATATTTGCCTAAACATTGTAATTTTACTAGTTATAATTTTATTAAAGTAAAATTACTTACGAAAGTAAAATTATGCTGTAACAGAAGAAAATAAATTAAACCAATTATCAGAAGTATTTAAGCAAAAGCTTGTATTTTCTTATTATACTTTGCTTAGGCTTAGTTTCTATTCTATTAAGTCGGTGCAAAAGTAATTGTGGGTTTTGCCATTAAAAGTAATGGCAAATTAGCAATTGCTGTTGCACCAACTTAATATCTGATATCGCCTGGTTTGTTGATCAGCCAACAAAATTGTATTGATTATATTTATGAAGACATATAGTATAGCTCTCAAGAGTTCAGAGTATAGTGACTGAGAAATATTTTAAAAATTAGCTATTATAATGCAAATTGTTAAATGTGGAGGTATTCACAAGATACTATGGGGAACAGAAAAAAAAAGTACACGTGATGGGGGAATTAGGGAGACTGCCTAGGGGAGATAATAAGGATAAGCAGGCATCACCCAAGTGGTGGGGGAATTAGGGAGACTGCCTACTGGAGATAATAAGGATAAGTAGGCATCACCCAAGTAAAAGAGTTGAAGAGGAAGTCTTTCCTGCGAGACCAGGAATCAGGCATTGCCTAAAAGGGTGTGTGTAAGTGTGGAATGCGTTGGTGGTGATCATAAGTGAGTCTTTTTTTATTGTTGTATTTATAGGAAAACTAAGACAGATGAGGTTATGCTGGATATTTACATCAATCATTCTGGATTCATGTGATTCTCCATCCGATCCCACCACTCTGAGGCTTATTTTGTTTCTCAGATTTAAATTTGTCTGCATTTATGACATTTTAGATAATAGCATATCCCAATAAATCACCTTAAATTTAAAAGAAAACTAAAGTTTCTGGAGGAAGCAAAACAATTATCCACAACTCTTACTTGAGTTCTTAAGTATGGTGCACTTAGATTGCCAGTAGTTGAGAAAATGCAATATTTTATAATAATCCTCCACAGAAAAATACTCTAGTAAATCTTACTACATATGAATAGTTACAACCACTCATGTGAAAATGAGAATTTATGCTGTCGGGGACTGATGCTCAAAAGAGGTTTATTCAGGTACTTTGAGATAATGACATAATGAGTTAACTTTAGAAATATGACCAAATTGAGGGTCTCCCATTGCATCTCACATTTCAAAAGACAAATTTCTTTTCCTGAAAAATTACGTGTCCATGGTGCCATGTCATTGTCTAAGAGCTATCTATAAGCTAGTAATACTTTTATGTATTTCTCAGTGGTTATATCCCATAGATGTACCCCACAAATATGAACATTACATGCTAACAAAAATATCAAAAATGGCTCTAAATTAATTTATATAGTGTTTCAATGTTATGTTTTTACAACTACACATACACATAATTTGATTATGGATTTTATTGTACTCACACACATACAGTTGTTACATCTTTAGCCATTATCTGTAACTGTATATCCTGTGTGAATTTCATGATTAAAATTAGTTTTATTTGGAAGGTTTTGCAATACAAGGAAATGGGAGAAAAGAAAGAGAGAGAAAGGAAGGGAGGGAGGGAAGGATGGAAGAAGGAAGGAAGGAGGGAGGGAGGGAGGGAGGGAGGGAGGGAAGGAAGAGAAGAAGGAAGAAGGAAGGAAGAATAAGGAAGGAAGGGAGGGGAGGGAGGGAGGGAGGGACGGAAGGAATGACGGGGATTAAAACACCTAGATAAGTTCTAATTTTTTTGTTTTGTTTTGTTTTTGAGACGGAGTCTCGCTCTGTCTCCCAGGCTGGAGTGCAGTGGCAGGATCTCGGCTCACCGCAAGCTCCGCCTCCCGGGTTCCCGCCATTCTCCTGCCTCAGCCTCCCGAGTAGCTGGGACTACAGACGTCCGCCACCTCGCCGGGCTAATTTTTGGTATTTTTAGTGGAGACGGGGTTTCACCGTGTTAGCCGGGATGGTCTCAATCTCCTGACCTCGTGATCCGCCTGCCTCAGCCTCCCAAAGTGCTGGGATTACAGGCGTGAGCCACCGCGTCCCGCTGGTCACGTCTAAATTTTATAGACACATTAATCTTAAGCTAAAAGTACAGATTTAGAATAATGTTTTCTTTCATTATAGGATAAGAAATACTGCAGTACAAGAAGGAAAAACTGTCCCTATAGATGGGATCCCATGCATAATAGAAATACTAAATAATTATCTTATAGCAGTTTCAAATGATTGGGAGAATGTAGTAACCTAAGCAAAGAGTACTTGCTTATGAAGGCCAGCATTGAGGCTGACAATTTCCATAGTGTTTTCAAAAAGTTCTTCAGAATTCTCAACCACTCAATTATTAAATATTCTTCAGTCAAGATCGGCCATCAGCAAACACAATTTATTCATATTTATTGGATATCGATTGTATGGTAGCTGATGGGAATGTAAAGTTAACCTACATGAAACACCAGTTTTCTTCAAAGAATTAAAAAAGTAAATTAAATATTAAAGAACATTTTACACTATCTGTTCTTATAGAGGTATGTACAAGTTAATAAAAAAAAAAAAAAAAAAAAAAGGCAGAACCAAAAGTCAAAAGTGCTCAACAAAAGAGATACACAGGTCAAAGAACTTGTTCAAAGTTATCACTTTAAATTGAATTATTTTTCATGGAGAACTACAGGGCAGCAGTTTTTCAAGCTTAGGAACTCATGTACAAAAGACTGAAGCATAAGAAAACAACTAGTTAAAACAATAAGGGAAAACCAAAAAAACAAAAACAAAAACAAAAAAACAACAAACGGTAACAACAACAACAACAAAAAACACAGTTTTCAAAATGCTGAAGCAAAGAGTGCCAGATGAAGAGGAATAAAAGATTAATTTGGAAATATAAGCCACAGATTTTGAAGTGTATTGTTTCTCATATGAAGGAATTTGGCCCTTATTCTGTATACTAACCTGGGTTAAGAAACAATTGCCTAAAACACTGAAATATTTCTAAAGCATTTCTATGTCATTGGAAACGTAGGAGACAGAGAATATATTGTTTCCTTTATGCCCTTTCCAGTAAACAGTATAAGTATTTGGAAAAAATTGTCTAAAAGTTGCTTGGTGTATGGTAGGAAATTGCCAGTGTGTTATAAATGAATGACAACAGGTAGCTCAATATCTTTGTGGTTAGCAACCAGTGGTACTTTCACAGTTCCTATAGACAGTATCCACTGTCTTCTCTAAATAACTACTTAATACATATTTCAAGAACATAGTCTTAAAGGATAGCCAAAATTCTACTCTCCTAGGTGTTTACATAGCTCAGTTCACACCCATCTTCCGCAAGAGGAAGGATGTCATCTTTGACATCTTCCTACTTCTTCTATTGAAACTTCTTCCTCTAAAGTCACCAATTTGTTAACTGACGTGTGCTTAGTGAATTATTCCTCAACCCATAGACACACATATAATTGCTGAAAGTGGCAATATCAGTGGGTAGGGAAAATGGCTGGATTCCTTGAAGACCATCCTAAAGAGACAGGCAGTATGACTGATTATGGTAGCTTTCTATCCTGTCTTCAAATATTCAGCTATCATTCACCAAACGTCTTGCAGGACCAGAACCTGTACATGCTTCTGCTCCAGGACAGAAAATGTGTTTCCCTCCTGAGGAAAAAAAAAAATTTCTCTCTCTCTCTCTCCATATATATATATACATATACATACACACACACATGCATATGTATATATACGTATATGTATATATAACAAATGATTTATATAGAGAGATATAAGATAGATTTAAGATATTTAACTATATATATTTATTCACTGCATTTTATAACTCTCTTCAGCATTATAAATTCTTTTCAGAAGGAATCTGTCAGTCAAAGCTATAAAATTTAAAACTCAAAATTAAATAAACTGAAATTATGTTTTGATTGTGATTATGAAAAAAATGAAATAGCTCATTATATACTGGTTTTAGGTGGAAAGAACAAAAGGAGCAAAATGCCTTCTCTTTCTTCTGACACAGAAATAGATAACAATGCAAGAGATATAAAATAAATGCATTTGTTAACTGTATACATATCAGACCACAAAAGTCCATATGTATAAAACATCTTTACAAACAATATATTTTTTTTTCCTACCGATTACTGTCACTATTATTTATCATGGCTTTTCTTATGAATGTATATATGTTTACAAAAACATGAGCTGTTTCTGCATATAGAGATTTAAATATCAAGTTGGAATCCTCAAGAAACTTACAATCAGAAGTTTATGCCTACCTGGCATAATTTTGTAAACATTCACTCATTGACTAACACTGAATAATTTGAATATAAAAAATAATCATTAAAGAAACGATATAGTATAATTTTTTTTTTTTTTTTTTTTTTTGAGATAGATTCTCACTCTATCACCCAGACTGGAGTGCAGTGGTGCAGTCTCAGCTCACTGCAACCTCTGCCTCCCAGGTTCAAGTGACTCTCATGCATCAGCCTCCCAAGTAGCTGGGATTACAGGCATGTGCCACTGTGCCCAGCTAAGATATAATATAATTCTTGGCTTGCTGTGGGGCAAGAAATTTGATGCATGTTGGCTAAATATTTGAAGACTTGATTGACAGTCACCATAACCAGTTATACTTCCTTGTCTCTTATCTCTAGACTTGAGATAAAAATGACATTATCATAATATATTAAGATGGCTACAAATTCTATGGCTCTCTTCCCATTGAGAGGAAAAGTCTGTCTCTGCCTCTTAAAACTGAGCTAGCTTTGTGGCTGCTTCAACCAATGGAATGATTGGAATGTGACAGGTTACCAGTTTCTTGGCCCCAGCCCTAAAAGATTGGCTGCATTCACTTCCTATGTCATGGAAAATTCACACTTGGAATCAGACACTGTGCTGTCAAAGTCTCAGTAACCTATGAAAATGCCCACATGAGGAGAAAGTGAGCCCCCAGACGAGCTCCCAGCTGATAACAGCATCAACTTGCCAGCCATGAGTGGGCCATCTTGGAAGAAGCTCCTTCAATCTAAGCTGAGCCATTTCAGCTGACGGCACAGGAAGCACAAATGAACTGCTGCCACCAACTCTACCCAAATTGTAAATTCATGAGTAAAATAAATATTGCTGCTATTGTTTAAAGCTACTAAGTTTTGGGTGGTTCATGACCCAGTAATAGATAACAGGTAATTTTATGTTGGCCAAAACATTAATAGGTGGGTAGAGGTGCCAATGAGTAGCAGAATGTGTATGAGGTTCATGTAAAATGATATCACAAACACTGTCAGAAATACAAAAGTTATAACAAGAATAAAAAAAAATACCATTTCATGTGCCAACTTCATAGGTAAGTTGTAGCTTCCTAGAGTGCTGTGTTGATGAGGCCTGTGATGCCAGCTGGTGACAGTGGAAGCTGACACTGATTGATTAGCACCATGTATTTGTCATTAACCACCTTTAGACATTTGCCCATTTTTGCTGTTGTTATGTTCACGTTAGAAGATCCTTCATAATGTCATATTACTGTAAAACATCATTCACCAGAAAATACGAACAAAAACTGTTCATATTCATTCAGGTACTTGGGATTGCCAAAAAAATACACGGAGTTCATATTTCATGTATGCCTGGAATTTCTGTGTAATTTATCTTTTGCATAACTTCTTTTTTTTCACCTAAAATATTACATATTTTCAGCTAACATACTGGGTAAAACATTGTACAAATTTGTCTTTTATTTTTATTTAATTTTCATAATTTCAACTTTTATTTTACATTCAGAGGGTATACGTGCAGGTGTGTTACATGGGTATATCGTGTGACACTGAGGTTGGGGGTACAAATGATCCTATCAGCCAGATAGTGATTGCAATACCCAAAAGGTAGTTTTTCAGGCTTGTACCCATCCCTCTCTCCTCCACTTAGTAGTCCACAGTGTCTAGCTATTATTTCCATCTTTATGTTGAAGTGTACCCAATGCTTAGCTCTCACGTATAAATTACAGTGTATGGTATTTAGTTTTCTGTTCCTCCATTAATTCACTTAGGATAATGGCCTCTAGTTGCATCCATGTTGCTGTAAGGAACATAATTTTGCTATTTTTTATGGCTTCATAGTATTCTATGAGATATATATGTATATATCACATTTTCTTTATCCAATCCACCATTGATGGGCACCTGAGTTGATTCCGTATCTTTGCTATTGTGATAGTGCTGTGATAAACACACCAGTGCATGTGTCTTTTTGGTAGAATGATTTGTTTTCCTTTGGATATATACCCAGTAATGGGATTGCTGGGTAATCTGTCTTTTAATTCCAGGGCTAATATCAATTAATGATGTATGATCATAGTTCCACAGGCTGATGTTAGAGCCACGTAAACCACAGTTAAACTGGTCCATATATGTGATTGAAATCACCCATGTTAGAAACAAAGCCATTGTCATTTTCAAAATGTTTAAAAGTCTAAAGAATATTTGCATTTACTTGTATAATGACTAATGTAAATACCAAGATATATTTATTTTGATTAGGTTTATTTAACTTATTTTTAATAACTTGTTTTTTAGTTCATGATCATCAACAATGATGATGAGAAGCTACACATGCTTGATTAGCAAAAGTGGAAAATAAATTGTAACTCAGCAGATGTGGTTTGTTTGATAGACAAACATTTCAAAACATGGCATCTCTGGTTGAAATACACAATATAAGCAGTAGTTGACAGCAACATTTTAAAAAGTGGTGCCATGTATATGTTGAAAAGCTGGCTGGAAATGAAGGCTGAAAGCTGACCTGGATTCTCCATCTGGTCTACTTTTAAAAATCTGTGGGTCCTTGGGCAAATCACTTCACAACTCTGCTTGTTTTCTCACTTGTGGTCAGGACAGTGATACCAATTTCAAATGACTACTTTGAAGAGAGTGAAATAAAATAATATTCTACATAAAATACTGTCGAGATCTGAAGATAGCCTATGAGTGTGTCGTGGTAGAAGACAAAATCAGGACATATCTTTAATGTATTTTCCCACTTTTTAAATATGAAGGACCTTGGGACACAGGTGGCATTTTCATCTTTGCTTCCAATGCAAGTTGGAACTTTGGAAGATAAGGGATGCTGTGGAGCTTGTATCTCTGGCTCAATTTCTGGCTGGCAGCACATAATGTGATTTGGCTTTCTGTACCATGAATATACCCAAGTGATAGGCGCTTGGCTAGGGCACCTGAGAGCTCCTAACGAGGACGAGAAAGAAAATGCCTGCCTGGAGACTTTCCAATCTCATCAATAATACTCAAATCTAAATTAGAATCAGAGTGAGAAAAAAGTCCTAGATAAAATTATAAAACAGGATACTGAGGAAGATATGGGGATTGATGAAGAAAGTATAATCGAGACAGACATGCCTGGTAATTTATATGATAATATATTAGGAAAGAGCTTCAGAAACTTTCTGTGTTCTCCATAGTCTATACACTAGGAATATGTGATGGAGAACAAGGTATTCTAATTTTAACAAGAAGGTGTAAAAGTAAAATTATAGATATGATCAATATTCAGTGGTTTGGATTCAACTAGAAAACAATAATGGAAATGTACACTTTATTTAAAATAAGAAGACCATGCAGAATAAAATAGTAAATTACAGCTCCTTTTTAATATGGAAGTTTAAGTCTTATCACAATACAGCTTAGTATGTGGGAAGACATTTCTATGAATCTCACTATTTACAGATGAAGGACTTGGGCCTGAGAGTTAAGGAAACTTACCCAAGACCACAAATTTAATAAACAGTAGAGTTTAAATTTACACTTGGCCTCCATTCTGAAGTCTATTGCTGTGTTCTACCATATTTCTGGAGTTTCTCTGTATCAAAGAAGATTTACACATATTTTAGATTCAATGACCCTAGGAAGAAATATCTAAATATATATAAGAAAGCTATACTTATACTGTAACATTTTTTGAAAATAGAAAAAACAACTAATTAAAACTTTTTAATAAACCACTTTATTGAGGTATAATTAATATATAAAAACTGTACATATTTAATGTAAACAATTCAATGAGTTTAGGGATAAGTATACTGGTGAAAACATCATCACCATCAAGGCATTAAACTTATCTATCACTTCCCAAAGTTTTCTCCCACTCTCTTTATTATTTTCTGTGTGTGCACCTGTGTATCTGTGTGTCTCTGTGGTTAAGATCTATCTACTTAGGAAACTGTAATATACAATGCAGTATCATTAGCTATAGGCACTGTGCTTGATACTAGCTCTCCAGGACTTATTTATCTTGCATAACTGAGACGCTGCCCCCTGTGACCATCATATCCCCATTTCCCCTTCCCCTCATTCCCTGGCAACCACTCTTCTACTCTCTATGAATTTTGTTATTTTTAACCCACATGTAGGTAACATCATATGGTGTTTGTCTTTCTGTGTCTGGTTTATTTAACAGAACACAATGTCCTCCAGGTCATCTATGTTGTCTCAAGTGGCAGGATTTCCTTGTTTTTTAAGGCTGAATAATATTTCATTGTATGTATATACCATATAATCTGGACCAAATTCTTATCAAGATGAAAAAAAAAATGGGTAGGCAGAATAGAAGTGACAAAGGTCCTAGGAAATGGTGGTCATGATTATTTCAATTTAATGATAACTAAAAAGGAAAGCATTCAAATATGGTTAAATTTAAATTTTTGATGAGGAAAAATACATAAAGTGGAAGTTACCTCACATATGAAATGATAGAAAGAGTAAAATAAAATTGTTAGCAATATATCAATAAAATGTAAATGAGAGTTAATTAACAAGTGATAGAAAGTAAGGTAAAATTAATTTGCTGTCCATATATGTAAAAAATATTCTGGAGAGAAAGAAATAGGAAAGCTATAAAATTGAGAAAATTTCCATGGGAGTTCTACTGTTCAGATATCATCAGGCTCTGCCCAAAATAAAACCAAAGGATATTTTTAATGAAGATTAAATAAAATGATACCATGTTGTAAATAACATTGTTTAAACAAAAATTATATACTTTTCAAGGATTTTGTACTCTGAGTAAGAAGAGGGAAAAAGCACAAAACCTGGTCCTTGAGGCTAATGATCTAATGCCAATGGATGACAGATTAATTCATTGGCCAGATTTTCTAAGAAAACAAATTTCAGACTTCAATACTTAGTAGTCAGAGCTAAAAATCAAGGTTATCAAAGATAACATAAACATACACAGAACAACCCTAAGTTAGTTTATATCTCTAATAAAAGTGGATACCCAAACATAAGAAAATAACTTAGACAAATTCTTTTTTGAGTAATCGTGAGTTGTAGAAGAAATGCTAGTGTGGTCAAGTAAATGACGTATGAATACAATCCATCTGTGAATACAATCTCATCTGGAATAAAATGCTGAATTTGCATAAACACCTTAGAAAAAAAGCATATCAGGCAGCCAGCCTGAGTTTATTAAGGCCAAACTCAACTTATTCCTTTTGTTTGTTTGTTTTTTTGATAAGGCAATTAGAGAAAATACAGGGGAATATAGACTGCCTGGATTTCAACAAAATTTCTTATTGAAAAAAATTTTTAGAAAATATAGAAAAGTAAATTGTCATATGAAAGAAAAATTGATTCAATGGCTTTACTCATGGTATACTTATTTATAATGAAGGTCAGGCTGAAGGATGTTAATGTAAAATAATTAAAATTAAATGAGATAAATAAAAACCATGTACTTCTGACCTCAGGTGATCCGCCCACCTTGGCCTCCCACAGTGCTGGGATTACAGGTGTTGGAGACCAGCCTGGTCAACATGGCGAAAGCCCGTCTCTACTAAAAATACAAAAAAACAAAACAGACAAAAAAAACCTGAATCAGCTGGGTGTGGTGGTGGGCGCCTGTAATCCCAGCTACTTGGGAGGCTGAGGCAGGAGAATTGTCTGAACCGGGGAGGTAGAGTTTGCAGTGAGCCGAGTTCTTGCCATTGTACTCCAGCCTGGGCCATGAGAGCAAAACTCCACTCTGTCTCAAATAAATAAATAAAATAAAATAAAGTAAAATAAAAATAAAAACCACATAGAGATCTGAGATAGAAAAAAATGAAGATTTTATGAATAATTAATCTGATGGATAGAAGAGTAAGGAGATTGGGGAATAGATGGAAGCATGACGGGATACAGACACACCCTAAAAGAGTTAAGGGTTTGTACATGGCAGAAATATTAGGTCTATTTTCTATGACCCACTGAGCAGCAGGACAGATGTCACTCACGGGCAAATTACAGGAATTTAGCAAAAGTTTTCCAGCAAGAAGAGTTGCTTGAAAATGATGAGTTTATAACACTTGTGCTAGTCAAGCAAATACAAAAAAAATCCATTGCATGTTCATGCATAAAGAGAATTCACTCATGACATAGGAGGCTATACCAGATAAACTTATTCAATGTGATGACTGTACAATTTTGGTACTGAGGAACATGTCGATATGAACATTTCCTGATGATTTTAAGCAGATTCCTACTTGGCACACTAAGCATACAGAATACTAATGTTACAAAATTTAAAATGCCTAAAAAGAAAAAGATGTGAGCATCAATTAACATTTTTAAAAAGGGATTGGTAGAATATTAGATTAAGAAACAGGAAAAAAACATATAGTCCCGACAGTCCCAATAGCTTCCCATGTTATTCTTTCCACGTATCTGTAAGGCAAAGATTAGTAGTCTTATTGAATATACCAAGGCACAAATGTGAATCATTGGAGATATCTACCAAAAAGAATTATAATGCTGCAATTTTTCCTTTGTCTGTTTTAGAATTAAACATTAAAAACAATAAAAAAAGTAGGAGGGCAAATTTCGGCAACTTTGAAAGTGAGATTGGTGGTATCTGGGTATAAAGATATTTCTTTCTTTCTTTCTTTTTTTTTTTTTTTAAGAAAACTGAACAAACAATATATAGCAGAAGGGAAAACCTTACAGTCAGAAAAATCCTGACAAATTAAGAAAGTAAGTACCAAAATAAAACACATGAAAAAACCTTCCTCTGACTCCAGGCTTTAGATGTTCTTTTAAAATTAGCTTTGATTACAGGGTTGAGGGGTGAATTAAAATATAAACCTTCAAATTTTTATAAAAGCAGCCAAAGAAACAACTGGGTTAACTTTACAAGAAATCGTTTTAGAGTAATTGGCACTAGAATTGATCTATTCTTGAAATTCCAAAAACCTAAAGGGAAAGAACACACACACACACACACACACACACACACCCCAACTTACACATATTCACAGTTAAAGAGTATAATGAAAAACGACAAGTTCTATCCTGTGCCAAAAACACACACGTATTATTGAAATGCTTAGTTTACAATTCATGTTGAAAAGAATCTTTGACTTCAAGTGATAAATCAGTTGTTAGAATACTGGCAGAGCACACTCCAAGACAATATGGTAATTGAAACCGTGACAAATAGAATCACTTAAGTTTTCTTATTGGCTCGTTTCAATCCTTGTCCAACTATATTGCTTTCCTTGCAAAAAGAAGTTCTGGGTACAATAAAAATAATTGCTGAAACTTTCTCTGTAAGATTAAAATCTTAAATAATTAAAGATATCCATTTATATTAACTATAATTATCATGTATTGCTCTTGCTTTTTTAGGGACAAACTAGAGGAAGTGGCAGAATTTAATGCCAACGTATGTGCATTTTTACATCAGCTATGTAAGAGCTTGTTTTGCCAAATTTCCTAACCCTGTTTAAATCCTAGGAAATGCCTCAAAGTTAATTACCCATGTGACATTCTCCTATAGTATTATTTACATTAGACTACTGGACCGCTGGTATTCTTGTTTCTTGCCACTAACTTGTTAATAATTCATTTTTAAAAATTTTTCTAACGCAAAAAATAAAGGACTTATTTGATGTAAGCTGCAGGTTTTTTATTGTATTGGAATCAACAATATAAACATCCAAAGATATTATGAGTAACTTAACATTCCAAAAGCAAATTATAGTTTCATTTTCTTTACATTGTTTCTATGTTCTCTGAAAATCTTATTTTTTCAAGAAACCACACAACTACTTGGCTAAACATAGGTAGTTAATATAACTCATCTAACATTTAAACATATTTTTCCACGAAACTTTTAGTTTGGGGGTCTGTGAATATGATAAACATGCATTTAAAAAAATTCATTAGACAACCATTGATTATAAAAACTCTTGAGCTTATCAAATGCAGTGACTGGGCTTGTAGAGACTTTCCTTTAAAGGTATATATGACACTGAGAGCTGTAAAAATTTTAAGGGAGCTAGAAAAGCAAATTATAATTTTGTTTACAAGTTTTTAGAATAATAATTATTGCACTTTTTATTTTGAGTAGCAGCCTACCATTTACAAAGTAATTTACTCTCTGCTTCCCCTCCCTTCCTGTTTTTGCTTGACTAATTCCTGCTCATCAGTATTTTGGCCCCAGTGGACATGGACTTTCTCCTTGAAGTCTTCTGTTGCACTCTACTTATGCTTCAGTGGGTCCTGCACCCCCATCCTGTGGTGTAATGCCCTATTCATCACCTGAATGTAAATTCCATATGTAAGGGAATTCCATATGTAAGAATTAATATTAACCTCAAGGAACATTGTACTCTCCATGCTTAGAACAGCATCTGACCCATAACTGGTACTCAATACATACTGAGCAGGAAACATCTCACTCAATTCTTAAGACGGCACTGGGATTTTTCGAGATGCCCAAGAAGAGAAGGCATTTGTATAGTAGTAACAGCCAAAATAGAGAACGTTTTTTTCACTGTCCCATTGCTACCTGTCAAACTAATTCTTCCTCCAATTTTAGCTGCAATATACCTACAAATAAATAATAGGCACAAAAAGAAGCACACTTGAACCTCACACACAAATTTGAACTGTGCAGGTCTACTTATACGCAATTTTGTTCAACCAAATGTGGGGATCAAAAATACAGGATTTTCTGGATCCGAAACCCACACGCATATCAGGAGCACCAACTTTTCATATACCTGGATTCCACAGAGCTAACTGCAAGTCTTGGATATTTGGGTTTTGGTATAGGCAGACAGTCCTGGAACCCATCCCCTGCATATACCCAGGAACAATTATATTACGGAGTCTGTTACTGGTAAAATAATATTTAGAAATCAGATGAACTTTTCTATCAAAAATGCCCTATTTACATGATTAAAATTCATTGAATATTAATATTAACCAAGATAGGTCATAAACTATGGCTTCCTCCAAAAAAACTAATAAATGACACTTCAAACATAATATGATTATTTTATATATTAGCAGAAAGTGGAACAAACAACTTACATTAACATTCTTTGATGCTAAAAAACACAGCTTGAAATTATTCTAAATAATCTAGAAGACGATTTGGAAGAAATTGGAGAAACTAATTTTTTATACTGAAATGTGTTTTGACCAATTGTCTAGAGCCATTATTTTTAAACATTCTGTCCTGATGTTCTTAACTCTTTAGTACATTTATTATAACCTAACAAGATGGCATTTCACAAATGATAATGTGTGTGTATTGGCTGCATGTGCTTATGCAGTTGAAAGGAATGGAGCCGAGACAGAAACACTTAAATTTGCTGAGTTCTCACAAAATTTTCTTTTCGTTGTCCTAAATTTCTAAATTAAAGTGTATTTGGTACTTATGAGAATATTTCAACGAAAATAAAAACTATTTTCTTTTAAATACGCATGTGCACATACACATGTATAAATCTTCCCTTGAAAACCTCAATAACTGCAAATTTGAACACATAGAAAAAAATGTATTTTTTGAGAATTACTACTAACAACTAAAGAAAAGAGAAAGGCAATGCAATTATTTAAAAAATTATTAAACTTAAATATAATTTTAAAAGTTATCTCTGAAATTCTTGGAAATACCTTTATAGGGAATATTGTGAAATAACATTGAAAAGAACAATATGCTGTATTTCAGTTTTAAAATAAATAAAAATTTTGAAAAAGACAATGCACAAATGCATATCCATGACTAAAATAATTCAAGTCCATTAGTTATTTTGAACTATATAAACAACTATATAAAACAAATTTACAGTTATGGTACCTACGTAATACACTAAATGGTTAAAAAGTACAGAAATTATTCTGCAAAAAGTGACATTTGTAGTTTGATCAGAATAGGTTTGAATCTGTAAATTGCTTTGGTCAGTATGGTCATTTTAACAATATTGATTCAATCCATGAACAGGGAATATTTTTCCATTTATTTGCATCATCTCTGATTTCTTTCAGCAGTGTTTTATGGTTCTCCTTGTGCAGATTCTTCGGCTCTTTGCTTAGTTGTATCCCTAGATATTTTCTTCTTTTTGCAGCTATTGTAAAAGGTATTGCATTCTTGTTTTGGCTCTCAGCCTGAACATTATTTGTGTACAGAAATGCTACTTAGTTTTGTACAGAACTAGGAGTTGACCTACCATTCATTTCAACAATCCCATTACTGAGTGTATTGGTCTGTTCTCACACTGCTGTAAAGCACTGCCCAAGACTGGGCAATTTAGAAAGGAAAGAAGTTTAATTGACTTACAGTTCTGCATGGCTGAGGAGGCCTCAGGAAACTCACAATCATGGCAGAAGGGGAAGCAAACACATCGTTCTTCACATGGTGGCAGGAGAGAGAAGTGCAGAGTGAAGAGGGGGAAAAGTTTTTATAAGACCATCAGATGGGCTGGGGGCGGTGGCTCAGGCCTGTAATCCTAGCACTCTGGGAGGCCGAGGCGGGGGGATCACAAGGTCAGGAGATCGAGACCATCCTGGTTAACACAGCGAAGTCCCGTCTCTACTAAAAATACAGAAAATTAGCCGGGCGTGGTGGCGGGCGCCTGTAGTCCCAGCTACCGGGGAGGCTGAGGCAGGAGAATGGCGGGAACCCGGGAGGCGGAGCTTGCAGTGAGCACAGATCACACCACTGCACTCCAGCCTGGGCGACAGAGCGAGACTCCGTCTCAAAAACAACAACAACAACAACAACAACAACAAAATCAGGTGTCATAAGAACTCACTCACTATGATGAGAACAGCATAGGGGAACCATGATCTAATCACCTCCCATGAGGTCCTTCCCCTAACACACGGGGAGTATAATATGGATTACAATTCAAGATGAAATTTTAGGTGGTGACACAGGCAAACCATATCACTGGGTATATACCGAAAAGAAAATTAATCATTCTACCAAAAAGACACATGCACTCATATGTTCATTACAGCACTATTCACAATAGCAAAGACAGGGAATGAACCCACGTGCCTATCAAAGGTGGGCTGAAGGAAGGAAATATGGTTTATATACACCAGTAAAATACTATATAGCCATAAGAAAGAAACTATATCCTTTGCAGCAACATAGATGTAGCTGGAAGCCATTATCCTAAGCAAATTAATGCAGCAAGAGAAAACCAAATACTGCGTATCTTCACTTATAAGTGGGAGCTAAACATAGGGTACAAATGGACACAAAGATGGCAACAACAGACACTAGGGACCAGTAGAAGAGAGAGACAAGGAGGAGGCAAGAGTTGAAAAACTAACTGTTGGGTACTATGCTCACTATCTAGACAACGAATTTATTTGTGTTTCAAACCTCAGCACCATGCAATATACCTTTGTAAAAAACCTGCATTATGTATCCCCTGATTCTAAAATAAAAGGTGGAAAAATAATAAAACAAGATAATGCATTTTTATATTAAAAAAAAAGTTACAGGGATCAGTTCACCAAGCACAAGTGACAGAGATCATAACTTTTGGGGGTAAAGCTCATATATATCTTTTGCTCTTTTTCCGTTAGTTTTTGAAATATCCATATTTTCCATTTATTGTGTCAACAAATCATAAACTTTTCATGTTTTCAGAAAGCATACAGTTTTAGGTAAACATAAACAATAGTGGCATGTGAAGTTTCATCCCAATCCAGGGTCTTGACCCCCACCTCCTCACCCAAAATAAATAAATAAATAGAACACACATGAATAATTAAAGACTACGCCAAAAATCAGGCAGGGCCTTAAGACAATTTTATAAGTAGAACTTATCTTATGATGTCTGGGTTTCTAAAAGACACTGTAATTGATGAAAATATTTGGCATATCCAACAATTTTAAAGGTCTAACAAATCCCACAATTTTAAAGGTCTAAGAAAAATTAGAGATCATCCAATTCTGTAACTTGCTTTTATAAATAAAACATGAAAAATTAGGTTTACATGTTTGAGATTATTCAGTTTATTCTTGAGAAAACCAATACAGTTTTATTGGGTTTTCCTCCAGGAAGTTCATATCCTGTAGGTTCAAATACCTAAGATCTAGTGTAACGTGTGTGGAATTAGAATTGTTCCATGTGATAAGGTTCTACTGGATGGCAGTGCAAAGAATGCAGACTTGGCTCAAAATTCTGGAAGCATTTTTAAAAGAGTTCCCTGGAATCTACTCAATGCCAATAATTACTTGGCTGGTAACAAAAATAATTCCTTATAAACATCTCTCAGATATTAATTTTGCTCACATCATAGCTTCAACAGATTTAGGAATGTCATTTAAATGCTGCTGGTTTATTATGCAAACACAAAGTCACAATTCTGCAAACACATCTCAGAGACATTTCTGAAGTTAGTAAGGCCTTGTGAATCTAATGAGGATAATATTTCATCCCCTGAGATTTTGTAGACAACAGATTAAAAGATAATAAAACAAATATTCAGCCCTCTGTAAGGAGTGAGTTTCCAAAAAAATGACAAAATGTTTTTCTCCTTCTAATAATATATAAATGGGAAAACCAAGCACAGCAAAGAGTTTTGTACTTGCACACCTAATTGTCATCAAATAATTAGAAAATAAATTCCTTAAATGGCTTAGTTCGGATGATAAACAGGGAAAACATAATGCAGTAATAGAAAGCTCCCATCTGTGGCCCCGGGTTCATATTTCATCTCCTGTTGTATAGACTTTTCTACTCAGGTAAGATCTTTATTTACTTAATTTTAAGTTTTATTTAATGCTATTTATGTTTAGCTTAAAAAAACATTGATTTCTCATATTTCTGCAAACTGGAATTCTAAGACATGGTTCCAGCATGGTGCCAGCATGGTCAGGTTCCTCGTGAGGGTCCTTTTCCCGGTTTACAGGTGGCTACCTTCTTGGTGTTCCTCGAATGGCAGAAACAGTGAGAGATCATAAAGGAACTTTCATGAATTTCTTTCTGTAAGGGCTCTCATCCTATCACGAAGGCTCCAACTTCAGGACCTAATTACCACAGGCTCCTGTTTCCAAATACCTTAGCAATAGGTTTTAGGCTTTCAGCATGTGAATTTGCAGAAGATATAAACTTGTCACTATTATCTTTGATATATTTGGCTGTGTCCCCACCCAAATCTCATCTTGAACTTTTAGCTCCCATAATTCCCACGTATTGTGGGAGGGACCAGGTGGGAGATAACTGAATCATGGGAGAGTTCTCATGGTAGTGACTAAGTCTCACGAGATCTGATGGTTTTAAAAGGGGAAACACCTTTCACTTGGCTCTCATTCTGTCTTGTCTGCCACCATGTAAGAGGTGCCTTTCGCCTTCAGTCATGATAGTGAGGCCTCCCCAACCACGTGGAACTGTGAGTCCATTAAATTTCTTTTTCTTTATAAATTACCCAGTCTCTGGTATGTCTTTATCAGCAGTGTGAAAACAGACTAATACAATCTTTATTTCCTTTATTATTATAAAGAAAAATAACATTCACTGAGCACTGACCATGAGCTAAGATGTGGAAACAAGCTGTTCTATTTTGGGAGAAGGCTCTCAGCTCCACAACTGCTGCCAGGTTCTGAACCTAGGCATTTGTCAGACAAATTGTGTGTCCCTTAGTTCCCATATTTTGGAAATGAGAGTACTGACTTCATGGAGTGTTATGAAAATTAAATAAGCTAATTCCTGTAAAACACTCATAAGAGTGTCTGTAACATAGTAAATGCTAATTTAATATTATATATTTTATTTAAATCTTGGTAGAAAATGAATGATAATTAATAGAAAAGAGAACAATATAAAGTTGTTTAACAATGTTGTTTAACATTGTCTCTTGACAGCTTATCAAATGTAACATTAAAATAATTTTAAAACATGTTTACTAACATGATACATAAAAGTTGGGAATATCTTATATAACTGGATGCATTTAATTCTAATTTTTCAAAATCCAGAATGGTTTTAAATGTAGAAAGAATGGAAATGAAGTTTATCTTCTATGCCAACATCTATTGATGATAGTAACTAGAATTAATAGTCAAAAGAGTAAATCAAATCTAGTATGCAGTGATGGGAAAATGATGCCTGCCACAGGGCAATAAAATGGCAGCACAGACACTGCGTCAGTCAATCTATGAAGGCATCTGCTTTCCATTGTATTTCATTCAACAAATACTTATGGAGCAGTTACTGCAAGCCTCGCGTGTTTCTTGATTTGAAAATGTGATTGAAAGCAAGCCGGGCAGTCCTTTCTATCACAAGTAATACTTTATTGAAGATAGGCATTAAACAAATGAACAAATAAAGTTCACAAAAGGTAAGTGCCCATTATAGCAAAGTAAAACAAAATAAGGGGTTAGAGAGACATTAGGAGTACTTGCAAGTGGTCAGGGCTGCTTTGAGTTGGACATTTTAATGGCGAGTGGAGAGGGTGGAAGAAAGCGTACAAAGATCAGCAGGTAAGGCAATCAGTTGCAAAGGTCGGGAGGCAAGGAAAAGCTCATCTTTTTTGAGAAGCAGTGAGAAAGCTGATGTACTTAGGGTGGAGTGAGGGCAGGGGAGGTCCACAGAAATGGGGTCAGAGAAACAGGTGCCTGTCAATTTATGAAGGGCCTCCTGGCAATTAAAAGAGGGCTTTATTCAGAGAGTGAAGTTAAACTAGTAAAATATCTTTTTCAAAAGAGAATAATAGCATCTGCTTTATGTTTTTAAAAAGATACGTTTCCTAACTCCTACCTTCGGTCATCTTTTCTAATATAAACATAGGACTGGTATAATCTTATTTAAAAAAAAAAAAAAAACACGACAGTACTTGGGGGAAAGGGGCAATGCAGAGTCTTACTCAGCAATTTAGATGTAAAAGATCTTCCTAAATGACTAGCAAAATGAAGTTAGCATTATAGGAAAAAAAAAAAAGATAATATATCATCACTTCCTTTCTTCCTTCCACTCTCCTCCCAGGGTTTGCCACTGGCCAAATGGAAGAAGAAGATCAAGGATAAGAAGTCAGCCTGCCAAATACTATGGTAAAAAATGTGGAGAGTGGATCTAGAAGAATAAATAGAAGATATCTACTACTCAAATTGAAGTGGTTGCATTAACAGTATTCAGGATACAGCTATCATAATTAGGGGATGTTGGTCCATGAATAAACACCAAAATGAAGTAAATTGTATTTCCAGGAGACATTTTAAAATGAAAGAATGTAAGTTCTAAATCTTCTTTTAATGTATTTTATTAAGTATTTTATTATGTTAAAGACCTGAAAATGACACGTGTCTATCTTAAAACAATATGCTGAAGAGGAAACATTAATGAATTGTATTTTGTGAAGGAAGATTACTTGATTTAGTAAAAATAATTCATACAGTTTTCACTTGTCATAATGCCCAGGTAATGAACTGTGAATCTCCTATAACAGAAAACCTATCTTGGAAGTCATGAAATATAAACAATTGTCAAACAATCTTGCTTCATCCAAAGTAAATATCCAAATGGCACTAAAAGCTATAGAGCTGCTAAAAAAGTTTAAAAGTCCATATATATACACACACACATATATGTATATATACCTATGCACATAAACACATACATATACACACACACATATAGTAAACACACATATGTATATATGTATACATATACACATATATAGTATACACATATATGTACATACATACACACATATATAACATACACACATATATAATATACACGCACACACACACACACATATATACATATATATGACAGGCTCTTGTTCTGTTACCCTGGCTGGAGTGCAGGGGGGCAATCATAGCTCACTGCAGCCTCAACTCCTGGGCTCAACCCATCTTCCAGGTTCAGCCTCTCCGGCAAATAACACTGCAGGCACCTGGCAGCACACTGGGCTAATTTTTAATTTTGTTATAGAGATGGGGGTCTCACTCTTTTACCCAGGCTGATTTCAAACTCTTAGTCTCAAATGATCTTCTCCTCTCAGCCTCCCAAAGTGCTGAGATTACAGGCATAAGCCATCATGCCTGGCTCCTTTCCTATGTTTTCAATGGTTGAAAAATTTATTTTTACCTTCTTTTCATTAACTTGTATGTTCTTGCTTCTGAATGCAATGCTCTTGTTATTTCTTACTTGATATTTATGCCCTTTCTTATACAAAACACATAATGAGAAAGACACTGATATCGATAGTCAAAATAACCATTAAGATCATTTCTTACATGCTTAATGTCATCAATGAAAACACCTTAAAGTAGTAATTAAAAGTAAAAAGTTACAAATATACCAACAACCCAAATAGTGAAATACGAAAATAAAATGATTTATTTTTTGCACTAAGTCTACTTAATTCTCTATTTAATCCAGAACAACCAATATGCGTGGGTATGAGAGAGGAAAACAGTTGCATTTCCTCCGTATTCTTTTCTGAGCCTTCCAGACTTTTTTAGGGTGAAAAACGCATGTAACGTGAATTGGGTCAACAATTGTGACCCCACAATGTGTACTGGATCATTGTTGACCTGATAATCAACAATACACATTGTTGTACTGTTGACCCAATGACGCAGGGTGATCTTGAGGGAGATTTTGCAACCTGAGAATACATGTTTTAAATCAGTATGTCTAGAAGGTTCTGGCACAAATGTAAGGGTTTAATAAATGGTTGTTGAATGGATTTATAATGAAAGATGAAGGATCAGAACAGCATTTTGTGGCAAACCAAAGTTCCAATATTCCTAGCAGTATTCTGAAGTTTTATCCAACTCTAATATTTTCCTAGGAAGGAAATTTATTTTATTATAGAGTTTTCTCTCCTTTGCTGAAATCATAATCACAATGATATGAACAATATGCTTTCTTTATGGAGGAGCTATTTTAAGAGAAAAATTCCAAAATAAATAACACAAGATGGTATATGAAATCCGACCTGATTCACAGAAGGAACAAGAACATGCCCTGGGGGACTTGGCAGCAAATATAAGCCAGCAGCAAGAATATGACCTTCAGTGTCTGCTCTCATCTTCAACCTGGGAAGATTCAGGTGATGTAGGAATAGATTTGGTGACGATCCCATGAACTCCCTAAGAGTCAACATGCATCTAGATCTCTCAGTCCTGGCTGATTTAATTATTTTCTTTGGATCTGTCAAAGCGAAGCACCAAAACAATCTGCCAAACAAAGTTAAACAGGCCAGGAGTTTAATGTCATAGAGGAGAGAAGCCATAAGTCAAAGTGAGCTGTACTGCAACCCCCCGCCCAAAAAAAGATGTTTTTGTTCTTCTCCTTTTTTATTTTTTGTTTTTTATTTGTGTGTGTGTGTGTTATGCCTTAGACATAAGGTCTCCGTGTGTTGTCTAGGCTAGTCTTGAACTACTGGCCTCAAGCAACCCTTCTTCTGTAACCTCCCAAAGTACTGGGATCATAGGCATGAGCCACCACACCTGGCCAACCTGAAAAATTTTTATAAAGCTAGAGTTAGGTCCCAAAGGACCTGGGTTTTAGGCCACCAGTATTTGTTAACTGGCTTTTCCTCCCACCACCAAAAAGCAAACTGCCTCTTAGGAGGTAGTTTTACATCTTGGAGCAAAGCATCCTTCAAATGTAGGCTCCTGCTATCCCACAGAAGCTGGGAGACAGGGACTCTGTCTTCCTTGATGTCTACATTTCAAAGAGTTGGCTTCCAGGTCTTTTCAGAAAGACAGTTTTGTGTTTTAAAACTGGCAAAGCACTTTCAAAAAAAGATTTACATCTCAAAGGGTCAGAGGAAGAATTTACAATTACTAGTTTTCTAAAGGGAATGCTCTAAGAAAAGGGAGGTCAGGGCCTAGATTTAAGAAGAAGCTTGTGTAAAGTTTAATCAAGCTGTGGGGAACATTGAGGCGATTTTAGTCAGATCCTAAGATATAATCTTGTTTATTCCAGGGCCCCTCCATATAGGAGAATTTTTTATCTGAATCCCTTCAGTCATAAGTTTGTGTAGAGAACCAAAGTTCAGCTTCTCATGAAAATATGTATAACAAAATACCACTTACAATCTCAGACGCCATTAAATCATCCTTTTCTGCCTTTTTACACTAGAGCCTGTCTCTGCCTTTCAGCCTATGTCTGTCTTTCACGTCAATATATTATTAGTTATTTGCTGTTTATACAAATACAATGCAAATTGAATAGATAATGAAATTGCAAATTTTACAAAAGAAGGTCTTTCTAAAGTTAATGACATTGATGTAGAAGAGTTCAAGTCACATGCAAAGCAGTTAGATCAATTCTGATCAAGAGAAATTGGCAAGAATGATTGCACAATACGATTTAAAAATAAAATGGTTTGAATATAAAATAAACAAAAGTGCTAATTTGGAAACTGATAAGACTCTGAAATAATTCTTTGCAGAAATAACTTTCAGGTGATAATGCCGCAGAGGCAGAATGAGAAGTCGTGTTGTCACACAATTTCATTGAAATAATCTTGTCAAAACTTGACAAACAATTTAAGCAAAGAATTGAAGTACAGTTGCAATTACAACTTTCTGTTACACAGTTACACAATTACAATTTTCTGTTATAAAAATAAACACGAGGCCAGGTGCGGTGGCTCACGCCTGTAATCCCAGCATTTTGGGAGGTCACAGCGGGCGGATCACCTGAGGGCAGGAGTTCAAGACCAGCCTGGCCAACATGGTGAAACCCCATCTCTACAAAAATACAAAAATTAGCCGGGCATGATGGCAGGTACCTGTAATCCCAGCTACTCAGGAAGCCGAGGTAGGAGAATCACTTGAACCCTGGAGGCAGAGGTTGCAGTGAGCCAAGATCGCACCATTGCACTTCCAGCCTTGGTGACAGAGCAAGACTCCATCTCAAATAAATAAATAAATAAACAAACAAACATGAATTTATTTATCTAGACAAAGTTCTAATAGATCCTCACTTTCACTACTAATTATACCATATTGTTTTCTACCCTAGGCGAATTCACTTAAATAAACTTTTCCTAAACATCAGCGATGTTCAGGATCTTTTATGTACAAGTTCCTATTTCCTGGCATCAGATTTTAGTATCAGACTTGATATTTCCTTCTTCCTGAGTTCACTTCTCCCCCGAATTTAAAAGTGACCCTCTTTCTGATGCATCAGATTGATCCTTTACCAATAAATCCACGTCTTTCTGATTTATTTCTCCCGAAATGTATGACATTTTAGCTTTTCCGACTTAATTTGGTGCCCCCTACAAATCATGAACTCTTGTAGGTATAACATAAGCTGTATATTCTTGGAAGAAAATAAATGATATCTTTGTAAATAATATTTTTAAATCAATATCAAAAGAAGATTCTCCACCCCCACATAATAGTCACTCAAAATTTGACGAAAAACATGACGTACTAACAGAGTAAGACCTAGGCTCTCTGAACTTAGTAAACACTGTCCCTTCAAATTGTAATCATTATATCCTTAGGCCTCTGCCTTCATCCTCATGTAATTTTGATACAGAAAGAGGAAAAATCTTGTAGTTCCCTCACACAAGTCATATGTCCTATTCTCCATGCTTATTATTCTTCTCATACACCCCCTTCCTCATTCCCTTGACCCACTCGCATTCGTCATTCAAATACTCTAGGAGCCCACTTCCTACGCACAGAGAGTCACTGTGCAGCCTCTGAATCGAATGCACTTCCAGTTCTACACTTTTACCCTCTAAGCCTAGCAAAGTCCCTGGCACAAAGCAAGTAATTAAGGTCGTTATATCAGAAATCCATAACAACAACGATGAAGCAGTGTACGTCCTTTGAAATTAAAATAAGAGCCAGACCAGTTTTGTGAAAATAAATGATTTGAGAAGAAATACAAACTGTTAGTCCAAATAACACAGCTATTACTTTTCTAGCGGCTACTCATGTTAGCTCCTCCTTTCTGTGCTTCGAAATCTGTGTCTTGCATAAAATTAGTTTTGTAGATGTGTGGGGAGATGGGAGGGGTAGAAAGGGTTATTTCCAGTAATGTTAGTTGAAACCAGATATCTTGTACAGCATTAATAGGCAGGCATACAAGAACGCAGTCGTCTAAATCCACCCAATGCATTGAAAAGACAACTCTGGAGTGGTAGAAGTTTAAATCAACCGTTTCTTAAATGTCAGTATCTTTGAACTATCCATGGATTAGGGGATCTGGCACAATTTCTCATGCAGTGAAATATTGGAAAGAAGCAATAAGTACTTATAAATGAAAATGCAGGTGCTATGTTGGAATAGTTATGAATACAGAATGCTCCCATTTGGAATAAAGATAACTCAAACTTTGGCTAAAATGAATTTTCTCAACTATACTGACCCTCAGATAAACAGATACACTGAACCATTTGCATGACTATTTGCTAAAATTATAAAATACAACATTCTGAAGACAATCATTTAAGCGTAGAAAGAACTTCCTTGAACAATTTGTGCATACAGTATTTCTAAGATAGATGTTAAGCCTTCTAGCTATTATCTCCTAATGTGTATACAATGTGTTTGACAGTTATTTTGATATGTTTGGGATGCATTCATGCCTTCAAGCTAAGCATGCACTATCCAATTTGGAGGCCTTAAATAAGCTCTCCGTATTTTTGAGAGCTAATTAAAACTTCATTATTAGTACAACAGCCGTACCACATTACTGGCTTGATAAGAAACTCAATAACTGACAGTGTCTTTATAGGTCTTTCAGCTGACACTTATAATTAAGTTGCATGGAACCCAACTGCCCTCTAGAAATTCTCCTTACGAGACAACAAAATAGTAAGCATGAAGTGCAGCGTTGATTTATGTTAAAGTACAGGCAAAGCCTGGGTTTTGTCACAGATTTTGTTTCTAACTTTCTTTTTCAACCAGAAAAAAAAGAATTCTATTTGAAACACATAGTTTTAGTAAGTTTATTTTTGGGGGGTGGTCTGTATATACTTTTTTCTTGTGATATCTGCTTTCATACAGGTGGATGACACACCTTCCCATGAAGAATTCAATTTACCAAAACAAACAAAAAAATCCAATAATTTAACTGGCTCAAAAGGGAAAGAGATAAGTACCAATATAATTAACTCTTTTTCTTTCTATTGATAAAACCATAATAGTTACTTTTTAATATAAGCTAGCATTCTCCCATCAGCCAACATTGCTTGCAGGCAATTTTCATGCTGGCGTCCTGTTGTGTATTATGAGAATGTCAATGAACTTTAATATTATGTAGAATAAAACATAATTAGGAAGGAAATCTTTGGAGAATAGCAATATGTGACGTATCAAGTTGCAAGGCAGAAGAGTTCTAGCTCTGTGTTATTTGTTTGAATTTGTTATGCTCATAAAACATATTAGGAGACAAATATTCTGAGATTTGCATATTTTCTCAATGTAAAGACATTACTGTTAATGATTAAGGGTAATTTTTTTGAAATAATAAATCATATGAATTTTAACCAAAAATATGTCCATGTCACTATCTCATTGAAAATATATTTTATTGCAAATATTATAAGAGGGATGTCAAAGGTTACAAAAATTGTTAAATATAGTAACTTTTGTTATTTGTAATTTACTCTTTCTAGCCTATCATTGATGACTGAGCTCAAGTAGCTGTTTCTCTTTTTTTTTTTTTTTTTTTTTTTAGATGGAGTCTTGCTCAGCCACCCAGGTCGGAGTGCAGTGGCACAATCTAGGCTGGCTGTAACCACCATCTCCCGGGTTCAAGCAGTTCTCCTATTGCAGCCTCCTGAGGAGCTGGGATTATAGGCACCTGCCATCATGCCCAGCTTATTTTTGTATTTTAGTAGAGACGGGGTTTCACCATGTTAGTCAGGCTGGTCTCAAACTCCTGACCTCAGGTGACCCATCCTCCTCAGCCTCCCAAAGTGCTAGGATTACAGGCATGAGCCACCATACCTGGCTCTTATTTCTTAAGAGGAAAAAACAAATTTGGTAAGAATTAAATGCCCCTAGATGTGCCTGTTTAATATTTCTGATATTTTCAAGCATAAGTTGCTTAATTCATTACATATACATAAAATCACTCCTGAAATGCCTTGCTGGTAAATGTGGCCCATTGGGAAATGTTATAATCCGTTTCAGTACATTTCACACACAAATCTCTAAAATAAATGAGTTCATCTATTTGTAAGTTTTTAACAAGGTAATGTATAAACAGACAATGTGTAGAAATTATGCTTAGTCTTTTTTCCTTCCACTGAATAAGCAATATAGCTATTTTTGGCATTCATTTATCATAAACATTTGAGCACCTACTATAAGCTTAAAAGCTCATGTTTCATTTAAATTGTTTAGAAAGTTATAATTCTCAGGAGCATTAATATAGTAAAAGAAGAATATTTAATTGCTTATTTTTTAAAACAAATTTTTATTATGCTTGTTATTAATCATGACTCTATCGACACAAACTCAAAAATACTGGTTCTTTTTCAAACTCCTGGAGAAAACAGAAATTTTAAATTATGATTGATTGTAGAACATTTAACATAGTATGCATCCTTATGTTAGTTTGAATGAGAAATGAGCACCCTCTGCTTTCCACACAGCAATTTACAAAACATATATTTGATTATAAGATAGACTCATATTTGTTTAAAACTTTGAATATATAAATGCATTCACATTGAAAGTTAGTATCCTGTCTAAATTCATTTCCATAATGCTTGCTACTAGCCAGACTAATGAAAAGAGAGAAGATCCAAATAAATATAAGAGACGACAAAGGGAATGTTACTACTGACCTCATAGAAATAAAAACAACCATCAGAAACTACTAGAATCACCTCTATGAACACAAAGTAGAAAACCTAGAAGAGATGGATACATTCCCAGACACATACAGCCTCCAAAAACTGAGCCAAGAATAAATTGATTCCCCAAACAGACCAATAATGAGCTCCAAAATTGAATCAGTAATAAATAGCCTACCAACCAAAAAAAAAAAAAAAAAAAAAAAAGCCCAGGACCTGGTGGATTCACAATCAAATTCTCCCAGATGTACAAAGAAGAGCTGCTACCATTCCTACAGAAAGTGTTCCAAAATATTGAGGAGGGAGAACTCCTTCCCAACTCATTCTATGAGGCCAGCATCTTGATACCAAAACGTGGCAGAGACACACACAATAAAGAAAACTTCAGACCAATATCCTCGATGAACTATGATGCAAAGATCCTCAGCAAAATACTTGCAAACTTGTGATAAACTTAACATGAAGTGTCAACTTGATCATTGAAGGATGCAAAGTATTGTTTCTGGGTGTATCTGGGTGTTTCTCATTGTTACCAGAAGAGATTAATATTTGAGTCAGTGGACTGGGAGAGGAAGACCCACCCACAATATGGGTGGGAACCATCCAACTGGCTGACAGTGCAACTAGAAAAAGCAGGCAGAAGATATTGGAAGAAGCTGACTTGCTGAGTCTTCTGGCCTTCGCTTTTCTCCCATAATGGATGCTTCCTGCCCTTGAACATCAGACTCCAAGTTCTTTGGGTTTTGGACTCTTGGACTTACACCAGTGGTTTGCAAGGAGCTGTTCGACCACAAACTGAAGCCTACACTGTTGGCTTCCCTACTTTTGAGGTTTTGGGACTTGGACTGAGTCACTACTGGCTTCCTTGCTCCCCTACTTGCAGATGGCCTATCATGGGACTTCACCTTGTGATCATGTGAGTCAATTATCCTTAATAAACTCCCTTTCAAATATACATACATCCTATTTAGTTCTATCCCTCTAGCGAATCCTGAGTAATACATAACTGAATCCAGCAGCACATCAAAAAGCTAATCTATCATGATCAAGTAGGTTTCATGCCCGGGATGCAAGGTTATTTCTACATAGACAAGTCAATACATGTGATTCATCACATAAACAGAAGTAAAGACAAAAAACAAAACACATGATTATCTCAATTACTGCAGAAAAGGCTTTCAATAAAATTTTACACCACGTCATGTTAAAAGTTCAAATAAACTAGGTATTGAAGGAACATTCCTCAAAATAATAAGAGCTATCTATGACAAAACCACAGCCAACATTATACTGAATGGGCAAAAGCTGGAAGCATTCCCCTTGAAAACCGACACAAGAGAAGGATGCCCTCTCTCAATACTTGTATTCCACATAGTATTGGAAGTCCTAGCCAGAGCAATCAGGCAAGAGAAAGAAATAAAGCACATCCAAATAGGAAGAGAAGAAGTCAAACTATCTCTGTTTGCAGGTGACATGATTCTGTATCTAGAAAAGTGCATACTCTCAGCCCAAAAGCACTTCCAGCAGATACACAACTTCAGCAAAGTTGTAAGATACATAATCAACGTACAAAAAAAAATAGCATTTCTATATACCAACAACAGTCAAGCAGCGAGGCAAATAAGAAGGGCAATCCCACTCACAGTTGCCAAAAAAAAAGAATAAAATACTGAGGAATACAGCAAACCAGGGTGGTGAAAGATCTCTACAATGAGAATTACAAAACACTGCTCAAGGAAATCAGAGAAGACAGAAACAAATAGAAAAATCTCCCATGCTTATGGATAGGAAGAATCAGTATCATTAATATGGCTATACAGCCCAAAGCAATTTACAGATTCAATGCTATGCTGTCAAACTACCAAGATCATTATTCACAGAACCAGAAAAAAGTATTTTAAAATTCATATGGAACCAAAATGAGCCCGAATAACCAAGGCAATCCTAAACAAAAAGAATAAGGCCGGAGGCCTCACGTTGCCCAACTTTAAACTATAGTATAAGGCTGCAGTAATCAAAACAGCATTGTACTGGTACACAGACAGGCACATAGACCAATGGAACAGAATAGAGATATCAGAAAGAAGCCCACACATCTACAACCATGTGATCTTTGACAAAGCTGACAAAAACAAACAATGGGGAAGACTCCTTCAATAAATGGTGCTTGGATAACTGGCTAGCCATATGGAGAAGATTGAAGCTGGACCCCTTCCTTACACCATACACAAAAATCAACTCAAGATGGATTAAAGACCTAAATGTAAAATCCAAAACTATAAAAACCTAAACAACAACCTAGGCAATGCCATCTTGGAGATAGAAATGGGCAAATATTTCACAACAAAGAAACTAAAAGCATTTGCAAGAGAAGAAAAAATTGACAAGTGGGATCTAATTAAACTTAAGAGCGTTTCCTCAGCAAAAGAAACTATCAACAGAGTAAGCAGACAATCTACAGAATGGGAGAAAATATTTGCAAACTATGCATCTGAAAAAGGTCTAATACCCAGTATCTATAAGAAACTTAAAATTTACGAGAGAAAAACAAACGACCCCATTAAAAAGTGGGCAAAGGACATGAACAGACCTACTCCTCAAATGAAGTCATTCATGCAGCCAACAAGTATATGAAAAAAAAAAAACTCAGTATCACTGCTTATTAGAGAATTGCAAATCAAAACCACAATGAGACACCATCTCACACCAATCAGAATGGCTATTATGAAAAATTTTAAAAATAACAGATGCTGATGAGGTTGTGAAGAAAAGGAAACACTTATACACTGTTGGTGGGTGTAAACTAGTTCAACCATTGTGGAAAGCAGCATGATAATTCCTCAAAGATCTAAAAAACAGAGCTACCATTCGTCCCAGCAATCCCATTACCAAGAATATACCCAGAGGTATACAAATCATTCTACCATAAAGACACATGCACATGACATTGATTGCAGCATTATCATGATAGCAAAGATATGAAATCAACCTAAATTCCCATTGGTGACAAATTGGATCAAGAAAATGTGCTAAATACACATCATGAACTACTATGCAGCCATTGAAAAAGAACAAGATCATGTCTTTTGCAGGCACATGGATGGAAGTCATCATCCTTAGGAAACTAACACTAGAACAGAAAACCAAATACCACATGTTCCTACTTAGAAGTGGGAACTAAATGATAAGAACTTATGAACACAAGGAAGGAAACAACAGACACTGGGGTCTTCTCGAGGGCAGAAGGTTGGAGGAGGGAGAAGAACAGAAAAAATAACTATTGGGCACTGGGCTTACGAAATAAAATATTTACAGCAAACCCCTGTGACACATGTTTACCTATGTAACAAACCTTCACATGTACCCCCCAAACCTAAAGTAAAAGATTAAAAAAGAGATTTCCATATATCCTTCTAGGTTTTCATATGCATCTACATATAAGAATAATTTCTGTTTATAAAATGATATGTAATACATATGATATTACAATGTTTTAGAAAAAAAGACTATCAAAGTTACGTTTCTACCATGGTATATTATACATCTATCTTGTTTATTTTTATCAGGTATGTTGTTTTCCATCATGTGAGTATACTGTAATTCATTTCAGAAATATTTTATTGATAGACAAATGTTTCCAACTCTGCTCTATTACAAATAATATTCCCGAACATTCAAGACACATTTAAGAAAGTACGTGGCTTTCTTCAAATTAAATTGTCAAAAGCTAAATTTGACATAGTGAAACATGGTGAAAAAAAGGATTTCAGCTCCCACTTGCCCTGCCAACCAAATGTGTTATGCAGGTACAAACATATGTGAAGTCATGGACATACCTTTCCACCATGAATTAGAAATAAAGCATAACTTTTTATTTTTAACCATGAGAAAACAGTGGGAATGTTAATATTATTGCTAATTGTTTTCTTTTTTGGCACATCATACTTAGTGTCAGTGGTTAAATTAGTAATATGTAGGAGTTAAAGACCATACTTTCTCAAATATCAAATCTTCTAAACTTTATCATGCACTGAAATGTAAAAAATAATGTAAATAAAAATTATTTTGGAAAACAATGCGAGAAATATTTTACTATAAAGGCTTATGTAGAATTACCTTATTAAAGGTTTAGAATTTTCATTTCCTATTTATAATATTTCTTTTATCTTGGACTTTCCATGCATGTCTCTATGTACTTGAGATACATCAACCTGAAGCCTCCTAAGCCTGGATCCCAATGTTTCAGAAAGTAAAACAGGCAGATGAGAAACTGTCAGGGGGAAAACATTGGAATGATACAGCAAATAGCACTAAATTCAGTAGGTAAAACATTTTGTTATTATGTTTGGATAGCACCTCAGAATAATAACAGAAATTGGTGGAACTTCTGAGAATAATATATGTGATAAGAAATATAATAATAATAATGTATTCATTTAGATCTTCTGAGAAGCAGACGCGAAGGCAATAGTATTATTAGTGCAAGGATTACTTTTCAAGGAAAATGGGTCATTGTGTTTCTGGATACAAGGCTTTTACTGTATTTATGTATTGTGAATGAATTTTCCCAGCATGTGGTTTGATTTTCATTGTCTTAGTGTGTCATTTGAAGAAGAGAAGATTTTGATTTCTCTGTATTATGCTTTTATCATTTTTATAGCTAATACCTTTTTGTCCTAATAAATTGCTGATTATCCCAAGGCTGAATATTTTCTCCTTTATATTCTTCTGGAGGTTTGAAACTAGTGGTGCCTACATTTAGGTACGTGATGCATTTTTCTGTAGAACGTGAAGTAGCAGTCACAGTTCATTTTCTCCATATGGATATCATTTTCTATTACCATTACGAATATCATGGTAATGGTACACAAACAGGCACATAGACCAATGGAACAGAATAGAGATATCAGAAATAAGCCCACACATTTACGACCATTTGTTGAAAGACTATTCTGTTCTTCATTTAATTATATTGGTGGCTTTATTAACATTTAATTCTCCATATGTATGTGAGTCTATTTGTGGACTCTCATTTTGGACTCTTCATCTATATATTTATGTTTACAGCTAAACAAGACTATCTTTATTATTATAAGCATAGAGTAATTTTTGAAATTCTTATATTTCCTTCAATTTTTTTCAAGCCCAGTTTGGATTATTTTAGGCCTTTTGCAGTACAAGTAAATGTTGAATCACCTTGTAAATTTAAAAACCTACTTAATTTGAAGATAGTGAACTAATTAATATATTTTACAATTAATAGGCATTGTGTATCTCTCCATTTTGTTAGCTATTAATTTCTTACAGAATATTTTAAATTACAGTACAGAATGTCAACATAATTTTTATTAATAATTAACTGTTAGTATTTTAAGTCCTTGGTTCTATTTTAAATGATATTCCTTTTATAAATTACATTTTCCAAATATTTGATGCTAGCATATAGAATTTTTTGTATTAATCTTATAACCTGTTGCCTTGCTAAATTTACACTTTTTTTTTAGATAGGTTCTCACTCTGTCACTCAGACTGGAGCGCGGTGGTAAGACCATACCTCACTGCAACCTCGAACTCCTGGGATCAAATGATCTTCCTACCTCAGCCTCTTGAGCTAGGACCACAGGAGCCTGCCACCCTGCAGGTTTTGTTTTGTTTTGTTTGATATGGTTTGGTAGAGGAAAGGTCTTATTAGGTTGCCCAGGCTGGTCTCAAATGATCTTCCCACTTCACCCTCCCAAAGCACTGAGATTACAGGCTTGAGTCACCGTGCCCAGTCTGACTACTTCTAATAGTTTTGTTTTTAAGATTGATTAGGATTTCCTAAATATACTATTACATCATCTATGAACACAGACAGGCCTACTTCTTCTATTCCAATCTTTATGCTTCTGTTTATTCTTTTCTTACTGCATTGGCTAGAATCTCCAATGTAATATTAAATAAAATGTAAAAACATATCTTTTTCTCATTCAAAAATCAAGAAGAAAATATCATGGTAACATTTGTTTATATGTTATAACATATAAACATATAAAATAACAACATATGTTGTTAAACATATTGTTTAACATTAAGTGCTGTATTCATCAGCTATGGGTTTTTATAATTGCCCATTATGAATTTGAGGTAGTTGCCTTCCAGTTCATTTTTGTTAAGAACACTTTGTCATTTTATGAATGTCAGATTTAGTCAAATGATTTTTTTACATCTGTTGAGATAATCATGATGATTTGCATCACTGATTTTTAAAAATATTGAACCAGCCTTACTTTCCTGGGATAAATACCACTTATTCATAAGGTATTATCTTTATATAAAAATTATTGGATTTACTTTTCTAATTAATTTTTGTGTCTATATTCATTATAAATATAGATCTGTAATTGTATTCTTTTGTAATTTTTATGTCTTGGTAAATATGCTAAGGCCCTACATTATTAAAGAGAAGTATAAAGACACTGAATTATATTATACATTTAGAAAGGTACATATTTTAAAATGTCAAATAATGACCACCAAAAAATGTTACTTAGAGCATTTTAATTCTAAAAATAAAACTGAAGAAGAAAACAACTATACCTTTAACAACAACCTCTATCAACAGCACAGAGAGCAGAAAAGGAGGAAGAAAAACATATTGAAAAGCACTTGATAAATATTGCTGAGCATTTAGACATTTTGCTTAAGGTAGATTTATTCCTTGTATTAGTGTTTTCAATATATAATAGCAACTAACATTTTTGTCCATAATTCTATTTCAAGGACATGCTAGCAGGTATTTTATCTTCAATCTTCAGAAATCTTAAATAGCCTAGCTTCTATTTGGGAAATAGTACGAGCTCAGAAAACCTTCTTTGATTCTTTCAAGGTTAAATACTTGGTTGGTAAATGTCTAGTAATGGAAGGGGAAGCAAATAGCATATTCACTAATTAGGATTATAAGTATTATATATTTTCATTCAAGTCTTCTAATTTTTCTCTTAATTACCCATCAGTGACTTTTATTGAAGCACATTCTGTATGTAATTAGTTATTTTGAATCGAGGCTATTCTCATTTTACAAGTTAAATGTGGAAATACCTTGTGGACATTTGACTAATGTTATAATTAAAGCATAGAGTCATATGAAAGGCATCCCTCTTATCTTGGATAATTATCAGCTATTGATAACTCTTCATCTCAATTGAATACAGTTCTTGGTAGTATGATCATGTGGAAGCAGATAAGACTTATAAACAAACAATTAGCTGATACTATCATAAAGCTCCTTTTTTAAATTTTATTTTCTTATGCTATTTATTTCTTTGAGAAAACATTAAACTTTTCAGTACAGTCACAAATGCCTACTATTGGGAGATATGCTTAAAGACTTAAATATGAAGAATTTTTGGTCACTTCTTTAAATCTAGGTTCACTCTTCATTCTATACTTTGACATAATTACTGATCTAAAGGAGTGTTTAAGTTATCAAATCATTATTTTTCAAAACCCACATTAGATAGGTCCCAAATTAATAAGATCACTCATTATTTTTGTATCTGAGGTCACTGTAAGAACATATAAATCCAACACAACAGCTATTAAGTGAAAATCTATACGCATGAAGGTTGACTCAAGCACAAATGTGACTATAACACTGGTTTATTACTGAATCTGTTCAAAACACTTTTAATAACTGGGGGAACCAGAATGACCACATTACACCCTGGAGCGTCTGCTATAACATTGTACCACAAAGAACCATGCCAACGGGGCCGTGTTTATGTGCCTGGCTGCATACAAGTTCAAAAATATGAGTGTATACGTATCTTTCACAGAATTTTGAATTCCTAGCCAAGTTAAGTTTAAGAAAACTCGGGTAAAAAATGAAAACAGCATCTGATTAAAAGCATCTGCTCTAACCTTTGAGAGTTCTCTGTGATATCTTTGATAGACAGCCAAGTAACATTATGCCTTTCCCACAGGGTACACATTCAAATACTATGAATAAAGATTAGTTCTCATTCAGAAGGAAGCTGAATATTTTGCATTGAGTGTCATTAGTTTCGTGTGTGTGTGAGTGCGCGCGCGGGCCCAGATGTCATAGGACATTTGAGTCTTTTCCTTTTTCTTTTTTTTTTTTTTTTAACAAGGAAGTATAAGAAGTGATTTATCACTATTTATTCAGGAAATAGCACGTTACCAATCAAAAAGTTTCCAAAACTATACTTTTTTCATTTTTGTCATCATTAAGAAAGGTCCAAATGCCACAGCTTTTTTTTATGTTACAAAATTGAACACATTTGGAATGCAACATGAGATTTAAATAAAGAATTAATTCAATATATCAAATGCTAAATACTGTAACTCTCAAAATATAGAATTAATTAAAATAGAATAAATGATTCTAATCAGAATGAATAAAGAACTGTCAGGTGGAAAAAGTCCTGCCTTCTAAAGTCTTAACACTGCCATTGCCTGTGCCCGCATCTATCATTTTCCCTTCATTTTCCCCAATCCACCAACTGGTAAAATGGGCATGTTAGCCTTTATGCACAAGAGGATGCACCACAGGATTAATAATTAAAAGGTTGGCCAGTGCTTTTTAATTACAGTGGTTACACAATTGCCAATGAATAATAATCCCTCCATTCCAAATCCAATGCCCAGAGGTTAATTGAGTTGCCAAGGTCTCAAGCATTATCAGTATACATCTCTGTTCAGATTGCTAAATACAATATCTTTTAAATATTTATGAGGCACTGTGGCTCCAAAATCCACCAAATTACATAGAATTATTTTTTCTTTAGCCATTTCATGTAGGCAGATGGAGCAATGTAACACAACCCTGACAAGGCTGATGAAGAAAATCAGGCCTGTAGGATATTGAGGAGTTTATGTTTGTAGAACTATCTCACTGAATGTTGATTTTTTATAACCATAGTTTTTAAATTAAGAGGGGAATTTTATAGTTATCCCATGCTTAGAGATAGATTCACAATCTCCAAGTGTCAGCAATGTAGGCTTAAGTAGAATAATATGAACAGCAATTATGATGCGTTAGTACAATAATTTATTCTTCACTAAAAGTTTTCTATCAATTTTATTAAATAAGACAACTGTACGAAATTGTTGAGCACCTAAGAATCAGTTCATTGTAACTGTAAATTTTTAAAAATTTTAAAATATGTTCAAGAAAACGAAAGGGTAAGGAAAAACACTCACGCCTATAGTCCCAGCACTTTGGGAGGCTGAGGCAGGCAGATCTCCTGAGGTCAGGAGCTCAAGACCAGCCTGGACAACATGGCGAAACCCCATCTCTACTAAAAATACAAAAATTAGCTGGGTGTGATAGCATGAGCCTGTAATCTCAGCCACTCAGGAGGCTGAGGCAGGAGAATCGCTTGAACCCGGGAGGCAGAGGTTGTAGTGAGACGAAATCATGCCACTGCACTCCAGCCTGGGCAGTAGGATGAGGCTCTGTCTCAAAAAACAAAAAACAAAACAAACAAACAAACAAAAAAGAAAATAAATTAAAACAGAAATCCATATAATATGAAAAGAGGCAAACAACAGGAAAAAAATTGTAGCCTATAATTTTGCCATTTGTGTTCTATCAATGATAAATATAAGAGCTGGCATTCAATAGGAAGAAGAGGTACAAAAGCAGACAAATAGACATCATGGTTATTAACCTTCTTATATCCAGATGAGTTTTTATTTTTCTAGGGCTCATTCTATCCTTGAGACCCTGATATACATATTTCAACAGCTTGGACCCATAAAACCAGAATGACAATAGTGCATTATTTTTTTTCTGTTCCAAGACATTTTTTTCAGTCATTTGATAAATACTTTAAATGAATGTAGATGCTTTATTTAGGTTAAGACAATACATTTTAAACTAAGATAGTTGATTAACATACATTAATTTTTAAACTGATTTTTTCAAAATAGAGTATCCTCTTTTCAATCTTTATAGGGATAAATAGACCAATATGATCCGTTTTACTTTCAGATAAATATGTCCCTGTCTAGTTTGTGTACTTATTGAACTACAATGGCTGTTCTAGAACTTTCATAAAACCAAATGGTATTTGGCACACTGCCTGCCACAGAGCAGGATCTCTGTAAATGGAAATGCCTTTGTCTTTCTCTTGGCTCCAGTCCACCCACCCTGCCACCTTCAGAGACTTTGCATTCATTGCTTCTCTCACCGACAGACATGTTCCACTTTTGCCTGGCCTATAAAAGATAAAAAAGAAAGCAACCTCCCTGGTCTGCAAGCTTCTTGTCTACCACTGCCTTAGTTCTCTCCCTCTTTCTTACCACCCTCAACATTTTTAAAAAACATACTGTATAATCATACCTTTATATTCCAGCTAGCTCTAATCCCCATGAGGGTGGTGGAATGTGTATATATATATATATATATATATATATATATATATATATATATATATATATCTCCATTGTTCATTGAACAATAAGAATAAACTTGATAAATATTTGTTAAATAAAGGAAGTCTTACCACATTTTTGTATTTATGTGATCCTGTTTTTACCATTCTATTTAAAATCTTGTTTCACATTTTGAGCTGAACCTACCTCTAAAGGTAATCTCAAGTCTCATGTTCTGGAAGTAATTGATCCTCTTCCTCCCCTACTCTAGCTTTCCTCATACTACTGACCACATGGGTTTTCTTTAAATTTTTCTCTTTCATATTTTTCTAGCCCAGCAACTAAATTTAGACATTTCCTTTTACTCTATCTATCTTTGGTTCTCTTTTCTTTCCTTCTATTTACTTAACTGAGACACCACGTGCAATCTTTTTCTCTTCCTCAATCACTTATGATTTGTGGTTCCTGTATTTTTGTTTTCAATTGAGTTGGGTTGGAGTTGGAATTAAGTTTAGAGTCAGGGTAGGTCTCAGACTCAGAGTTAGGATTATAATTTTTTTTTTTTTCTTTTTTTAGACGGAATTTCACTCCTCTTGCCCAGGCTGGAGTGCAATGGTGCACGACCTTGGCTCACTGCAGCCTCCGTCTCCCAGGTTCGAGCGATTCTCCAGCCTCAGCCTCCCAAGTAGCTGGGATTACAGGGAGGCACCACCATGGCCTGGCTAATTTTGTATTTTTAGTAGAGACAGGGTTTCTCCAGGTTGATCAGGCGGGTCTCTGACTCCCGACCTCAGGTGATCTAACCGCCTTGGCCTCCCAAAGTGCTGGGACTATAAGTGTGAGCCACTGTGCCCGGCCAGGATTATAATTTGACTTTAATAACTGGAATTTTTAAAATTATTGAGCTCCCTCAATAACTATAGGGGCTAATGCATAATACTGTTACTGGTGTTCTGTCACCAGATCCATTTAAGTGCCATTAATCATTTTAGTGATGCTCTTTAAAATAAACGTTGACTCTGCTCTTAAGATTTGACTTGTCCTCTGTTGAGGAAATTGAAACACATTTTCTAATCTCTGCTGAAGTATCCCTGAAATTCTAATGTTATTTTCTATATTGTCTCAAAATTTTACCTTTATGCTCAATCTCAATTGCATTAATAATATTTCATTTATAGGATCTCAGTCAACACATAGTGTCAGCACTGGGGCCTTTCTTATGAAAGTTTGGGAATTGCCCGATGCGTCATATAAAACCCTTACATTATTATTTCCCCAATGCTGGATTCTCCCTGGTATTCTGAATGTATCAAGGATGAAAGAAAGGCATTTATGCTGACATGTACAACACTACTTCAAATGAATAATGCAGGACAAATTATATCTAAAGGAGAATGTTAAACAATAAGCTTACATTATAATAAAAATGTAAAAAAATGAAATTATGTGATTTATACCTATGACTACCTTTCAGCAACTGATATTACATATGGGGTAGCTAAATTTTAAAGCTCATTAATTGATTAACTTTTTGAGACAGGATCTCACTCTGTTGCCCCAGGCTGGAGTGCAATGGTGTGATCATGGCTCACTGCAGCCTCGACCTCCTGGCCTCAGGTGATCCTCCCACCTCAGCCTCATGAGGAGCTGGAACTACAGGCATATGCCATCATGTATGGCTAATTTTTGCGTTATTTGTAGAAACAGGGTTTTGCCATGTTGCCTAGACTGGTCCCAAACTCCTGGGCTCAAGTGATCCTCTTGCCTTGGCCTCCCAAAGTACTGGAATTACAGGCATGAGCCACGAAGCCTGGTGCAAACTTTTTAAAACAATTCACCTCAAGATGAATAAAAGAATGTCAGAGTTGGCAGGGAAACTAGACAACATTCAGTGCAAGCCCATTTTACGAGATATAAAACTCTTTCCCATTTAGGCAGGTTCTTTTTGATATCTGCACAGAACAAATGACTGTAGAGAATCTGTATATCATATGTGCCTGACAGCTCTCTCCAAGGAACACTAAGTACTCCTCTGACAAGAGAAATCCCTCATGTCCTCCTCAGACTTCAGTTGGCACGGTAGATCTTAGTGGATTTTTCCAGAACAAGATCTAATCATGATGTATTTTCTTCAGTCAAGGCCCTTAGGACCTTTTCCTACATATGTTTTGAAATATCCAATTGTCCTAAGCTAATTTCACGTCTTCTTTCTTTTCACTTTCAAACTTACTCTGGTAAGTGTGAGTTGTTGGTGTTTTTGAGTTCTCCATGCCCGAAAGCATATTCACAGTTATTGACTTTCAGGAAATTCTTATCACCCCGTTCACCTTACAAATCCTGTCAAACAAATATGTTTCCAAAGTTTAGTGCTCTGAATGTACATCTTTGGTAGTATCTTTGAACATATGATATCAAAGTAAACCCAAAACAGCAACTGATTACTCATCACTTACATGAGGAACAGTCCTAGACAACACTGTCTATTGATAGACTGGTGTGTCTTTTTTCTTATATTCCTCCTGCTCCTGTCAATTCAGGCACCCACATGGGATGGATGCTCTCTCGTTCCTCATTGCCCCTCTCATTGTTTCTCAGTCACTTCTCTTGGTATAACTTCTTTTTCCCCTGCCTTATCATATAAAATCTCTATTTTCTGGAAAATACCATTTATTAGCTAGTTAATGGAAAGATCCAATTAAACATACTAATACAGACTTCAGTTAGTGGTTTAAGATTAGTATGTTTATTTATATACTCACATAAGGCAATCTGGTTTTGAAAGAATACCCTGTTAAAACAAATAAACAAATAAATACAAGCTGTTACAATATGTTTCTAATGCTGGATTTTCAGGGAAATATTAAATCTGTTTAACTTTTCTTTTGAAATAATTTCAATCTTATGGAAAAGCTGCAATAATAGTACAAGGAACACTTGTTTCTTTATTCTTATTCTCCTATTTTACTCTGTGCTATGCAGTTTATCATTCTCTCTCTCTGTCTCTCTCTCAGTTTCTCTCTCTCCCTCTCCTTCTCTCTCCTTTTTCCACCACTCCAACACACACATTTTTTTCTGAACCATGTGAGAGTAAGTTGCATATCATGTTCACTTACTTCCAAATAGTATACATTTCATACAAACAAGGGCATATGTAGGTAAGTATACAGTTATCAATTTCAGGAAATTTAACATTGCTACATTGAATCAGCCTTCCATATCCCAATATTATCCGTTGACCCAATTACGTCTTTAGGGCATCTTTTCTTATCCAAGACAGGATCCAGGCTAGGATCACATATTACAGGTAGGCATCATGTCCCTTTAATTTTCTTTTACCTAGAATAACTCCTTAGCCTTTTAGTGTCTCTTATCACACTGATACATCTGCAATGTATTCTCCTTTCTTTTTTTAGTGGAACACTCCTCATAGAATATTCTTCAATTTTGGTTTGACTTTTGTTTTCTCATAATAGTTTACATCCACTTACATTCTTCATGGGCTATTACATGTACGATGATGGGTTCTTCTCAGTCCACTGCCTCTGGAGGCGCAGTGTCTGCTTCTCATCTGTAATTTTTATTTTGATTACCCAGTCAAGATGTTTAATTTCTTTTTTATAAATATTATTCATTTCCCTTGCAACCAATAAGTAATTTGTAAGAGACACTTTAAGACCATATAAATTTAATTCTCCCCATCAAAACTCTCCGTATCCTCTACTTTTATTGCCATTAATGTCTTATGCCAGAACTAGTATTTACTATGATGGTTGCAAATGATGACTTCACTTCCCAACTCCAGCACCCTTTCACGTTTCCTAGTCAGAAGTTTGTATTCTACTATAAGCAAGAGACCTCTCTTCTCCCCCACTTAGTATCTATCTATTGCCTGCCTATCTATCTATCTATCTATCTATCCATCCATCCATCTATCATCTATCTATCTGTCTGTCTACCTACCTATCCACCTACCTATCATCTCTATAGACTTAAGCATTTCTATTTTTTCTAAAGGTGTGCAATTCATTACTGTCCTTAACTATTTTGGTGTTCAAATTGTCCAGGTTGGACCAATATGAATTACTTCAAGTTGACTCTTACGTAATTTTGTTATTAACCATCATTCTTCCTTTCTTACTGGCATAACAGAATGTGCTGAATTTAACAAGTTTCTTTCTCGACCACAACATGGTAACATTTTTCTAACTAGATCTGATTACTTTTAGGTGATAATTGTATCAATAACTAAAGTCTGTCTTAGGTGTGCTTAGTGTTACTGCAATATTTTTGTTTCTAGATCCATCCAGCTGTTAGAGTTACTTAGTACGTAGTATGTAAGTATATACGTATATATATATATACTCATGAACTCACACATATATTTTTAAGTGGGCTCCTTTCTTGTCTTCTCTCATTCCACTTATGTTTCTTATTTCCTTCATGGTGAGAACCTTGGCCCCCAACACAATTGACATATCACTCATTTGCTCAATTTAAAGTACATTTAAATATGTTCAAAATTGCTTCAACTGTATATACATGTTTCCTCATTTCTTCTTTCTTAAACAAAAGTTAACATACAATAAATGCTCTTTGTACCTTTCTTTTTTCATGAAACAACATATCCAGCAAATCCACCCCATGTCAGCTCCTATTTTCTCAGTTTTCTTCACAGCTGCTGTGTATTTTTTTGAATATATAGTCTAGTTTATTCAACAAATCTTCTGTATTTGGCCATAAAGATAGTTTCCAATATTTTGTAATTACAAATACAACTGCAAAAAATAACTTTGTTCATATGAGTTTTTATGTTATTGGAGCTGTATTGTTAGGGTAAATTCCTAGTATTGAGATGGTTGGGTTGAAGAACAAATGCACTTTTAGTTCTGCTGGATACTGCCAATCCCCCTCTATAGCTATTGTTCTATTGGGCATGCTCATCAGGAGTGTATGTGAATGCTATTTCCCCAAATTCTTGCCAAAGGAGTGTATAATCAACCTTTTAGGTCTTTGCCAACCAGATGGGTGAGATATAGTATCCCCATAGAGGATTAATTTGTATTTCTCTTTTCATTGTACATTTCTATGCATGTAAACACAATTTTATATATTTTGTTTGAGTTTCCTTTTCATGTTTTTGCCTGTTTCTATATTTTCTCAATTTTAATTGGTAGATATTATAGACATGGACATTTTCTGTTAGCATCAATTATACATGGATGGCAATTATAATACAAAAATAAGATTAATAAATTTAGGCTTTCATCCTACAAATAGAACAGCAACAACAATAATACTAACAAACGCGAAAATCAAAAGCAAGTAGGAGCAGCCACAGCTTGGCTTACCTGTCAGTCCCCGTGCATGCCAACTACACACCATGATGTCTGTTTCACATGCATTCACTCCTTTTCAAACCAGAGGCAATGATGGCCATTTCTTTAGAAATACCCTCTTCATCAGCAAATAACACTATATGCTATACTAAGTATCTATGTATTAAGTGTGAGTAGATCCCCGTGTACTCATATCATGCTGAATTTACATAAAGAGTAACATAATGTCCCTATATATTGCAAGTAGGCTCTTAAGACCCTTTGCTAAGCTCCCTGGTTACCCTTTCATCTGGCCCACTGGTTTTCTCCCGCAATTATCTTTGGTACTAGGGAGCTATTCCAATAATAGCTCCTGGTTTCTTTCATTCCTGTTCCATCAGTGGTGTACCTTGATTCAAAGTCTAATTTGTTTTTACAACTTGTCACTGAATTTTAATTTACATAGGAAAACAGCACACATAAACATACAGCTTGATGCATTTGCACAAGTGTAAGAAGCACTTTAGTCAATAAACAAAGAATTATCAACACGTCTAAAACTTCTTTGTGTCCTCTTCTAGCCATGACCCTTTAACAGAAGAAACCACCATCTAGATTACTAACTGCATGGACCCAGGTCCGGCACGGATTGGAGATTGCCACACATCCATGCCTTTGGCACCAGTCCCTTGCCATAACGCTCAGCAGCGTCAAGCTGCCTCCAGGTCTGAAGGGAGGATAAGCTTTGCTGCCTCACCCAGTATTCCCAGCCTCCTTCTCATCTCCCCGCTGCTGCAAACTCTGTTGTTTTGTCTCCTATAGAAATCCTAAGCTTTTCATGTGCTCCCACACATGCCATTTTGGACAGTTTGACCTCTAATAGATGTAGGTATGTGCAGCGTTTCTCAATATTATTAAATATAAACTAAGATAATAAACATTATTGTTTACAAATTGTAAACCTAATTATAGCTGTATATTCAAATGTTCACTAAATTCCACAATTTGGTAGATCTGTTAACAAGTACTTACTAACTACATTCAACAGTCAAGGTACTTTCCTAGCTGATGAGAGCCAACATTTAACGAGACAAAATAAGCCCCTCAACCAACTCACTTATAATCAAAAACGATGATATCTTCTTAAATGTGGTATGATAGAGAAAGCAAAGACTACTGGGGACATAAAGGCAAGGAAAAAGCCTTGTCTCTTACCTTTCAGGATGTTGCTACTGTAATTGACACAAAAAGTGCTTACCAGGTAAGGACTCAGTGAACGGTGGTTATTATTGGCAATGATGTTTGATTTTAGTAAAAATGCCAAACATCTCTGCACTTCAATTGAATAAGCTAAGAAATAGGTTAAATTCCATTAAATATCCATAGGTTTGATATTATTTGGGGGGAGATTAATAGTTATTGTATAGTAAGAGTTGAGAGAGTGTGTGTGTGTACATGTGCCCATGTTTGATTTCACCATCAGTAATCCCAAATCCTAACATACAATATACCTGAATAATGATATTTTGTTTTTGATTTTAAAATTTGAAACCAGCATCATTGGCATTCCTGCTTCTATTAAGCAAAGCTAAAGTGCAATACTTCTATTAATATTTCAAGAAAAAACTGAGATATTAAAGATATTTAATCATCCCTTTTTATTTAACATATCGTGTAAAAACCCATTGGATATTCCTACTATGTCATAATCACAAAATCTTTTCAAAGGGACTGGACATTCCTTTTGTATTGGTTTGGTTTCTGTTATCAAATACTTGTTTGTTCCAGGCTGAAGGTAAAGAGCCTGAATAGCTTTATGATAAATTCACAGTCTTTTTCTCTTGCTCTAGGCTGTCATACACAGCTCTATTTTCCAATTTGTGTACCGTAACAAAGCTGAAAAATACACAAACGAGACAGTCACTGTGCGTATAGAATGAACAATTGTGCTTGCTAAGTGCATAAGATAAACAATGACTTTGCCATGGGCAACTCAGTTTTCATATCTGAAGTGGAGTGAATGTGTTTCTTAACCTTCTCTGAAGAATACTGGGAGAACTAATGAAACCTGCCATTTTCAAGCAGATACTAGTATAATCCAAATGAAATTAGCAATTCAACCCCAAGATGTAATTGGGGAAAGCTGTTTTAGCTTTGGGAGAGCTGTTTTCTTTGCTGATAGAAAAATGATCTATCATTGTTTAGAAGGCAGGTTTGCTGGAATCCAGTTTTTAATAAATAATTACTGTATCGCAAAGAATTACATGATGTTGATAGTGTTAAATGGTGCGTAATGCAGAATAAACTACTGTATGGAGTTTGAAACTAGGACTTTTGTTTTGTTTTGTTTTGTTTTTTTGAGACGGAGTCTTGCTCTGCTGCCCAGGCTGGAGTGCAGTGGCGGAATCTCGACTCACTGCAAGCTCCTCCTCCAGGGTTCACGCCATTCTCCTGCCTCAGCCTCCCCAGTATGTGGGACTACAGGTGCCCGCCACCACGCCCGGCTAGTTTTTTGTACTTTTAGTAGAGACGGGGTTTCACCGTGTTAGCCAGGATGGTCTCGATCTCCTGACCTCGTGATCCGCCCGCCTCGGCCTCCCAAAGTGCTGGGATTACAGGCGTGAGCCACCGCGCCCAGCCGACATGTTTTTTAAGGTCAAAGATTTCTTTGGGGACAGGGTGGGAGACTGATTCTTTAAGTGTCTTTGGTTCATTTGCTATCTAGGACAGAACAATTCTGAAAATGTTTCCTTGGAGTTTTGAATGTAAATAAATGATTGCAGAGAGTCATATATAAGTAGTCATCAACCAATCTTTCATGTTTGATTCTAGCATATTTTCTGAGTTAATGAAGGTTGACGCACAACTCCTCTTAGAAGACAGTTTCTAACAAGATCATCCTTATTCTTGCTCACCAGACACAACCCTATCAACACCCCAGCGGTAGCAAATAACTGTTAATGTCATGATTTCATAAAGTACTTGCCTACTAGTTGTTATGAGTTTAATTTTGTCCCCGCAAAATTCATATGTTCATGTTCCAATCCCCAGTGTCTCAGAATGTTATCATATTTGGAAACAGCATCTTTGCATATATAGTTAATATGAGGTCATACAAGAGTAAAGTGAAATCTAAACAAATACATTATTTCTAAAATGAATGCCATATAAAATGTAAAACAAGCCTGGCCACAGTGACTCATGCCTATAATCCTAACAATTTGGGAGGCTGAGGTGGGAGGACTGCTTGAGCTCAGGAGTTCAAGACCCACCTGGACAACAAAGTGAGAACCATCACTACAAAAACAAAACAAAAATTAAAATTATCTGGGCACAGTGACATGCACCTGTAGTCCCAGCTACTCAGAAGGCTGAGGCAAAGGATCCATGGGCTCAGGAGTTGGAGCTTGCAGTAAGCTATGATCACATCACTGCACCCTAGCCTGGGTGGCTGAGCAATACCATAGAACACACACACACACACAGAAGAAAGATGATAATAAAGCAACACAGGGAGAAGACGGCCACTTGTAAGCCAAGGTGAGAGTGCTAGGGCAGGCTGTTCCCTCACCGCCCTCACAGGAGGAGTCAGCCCTGCCAACGCCTTGATATTGGACTTCTGGCCTCCAGAACCGTGAGAGAGTAAGTTTCTGTTGTTTAAGCCACCCAGTTTATGGTACTTTATGATGGCAGCCCTAGCAAACTAATACAATAGGGTAAGTAGTGCTTTTTTTAAAAAATTGAAAACAGCAACACCAACAATAGCATTAAAGATCAAGATCTTCCACCTTTTAAGCTCTGTGATCTTAGGTAAGATCCCGAACCTCAATCTTTGTATTGAAAATTAGAAAAAAGGCCAGGCGCAGTGGCTCATGCCTGTAATTCCAGCACTCTGGGAGGCCAAGGCTAGTGGATCACCAGAGGTCAGGAGTTCGAGTCCAGCCTAGCCAACATGGCAAAACCCGACCTCTATTAAAAATACAAAAATTAGTTGTGTGTGGTGGCAGGTGCCTGTAATCCCAGCTACTCGGGAGGCTGAGGCAGGAGAATCGCTTGAACTTGGGAGGTGGAGGTTGCAGTGAGCACAGCCTGGGTGACAGAGCAAGACTCTGTTTAAAAAAATAAATAATAAATAATAAAAAAATAAATAAAATACCAACATCTTATATAGAAGCACTGTATTACAGTTTAAATGCTGAGATCACTAAGTTTCACATGGCCTGTGAAATGAATGGCTGACCAGGGTCATAGTGGCGGGGAACACAGGCTGGTTAGGCTGCTCTGGTTTCCTATCCTAGCTCCACTGTTTGATTAGTTCAGTTTAGTTTTTTTATTATTTTATTTTTATTTTTATTTTATTTTGGAGGTGTGTTCCTTAAAACAGGAAATGTGATATTTATTCAACCATTACAAATTTTTTTTGCTTTCATATAGGGATATATTGTGAAATGATTACCACAATAAGTTAGTTAACACATCCATTACCCAGTCTCACCACATGCCCCAGGGAAAGTTATACTTTCTCTAATCCTCAATTTCTGCAGCCGAAAATAGGGCTTAATCATAAAAATAATAATCTATGTCCTCACATATTAGTTGCTTTCAAGATTAAATGATATAAAGCACATTAAACACTTAAGGAACCCCCAATAAATGTTGGTTGGCTGTTATTATTTATTAATTTGTGCAGCTGAAGTTTTCTGAATTTCTGCTAAATGACAGGAGTTTTCACAGATACCTTCCAAGCTGCATATTAATATCATTATAAAGCATTTTAATGGCAATTACAATAGACTCATTCACTGTCTCATCAAAATATATTGGTGAAGTTCATCGGAGAAATGCAGATACTTATCTCAAACATTAGTTTCATCTGGAAATGGACAGAATTTTTTCTAGAAACCAGAGTGTATGCTTTACTCTTGCTCTAGACTCCTGAAAAGGCATAGATGGTGAATGAACCTTTCAGACAGCCTGTCAGCACTATATCTTTTTGCCAGAATCAGAATGTTCATTTCACTGCAGCCTATAATTAAACTAGTTAACTCAAGCAAACCAAATTTATTTGCCAAGACATTTTAACATTCTAGTAGTTCTCTCCTAAAGTCAACATTGGCTAAATTAGCTACCTGGAAAACAGTATGCATAAGTGAAACACATAGAATGGGATCTTCACAGTGTCCAGGGGCATAAGCATCCTGAAAGCTGTGCAAGACGACCTGGGCTTTTGTTTAAAGCTATTGTAGTGATTTTTGCTGTCCTGGCAATTAAAATATATTTTTCTCAAGGCTAGACCTATTATTAACGACTTACTTGCATTCTTTATATCACTTTTAATATCGTATTCTACAAACATTAATGATAACATTCATAATAATACTGATAAATAGGAGAAAGTGAAACAAGAGGAAGATAAGAAGAGACTATATTCATGGGGCATTGTTCTAAACAATTTAGTTCTGATTAATTTATTTCTCACAAAAATCCCATAAGGTAAATACAATTATATCACTTTTACACCTAAGGCAACTAAAGCCCATAGAAGGTTGATTAACATAGTTAAATATGCACCACGAGAAAGTGTTGGAGCAGAGTTTAGATATTTGAGGTTTGGTCCAGAGCCCATGCTTTCTTGTTCTATAAATATGTATGTATTCAATAGTATTTTCAATTAGTCAAAATGCGCAGGGGTTCATTATAGTAATGGAACTTCTTGCTGAACCAAAATAAGTATTTGACTCCATACTGACTAGTGAGGTGAGTATACCTGGATTCAAGGTTCCGATTTAAATGACATCATGGTTCTCCACCTCAGCTTATTCATCTACAGAATGAGATACTTCAATTCAGTTGTAAACTCAGAAACATCTGTTTTGTGCTCTGCAGTGAGCTCTATATGACGAATGGTACAGAGATAAAAACGTGTGTCCTAGGAGACTGCATAAACTCCAAGGTTCTTCCAAAATTAGATATTTACATTATATAAATCAAGCATTACAGATTCATAGGATATAATTTCAGAGTTTTTTATTTTAAAAAGTCAGCTTTTCACTGGGTGCGGTGGCTCACCCCTATAATCCCAGCACTTTGGGAGGCCTAGGTGGGTGTATCACTTGAGGCCAGGACTTCAAGACCAGCCTGGCCAACATGGTGAAACCCCATCTTTACTAAAAATACAAACATTAACCAGGGATGGTGGTGCATGCCTGTTATCCCAGCTACTTGAGAGGCTGAAGCAGGAGAATTGTTTGAACTTGGAAGGCAGAGGTTGCAATGAGCTGAAATCGCTCTACTGCACTCCAGCCTGGGCAACAGAGTGAGACTCTGTCTCTAAGTAAATAAATAAAGGTCAGGTTTTTATTTTGTTGCATGTCAGAAAGTCAGGAAAAACTGACTTATTAAATTATTTATAGAATCCCACTCTCCATTCCTACCTATCTCAGCAGAAGATTCACCTGCTTGAAATGACTTCCTGCCCCTCTTCTCTGAGTGACCAACCCCTTACCTACTTAGCCAATAGTAGGTAGCTCCTCAAGAAGCCTATTTGGACCCAACCACTCTGAATAAGACAGCTTTCTTTGTGTTCCCAGAACAACCTAGGCAAGCACCTCTCAATTTGAACATAGAGTCATACGATATACTTATAAATGCCTGTGTTTAGCCTTATCACTAGTTTATTTACCCCAGAAGACAGTAATTGTGCTTGTGTTTTGGTCTGTTTATCCTTAGCCTCAGTAAATAGTAGGTGCTCAGTGAGTGCCTATTTATCAAAGCTCACTCTTTTTTTCATGATAAATCTGTCTGCAATTTGCACTATAAATTCTAGTTTTTCTAATTCTACCTTCTGGTTTGGAAACACAAATGCTGATGCTCATTCCTCTTTCTCATGAGAGTTCTTCAAATATCAGTAACAACACTGCCTATCTTGGAGGTATATATGAATCACTGGTGAATGTTGCTAAACTGTAGATTCTGATCAGTAGATCTGTGTTAGGCCTCCGAGATTCTGAATCTCTGACAACTCCTGGGTGTTCCTGGTGCAGCTGGTTTCTCCTTTCATGGCTAATCAGCATAAACTGTTTCAGTTAATACTGATAAGCCTATTTTGGAGTCTGCTTACCATACCCTTTTCAGTTGGCCTAAGAAGACATAGAGAAGTACTATAGACAAAAATGGGTTATTTCTTTCCAAAGTTAATGACTTTATCAAGTGAATGTATTAAACTAAATCTAATGAAAACATCCTAGTCATATTTTCACCGAAGTTTCTTTTAAAAATATATCTCTGAAAAAACTTTCCAGGCACAATTCATATGGCAATGCACAGGACTCGATGTGATAATGAGTAGGCCCATGATTTGAATGGCATAAATTAGCATTCTCAATTATACTAACAAATGAGTCATTCGTCATTTCAGGCTGGGAAGCACAGATGTATGTAATACAGTACACATGCCAATACACTAATAGAAAAACGTTATTATAAAGTGGAAGTAACAGGCTATTTTAAATTTTCAAGAAAAGAGCCAATATACTATGTTAATGCACCTAGAAATCACAAATGCATAAAATAATTGAGTGATTAATAGGTTCCAGACATTGCTCTAAAACCTTTGTGTGACTTTTTCACTTAATACCTACAACCTCTATTGAGGTAAATACTATTCACATAAGTGACTAGACCCATTTTACAGATCGGGAACTTTAGGCGCAGAAAGTTTAAAGAATCTGCATGAAGATACACAGAGCTATGTTACCAAAATTGTATGGTTGGCCTAGGTGGTCTGACTCCAGAATGTAACATTCAATTACTCATTTCACTGTCTCTCAGGAGTCTTCAGGCACATAAGAAGCAGTATTTACTGTGCACTAAATTCCCCAAAATAAGCATACTAGTATTCCTCTAAGTTACCACTTGAGCAGAGTAGAAACATACATCTTAAAAGAAAGAACTGGTATCTTATTCAAATCATTTGTAGGTACCCATTTATCAACACATTATATAAATGTGTATTTACTTGGAGTTATTTAGCCTCATGTAACCTAAATCCAACCTTGACATGATAAAAAGAAAAATAGCATTGAGTTCAATGTAAAATAAAACACCTGAAAATATTAGTATAATTGATAACAAACCTTGTTTCAGGGATGCTTTAAAAATTAGAATAATTACATATATCCTATTTTATCTCATAGATGAAAAATACATTATACTGTGAAGAACTATAATGCTATTTTACAGCCTATAAGAAATCTTCTGAGATTATAACATTTTCCTTTATCTAATAATATATGCCAATAATATATTCAATATTATCAACAGCATCTTTTATGTTCCAAATTTTAGAAAAATATTACATGCATAACCATATTTGTTAGAACAGTTCTATTTATGTAGAATATTGAGTCTCATAAATTGTCCCAAGAAACCTCATGACCTTTTAAAATGAGAATCTCACCATACAAATGTGTATTTAGAAAGGTGATCAAAATTCACTAGCAGAGGCATTACATTATATGCAAAAGGATCTGGAATATCCACTCAACTTTTTAAAATTCATGAGACTTTAAAAATATTATCCAGCCTAAGAGGAGTATAAACAGAAAAATCTATTTCACAGAAATAAGAAGCTTATTCTGAAATCACCTTGGAAATGGTTTTTTTCTATACAAGTCCTGAAGATTTTTACCCCATTTATATCAAAGATAATTTTAGGAAGTTTTTGATGCAGATTATTCTGATGTGTTTTATTTCTCAATAAGCTAACTACAAAATTATTTTGAATATGTCCACCTGATCCTTTACCGAAATAACCAATGGCAGCAAGAATGCGGATGTTTACTTAAAGAAGCAAGGGTAATACTTGTCTATTGGGGAAAAGAATCACATTCGTGTCCTAAGGGAAGGAGAAGTTATTATCTGATGGAAGATGTAGGCACAGGCAACAGGATGGTTGTCATCCTGACTTTCGTATGCAGACAAAATTCTAGATATTTTGAAAGAATCTAAGTACACTATTGAACTGTAACACAATGGCATTTATGTTTTATATTCATACTGGGAACAGATTTTTAACTGATTTGGAAAATTAGTGCAACCACTATAACAAATGGTTGAAAAGACAGGACAGAACAATCCATTCGTTTTTAAACAGTGTCCCCTTAAATGGCTCATTGGACACAAGGCCATCATTATGGTAACAGATAATTTGTTACAAGCACTGCAGTGGCACCTGGCACAGAGCTAGGTCTACCGGTCATGCCTCACTGACCCAGCCTGCGCCGCACTGTCTAAACATGTATTTACCATTCGTTAACCGGACACTATGACCGAGATTTGCACACATTCTACCTCCAACTTTAAGTAACATTTCCTTAATCTAAAATATTGTCAGATATTTTCAATCATGAATAAGAGTAAAAAGAGGTAAAGTGAATCTGAAAAGCATAGAGGGAGACTAAAAAATTCTGAAAATTGTCATTGCTGACCATTTTCACTGAAAAGACATACTAAACTAGATTTGGAGCATGCGTCTACAACTGGGAATTGATGACACACGTTTCTAATCTTTATAGCTTGAAAGACTTCTTTACTTACATAATCTCACTTAAATATCTCAATAGGAATTATATCTATTTCTCAGATTAGGATTTCAGGAACAGAGAAATAAAGTCAAATCTCCAAGTTTATAAAACAAACAAATGAAACAAGATATATGAATTCAAACCTTTCGACTCCATATCTTGACTTTCGCTTACCAAATGACTAATTATAGGCTAATCCAAAAGGATGTTTTGAGAACTGTTATTTTATAAATATTGGCTGATGGAATATGTAATTAAAAAGAAAGTAGAGACTACGTGGTCCAGCTTATACCTTGATATTCACAAAATCCAAATGTTTCATAAATGAAACTGCTAACTATTGTATTTGTCTTCTAGATATTTGAAATGTTTTAAATTTCTTGAAACAACAAAGCTTTATGTATATGCATATGTATATGGGAAAAGCATATATGTGACAAAGAGATCTGGGTTTTGAAAATAAGTAATCTATTTAATATTTCTTAGAGAATATGAACTTATTTATCCCTGTATTCTTGATAAGTCTCTAACCATGTAATTTAAATATGATAAAACAGTTCTGTAGAATTCTCCATCTAATAGATGCAGTGGTAACAAATTTCAGTCTAATCCCTACTTAAAATTAACAAAATGGATCAAAACTGTTTTTAAAAATAACAATATACAAGTGTGTTTTCATGATTAGGAAGTATTTTTTAAAGAAAAATAAAAACTGTGTTCATATGACTGGTAAATTTGTAGGGCGTTACTATCCTACAAAATAATAGTGGTGTGTAAAGAAGGCATTCACTGCTATTACTCCAGTTTCCTATTTTGGCTCTGAATGTCTGCATTCAAAATCCAGTAATTGAATTTCCCAAGCAAAACAGGCCTCTTAGCAAAAGCCTGCTGGAATTCTTATTTAATATAATGTTTAATGGATTTCTGATACAAAATGCTTATACAGAATACTTCCTGTCTCTAACAGATTATACTTAGGAAACTTGAAAACATTTCAAGAAAATCATGCAAATTAGAGTTGGTGGAGTATGTAGATGTAACGATTTTTTGGGGCAATTTTATTTACCTTTTACATTGGAAAAGAGGTTCTAAATAGAAGGAAATTATATTGTAGATAAAGTATAAAGAATTCTTTTATGCTCAGTATCATCAAAGAGGAATGGAAGGTTTGACTAGTTAAGCCCATTTAGAAACTCAGATCTTTGAATATTAAGTATTCAGATAAACCGTTCTTTAGGAATCTTTTCAGGAGCCATTCTCATTCCATAATGAAAGATTCATGACTCTAAAACCTTCTGAAACTGTCATAATTAACTTATACATGACTTGTTCTTTGCTTATTTTAAGATATTATCCAATAGTGATAAAATAACTCAGAATGTCCATATGAATATTTAATAAGAATATTATAAAAATTACTCATGTTTCCCATTTCCCCAACAATCAGAAAAAACATAACCATGGACATTTGTTTAAAATTATATTCATGTGATTGAATATACATTATCTTCTATACATCTCAGGTAAACAATCATTATAAAATGGATAGTAAAAACAATTTCAAAAGTACATAAAATTTTACATCTTATAAGGCATTTTCCATCAAAAAGTCATCCAATCTTCTCTATATCAGAATTCTCTTCAAGTCCAGTATACATAATGTTAAGTAGTAGTGGATTTAAAAACTCTAGTATTTAATACCATTTTTAATAAACTTAATCCCCAAGAGTACTTTTTGATGAAATTTGTAAATGCTAAATTTTAATCACTTAATGAATAATAAGACATAGCCCTAAAATATTCAAGAATTTTTAGAAGTTAATAAACTTTATCTCTTTTAGAATACATTAAAGGATTGGACTCTTTTTTGTATTAGTAAGGATTAAAACATTTCTGTCATAGGTTATTAAATAATGTAATCATTATGTTGCAGGCTTATTGGTACTGAAATATATTTTGCAATATTTAGATTATGTCTCTGATATGGTTTGGGTCTGTGTCCCCACCAAAATCTCATGTCAAATTGTAATCCCCAGGGTTGGAAGAGAGGCCTGATAGTAGGTGATTGGATCATGGGGGTGGACTTCCTCCTTGCTGTTCTACTGACAGTGAGTGAATTGTCAGGAGATCTGGTTATTTAAAAGTGTAGGATACTCCTGTCTCTCTCTTCCTCCTGCTCCAGGCATGTAAGACATGCCTGCTTCCCCTTCACCTTCTGCCATGATTGTAAGTTTCCTGAGGCCTCCAAAGTCATGCTTCCTATATAGCCTGTGGAATCGTGAGTCAATTAAAACTCTTTTCTTTATAAGTTACCCAGTCTCAGGTATTTCTTTAGAGCAGGGAAAAAATAGACTAATTTAGTCTCCAACTTGTTTTGATTTTTACAATTTTATAATTAGCTCACTACTAACTTCTTCTAGAAATAATCACTCATCTCTCATCACGTAGCATACTGATTTTTAATAAGAAACATATTATTTGAAAGGAAGAAACAAAGTGAACACCAGAAAGGGAGAAGACAATAGAAATGCACCTTTATCACCTTAAGATGGAAAGTCCTATAAGTAGACCCAGCATACCTTTACAATTTGTGATATTTTCACTACATGACATCCTTGTCTCCCTGACTCGACCATTATTATTTTATGTAATATCAAGAGTCCAAGGCCAGGTGTGGTGGCTCACGCCTGGAATCCCAGCACTTTGGGAGGCCAAGGCAAGTAGGTTGATGTCAGGTTGAATTTCTGAAATCAGGAATTCAAGAGCAGCCTGACCAACCTGGTGAAACCCTGTCTCTACTAAAAATACAAAAAAAAAATTAGCCAGGCATGGTAGTGGATGCCTGTAATCCCAGCTACTCAGGAGGCTGAGGCAGGAGAATTGCTTGAATCCAGGAGGCTGAGGTTTCAGTGAGCTAAGATCACACCACTGCACTCCAGCCTGGGCAACAAGAGCAAAATTCCGTCTCAAAAATAAATAAATAAATAAATAAATAAATAAATAAATAAATAAATAAATAAAGGAGTCCAAGACAACCTGAGCAATTTTATCCTCTTTAGCCTTTTTTCCTTATGTCTCTGCACTTAGCCATCCTTAGCTGTTCAGTATTTGATAGATACATTAAAGTTCAAGTATTTTAGCACCTATCTTTATTACTATCTTGGCACATTATGAGAGGAGAGGATTTCAACACTTAATTTTGAGAGGAAGACTTTACAAATACAAAAGTGTGAACAGTATTTCTGTTCTGATATAGAGAACAGTATTTCAGAGACTGATACGTAACCCCTCAAGTAATTTTGCCAACATGCTTATTTGATCTTAGTCTAGAAATCACAGGAAGTAAACCCCTCAAGCAATTTTACCAATATGCTCATTTGATCTTAGTTTAGAAACCACAGAAAGTTAGAAAATAATGAGTGCTTTAGGTGTTAGAAGAGTTTGTGATCTAAGCCTTAACTGTTCACTCTCAGTTGTTTGGTCTGCTGTTTGGTTGGCTGGTCGCTTGATTTCTCCCTCCTCTTCCCGCCACCCAACTCCCTTACTCCTCCTTCCTCCCCTCTCTGCCAAATTTTAAGGGCAACCCTTTCAAATTTTCTGTTCTCCTCTTCCTTTTCAGCATATACTTCCTCTACCCCCTTTCTAACTGTAGACTGAAAACCAATCTAAAATATGATATTCAGTGTTCACTGTACATTAGATTCACCATCGGAGCTTTAAAATCCCAAAGCCCAGGCTGCACCTTAGACCAATTAAATTCAAGTCTCTGGGGTTGGGGCACAAGGGTCTGTATGTTTTAAAGTTCTCTAGCTAATTCTGCTGTGTATTCAGGCCTGATAATCACTTTCTATAAATTACACCTGAGCATTTGAATGATCTCAATTGTGAGATGAAGACATTTTAGAAAGAGGCATTTTTCCCACTACTTGGTTTCTGTAACTTATACATCCTAATACACAAATAATTATTTCCATATAATTATGACTTGAAATGAGTTATTTCTAAAGTTCTACTTAAGCAGACACATTTTTTATTATCAGGACATTATATCCTAATTTCATATACTACTATAGAAATGAACATCCACTTTAGCTAGAAATTATAAACTCTTGTTACTTAGAAAAAAATAATTGGGGACTTTTAAAATACAAAGTCTACAAGAGTGATTCATGATAAAGTTAAAAATACCCAGCACTCTGCCTAATACTGTGAAGGACATGATTTCAAAAGTGAACCCTTTCCTCTTCCTTTTTTTCTCCCTTCCCCTTTCATCCTCTCCTTTTCCTCCTCCTCCTCATCTTTTTCTTCTTCTTCTTCTTCTTCTGGTTTAATATTGATGACATTACTTGATTTTGGTCATGCCTGCTTTTTAAAATAATTGAACCAAAATAGAACACTTAAATTTTACTGTTAATAATTTATTCAAATTATTATGTGGTGAATATTTGATTGAATACATACAACTTTTTAAGTTAATAGAGACGTTTTAAGAACAAGTGGGTTAAGCTTTATTCTCTTCTTTCATAATAAAGGAATAAAGTGAATATGAATCTGTAATAAGTGTTTAAGACACTATTATAAAATGGACAATTTCTTTTCTTAACATCTATCACAGCTCTTACTTCTCTAAATTATATTCTTCATAATTTCAATAATTTCCTTCAATTGAAGATCGCTGTCTTCAGAAAAGTTATCAGTATCATTAATCACGATTTCAGCTTATATGATTCTGGTCTCATTGATCTGGGTGTGCCTTTCATCTACGTGCTTTAAAACTTCCTCAGGTGATTCAAATTCAGAGTGCCGATCGAGAATCATTGCGTTAACCATTGGATAGAAATTACAGCCCCAAGAAACTTTTTTCCATCAACAATGATGAATAAATAAGGTTTATCAATGATTTTAATAGATAAATATTGAAAACTATATATGCTTAGTGAATCCTGTACCATTTTCTAACATTTCCATACCAATTCTGTGTCTTTGCTTTCCTGCCAGTGACTTACCCAGATATTCCCATCTTGATGATAGGGTTTCCAATTTCTCCCTGTGTCGCTGTAGAGCATCCGGTACTGGGTCACCCAATCTGAGCTGCTATATCTTCCTTGGGTTGCAATGGCACTGATCTGCTTCCGATTGCCAAAGTCAACCTGAAGCCATTGATAATGGTCGCTGTCTGATGGAGACCATCCCCCAGCACCTGAAGATGGGCAAAGGCAAGATTGGAAAATGAATATTTAAATTTGAACTTGTACAACTGACAATGGAATATTCTACATATCTTAATTGGCCTTGGCAGTGCTCTCTTTCACAGATATATTATGAAGTATCCTTTATAGATGCCATTGGGACTTCAACTAATATTCTTCCAGCTGGTAACATTGATTCTTTAACCTCTTTATGGTGTAATTATGTGCTCATTTTCTCCTGAGCAAATGTCTTCATAATTCCTCAATTAGATCTTATTAGTACATGTCAAAGTCTAATTGGCTGAGGGTTGATCAATTTACCATAAACTCTTCAGCTAAAATCATGAGAAAAATGTAACTATCCAATTTTTTTCTGTCATGTAAACTTTACCATTTAATAAATTATAAATTTAAAACAAGCAATTATACACAATTTTAAAATATATTTTTCTTGTGAATTTTAGTAAAAAAAATTGCAATTCTTAAGATGAGCTTAATCTTACATTAATTTCCTGTACCACTCAGTGTATATAGCTAATCAGGGAGTATGTTTATTTAACACTTAGAAGATATACAGCCAGTATCTCTTGAAAGTCATATTTCTAGAAAAATAAGATACTAAGCAAAGTTAAATCTCTTTTGGTAAAATATAATAATTGCTTAGCAAATAGTAAAAATGTAAAAACATTTGTTAGAAAAATGGCACGAATATAGATCAATATTCTTAATTTATAGTAATATTTAAAATAACTAGGGTTGCACACAAAATAAGTCACAGAAAATATGGCCTAATGTTAGTGCTAAGAGGCACTATAATTTTTAAGGTGAGTTCAGCTACTAAAGAGAATAAATGGTAGAAAAATGCTCAATAGGTTATCCAATGTGCAGTATATCAAATTGTGTGTACTATTTTTCAAATAAGGAATTTAAAGGTTGGTGAAATAATTTATTCTATGAGGACGTTCATAATAAAAATCATTTTATAAATCACCACAGATATTCATTTAACAATGTTTATATGGCCTATTTTTGCTTAAAACTATGATAGAACAGCTTTTTAAAAAAATTACAAAACCAAAAAATTATAAAATAACTGTCCAGGTGCGGTGGCTCACTCCTGTTATCCCAGCACTTTGGGAGACCGAGGCAGGTGGATCACCTGAGGTCAGGAGTTCTTGTCCAGCCTGGCCAATATGCTGAAACCCCATCTCCTCTAAAAATACAAAAATTAGCCAGGCGTGGTGACAGGTGCCTGTAATCCCAGCTACTCGGGAGGCTGAGGCAGAAGAATCACTTGAACCTGGGAGGCAGAGGTTGCAGTGAGCCGAGATGGCGCCATTGCACTCCAGTTTGGGTGACAGAGCGAGACTCCATCTCAAAAAATAAAAAAAAAAATTTAACAATCACCGTTTTAGGGACTGGACAATAGGCAGTGCAGAACATGATCCATAAAATAAGATAAACAAATAAGGTGAGCCCTGCCAACTTCCTGGCTTTCTGCTAGCTTCACTTTCTGGATCATGGTATAAGGAAGATGATCCCAAACAGAGTTCAGGAGTGCAGCAGTGTCAATGAAATGGAAACATATTACAATTCAAAGCTACTAAAGAAGCTCGAATTCACAGGACAGAGTCCCAGAGAGGGCACAGCTGTGTAAAGAGCTTTGGAAATCTACATGGGAGTCATCAATGAGTCTCTGGAATGTAGACTCAGAAGCAATACTGTGCTGTGTATTTTCAGTTCAAGATTGCACAAGACCAGGTAAAGGGAGTTCTGAAATCAGCAATAACCAGAGGTTGCAGAGAGCTGGGAAAAATTTAATTTCAGACTAGACAAAATTGAGAGACCTTGTTGAATCCCTCCAGGCATTCAGTAGACATCCCATAAAAGTCGTGCATTATAAGTAGGGATATTTTAGTCCTAAAATGAGAGCTAGTCTGGACACAGCTGAGCAAAGGTTACTGAAAAAGATAAATCTGACCAAAAATTAATTCTTTGATTGACCAAAACTCAACACTCCATTAAGGAAAGCCATAAACATTTAGAAACTGAACAGCATTGCATCCATGATGTCAAGTATATAAATTCAAAAATATACTAGACATCTGGACAAGCAGGAAAATATGTATTAGAACCAGAGGAAAAAAAAATCAATAGAAATGTACCCCCAAAATAACAGAGATGATGAAATTAGCAGACCAGGACTTTAAACTAGTAATTATTAATTCTATTATCTAAAATAAAATCTATAAACATTTTTAAAGGAATGCAAAATGTTGAAGGAGAAAAGCAAAAAAAGAACAAAATGGAAATTTTAGGACTAAAAATTACATCTGAAATAGATAATTTAATGGATGAGCTTAAAAGCAGATGAGACATAGAAGAAAAACATCATTGTACTAGAATGTAGGGCCATATAAGACATCTAAATTAAGCTCAGAGCGGAAAAACAAGGCTTAAAATTAAACAGTATTCCAGTAAGTTCTGAGACACTGATAACTGCCCTAAGAAGCATGCAAGTGGAGTACTAAAAGCAGAGAAGACAGAGATTGGGTCAGAATAAAATATGTTTGAAGAAATAATGGTTGAAATATATAAACCCAGATATGTGAGAAGCTGTTTGAATTCCAGGCAGGAGAGATACAAGGCAAAATACAATAAGGTACGATATAATTATTTGCTAAAAGACAATGCTAAAGAGAAAATCTTAAAAGTATTCACAGGGTTACAACTTCTCAGCAGAAATAATGCAAACCAAATGACAATGAAATGACCTATCAGACTTGATGGGAAAAAAAAAGCTGGCAACCTGAAATTCTATGTCCAGCAAAAACATCTTTTAAATATAAAAATAACGTAATATTCAAGACAAACCTGGGAGAATTCATCACTCATATGTGTATACTATAAAAATATAATTTTTTCACCTTAAGGGAAGTTTTACCATTTCGAAACTCATATTTACATGAAAAAATGAATGCTTAAAATGCTAAACATATTAAGTACATATAAAATATTTGTTTAGGTTTTTAAATTTCATTAACAGATAATTTAGTGTTTAAAAACAGTAATGATGAATGACAGGGTTTATAATAAATGTGGAATTAAAATATGCAACTCAAATAGTACAAAGGATAGGAGTCTGGACAGGAAATATGTTATGCTGTGGTCTTACTTTACACATGAAGTGGTATTATTTGAAAATAGTAAACCCTAGATCAAAGGTCAGCAACCATTTTCTGTAAAAGGTCAAATACTAAATATTTTTGGCTTTATAGACCATACTACCTCTGTTAAAACTACCAAATTCTATTATAGTATAAAGAGCAGTACATAAACAAAAGAGTGTGGCCATGTTATAAAGAAGTGTTATTAACAAAATCTTGTAGCTGGACAGAGGGTTGAAGTTTGTCGATCCCTGCCCAAGATTAATCTCTAAAAGAAAAGTACATACAAATTTAAAATCTGTACCTTTCACTATGTCAAATTCATATCTCACAAAATATTTGGACAAATTTAAGTATCTAGTGTTTGTGTTTGCATAGGTTATATGTGTGGTGTCTATAGAATATATGTGTAAACGATGTAACTACTTCTCAGTCTCTATTCTCATATCTTCAATTCACACTTTTACAAGAATGTTTTTTCTGTGATACAGTACTTAGCTGTAATTCATCTTCAAGAATTTCCCAGGTTAAAAAGAGGCACCTGTAGATGATATACCTTCATGGAGTTGTGCAAATGCAACGACTGGTCAACCTGGGGCTATAAAGAGCCAGTACCCTGCCCCAACCTGTGGAAACTCTGAGGTGTCTTCACAGTCTCAGAGCTCCCTGCAGGGATTGGTCAAAGACTTCACTGAAACTGCATTTCATCTAAAGTCCTCCCTGTAACTAATTTCTGTTTCATTCCTTTCTCTACCACAGGTTTTCATCCCCCAAACACTCCTAATTAACTTCCTAGATGCTATTTTTCATCTCAGGATTTGTATCCTGGAGATTATAGTCCACAGTCCCTCTTGGGACCACTTCCTGATAATCTGTTCACTAACAATGAGTTAGTTATACCTGCTTTGTAATCTGTTTTTTCCTATTGTAGTGTTAGTATATAATATTCCTTATTGTCATATATCATTCATCTTCCTATTTTACCTAGAATTCCATAAGATTTTGGAACAGCTGTAGGCTAATTTTGGGGACAAAAATATACTCAGTTATTGAGGGATAACAAATATATTTTCTTACCTGTTAGATATACAGTTCCAAACCTTGAAGAAATTTTATAGCCAATTTCATAGAGAGTTCTATCTATGTATTACCAAAAACAACAGGGTGATTCAGTGAACTAAAGTCAACAAGCAATTAATACAATGAGGTAGCAGGTGAGAAAATATCTGATTGATTGGGGAAACTTAGAATATTTCCTCTGTTTTGCTAATGAATGCTCCAGAATAAATTTTCTTAAGTGACCTATTTTTTGCTACATTCCAGTCTTTCAGCAAGCAAGCAATTAACATACAGCTGCTTAATCCCATTTATCTCATTACTTTTAGCAAAATAGAATTTACTGTCAATTTTAAGGAAAGCAAAAATCGAGAATCAGGAGAAATATAAGTCAAAATGTATTTCTTAGCAGAAATATAAGTGGAGAGAATACTACAGTGGTTAACCTCAAGGGGAGGGCAAAAGTCAGTCTTTCATGAGGAACATGGTGGAAAGATCGATGAAAAGTTCCCTTTTTCTCTTTGATCTATCAAGCACTGTAATTTGGCGAAGTTTATTACTTTGTTTACTTGGCTTGTGAAATGTGTAACCTCTATTGATCCAGGGATTAATAATGATACCTCTTTCATCCCAACAACCTCTGGAATGTGGTGTATAAGAGGGCAAAAAAGTTCCCAATGTGTTGTAGTAGCTCAGAGAAAGTGGTTGGACGTCAAAGAGGAGTTGGAAGAGGTGGAGAATGAATAGTCATAAACTCTTAGTTCCTAAGAAGAACTCTTACCTAGAGATAATATTACCTAAAACATCTAGCAAATAACTCGTGTATTGTTGAAGTAACTTGAAAGATGTGTACTTGTTAGAGAATTCTTGCTAGTCTCGAAACAATAAGAATGCCGTTTCTTCCTTTCCCTACTCTCTCCCCTTCTGTGTTCTCTCTTCCCTTTCCCACCCCCTCATCCTCCGTGTGTCTTTCCTTCTTCACTCTTCTTTCTCACACATACACAGATATTCCTCCCCCTGTGTATTTGCATGTGTGTAGTATGTGGTGTGTGCACATGTATGCTGTAAAGATTTACAGTGTTTGTATTCTACATGTCCATTCTATGTGAGTTCCTAGAGTGATGCATTAGAGAATCTGAATACATTGATGAAACTAATACTCTATACTAATATGAGTTATTTTTGCTTTGTAATTTGTAATTCAGTAAGTCAGAGAAAAGAGGCATTTTGCAGGGGGTTTAGAGAGGCCATGGAGTTTCTGCTGTAGTGATAAATGGCTCCTGAAGAAACACAGCACTCAAGTTGGTGGCTTTCACACCACCAGAGCCTATAAGCCTGGATTCTAATTTAGCAAAAATACATGGTGAAGAAAAATCAATTAGGGTTAGAACTACCTTTAATAACTGGCTGAGAAATATGTATCAGATGAAAAGAATAAATTGAAAAGGAGACTCCAGGCAAAATTGCATTATGAGTTCAGGCTTTGAGACCCCCTTCTGCTTCAAATACACTGTATTTTTAGATAAGATAGACAAGAAGAAAATTGAAAAGACATAGCAAGGATCAAAAAATAAGATAAGCATCTCCATGCACAAGAAATGCAACAAACATGCAAAGCAATGAGTAGGGTTGAAGCCAATGCCAGCTAGAGTCCGGATCTGGGGACATACAAAGGTATTTGGGCATTTGGCTACTATGGAATAATGGTGATGTAAGTTCCCTGTGTGTATCAACGACAGAAAGCTTGCTTCAAGGTTGCAAACCAAGACTGGCCCTCGGCTAACCCGGTAGTGAAAAGAGACTGAAGAAAGCTGATTACTCACTTAAACATATGCATTATATGAGGCTGTATGCCCAAAGAGGTTAGCAAATAGGCATATCTGAGCTGAGTAAAGGCGTTCTCTGGCTTGGTGACCAGACACATAATAATAATAACACTGCCAGTCAGAGGCATCGGGCGAGTAATGTAAGGTACAGTTTTAGACTGGGCATTCTGGGACTTGAGTAGAGAAAGTCCCATAATGATAAAGCACAAAAACAAGGGAGACGAGAAGAGATAGGAAGAGAGAAAGAGAGAGAGACCAGAAAGAGAGAGACTGGCTGTCAAGAAGAACATGCAGATGAAAATTTCAGATGACAGGAACAAAACCCAATGCCACGAAGTCAGTAAAGTCAGAAGTTCAACACCAATTAGCTCCAAAAGTAATAGCAATTGAGGGCTAGTGGAGATAAATAGACTCTATCCTCTCAAAAATATAAAATAGGTAATGCTATTCATTAAAAATAGCAGTAATTATAAGTTACAACAGGGAAAAATAAAACATTTATAGATGAATACTAAAAGGAACCATGAAGTAGTTTTAGAAATGCAAAATTTAGTTACTGATAGGAAAATAAACTCATCCGAGGAAAAGTTACCAATTCTATATAATTTAAGAAATAATTAGTGAGCTAGGCTGCCCACGGTAGCTCACACCTGTAATCTCAGCAGTTTGGGAGGCCGAGGCGGATGGATCACTTGAGGTCAGGAGCTTGAGATCAGCCTAACATGGTGAAACCGCATCTCTACTAAAAAAAAAGTACAAAAATTTGCTGGGCGTGGTGGCGGGTGCCTGTAATCCCAGCTACTCGGGAGGCTGAGGCAGGAGAATTGCTTGAACTCAGGAGGTGGAGGTTACAGTGAGCTGAGATTGCACCACTGCACTCCAGCCTGAAAATAATTAGTGAGTTAAAAGGTAATGTTTCCATGTTGACATATATATACACACACACACATACATGTACATACTTATAAATTATATAATTTATATATAAAATATATAATAAATATATTGCTATTGATATTAATATATTAAATATCTAAACATATAATGTATAATTGATATACATTAACATGTACATATATAAAATTTACCACTATATAAAAATTGTACTATATATAACTATATATACGTAAATGTATATCAATTATACATCAGCAAACCTGTTAAAATTTGCAGTAGTTAACAGACATTGGGGATACGTTGGAAGCTTCTAGGGTAAGTCTAAGAGAAGTTCTAGACTAAGACCAATACATAGAATACAAACATTTGAAAAACTAATTTTTATTCAAAACTAAAAAAGACATGACACCATGAATTTTAAGACCTTCTGAACATTGAAAATACTATGTAACATGAGTTTAAACCTACAATGGAGAAGTATCTAATTGATACAAAAGCAGTAATAGGCATCTTAAGAAGTGCTAAAAGGAACTTGTTAATGAGCTCAGATTTTATTTGCAGTGAGGGATAAATATCTGCAGGAAGGTCATGTGATCTATGAGAAGAGGATAAATAGGCTTCAACCAAGTGTAGATATTTATTGATTAGAGTAGCCAGGGAAGAAGACTATATCCATCAATCAACCTCTGTTATAAACTAGAACAGGAAAATTGGCATGACCCAATCATTCCTAAAATATTGATAAATAAATACTTACATAAATAAGGTTGAAACAAACAAGCTTGAAAGCTATTTTTTAAGCAACACAGAAGAAAGAAGATATAATACTATCAGATACTATTTAATGACAGCAAAATAGTATTGTTTGTCACCCATTTCTACCAACAAAGAAAACAGTTTCAATAATTCTAGGAGTAGCAAAACTACTAACTGAGTATAGATAAACACCTCCTGAGAGAAGCTAAGACATAATAAGATGGACAAAGTGGTTTTACCCTTTTCTTTTTTTCTTTTTTTTTTTTTTTTTTTTTTGTTGAGATGGAGTCTCGCTCTGGCACCAGGCTGGAGTGCAGTGGCATGATCTTGGCTCTCCCGGGTTCAAGTGATTCTCCTGCCTCAGCCTCCCAAGTAGCTGGGATTACAGGCACACACCACCACGCCCAGCTAATTTTTGTATTTTCAGTACAGACAGGGTTTCACCATGTTGACCAGGCTGCTCTCGATCTCTTGACCTCATGATCTGCCCATCTCGGCCTCCCAAAGTGTTGGGATTACAGGCTGAGCCACCACGCCGGGCCCATGCCTTTAACTTTTTGAAGCATTCGAATTCAGATTATAACCGCAAGGACTGCATTATCCATAAATGTAATCTTAGCTTTCTTGAATATTTATTAAAGGAATTGCCAAAAAAGGAAAGATAGTCAAAAACTAAATACCATAAATTTTAAAAACAATGAAGTTGGTACATCTGGGAAATATAACAAGAAAGATCTTCTTTAAAGTCTAGCATGTGAGTTGTAAATATTTAGGAAAAAGGATGAAAGGGGTCTGGTGATAGAGGAGGCAATAGTGGTAGGTTCTAAGGATTTCCTTTTTTAAAATTGAGCCCTTGTTTAATAGAACAGAGTAAATTCCATAGACGTATCTTCAATTTTAATTATTGCAAAGCATTTGACAAAATATCTGGAAAACGTAAAATAGTAAAATGTGGGCTGAGAGATAACAGTTTTAGGTAAATTAAAAAATGGCTAATAATCATTGCCAAATACGTTGAATAATGGTGATGTCAGCTGAAGAGTGCTCTCTAATTATGTACCACAGGCTTTCGTCCTGTACACTGTCATTTTTAATATTTTTATTCTCTAAGGCATGAAAAACATGCTTATAAAATTTGTCAATTATATAAACCTGGAAAAGAAACCTAATAGGATAACAAACTGATTAATGATGAAAATGTTTTTGACTGGCTGGAAACCTGAACCTATAACAGCACAATTTGTTTTAACATCAACAATGAACTAAGATACTCATTTTGAAGAAATGCATTATCACCTTCATGATTAAAGGTATCTAATGCTTAGAAAGAATTATGTAACCTTACTTTATAAATAATACATAGGGTTAAAATTATGACATCTAAGTAGAATATTAAATATGAAATATAATATTAAATATGTTTTTCAGGCATTTTTATAAAGACTTTATATATATATAAATTAACAAATTATAAGATTATAAGTAGGTAGCATCAGGAATTATCACAAAATGAACATAACAGTGTAACAGCCACCCAGATCTATAAAGAAATCATTGCCAGCAATCCACAAGCTCTTCTTGTTTCCTTTTTCAAAAATGACTGTCTCTTTCCTCCCCAATAAATTGCTCTAGAAAGTGGTTCTGCCCCACACTATACTCAAAAATCAAGGTCAAAACGTGTAGATCAAATTGTAAACGTTTCCGGAAGATAATATACAGCATCATTTTGTGGTTGGGAAGGATTTTTTTAAACAGGACTCAAAATGTACTAGCTAAAAAGGAAAATATAAATTCAGTTACAGTAAAATTAGACATTGATTATCACAAGGCATTAATAAGAGAGTTAAATGGCTAACTATAGATTGGGAGAAGATATTTCTAAACATGTAACAAAAACATGCATTTTTGTTCATGTATAACAAGCTCCACAAATCAATAAGAAACACTCAGTAAACCTAATAAAAATTGGGTAAAACATTTTAACAGGCAGTCCACAAAAGAAAAATTATAAGCTTATTCAATATGTTTGTTCCTTCAATGGTTCTGCACACTACACTAACAAAAGTTACTGGAACTTTCTGGTTTTTTTTACATACATGGCATTATGAAAATCATTAACATTCTGGCAATTAGACAAACAAAAGAAAATCTGTCTAGCTGATGCTTCTGTTTACATCTTCATCACTTCACAGGTAAAGCACTGAGTGTCAGTTGTGAGAAACAGACTTACAGCAAGTTGTTTAGTTTCATATATTTAAAAAATATATAAATTATTTTCAGGGAATTTCACAACAATTATATTTTAAGATCTTTGATTTAAGGATGTTAATTTGTTTTTAAAATGTCAAATATTACCTTAAGATTATAAGAGACAAGAAAAATGAAAAGCAGACCCAAAAGCTATACAGCTGCTTGAAACTACATAAAGCCTAGATAACAGTGAAACGAATGTGCATGCGAATCTAAGTTTGATTAAGTTCTTGCTCCACGCAGAAGCCACAGTGTTACACACAGAGGCTAGCCTGAGCCAGAGTATAAAACCAAACATACTCTTATTTTACATTATTTCATGCACAATGTTTTACATTAGACATGTATACAAGTTTAATGTAATATAGGGAGAATTAGGTCTGATTAGAACATCTTGAACATTTACGTTACCTGTAATCTTAAAACTCAGTTACGGAACAGTGTAAATGATGTATGGTCTTATTTTTTTAATGTCCTAAAAATACTGTGGCCAAGAGAAAATACACTTTTGTGTGTGTTATCTCAGGTGGTAGTATTTTTCTTTTTCTAAATTAAATTTTTATAAAAGGAACTTACAGGTAGTCAGATGTGAAGGTAATATTTTTAAAGCATTAGAATAGCTATTACCAACAACAGAATGGATTCCCACAAAAGTAATGAGCTCTTCACTACTGGAGATATTCAAGTGAAAGCTAGTCATCAGAATTGTTTTAGAAGAAAAATTTACATAATTTGGGAGATTGGACTGTGTTCTTTAATTTTATTTAAAATGAAAGTTAAAATGCAAGCTATTATGTTACAATCATTAGTAAAACTATCAAGTGGATTTTATTTCTTATTGGTTTATTTTCAGTTTTTGTTCATCTGTTTTATTTACATGGGGGGTATTATTTACACCATTGTTAAGTAACACTTGACTATATATAATTTTTATTTTTAACGAGTTTGGTCATTTCCTTATTTACTATGAATACCTCTCCTAGTTCATTCATTCAGCAAATATTTATAGAGCACTTCTACATGCCAGCTACTCAGGGTTTCTTCTAGAATATTTTATAAGCAATTTTTATGTTTTTTCATACTTGAGAATCCAATTTATTCATTTAAGGAATGTACCAAAAAATCTTTAACTAAAGATTTTATCATATGGAAAACCAGATATGTCATATATTTTATTCACAGAAATGAAGTCTTATGTGTGATAAAAATAAAGCAAATAAAAATAATATAATACAGTCAAAGTCATTGAGGTCATGTTCCTCTTTGCAACTATTTGGAAGCTGCTATGTAGTTCTCCCTTGTAAGGAAGGCTGAGGAGCTTCATGGTGTATGTAGTCCTTAGTATCTCTTTGTTCACTGCATTTCTAACTGAAATCAAGATCAAGGCCTTCATCAGTTGAAGGCAAATATCAACGTTGCAAAGAAATGAAAAGTTATGTCAATTTTCTGGGTGCAAATTTACTGCTTTACTTTGTATTCTTTCATCTCTGGCATGCATTCTCAGTAAAGTCTACAGAATCTTGTGAAGAGCATAGTTAATTAGACATAATTTCTTGGCTTCCCTAGCTAAGTGCCCATTCACTGGCATTGCACAGAAAATGTCATCATTCTCCAGATGTTATTCTCTCCAATAAAAAAAAAAAAAAAAAAGTAAAAACATTCTTGTCCATGCAGCTCACAGGGAATATTACTTGGTGAAGGTGCAGAATATAAGTGTATAGACTACAAAACGCTTCAAAGCTCAAACGTACAACAGTGATATAGGTTACCAAACTGCCCCTCTATAAGATGGAAGATTAAAGGATGGGTATCAATAAGGAAATCAATTAAATCATAGAATTTGTAGCAAATCTCTTAGGATTGCCCATTTTTTAAGTCAAGAAATGATTGAAATTCATTATTTAATAACCACTGCCTAGCATGGTTCTCTGGACATAATAGGCACTCAGTAAATATCTATAAAATGAATATAAGAATAAAGTAAAAAATGAATATATTAATTAATGACATCCAGGAAATAGGATTCCTGAAACAAGAGGGGAAATTCTTGGGTCCAGTTGCATACATATAAGAAAGACAGAGATTACATAAGGCAAATTGAATTTTAATTGAAAAAATCTCCTTAATCAAGTTAGTGGTTCTCATTGTATCTCCAGTAGAGCAGAATTAGAAGACTTCTCCAGAGCAGTTATTGTATTTATTCTAGGTTTTATTCTTGGCTTAATTTATTTTATGCAGGTATTCTCACTCGTGTGTGTGTGTGTGTGTGTGTGTATACTTAAAAATTATTTGATTGTTTATATAAATAAAATCCTCATAAAATTAAGTCATTAACATTATCTTGGAGAAATCCATGGATTGTATTAAAACTCTAGCACTCCGAGTGGACCACACTAGGAAAGGAGTGTGGAATTCTGCTTAGAATTCTGTCTTAAGTTTTACTGGGCTCCAGTTATTACTCATGCATTAGCACATCCCTTCCTGTGAACATTATCACAATCACATCTCCACACATCAGGGAGCAATCGGCTTATGTGGGTCAGCAGAGTGAGTGGACAGGGTATTCCGATGAGCTGGGAATGAGAAAGGACTTGCTTAGTTACCCAGGAGAGGTGGGGAATATTGGCATAGGCCTGCTTCAAAGGGACCCGGGAAGCTGGCTGAGAGGATCCACAATTCAAAGTAGAAATGTTAAGAATTTAGATGTAACTGATTACAGTAGGATATTCCTTTAACTCGCACAGTGGCTTTTAGCTAAGTGGCTAACATTAAGTGAATTTAAAAATAGAGTCTCAAAACCTAGTCTCTATCTAGCATTTTGTGCAAAAAAAGCTTTAGTTATTTATTACTGTTGCATTCACTTAAGAAAGAAAAGCGTCAGAGGCACATTTACAAAATGAAAATCTTCTAACTGGTAACTAAATGTAGTTTATTGTTTATTAACAAAATAATTAGGGATGCAAATAACATCCCCATACCATCTGCCTCAGGGACTCTTACTGAAGCTTCATTATTTTCTGGGGCAGAGGCTCAGCTCTAAAAGACATCACTAGAAAAAAATGCAGAGTAGCAAAAAAGAAATGTGCATATTATCTGTGCATTAACAAAATCTATTATTAGACAGGTGATAATGTCAATGGTATATACAAACAGATGCAAAACAATATATACAAATTTGTTTGCTGTGTGTGCAGTGATATATTTAATTTATATATGCAAATTTTTGAGATACAATGTTACATTCAATGATGCAAAATTGCCAATGATCTGTGCAACAATATAAGGAAAATGTATTGTCTATACAATGATTTTCAAGCTAGGTCTACCATACACGAAAGTAGAAAAAGATGAGGTCATTTTCAAGTAAAATCTCATGATCATCGAGACAGATATTGCTTCTGACTTGCAGTAAGTGGAAAATTGCTTTGTATCTCCACTTTTCATATTTGCACACTTGGTCTCAGACTTTGATAGAGTAATTTCATATACTTGAAAACATAGGTTACAAAGCCTTTTATCTGCTTTAGTTCATTTTTTAGGAAGAAATATAAGGGAATTGTTCTCAAGATCAATATGGTTAAATATAGTAAATAAATTCTTTAAGATCTAACTCAAATGCCTTTTATGAGTGCTCTGATCTCCCCCATGACTCATGCATAGTGAGTGATACCCTTCTCATTGGCTGGCACTTTGTACACACATTATTCATTCCAATCCTAACCCTAGTTCCTGGATGGCAAGCATTATGCAGTTCTCAAGTTCATTCTTACAACCCCTCTGATTCCCATGAAAGTGGGACACACACAGCCAGCGACTTCAATGACTAACTACAGTAACTGTAGTATCTGTCTTGATAAAGAGGGGAGATTTTTGGTGTATGTATACTTGGCAACATGAAACAATTTCACCAAAAACATTGTGGGTGTGTTTTGATATTAACTTACAATATATATAGCAGTCCCACTTCACAAGGCTCTGAATGAGTAGAGAAACAACATTAACAACACTAGGATAAGTACACACACACAACACACACACACACACGACAGATAAGCCTTGTAAATATAGTTGTTTTTAGTGCAATCTTCTGAAAGTGTCACATTCATATACACAGAGACATCAATTCTTCTTTTAAATAATTCCTTTAATAGGCTTTTTTTCCCCCATAGGGCAAGCTGAAACTGGTTGACATAGCAATGGGCTAAAATAACAATGTAGAGAAAATAGTTGCAAACCAAATAAAAAAAAAAAAAGGTTCAAAATTCTTTGTATACCTTAATAGGGACAATATCTTCTATTACCCTAAAAATTTTCCCACATCTTTATGAGCTCCACGTCACTAATTTTAATTCTCCGAAACAGAATTGCATTTCCTGTCTGAGGTTTTAGTAACATATTGTAACAAAAAGTATACTGGACTAGAATCAAACCTAGTTATAAAGATATGCTTGTCACATGAAAAAAGTCATGATCACTGATCATTACAGAAATTAAAATCAACACCACAGTGAGATACTAACTACACCAGTTAGAATGGTGATCATTAAAAAGTCAGAAACAACAGATACCGAAGGGGATGTGGAGAAATAGGAATGTTTTCACACTGTTGGTGGGAGTGTAAATTAGTTCAACCATTGTGGAAGACAGTGTTGCAATTCCTCAAGGATCCAGAACCAGAAATACCATTTGATCCACAATTCCATTACTAGGTATATACCCAAAGGATTATCAATCATTCTACTATAAACACACATGCACACATATGTTTGTTGCAACGCCATTTATGATAGTAAAGACTTGGAACCAACCCAAATGCCTATAAATGATAGACGGAATAAAGAAAATGTGTCACATATACATTTTGGAATACTATGCAGCCATAAAAAAGAATGAGTTTGTGTCCTTTGCAGGGACATGGATAAAGCCAGAAACCATCATTCTCAGCAAACTATCACAGGAACAGAAAACAAAACACCGCATACTCTCACTCATAAGTGGGAGCTGAACAATGAGAACAGACGGACACAGGAAGGGGAACATCACACACCAGGGCCTGTCAGACATTGAGAGGGCTGAGGGAGGCAGAGTATTAGGAGAAATACCTAATGCATATGGGGCTTAAAACGTAGATGACATGTTAATGGGTGCAGCAAACCACCATGGCACATGTATATCTATGTAATAACCTCCATGTTCTGCACATGTATCCCAGAACTTAAAGTACAATTTTAAAAAATATGTTTATGTGACATTATAGAATACGGGGTCCAAGTTATAAATCTCAACATTTTGATTCAGCCATAAAAACATGGGAAGAAAACATGTCATAGTTTTTGAAATTATTATTAGAAACCTAATTAGAAGACATAATACGTCTCAACTATTTAAATATACTTAAGAATACGTACATTTATATTTAAATATACTTAAGAATACGTACATTTATATTTAAATATACTTAGGAATACATATGTTTATATTTAAATATACTTAAGAATGTGTATATTTATATTTAAATATGTTTTTAAAATATATTAATATATATTTAATATTTATATTAATTTAATAATATATATTTAGTATATGTAATATTTAATATATTAAATAAGTATACTTAAGTATACTTTTTTAAAGTAATATACTTTAAGTATACTTAAGTATACTTATTTAAATTATAATTAAATAAGTATAATTAAGTATACTTGAGAATAAGTATGTTTATGTTCAAATATACTTAAGAATAAGTATGCTCATGTTTAAATATACTTAATAAGTATATTTATATTTAAATATTTATTAGCATTTTGATAAGTAATGTTTTCACTGTTTTGTTAACCATCTAATTCACAAAAGGTCTCATTAGAAAATACTTAATACTCAGACACTGTAGGAACAAAACAACAAGCATTATTAAAAACGGGAAGGTGGGACAAATGTCTAAGTTTTTAAAAGTCTATATGTTTTGTCTATTTTTTCCATTTTCCTTTATATTTACTTATATATACTATAGGAATAAGAGATTAAATATTCTATTGCTAACTATATAATTTTTTATTAATTCCTCAAAGCATAATATTAACTTCGTGATAGCTACAGTGCTTATAAAATTTATTTTTATAGGACATTGAATTTTCCTACATGAAGCTATAAACAAACACCTGCTTTGTATTAGCTAATTTACCACTCAGAAAAAAACATAAAACTTACCAGTCTTAGGGTCCCTGACCAAATATTATGTATACTGTACATGTTGTTTTAATTCAGAAAGTATGAGATGCTCTACATATCTCAATGAGTACTGCTTGAAATATCTATTTAGCATCTTCCAATCAAATTACAATGTGAACTCTGTTTTACTTGGTGAAGAAAATACCACTATAACTGCTACATCAAGAATAAGTTGTATGGATATTCCAACAGTAACAGAGAAAAGTGAAAATAAAGAGTGAGCTGGCCTGAGGTGGATGTACCAAGAAGTGGGTAGATGAGAAAATTCTCAGAACATCCTGACAGACTGGATTTTAGGGTGGGAGCTCCTGGCGACACTGGCAGGTGAAAAGGAGGAATCAAGGCTGACTTCTAGACATGCAGAGTTGAGAAACTTAAAGTGAGTTAGTAGCAATTCCTGAAATAGAAAAAAAATGGTTAGAGAAAGAGATTTAGGGACGACAATTAGGTGTTGCATTTGAGTCTTAACTTGAGGTGTCAAGATCCCAAATCGGTTGTAAAGATGAGTTTGGGTCTCAGGAAGAAGAAATTAAGACATCAATTTAGGCGTCATCAGTAGCTGAATGGGATTGAAAGAAGAGATTAGATGGGAGGATCTAGTGAAAGAAGTGCTTTCCAAGACTTGAGGGGATGTGCCAATATCTAATATTTATTTAGAGGAAAAAGAAAAGGAATGTCAAGTGAAAGAGAAGAAATTCGTGAGAGTGTATAGCACCGTGGTAGCCAAGCAGAAAAGTTTTCTAGTTGGAGGAAGTGGTCACTATATCATTTTGTGAGACAATGTGGCAACACAATATTTTTAAGTAAAAATAGAATAATGTATTTGATTCACAAACTCTATCTTCCCAATCATGGAATCTGCATTAGTATAGGAATAACTACCATTGTCATCAGTTCCCTTAAAGGAGGTAATACGTGCACCAATATGTTCATTGCTTCAATCTACCACTATTCATAATCAACTGAAACTGGGAACATCTAAATTTTCATCAGTAAGGGAAAGTTAGGTAACTTGAGATAGAATAATCATATAGAGTATTTTATAGCTGATATAAATAATATGTATTATTTTCAAATTGTTTTTAAAAAGCAGAATATGAATCTGAATATACATTGATTAAAAATAGGTAAAATTATGAATAACATAATTCAGGGTTGGTATAGAATAGAACTCCACATTTTTTCTATTCCATTTATTATTATTTTAAAATTTACCTACCTTAATGAATATAAGATAGTTTATCACTGTGTTTTTTACTTTTTTACATGTTAAATAGTGATGTTAAATATTTTATATACATATACTAATTATAAAATTACTAACTGAATAATCTCTTTTTAGCTTTTATTTAGTGATATCTTGATGTTTTTCTTATACAATTTGTGAGCCTTTTAAATATCAAGAATGCTAATCCTTAGTTATTATTCCCATAAAATACTTACAATAGAAGTTTTCATTTAGTGATCACATATCATAATACACTTAAATGTTACATTTATCAAAATTCCTACTTTACACATGCTAAAAAATTTTTTTATAGAGTTTAGGTGACTTGCCCAAGCCACAGAGAGCTAGTAACAGAAATCTGTTTGAGTTCTGATGAGTCCAATTCCGTATCCTGTGCTTTCTTTTTCCATGGAGGTATTTAAAACTAAAGACTCTTAAAAATTTCAAACACTTGACAATACCAATCTTAAGTTATTTTCAAATGTGGTTTTATTTCATGGAGAAACATGGAAAAATATGCTAAACAGAAAGGAGTATGCAAAGTACTTTGGCCTTCTCAGGAAACCAAAAGTAAGATGATTCTATAAATTACGTAATAGGCAAATAGAATCCCTTTAAAAATTAATGAAGTGCCACTAGTTTAATACTGAAACAAAGGCTAACATCATCATGCACCATTTGTAACACTGTCTCTTGATAATGTTTGAATTTGCAGTTAAAGATGAATCATTCTCACCACCCATTAGTGGAGAACTTGCCAATTCATAAAACTATTAAAACTCTCTATTGGCACAAGAACCAATAGAATCTTTAAAGTTAATAGGAAAGAAACCAAATTAGAGAAAAAACACTATAAACAAACAAAGAAAAATATAAAGTACAGAAACCCTTAACCACACTACTAATATTTATTTAACTCTAAATATTCATGCCAAATAAAAAATGTTTTATATGGAAGTGACACAGAATAAGAACTTACTTTTCAAGCAATATGTTGTATTCTTTTTTTAATAAATTTCTAGTTGGCTTTTTTTTCTGATTTCAGTTTTTAATCTTTAAATTTTAGTATTTGATATGGTTTTAATCTTTTCCCCATCAAATCTCCTGTTGACTGGTAATCCCCAATGTTGGAGGTGAAGCCTGGTGAGAGGTGATTGAATCATGGGGAAAGTTTTTCATGAATGTTTAGCACCATCCTCTTGGTGCTGTTCTCATCATAATGAGGGAGTTCTCACGAGATCTGGTTGTTTAAAAGTGAGTGGCATCTCCCTGCCCTTCCTCTTGCTCCTGCTCCTGCCAAATAAGACATGTCAGCTCCCTCTTTTCCTTCTTCCATGATTGTAGGTGTTCTGAAGCCTCTTTGGAATCTGAGCAGATGCCAGCATCATGCTTTCTGTATGGCCTACAGAACCATGGCCAATAAAACCTCTTTTCTTTATAAAGTACCCAGTTTCAGATTTCTTTCTTCCTTTCTTCCTCCCTTCCTTCCTTCCTTCCTTTTTTTTTTTTTTTTTTTTTTTTTTTTTTTTTTTTTTTTTTTGACAGAGTTTCGCTCTTGTTGCCCAGGCTGGAGTGCAAAGGCACGATCTCGGCTCACTGCAACCTCCGCCTCCCAGGTTCAAGCGATTCTCCTGCCTCAGCCTTCTGAGTAGCTGGGATCACAGGCACCCACCACCAACCCGGCTAATTTTTTGTATTTTTTGTAGAAAAGGGGTTTCCCCATGTTAGCCAGGCTGGTCTTGAACTCCTGGCCTCACGTGATCTGCCCGCCTCAGCCTCCCAAAGTGCTGGGATTACAGGCGTGAGCCACGGCACCTGGCCTAGGTATTTCTTTATAGCAATGTGAGACTGGTCTAATACAGTATTTGACACTGTTTGTGTAACAGGTTTTTCCTTTCTATTCCCCACTCTCTGGGGACCAGAGACCCTGCATTATCCTGGTCCTCCATCAACTCTAACCATTTCTTTTGGTTAGTTCTTCATCCTGCTTTTCCCCTTTCAATTTTGGTATTTTCCAAGTTTGTTTTTCTCCAGACCTGAATTAAATGATTTTAATGTAACAGTTTTTATTGGGAACTTATTATCTATAGATATTTTACTCAGGTAAACTCAGCTAGTCCTTTAAACAGCTGTAGGAGACAAGTGCTGTTGCACATGTTTTATAAATTAAAGAAACTAAAGCATAGAAAGGTTGGGTAAGTTGACACAGATCACACGGACAGTAAGAAAAGCAGCTAGTAAGTTGACCCAGGGCATGACTTTTAACCACCGTGCTATACTGCCTGCCAGTCAGCAACTACCAAGCTTCTAACACGTGCATAGCAAGCAGTCTATCCTATTCTCTAAAAGCAAACCAAGCAACCAAACAAGAAACAAACTGACATGTTATTACTAATAACTCTATACTTTCCTTAGGTTAACATCTTTAGTGGTATACGCCCAAGTTCCAAAGTCTAGATACCCATTTACATTAAACTCCTATTACATTTTACAGTGTGTGTCCATTAGTTTCTCTTAGACTGTGGGATGGCCAACTGTCCCTGGCACGGGCAGTCGGTTGGTGAGGTCCTTGATTGGGAATACTTTCAGGCTGAGCTCCTTCTACTCTTGTTCTCTTGTTCTTGAAATGAAAAGTCCTCTCCACCCAATCCTCTTCCAATATGGACCCTCAGGGCATTTCTTTTCTGCCTCCTCTCTACCTTTCCCTTCATCCCAGGCACACTATCCTCATAATTATGCATCTGTGACTACCAGACTCACGTTGGAGTGCTGTAACTTCTCTGAATCTTTGAGCACATACCATGAGTACCAGACATACAAAAAGTACTTGGAACCAACCCAAATGTCCATCAATGATAGACTGGATTAAGAAAATGTGGCACATATACACCATGGAATACTATGCAGCCATCAAAAAAGGATGAGTTCATATCCTTTGTAGAGACATGGATGAAGCTGGAAACAATCATTCTCAGCAAACTATCACAAGGACAGAAAACCAAACACCACATGTCCTCACTCATAGGTGGGAACTGAACAATGAGAACACTTGGACACAGGGCAGGGAACGGAACATCACACACTGGGGCCTGTCATGGGGTGGGGGGAGGGGGGAGGAGGGAGGGATAGCATTAAGAGAAATAACTAATGCAAATGATGAGTTAATGGGTGCAGCAAACGAACATAGCACATGCATGCATATGTAACAAACCTGCATGTTGTGCACATGTACCCTAGAACTTAAAGTATAATAAAAAAAAAAGTGCTTTATATCCTTTACTACATTTAATCTTCAAAATATGTTACATAAGAAGCACAGGGAACTTGCTAATATATATCATAAAGAAAAATTATTTAATAAATCTATGAAATATTAACTGAGTACTCAATTTGTGAATACAATAAACTTTCTCACTTCATATTCTGTGCAATTAAAAAATATATAATATATATGTGAATGTGTATGTGTATATGTGTATGTGTCTATGAATATATTTACATGTATTCATGTACATATATACACACACGATTTCTAAAGTCTCATGTTTACCAGATTTATAGAATAATGTAATCATAGAGATCATTTAGTCAAATTACCATATTTCACAAATAAAATACAATCATTACAAATTTCAGTAAATTTCCAGTATCACACAGTTATTTAGAGTCCAAAATAAGATTAAACACCATATATATGGTAATATTTGTCTTCATTACAGATATATTATATTTATGATTAAACATATCTGTCATATAACTTACATCTACTGAATTCTTGAAATTGTTGCTTTTCAACAAATAAACAATGTGGTATTGTTATTTGCTACTATCTTTTAACAGATTAGCAATCAGGTAAGATTTTTAAAACTGCATTCAGCACTAACTCATGGTGAAAAGCATTTGCCATCTTCTAGATATGCTCTCAGAGGATATCACAGTTAGTTACCATAAATAAACTCTAAATTGAAGAATTGAAGGTGAATGTTCAACTACTGAAAAATGAGAGTTCATTTTTCAAACCATAAAGGAAATTATTTATTTCTATTATTCATCAATTTTCTTTTTTTCCTTAGTAACTATTATAAATCTCAGGAAATGTTACATCTGTGTCTTACTGATAAGTGGGTGTGTCATAATTTTTCCTATAACAAGGACTTAGGGGAATCGATTTGTAACTTTTGTATTGAAGCTGATATTGCACACCTAACACACTGTATTTGTATTTATTTGGGGTGACTTTGGGGTATCGAAGATAATGAGTATGTCTAAAGTTCATGCCTCTTAGCATCCAGCCAGCCAGCCATGTCATCAACTTGACTTCTATGCACCACCAAGGCTTGGGATTTGCACCGTCTGAAGCAATGGCCTAAGCTGTACCTTGGCCCTTTTTAGCCATAGCTGGTGCTGAAGTGGCTGAGACATAGAGCACCATTTCCTGAGGTTGCACAGAGGAGGGGGACCCTGGGCCCATTCCAGGAAACAATATTTCCCTTCTAGGCCTCAGGGTCTGTGATGGGAGGCACTGCCATGAAGGTCTCTGACATGTGCTGGAGATATTTTCCCCATTGTCTTAGTGTTTAACATTTGGCTCCGTGTTACTTACGCAAATTTCTGTAGCCAGCCTGAATTTCTCCTCAGAAAATGGGTTTTCTTTTCTATCACATTGCCGGTTGCAAGTTTTCCAAACTTTTATCCTCTGCTTCCTTGAGAGCTTTGCATTCAAAGACAAATTTAGAAATTTCTTCTGCCAGATACCGTAACTCATCTCTCTTTAAGTTCAAAATTCCACAAATCTCTAGGACAGGGGCAAAATGCGTCCAGTCTCTTTGCTAAAGCATAACAAGTGTCGCCTTTGTTCCAGTTCCCAGCGAGTTCCTCATCTCCATCTGAGGCCAGCTCAACCTGGACTTCATTGCCCATATCACTGTCAGCATTTTGGTCAAAGCCATTCAACAAGTCTCTAGGATGTTCCGAGCTTTCCCACATGTTCCTGTCTTCTTCTGAGCCCTCTAAACTGTTCCAAGCTCTGTCTGTTACCCAGTTCCAAAGTCGCATCCACATTTTCAGGTATCCTTACCGCAACACCCCACTCTCCCGTACCAATTTACTGTATCAGTCCATTTTCACACCGCTAATAAAGACATAGCTGAGACTGGGTGATTTATAAAGGAAAGAGGTTTAATTGCCTCACAGTTCCACAAGGCTGAGGAGGCCTCAAGAAACTTACAATCATGGCAGAAGGGGAAACAAACACATCCTTCTTCACAGGACAAGAAGGGAGAGGAGACGAGCAAAGAGAAAAGAGCCCCTTGTAAAACCATCAGCTCTCATGAGAACTTAGTCACTACCATGAGAAGAGCAGCATGGGAGTAACCACCCCCAAAATTGAATTACCTCCCACCGGCTTCCTCCCACAACACATGGGGATTATGGAAACTACAATTCAAGATAGGATTTGGGTGCAGACACAGCTAAACTGTAACAGAAGCTTTCCTTGATAAAGGGGAAAAAGATTGGATAAAAAGATAAAAACTAGAAATAAGGAAAACCCTACAGAAAAGATCAATGAAACTGAGGTTTTCTTTTTGAAAAGATAAACAAAATTTATACATACCTTTAGCTAGACTAAGCAAGAAAAAAAGACTAACAAAATAAATAAAACTATAAATGAAAAAGAAAACATTACAACTTATAACACAGAAATACAAAGTATCATAAGAAATCACTATGAACCCTTCTATGCAAACAAATTTGATAAGTTCGAAGAAACAGATAAATTCATAGACATGAACGATACACCAAGATTGAATCATAAAGAAATAGGAAATTTGAGTAGATCAATAAGAAGTAAGGAGATTAAACCAGTAATTAAAACTTCCCAATAAAAACAAAGAAAACCTAAAACACATGGCATCACTGGTGAATTTTATCAAGTATTTAAGAACAAACAACACCAATTCTTCTCAAAATGTCCCCCCAAAAATTGAGATGGGAACACTTCCAATGTAATTTTTCAAGGCCAATAACCTTCATATCAAAGCCAGGTAAGAATGCTGCAAGATAAGAAAATTACTGGCCAAAACTTCTAATAAATGCAGATGTAAAAATCCTCAAGCAAACACTGAAAAACTGAATTAAACAGTTCATTTAAAGGATCTACAGTGTGATCAACTGGAATTCATCCTTGGGATGCAAGGATGGTTCAACATATGCAAAACAGAAAGTGTGATATACTACATTAACAGAATGAAGGCTAAAAATCATGTGATCATCTCAAAAGATGCAGCAAAGCATTTAACACAATTAAAAGTTCTTTTATCATAAAAATTCTCAACAAAATAGACGTAGAATGAATGTACTTCAACATAACAAAGGCTATACATGGCAAATCTACAACTAACATCACACTTAACAGTGAAAAGTTTAATTCATTTTCTCTAAGATTAAGAACAAGACAAAGGTGCAAACTCTTGCCACTTTTATTCAACCTAGTGTGAAAGTCCAAGTTAGAGCAGTTAGGTTTAAAAAAAAAAAAAAAAAAAAAAAAAAAAAAAAAAAAAAAAACAGATAGAAAGTATCCAGATTGGAAAATAAGTTAAATCATCTCTGTTACATCATCTCTGCAGAGGACATAATATTATATACAGAAAACCCTAAAGACTATGCCTTTTATAACTAGAAAACTAAACCAGTAAAGTTGCAGATACAAAATCTACATATAAAAGCTATATAAATTAAGAAAATGTTCCCATCATAACAGCATCTAAACAATTAAATGCTCAGGAATAAATTTAACCTAGGAGGTGAAAGGTCTATACACTAAAAACTATAGGGTACAGATTAAATACTGAAGAAGCCCTAAATAAACAAAAATATCAAAGCAATCTTGAAAAAAAAGAAGAAAGCTGGAGGCACCACACTTCCTAATTTCAAACCATGTTACGAAACTATAGTTATCAAAACAGCATGATACTGGCATAGAATGGACACATAGACCAATGAAACAAAATACAGAGCACAGAAAAACACCCACCCATCCTTTTCCGGTCAACCACTCTTTGACAATGGCATTAATAATACACAATGAGGAAAGAGATGTCTCCACAATAAACGAGTTTGAAAACCTGGATATCCACATGCAAAAGAGTGAAACTGGCCCTTGTCTTACACCATATACAAAAATTAACTCCAAATGTATGAAAGACTTAAATGTAAGATCTGAAATTATAACACAACTAGGAAACAACTTAGGGGAAAAACTTCTTGCCATTGGTCTTGGCAATGATTTTTTGGATAGGACACAAAAATCACAGGAAATAAAAGCAAAGATAAACAAGTGGGAACTGTATCAAACTAAAAAACTTCTGTACAGCAAAGGAAACAATCAAGCAAATGAAAAGGCAACATATAGAATGGAAGAAAAATTTTTAAACCTGATAAGGAGTTAATGTCTAGAATATAGACAAGTAACTCAATTACAAAACAATTTCTAAAAAGTGAATTTAAAAATGGACAAAGAACCTGAAGACGCATTTTCAAAGAAGACTTACAAATGGCCAGCAGAGGCCGAGTGCAGCGGCTCATACCTATAATCCTAGCACTCTGGGAGGCTGAGGCGGGCAAATCACTTGAGGTCAGGAGTTTGAGACCAGCCTTGCCAACATGATGCAACTTGTCTCTACTAAAATTATTAAAAAATCAAGCAGTTGTGATGGTGGGTGTCTGTAATCCCAGCCTCCCTGGAGGCTGAGGAAGGAAAATCGCTTGAACCTGGGAGGTTGAGTTTGCAGCAAGACCGCACCACTGCACTCCAGCCTGGGTGACAGAGTGAGGCTCCATCTCAAAAACAAAACAAAACAAACAAAAGAGAAACCAAATGGCCAGGAGATACATGAAAAAGTGTTCAATATTGCTATTTATCAGAGAAATGCAAATCAAGACAATCACATTACACCTGTTAGAATGGCTATTATCAAAAAGACAAAAAAAAAAAAAAAACAATGTTTGTGAGGCTGCAGATAAAAGGGAATGCTTATACTCCTTTGTTGGTAGACATTTAGATTGATACAATTATTATGGAAAACAGTTTGGAGGTTCCTCAAAAAATTAAAAATAGAACTACTACATGATCCAGCAGTCACACGTCTGGGTACATAACTAAAAAAATTGAAATCAGTATGTTGAAGGGATATCTGCATTTGTATGCTTTTTGCAACATTATTCCCAATAGCTAAGATATGGAAACAACCTAGGTGTCCATCAACAGGTGCATAGATAACAAAAATGTGACACTTATATATGCAGACACACACAAACACATTCACTCACACCGTAATATCAGCCATAAAAAGAAGGAAATTCTGTCATTCGTGACAACATGAATGAACTGGAGGGATGTTTTGCTAAGTAATATAAGCTTGATAAAGAAAAATACTGTACAATCAATCTCACTTACAAGTGGAATCTAAAACTGTCAAAGTCATAGATGCAGAAAGCAGAATGATAGTTTCAAGGGGTTGGGGAAGTGGAAGATGTTGGTCAAAGCATGTATACCTCCAATTGGATTAACAAGTCTGAATCCAATGTACAGCATGAGTGGTAATGAACGTATTGCCTTGATTTTGATAATCGTTGCAAACGTACATACAAATACCAAATCATTACATCATACTCCTGGAGTATATTCAATCTTTGTTAATTACACATTTTAAAAAATCTTTAAATGTGATTCCTTCGGAAAAAGTAACAAAGTCAGAAGTGAGCAAAATCAGCACACATAGACGCAGAATCCTGGTATTGCAAGATTTTTGAAACACATTTTAAGTTTAGACTGATAAAACCATCTTAGTTGAAATATATTCTGGACACATTTTACAGTTTACCTTACATTCTCTACAGTGCTGTCAATCAATGCACAGCATCTTGTTATATTGCATGAAATATAAATTACAAATATCTATTGAAGAATTATTTGAAACATATAATGCTATTGTCTTTGGGGTTTAATTTTGTATATTGTGAGGAGATGAAAATAAAGCCCTAAGGCAGAAACACAGTTGTATGCTTCAATGAATAAATATATTAGAGAATGTGCTTGAGAGATGGCAAGAAGCATGAGACAGGCTGCTCATGTAATAAACTCAGTCTCCAGTGAAAAGGAACAAACTTTGTAGGCTGCAGTAGCGACATCATATCAATAATTTTGCTATTTTCGAAGACATCTCTTATCATTTCTCCACATTTAAAAACACAATTAAAACTTACTTTTCTAGTGGCCCACTATTACTAAGACCACTAGCAAATGTACTATGCCAGAGTGAAAAAATGGGATTCTTCAAGTCAGAGATTCTTAGTTACAAAGGAAGGAGTGGGCAGAGAGCCATTACTATGAAGTTAGAATAAAGTCTATGAGTGTTGGGAAGAACATACCTCACAAGACGTTTTTTTTTTTTTTTTTTTTTTTAGCAGCAACTAGAATTGGATAAAAAGGTCTGAAAAGAAGAAAATACGGAGATGGAGAGACAAAGGAGAGAAGACCAAAGACGAGTAGAGGGAAGGAAAAGAGGTCATGGGAAGAGACCTGGAGGAGAGAAGGTTCAGCTGGTTCCAAAGCGTGGTTTAGGTAAGGAAAATTGACCGTGGTATAATTCGGTTACATTGTCACTGTGAGAGGTAATAATGATACTGCAAATGTAAATTGGCATAATATTTATGGATTTATTTATCAAATAATTTACATGCTCCTTTTTCTCAGTTTCATTTCTAGGTACTCTCATCACCCCAAAAGTAGGCAAAGACTTTCATAAAGAATGTTTATTAGAGCATCATAAAAAGTGAAAAAATTGGAACTATCTAAATATGTAACAAAGGTCATAATCTAGTAACAGGGAATTAGTTAAAAATATATTATTAAAATATGTAAGACTATGGAATAATGCTTATAGAATTCCATGTAAGACAACACCATTACAAATGAGAATATACAGTTAAACTGTAAGATCCTAATCTGATGTATAAAAATTTTAAAAATACACTAAAATACTATCAATACCAGATTGTAAGATTATGAGCAATTTATTTCAGTTATTCAACTTGAATTTTTTATAATAAATATGTACAATTTGTATAACTTTAATAGCTATAAAATATTAGTTGACAGAAGCTTTTAATATGTACTTAAAACTTGAGGAACTATATTTATTTATTCATTCATTTTTTAATTTAATGGGAAGTCCTATGTTGCTTTCATTTGCCAGACATTGTTCTGAACACTTTTAACAATATTATCTAAATTAATCCTCATAAGAACTATATGAGGTAGGTCCTAGTATTGTACTTACAGATAAAATAGAAACACACACAGAGAGACTAAGTCATTCAGGTTACACTATATCATGTGGTAGAGTTGGGCCTTTAAATCAGAAAGTCTAACTCAGAATCTGTGTCTCTAGTACTGTTTTCTCCTACTCTGTTCTAATTGGACCAGATGAAGGGCATTTTAAGGACATTAATTTAAAAGACTCACTTTTAATGGCAGAATACCAACTCTTTACAGATTAGATAAAAATCAAACTTGAGAACTGGATCCTGCTCCCAGAGAAGTGATTCCTCATTCCTGCTCTACATGTATTTGATAAATAGGCAAACTAAAGTGAAAACAAAGAGTAAGTCCTGAGGTTCTACACATTTGTGTCCATCAAGGTAGGATTGTACCCGATTTTCTTTTTTATCTTTTTTATTTTTAGACGGAATTTTGCTCTTGTTGCCCAAGCTGGAGTGCAATGGTGCAATCCTGGCTCACTGCAACCCCTGCCTCCTGGGTTCAAGTGATTCTCCTGCCTCAGTCTCCCAAGTAGCTGGGATTACAGGCATATGCCACCATGCCCAGGCAATTTCTTTCTTTTTTTTTGTAATTAGTAGAGACAGTGTTTCACCATGTTGGTCAGGTTGGTCTCGAACTCCCGACCTCAGTGATCCACTCACCTCAGCCACCCAAAGGGCTGGGATTACAGGCGTGAACCACCGTAACCTGCATCAATTTTCATTGCAAATATGTAACTATCCTGGAGTCACAAAGGGTTACCTTATTGTAACAACCATTGTGGGGTACATAATTCGTGTTTTACCTATGACCATTAAAGCTTTTGACAAGCATTTGTACTATCATGGAGCAGGAAGCAGTGATGAGAAATCACCGAATTTACAACGGCATGCTGCTAAATGAGACTGACCTATCTTGTGTGGACAGTGACTTAATTCCTGACTTAACAGAACCTCAAACTATGAACACATGCAGCTTTAATTACACTGGCCAGCTATGGTTTCTTTAAAAAAAATGGCCTTCTGGTCTTTATTATTCACATACTTAAATATTGTTGCCTGGCTAGTCTGTATTAATAAAAGGAAGACTAATACAACAGTTCAAATAAATATAAACGTTTTTCATTGTGCAAACTTTCTACGACCGCTCTCCTTTTTTCAGAAGGAGCAAACTGACAAGCTTTGGACAACTATTCCAACCAGTTACGGTGTGGCTGCCAGTCACAGAACCTTCCCTTATGACACAGAGATTAATATTATAGACATAGAGTAGACAGTGGTAGATTTGACCCAAGTGGGGGAAATTAACATCCATCCCTCCCTCTTTCCATTCCTTCCTTCTTTCCTCTTTCATTCTGCTACTTTACATCTCTATAATAAACCATTACTTCTTCTTGAGAATTGGATCCTGCTCCCAGGCTAGTGGTTCCTCATTCCTGCTCTCTATATATTTAATAAATAGGCAAATTAAGGTGAAAACAGAGAGCAAATCCTGAGGCTTTACAAATTTATACCCATCAGTCACAACTGATGAGTCACAATTCAACTATCAATTTTATAGAGGCCTACCCTACGCCCAATGATTTGTGTATTTATAAGTTTACATCAGCTGTTTCTCCATACTTCATCATCTTGAGGGTTCAGAATTCAAGGAATGCAGGCCACGTAAGCACTGTCAGTATGCTATAATCCAGTTTGAGATTTCAGTGGCCATATGGTCTCTCTGATGCTGATATCTGGCTCATATCTTCCTTGTGCTCTTCTGAAGACCCCAAACACTATGATTCCTCTCTTTACTGAGATGGGCAGGAAAAATCTCCCACAAACCCAATGGCCATGCCGTCCCAGCCTACTGTGCCCAGAGTCTCCACTTTTGCCTCTTGTTTGCCTCCTGTGCTTTCAGAGCAAGTAAAAGAAATGTTTGAGCCAGTAGGTGGTACAAGTAGCATCAAAGATCCAAGAGAGAATTCTGAAATGAAGGGGTATGAGAATTAAGAGGAGGACAATGAGGCCTTGTGGTATTGAAAGAAAGCCTCCCTGAACTTACCGGAGTACCACAGAAAGTGGATTAAGATGATTGAGGTGGGAAGGAGAATACATCATTGAGACTGGGGCTTTGCGTGACTTTGGCACTACACAGCTGCTTTAGACCAGTTGAGTGTAGCTATTTCGTGTTAATTAAACCTCTTTCTAAAATTATGCAGTAAGTGTAATGAGAAGTGGTGTTTATGGGACTCTTCAATAAGATGTATTTTTCCAAGAGCTGAAGGAGAATTAATACCAAGTGATATCTGTCATGTATATAAATGTTTTTATATTTACTTATATCTAACCTCATACAACAAAGGATGTGATAGGACTAGCGTCTCATACTTTGAATATTTGTAGCATTTTTGTTTCTTTTGCTATTAGTTTTCCATTCAAAAAAAATTTCTTTATCTCTCCTTCCTAGATGTTGAAAAGTCCCTGGAGATCAAGTGTTGGATTTTACACATCCTCCCAAAACCAACCACAGAGTTTAGCAAGAAACATTCAATAAATATTTGTAGGTTTTAAATGATTTGGAATCCTGATGACAGAATAAATTTACATTTATAAATGAGCATGATCAATAAGCTTAAAGCAAAAATGTATTTCTAGCAAATAAATCATTAGCATCTAAAGGTAGTATCAGCCAGTTATTGCTTCCTGTGGCTAGAAACACAATCATATGATTACAGTATCTCTTTTACAGAGGAGGGGAGCATCTTATCTTTCCTTCCCTCTTGCTTTCTTTGCCAGTCCATTTCTAAAACTGTGCCTGCACATAAATAATCTGAAGATGTAGTCACAAGGTGTAGGCAGGTGTAGGCTACTTCTATGGATTTATCTCGGGGAAAAGTGAACAATGTTGAGGTCCAAAGGTAGAATTTTTATCTGTAAATTGAAAAACTTGTTTCAAACTTTAGCCTCAAAGAATTAAGCTTTCCAACCACCTATTTCTCATTCTAGCAATGGAGCACCTTTGAAATCAAAGGGAGCTCTACAAGGAGACAGGAAAACGGGATGAAGAAATTCAAAAGCTTTAAATTGCATTCCAGCATTATTTGAAAATATGCAGCTCACATAAAACTATACCAAGACCTTCCTTGGAGCATACATTTTAACTCACGTTTGAATATTGTATCATGCATGCAGGGACACTGTTTCTAAATAATTCACTGCCACTTTTACAATTCTTTTAATATTTCATGATTATAGCTTTAAAATTATATGCATCTATATTTCCAGGAAGTATAATCTACCAAGCTCCTGCTAGACTAATTCCTCGCACACACAGCTCCTCTCGTAGGCACAGATCGCTTCTGGTTACATGCTTTTCATTTGTTTAATGCAAATTAATTGAGGGCCAACAATGTGTCGTGGATTCAAAGAAGAAAATGCACCATTGCTGTCATGATTGGCCCGCGATCCAAGGCAGAGAGATGAAAACAAGAGATTATGCGCACTAAGGGATTGTTCTTTACCTCCTAAGCCCTTTTTGTCTCCAGTCCACCCTGTGTTCTTGCAACTATGCTTTCTACATAATTTGCATTTTTATCTTATTCACATTGCATCTTCTCATTTTACTGCAGTGAACGTTTCCTCAGATGCTGTGTTCCTTACAATTCCCTCAGCTGGTGGATTCTATTGCTTCCCTTTTGCTAGATATCTGGGAAGTTATTCCTTTCTTTTTTCATTTCTTTTATTTTCTCGTTACTTTTAGGTGTTTTAGACATGCACATTCATGCCACTTCAAGAATCATGACGTCCTCAAGTCTAACAATACCTATTTTACCTCCCGCTCTCAACTCCTGGCATTTACTCCCATGAATGAAATTGAGATCTTTTCACTAAGAATTAATTTTTTTTTTTTTTACCTGCAAGATCTCAGATTTTTCACTTTATCTTCTCAATATAATCTTCATTGATTATGTCAGTCACTTCTCTTCATATCACTTCTGGAATAATTCACTCCAGAGTGTATCTCTTACTTCAGTCCTCTTCCAAGTTCCAGAGTGCAATTCCAACTACACACTATTTGTCTAAGGCTAATAATCAATTGACCTTATGAGAGAGAAATTATTCTGGAGAGCCTATTTATATTAGTCTGTTCTCATTCTCCTGTAAACAAACTACCTGTGACTGGGTAATTCACGAAGAAAAGACGTTTAATTGAATCACCGTTCCCCAGGTTATACAGGGAAGCATGGTTGGGAGGCCTCAGGAAACTTACAGTCATGGCGGATGGTGAAGGTGAAGCATGCATGTTTTACCATGGTAGAGCAGGAGACAGCAAGCAAAAAAGGAAGTGCTACACACTTCTAAACAGCCTTATCTCCTGAGATTTCATTCACTATCATAAAAGCAGCAAGGTGGAAATCTTGCCCCCCATGATCCAATCATCTCCCACCAGGTTCCTCCCCCAACATTGGGAATTACAATTCAACGTGAGAGTTGGGTGGGAACACAGAGCCACATCATATCCCTAATCTAATAAAATAAGTAGTGATTTTTTAAACTGCTAGCAAAAGCAGAAATCAGAAAGGCTAAAATCAAGACAGGGATTTCATGTAAGGGAGGGTTTCCATTGCTGAAGAAAACTGAGACCTCAGTTCCACAACTGCAAGAAACTGATCTGTCAACAATCTGAGGGCGCTGAAAGTAGATTCTTTCCAGAGCTTCCAAGTACCTTAGTCCTACCAACATATCTACTTCCACCTCATGACACCCATATCAGAGAATGCAGTCCAGTCCACATGGACTTCTGACCTGTAGAACTGTGAGTTGATAAGTGGGTGTTGTCTTAAGGTGCTGAATTTATGGTAAATTTTTATGTAACAACAGAAAACAAATATAATTCATTAAACCCAACAATTCTATTTAAATTTTTTTCTAAATTCCAGAATGTGTTTTCCATCATGTTTCTATAGAAGTAAATAACACTACAGTCCTTCCAGCATGGTCACTGAGATTCACATCTGTCTTGCTCCACACATTCATAAAATTAATAATTTTATTCTAGAACCATAGAATCTATGTCATCTACCTCTCACTGTCCACTCTATTCTCTTTGCCATGATGCATTTAAAATTCACCCTATCTGCTACTTGGTGTAAGAAAAGAGCTTTGTCACTTTTGTTTCATCTGTACCACATTGACAATGGAAATCTAACAACACACTTTAACCATGTCAGCCTCTTCTCTGGAAAAACAATTAAAAATAATAAAATGAGTATCCTGCCTCAGTTCTTTATTATGGCATTCATCAACAACCGACCATATTTCTGGATCTAACCAACTTTTTCATCAATTTAAAAAGCATATCTTTCCCTGAAAATTCTCTATATAGTTCCACTTACATATCTTTCTTGGAAACAAAAACTTTTTATGCCTGAATACATCTTTCAACATGTGGAGAAAGTTTAATAATTCCATGAAACATATATTACTTAACTTTGTACCTTCATTGCTAATATGAAATTCAATAAAGTTTTGGTCAATGATATGGTTTGGATGTGTGACCCCTCCAAATCTCATGTTGAAATGTGGCCGCAAATGTTGGACATGGTCTCAGATGTCTAGTGAGAGATGTTTGGATCGTGGGGGTGGATCCCTCATGAATGGCTTGGTGCTGTCCTCTTGGTACTGAGTGAGTTCTCACTTTATTAGTTCATGTCAGAGCTAGTTGCTTAAAAGAGCCTGAAACTTCCTCCTTTTTCCTGCTCATTCTCTCAGCATGTGATGTACCTGCTCCCCCTTCATCCTCCATGAGGGGTAAAGACTTCCTGAGGCTTCACCAGAAGCTGAGCAGATGCTAGTGCCATGCTTGTATAAATAAACCTCTTTTCTTTATAAATTATCCAGTCTTGGTTATTTCTTTATAACATTGCAAAATGGACCAATACACTTAATGAGCAAATCAATTCAGACTCTCCTTGTTCTTCCTAAAGAGAGGAGTTTCCCTCAATGCACTGATAGGGCACTTTATACTTTTCACACACTGCATGTGACACAATAAAATCTCTACTCCTGACATCTTCCTTACTCACTGTAAGAATTAGAGGAGGGTGTTTCACTGTTCTCTGTATTCCTCAGTAAATCTTATGGGAGGTTATATCTAGTAGAGTTCGTTTCATGTTTTTGAAATAAATGAATATAGCTAAGCAATTTAAACACTATGTGAGAATTCTCCTTACATTTACAACTGATATTTCAGGTACTGATCACCCCTGTCAACTAAATAAGGCCCCATGAGTTCTTATTTGCAGTGCTCAAGGAATCCTCTTCTAGTTAATGTCTCTGTGCCTGTGGACATCTTAGTGACCAGGCAGCAGCTCTGAACAACCTGCGTATTTTGGGGAATTTCAGAAGTTCATTTTCTCAGCTTCCCTTGCAGCTAGAGTAGAGGCATTTGACTTAAATTCTGCCCAACAGAAAGAAAAACACAAGACTTTGGTTCTAGAGAGATAAAGCAATTTCTGTGCCAAAGTGATTTTCTGACAAGACCAGTGTCAGAGCCAGCTGGTCTTCCCAGGCCACCCCGGGAGGATTGGAATGCAGTACCAGAATCATCAGTTATCTACAGCAGTGGGTAGAGCAGTGCTGGCGTCACTGAGAAGCAGTGTGGAGATGTAGGTGTTGTACTTGCTGGTGGCATTTTGAATCTGATTGTAGCTGTCCAGAAACCAGTAAAAAAAAAAAAGTCCCTTTAATAAATCCCTTTCTGTTTGAATAGCTAGTGTTGCTGCTATCATTCACAACTAGAATCCTGAGTGATCAGTACCAAAGCATGGAAAAAGACAGTTATTACAAAAGAAAATATCATATTAGTTACTAATAATTCCAAATGCATTCTCTATTATTCAGAATTAGAACTGAGTCCATATTCATAATTGTAGTATGTTACTATGTTATTGTATATATTATCATGCCTTTTCTTTATTTAACAGATTTTGTTGAGTCCCATAACTAATCTTCCACAGCAATCATGATGTGCCAGGAACTTTACTAAATTTTATACACTATTAAACTCCTTCCATCTTGAAAATGTCTCGGTGACACAGGTACAATTATTAAAGTGATCCCCATTTTAAAAGTGGGGAGATAGAGGTCCAGACATGTAGGTAATTTGCACAAAAATCACACAAGTTAGTAGCAGAGAAAGGTTCAGACTTAGGTAATTGGGCTAAAATCTCACACTCTTAACCACTATGGTAATTTTATGTGCAGGAGTCAACTGCATTTAGTCATGCCCTTGCAGAGTCATGAAGTATAGTCACAGTATTTTCACTTACTGTCTTCTGATATGTTTGAAAATGACCAATCTTAGTGCTACTCAAGCTCTTTGGAAATTTTCTTATTTTAATGTCATGTAGTCATGTATAAAACAAAACAACAATTTAGAACATACTAAACTCGAATGTGCATAAAGAAACTGCAGGTGAAAATTATCTTTCAACCAACAAACATTTGTTAGACCCATATTCTGTGCTGGACATGATGTTGGATGTTGTGTATACAAATACAAATGGGATACAATAATGTCTTTAAGGAGACACCACCTAGAGAATGACATCAACAGGCAAGCAACCCAGAATATTTCAATATGAAATTGGTTATAATAGATTTTATGGTAATGCTATAGAATCTTATTTTTAGTCAAGGGAAGATTGCCAGATCTAGAGACTTCCTTTTCTCTTTCACTTAAAAAAGAAAAAAGAAAGCAACTCAAAGGACTTGATCTAAAACAAATATTTAATTTCATACAAAGAGAGGTAAGTTCTAATAAATAGCAAATTCAGTCTGAACACAATGTTTATCATCATTTCCAATACATCAATTCAAGTAATGTGGTTCATATGAACCTCAAAAATAATGCATCAAAATGAAAGGATTAGGTTGTATGAAAGAGGATATTTAGCTATAGTCTCCACCACCTGAAATACAATGTAGCTCATATAATATACTCAAAAATATTCTTTGCAGCTGTACAAATATGAGAAAATGGCTAGGTTAGAGGCTTTCTGGGACTTTTAGTTGAGTTTGAAAAATTGGGTAATTATAATTTGCTTTTTGCCAGAATCTCCATGAGGACAATGACAATTTAATTTGTTCATGGATATAGAATGCACCAAAAATAGTATCTGCCCATAAAATGTAAATAAACTTATCATATTAGTTACATTGTCAGTTGTTAACCAGAAATATTTCATGTCATAATTACACTTGATAGAAGTGCTAAATTATGGGCCAGGCACAGTGGCTCATACCTGTAATCCCAACATTTTGGCGGCTGAGGGAGGAGGATTGCTTGAGCCCAGGAGTTCAAGACCATCCTGGGCAACATGGCAAAGCCCCATCTCTACTAAAAATACCAAAAGATATAGCTGGGTGTTGATGGTGCACACCTGTAATCCCAGTTACCCAGAAGGCTGAGGCATGAGGATTGTTTGAGCTAAGAAGGCAGAGGCTACAGTGAGCTGAGATCACACCACTGCACTCCAGCCTAGGCAACAGATCCAGAACCTGTGTCAAACATAAAGAAAAAGTGCTAAATCATGTCAGATTGTGTCTATTTCAAACACTGCCACAAAAAAAGTCTTTTTTTTTTTTTTTTTTTTTTTTTTTTTTTTTTTTTTTTTTGAGACAGAGTCTGGCTCTATTACCTAGGCTGGAATGCAGTGGTGCAATCACCACTCACTGCAGCCTCTGCCTCCCCCTCCCCAGCTCAAGTGATCCTTGTGTCTCTGCCTCCTGAGTAACTGGTACCACAGGCATGTGCTATGATACCTGGCTAATTTTTGTAATTTTAGTAGAGACAGTTTTTGCCAAGTTGCCCCGGCCAGTCTCAAACTCCTAGGCTCAAGTGATCCTCCCACCTCAGCCTCCCAAAGTGCTGGGATTACAGCTGTAAGCCACCACATCTGGCCAAAATGTCAATTTAATTGTCATATGAATTGCTTCTGTGTGGCAAAAATGGTTAACACAATAGAAATAAAAGATTTAAGCTTGTGATAATTCATGTAACAAATGTATACATAGTTACACCTGAAATATTTGTGAAGAAGACAGAATTTGTATCTCTATCTTGTCAATAGTGACAGAGAAAGAGATGATAAATGGTAATGAACAAACAAATGTATTTTGAATGCTGCAGCCGCCAGGATGTATCTTAGTGAAAACTAAATCTTCCTTCTTGTAAATCATTGAGATTTGGGGTGTAGCTTGTTCTGCAGCATACTTTAGGTTCTTTCTATCTCTGAAGTCAGTCAGTTATGCAGTACAGTTAATTCTACAGAAATATCTATTTAAACTGCTTTCTTTTCTTCTACCATGCTTTACTTAAATCCATCAACATTTTTCACTTGAAACAGCTATTAGTGGTTTTTGCTAACAACTTTGTCCTAATTCAGTTCATCCTCCACAAGGCATACTTGGTGAAATAGTCTGATTATGCTTTTTCCATGTTTAAAATCTCCTATGAATTACAGATACCGCCAAGACAAAATGCAAATTTATCAGACAGTCCCACATGATATCAAGGTGTCTCCTGCCACCTCTCATACAGCCTTCTCCATCACTCTTGAACACCCTTTCCCTTGTTCTTTTGCAATTCCATGCTTTGCACACGTGCCAACTTGTCTGTTCAGAGCCCTTCTCCATCCTGTGCCCCTTCATAATCCCAATAGAAAACTAATACGATTTTTCTTACAGGTGCAACTGGTCCACCCTTTTTCAGTGCAACCAAAATAATTAAAAAGAATTTTTGTTTTGTTTTGTTTTGAGACGGAGTCTCGCTCTGTCGCCGAGGCTGGAGTGCAGTGGCGCGATCTCGGCTCAGTGCAAGCTCCGCCTCCCGGGTTCACGCCATTCTCCTGCCTCAGCCTCCTGAGTAGCTGGGACTACAGGCGCCCGCCACCACTACTGGCTGATATTTCGTATTTTTAGTAGAGACATGGTTTCACCGTGTTAGCCAGGATGGTCTCAATCTCCTGACCTCGTGATCTGCCCACGTCGGCCTCCCAAAGTGCTGGGATTACAGGTGTGAGCCACTGCGCCAGCCAAGAATGTTTTCTTAATGAGTGCTTCACTTGCCTCTGAGCTCTGCTTGAAGTTCATTACATGTATTAACTTATGTAATCCCCACAAAGTGAATAAGGTAGTCAGCATTATTACTTCCATGGTATAGATGAGGAAGATGATTTTCAGTGAAATCAATGAGGTTTTCTGAGGTGATTCAGTTTTTAAGTTGGTCAAGCTATGTTTCTAACCTGGGAAGTCATAGTCGGCCCTCTAAGTCCCTATACTGTTATATTACGCCAGATCTTCTTCATCTTCGTATCTTGATTGACAATAGCTCCTTGTGCCTAGTCAGCACTCAATTGTTTGCTGAGTAAATGTATTATGAATGACTAAACCACAGGAAACACAAGAGTCGTTGTCTCTCTGTCTTTCTCTTTCTTAAACTGGATAATAAAGTTTTCTTTACAAATTTTAATGACTTTTTAGTAATATAAATTAATGAAAGCATATGACCAATCTACGAATAAGTCCACGAACTCCTTTTGAAAAATAGTGTATTATCAATCAGCACTTTTGAAGTTCCTAATGTATTGTTTCTCAATAAAATTGAAACCATCCCTATAAACTTTATAAAATTAACCAGCAAAGAAGGGAGGGGGAGAAATGAACGTAATCTAAGATTGCCACACATTCAGTATTAATCATTAGGTCAACTAGCTCTCTGACCCACTTCCTCATGGTTGTTTGTTGCCTATTTTGCAGAATCATGTAGATCCTATCACACGGTTATAGTTTCTCCTAATCACTCTATAGAAATATCTCGAACATTGTGAAATGTGAGGTTTTCTATTTGAGAAAATCTTTCAAGTTCCTACGTATGGGTGGAATTACTGACACCAGCTGGTCCAAAGTACCCCAGGAGAAGCTGATGAAAAATTCAGTTTCCACATGAAGATGATTTCATCACTCTTACCCTAACCAATCAACAACCCAAATTTTAGAGCCGCTCACCCTCCACAGTCCCCTTAAAAACTCCAGCCCAGAACTCCTCAGGGAGATGGATGTGAGGGTCGTTCTCATGTCCTCCTTCGGCTGCCCTGTAATCATTAAAGTCTTTCTCTGTTGCAAACCCTGCTGTCTCAGTGTGTTTGTCCATTACTGCACAGTGAGCCTACAAATCTGGTAGTCCTGTGACACCATCTCCCTCCCTGCAACTTAGAAGTAACCAATATTCTTCACTTTCAATAAAGCATGCCCTTCTTTTCCTTTGTGGTTTTATCATACATGCATATATTCCTAAAGTATATACTGTTAACCTGTTTTTGGATTTTATATAGGTGAAATGACATTGTATGTATTCTTCTGTGACTTATTTTAATCAACATTATGATTTTTCTGTCATGTATGCTTACTTGAAGTATATTCCCTTTGAATTTCAAATTGTATTTCTTTTTTTTTTTTTTTTTTTTTTTTTTGAGACGGAGTCTCGCTCTGTCTCCCGGGCTGAGTGCAGTGGCCGGATCTCAGCTCACTGCAAGCTCCGCCTCCCGGGTTTATGCCATTCTCCTGCCTCAGCCTCCCGAGTAGCTGGGACTACAGGCGCCCGCCACCTCGCCCGGCTAGTTTTTTGTATTTTTTAGTAGAGACGGGGTTTCACCGGGTTAGCCAGGATGGTCTTGATCTCCTGACCTCGTGATCCGCCCGTCTCGGCCTCCCAAAGTGCTGGGATTACAGGCTTGAGCCACCGCGCCCGGCCAAATTGTATTTCTTTATATAAAATGTAGCGTCCTCTTTGAACAGTGATGATGTTTATGGACATTCAGGTTGTCTTCATTTTTGGGTTATTATACAATACACAGTGCTTCTCTATATATTTTAAATACACATCTTCCCATAACCATGAGCAGGCATTTTTCTGGGATATCTTCCTATCATCGAAATTGCTGGGGCATAAGGTGTGAACATGTCAATTTTATCAAATAATAGCTAGAATCCATATGATTTTGCCTGCAGACAACCCTCAGGCTGCTAGCACCCACCTTGCCTGAACACAAGGGTAGCCGGGAAATTGGAAAAAATAACCAATGTCTGATAGATGTAGGCATATAAAGTCTCCAGCTTCTAGCCCCTGTTTCAGACAGCTGTGACATGTGACTTAACTCAAAAGCCTCCCTTTGGGATTGGAGCCAAGTTTACATTTCATGACATGGGCACACCGAGTTTACTCTGCATCCCACTTTCCACTCCCTTGCTAGTTTTCTCCAGGAACACTTTCATCGTCATCTTTACATGTGAATCCTCTTCTTAACAATAATATGAACGTAATACATACTTTTAATATTTTGTACCGTGAATGTGATTTGCTAGGTCAGAGTATACTGTGAGGAATACCAAGTAAATTCAGGGCCCAGAAGGGAGCCATAGAATTAGCATAGTGTCGGCAAAATGTTGATATACAAAACTGAATTGTTTAAAATACCATCAACACAGTTGATCTTTATTTTCAACATTTACTAAATATATTCTAGTTCTCCACTAAGTTATATAAGGTAGAGATTGCTTTTTATCATGAGATTTACATTGTATTATCTATGTTCAGGTTTAGGGAAAACATAGTTATATTAATATACTTACATTATGCCTGTGATTAGCATTTTTTCTTTAAAATTTCCACTGAAAACTCTTCAAAGGCAATGGGTGCCCTCGCTTTCTACTTTCTCTGACTACTCTGTCTATAGAATATGAAGCTGCAGGTCATATTCAGAGATGCTGCATTTCAGAACAGAATTTGATGAATGTTTAAGGCAGTACATAATTGATATAAAAGCACAATATATTAAATGCTTCAAAATAGATATTTTCAAAGATCAAATTCTATTTTTGCTTTATACATGTGAAAATGGTGCTTGGAGTAGATTCTTGCTACTTTAAAGTACTTGTATCATTTTTCTGAATGAATAAATGATATAATGCATTATTCCTCTTGTGGTTTATCTTGATAGCTTTGGAGCATTCATATTATATTTAGTACCTCATTATGAAAAACACAGTTAGATAGGCCTTAGTTTTCTTACTCCTGGCTTCACTACATGAAACTGACACCTTGGGAAAGGTGTATCTGTATTTCAGTTTCTACCTCTGCAAATTCACACTTACCCCCATGACTATTAATACTTTAATTTTCACTTTGAGATGTTTAATGACAACTGATATCCTTTAGGGTCATGTGATTTATAATGCTGATATGTTTCAGTAGAGAAATAATTCAATGATTTTTATTTTTAATGAGGCATATTATATTTGCTAAAGAATGCATTCTCTTGTAATTATTAAATAATGTCTTTCTATCAACTTCTAATCATTAATCCCTCTAAACATAATAGAAATTATGCATATGCAATGATTTGGACAGACTTTTTTACTGTGATAATAAACAGAAGGTTGCCTATAATGTTCAGACATAGAGGCATAATAGGAGATAGTGCTATTTCTACATAGTTATAGAGTTTAGACAATGCCAGAGTAATTATTCCAGGTCCATATTGCTAAGGCTAAGCCCATGAAACAGACTATCCAAGGGCATTTAGCCCAGTCTACACAGAGGGAAAATGTCTAATGTTTTGAGTCAATTTGATTCCATCAAAAGGGATTTGCTTTCAGCGGTTCAAATAAATAAATACCAGCTTTCTACCCTCAACACAGCAGCAACTCTCTCTAGAACCCGGTGAGAGATACTGGCTGAACATACCACAATACAATCTCAAGAAACATCAGTTTTTATAACGTGTTCTGGAAAAGTAAGACCTATCGTAGAGTCCTGTCTTCTTCAACAGTAAACAAAGGGCCTTAACTGAAGGAAGTTTTATTTGACAGTCCCTAGGGTTGTGATCCACATACTACCTACTCTTCACTAACTTAACACATACTTCTTGACACCCCTTATGCTGTTTAATCCCATCCTGGGTCAGGGACCGCACTTGGTCTCTGGCTCCCACAGCTGTCCAAAGGCTGGCGCTAGTGCTGAACGCTACCTCTCAGACACCCGGGGGAACCCCCAAACCCTGGGTTTTGCTGAAGGTTTTCCGATGTCAAGGAACAGCTACCGCATTCCCACCTCTGCCATTCTTGCTTTTCCTGATAAAATGAGACTGCCCTGCACATTGATGTTAAGTACTTAGCCTCATCCTGACACTTCAGTTATTATAATTATGTCATCTCTCAGCCACCAGCAGGCTATAAATGAATTCTGACTCTTCTCAAAGATTAATGCCACTACATATGATTACGCCTTGCGTATACCCAGGGTCACCATTCCCACAGGCATAGTCATCAATACTACTGAGGCTACTGAGAATCGGCATGTTGCTAGAGGACTAACACATGTCTGAGAGACTGCAGATCTAAATTTGCTATTTTATTTTGAATAATTTAAATGTATATTTTAAAACTGATCATTAATCCATTTATTGGAGAACATTTTAGATATTTGGGGAGCAATTTGGCTATGTGAGTCTAGCGTTTAAACCATAAATGTTGTGAAATCTAAATACAGATTAAGTATTTCTGATGGAAATTTAGTTTCTGAATCAAGATAAGTATAAAATACACACCAGATTTAAAAATTTAGTATGAAAAATGTAAAGTAGCAAACTGATAATGTTTATATTGATTACACAACAAAATGACAATATTACAATATTTTAGGTTAACTAAAACATACAAAATGTTTCACCTGCTTCTTTTTAGTTTCTTCAGGCAGGTATTAGATAATTGAAAATTACAGGTGTGGCTCAGCATATATTTTACCAGACGGTGCTGACATAGACCACAACATGTTCTGAACACAAAGTAAACCATAAATATTTGTTAAATTATTGAAAAATTTTTAATAATTTATTTTAAAATAATTATTTAAAATATTAAATATAATTTAAATAATTAAATATAATTAAAAATAATTTAATATTTTTTTAAAAAAAACAATAATTATTTTCATCAAGTAAGACAAGTACCTATTTTCTTTTGATTTATACTCAGATGCCACCTGAACGATCTCCAAAATTATGGCTGGGGACACTCACCAATGTGCTTCAGACAAACAATGCCTTGTGTCATATTGATGTCACCATCTCAGAGTCTCTAAAAAGTTCCCTTGTCAACTTTTTAGATGTTTTAATCCCACATGCAAATGAATCTTTAGGAGTGGTATGTGCTCAGCTCAATGTATGCTTATTAAATGCTTGGGTCCTTCATTTTCTCTAATTTGAGCAGCATTTCAAGATGGATTTTGACACTTAGTCTTGTCAATTAGGCCTTTCCAGGTCCTGACCTGTATTATTGTACATTAGAACTATATGCAAGGGCCATGGCTGAAGGGATCAATGTTGGCATCTTGGTCCGTATTTCACCTCTAATAGAATTGATCTTAGCCTATTTGTTCAGATTGCTTCTCTGACAAGACACAGTCAAATGTACTAGATCGGCTCCGATTCAGTCATGGCATTTTGCCTAAAATGTATAGTTCAGATAAACATGTAGCAGAGAGGGTGCTTTTTTTTTTTTTTTTTTTTTTTTTTTTTAGCTTTTTCCTCTTTTTAGATATAAGATGTCCAAGAAAAGGAAAAAGAAAGATGGAAATGTTCTCTCCCAGCCTGAATAACTCAGAGTTACATAAGTGTTTATGAATAATGAATGTCTAATTGAGGTGCCTGAAATATGAATAACTGTACCACTCCATATGGCAGTGAGATGTAGAATTCTCATTCAGCAACAGGATTTTTATTTCCCCATTTCTCCCTTTCTGTTATTCCCACAGTTGAGTATGAGGTCACACAGATAACACTTCTGAGGAAATCAACCACACTTTTTTCTATTCCAACTAAGCCATCCAAGCAAAGAAAAAAATAGTAGGGGGGATTCCTAAGAGTTGAGAACAAAGGAACCTAAACTCTAGATTAATCCAATAAACAGAAACAGAATCACAGGGTTTTAGATCTCAGACTCAGTGAGAAATCTACTTGAATTTAAATTGTTGGTGTTCCAGAAGCCGATTAACATATTTCAGGCTGTTGACAAAACATCCTGCCTGTTTATCACTCCTTAGTGAATCCTTGCCATTTCATTGATACATTGCTGAGGAGAACTGATTATTTCCAAATGTATGCCCTATCAACAGAAGGAAAAGTTAGAAAGAGCTCACAAACAAATTAAAGTGAAGCTGTAACAAAGCGTCAGCATTCCTTATCTCTGTCGTAACCATTGACTGTGTGCCTCCTCCCCCCTATGTTTTCTTCCCCAGTGCTGCAAGGAGCATGTTGAGTCCTGGTTGGCATCTCTGGATCTGTCTACCTGAACTTCTCCTCACTTGGAACCACAAGATGCTAAATTAAGACTGATACCCAAAGGATTATAAATCATTCTATTATAAAAACACATGCACACGTATGTTTACTGCAGCACTGTTCACAATAGCAAGGACTAGGAACCAACCCAGATGCCCATCAGTGATAGACGGGATAAAGAAAATGTGGCAAATATACACCATGGAATACTATGCAGCCATAAAAAAGATGAGTTCCTGTCCTCGGCAGGGACATGGATGAGGCTGGAAACCATCATTCTCAGCAGACTAACACAAGAACAGAAAACCAAACACCACATGTTCTCACTCATAAGTGTGATTTGAACAACGAGAACACATGGACACAGGGAGGGGAACATCACACACTGGGGCCTGTTGGGGGTGGGGGACGGGGAATGGATAGCATTAGGAGAAATATCTATTGTAGATAACGGGTTGATGGGTGCAGCAAACCACCATGGCACATGTATACCTATGTAACAAAACTGCACATTCTGCACATGTACCCTAGAACTTAAAGAAAAAAAAAAAAAGACTGAGGTACTCAAAGCCTGTTTCCAGACCCCTGCACAGAAAGCACTGACCAAATCTCGAAGATAAGGTAGTCTTTTAACAAAGTTGCATCATTTGGACCTATCCAATAAACATCCCTAAAACTGGTTACCTGCATGTTTCCTCTCAAGTCCTGATGGCCCCGATTTGAAAGCCTAAAACTCATACCTGGGGAGGAGTTTAGGCTGCATTGAGGTTACCTAGCCTCTCTCTTTTCCTTATGCCTGATGCCTAGTTAGTGCTATTTCTTTGGGAATGAAACCAACAAACACAGTTTGGTGTACATATACCAATATTTGGTTTCCGGTTTCTCATTGGAATTGTTGAAATGCAAATATAGATTTTTGAATTAAAAACCAAAGGTAGTTTGTACTTCTTTGAAATTCTCTTTAGGAAATTATTTTGCATTATCATCAATTACTATTGCCTTAAATAATATATAGAGAAGATAGATAACAATAACTTTGAAAGATTTGGTAAAATGAGTCTTTGCTTTACTTTATTTAATACTTGATATAAAGAAGTTTGGGGAAAAAGAATGAATCAGTTCCCTTGGGAGTTTCCAGTTTTCCAGGAAATATGGTCATTCTACTAAACAACAACAAAATGAAAGGCAAAATGTCACAATGCTGAATCCTTTATTTGAAAGGGAAGAAAGCATTTAGTGATTGATAACGATCATACAGTGTGATACTGTGATTATTGATGCCAGATTGTTCTCATCTCACACTAAACATAGATCCAGTTATGGCATATCTAGTAGACCTCACATACTTTCTATTTTGTGGTTGAGGTTTACTCCTGTTATCATTTTCTTTCGCTTTGTACTGACTTACTGCTTTTTCGCATGTGTTTTGAATATTAAGAGCGTTGGTGACTTTAAAAATACAGCTTCTGTCAGAGTCTAGCGTATTGGTGTTGCACATCAGTAGTTTTTTTTTCTTATTTAAATTCTTTTCTGGTAGAGAGAATGTTGGTCTCATTGTTCTTTTCAAATTTTTACTGGTTCTCCCATATATAATATTTCGAGTACAGGTTTGTCTCTTTTTTTGCCTACCACCTCACATAATACAAATTCAAAAATTAGATTAAATCGATTTGAATTTTGGCTAGGCTTTTAGTGCAGGGGAAAAAAGATAGGCTTTTAACAAATACATCATTATATGCAAATATTTAAAATAACTTCTTTAACTTTCAGATTATTTATTAAAAAGCATGCAAAGAAATCACAAAGGCTCTCTGAATGAAAATCTACTCAAATATATGCTTCTCAGAAATGAAAGAGAAATGTGTCTTTTTGTGTTCTAAAACACCAGTGGGGAAACTTTATTGACGCCCTATAACCAACTCAAATATTATTCCAATTTTCCCAAAAGAAAAGTTCTCACAAAGTCAGGGAAGACATGTGAAGAACAGAATAGTGATTGATTTTGAAGTCAGAAGACTTCATTTCAAATACTCAAATCTGGTTTCTGTTAGCTGTGACCTTAGGCAAGAATCTAAACTTTCCTGAATCTCAGTTTTCTTATTCATCAAACTGAGTTTTGTAACTTTTAAATTTCTTCCTAGGGTTTTATAAGGATCAGATAAAATAATATGTACATATAAGCATTTATTTCTACATTTGTGAGTATCAACTCTATTCTTAGCACCATCCTAGATGTCAAGTATTCATGGATACCTGATACATAGGGCATGTCTTCAGGTGACACCCACCCAGTCTCTTGGAGTCAGAAAAATAAGTCTATAATGCAATACTTCATTATAAGTTCTGAGATAGAGATAGAGGAAGAAAAAAATATATATATGGATGTCTTGAAATGACCAAAAAGAAATACTTTGTCTGCCGTCAGTAATGACTTTTGAGGAAGCTGACAACTTAAATCACTACCAAAGGACAGGAAGCTTAAACATGTTAATGCTGTTTATGAAGGCTGATCTATCTAATTAAAAAAAAAAAACCTGGAGACCAATGGGGACTGCTTATAATTTAATACTATTTGAATGTGAACGTAGGTGTGTGGAAGGTTTGGGAACATAAATGTGGTGGGGGCAGTAACACTCTTTGCTCTTTTGGCCTTCTTGGGACTTGTTTTTTGTGGACTGCCAGCCCTTCAACAGTAAAGAAGTCATCATTTCTGCTTTATTATCCTCTTGTTGGAGGACATTTAATCCTCCTCCTCTGAGAATTATGTATGATCCTATGAGAATATATGACCTTACCAAAATATGAGAAGAATCTCTAGCAATCCCTATGACTCTCTAGTACTCTTCTGTATGCCTCAGAAGCATGTGATTTTAACTTCCACCCTCTAGAACACTCAGGGGGGAAGAGTAAGGAAATCAACAATACTTTTCATTACCTTAAGTATAGATCCTTATAAGACTTATTGGGTGGTCTAAGCAGAGGGTTGAAAACAAAAACAAAACAAACAAAACCCAATTTGTTATTCAACCAAATGTACATGTGCCAGACACTGGATAGGGAAAATTATAAAACACACTTAATTATGCACTATTCATACATATGCTCAGGCACAAACCTTGTAATGCAAAATAATTCATCCTGGAGGCAGAAGAGTCTTTCTGGTTGTGGATGTCTGGTGAGGTGGAGGCTACAGACATATTACAGACAAGGACCCCCCAGTTCAAACAGATACCACTGTCTATCAATTTTAAAACAGAAGACAGATACAAAGGAAATACATTGCAAAAGTTGCTAAGAATGAAAACCAAGCATAATAAAAGCAACACGAATTCCTTGCCTTGCCAAGAAAATCAAAATAGCTAAGGGAAATAAAATAAAATGACCTTGGGTGAAAACCTGGGGAAGAAATCTTCCTACATTTTGTGTTTACATTTTGATGTTAAAGAGACAAGAACAATAAAAATAGACTGTCTTAAATGTCATGTTTTATTGTCAGCAATATTTGCGTCAAACATATATGTGAGTTTTAAAGCAAGGGGATGAGTAAACAATGTTGATTGCTCATTCTTGCTGTATAGAAAAGGCAGCTAACAAAGGCTACACTGCTTTGAATTCTTATTAGCGACAGTATTTTTAGAATTACTTTTGCAAGGCATGTATATAAAAGAAAGAACAATTCTATATTTCTTAATCCTGAAAGAAAAAAGTGTGAAAAAGTCATTAATTTGCTAAGGGTATTAAGAAAAGGGTCTATTCATTTTAATAAGTATGACCTAACCAGGTTGCTAACAGAGTCATTATTAGATTAAATCCTCCCAATTGTCTTGGAAATAATTTGGTCCTTTTTTTCTCTTAATAAGTAAAATAAAGAAAAGGGACAAATAGTCACAAAAGCATGGAATTTTCTCTAATCACAGGAGAGTAGACATTGAGAAATAAAGTCACTAATTTGGCATAGAGGAATTGCAATTTTCAGGTTTGAAGTATATTTTTTACATATGTAGTTTTTTTATGGCCTAAACTTGTCTAATGAATGAACTCTATTCAATGTCACTCACCAACCAGCTGATGTGAACTTCCCGAACGGCTACTTGTGGACTTGCCCTACTCTTTCCTGGCTTTCGTTTGTTCTTGTAGGCTACCCTGCTTCAACTGGAATACAGAATGTACTTCTTACAAGCCAGATACAGTGTTAAGGACTGATACAATATATTCTGTTACCCAAAAGCCAGCACAAAAAGCCAGCCATGAATTTGAAATAGTATCTTGAAATAAGAAAGGCATGGTTTAGGCCGGACACGGTGGCTCAAGCCTGTAATCCCAGCACTTTTGGAGGCCAGGCGGGCGGATCACGAGGTCAGGAAATCGAGACCATCCTGGTTAACATGGTGAAACCCCGTCTCTACTAAAACTACAAGAAATTAGCAGGGCGTGGTGGCGGTGCCTGTAGTCCCAGCGACTAGGGAGGCTGAGGCAGGAGAATGGCGTGAATCCGGGAGGTGGAGCTTGCAGTGAGCCGAGATCGCGCCACTGCACCCCAGCCTGGGCGACAGAGCGAGACTCCGTCTCAAAAAAAAAAAAAAAAAAAAAAAGAGAAAGGCATGCTTTATCAGCTCAACATTATCCTCATGGTCTCTGCCCTACAATATTGGAAGAATTGAAAGAATGTTGATATGAGGGGCCATTCTGTAATGACTCTGAATATCCATTTTTAAAAATGAGATTGAAATGTCTAGTTTATTGATGATGATAATTGTGTTGGTTGTTATCACTCATTTGCTATTACAGTCTAGATTCCAATGGGCTACAACAGTGACCAAACAATCTGTGAGATGGTTTTTTTTTGGAACAAGAAAAGTATTAGCAAATACTAACTCTTGATTTAACACATGATTCCTACATATAAACAATGAGTATTTGAAATTTAAAATTAGTAGAATAATATATGCAATAAATAATATTTTATGTATTTGTTCACACATTTAGAAAGCATTCTCTGAGAGCCAAACCTGCATAAGTACTGCATGAAAGTGCTTTGAGGCTGTGAAGAATTTTATTTTAGAAATGAATTTTTTTTTTTTTTTTTTTTTTTTTTGAGACAGGGTCTTGTTCTGTCGCCCAGGCTGGAGTGCAGAGGCCTGATCTCGGCTCACTGCAACCTCCGTCTCCCAGGTTCAAGCACTTCTCCTGCCTCAGCCTCCCAAGTAGCTGGGATTACAGGCACGCGCCACCATGCCTGGCTAATTTTTGTATTTTTAGTAGAGACGGGGTTTCATCATGTTGATCAGGCTGATCTTGAACTCCTGACCTCATGATCCGCCCACCTTGGCCTCCCAAAGTGCTGGGATTACAGGCATGAGCCACCGCACCTGGCCCGAAATGAATATTTTTGATGGTAGAAATCATTCACAAAAATTCTCCACCTCCTTATTTGAGATGTGAAAAATACTAAAGACTCTCTATGAATAAAATTAGCATATAGGTCGGGCTCTATGGCTCATGCCTATAATCCTAGCACTTTGGGAGGCCAAGGTGGGTAGATCACTTGAGCGCAGGAGTTTGAGACCAACCTGACAAACATGGCAAAACCCTGTGAGTACAAATATTAAAAAAAAAAAAAAAAAAAAAAAATTAGCAGGACATGGTGGTGCAAGTCTATAGTCCTAGCTACTCAGGAGGCTGAGATGGGAGGATCACCTGAGCCCAAGGATGTAGAGGCTGTAGTAAGCCCTGATCATGCCACTAAACTCTAGCCTGGGTGACAAACCTTGTCTTAAAAAGAAAAAAAAAAAAGCAAAGGGATAAAGGAATATTAAATGATTATTCTCAAAAACACATTTTGCCTATATTCTTCAATGGTTTAGAAAGAAAAGTTCAGTGTGTAAATATTTGATAAGGTTTTTTGCCTAGATATCCTGACCATTCTCCAGAAATTTCATAGAAAAGATATCTACACACAGAGGGAGGTGTGGTCCAGACCACTAAAAATCTGTAAGAGCCCAGCAAGATCAAGATCAAGGAATTATGATCTTTCTTGGCTACACCACAGGCATTCAGTTATGACAGAATCCTAGAGAGTATCCACTCAGAATTTATCATCATAGAACTGGGTGAGGAATCTTGGCAACTGAACGTAAGTAGGAAATGGCCCAAGATGTCTCCTATGGGTAACAAAAAAATCTAGATCCATATCAACAGTCTTACAAAGGTGTATCTATTCTTCACATCTTCTTAATTTTTTTTATTTACATACATTTCTTTGCTACTTCAGATGTGGTTATCTCATCCCATATGTCCTAAATTTTATAGGGCCATATGTCCTAAATTTTATCCTATTATCCAAATAGGATAGCTTTCAGTATTTTGTTTAAAGTAAAATTACAAAATATATTATACTAATGAATTACTCACAAACTTCCCCCGTTTAGACAATCAGCTATTAATGTTGTGATACAAAGAGAGTGTTAGACAATCAATATTCCAGAGCCATTTCAAAGGTGGCAGCAGGGATCAATGTGATAGCATTAACGTTAAGCCAGTACATTATTTTCTCAACGAAAAATATTAAGATATATAGAATTTGGTACGCAAATGGGAAAATAGCTACTTCCTAAAAATAATTAACTAAAATATTCTTCATCTCAAAAGTCCAAAATTGAAAAACTCTTTTATCTTTATTCTCTTTTCACTAATTAAGTCTAGTTCATTCTGTTAAACTAAAAATCACTAGACTTATTATCAAAGAACTTTTAGAATCAGTATTTCCAGAAACACAGTAGTAAACCCATGGGAGATACAACTATATTTCTAAGCACATTAAAGAAACCCCATTTAAAGCCCTTGATGTGCACAGTGTTTAGCTAAATTTTATAAAAGCAAATCCCAAAGTGGAAATGTATTCTGCTGGTCTTAAAGATGTTCCGTGATAAAGAGGATCTCTGATTCTCCAAAAGAAGGTCCCAGAGCACAACATCTGCCCAGTCTGATTCGATTATGGAAACACATGTGTATGTATGTGTGCTCACAACACATATTAACATCATGCACTTTGGGAAACATTGCTCTATGGAAATTGCAACAAAACCTAGCACAGATTTCTATGAAGAAAATAAAAACAAGGTGTTGAAATACTAACATTATAAAATTTAGTGTAATGGTTGAAAGATAACAATACTATTTAAAAATTCAAAAGGCATGCCCAAACAAAATATATGAGTCATTGCCTGGTGAGTGTGTTTTCAACATTCTATCATTTATAACAAGTGTCAATGATACAAATATTCCATGTATTACACATTTAATTTTATAAAACTCCCAGTTAAGACAAAATTTGGGTTTATCTTTGAGAATTAAGCAAACGAGACTACATTAAAATTCACAATATCAGTTAGATGGAAACTCATTCAATTGGGTAGGTGGATATAAAAACTGTGAGGTCTTTAGAAGAAATCTTTGAAAAGTTGTATTAAATAGACAGAATATATAGGGCTAAGGAAAACAAAGGTAACACTTTTTATTCGCCCTAATGTCCAGAACAACGTTTTATCTGAGGCTCATAATAACTACATGTTAGTTTCTGTAAGATATATAGATTCTAAGAGATCAAATTCAAATGACATTAAGATAATAAGAACAAAACAACACTTAAAAATCACTGGCATAATCTCTTTCATTTAAATTGAAAGGAGTTTGAAGCGAAAAGGCCTGCAGAATATTTAAGTTACTATAAGCCTTTATACCCCCAAAATATTGAAATTTTTAAAAATGTTATTTTACTAATTTTTAAATTATTATGGTAATATTTTGTCTTAGATGATAATGGGGGAACACACATACATTGGCAAACACACAAATTCAAACAATAATTTTTTAAGGAGACATCGTCTTTGTAATGACAAAGGTATTTAATTCAATCCTTGTGTTAAAATGTTAGTATCTATAGTGTTGTTTTTAGAAGCTGAGAGTAACTTATGGGAAAGAGACTAATATTTCAATGTAACATAGTTTGTGTAAATTGTTTCTTTTAACCTTCACAATAGCTCTGCTAAATAGTATAACTGATTTTATTTTAAACTGTAAGTAGAGGGACCATACTTCCAGGATTACCCTCGTGTAACTATTAATGATACTCTCTTTCAATGTCAAAAGTGCCTGACTCAGATGACAAATAATTTCATATGATATCCTTTATCATTACTATATCCTCAGATATAGTAATCATAGAAATGAGGAAACCAAAACGCAATACATTTAAATAATTGACTAATCCCATACTTGTCCTTGGTCAGCTCAGTACTGGAACTTAGTTATACGTGAATATAAGCCACTCTCCTTTTACTGCTCAGCACTGCCTTAGAGCCAACAAAATCAGCAGGTGTTTCCGGGAGAGTCATTTGAAGATGAAGAGGTATGACCAGCCAAAATAGGAATGTCAAATATCCTGAAATGCCCCATTAGAAAACCAGTTCTTTGAATTTTTCTGCTCCCAAGGATGTGCTTTTAAAAGGCAAATAGTCCTAAGAGAGGTAACACTTCACCGATTACTTCATACTTAAGTAATAATGAACTATCTGTGAGTGAGGAAAGCAGCAAATTTTTAAAAGTACTACATGGTAGAGGCTGGCAAAGGAAAAGAAGAAAAATATTGGAATGGAAGGTGCAAAAATAGGGCAGAATCTCATCAATTGGGAACTTTACTTCATAATTTATGCCTTAACGTTATATTCTAAGAGAAAAACTTCCTAATTAAATTAAGGTCAAGAATACTGCCTACTGTGGCTGATTCTGGCTGTCATGAGTGGGCTATATGTACGTAACAAAGGATTACTAAGGGATTAGAGACAGCAGAAGAGCACCAGCAGGAGGCGCTAGGCCACACAGACAGACAATGCCCTCGTGGACGCACTGTGGTTCCGTTCCCAGTTTATAGTATATCTGCTGCAGTTCTAGATTTAATTAGTTGTGACAGATCCTTCTAATATTTAAAGGCAAAAAGGAGAGCAAAGAAAAAGCAGCAGGAAATAAGGTGTTTTATAAATGTAACTCAGAGACAAGAGGATTGAGAATGGAAAAAAGGGAAAACTTTCTTTCTAGGAGTAGCAGGAACAATGGATTTCTCAAGAGTAGAGTAAACCATTACTGTTTGCTGAGCTGCCTGGCAGCCGGTAAGAGGCAGCCCAGCATGTTTCCGGAGGTGGACGTGCGTATGCAAGTGTTAACTAGGGAGGAGGCTGGAGTCGTGCTAATCACTAGAACTTCCTTTGGCCAACAGGAAGTGGAAAATGACACCAGCCTACAGTGATTATCTGAGCAAGCTGTGGCATCAAGGCATGGTGGCGATTATTAACTTCAATGGTCTCTTTTTATGTTAATTTTTAAAAATTAAACTGGAAACTATGGCTTTAGTGAATTTTTTTTTAACTTTAAGTTCTGAGATACATGTGCAGAACATGCATTTTTTTACATAGGTATGTATACATGTGCCATGGTGGTTTGCTGTACCTATCAACCTGTCATCTAGGTATTTCTCCTAATGCTCTCCGTCTCCTTGCCCTCCACCCCCGACAGGCCATAGTGTGTGATGTTCCCTTTACTGTGTCCATGTGTTCTCATTGTTCAACTCCCACTTATAAGTGAGAACATGCGGTTTTTGGCTTTCTGTTCCTGTTTGCTGAGAATGATGACTTCCAGCTTCATCCGTGTCCCCGCAAAGGGCATGACTCATTCTTTTTTATAGCTGCATAGTGTTCCATGGTGTATGTGTGTCACATTTTCTTTATCCAGTCCACCATTTATGAGCATTTGGGTTGGTTTGCAGCCAACAAACATATGAAAAAAAAGCTCATTATCACTGGTGATTAGAGAAATGCATATCAAACTACAATGATATACTATCTCATGCCAGTAAGAATGATGATCATTAAAAAGTAAGGAAACATGGATCATGAGGTCAGGAGATCGAGACCATCCTGGCTAACACGGTGAAACCCCATCTCTACTAAAAATACAAAAATTAGCCAGGTGTGGTGGCGGGCGCTGGTAGTCCCAGCTACTCGGGAGGCTGAGGCAGGAGAATGGCGTAAACCCAGGAGGCAGAGCTTGCAGTAAGCTGAGATCATGCCACTGCACTCCAGCCTGGGTGACAGAGTGAGACTCTGTCTCAAAAAAAAAAAAAAAAAAAAAAGAACAGAAAAGTCAGGAAACAACAGATGCTGGTCAGGATGGTCAGAATGTGGAGAAGTAAGAACACTTTTACACTGTTGGTGGGAGTGTAAATTAGTTCAACCATTGTGGAAGACAGGGTGGCAATTCCTCAAGAATCTAGAACCAGAAATACCATTTGACCCAGCAATCCCATTACTTGGTATATACCCAAAAGATTAGAAATCATTCTAGTATAAAGTGATATCTTTTAAGGAAAGGTAAGGATTGTGGTTCTCTTTAAGATAAAAGTAGGAACTTCAAGAGATCTATTCCAGCAGTCTCACCAAACATCTGTTATTCACATACTCCTTTGATAAGTGATTATTAATTATGTGGCCTGCAGGTATAATGTGTTCTCCCTGCTGAAGGAAATAGAGGAAAATTGATGTGAAAGCAACATCACCACCACAACCTTCTGCCCTCTGGTTTAAGAGAGAAGACGACACATTCTTAAAATGGGAGAAACTACTCAGGGAAAATACATAGGAGGAAACATCTTTGAGGAAGCAACAAACAAGATTCTTAGAAGCATCTACTAAGTAAAAATAAGTGGCAGGAAGGTGAAAAGAAAGAAAATTATTCAGGATCTACATTAGTTGGGAAATGCTGAGATTGCATGATTGGGTCTCTCTGGCTATGTAAGCATAAATACATCAAACTTGACTCAAACCTTCAAACTCACTTTAGGTCCCATCATCATTGGGTTAATTAAAAAAGGCAGCACTGATATTGCCTCATCTGGTACAATCACATATAAAGAGTGTCGGGTTCCAGCAGAAGACATGGATTTGTATCCCTCTTCCTGTGCCATTGTTCCCTAACTATGCTACTTTAGAAACTAATGATGTATTTTGGGGTTTCTATCTGTATTATTTGAATTTGTAAAATGGGGATAATAACTAGTTTTTGTTTGTGTTTTCTTTAAGACCAAAAGTCCTTTAGTAACTAGGAAGAAAAACTTGAATGAGCTCAGACAGGAGGAGGTGACTATTAGAAGTGGAATGATACATCTCAGAGACTCAAGCTGAAGTGCAGTCAGAAGTTAAGCCAGCTGGAAACAGCGGTCTGAAAGAGGCTGTGAGTGAAACCAGAGCTTGATTCGTCCTTCTCTGTGCAGGTGCCCCAGTCTCATGCCTTCCCTTCTTCCCCAGCATCTGCTCTCCTCTTCTCTCTTTCTAGTTTACACATAGCCTGTTGTGGTTTCCCCAGTAGTCCCCTGGGTTCCCAAAATGATGTTACATAACAAAGCAGAGAGATTCTAATAGCATCCGTTGAGATCAGGTGTTCTCGCTAAGCCTCTGTGGTAGTGGAGGGAGACCTGGGCCATGTGGTGGATGGCTGTGCCTCTGGCAGGAGAAAAGGGCTGATTTCTATAAACGGCATATGAAGTACAAGGTTGAAAGTTTGGCAGAGAATTGATTGGCATCTCTAACTTACCATTCTTTCTAACCAGGTTGTTATGAAGATTGAGAAACAATTAGAGCACAGATGAAAGCAGTGTATAATCTATAAAATTCTATATTAAAAATAAGGTAAGGGATACATTGTTTCAAACTTTCAAAGGTTTTGTATCTGTGCTAACCTTGGAAAGAGTAACACATCTAACTGCTATTAACTCAGAATGACACAAGCTTTCAATGGATTAAAAATGTGGGGATAAATCAGTACACAGATCACAGGAATAACGCACTGATATAAAACAACAACAGCACCAACAAACTAAAAGCAGTGGGCTCCAAAAGACATGTTAGAATTACACATGGATTTTTCATTTAAATATCACATTTCTTCCCCACTTTTGCCATGTACTGGTCCCTGACATCAAGATTATAGCAGATGGATTTGTATTGTGGAGACCCACAAACTGAATTCAATTTCATAAATATGTGACAATCTGTCATCTGAATATTTGCATTTATACGGTGCTTTTCTATGTATTTATGAAGTCTCTTTCCAAAATGTATTTTAGGAATATCATTTAAGTAAATAATAAAACTTAAAGCCAATGTTTATCAACATAATGCTCAACTGAATTTGTTCTTTTCAGCATTTGTATAATTAGTAGGTTACATTCTTATATTTTTCTGTTAGTATATGATCTTCTCACTTTCAGATGCTTATATAGTGTATCAGATGACTCTTGCCACTTGTAAATTAAGAAAATGTATCTCCAACATTCCTGGATTCTGTAATGCTCATGTATATTTTTTCTGCTTGGAATTATCTGTCTTCTTTATATCTTCCAGATATATAACATCATGCTATACTTAAAGAAAAAAATCTCTTTTCTCTCAATGCAGACTATTAGCCATGCATACGTTATCATGAATTTCACCCTACATGTCTCTTCTCCCAAGGGCATTTGCATATAAATTTTAGAGTGGAATAAAATATTTTGTTGTCCAACCTGGCCAACATGGCAAAACCCCTTCTCTATTAAAAATACAAAAATCAGCTGGGCAAAGTGGGCACTCTCCTGTAATCCCAGCTACTTGGGTGGCTGAGGCAGGAGAATCACTTGAACCCAGGAGGTGGTGGAGCTTGTAGTGAGCTGAGATCATGCCACTGCACTCCAGCCCAGGCAACAGAGCGAGACGCTCAAAAAATAAATGTTTTGTATTATAACAACTATATATGACTTTCTTTTTGTTTTTCCTGGGAGAAGCTATAACCTTCATTTCTCATGCTAGTTCCCTTGCCCCACACTCATGTGGCCAACAAGGGTTAAGCCCTACATGTATGTGTCTTGTCTGTACCTGCAGAGGCAGAGCAGCACAAAGGGTGAAGATATAGCTTACTTACCTCACCATCCGTAAAAATGAGGGAGCAAACATGAGAGGGTTGGGGAGGGCGAGTTATATGTCCTTACGGACAGCATAACGCTGATAAGCAAAGCAGTCTTTAGAAGTCAAAAAGTACGTACGTGGCTGCACCTCCCCACGTAACAAATGTTGATAAAATGGGCTACAGCAAAGTGTAAACCTTTATCTATAGGACAGACAACACTTTCTTTCCCAACATGAGAATTTCACCCTAATGTATGACAATCCAGTATATCAATAGTCCAAAAGAGATGAACTTCGGGTCACACAGTTAAGAAACTGTAACTTTTGTTTAATAGTTTTTTTGCTTTTGAAACATCTGTCTTTCTGGAAATGCATTCTATTTCTCTCTATCTACCTACCTACCCAGCTATCAATCATCTAGGTAGATATAAATATATATTCTACAAACTACAGACAAAACTACTATAAGGAAAGTAAAAACACTCCTCAAATCCCAGTATCCAAGTTAAAAAATATATCAACATTTTGGAAGTTTAATATCAGATATCTGACTCTCTCTATATGAGTAGATAAATACAGAAGTAGCTCTAAATGATGTAAAGTGGTATCTTGTATTATGTTAAAGCAAAGATAAAATAATGTAACTTTTCTAGAATTAAATGAGAACAAAAAACATATATATATATATATACATATATATATATATATATATATATTAAAAGACATTAATTCTCATAAAAAAATCAAAGGCAAAATAAATTTATACCTGAAGTTTCAGCATCTGGTAGCCTGCTGCTCTGAAAGGTTAGAAAGTAAAAATACCCACATCTCTCTAATTCCCGCAATTGACACTTTTAAATTTCTGTGCCTCTAACATCTATACTCTCTCCTACAACTATAGCACCTGCATGGTTTAGTCGAGGTCGTCTATGGAAATGGGTTCCTTGCTCAATTGTGGTCATGTGGCCACAATTTCTTTTGTGCACTTTTCAAAGTGCAAATCGAATTGTGCACTTTCAATTTTCTCCTTGGTGACTAGATTGTCTCATTTGTATTCCTGAAGTGCTGTTTGCATGATAGAACCTGAGTTGCCCAAATTTAGTGAGCAAATCATCTTCTTCAGTCATATTTTTCACTCAAAGTTTTTGAAAGCAACATTTTCTGACTCTGCTTCCATTCCTCACAGGTGCTTTATGTCTCTTGGTATTATGGCACTTCTTTTAGGGAACAGTACATTCTCTTCGGACTAGAATTATATGGTATATCTTTTTCATATTTTGTCCTAGATTTCCTAGTCCTGGGAAGGTCTGTATACCTTTTGGGTATGGCCAGTCCCTTGTTTCATGTTTTTCTGTCTATATTCATTTTTTAATAGTTGTTTCCAATGACTTTTATGAGAGAGAAATAAAATTTATATTACTTCAACATCATTATGCAGAATTTTTGATAACTTATAGTAACTCAACAAGTCTCTCATGTCCATAGCCTGATGAATATCAGGTTATAAAAATGAGCTAGTTTATACTAATGTTACACGAAAGCTGCATTTTTGTTATGTTCCTCTACCTTTGCTTGTGTATCACTTTTTCACCAAGTCTTTTTACTAACTGAGACCTCTTCAAACTTCTGTGAATACCTTATATATTATTCTGTATACACTAGGCTAGCTTTTTCTTATCTATTTTCTTCTCTTATTTGGTCTTTCTAAATCTGATAAGCCTTTCTTTTCTGATGCAATATTTTTTCTTCCTCCCTTTATTTTTTCTTCTTCTTGTATTTTTTCTTTTGGGTTTCCTCCTGTTCTCTTTTATCATTTTTGTTTCTCTTCCTTCCTTCCTTCCTTCTTTCCTTTTCTTCCTCCCTTCCTCCCTTCCTCCTTCCCTCCCTTGCCTCCCTTCCTCCTTGCCTGCCTTCCTTCCTTCCTTCCTTCCTTCCTTTCTTTCTCCCTTCCTTCCTTCCTCCTTCCCTCCCTTGCCTCCCTTCCTCCTTGCCTGCCTTCCTTCCTTCCTTCCTTCCTTCCTTTCTTTCTCCCTTCCTTCCTTCCTCCTTCCCTCCCTTGCCTCCCTTCCTCCTTGCCCTCCTTCCTTCCTTCCTACTTTCCTTCCTTCCTTCCTTCCTTCCTTCCTTCCTTCCTTCCTTCCTTCCTTCCTTCCTTCCTCCTTCCCTCCCTCCCTTTCCCCTTCTCTCCCTTATTCCCTTCCTTGCTTCCTCCTACATTCATTCCCTTTTATTTTTTTTTATTTCTAGAATTGGTTGATTCTAGATTGTTTTATGATTTCACATTTCTTAGTTTCCTTTAGCTTTATTAAGGTGCAATCACAAAACATGTATATATTTATAGTACACAACATGGTGTTTTGATATATGTATTGTGAAATAATTAATTCAAGATAATTAACACATCCATCACAACACAGTTATTTTTTGTAAATGGCGAGACCACTTAAAAGCTGTTATCTTAGTGATTTTAAAGCATGCAACATATTATTAACTACAGTCACCATGCTACACAATAGATATCCAAAACGTATTCATCTTGTCTAACTAAAACTTTGTACCTTTTAACAGATTATCTCTCATTTTAATCCCTCTCCACTGAAGCCCCTGTCAACCATCATTCCTGTTTTACTGAATTAAACATCATGGTCTTTGTTTGTTGATTCATATTTATCTAAGACAATATTGTTTCTTTCCTTTTTAAGTTGCCATTTGCTGATATTTGTACCAGTGTTCCTTTGAAGCAAAAGTGTTTTGCCTCTGTCCTTAATTATGTTCTTTTACTCTCAGTGAATTGCTAGAAAATTGGAAACTCCCAGTTACTAACAAATACCATGATTTAAGATCAAGAACGCACGTTGTAGTTGCATATATCTAACTATTTTTCATACAGATTTTATAATAGAGGTACATTCTGGGTACAGGAGGAAAAATTATAAGGGTCCTTTGCATTTTCAATAGGAACTAAGTTTTTACATTAATATACAGTAAATACAAAGTGCTCTGTTTAATACACAGTACACACTGTGGGAGTCGATTCCTTCTTACATCTTTCTAAACTATTTTCTGATTAATAGGAATTTGAACTCTAAATGTTTATGCCATTTTGACTTTATTATCCCAGACAACTTCAAAATGTCTTCCATTTTGACTTAGTATCTCTCACTTTCAGCCCAAGTTTTCCTATGTCATTCCCCAATGGAGATCACGTGAGAGGTTAATGGTTTCTATGGATCTTTTAACAGAAGTGGCAAGAATGATTTCTGGTATCTGCCAACATCTGTGGTGTGAGTTTATATATATTGTGTGTATATATATATATATATATATATGGCTGTAAATATAACATGTTCTTATTTAACATGTTTATTGATAAATGAATCAAAATTTGGCTTACCTCCTCGCTTGTTTATCTTGGCATAGCCGGGAGAATAGCTACCAGACATGGAGGAGGAGCTGCTGAAAGCCACATGGGGGAGTCCAGAGACGAGGGGCTCATCACATTTTTCTGAAAACAAAAGACAGAGAGGGAGAGAGACACTCAGTAACAATTTCTAAATAATTATTGGTATGTGTTAGTTAAAATAATCATTGACTCTGGTATGTCTTTTATAAATATTTGAAACAATATTTAGCAAAGGAATTTAGGGACTTCTATTATCCAAAATATAACACAGGAGCAGTTTATGTAACCCTGATATTCAAACAGAAAACCACAGCAAAGTGCATTACTCTGAAGGACTTCACCTCAGCCTTGCTATCTGAGAATCATGAGTAAAACTGAGCTTGTTCCTGTAATAAGTTTCGGTATCTGGCATCTCCTGGAAATCTTCAGGTATTTATACATTATAGGAACAGAGCACTAGAATTACTAAGGTTGGAGGAGGAAAGACAAAGAGGACTCTTATCAAAGCCAAAAGACCAAGAAATGGGGAGTTGCTAACCAACACGTATAAAATTTCAGTTATGTGGGATGACTAAGTTCTGGAGATCTGGTGTGCAATATTATACCTCTAGATAATCATGCACACTTATCAAGGCAGATCTCATGTTACGTGTTCCTACTAGAATAGAAAAAAGAGGCTGGGAGCAGCGACTCACGCCTGTAATCACAGCACTTTTGGGAGGCTGAGGCGGGTGGATCACCTGAGGTCAGGAGTTCAAGACCAGCCTGACCAACATGGAAAAACCCCGTCTCTACTAAAAATGCTAAATTAACTGGGCATGGTGGTGCATGCCTGTAATCCCAGCTACTCGGGAGACTGAGGCAGGAGAATTGCTTGAACCTGGGAGGCAGAGGTTGCGGTGAGCCAAGATCGCGCCACTATACTCCAGCCTGGGCAACAAGAGAGAAACACCATCAGAAAGAAAAGAAAAGAAAAGAAAAGAAAGATAGAGAGAAAGAGAGAGAAAGAGAAAGAAAGAACGAACGAGACATCAGCAAGTAAAGACAGAATATTCACCAACTTGAAAATTATCACTGACAGAAAAATTAATCAGTTCCCATCATACTCAACCAATCAACTGCACTGGAACCAGGCGATACCTCAATTCTATTTGTAACACTTTCTGCACTTGGCTTTTATAATGTCATTAACTTTTTTTTTCCCCCTTTTTTCTCATTAACTGCTTGCTCTCTGATTCCTTTGATGGATCTTTCTCATTTTACCAATGCCTAAGTGTTTCTAATGTTAACGTGGCCAGGACTGTTCTGAGTCTACCCTCCCTCTCTGGGAGATGGCATGGAGGGCTATGTCTTCTGAGACTGGGATGTTCCAAGTCCTACTGCCCACTTCAACTCCACAGCTACAGATCGTGCACACACAGCTTCCAGAGCTCTATGTTACAAAAGACTGTGTGGTCTTCCTGCTTCCCCTCTCACTCTGCTATAGTTCTGCCTGCAGCAGCTGAAGAAACACTATTTAAACTGTAAGTGAACGTGTGGCTGCTGTATTCAAATTGTTCTCTGGCTCCTGCTCTCAACTTGGCATACGGTTCGAAGTCCCCCCGGCAACCAACCCCTGCCACCCTGCCACCCAGTGGCCTATGATGGCCACAGCACTATTCTCATCTCTTTCCCCAGGTCCTTGTCTATTCCTGTCCAGCCACCATGACCCCTTTCCTCTTCTTCTTCTTTCTTTCTTTGAGACAGAGTGTCGCTCTGTCACCCAGGCTGGAGTGCAGTGGTGCGAGCTTGGCTCACTGCAACTTCTGCCTCCCAGGTTCAAGCGATTCGCCTGCTTCAGCCTCCTGAGTAGCTGGAATTATAGGCACGTGCCACCACGTACAGCTAATTTTTTTTTTTGTATTTTCAGTAAAGACAGGGTTTCACCATGTTAGACAGGATGGTCTCGATCTCCTGACCTCGTGATCTGCCCGCCTTGTCCTCCCAAAGTGCTGGGATTACAGGTGTGAGCCACTGCTCCTGGCGCCTCCTTTTCCTTTAAAAACAAGCCTGCCCCTGCTGTAAGCCTTTGCAATTCCTAGTCCAACTATCCTCTCTTGTCACAGGTCTCTGCTCAATGTCACCTTCGCCACTGGAGACAGGCTTTGGTAGTTCACCCAGCATTTTGTTGCCATCAGTCTCTGTATCCACACCCTGCTTTATTTTTTGTCATACCACTTAGCACCACCTGACATGTTATGTTGTTATTCATTTAATTTTTTGTTGCCTTTCTCTCCCACTAGACAGAAAGCTCTATCTGAAATGAAGTTTTAGATAGTTGGCCTAATGCTTACTCTCCAGTGATCTGAACAATGGTACTCGGCACGTGCTCTAAAAACATTTGTAGGATAAATGAATGAATGTACTAAACCCAATGAACCTCAAAGAGTCTGGAAGCATGATCTCATATTATAACATGCTACAACACTTAATTTTTAGAGTGGTGGTCTTAAATTCCGAACAAATGTTTATGCTCAGAACTCTGTTTAATAAGACAGAAAATTTTTCTCTATATATTCAAAAATGGTTTCTCTCTCAGAAATTTTTAAGCAGAAACAACCTACCAACAGAAAGAATAAACTAATTTTCTTGTAAATTCACTTAAATGAAGTCACCAGTGATACTGGAAAAATGAATTATTATTTATTATCTCACCACTCAATTGTATACAAATTGGAAATTAAAATGAACGAATCTGTCTTCATATAATATTTTTTAAATTGCTTATTTTTCTTAGTTATACTGCAAGCACCTCTGGGAAATATGGCATGTGTGTATAAATAAGTTCCCCAGAAAGTTAGATGTAAAAGAATGTAAAGAACATAAAATTTGTTTTAAAAGTATCAATTTGCAAAGCTATCATCTAAACTGATGGGTTTCATATTAATCAGAAACATCTACCTTGTTTAGCTGTAAGTGAGCACAAATATACATCCCTGATTTTCCTTTCTGATATATTTGATTACAACTTTTTATAATTTTTGAGATAAGTGTTGCCTCTAATTGGAGTACACATTCCTTCTAATGTTCCCATTATATTAGAAATGTGCTAGCATTCACTCATGTTCATTTCATTCATTTAAATATGCATCAGGTGTCTATGTTGTGCCAAGCACTGAAGTCAGCTGAAAGCGAAATTAACAATGCCCTGCCCTTGTAGAGCTTATGTTTTAGTGGGAAGAAACATCCCAACAACAAAAAAAATGTACATTTATAGTATGTTGTGGTAATTAATACTAACAAGGAACATTAAATATAAAACACTGGGCAGGGAGTGGGGGTGAGGTGGAGAGGAAGAGAATTGCCATTCTATGCTGACTTCTCAAGGCAAGGCTTGACAACATGATCAGGTAGTATTTGAGTAGAAATATGAAGAAAATGAGGAAGAAAGCTACGTTAGAAATCAGCAGGCTCATGCTAGGAAAAACTTTTTCTAGTCCATACCTGCTCAGTCAGGCTAGCTGATACTTGATAATAATGCATGACACATTTTCTAAAACTGAATATCCAAAGCCTAGATATGGTTGCATTGAATGTAATTAAACTAAGTTGATAACTGGTTAAATGATCCAATAGCTAATTTAAATTTGGAATTTAAATGTAGCATTTATAAAGCCATAATATAGTTTAGAGTTATTACATTAAACAAATTGGCTTCTGTAACAAATTGATCATCTGAGTATCAAATTTTATAATTTTTGCTAATTTAAAAAATCAAATAAAAATCAATTTTTAAAAATTAAAAAATTAAGTAATGATTTGAAAAAATTATGTAATTATTCAGAATAGCAATTAGAATTAAATTGAGATTAGTGAAGACCAGGGCAAATAAGCATTTTTTTAAAAATGTGACTGCAAAATTATTATCAGAATGTGAAGCACTAGCAATCTCACATTCTTCCAAATTAAAACATAATCTATAATCATATTACTAAGCTAAAAAATGCAACAATTACTGTATTTTCTCCTGGAGGACATTAATCACGAATATTTATTGAGATCTTACACTGCATTTTGCTGTTTTCACTACTTCAGACAGATTATATGTGTTTGTGTGTATAGATATATATAAAATTCGACTTTGCTACATTCCATTTGTATATATGCACACATACACATACAAATATATGGTCTATTCCTCCATAAGTGGCAGTAATAAATGAATCCACAAAAAGTAATTAAACATGAAGTAACAAAAGAGTAATACAAAATGGTTTAAAATTCAGTGCTAACTAGAAGAAAATGAAATACTAAAAGTCACAAATAAACTAGAAATGTAGGGTTGTTGTTAGTTGAGTCACTCATTAGATCTCATAATTAGTTAGTTGAGTTGCTCATTAGCTCCATCATAAATGTGTGACCATGAATATGTCAATGAACCCCTTTCCTACAGGTGACACACAAGTAACATGAGGAAATTTAACTAAGTTTCTCTCAAGCTCTGAAAACTCCAAAATAGTGTCAACCACCAAGAGTTAGCAAACTATGGCCTGTAGGCCCAACCCAGCCCACAGATTGCTTTTGTAAGTAAAGTTTTATTGGAGCACAGTTACACATCATGCATTTATGTATTGTCTCTGATGACTTTCACACAGCAGTAGAATATTGCAATAGATATCATATGGCCCACAAAACTAAACTATTTACTATCTGAGCTTTTACAGAGTAAGTTTCCCAACCTCTTATCTAGTGTAACAAATATTGAAGGAACTTAGGGATCAGAATGATTAATGATTACTTACAGTGTCAGATACCATATAAATAACAAATAGAATCTGAAGAAATTAGAGATTAGAGATAGGTGGAAAGAGGGTTAAGTAAATTTTAGAAAAAGGGAACACCTCAAGCAACATGAAAGAGGCCACAATGAAGTTGACATTTCCCAGAGATGGTTGTAGCGGCATTCCACACAAGCACATATTGCCACACTGACTGTTACAATATACTATCCATTTTTATTTCCAACTGTAATAATGGTTATTACTCATTATGCATTCTAAAAAGTCCACTTTATTGTTGTGCTAAAACATGTATCTCAATCTCCTGCAGACATTAAATACTAGGCAATCAGGCAAATCCCTGGAGAAAGTTAGAATTTTTATATAATAGTAAAGGAGGGAAGGAGGGAGAGAAAAGGAGAACTAACACTGAAATAATCCGGTATTGTGCTTTCCCATACTGGGATGTCTTCCAAAACTACAGCCATACACAGCGATGGCAAATATTTGGCCTCCAGTGTACTTCCCTTCCAGGGAATCTTGGATGAAAACTAGAAGAGCAGATGGGCCTTGAGTTTTATTTTCACACAATTTCAGTCAATCATGAAGGCAGACTAGCTATAAGAATTCTGTACTAACTCAAGCTGGAGCAGAGGAAATTATTGACAAATAGACATGAAATAGCTGTTGCCCTTTACCTAAAAGATACAGTTGAGAGGTGTGGCTATTGGCAAGGGATACTGGCAGGAGTTTACAAGATTAAAGGACTTCAGGATATATGTAATTGACACAAGAGTATGGTTTTCAAATGCATTCTTGCTGAAATATACTGTCTGAAATTTTTTCACAAAACAATATATGTTTAAGCTATAACACTTCAAATAGATGTTTTATATGACCCATTTGGTAACATAAGTCTAATGGAGGAAAACAACTAAAAGCAACAAATGACTCAAGAATGAGACAGTGCTAGCTGCACAGAAATTCTAGCAATAACATCCTGATTTTTATGTCAGGAAAAAATCCATGGCAAAAGGCACATTCTGAGTTGAACACATCACTCTGTGGTCTTAAATATACAGTCAACTTCTACCTTTTGAAGTTGGAGCTACTCTACCTCTACCTGCACATTTACCCTGCATCACACGTTATGACTATTCCTTTCCATCATCAGCAGCACAGCGGTTCCTCCAAGAGGTCTTTTATCTTCCCCCTGATGTCCATTTCAGGGTCACTAGTTAATGCAATAACTAATGACAGTCAGAAATGTGGGAGGGCAGACAGCATTGGGACACCCAGGAGCAGAAGGCAAGGTGCAGTCCTGGAGCACTGAGATGGGACACCAGACCCCGAAATGGACATCAGGGGGAAGACAACAGATCTCTTGAGGAACCGCTGTGCTACTTGGGAAGCCAGAGAAGAGCTTGTTATTCAGCTTGTGATTCAAGATCGTTTTAGTCATAAGGAACAAGGCAGAATGGGAAGCAGAACACACGTTTGTTGGGAGGTTTGGCCAGAGCTTCTTAAATTACTCCTGATGTCTGCAAGCCAAATTTTGTCTAAATTTTATTTATATTTTACATTTTCTAATTATCACATAACACATTTTCCTTCAATAACACAGGAAGTACAAGAAACAGAATATGATATTCTCTTCCAATATTTATAATAAATATTTGGACATAGTTGAGGGTCAAAAATTTTTAACTTAACTTGATATAATTACGATTTTTTGGTGACAGGTGTGACTTTCAGAGGTAGCAGTATGCTCCTTAGAGTCAAAATATTTAGAGTTTATTCCTAGCAACATAAATTTGAGCGACTTGTTTAATCCTATCTTACCCAAAGTTTCCTTAGTTTTTCCATTATTTCAAAAGTCCTCTTCCTGTTTTGACCCTGTTGTTCTCGATTTTTAAATCATAACAATATAAAATCAATGGTTAAACATTCAGAGTTATAGAAATATGCTATAAAAATGTATGCTCCTTCTTAGGGCAAAGAACCCATTGACTGCTACTCAATCTATCTTTTTTTTTTTTTTTTTTTGAGATGGAGTCTCGCTGTGTTGCCCAGGCTGGAGGGGTTCACACCATCACACCATTCTCCCGCCTCAGCCTCCCGTGTATCTGGGACTACAGGTGCCTGCCACTGCACCCAGCTAATTTTTGTATTTTTAGTAGAGACGGGTTTTCACCGTGTTACCCAGGATGGTCTCGATCTCCTGACCTCGTGATCCACCCATCTCGGCCTCCCAAAGTGCTGCGATTACAGGCGTGAGCCACCACGCCCGGCCTCAATCTATCTTATATATCTTCACTTATACCATATTTTCCTCCCATTTTTATGGTTCATACATTGCTTTTGTGTATCTCTTGCTCCAGCTTCCCTGGACTACTCTTTGCTATTGAAAATAAGACACATCTTTCTCTTGCTCCTGTAGAATTTCATGCAATACAATTAGACAGAACCTAATAATCCATAGAAGTCATCGCTAGTACTAGTCTTCATAGTACATATACACAGATGCAGCATTTAACATAACAGATATTTAGATATGCACACAAACAAAAAGCATTTACAATATGGTCTTTTACATATCTTTTCACTTACTGATCTATCATAGAAATTCCTGGCCGGGCGCGGTGGCTCACGCCTGTAATCCCAGCACTTTGGGAGGCCAAGGCGGGTGAATCACGAGGTCAGGAGATCGAGACCATCCTGGCTAACACGGTGAAACTCCGTCTCTACTAAAAGTACAAAAAAATGTCAGGCGTGGTGGCGGGCGCCTGTGGTCCCAGCTACCCGGGAGGCTGAGGCAGGAGAATGGCGTGAACCCGGGAGGTGGAGGTTGCAGTGAGCCGAGATCGCGCCACTGCACTCCAGCCTGGGCGACAGAGCGAGACTCTGCCTCAAAAAAAAAAAAAAAAAAGAAATTCCCATACAAATATGGCTTTTTTATTTTATATATTTCATTTTACATTACAGACCTTTTATTATTTACATTAGGCTGTGTGTGGCAGAGGTAACTAACTTTGCACAGAAAATACGAGAGTGCTAGATCATTGCTAAAACAGGTCATATAATCGCATTGAGAATTAATTATTTTCTCATAGAGTCTATAAATAAGTTCACAAAAGAACTTATCAAAGAGAAGGACCATGAAGAGAAGTACAATTAGTTTGTCATCAAATGCTAATTTGGGAAAAAGCTAAAGAGAATGGAATTGGAATGAAATCAACTGATTGGACATACCTTATCTGACACACAGTGGGAATTCCTAAGCGAATAAAATAAATTCATCTGCCTTCCTTTTTCCTTTTTACTATACCTCGTTTCCTACTAGATAGAGGTGACCACATTTACTCTTTTATTTCATTTTCCATTTAATGAGACAAAACCCAATGTGCTACCATAGGCATTACAGTGGTGAGCACGAATGAGGCAGCCTTCCCACCTCCCATCACAATCCTTCCAATCTGGACCATGATGAATATACAGATGGTAGAGATCATTAAACCACAACCAACAAATCAATTGATAGTTATAACAATCATTTATTGAATACTTATGTGATAGGCAGGTAAATATTTTCGTCGGGTCATCTCATTGAGTTATCACAGTAACCCACTGAGATGGGTAGTATTACCATTTTATAGATGAGGAGGCTTCAGATCTCACAGCTAAAGGATATTCAAGTCAGGACAAAAGACAAACTGTACCAGATTATAAGGCCTGTACTTTTGAAGTCTAGTTATCTGGGACAAATGGCTTCTATAGTGACTTCATGTAAAATCGTATACGTTGCATTGGGCTATGCAGATCTAATATTGACGTTGTGAAATTGTTCTCACCACTTCTCAATTTAATTCCAAAAATTTACGTGAAATGTTACCCTTTATAATAATATTGCAGCAATTTCAATATTTTCTGTGCCAAATTAGACCCACATCTTTTAACTGAAAGAAAGAGGTTTCTACAGTTTTAAATAGATGTTCTCAGAGAAACCCATATATAATCAGCAATTTAATGGATATGCCTACATTGAATAGCCTCAGCAAAATACATCAACTGTATTTCATTTATTCATTCAATAAATATTTATTGGGCACTTATTTCCTGCTTCAATCTTTATCTCCTTACAATCCATTTTCTTCGCAGTTGTCAGATGGATTTTTTAAAACTGGGCATTAGATTTTGCCACGCCCTGAGGACTTCCTGATGGCTTCCCCTCATATTTAGTATAAAATCCAAGCTCCACTGGGTCCAAGATGGTCTGGCCCTGAAGATATCTCTGGCGTTATTTTATTTCACTCCTTCTCTGGGTCACTAAGCTCTAGATTCACTCTCCTCTCCCTTTTTCAGATACACCAAGCACACCTTTGTCCAAAGGCCTTTCCATCCTCTCTGCTTTCCAGCTAAAATTCTCTGTACCAGGTCTCAAAGAGCTGGTTCCTTTCCACTCTGATTCTGACTCAAACACCACCTTCACTTTTTCTGACCAATTCATCTAAACTAACCATCTCAATTCCTGTTTTCATTTTCCTGAGACACTGCTTGCTATTCTATCACACTGTCTTGTTTTGTTTCACAGTATCCACTACAATCTGAAATTATCTAGTTTGTTTTTAATTTATTACTTTTCTTGTTGATTGGACTGTAAATACCATGAGAGGAAGGCAGGTGCCTGACTTGTCCACTCTGTATTCCCAGAGCCTCAAAATCTGTCATGCAGCACAGCACAACCTTAAAGAGAGCTGTTGAATCAATGAATTACTGACAATGATAAGAAATAAATCCATCTAAAATCAAGCAAGGCAAAGTAGATCCTAGTTTTGACTACTGAGATGTGTTCACTTCATCTGTTTAGCTTCTAAGATATATTTTTGTATTTTTCATTTTAAAATCTGCATTGCAAAAGAGAAATGGCTTCATCCCATGATCTGACACATAGATCTACTTTACTGTATCCCACATAAGAAATACCACCTCTGATCTACAACAACTTAAAATGACTTGCAATTTGGAACCCCTGAATTATATAGAGGGCTTGTCTAACTCATCAGTGTAGTACATGACTCTAGAACTTTTTAAATATCTTGGCTCCAGCAAATGAGTTTTTTGAGACTTGAAGCTATTGACTATTGTGAGTTAGCTCTTTTACATCTATTTTTAGTCCTAAAAAGAACATAAGACTTTGGTGTTCCTAATATTTTCATTCTGTATCACTGAAAGTCTATTATGATCAATATTGGTTTATATGTTGATTTCTCTGCCGATGATCCTCTCTTGAGGAAGAGAACTTATTTTCTTTCCCAATATGCAGAATGTAGAGCACACCATAGGAACTCTTCATATATTTTGAAAAATACTGAACACAGTGCAATTTTAATAGCTTATGGCAATGAATAAATTCAATGTTTTTAATCTTAAAAATTAGTTCAGGTTTCTTTCATTTTCCTTTTTGGTTTACCTAATAGCTATGTTTAAAAATAATAATGAAATGAAAGTAGTATAGCTAGAAAATCAGTCATGTTTGGAGGAATCTTGGTTGTAAATCAAATAAAAAATTGTCTGGTCTGCATGTACCAAGGGCAAATTACTTCGAGACGTAGTTCAAATTTTGCTGGACATTTAACAGCTGCAGCATATTTCCGACAGATGGTATAACAGATGAATCAGTTTCAAATTATCTACTGAACTGTAATATACTGGAAATGAAATAGATTTGTGAGGCTTTTTTTTTTTAATTAAGCTTTTGTCTCCTCAAAGTTGATCTTCTAATTTAAAAGAAAAAAAAAACTCTACAATACAAAATAATATAAAACAATTTTTACCCTTGGTGTAATCTGGAAAACAAATTCAAGTTTTAATTTCATAACTTGATGCAACAAAAGGAAACAGTATTCAAAAATTGAATCACCACCCAGGAGCTAGGCAGAGGTTTTAATCTTTAACACAGTGGTGACAGTAGACTTTTCTTTTTTTAACTCAAATTCTACAGTCTCATAAGAAGGTCAAGCTACCTAGAACTTTTAATAAACCAATAATCTGAAGACTGTCAAAGTCAACTGCAATATGACTAAATGAACTTGAGTACTCTTAAAGCTTTGATTGACAATCTTCCTCAGGGCAGGGCTCATTTGAATTGTACTTTATTGGTCCACTGGTAAATGTTGCAATTTTTGACTCTCTGGTTTCATTAACTGGTTAACTGAAAGTTAGTATTTAACAATAAGCAATGTACTTATTGACAACCAAGTCTATTTCCTAGACTACTTAACCCACTTAGCTTTAAATAACTAAGTGCTGTAGGTAAGCATCTTCTCAGTGTACTTGGCTTAAGTAACTTCAGATTAGGCCATGCATTCAAGATGTACAGAGTGAACAATGGAGCACTCTAGAACCAGTAAGGGTGAAGCTGCAGAAAAATCCTTATTCAATTGATTAATGTTTATGGCATGGTAGGCTAAAAAGGTAGTCTATAAAATAGTATTTATAATATGATCTTCATTTTATGAAATAAATAGAGGTAAAGAAATGACTGAAATAATATGTAAAACAAAATGTCAATCATGGTACCATATTGATTGCTAGATAATTGTTGACTTTCATTTTCTTCTATTTTCTACAGCTTGGAAATTTTCTTCAATTAACATATATTGATTTTATAACATTTGAAAAATAAAATAGTATTAACTACCCAGTGATGCTGAGTGCAAAGATAATATGCATTTCCTTCAATGATGATTTATAGAGTGCCTACAGTTGGGGGACAACAGTGAACAACCTACAGTTTTATATTATAGTAAATAATAAAAAAAAAAAAAACACAGTATTTCAGATGGTGTTCATTATAGGGAAAATAGGGCATGATGGGAAGATGATTAGTAAATGGATGAGTATTCTTGAAATTAGAGGTTTTAGAAGGCCTTATTGATAAGGTATCATTTTTAGCAGAACTTAATGGAAAAGAGAGAACAAGCCATAGGGTTATCTGATATCTGTGGAGTAGTGATTCTAGCACAACAAACCCAAGTCAAAGGGCTCAGGAGCAGGAACAAGGTGGGTATGTTCAAGGGTCCTAGGAGGCCAGTGAGGATGGAGCAGAAGCATGAGGTAAACAGGAAGGAAAGTGGCCAGAGAGACTGCAGAAGACTATGATAGAAGTCAGCTTTGCTGGGCTTTGTAGGGGATTGATATGGTTTAGCTGTGTCCCTACTCAAATCACATCTGTACTGTAGCTCCCATAATTCCCATATGTCGTGTGAGGGACTCAGTTGGAGGTAATTAATCATGCAGTCAGGTCTTTCCTGTGCTATTCTCATGATAGTGAATAAGTCTCATGAAACCTGCAGGTTTTATAAAGGGGAGTTCCCCTGCACACACTCCCTTGCCTGCCGCCATGTAAGACATGACTTTGCTCCTCCTCCACCTTCTACCATGATTATGAGGCCTCCCCAGCCATGTGGCATTGTGAGTTCATTAAATCTTTTTGCTTTATGAGTTACCCAGGCACAGGTATGTCTCTATTAGCAGTGTGAGAACAGACTACGACAAGGATTCTTTTTTGGTTTGTTTTTTGTTTTCCCTAAATGGAGTCTTGTTCTGTCACCCAGGCTGGAGTGCAGTGGTGTGATCTTGGCTCACTGCAACCTCTGCTTCCTGGGTTCAAGCGATTCTCCTGCCTCAGCCTCCCAAGTAGCTGGGATTACAGGCGTGCACCGCCACGTGTGGCTAATTTTTGTATTCTTAGTAGAGACAGGGTTTCACCATGTTGGCCAGGCTGATCTTGAATTCTTGACCTCGTGATCCTCCCACCTTGGCCATCCAAAGTGCTGGGATTACAGGCATGAGCCACCACGCCCGGCCAGGGATTCTAGGAGTTGGGCTTTAGAAACATTCAAAGAATGGAAGCCCCCAACAAGAGAAAATGGCCAAGCTTATTGGACTGAAAATGGAAGTTTAATGTAAACCATGTTATTTTCTATCCAGACATGATTCTATTAAAATTTCTATATAAGGGCTGTCACAACAGGTTTTGATTCTAACTAATCCAAATCAACTTTTTGTCTCCAATGAACAAGGAAAATAAGTTGGAGAATATTTATTCCCCTGGGTATAAATTTGTCTTAAAAAAAGTAAGGATCTATATTAAAACAACATTCATTTATTTTAATTTCTGTTAATCTAGCATTAATTTATTTAACCATATCTTTCTTAAATATATTTAGATTTTGAGTCACAAACTATCCTTTGAAGTGGTGACTTGAAAAATATTCCCCTTTGTCTCCCAATAATCTGAATTCATTTTTCCTCATGTCTTCAATAACACAGAGGACCTACTATTGAATAGAATAAAGAAGTTGTATCTCCCTTCTAGAAGGTTTGTCTTCTAGAGAAAAATAAATTACCCAGTTCATATAAGCAATGGGAAAATCGCAATTGAAAGGAGTGAATAAAGGGAGGACGCAAAGTAAGTTCAGCCTGAAGGGGTAAGGACAGTTTTAATATTAAAAAAAAAACAAAAACATGATATGATAAGAACAATTCCACTACATATAAAATGACAGAGAAGAGCACTCCAGGCAACAGAGTCAATATCACGATAAAGTGTAAACATGGGAATGTATAGCATCTTCGAGAAGGAATGAGACAAAAACAAACAAAAACAACAACAGCAGCAGCAACAACAAAGCAAACATACTTGTTCTCGCTGCCTAAAATGCTCTTCTCCCAGTTTTCTCTTGGATAACTGATCATGTCCTACATCAGATCTCAGGAGGCGAGTGCTTCCCTGAGTTCACCATCGCTTATACTAAATTCAGTCTACCTTCCTCTCTTTTCAGGGAACACACTTCTTTTCTTTTTTTTAAACAATTATGACAATTAGTAATTCTGCATTCATCTGTGTATTAACTTGTTTAATATCTGACTCTACCATGAGTTATTAACCCTATTAGGGTGGACCTAAGGGTTGTGTTGTTTGCTTCTGTTTACTTGGCATATGGGACAGTGACCGGTGCCCAGAATGAATGCACAGTGGATGTATGGAGGGTGATGATCATTGAATCTACAGAACAGATGAACAAAAAGGAATGCCAAGGGCAAACTGAACAATCTTATTCATTTGATCCTGTTTGGCATACTCTCATTTTTCTTTCAAAAAATCTGTATTGGATATCTATTATGTTTGAATCTAGGTAACTTGGACTCAAGACTTCACAGGTTAGTAAATGTCACATAGTAAATATGAATTGTATTCTGTAGGCCGTGAGAAACCACTGAAATGGCTCCTTCATTGGGGGTAGTTACATGATATGGTTATACCTACATTTTAGAAGAAACGAAACATTGACATCTGTGTGGTGGAGCCATTATTGGAGGAATGTTCCAGAAACATGGACACTATTATACAGCAATGTAAATTAGAAGTCTCCAGGTGTGGTGGCTCACACCTGTCATCCCAGCACTTTGGGAAGATGAGTCAGGCAGATAGCTTGAGCTCAGAAGTTTGAGACCAGCCTGGGCAACATGGTGAAACCCCATCTCTACAAAAAATACAAAAATTAGCCAGGCATGATAGTGTGTGCCTGTAGTGCCAGTTACGTGGGAGGCTAAGGTGGGAGGATGGCTTGAACCCAGGAGGCAGAGGCTGTAGTAAGTTTATTGAATACTTATTCTGATTAGTAGAAGTGGTTTAGTCACAGGCCAGGCATAAATGCTTTTAGACAGTCACTGAATTGGAAGTGTCAACATGAGAGAGGGATCCTTTTCTTGGAAATGGGAGCATGGGATCTTTCTGCTAATAGTGTTTGTTGGCTTAGAATGAAAACTCAGAGCTTTGTTAGGAAAATAAACTTAAATTGGCAACAACCTGAGTGTGAACCTGGAGGGCATTATGCTAAGTGAAATAAATGAGATACAGAAAAACAAACACTATGTTCTCACTTGTATGTGGAAAATAGAAAAGTTGAACTCTCAGAGGTGAAGAATTGTGCTACTGCATTCCAGCTTGGGCAACCCCTGTCTCAAAAAAAAAAAAAAAAGGTAAATTAGAAGTGATACAGAGGTGAATGAAGGCAGTAGCAGTGGAATGATAAGAGAAGAAATTGGTGAAAGATATTTTGGAAGGTGACTGAATTTGTTTTTCAACCAGATGTGAAAAGTAATAGGAAGAAGAATAACAAAAATTACTGATTTCTTATGTGGGTGACTGAATAGAGTATGTAGTCCTTCACTGAGCAATGGCCATAAAATATGGACTTGGGCTCATTTACCTTCTTTATTAAAATAGGGGATTTGACTCATTTAAGAACATATGCCAAGATTGTATCTTTATATCTAATTGAATTCATGTTTTTGACTAAAATTACCATAGATTCTGTAACTCATTGGTTAAAGCAATAAAGTTTGCTTAAGTAGAAAACAGAAAGCAAGGGCTAGAGCACTTGTAAAAACTCCCTAAGACGTTTAAGATACTCACTGTCCTTCTTTCAGGCAAAACTACCAAAGGTTTATTTTTATATCTATATATTAAATTACTAAGCTTCGTTTATCTTACTGTGATACTTTGCTGTTGAATAAGATTTTTCCAGCAAATATGGCTTTATTAATTGTTGTTATGGTAACTGTGAACCTTTTTCCACAAGGAGTAATCTGAAAAAGAAAGATAGCTATGCGCTAATGCCCATTCATTTATAACTTCTGAGGGACGTTGCTCTTACCCACCTTCTTTTTTTTTTTTTTTTTTTTTTTTAAGACAGAGTCTCACTATGTCACCAGGCTGGAGTGCTGTGGCGTGATCTCGGCTCACTGCAACCTCCGACTCTCTGGTTCAAGCCATTCTCCTGCCTTGGCCTCCTGAGTAGCTGGGATTACAGGCACATGCCGCCATACCCAGCTAATTCGTTTTGTATTTTTAGTAGAGATGGGGTTTCACCACGTTGGCCAGGATGGTCTTGATCTCTGACCTGGTGATCTGCCCATCTCAGCCTCCCAAAGTGTTGGGATTACAGGCATGAGCCACTGTGCCTGGCCTCACCAATTTTTAAAAAATATAATCTGTTCATCCTCCCCTTTCTGATGCCTCTGTTTTTAAGCACACACATGTCCCTTATTTTAAGAAGAAATACTTTTGAGGTCACTGCTGACCCTTCCTCTCAGGTCACTTGAATGAAGAATTCTGTATTTCACCAGTAAAGAAATGCTCTGGGCATCTGGGGGTAATCTAAAGGTAAAAACAACTTGCATTGATTTCCAGGAGGTATTATATTCCAAAGAAAGTTGCTTGCCTTGATATATAGTATTAATAATGTTTAATTTCTAAATAAAATTGTTTTCAGGAGGATTTTATGAAAAATCAAAAACTATACCCATCCAAAAGAAAACAAAAACAAAATAAGTCATCTCAACACACCTATGTGTCTGTGCACTCATTTTAGATGGAACTGAAGGCAGAAAATTGATTGGGTCATTTTTGCCATCATCCCCAGTGATGAGTAGCAAATTGATAGTGCTTGTCAGTAGGAGGTTTTTGAAATGAGCAAGTTGAAGCTTAACTCTGGTCTTAAAAAGGCAAGGACAGGAGAGATTCAAGTCCTGAAAGTTCAAATCAGGAAAGAGGGATCAAAAAGGAAGTCAGGTGTAGGCAGGTGATATGATTTGGCTGTGTCCCCACCCAAATCTCATTTGGAATTTTAACTCTCACAATTCCCACGTGCTGTGGGAGGGACCCTGTGGAAAGTAGTTGAATCATAGGGGTAGGTCTTTCCCGTGTTATTCTTTTGATCATGAATAACTATCAGAAGATCTGATGGTTTTATAAAGGAGAGTTTCGCTGCACAAGCTCTCTTCTCTTGCCTGCCACCATGTGAGCTGTGCCTTTCACTTTCTGCCATGATTTCTAATCCTCCCCAGTCACGTGGAACTGTGAGTCCATTAAAGCTCTCTCTCTTGCCAATTGCCCAGTCTCTGGTATGTCTTTATCAGCAGCATAGAAATGACTCATACAGCAGGCAAACAGAGATTAGAACTCAGGAGATGAAAGCCTCACCCAGACAGGTGAGCACCACACCTGGGATAACCTCTTCCATGTTTTATATTCACACAGCCAGGAGTGCAAGAGAAGAGAAGCACTACAGTCTAGAGATTTTCACAGTTAAAAGGAGATCTTACATCTTTTGTGGGCAGGAAGAAAGGGAAAACATAAATAAGCAAAGGTACAGAAATGAGACTAATCAGAGGCTACAAAAAGTCAGTTTGATTAATATGCCAGGTGGGTTTTGTAAAGTGTTAAGAAAAGGTGATTGAAAGTGTGTTGATCCTTGAAAGCTAAGCAGAGAATTTGCGATCTCATCTAGAAAGGAATTGGGAACAATGAAAGATTTCTGAATGGAGATATTACAGGATGAAAGTGCAAGCAATGTCATTAAAAAAAATAAACACTGTTTGGTTTTCAAGCTTTCTCAGAGAGGAGATTCCCAGAGAATGAATTCCAGATGGGAAAACAAAATGCATCTTGAGAAAAAAATGTAATCAGAAATAAATAGGAAATGGAGACGTCCCAATCCACTGAATTCTGTATTGCTAATGTTCATACAGCTACCAAGAGATGAGAAAAGTTGCTGGTTTTACATTCTGAAATAAGAAATGGAGCCATAGCAGTGAAAAATAAATGAGATATGTATATTCATGACCATAATAATGAAGAGATGGCTGCAATCTCATGGAAACGACTCTATTATTTTCCCAACACCTACATTTTTACTGAAGCTGGCCTCTGAACCTGAATTTAGAAAACTTAAGTTCTAATTTTCATTTAGTTGTCAATTCTCTTGATTAAGTGACATATTCACATGGAATCTCAGTTTCTCCATTTGTAAAGCGGGAGAAATGAACATCATCCTTGGGGTCTCTTTTATAGCTGACATTTCTGGATTCTATAATGTCACAAAATGTTTGTGAGAGAACAGAATTTAAAAAGTGAGCTTATTCCTTACTATCAAAAAGGTGCTGACTTAATTATCACTTGCTTATATAAAGAAATTAAACTTATTTAAGGAGCATTCTAAATCAGACCCTTAAATGCTGATATGGATTCACAGCAACATTGAAAAATAATTCTTTTTGTTCCTTTACCTTTTTCTAGGTTTGAAGCAGTTACTGTGATCTAGATAAATCATCAAAGTAATAGATAATGACACTGCATTCCTTTGTCAATAAAGCCTGGGACACGCTGCCAGCTCTGCTCATTTGAACATACCCAGATTTCAAGAAATTGTCACCCATTTACTGCTACCTTCACAACACAAATGGATCATTGTCCGCTTATGTTATCACATTTGTTCTTTTTCATGAAAAATTGATATTCAAAGCTACCTAAATCACTGACTCAAAATGTTCACATAAAGAAACTTTTTTTTTTTTTTTTTTGAGATGGAGTCTTGCTCTGTCGCCCAGGCTGGAGTTCAGTGGCCGGATCTCAGCTCACTGCAAGCTCCGCCTCCCGGGTTCACACCATTCTCCTGCCTCAGCCTCCCGAGTAGCTGGGACTACAGGCGCCCGCCACCTCGCCCGGCTAGTTTTTTGTATTTTTTAGTAGAGACGGGGTTTCACCGTGTTAGCCAGGATGGTCTCGATCTCCTGACCTTGTGATCCGCCCGTCTCGGCCTCCCAAAGTGCTGGGACTACAGGCTTGAGCCACCGTGCCCGGCAAAGAAACTTTTAAAAATGATGCCTCCTTAAGGGAGTTTGGCATCATGATTACTTTCTTTGATCACATTTTACAATTCTGAGTTGTTGAACTGTGGGGTGGATTAGAAATAACCACAAGGCAGTGCCCTGTGACCTGTATTTAGGAAGCAGTTCTGAAAAATTACATATATATGTGCTATAACACAAATGTTTAATACTATTTAAAAATATTTCTGTATTCATTTTAATAATGTTTCTTATATTGTGAAGACCTATAATTTCAAATGTGCTAAGAATATAAAAGGATGGAAGGTAAAGATTTTAGAAAGAACTGATATTTAGAATTAGGGAACCTACAATTGCATTTTGGTCTACTTCTCATTCCTGTGTATTCTTGGGTACATTTATCAACATCTTGGAACCTCAATTTTCAACTTGGTGAAACAATAACTCAATAAAGTCTTACTCTCAATAGGAAACCCGTGTTTATATAATGAATTTGGGAAGTGTGTGAGTAGTGTAGATAATACACATCTCTTGCTTAACGGGATTTGAGAGTCTAGAAAAGATATGAAAGGATACCGACCATATACTATCAGGTGCTATACTAGAGATGCTGCAAGAAAGTGATATGGGTACTTACAGTAGTACAACTAATTTTGCCCAGAAGACAATATTATCAAGCATACCACTATGCTGATGGAGAGTTCAATGAAATGACATAAAATTCTTTTTAAATTAGAAAGTTATAGGCCAGTATTAGTTGCTTTTACCAACATAGCTTTATAAAAAAAATTAGAGTTAACCACTTGATTTTTTTCGTGTTTTTACCATAAATTCATCTTAGTTAAAACATGAGACACTATAAGGTATGTGCAAAAATATAATTTTGTAGGTAGTCAAAATTACTTATTTTTTGGAGGCATTCATGTAAACCAATGGAGTAGATCAAAATATTATTTTCTCCTATTTTTGTTTCTATTTTCATAGAAAATCAATTTAGATTCTAGAATATCATATTATTTAACTCAAAAAGAGTGCATGTCAACTAATGAAGCCTAGAAAATTCTTTCAGTCAGTTGTCCACTTTCTATTCATATTCACAATCTTATTTTAAATCCTTACTATATATATTCTATTTTAGAAAATAGACCATGATATGGCAAATAAACATATGTTACTGAAGCAGGGCAGTCACTGTAGACCCCACAGGACAAGAGTTTCTTCTCTAGTAACTGCAGGAACATCTATAGCAGAGTATCCTATAAACAGCACTGTATCATTTGAATGCTTCAATAAATCAGTTTACAAATTTGTTCTGCACACTGCTACATTTTCTTGATGCACTTTCTGACTCTGTGTTGCAAGCTAACCTAGAGAGGTTTGAATTATTTGTTTGCTATTAGTTCATCACTTGACATTTCATATTTCTTATTATTCAGAACATAAGAATATGCACATTGATACATTTTTCCAAGTTCCACTTATTGGGTAGTGTTATTTGAAACATAATATGAAAATGCACTTGACAAGTTACCCTGGAGGTGACACAGCAGTTTGCAAAGAGAAGTATAAACATCATTTATTCGTGACAGAGCAATGTTCCCTTTTTGATTTGAGTTCTCTAATATCTTCAAATGCCACTGTATACCAATAACAATTTATTTTTCAGTGGCATAATTGGTGATGTGGAAAATATTTTTCTTGGATTTAAAAGAGCACATATATTCACACATATGCTTTTGAGTCCATCCCTGTTCAGAACATAATTTCCTATAGATTGCAGACATTCTCTACTGTGTCTGATTTATCTCTGAGTTTTTATGTCCAGCAAAGTGTCTGACAACACCAATGTTAGATATATATTTTTGAATGAATAAACACGTGTGCTTTTTCCTGTCTTTTAGAATTGGAGCTTATAGGTTTATAGGCACAAATTCCAATTACATCCTCAACTAGCATATACCCTACAAATCATAAATTCAATCCCATTGGAGGAGAATATTACCCTAAAATACCACCAAAGACTGTATTCTGGGGCTTACTCTTATAAATTGGGCTAATAATCCATATACAACGGAGGCAAGAATGTCCTTTAAAAATTTGAAGCAGGTTTTCTCCTGGACATGAAGCAAATTTAATGTGAGCAGCCATATTTTCTTTTATTAAGAATAATCCTTTACTTTGAGATGATTAGACTAAATGTTAAGGAAGAAACAGGAAAATAGTTTTGAGAATATGGTGTGTAGTTTCTGGAAAATTGCACTTCCTAGAAACAGATCAACTAAAATGTATTTCTTTCCATCCAAAACTACAGGGAAAGAATAAATAGCCTCTCCTTCCTAACCCCTGCCAACACCTGCTACATTTTTTACCCAAGAATTCTGAAGGAACTGTAGAGATACCATTTGACTCTACAGCACAGCAATAGATCTATCACACAGAGAGGCCACAGTCAAGGTCAGCATTATTATTGCAGCCAGATTCAGTTAAAAAAAAAAAGAGAGAGAGAGAGAGAGAGACTCTAACAACCTACATGACTTAATTTTATTTCTCATTGGATAAAAGCTAATATAGGGTGTGTACAGGTTGCATGGTAGTCAGCTGACACGTTTTTGTTCTATTTCCAGGGATAACAGAAATTACAATGAAAAATGAATCCAAAGATACTTAACGGACATTATTTTTTCTCCTTGGAGGGGAAAATGTTCTTCCTTATGTTGCTTCTTTTATTGTTTATAGCAGGCTTAACTATACATGCTGCATACCAGTTTGTCTCAGAATTTCAACCATTTTCTTTATGAGCTTGACTCCTGCTAGAATTAAAATGTCTCTGGAAGAAATAGCATTTGAGTATACCTTCTGAGAATGAAGAGTCTGAATGCAGCTTTCATGGGTGGTTGCCTTAAGGGAATCAAAAGAAAATATTAAGATGTGAGGCATTAAACTTCAGGGGGAATAAAACTTGTCTCTTATTGAAAGCAGGAAAGTCAATGGTGCTATACCACTAGCTTGCCTTTGGCTAGATCTGCCTGCTAAGAATGTATCTACATGTCCACAAAAGAATAAAAAATAAATGTAGAAATAGCCGGGATTTTTCTAACATAATACCTGGAAATTATGGTTAAGCTTCTATTTTCTTATAGGTTGAGTTTTCATACAGTAAGATTTCAAATATTCAAGTCTGCATGGAATTTTATCCTATGTTACCACCAGAACAACCTCTCAGTATTGTAGAGAATTCTAAAAGTAACACCATATGGCAAACAGATAGCTGAGAAAAATGCAAAAGAAAACTGATAAATAAATGTTCTAAAATATGGAAACCTCTGATGACAAACACAAGTGAAACTGGTTTGAATACCAGGACAATGTTTTCCAGGATAATTTAAAAATAAATCTATTTTTTACTTATATAACTTCTAAGGAATTTGTATTGCTTTAGTAATGTACATGAGATAAAATTCAACATGATTTTATCTAACTTGCATACAACTTGAGTATAGAATGTTGAAAGTCAAATCATTCCAATATTTCTGTGTAAGAGTTCTTATTGACTCGCATGTTAGTATCATCTAAACTTTTATACATAGATGGTTAAATTCTATAATGCAACATAAATAGGTCATCATGGAAAACACAAAGGCAAGTTCAGATATTGACCATTCTTACAAGTTTTTTTTTTTTTTAAAACTACATGGAATTTACAAAAACATAAAAGAACAATAATATGTTTCCTAAATAAATGGTAGCATGGATAATGTGTAAGGAAAGCTCACCTGATCTATTTTTTTTTCCTGAGTTATTATTTGACTGAAAAAAAATAAATCAGTATTTGCAATGGAAAACTTGACACAACACTAAATATAATTAGAATTTTTCATGTATTTATTAAAGTGTAAATAATCTTAGATTACACAGCAATGCTCTAAGTATTTTAGTAAATGACAGTAGAATTTATTTAGATCTAACTGACCAAGACAAAATCACAGGATGAAGCTTTAGTCAGAAAATCTTACACAACTTGAATCCATAAAAGTCAGGCTCTCTGAACTCTGCCTCAACCCTTGGCTCTAAAGAAACAAATCCAGTAAGATTCACTCACTTTCCATTCATTCTGTACTTATTATTAAGGTTCAACCTTTAACATCTAGATTTATTTGAGAATCATGGATCAATTAAACCAATTTTTGGCTAACTGGGAATCTGATGCTGGAATAACTGGCTAGCCATATGCAGAAAACTGAAACTGGACCCCTTCCCTACACCTTATATAAAAATTAACTCAAGATGGATTAAAGACTTACATGTAAAACCCAAAACCATAAAAACCCTGGAGGAAAACCTATGCAATACCATTCAGGACATAAGCATGGGCAAAGACTTCATGTCTATAACACCAAAAGCAATTGCAACAAAAGCCAAAATTGATAAATAGGATACAATTAAACTAAGGAGCTGCTGCACAGCAAAATAAACTGGCATCAGAGTGAACTGGCAACCTATGGAATGGGAGAAAATGTTTGCAATCGACCCATTTGGCAAAGGTCTAATATCCAGAATCTACAAGGAGTTTAAACAAATTTACAAGAAAAAAACAACCTCATCAAAAAGTGGGCAAAGGATATGAACAGACGCTTCTCAAAAGAAGACATTTATGCGGCCAACAAACATATGAAAAAAAAGCTCATCATCACTGATTTTTAGAGAAATGCAAATCAAAACCACAATGAGATGCCATCTCACACTAGTTAGAATGGGATTGGTAAAAAGTCAGGAAACAATAGATGTTAGTTAGCAAGGCTGTGGAAAAACAGGAATGCTTTTACACTGTTGGTGGGAGTGTAAATTACTTCAATCATTGTGGAAGACAGTGTGGCAATCCCTCAAAGATCTAGAATTAGAAATACCATTTGAACCAGCAATCCCATTACTGGGTACATACCCAAAGGATTATAAATCATTCTTCTATAAAGACACATGCATATGTATGTTTATTGCAGCACTGTTTACAATAGCAAAGACTTGGAACCAACCCAAATGCCCATCAACGATAGACTGCATAAAGAAAAGGTGGCACAAATACACCATGGAATATTATGCAGGCCTGAAAAAGAATGAGCTCATATCCTTTGAAGAGACATGGATGAAGTTTGAAGCCATCATTCTCAGCAAACTAACACAAGAACAGAAAACCAGACACCGCATGTTCTCAATCACAAGTGGGACTTGAACAATGAGAACACATGAACACAAAGAGGGGAACAACATACACCAAGGCCTGTCGGGGGTTGGGGGCAAAGGGAGGGAGAGCATTAAGAGAAATACCTAATACGTGTGGGGCTTAAAACCTACATGACAGATTGATAGGTGCAGCAAACCACTATGGCACACATATACCTATGTATGTAACAAACCTGCACATCCTGCACATGTATCCCAGAACTTAAAGTAAAATTTAAATATTAAAAAAAAAAGAGGAATTAGAGAGCATTATAAAATGTAAGATTTAGTAGCCTCTTTAAAATTAGAAACATAAATTTATACCCATGTTATACTTGGGAAAAAGTCAGGAATCACTTAGACAAGAACTTTAATTCCTACAAGGAAAGGGAGATTCAGAAATGTGCCTGACTCAGTCAATGGGTGTGTATGTGTGTTTAGTTCCCACTCCAAATTAACAGGTAACATTCTAACAGTCTAACGATATGTAAATAACTTACAATGTGCTTTTTATAGTGACACATAATTATATGCTATTCTCACATAAGGATGTTAGGTTGGCAAAAAGGTAAAAATACTTTAAACAGCATATGTAAATGTTCAAAAGTTATCCTGATGATCTTTAAATGTATTGATATATCTGCACAATAAAACTAATTTTTCTATGCTATTAAGACTCCTTGAGACAGTGCCACATGTATAACCCAAATACCATTTTATCATTGTAAATTATTGATGGATTTACTTCCAAGATAACACTTGTAAACATTTAATTATCCTCTTATTAGAAAACATGTTCTTTGGAATATAAAATTGAATGAATGAGTAAAAGTAGTTAATCACATTCCCTTTTAATGCCTATCAGCATTATTTTTGTATCTCAGGAAGCTGGACTAAGCAAGTAATTACTACGTAAACACTTAACTTTTCATGGAAAAAGTAGTAAAATGTTTGCTACTTAATTTCTCCAGTTATATATTTAATAAGCCATCTAGTTAAGTGAATCTCATAATGCAAAAAGAGAAAAGATACAATCACTACATAAATTTCTGGCCATGCCACCTCCCAAAAGTCAGCAGAAACATGAAGTAAATGTTAAGTTCAATGAGACACTACTGAGGTCAATTTGAAGACTGTGGCATATTATAACACTCATGAGAAAAGAAAATAAAATCCTCAGCAAATGCTCCTAGGTAGGCAATGGCAACTTGCTCAAGAAGCCCACCAGTGTCCACACAGAGTCCGGTCTTTATTGAAGGACTGGTGAGTGTTCCGCCATGTCCAACAGCAAGGGCTGAGGATGAAGTATGGGATCAAAATAATGAGTCAAGTTTGTCTCTTTTATCTGGAGGTGGGAAAAATAAACGGAACACTCATGCAGTTAAATTTTAAAAATGAATAATTGTAAGACAAGTAGCCGAGCATACAGAGCAGAGAGGAGATATTATCAAGATGTCTGCGATCATTCAACCTCTAATTCCAAGGGAGGCAAGTGAAGTAGGGGTGGAAACAGAAGAGAAGCAGATTCTCAAACTTTCAAATAGGAGAACAAAATGGAATCTGTATGATCAAGGAATATCAGCATAGGAACATCAGAATGTGGTAAGAGCATGAGTTGATGATGAGATAATTTGGCTTGCTTGGGACAGGATTTGATTGTTCAGATCTTGGCAGAGCAATCCTTTGCTCTATGCTACTAGATGAATTCTGGTGTTAGCTAATTTATGAGGACAAGCACTTGAATGTTCCAGGACCTCACAGACCTGGAAGTCTATGTGAGAAAATGTAAAAGGAAGCCCATGGCTCATCTTTACACATGAAGAAACTGTGCCTTTCATCACCACTACCAGATTATCTTTGAGAACATGCCATACCATTGGTCCAGGTGAGATACTGAGAAAATTAACAAGGGACAGAAAAAGTACTAGCCCCAAGACTCTTCTGCCAGTGGTAGGAGAAGACATGTAAACAGATCCTCCAAATATTGAGGTGGTAATATGATAACCCCTGAAATCCATCTTCTATATTTAAATTGTTACCACATTTGATTTTTTTAAACTTACTATCTCCTTTTAATTTTTCATTCACACTTTCCTCTATAGCTTCATTTATTCAGGGTTTCATCATCTCTTTTCTGAACTACTTTAGTTGATGTCTAATAGTAAAGACAAATTTGTAAAACATAATAACATTAAATTTGGATGGACAGTCATTTTTTTGGCTGCCTAAGATAGCCCGGCCTTTTTTTCCTTGGTCTGTATTACAGAAGATGCTGAATATCATTGACTCTGATGATTAACAGAAAGATAAAACATATACACAAGTTTAAATTATCATAAGGTAATCTAGTAGTTAAGAACAAAGGCTTAGATGTGACTTCTCCATGAGATTGAGTCCTAGTTTTGCCACTTGCCAGTTATGCAATCTTTGGCAATTTGTTTCACTTTCTTTATGTTCACTAGTAAAGTGTAGGTAATAAAAGTGTTTACTTTAGAAAATTGCTGTTAGGTTTAGTAAAGACACACATACACATATATGTATAGATACAAATACATACAAATTTAGTAAAGATATATATGCATATATGTATCCATGTGCATGTATACATGTACATATTATATATGTGTGTGATTTTAGATAAATAGGTAGATAGAGCAATTATGAAGAGAAAGAAGGAAGGAAAACTTTCATAACACCTGATACATGGTATGTCCTCACTACACAATAACTTTAGTGGGAGAGTTTTGTAAAAATTAAAGGAGGTTTAATAGCTTTGCAAAAATCTTACAGCAATTTGTAGTCAAATGGTCAAATTGTAGACTTGTTGTATAAATGCTTACAGTATAAAGACTACAAGCCAGAGGCAGATCCATTCAAGAACCAATTAAATCACAAACTGATTATATCTTAGAAGTCATTTAGTCTGCTACCCAATTTGAAGAGAAATTCCATAGTGTTCTTGATAGATAGCCATTTAATCTCTATTTGACCAAAAAGTTTATTTCTTTTAAGAACTCCTTGTTGAAAAGCTTCATTAAAAATGTTTCCATTATATTATAAATGTTTTCATTACATTGAGTTAAAATCTTCAAAAACTTATTAAGTCTAAACTACTGAAAGAAAAGTGGTGGCATAGGATTTTAAAAAATTACATAGTGAACTTTCGACTTTCTCTATCATCATTCTTTTAATTGCCTTTTTGTTCAGTGAGAAGAGCTGAGGTTTGAAGTGAACAAAATAGGGTTTGAATCCCCAGCAAAGATCCATAAAAACCATACAGATTTGGGGCCAGGCGCAGTGGCTCATGCCTGTAATCCCAGCACTTAGGGAGACCGAGGCGGGCAGATCGCGAGGTCAGGAGATTGAGACCATCCTGGCTAACACGGTGAACCTCCCCTCTACTAAATTATGAAAAATTAGCCGGGCGTGGTGGCGGGTGCCTGTAGTCCCAGCTACCCGGGAGGCTGAGGCAGGAGAATGGCGGGAACCCGGGAGGCGGAGCTTGCAGTGAGCCGAGATTGGGCCACTGCACTCCAGCCTGGGCGACAGAGCGAGACTCCGTCTCACAAAAAAAAAAAAAAAAAAAAAAAAAAATGAAACCATATAAATTTGGACAAACTACTTTACTCTCCGGGCTTTAATATTCTCATCTCTGAAATCAGATTGATGATTTCCTGATTCAAAAAGTAACTAAAAAATTTTTTAAAAAGGAGAAAAGAGGGAAAACTAGTCTATTTTGTACATTGTCTTCACTAAGCCCTGTAGCAGGCAGTTTCATCCAGCAAATCATTTAATATTCGTTCATATTGGATAGATATTATAAAATACATTTTTAAAGTTGAAAAAATTTCCTCAATGTCCAATCAATTCTCCACATTTAAAAAAGCTAAGAAATATTCAGTCCATCATTATCTTAAATCATTATAGGGATCTATATGTAAGGACTCCCCTGGGACAAATTTTGAGGAATCCATGTTTGTTTAAATCACTTTGTAGTTCAGAGCTCACACTGACATAACTCACGTAGCTCATTAAAAAATGCCCTAACTCATATTTTAAGAACCGTAAATGGAGTTTAATGGGTTATTTAGATCTTTGCACTTCATCTCTGTTTAAACATAAAATAATGCTTTAACATATGTTGATTTTTGCATTGAGCATTTAGAAAAATTGTATGATGATGATTAAAGAGTGGTATGCATTTTTCACTGTAAAACAGACCAAAACATTTCTGATAGACATTTTTCCTCCTTAAGAATAAAAGCAATTGGCCGGGCGCGGTGGCTCAAGCCTGTAATCCCAGCACTTTGGGAGGCCAAGACGGGCGGATCATGAGGTCAAGAGATCGAGACCATCCTGGCTAACACGGTGAAACCCCTTCTCTACTAAAAAATATAAAAAACTAGCCAGGTGAGGTGACGGGCGCCTGTAGTCCCAGCTACTCTGGAGGCTAAGGCAGGAGAATGGCGTAAACCCGGGAGGCGAAGCTTGCAGTGAGCTGAGATCCGGCCACTGCACTCCAGCCTGTGCGACAGAGCGAGACTCCGTCTCAAAAAAAAGAAAAAAAAAAGAATAAAAGCAATTATTCACTGAAAAGAAAAAAAAAGTCAACTATTTCAAATTCTTTCCGTAGTAAAGCACATGTAGATAGAGATAGGATGAAATGAACTGCTGCAGTTCCAGGTAAGAAGAGTAAATTCCACACCATATCCTTAATCAATCTGAGGTCCCTTTTTTTTTCTCTCTGAAAAGTGATGATCACAATGTCTGCCTTGTGCCCCTCGCGAGTATTTTGTAGGTATAAAATCAGATAATGTATGTGAAAATTTATTAGATATTAGGAAAATCTATTATTATAAGTACAAAAGATTATTATCACATAGCCATGCACATAAAGTAGTCACTTCATATGTTTTCCTAAAAGTTTAACACTTTCAAAAATGTAAGTAACGAGCATATTAGGTAGTAAGCCAGTTACCAGAGCTACACAGATGGATTAAACATATTCCTTAAGAATTCAGGGACTCCGTATCAAGGGCTTTATACCCTTCGATTCAATAAATTCAATTCTGGGGATTATTTTCTACAGAAATATTCCCAAATATGGGGAAAAGGTAACAGGAAAAATCTTCTTTCTTGCTAGGTTATCTATAATAGCAAAAATATCAGGGATAATTCAAATATCCAACTATAAGCATAAAATTAAATTACGTAATTTTGTCATTGAAATATCAGAACCATTCAAATGATTACTGAAAAGCATATGATTGGCAAATGCTTTTGATCTAATGGTAAGTAGGTATAATCAGGATAGAAGTCTGTGAGTTAACTGTAATTACCGGTAGGTAAAATTTTATAGTACAAGCATTTTCACAGGGGGAAGATACTAAATGTGTAAAATTGTTAATCATTGTCATATTTGATTGGTAAGATTACATGAAAAAACTCAAAGGGAGACACTCATTTTCATATTTTCCAATTTTTGATGGATCTATTATTGTTATAATTTTACATGATAATATAGTAATAATCATGTGAGACTAAGGACTGAGCTTAGTCACAAACAATATTACTGCCAAATATATGTTTAACTCAAATATTTATAATTTTCTCCTGATCTTATTTGCCACAAAAAATGAAAAAAAAAGTCAAAAATGTCAATTATTTCATTTAAAATATATAATCATGTAATATAAAATATATAAATCATGCTTTAATTAATATTACTCTGGGCAAGCAAATAGAAACAAAATACTTATTTTTACACATTATGTTACTGATGTTAATTTAAACTGTCTTTATTTTAAAAAGTTAACTTTTATGACCAACGCATTTTGTCAAAATCATAGCCTAAGTGGATAAAGGATTAACCTTGTGTAACAATGAATTAACAAGATCTAAAAAAGATAAAATGAATCACTAAATGATTATAGTTAACAAAAAGTTCCACTCTACTCCCTTATGGAGAATGATGGAACACTCTTTTATTGAACCCCATTACGCTAATGAGAAGATAGTCTACGCTTGATCATAGCCAAAAGGCTAGAGAAGATATTGTAATGACTTTCTGCCAGTGCTTAATGAAGAGATTTCACAATTATTGAAACCACATCTGTTTGATTAACGAGTCTCTTACAAGATACATGATCCTTTCTATTTAGTGGGTGGCAAAAGGCACAGACTGCACATAAGCTCTGGTTTCTCTTCTTTTGTGAAGGGAAACCTTATCTACCAATGGCAAATGTTACCCTTAACAGATTTTTTGTTTGTTTGTTTGTTTGTTTTTAGATGGAGTCTTGCTCTGTCTCCAGGCAAGACTACAATCTCAGCTTACTGCAATCTCTGCCTCCAGGGTCAAGCGATTTTCCTGTTTCAGCCTCCTGAGTAGCTGAGATTACAGGCGTGAGCCACCATGCCCGGTTAATTTTTGTATTTTTAGTAGAGACGGGGTTTCACCATGTTGGCCAGGATGGTCTCGATCTCCTGACCTCGTGATCCGCCCCCCTTGGCCTCCCAAAGTGCTGGGATTACAGGCATGAGCCACTGCATCCAGCCCCCTTAACAGACTTTTAAGATGGCCAAGTCAGTATATCTTTGTTTATATCTTGTCTTTGTTTTTATCTTGGTTCAATCACCCACTGATTTTGTGATCCTCTGCAAGTCATTTAACTTACCATTGCCTTAGACTTATTTTCTTCAGTAAAAGTGTCCAAACTTATAACGTTATTGTGAGAATCAAATGAGATAATAAATTAAAAGCTCTAGGAGCAATACCTAGCACAATTAGGACTAACTCTGGGTGCCTAGCACTAGATGTTTGTAAATAAAGTGAAAAAACTTAAATCCATTTTGGCCCTTAATAATGTTATTGGGTGTAGAATTTAGTAATGGATTGGTTGTTGTTGTTGTTTTCTAAAACCATGATAGTGATGACTCTATTAATGTTACAGTTTTCAAAGAATCATCCTCAGTTACTCTGTCTTTCAAAGCCCTAGAGCACACAACCTTGAAATCTTGAAATTCCAAAGTTATTCTGAAAGAAGAAAAGGATCGGATTAGGGAGTTGAATATTCACGACTCGATTGTTTTAAAAAGCTTTTTAGCTTACATGATGCAAATATTCTACTTAGAGGATATAATTTATTCTACTGTCTTCATCGTTCAAATCTGAAGGTAGAGAAAGTAGGAATAACAGGGCTTAACTTAAGCTTTGTGTTTTTTTGTGCAAAATCATACTTGTAGAAGGTCACTTGATATCAAATCCAATTCTATTGCACCCACTCACACAACTGTGTTCCTCTAGAAGCATTTACCACCACTGAATTTGAAAATATTCATGAATCTTATTTAATTGGTGTGACACGCAAGATAGTTCCAACATTGGAGGTCTTGGTAAACCACTAAACAGAGGGAGAAAGTTACCGTCAGCTTAAGAGTTTTGATCTAACAACTCCATTTTCAAGCAATGCAGACATTGAGAGAAGCAATTTGCTTCTTGAAATGTTGGCATCATAAAGTCTCTAGCACAATGCTAATTATGTAATAACTACTTGGCAAATACTTGCTAATTAAATGGAAGAAGCAGGAGTGAGTGAGCCAGAATCAGATCTTTCTACCAATTTTAAATAATCACAGAATAATCAGTATAAGAATAGAAACCTTTGAAATCATTCCAGTAAATAAGGCTTAATTTTGATGGTAGCTTCTACACATCTAATGTAAGTTTAATCATTTGATATCTAACCAGGTTGTCAAGTTTCTCATCAAATGTTATTTAAAGTTAAATGCTTTTTTTTTTTTTTTTGAGACAGAGTGTCTCTTTGTCACCCAGGCTGGAGTGCAATGGCGCGATCTCTGCTTACTGCAACCTCTTCCTCCTGGGTTCAAGCAATTCTCCCGCCTCAGCCTCCAAAGTAGCTGGGATCACAGGTACGTGCAACCATGTCTGGCTATTTTTTTGTATTTTTTAGTAGTGACGGGGTTTTCATCATGTTAGCAAGGCTGGTCTCGAACTCCTGACCTCAAGTGATCCACCCGCCTCAGCCTCCCAAAGTGCTCTAATAATAGGCGTGAGCCACCGCGCCTGGCCTAAAGTTAAATGCGTTTTTGAACGAGAAAACTACTCAGCTAAAGAAGAAAATTTTTTTCTGGACTTTCTCTCTGATTTAAGCAAGAAACAGTTACAATTACTACCACAAGTGAATACGGAGGTAACATTTCCCAGGCTGTTTCTGTTTCTTTTTTTTTTTTTTTTTTTTTTTTTTGAGACGGAGTCTTGCTCTGTCGCCCCGGCTGGAGTGCAGTGGCCGGATCTCAGCTCACTGCAAGCTCCGCCTCCCGGGTTCACGCCATTCTCCTGCCTCAGCCTCCGAGTAGCTGGGACCACAGGCGCCCGCCACCTCGCCCGGCTAGCTTTTTGTATTTTTTAGTAGAGACGGGGTTTCACCGTGTTAGCCGGGATGGTCTCAAACTCCTGACCTCGTGATGCACCCGTCTCGGCCTCCCAAAGTGCTGGGATTACAGGCTTGAGCCACCGCGCCCGGCCTGGCTGTTTCTGTTTCTACGATGACAGAGGGTGTGGCTGTCTTGGATGCTGTTCCCTACTGCATGGTATTTGAAATTGTCAGGTCTACTGCATGGGCATTATTCTTGGTGCTACTAATTGAGGGATGTGTATTGTCATACAATATTGTCTGTGTAACTTTACCCAGAGGCTTGCACTCTGCATGGTTATGATTTTCAGGCAAGTACTTAAGACATATGTTTAAAAAAAAAAAAAAAAAAAAAAAAAAAAGTCACTGCATAGGCAGGAGTGCATAGAAGAGTGAATTACTCTAAAACTTCAAAAAAATGTCTTTACAAAATAAGTGCGTATTTAGCTAAACACAAATGATGTACATGCATAACTTGGTCAAATCACTAGTTTGTAATAAGATGCATTCAAAGACAAATTCCAGAGATGAAAAATATCCCTGGCAAATAACTCCATGGTGTCAACTTCAGGAAAAAACGCGTCTATAATTTATGCCAATTAGGTCCACTGATGGTTTAACTTTAAAGGACACAAACACACCACCTTTTCGAGTCCCTTTTCATAGAATATCTGTTTATACCTTTTGTGGACTCTGACATGTTTTCCTCATAATAGTAAGAAAGAAGAAATTTTAATTCTAAATCACAAGCATCGTTTTTTTACTAATGAATTCCACTGTGTCAGAGTAGATGGCACACTGATTGATGTACCAAAATTAATTCTGGATTTCACATTCCAGAAAAGTAGTAGCATGAAATACCCATCAGGATTTCAATGCAGACATCTAAAATAAAAATTTTTTAAAAGATTTCACTATTTTTAGCCCAATATTTTCCTGAAAAAAAAAGTAATTTCTAATGGTTTCTATACTTATTTTAAACAAATGAAAGCTATTCAACCTTTAGAATTTTAGTCTTCTTTATGGAATCTATGAGAATATGAGAAATATCTTTAAAATATTTGTGCATATGCCTATATCTCCTGTTAGTACCAAAAATCAATGTGCCTAAAAATAACACACAATTTCCAACTAAATATTAGCTCGCTTCCTGAATGTATTTGTTACAGTACTAATCATTTAAACTGTATATATAAGTCATCTTTGACATTTTTTCTCCAGTCTTTACATCTAGTAAATCATTGATTTTTTACCCTTCTCTCATTACCTACTTAAATCTTCTTCATTCCCTATGAAATCAATTCATACTTATCCTATTATATAGCCTTCTGATTTCTCTCTCTACTGCTAATCTTCCCCTCTTCAGTCTGTTCTAAGGACAACCCCACGCTAATCTTTCTAAAGAGTTGACTTAATATTATCACGTCATACTTAAAACTTGTTCATTGTTACACGCTGGACTGGCATTGAAGACCCCAATTGATATTTTTACCCTTACCATTTTTATATGTTTTCTGTATGATCCTTATGATCTGATTAACCTTGCCTATTCTTCCATGAGTCCTGAAGGCTAAAGGTGAACATACTGGTGGTCAGTGGTTGGCAGTGGAATGTGAAAACTACTCCTAGAGAAGACTTTAAGTGTGATAGAAAAATACCCTGGACATCTATCGCCATTATATCTGGCTAATACTTTAGAAAAATGTTATTTAGTTTATGAAGAAATAAATAAACAAAAGACTGCAAAATAAGCAATCAGTAAACCATGCAAGTAAAGGCAGATGAACAACGATTCCACAAACTGGCTCACTGGAGCACTGCCAATACTAGCTTAATTTTTTTTTTTTTTTTTTTAACACAGTCTAAAAGGAGAAGCAAGAGAATGAAAGCACATAATTATTGTTTTGTTCAGTAAGGAGAGTTTATTATATGGCTTGAAAAACAGCACATCACATCTAACAAAGTTAATCACTTCATGCCTGGATTATTGCTATGGCCTCTTGTTAGGGTTTTTTCCTTCCAAGTTTTTCTATTTCCTAATTATCCTCCAGCACCATCCTTCGGTACCCTCTCCATTCCTGTTGCAATCTCATTATAGAATGTATTCTTGTTTCCTGCTACCGTCTGGATCACTTTCATCTGCTTGCCAGGACTTGTGGCTTCAAGTAATATTCAAATCTGTGTCTTATATCCTTCATATTAACCTTATCTTTTGGTTGCATGTATATGATTCCTCAGCCTCCATGCCCATTCCTACATCAGCAATGTTGCTCATAATATTTTCCCATCGAAAATCCCCTTCACAGTCTTCACCATAGATTCATATCCTTTGTCTTTTTGGGAACAGCTATTATTCTCTGTGTTCTGGTCTTTCTCATTCCTGTTTGCTTGTCTTCTTTGTCAAACTTATTGCCAATATACTATTATGTATAAATTTCATTCACAATAGATTTCTAATAAGCTAACAATTTTACCAGCAAAATATAAGCTCACTGTGTCTGGGCACCCATCTTTGCAATTCTCCTATGGTTCATAATATCTAGCACAGCAACAGACACATAATGAGCAGTCAAAAATTCCTGCTCAGAGCCAGACAGTGGAGTAGGACTCTCCAGCAAGCATTCCTTCACAGAAACATCAATCTGAACAGCTATCTATGCACAAAAATAACTTCATAAGGGCTAGCATCTTTTTGCCATGTAAGAGATCACAGTGCCTAGTTGTAGTACAATAATAAGAAAAGACACATTGAAAGGGTAGGAATCACAGTTTTACAATACCACATCACCCCTCTCCCAACCCCAGGCAGCACAGTATGGAAACAGATGCCATCCAGTAGATAGAATGAAAGGGATGTGAGCACAGGACTTTTCCTGGATACCAACACTGGGTACTCACAGGAAAACTCTGCACCAGCAGACCCTCACAGCCCCATATTCCAAACTGGTACCTGCAGATTGAGCCTATAGACCTACCAGGGCACCAGGTCTCACCAGGTGAGACCACATAGCCTCAGACTTTAGGCTTGCTTGGTGAAACTGATCTCTGGCCTACACAACTGCCAGATTGACATCAGTGGCCCCAGGCTTTGGGTAGCCCTCAGGAGCAAGCAATTCTCAGAGGCTGTGGGCTTCTGGCCAAACACAACACCTTGCCTGCTATAGTGGGTTCTAGGCTTTTGGCAGTGCCATGCCAGTCACAGCTGCCCAGGGATTCTGGCATGCCTCAGCACTGCTCCAGCTATAGTGGGACCCAGGCTTCTGGCAGTGCTATACTGGTCAACACTGTCTCAGGAGTCTGATGTGCCCCAGCACTATGCCTGCTACAGGACTTTCCTAGAAAAAGCAAGACTATAAAAGTTGGAATAAGCAATGACTTCCTATGCACAGGCTTTGATACAGAAGGACAAAGATCAAGAACAATGAGAGAATCATGACAACATGAATCTCAGAGAACTTCAAAAAATACAGAGAAGTGAACAACATAAAACAATAATAATAAGTAAAAAAATGAGAAATTCATTAGAGGGACTGAAATTAAAAAACAAAAACAAAAACAGAAATCCTGGAGCTAAAAAATACAATGAAAAGCAAACAATACAATAGAGAGCATCAGAAGAAAAACTGGATAAGCAGAAAACAATATTTGTGAACTTACAGACAGGTTATTTGAAAATATAAAGTCAGAAGAAAAAATAAAGAATGACAAGGACTGAAAAAAGCTTATGAAATTTATGGGACAGCATCAAAAAAGCAAATTTTTCATATCACAGGATTTAAATGGTATGTCTATGGGAGACTCACTTTGCCTGTAAAAATACACATAGACTGAAATTGAAGAAATAGGAAAATATATTCCACGCAAATGGAAACCAAAACAGAATAGAAGTAGCTATATTTACAGAAGATAAGATGGACTCCAATTCAAAAACTGTAAAAAGGTAAAAATAAATTCATTACTTAATAATAAAGGGGTTAATTCAGCAAGAAGATATAACAATTGTAAATATATATGTACCCATAATTGGAGCACCTAAATATATAAACCAAGTATTAATAGACTTAAAAAGAGATACAGAATGCGATAAAACAATAGTAGGAGATTTACAACCCATTTACAACAATGGACAGATCACCCAGGCAGAAAATAAAGAAACCTTACACTTGAACTACATTCTAGATCAAATGTATGTAACAGACATAAATATTCCATTCAACAACTACAGAATAAGCATTATTCTATGAATATTCATACTGTAAAATAGATCATATGTTAGGCCACAATTCATTAAAAAATTCAGAATTTTGAAATGATTTCAAGTATCTTTTATGACTATAATAATATAAAACTAGAAATCAATAGTTTGACTGAACAGGGGAAACTTCAAAAAATTTACAAATACATGGAAATTACAGTGCATGCTTCTGAATAATCAATGAGTCAATGAAAAAAATGTTCATGAAAATTTTAAAAAACTTCTTGAGACAAATGAAAGTGGAAACACAAAATACCAAAACCCCTGGGAGAGCAAAAGCAATTCTAAGAATTGCTTTATCCATTCTAAGATGCTCTGTAGCAATAAATGCCTATATCGAAAAAGAAGATCTCAAATAAACAACCTAACATTGCACCTCAAGAAATTTCAAAAACAAAAACAAACTAAGTCCAAAGTTAGTAGAAGGATGAAAATAATAAGGATCAGGGCAGAAATCAATAAAATAGAGACTAGAAAAGCAATAGAAAAGATCAACAAAACTAAGAGTTGATTTTTAGAAAGGTAAACAAAATCAACAAATCTTTAGTTAGCCTAAGAAAGGCAGAAAGAGAAAGACTCAAACCAGTAACAAAAAAAGAGACATTATAACTGATGCAACAGAAATACAAAGGCTCGCTAAAGACTACTGTGAAAAATTACACACAAAAAATTGGATAACCTAGTTTAACTGGATTAATTCCTTGATATACACCATCTACCAAGAGTGAATTATGAAAAAACAGAAAATCTTAACAGACCAACAACAAGTAAGGAGATTAAATCAGTAATAAAATGTCTACTGCCAATAAGAGCCCAGAACCTGATAGCTGTTTGGGAAACTGAATATTCACATTAAAATAATGAAATTACAGCCCCATCTCACACCATATATAAAAATCAACTCAAAATGGATTAAATACTTATATGTAAGACCCACAACTTTGACACTACTAGATAAATACGTAGAGGAGAGCGTTTTGATGTTGGTCAGGGCAATAACTTTTTAGATATGACATCAAAAGCACAGGTAGCAAAAGTAAAAATATACAAATGGGAACCCATGAAATGTAAAAGCTTCTACAGAGGTAAAGTAACAATAAACAAATTGAAGAGAAAATCTACTGAATGGAAGAAACTATTTGCAAACTATATGTCTGATAAAGGGTTAACATTCAAAATACATAAGGTACTCAAACAAGTCAATAGCAACAATAAAATAGCCTGATTTAAAAATGGGCAAAATATCTGAAGAGGCATTTCTCAAAAGAAGGCGTACAAATAGCCAACAGGTATATGAAGAAAAATGTTGAACATCACTATTATCAGATAAATACAAATTAAAACCCAATGAGATATCACCTCATACCTGTTAGAATGGCTATCATCAAAATGAGAAAGTGTTAGTGCTGGTGAGGATGTGGAGAAAAAGAACCCATGCACAGTATTTGTGGGAATATAAATTAGTACAATTGTGAAAAACAGGATGGAGGTTCCTCAACGAATTGAAAATAGAATTACCATATGATACAGAAATCCCACTACTGGGCATATTCCAAAGGAAGTGAAATCAGTATTTTGAAGAGTTATCTGCACTCCCATGTTTATTGCAGCATTATTCACAATAGCTAAGATATTGAATCAGCTTAAGCATCTATCAAAGGATGAATGGATAAAGCAAATGTGGTATATATGTTTGTATATCTATCTATATGCACACACGCACAATAGAATACGATTCTCCCATTAAAAAAGAATGAAATGCTATCATTTGCAGTAACATGGATGAACCTGAAGGACATTATGTTAAGTAAAATAAATCAGGCACAGAAAGGCAAAAGACAGAAATATCTGAATAGGCATTTCTCAAAAGAAGGCATACAAATGGCCAGCAGGTACATGAAAAAAGAAAATGTTCATCATCACTAATTACCAGATAAAAGCAAATTAAAATCCAAGGAGATATCACCTTATACTTGTTACACATAAGGTATAAGCTTATAATAAGGTACCTTATGTATAACCTGTTATACCTGTTCCATCTCATTCATATGTGGGATCTAAGAAAGTTCATCCCATAGAAATAAAATAAATAAAATGCTGCTTACCAGGGGCTAGGATTCCTGGGGGGCATATTTTGTACCAAAGGATACAAAATTTCAGTTAACAGAAGTTATAAATTCAAGAGTTCTATTGTATAACATGGTGACTATAATTAATAATATACTATGTCCTTGAAAAATACTGAGTGCAAACGAAGTTTTCTCACTACAAAAATGATAACTACGTGAGGTAATGCATAGAATAGTCAGATTTAGTCATTTCACAGTGTACATATATATCAAAATATCATGTCGTACACAATAAATACATTCAAATTTGCCCATTACTATAAATAAAAATATACCTTGTAATCGAGTTCTAAAGTAACTGAAAAAAATAACATTCTTAATTGATTTTTTGGATTCTTTAAGTATCATGTAAATAATTATCATATTTAGAATTTTTTATTTTTCTTCACACATTATTTGATTAATTCCTTTCACAATAGAAAGTAAACTTATGGCTAAAAGCTCCCTCTACTGGTTCTAACACACCTGAATAAAAGTTTAAATATATACATATGTATATTTTAAAATGTATATATCTCTAATAGATATTTCCTAAAGTCACTAATTTATTAAAAAAGCAGAAAACTCAACAATGTTACTTTTTTACTTTTCTGTGACCTTACTTACATGATCCAGTTTCTGAAGAATCTATGTTCTATTGTTCTTAATCCTTTATTTCTTCAAATTAAGCATTTGATTGTTTTTCTGTCCATCAACTCTATAATGCGTCATCTGTAGACCCACAATCATGCTTAGCACTCTAGTATTTCCTGAGAGGCAGTGTAGCACAGCAATTGAGAGCTGGGACCCTGGTGTACAGCTGCCTCACTCTGAATCAGCTCTGCCCTTTATTAGCAGCAACTAATAGTCGAGTTAGTTAATATCTACTTGTGTCAGTTGCCTCATGAAAGATAGGTGAATAACAACAGTTCTTCCCTCAGATGTGGTGGTAGGTTTTCAATGTTCAGGTAAAACACATAGTTCAGGAAAACACTTAGCACAAGGAAATAATCCTCAAATCCTCACAGGCCATGTCTCAGTGCCCCATCAAAAGCAGAGAATGAGGACACCTGACTGAGTCTTTTTTTCCCATTGTCTTTGACTCTTTTTATAGTTCTGAACTGCCACAATTTTGCTGCCCAGATTCTTATACTATCATCCGTTGGTATCCACAGAAGATTAGTTCCAGGACCCTGCTCCATGTGAAACTCCAGGAATGCTCAAATCCCTTATGTCAAATGGCACAGTGTTTGCATATGACCTTTCCACATCCTCCCTCATGCTATAGACCATTTCCAAATTACTAATATAATATACATGCCATGTGAATAATTATTATATTGTATTCTTATGAGTTATTTGTATGGTTTGTGTTGTTATTTTGGCTTGTAATTGACCTATAGTAATTTACATATTTAGGGTGTACAAAGTGATATTTCAGTGCACTTATACAATATGTAATGATCAAATCAGAGTAATTAGCATATCTGTCACTTCAAACATTTATCATCTCTTAATGTTGGGAACGTTCAAAATCCTCTCTTCTAGCTATTTGAAAACATAGACTATTTTTAACTACAGTCACCCTAACGTGCTATAGAATACTAGAAGTTATTCCTGCTCTCTAGCTATAATTTTATGTTTGTTAACCAATCTCTCCTTACTACCCTCTACTCTTCCAAGTTGCTAGTAACTACAGTTTTATTCTCTACACATATGTATGCATATATATACATATATAAATAGCTATAAACATAGACAAGTAATACAGAGAAGGTAGAGGTGTATTGCCACAATGTACATTTAAATACATACATGTATATATACATGTTTCAAACTACGGTTTTGTTTGTTTGTTTGTTTGTTAAGATGGAGTCTCGCTCTGTCGCCCAGGCTGGAGTGCAGTGGCCTGATCTCAGCTCACTGCAAGCTCCACCTCCCAGGTTCATGCCATTCTCCTGCCTCAGCCTCCCGAGTAGCTGAGACTACAGGTGCCTACCACCACGCCCGGCTATTTTTTTTGTATTTTTAGTAGAGAGGGGGTTTCACCATGTTAACCAGGATGGTCTCGATCTCCTGACCTTGTGATCCACCTGCCTCGGCCTCCCAAACTGCTGGGATTACAGGCATGAGCCACCGCGCCCGGCCACAAACTAAGTTTTTAAAAGCTCCAATGTGACACCATATTAACTGGTTTTCTGGTAAGAATGGTATTTTCAGAAATTTATATTTATCACTCAATGGTAAAATTAAAAAGATTTTTCAGAAAAAGATGTATGCTTTCTGTATAATACCAGATTGTTAATACTGCTTACCATGAAGGTCGTTCCAATAACAATTTGTTTTGATCATCATGATATTTTGAAAACATTTCAGCATATTTTGAAAAGACTGCTTCAAATTTAGATTTCATGGTTAAACATCTGGATTTCTTTCTTGGTTCATTTAGCTGTGTTTAATATGTACACCATGCACTCCTTCAGAAAATAAAAATAGATTTTGTGAACACTCCAGGGGTGAAAGATAACAGCATTGCACAAAATTAAGGGTTTTGGAAAACTCAGTTTGGACACTTTTTTTTTTTTTTTTTTGAGACAGAGTCTCGCTCTGTGGCCCAGGCTGGAGTGCAGTGGCCGGATCACTGCAAGCTCCGCCTCCCGGGTTCACGCCATTCTCCTGTCTCAGCCTCCCGAGTAGCTGGGACTACAGGCGCCCACCACCTCGCCCGGCTAGTTTTTTGTATTTTTAGTAGAGACGGGGTTTCACCGTGTTAGCCAGGATGGTCTCGATCTCCTGACCTCGTGATCCGCCCGTCTCGGCCTCCCAAAGTGCTGGGATTACAGGCTTGAGCCACCGCACCCGGCCGGACACAGTTTTAATTTTGGAAAACACACTGACATTCCTTGAGGAGAAGATATTATGCAAATTTTAGCATCATTAAGTAATGGCAGAGTTTCGGAATTATGAAGTATACTCAAAATTCATTTGTTCAAGTACAAGTCATATCACAAATATTTAAACATATTTAGAATCTAATATTAGTATATCTTGCATTGTGTCATTTAAAATATTGGTTCAGACCTCTTACCTTTATACCATCCCACATTTTAACGTATTCCCTTGATGTAGGAGATGTTGATTTCCCCAGAATCTGTGTTGTCTAAATTTTGTGTAACAGCTATAATCAGTCAGTTCTAGAGCCTCACATAAGATAATTTTGTGTTCATAATACTGTCATTCCTTCCTACAGATTTTGAACTAGGTTGCTGAACATAAATCTTCAGATATACTTTATGCTTTTTTAATTGTTATTATTTTGGATTTCTTTACACTAAATTCTGTGCATTTCCACACTCCCATTAGGTGAACTCCTAATATGCTTCTTGAAAATGATTTCAACTTTCTATATATTTATATTAATAAAACAGCTCAACAGTATATAGATCCATACTCAGCGTTGAAAAATAGTAATACACATTTCTCCAGTTGGGGTCAAATACAGGAAAAACTAAGTTCCTGCCATCCTACGAATTTGTCTCACCTATTGTACCTCATCTTTTAGTACTATGGTGTAATGGCAAAACATCTTTTATTTTCTGACCAAAATCATAGGTCCAAACTACCAGCATCTTTATTATTATTATTATTTTAAGCAAGGGAACACCAGTTACATGTGAACTGACTCATTAAATATCTGTAAGAAATTAATGTACCAATGTAGCCAGCATCTTGAAAATAAATGCTAAATGAAGAGAGGGCAAGGAGATGGGGTTGATGTCTTACAGAGAATACTTGCGCATTCAGACTGCAAACACAGAAAAAGAACTAGGAAACTCTCATACCATGGACATGATCAAGTAACAGATGTGGAAATGAAAGCCTCTTCTCTGTGACTTCATTTATCCTATTTCTACACTCAAACAGTATTTCCTTTCTCTCATCTCTAAAGTCTTGTCTGGCTCCTTTTCTCTCTTCCTTTTCCTCATTTATATTTCTTTCTCAGTCCTGACTATTCCTCCATGACTACACATCCTCATCAGTCAATCTTAAGTACCAGCAAGCAGCAACTTTTTAAATGTCAATTTATTCGCTATAGGAAAGGGTAGTCAAACTAAGTAAATGTCACTTAGTCTTATTATAATATGAAACTGTACTAGTTCCAACAAAGTAGCAAAATAGTCTGATTTATTTCAAAATCTAAGGTTAGATTTTTAAAATATAGTTTAAAATTTAAATTTTAAAATGAATTTAAATGTATATATTTTACTTCTTGTGGTTTTTGTTTTTTGCATTTAATTACAAAACACTATAAATAATAAATAAGCAAGCAAAAATAAAACGACAACTGAAAAGAATAATGCTTTATCCCCAAATATTCTGTTTTTATGATTTATTTCCTATGTAAATACTTATTTTGATGGGAAATAGGTACATTTGACATTGGTCAAGTTTGTAGCTGTCACAGTTCCAAATCACTAAGGGTCTGGTTTCTTGAATGTTTGACTAAAATGAATAAGCACCCGTTTCCCATGGGCTCTTGAAAGAGTAGCTCTTAGCAAAATCAGTCTATTTAGCCCATCAGAGACTTTTCAGCCAGTACAGAATTTCCATTCTCAATCCCAATTAATGTCTTTTCTATTAGTGGTCTATGATGATATATTAGTGCAGCATATATTTTTTACGATTAGAGTATCAACTTTTGAAAATGTAGTTTCTTTTATACACATAACAGTCACACTTTCACCCTGTATCCTTGGGGATGCAACCAACTGCAGATTGAAAATAAATATTTGAATATACAAAACCATTAAAATCACAATAATAAAAAATAATGCAAATAGAAAAACAATATAGCAACTATCAGTACAGCACCTACATTGTATTAGGTGTTATAAGTAATCTAAAGATGAGTTAAAATACACAGGAAAGGCCAGGCGTGGTGGCTCACGCCTGTAATCCCAGCACTTTGGGAGGCCGAGGCGGGCGGATCACGAGGTCAGAAGATGGAGACCATTCTGGCTAACATGGTGAAACCCCATCTCTACTGAAAATACAAAAGAATTAGCCGGGCGTGGTGGCGGCGCCTGTAGTCCCAGCTACTCGGGAGGCTGAGGCATGAGAATGGCGTGAACCCGGGAGGCGGAGCTTGCAGTGAGCCCAGATGGCGCCACTGCACTCCAGCCTGGGTGCCAGAGCGAGACTCCGTTTCAGAAAAAATAATAATAAAATAAAATAAAATATACAGGAAGATGTGCGCAATTTATAGCAAATACTGTGCCATTTAAAATAAAGAACTCAAGTATCCAATTTCGGATTTTGAATCTTGTTATCTATGGGGTCATGAAACCAATTCCTCCACGGATAATGAAGGACAACTGTATTTCTCTGTATTTCTGTTGGTATGATAGCCCAATCAGTTTTAAAGAATGATTCAACATCTATCATCTGGAAAAGGAGAACAACATGAGTAAACCTTTAAATTATAAATGCATTGAAGTTATCTCTCTTCTTTAAAAATGACATAGAATATCATATATAACACACAAAAAAATGAAGAAGGCAATTCCAACAAGAGAGGAAAATAGAGCTGGGAAAAGCATCTGACATACAATATTTTCCTCACTGACTTACTGGTTAGCAGCAAGGAGTACACGATAAATTTCAAGTTTAACTGGAACAGCAAGACGAATTTATGGTAAGTTGAAACAAAGTCATAACATGTGAAGAGAAAATGAGTTTTAGGAAATGAGAAATGCAAGTTTTTGTATAATAAGCTTTTATGTCATCAGCTCCATAAATAAAAATGATATTTGCTTTGCTGGGTCAAAATAATAAAATTTATATTACCGGAGATCTGAAACAAATTTTAAGCAACTTCTACAAATTGTTTTGAAACTTCTATGATGTTCAAATTCTGATGTTAAATGTGTATAAGGAAAAAAATAGAAATCTATTGGTGAATCTTGGCCACTGTGCTCTGTCTGAATCTACAGATTAATTCCTTAGCATATGATAGGTACTCACTGGGAATAATTGTGCAATTTGGGATGGGCAGTTAGCATTAGATATCACTCTATTCTCTATCATATTGAATGCTTAGATACATATATAAAAAGACAAAAATGTAATTATTACTAAATATCAAATAACTATTGACAAATAAAAACTAATTATTTAATATTTTCCGGGTTCTAGGCACTGTGTCTTAGGCAGAATTTCAATGGTGTGCAGAACAAAACCTGTGCCCTGAAGGAATTTTGGAAAGTGTTAAAGAAATTAAATCCCAAGCACAAATAGTTTTATACTTTACAAACACACTTCTATCTGTGCTGTTTAAGTTTCTTGAAAGACCTCAGTTTAAGATTTTCATGTATTCCTCAATTGGAGATACTAATTTTCAGGCTGCCAATCTGATATTGTGAGTTGTATCAACAGCCTACAGATCACTTTTTAAATTTATGAAAGGTTTCTTGATTTCGTCTCACTCTGCTGCTTAGGTCTTTAAAGGCAGATCTTGGACTCTGTTCCCTAAATGTTCATTAAACATTGAAATGAGCAACTTGATGGAAATAAAAAACAGTTAAGCAAATATTAAAATAAAAAATAAAAATAACAAAATAAATAAATAAATAACATAAAATAAAATAGTGCATGTGATTCCATGGTTCCATGTGATGTGTTTCATAGCCTAGCAACTCTGGTGCCTCTGTCTTGCTATTGCTCCTAACTTGTCATCCAGCTGCACTGTGAGACACCAGCAAGACTCTCCCCTCATCCCCCATCCTGATTTTGTAGCTTAGATACCACGAGGCACTTGTATAATCTGGACACAGCCAGACCTAGTGGACTTTTATTTCAGTCTGTGACCACTCACTAGTGATTTGACCTTCGGTACATCATTTAACCCGCTCAATGCTCAGTTTTCTCATCTGTAAGATAAAAAAGTTTGTACTAGATGGTCTCTTAAATCACTTCGAGCTGGAAAATGTCATGAGTTTATGAACACAATAAACACTAGGCTCCTGAAATTTTAGCACAGTCCTGGTTTGTTTTCTGTGGATATAAAGTTTTTCAAAGTTCCTTTGAAAATGGAAGCTAATGTTGCATTCATTGAAAATAAAAAGAATTGATTATTACTCGTCAATGTGGTAACCATCTAAAACTAAGGTATAGAACAGAAGGCGTCATTAGGAATGGGAAGTGGTGGAAATAAAAACAAGGATGACAAGTAAAAATACACTAAGTGAGAGAATTAAAAAGTCACTAAGTCAATAAAACAGAGAGTAGGAATTCTATTCACTGAATTATTTAGTCACTCATTCGAGAAACTGGTCACAAATGTAAATAAAACAGAAACCACAGTCCTTGTATATATATATATATATATATGTTGTGGTCAGGAGGAAAGAATGGGGCATATTTACATATTAATAAACATTAGTTATAAATAAGAAATAAATCAGGTAAAAGAAAATAAAAGGGGGTAGAGATGATATAATTCAACACTTTAGGGCATATTGTATAATTACAAGCCTATCAAGTTACTGAGATAAAACGTCATAATCTCAATTCTGTTCAACGATATTGTGGATATTTATTGGATGTGTACAATGTTATAAAATGGGAGGAGGAGGTGAAAAATATGTCCAAGGTCCAGGGGCTTAAAATCTATGGGAAAACAAGGGTGACATGGAGCAATTAAATGACAATGAAAGTTAATGTGATATTAAATGTCAAAATTAGTTTCAGAACCAATAATCTTTATTGGAGTAGGGAAAGAGAGCAAACTGAGTTCATCACCAAGTTATAAAATGCATTTATTTTAAATGTTAGATATATTATTCTCATCACCAAAGTCTCAGAATGTTTCTTTTGATTTTTGGTTAGGAATGAGTTTTAAGGGAAACAATCAAATTATATCATCAGATGATAAAGGAAACCTCAACTTAATAGCTGTTCAGACACAGTGGATAATGGCAAGATGTTGCTGGCTCACAATTAATTGTGTATGAAGCAGCAGCAGAGCCATTCTTTTGTGACTGGGGATGATTAACTCCCCAGCTATTAATCATCTAATTGTTAAAACTGATTACCTAAAAACTTGTTAGCATGTTAAATTAGCTCTACTGTCTCTCACCTTTTAAAAACTATGTAACTGGTCAAAACATATTAGAGCTTTGATTAGATTTACAAGCTGTCCATTTTTTGTTATTTTCAAGGTGAAAATCTTTCTGACGGTTTTAGAAAGGTAGCTCCTTTCACATTTTGCAGAGAAAATGGATGTAAACAATAAAGAGATAAGAACAACCAAACTAGTATAATGGACCTCTGGGCTGTGATCAGAAGGGATAGTAATTTAATAAAGTCTGGCCTGTGTTTTATTACATCTATATCTATATGTGTATTTAATACACACATCTGGTAGAAATACAAATAAGTATATATACATATATTGAAAATTACTCATCTATACTAGTTACTGTTTAACACAATTTCCATTTTTTTTTTGGAGTTTGACACAACAGTATAAATGTGCATTTCTCTTAAGTTCTTCTTTTTCTTAGTACAAATAGTTTAGCACTGACTGCTGCAGTAACCTCCTAACTAACCTGTGTACATCCTCTTGCCTTTCTCAAATTGACACTTCCATTCTGCTTTTCCTGTGGTCTTTCAAAAATCAGAATCTGCTCATATGAATCTCCTGTTTAAAATGCACTGTGATCATGCCTATATTTTAATTGAAAAGACTTTTGTCACAACAGTGTATATGTACAGGTCCGCTCTTTTAAGCTACTCCCTGGAGGTGGTGAGTTGCTGTCTGAGGAGCCCTAATGAAGAACAGGTTTGCTGTGCTGGGGCTTAGTCAGCAATGGAAAGACTCATCAGAAGCCCACCTTCCTGAAATGAGAAAGTGTAGTACTTCAACTGCGTTCTGCTTGGATCAGCCCCAGAGGGTTTTCCTACATCATAATGGAAATGGTTTTTCATTGTTGAAATGAATGGTATTCAACACTTGTGGTCAAGTTTACAACACTGAGTAGGCACCTCTACATTTTTCTGAACAGAGTTTAAGAAGACCCCAAAGCCAGTTGATCTATACTAAATATATCTACACTGAGAATGATGACCTGGCACTAAGAGGCCATCCCCTTCTATGGTAGACAGCCTACACCTGCCTGGTTATGACCTGATATGCAGCACAGCACTGCTTCTGGAATACGGTCACATTTGAACTTAAGCCTTTCATTTAAGATCATGGTAGATTGTCTAAAAGGACAGAAAGCTGAGGATTTTATTCAACTCACATAACAGATTGTGCTTTTTTCCTACTTGTTAGTAAGTGTTTTAATGTGTAATGGAATTAGGACGAAGGCTGTTGTTTTTCTTCTCCAGCCTAAAAATTGTGTATATTAAATTGTGTATATTTACAGTGTACAACCTGATGTTTTGATACAGGTATCCATTGTGAAATGATTACCACGAGCAAGCCAATTAACACACCTGTAGCCATTATCTGCAGTGACTTCTGGATGATACAGATATCAAACAAATAAGAAAAAACCAGTAAGTGCAAATGACAAAACCGGCTCACATTATTTGCAATACACATCAAGGCCTCCCCACTGCATATCTGATAAGGGTGAAACTCACTTGCAAGTCATCCAAGCTTTCTGTGACCTTCCCACTCCCTCATTACAGCTACTTATCTTGAGAGACCTGGTCAGACCCTATCACTCTTATCTTCCTCTTCAGACCCCTATTATTATTCTGTGCATTTTCTCAAGACGAACCCTCTACCTGAAACATCATGCCACACAACTAAATCGTATTCATCTTGTACAACTCAAGGTAGATACTGTCTCCCCAGAAAGATCTCGTCCATCTTGGCAGGTTCGGTTGGGTGCCTGCCTGCTCAGCGTGCTTCCTGAGCATGCTTGTGATGCTCTTTGCCACCGTGGGCTGAAATCGTGGGTGTAGCCATTGGCCCCCTTCTCTACTTAGTGAACAACAAACCTAACAGCAGGTGCTTTATCTTTTTCAGACAACACAATGCTCAGCAAAATGCTAGGTGGCCTAAATAAAATCTCCCGTGAGTGCTTCAGTGGACATCTAGGGGGAACATCAGGGACATCTCCCTGTCTAAAAAATAAATGTTTACAAAGAGCATTTTCTTAAGATCCTGACCTACATATTCGCAGAGTGAATAAAATCATCTTCAGATATTTCTTCTACTAACAATTACATATACACTTCCATAAATATTACTGGGTAGAGCTTGTCATTATAGATTTGAGAATGTTCTTACATAATACCAAAACGTCCTGAAAAACATGACTCTGTATGTTAATGATCTGCATTTAGTCAGCCTGATAGTGAAAATAGCCGGCAACTGGGAAACATGTACATGAATCACAACAAGGCTATCCAAATTACTTGGTTTAGTGTGTGTGGATAAGTGCTGGTGTTAAATTTCTTATGTGAGGAACACAGAAATTATCTCACCAACTTCTGGATGTGGCTTACAAATGACCTCATCCCTGTATCCTTCCTGTGGTAAGTGCGCAGGGATCTAAAGCATCATTCTCCTCAGTGGTAGTAAATTATTGACTTTATTATGCTTTAAGAATGATAAAATCGGCTCCAATAGTATGTGCATTTATATTCCAAGTACACCACGTAAGCTTCAGTGAGTCAGTTGTTTCCTGGAAATTACCAAAATGGGTGTACATAATCTGTCATTTTATCCTACACAATGCAAAGGTCACTGTGTAACAGCTAATCGTTTATTGGACAACAGTGGTATCATGGGGATATCTCGTATTTATTTTATTGATCACCTGAAAACTGCTGATACTGGTTTATAGGGCCATATGTTTCCTATAGTAAATGTTCCTTCACATATCAACTAGAATTACAAAATAATTCCAAATTCAACCATTTATAACTTCAACAGAAAAAAAAAGCAAAAATCAATCTCTTCCTTATCCCTGTAATTCCCCGACAAGAATAAACAAAAGCAAAAGCAAGCAAGTAAATGTATCAGGTTATATTTAATGGGCATGTCTGCGTGGTTTATTTTTTTAAATGGAGAAGAAAAGAGAAATAATATATTTTGATTATATACCATGGAAAATGTTATAGCTTCTTTACTAATATAAAGTATTTAAACATGACAATGGCATTATTATTAGGTACTTAATGTTCATTTATAGATTAGTAAACTGTAAAATGAGGTCATTCACAATCCAACACTGCTCTTTTTCCACCACTCTAATTTTGGAAGTATTTGTGAAATTTGTTAATTGTTAAGAATAGTAATAATCTAAGTGTTGGCATTTATTTAATTGCATAGCTGAGTAAAATTTATTGACATTTCTTTGGAAAATGAGAAAATTTAGATTTTCATGCAAGAATATTAGCTTAAAATATCTTAGTATTCAGTTCATCTAATTGCCCACCTAAACAAGAAAATTTGCATAATTGCTTAGCAAACAGTGGTTATACAATGGAAAATTGAATGGCACTTTAACAATAATGAAGTAATTTGGAATGCAGCGATGAAGGCCCCAAAATAAGAGAAGCTAAAAGAAAAAAAAAATTGTTCTCTTACCAATCTTACTTTATTTACCCCCATTATTTACTTCTCAATGCATTGGGAATTCTAGACTCTGAAATTTGTTTTACAATCAAATCATAAAGTGTTTAAATACAGTATTCATGTATTGTTACCTAGATATTGTTTCCCTAGTTTCTAAATGTATGTTCTAGAGATGTTGAGGAAAATGCTCTTTTTTTGAAAGAAAACCTTTCTTTGTTTCTCTATACCAATGACACACTGTATAGAATACCTTAAATGTTAAAAAAAAATGCCTACCTGTTAATATAAAAAGCAATTGTTAAGGCTTTCAAAATACCCCTGAAGTATAGCCACGGGTCCTTATTTGTCCACCCAAAGTATGTTGAAAGCCTAGTAAAACTGACCAATTGGTTCGTTTTGTCTGCTGCCCAAATAGAGCCAATTTATCATGACGGGGGAATTGCAATAAAGAGCTTAATTCATGCAGAGCTGGCTGAGCGGGAGACAGAAATTTTATTATGACTCAAATCAGTCTTCCCCACAATTCAGAGGCTAGGGTTTTTCAAGGATAATTTGGTGGAAGAAAGGGGGTGACCTGGCAATGGGTGCTTGCTGCTAATTGGTTGGGGGTGCAATCATAAGGGAATGGAAAATGGTCCTCCTGCATGCTTAGTCCCTTCTGGGTGGGGCCACTGGAGTGATTAGTGGGTCCAGGTGAAGCCATCCATCATCAGATGTGTGTGCAAAAAAACCTGAGAAGACATCTGGAAAGGCCAATCTTAGGTTCTACAAATAGTGATGTTATCTGCAAGAGTAATTAGAGAAGTTGCATATCTTGTGACCTTTGAAATAATGGTGGATAATCCTTTATGTCTACACCGTAGCAGAATTTAAGTTCCTCTCATCCTTTAAACCTGGTGGTCTCTCATTAACTTTACAAAGGTGGTTGAGAAGGGCTATTATCATTTAAACTATAAACTAAATGTCTCCCCAAATTAGCTAGTCCCAAACTCAGGAATAATTAAGGGCAGTTTGAAGGCTAAAGGCAAGATGGAGAGTTGGTTACATCAGCTCTCTTTCACTGCCATAATTTTCTGTTATAATTTTTGCAAAGGCTGTTTTACTAGTTGTCAGCATCTGTGAATGAAATCTTGTGTGGAAATAGGGTCTTTGCAGATGTAATGAAGCTAAATGAGGTCATACTGGATTCGGGCAGACCCTAATCCTATATGACCGGTGTCCTTGTAAGAAGAGACACAGACATACACAATGAGGAGACCACCATGTGAGTGAGCATGGAGGCTGAGACTGGAGTGATGAGCCTGCAAGTGAAGGCACAGGAAGGACTGCCAGCAACCGCCGGAAGACAGGAGAAAGGCTGGGAACAGAGTCCCTCAGAAGCTCCAGAAAAAAATCAACCCTGCCGACGTCTGGGTTGCAGACTTTAACCTCCACACTATGACAGAATACATTTCTGCTGTTTTAAGTGACCCAATCTGTGATGCTTTGTTTCAGCAGTCCTAAGAGCTAATACACTGGACACATAAAAGTCTAGATTTAGGCCAGGCGTGGTGGCTCACACCTGTAATCCCAGCACTTTGGGAGGCCAAGGCAGGTGGATCACGAGGTCAGGAGATTGAGACCATCCTGGCTAACACAGTGAAACACTGTCTCTACTGAAAATACAAAAATTAGCTGGGTGAGGCCGGGCGCGGCGGCTCAAGCCTGTAATCCCAGCACTTTGGGAGGCCGAGACGGGCGGATCACGAGGTCAGGAGATCGAGACCATCCTGGCTAACACGGTGAAACCCCGTCTCTACTAAAAACTACAAAAAACTAGCCGGGTGACGTGGCGGCGCCTGTAGTCCCAGCTACCCGGGAGGCTGAGACAGGAGAATGGCGTGAACCCGGGAGGCGGAGCTTGCAGTGAGCTGAGATCCAGCCACAGCACTCCAGCCTGGGTGACAGAGCGAGACTCCGTCTCAAAAAAAAAAAAAAAAAAAAAAAATTAGCTGGGTGTGGTGGCGTGTGCCTGTAATCCCAGCTACTCAGGAGGCTGAGACAGGAGAACTGCTTGAACCAGGGAGTCAGAGGTTGTGGTGAGGAGAGATCTCACCACTGCACTCCAGCCTGGTGACAGAGCAAGACTCTGTCTTAAACAAAACAAAACAAAACAAAACAAAAAGTCTAGATTTAACAGCATGCTTCTAAAGTCAGAGGCTCATCAGGCACTGAACTGGAAACTTACAAAGTGATTAAAACCAAACAGAACAAAACAAAACCCATCTTTTTTCAAACATCTGTCTTTCAGTGTTGACAAATAGATTAGATGTTGTTAGCAAATGTACACATACGGCCATCTCTTGTATCCTCGTTCAAAATACATGAAAATGCTCTACTAAGCATTACACTAGATTTTGAAAAAAAAGAAACAGTCACAGGGCCCTAACTATTCAACAGTAACTGTTCTAACACTTGTAATGTACTATCTCATTTAATCACCAAAATATTCCTAAGACTTAAGTACTACGGTTGACTGAAAATTGTTATAAACCCCTTGAGATAGCAAATTGGCAAGAAGTAAGAGAGACTGTAGGAATGTAGCCACTTCCAAGTGATAATTCTTTAGTTTCTCACCTTTGATATTTTGCATATGACTTTCACTACTACCCAGGCTGCAACATCTAGCAAATGAAAATATGGGGCAGGTAGTAACACTTGAATTCCAGAAACCAACTTTTTTAGCATAAGTATGTCCCATCGAGTGCACAGGACATACCAGTACTAAATAAATAAATAAATAAATAAATAAATAAATAAACTCAATAAATTAAATTCAATGGGGGCCCCCTGTCTGGCAAACACACTACTATAAGACCTGAGCATTGGGAACAAAATGCAATAGCCTGTAGAGAATTCTGAAGTTTCACACAAGAATTCTAAAAGAAAATAGAAAATACCTGGCTGGGCGCGGTGGCTCAAGCCTGTAATCTCAGCACTTTGGGAGGCCGAGATGGGCGGATCACGAGGTCTGGAGATCGATACCATCCTGGCTAACACAGTGAAACCCCGTCTCTACTAAAAAATACAAAAAACTAGCCGGGCGTGGTGGCGGGTGCCTGTAGTCCCAGCTACTCGGGAGGCTGAGGCAGGAGAATGGCGTAAACCCGGGAGGCGGAGCTTGCAGTGAGCTGAGATCCGGCCACTGCACTCCAGCCTGGGCGACAGAGCGAGACTCCGTCTAAAAAAAAAAAAAAAAAAAAAAAAAAAAAGAAAATAGAAAATACCTGGTTATTATTTCATAGGGAACCAACTTTCATGATGTCTTCTCTTATCTTTGTATCCTTGTTTTCGCTACAGTTCCTGGGAAAGAGTAAATCTAAGAAAACTATTGAGTGAATTGAATTGACCATTTAGGTAATTTCTCTAAATATAAAGTGTGTTCTTTAAATTACTTTAATAGTTCTTCCCAGATGAGTCATTAGTAACAATAATTCTCATTTATAGTTTATTAATTGAATATAATCACTGGCTATATATATCATCATTCTGATCAACTTCTTTGAACCAATTTGTGAATATTTTGTGGCAGGTAGAATTTTAGTAAGTCAAAATAATCATGAAAAGGTTTCTACCTCCATTAGTTCCCTAGGGCTGCTATAGTAATGTACCACAAACCAGGTGAGTTAAAACAGTAGAAGTTTATTGCTTCAGAATTGTGAAGTTTAGAAGCCTGAAATCTACCAACTCAAAGTATTGGCAGGACCACGATCTCTCAGATCCTTCCTGGCCTCTTCTAGCTTCTGGTGGTCCCAGTTGTTTCTTGTCTTGTGGCTGCAGCACTCCAGCTCTGCCTCCATCTTCCCACTGCCATCTTCTCACTATATCTCTATTGCCAGGTGGTATTTTCTGCTCTTATAAGGACACCAGCCAACTTAAATTAGTGCCTACCCCAACACCTATCTTAGCTTGATTACATCTGTCAGGACCCTATCTGCAAATAACCTCACATTCACAGGTAGTAGGGTTTAGGACTTCAACAGATGTTTTTTTGTTTTGTTTTGTTTTTTGAATTTTTTTGAGCTGGAGTCTTGTTCTGTCACACAGGCTGGAGTGCAGTGGCATAGTCTTGGCTCAATGCAACCTCTGCCTCCCAGGTTCAAGCAATTCTCCTGCCTCAGCCTCCGAAGTAGCTGGGATTGGAGGTGCCCACCACCACACCTAGCTAATTTTTGTATTTTTAGTAGAGACGGGGTTTCACCATGTTGGCCAGGCTGGTCTTGAACTCCTGACCTCCTCCCAAAGTGCTGGGATTACAGATATGAGTGACTACACCTGGCCAACATATCTTGTTTTTTATGTTTGTTTGTTTGTTTGTTTTGTGGACACAATTCAGTCCATAACACTAACCCATAATTGTAATTTGGCATAATGCCTAGTGTTTTCTAACAATGCCACTTACATAATAAACATTTCAAATCTCTAATCCCTTGGGCCAAGGAGTTTCATTGGCCTCACCTCATCTCACCAACCAGCCACAGAATGAAAATTCCTAAACTATTAATGTATTGAGAAAGGATAATATAAATGATTGTTGCTAGTTCTAAAACTTTGTATTAATGTCTGAATTACTCATCTAATTAAATGGAGCAATAATTGCCGCTACTACAACATATTAGATATATCAGTGCAATTCATTACTAATTGCCTGCACGCTACCCCAGGGTATTAGTGTCTGGAAGGCCCAGGCCAAGCCCCACCCATCATAGGACACAAAAGGACAATAGTCACATAATACAGGGTTCAGGTACCATTCTTTTCAGCAATTGTTCCTGTTGTACAGCTCAGAAAGTAGTGAGCGCCTTATCGTTTAATATGTTTACACAGGAGGGCTGGGCGTGGTGGCTCACGCCTGTAATCCCAGCACTTTGGGAGGCCAAGGTAGGTGGATCACCTGAGATCAGGAGTTCGAAACCAGCCTGGCCAACATGGTGAAAACCTGCCTCTACTAAAAATACAAAAATCTAGCTGGGCGTGATGGACGGCACCTGTAATCCCAGCTACTCGGGAGGCTGAGGCAGAATTGCTTCAACCTAGGAGGTGGAGGTTGCAGTGAGCCAAAGTCGCACCACTGCACTCCAGCCTGGGATAGAGATATCCAGACTCCGTCTCAAAAAAAAAAAAAAAAAAAAAAAAAAAAATTTAAATTTATATATATATATGTTTACACAGGTTCTATCTCTTTCTCTAAATAATACCTTTCAAATTATTAGTTTTGTTTGTATTCTATATTTAACGATCACATCCTCTACACAGTTTATAACAGTTTATTAACACATCATAAGACTGAAGGAACCAAACGAAAGACAGACGTGCGGTCTACAGTAAAGAGTGAATACGCGGCCGGGCGCGGTGGCTCAAGCCTGTAATCCCAGCACTTTGGGAGGCCGAGACAGGTGGATCACGAGGTCAGGAGATCAAGACCATCCTGGCTAACACCGTGAAACCCCGTCTCTACTAAAAATACAAAAACTAGCCGGGCGAGGTGGCGGGGGCCTGTAGTCCCAGCTACTTGGGAGGCTGAGGCAGGAGAATGGCGTGAACCCAGGAGGCGGAGTTTGCAGTGAGCTGAGATCCGGCCACTGCACTCCAGCCTGGGCGACAGAGCGAGACTCCGTCTCAAAAAAAAAAAAAAAAAAAAAAAAAAGAGTGAATACGTAACAGACAGTGAATGGAAATGGAAGTAAGATACTCCAAAATAGGTGTCATTTCGGTTTTTTATTTCAGATTCCTTTGAGCATTAGTAATCACCATGAAAATTATTCAATATTTGCAGTTATCCTAGAAGGATAATTCTTTAATAAAAATGTGGCAGCTTTAACCTTATATACAGAGCTCAATTTGTATTTATAGGCATCTGAAATTGATTTAGGTCAGCCTCAGCATGAACAGAGTATGTAGGCACTTCCCTGCGTGAGCTACTTTTGTGTCCCCTAAGCATAATAGATAATTGCCTTCTCTAGGGAGACTACCACGGTCTTTTGTAATGTGGAAAGCTGCAACATTAGCAAACTCAGGCATTTGAAAGTGAGCGAGTAAAGAGGTACTACTCTTCAGGATGATAAATGGGGCTGGAGAAACTGTACTGACAGCATTTTGGAATAGACAATAGGGATAAGAACTATTAAAACCAGAAATTGCACCAAACCAGAGGCAAAGTCCTTTGTGGACAAACTAAACACTTGCTTTCTTGTGAAATAACTGGAAAAACAAAAGTTTTGTATGAGTGTAATAAGAGTCCACAAAAACTCAAATTGTCTTTCCTTTATAAGCAAATTAGTGGTGAAAACTGAAAAAAAAAAAAAAAAAAAAAGTACTTACCCCCTCATTTTTTAGGGAAGAATTCTATGTATTCAGACCAATACATTCAGCCCTCTCAATGCTTCAACATTTGGGTCTCTGCAGGTCTTTCTGCAATGTCAGCCGGCACTCCTACCGGTGTTTACTGAATGTTATGCTATATAATGATAGTTTTGGACATTTATCAGATTATTATTTCCTATCTCTGTTTCATAATTGAAACATAGTTTTCAAAAAGTAAACAACAAAATCAAAAGGTTATCTTTCCTTAAAAAGAAAACACAGAGCGGATGACATAAAAAAAAAAAAAAAATGGAGAAAGAGAAATGGATTTCAAATATTCAGATGTCTTTGAAAACCGAATTGAAGGACAAACAAGTTACCCCTTTTCAATAGAAAGAATATGTAAAGATAGCAAAATTCAGTGACAAACTCAGGGATAATGGAAAATATGGAAACAACTCCAATGTTCTCAAAAACCACAGTGTAAGCAAAAGTAATTGCTAAAGTGGTTTGTCTTTGATGTATATTAAAATCTAGAAATCTGCCTGTGAACTGAAAATGCAAATTTTTAACATGACTTCAATTCACTAATTTGAAGTCTGAAAAAATTAGACAAAACATTGTCTCCTACTCTTATATTTCTCTCAATATTTTCAAGTTAAGATTGTTTCGGGACATAGATTTGAACTTGCTAAAATTGTATTTTCTCAGATCAGCAGCCTTGTGAAATGCCCAGCTTAGTTATTCTCTCTCATATTTTGGTGGCTTTGCATTTCTTCGTAGCCTCAGCAAAGCTGACTGTTGGGCTGAAAGGTTCAAATAAAACAAGACCAAAAGAGCAGACAGAATGATGTGATATTCCAAATCAGATGCAAGAATTAAAAAGTAATCGAACAAATAAAATCCTCCTTATTGCATCAACATTGGGTGGGGAACAAAGTAGATTCAATTTAACAAAATTTATTTTTGTAAAATTTTTGTAAAATTTTGTAAAATTATTTTGATTTATTTTTGTAAGAGAAATCTTCCTTACTTCCGAAGCTAATAAATGTAAATCATCCTACAAATTTGAAAACCCCTAGGAGAAAGGCATACTTTACTTTCAGTTAGCAAATTGGACATAATTGTAAAAGAAGCGTGCACCCATTTCAACTTGTGAACATGAAGACCAAGTTTACATGCTTAACTTCTGCATAGTAGGAACACGAAGAGGAGCCCTCTCAAATAAATAACTGTCAAAGGAACCAATCCATGAGACAAAAGTAAACTTCTCAGAGAAAGACACTGCTATTTTTTCTGTTTTTATGATTTCTTGCTGGTGGGAGAGGGAGTCAAAGTAGCAGGTAATTAACTGCCAAGCAATAGAACTAATACTGAGAAGAGAGAATCGTATGTCCTTATCCAAACTTCAACAATATTAAGTTGAACAATAACTGACAGTGACAGCCAGGGACTCAAAATTATTTATTGCTCCTAAGTTGTAAAATTAAAACACTATTTTCAATCATTTCATTGCTCTTTAAGTGAGGATAAAATGTGACATCCTTCCTTCTAACTAAACAGAAAAGGTTTAAGGAATAGAGGTTCCCAGTCACGGAATGCCATTTTCCCACTTATCAGACTCCAAGCAGTCCTTAGCACCCCCATGCACAGTTACCCACCAAGAGACACAGTTCTTCCAGTCAATGAGGCTGCGAACAAGACACAGAAGCTTTTATTCCAGTCCTCATTTTCAAGAAACTTCTCTTTGATAGAAATTAGCCTAAGCTTATCAGAAGAATAGTAAAAACTCAATTTATTTCATTGGCTGGTAGTCAATTAATCTCACAGAATTGGAGAAAAGCACTGAGATTTTAATATGTGACAGTGTAAATATTTAGGTCAGTCAACAACTTGTGCACTGACTGTTTATAACTATGTATGTGGTAAACAAAATCGACTAGCATATGGAATATTAAAAGAACACCTGAAGTTGGAGCCTTCTGTATCAAATCAGGATGGTCATTGCTATTATATTGAAGTTCATTGGCTGCTGCCTAAAATGTGTTTTCGTACCATCATAATTTTATTAAACATGTAAAAGCAGCAGCTAACAATAATTTCAAATAAGCTGCTTAATTTTGCAAAGGCATTCCATTTCTGTTTTGGCACTGCCATTGGTCATCCATGTGACTTTGAGCAAACTACTAATATCAATGCACCTCAGTTGAATCATCTGTAAAGTAGGGATAATGCATTACTGAACTTCCAGGATCACTGGGATACTTGATGAAATGCTGAAGAGCTGTGCAGAGTCCCTGGCACAAAAAAAAGTAATCAATTAAAGTAAGTTCCTATCATTTCCCCAGGCTTGCCATCATCATCACTACTCAATGAATAAAACCAATGGGGAGAGGCCAGGCGTGGTGGCTCAAGCCTGTAGTCCCAGTGCTTTGGGAGGCCGAGACGGGCGGATCACGAGGTCAGGAGATCGAGACCATCCTGGCTAACACGGTGAAACCCTGTCTCTACTAAAAAAAAAAAAAATACTAAAAATTAGCTGGGCGTGGTGGCGGGCACCTGTAGCCTCAGCTACTCAGGAGGCTGAGGCAGGAGAATGGGGTAAACCCGGGAGGCGGAGCTTGCAGTGAGCTGAGATCCGGCCACTGCACTCCAGCCTGGGCGACAGAGGGAGACTCCGTCTCAAAAAAAAAAAAACAAAAACAAAAAAAAAAAACCAAGGGGAGTTAAATAAAACTAGGTTAAATTTGTTATTTTTTATTATTTTTTAGATGGAGTCTCACTCTATGGCCCAAGCTGAAGTGCAGTGGCATGATCTTGGCTCACTGCAACCTCTGCCTCCCAGGTTCAAGCAATTCTCTATGCCTCAGTCTCGTGAGTAGCTGGGATTACAGGCACCCACCACCACACCTGGCTATTTTTTAATTTATTTTTATTTTTTAGTAGAGGTAGCATTTGGCCATGTTGGCCAGGCTGGTCTTGAACTCCTGACCTCACGTGATCCACCTGCCTCAGCCTCCCAAAGAAAACTAGGTTAAATTTGAAAGTAAGATTATAGCTTAACATGTGTGACACAAACAGTTCTCTGCATCTTTTGGTGGTTCTACTCCATGGCAATTTAAAGGAGACTATTTCTAAAGAATATGCTGCCAGGCGTAAGGATCTTTCACCTATATAACCTCTCTTAAGAAAATCCACTCAGGTGGAGGTCTGCTTACGGGATAAACGGAGGCAATTTCACAACCAGTTAGGAAACCAATCTTGGAGTTGTTTGCCTCTTGCCACAGACTTGTCCTCTAATGAGAGTCTGTCTTCTTGAATATCTTTCTAGATGTAATTGAGGCCCCCATTTATTTTAATTTTCCTGATTATTGAAGACATTTTATTATCAAATACTGTAACTGCATAATAGAGGTATGACCTTGTCTAGCAGTTATCTAGTCCATGCTCCTGCTTAAGCTTCATCCTTCCTCACTAATGAACATGTCTTCCTGCCTAAAGATTGCAAAGCATGCTCACATATTGATCTTCTTTGATCATAATAACCACTGACATATTATAATGGCAGATATTATAATGACCATCTCCAAGGGAGGAATGAGAAAACTGGGGCTTGGAGGCATTCGGTTACTTGTTCTAAGTCACCCAGGTGGTTTATAGAGTGATAGACTCCTAAAATGTTAACCTGATTATTTGGTTAATGAGTGTCAAACATAAACGGGTACAAAGGGCAAATACAGCATCAGTGCTTCTCTCAAGCCTGCTGTGTGGCATCAGAAACAAAGGTGTGTGTATTGCAGCAAACCACAACCTGCCTGGTTGCACTGTCTTTTACAAACACTTTGGGGACAATTTAAAATTATTAAACAAAAACCTCCAAAGGCCAAATATTGTTTTGGGGTCTCAGGTTCTTTTTTTTTTCTCTCTTTTCTTTTTCTTTTTAAATCACTGATTTCTTTGATCCCCTCTGATCTTCCTTTAGCCCCAGGAGAGGAAATGGTATGTATAAGGTCACTCAGTTAGCACTAGAAATCGTAAGAATTTGTCCCACTTATAGCACAGCCAGGACCTCAAAACATGCTTTTTTTTTTTTTTTTTTTTCCTGCAGACTTAGCTTTCTTAACAATGCACCACACAATGCTCGGGGCAGGGAATCTACCCAAAGCTTCCAGCCATTGTTTAGCAATGAGTTCAATACTTTAGGTATCTGGTCCCGGGTGCCAAAAACCTATGTTCTTTCCATCTGGTTGTGCCTCAATTTAGTGGGTAAGTGAACGATGCAGGTGGCATGTTAATGACCTATGGCGGCTGCTCATTCTTCTCCTCTCAGGTTGGCGTAGGTAAGTCAGCACCACCTGAGATCCAACACTGTGACTTAGACATTAGGAGCAGTTTATCATTTGCTGAATAACAGAGTTTTGGAGCCAACAGTGGGGACAAGGAGATGAACATGACATAGCCCCTGAGTGCCCAAAGCTCACAGGCCCCTAAAGCTGTGGTTCACATATTTTTCCACCTAGTCCTTTAAACAGGCAATTAAGTAATCTTCATTAGGCTACAATAAAAAAATTTTTTTAAAGTATTATAACTTGGTTTGCAATAATAGTCTCTTGTTGACAAAACTATAACTAGATAAAACTATGTTAGTGATTCATCAAAAGCAATATTTTGCTGCCCATCAATTTGTGTAGGGTGATTTTCTTTTGTTCCTCGGTGCCAAATGGAGATGAATCTAGTGTATGGTCTGTAGGGAGTTTGCTGCTGAAACTGTATACAAATCAAAACTAGAACCATTTAAAAAACTGAGAGGTCCAGCTGGATTAGGTCCTGAAAAGATGAATACCGTAGTAGACAAATAATGCTGGACAATACATAAGGTCTTGAATGAGACCTCTCTGTTAATATACAGTCATCAAAGGCCCAGGGACTTGCTGTATTTCACAGTATCTGTGACTCTGTAGAGATTTTGTTGTTGTTGTTGTTGTTGTTGTTGTTGTTTTTTGAGAAGGAGTTTCGTTCTTTTCGCCCAGGCTGGAGTGCAATGGCATGATCTCCGCTCACTGCAATCTCCGCCTCCTGGGTTCAAGCAATTCTCCAGCCTCAGTCTCCTGAGTAGCTGGGATTGTAGGCACCTACCACCACACCCGGGTAATTTTTGTATTTTTAGTCGAGACAGGGTTTCATCATGTTGACCAAGCTGCTCCCGAACTCCGGACCTCAGGTGAACTGCCCGCCTCAATCTCCCGAAGTGCTGGGATTACAGATGTGAGCCACCACGCCCGGCCTGTATAGAGTTTGAGTATAAAAATACTTATACTTGCTTTATCTCTTTCTGTACTCATAAAGTAGGAATTACTTGAGTAGATAAGAGTGTTATTTAATCCTGATTTGCAGATGAAGAAACTAGGAAAGAAAGAGGTTAAGTGCCTAGCCTCTGGTAACCCAAATAATGAGTCTAGACCTAGGGCCCAGAAATTCACTGGACAGGACCATATATCACAGTGATTATCTCTTGTCACTTATTTTGAAGGAATATTGTTGAAATCCAGAAATGTGCCATCAAGTATCTGATTATCTTTGTTTTTTATTAGTTACATCTATATCTCTAGAAACAACCAATTTTTATTTAATTCTTACGTTCATATAATTTTCCATTACTTATCTTACCTTGAAAACCTTTGTCTGATTCTGTGTCCCTATGGCCATGGACATTTCTATTTCCTACAGGTAAATACTTGAAGAAAAATCAGGAGTACATGAAGCACTGTGTTAACACAATACTTACAAATAGGTTTGTTAACCCTATATTTACAAAAAATATCTCATCTCACCTGAGGCTTAGATATGAAATAGCTTCAGTGTGAACCTCAAAATGACTCCTGGTCTGAAATGGTTCCACCTTACTGTCTTAATTCCATGATTAGAAACTAGTTGTTTTGAATGCAGTATGGTGTTTCTAGGGTCGGTCTACTCAAAAGCAAATGGTTATGTCTAAGCTGTTCCAGGCACATGGTAACAGTGGAAATGTAAGCACTGAACAAATATGCTCTAGCAGTAGTGATTCTCAGAGTCTAGTAAAGCAATCAGATGTGCAGTATGCTGAAATGAAGTGTGAGAGCTATGAAGAGAAATGCACAAAGGACTGTGACAGAATAAAGGATTGAATATTCATGATCATGCATCACGGAAGGCTTTCATGTGGAGCTTCTATATGAGATGTATCTTAAAGGGTGAGTCAGGCAGAGAAGTGCACTCCAGGAGAGAACAGTGATCACATAAGAGAATAATAAGAAAAATGAGTCAATTTGTTTTAATTTGCTCTATGCCATTCACTTAACAAATAATATGGAAGTGTCTTCCAATCCCCAGGTAACCACCTTACTTTTTATATACATATGCCAGTTCATTTTATTTTTGTAATAACACTCTGACATAGGTATTAGCTCTGTGAATAGGAAACAGGAGGTTAACACATAAATAGAGAGGTTAAGACACCTGCTCCTGCCATAAGACAAGTGGCTAAAAGAGCCAGGAATGAGTAGGAATCTACCGCTTCTAGAGACTGGATTCTAACCAAGCTTTCCTGAGTAACTGTTGGCAGTGGTTGACAAGTAGGATCATCAGGAATGGAAAAAGAAAGACATGTTTGGATATACTGTCTGGAATTACATTTGGAAAGGAATTTGACATACTTGAAGGCAACACAAAATGAGCTATTCATTATTTCATGCAGAAAGAATAGAAATACATAGCAACAATAGAAACAATAGATAGCAGGTGAGGTGGTTGGGCAGGAGAGAACTGAAATCTGGAGACAAAATTCTTAACGTTATCTAGAGCCAGCACAGCTTATGAACTCTCTGCCAAGCTAGTAGTTATGGACAGAATGACAAAGATGAGGACAAGCTGAATCATTTCCCATTAAGAAGCAAGCTACAAAGCAAATGGCCTGCCAGAGAAGCAAAAGTATTGATTGGCCATTTAGTGCAAATGATGGAACACTAATTAATAACTGCAGCTGTCAGGAAGCAGTGATTGTTTGGCTTCCATATAGATTTCTTCCCCTCACTTTCATTTGCTTTAATGTTCAAAGCTTTCTTTGATGTGAATTTAATGCCTCCTTTTCTCATTCTGTTAATTCTTTCAGTATTTTATACTGTATCTTTTTGTGTATGCCTGCTTTTATACATTTTTTCTCTCTTGCATTACTAATGTTGTATTTAGGGTCCCGCGAGTCTGACATTTCTTGTAAGTTTTAGTTTTGAAAACCAAATGAAGTAATTCAGAGAGGGGAGTAGATCTCAAGGCGAAGATTATCAAGGACATTTCATCTCTGGCAATAAAGTTTAAGGGAGGGGTACAGGTCATCGTGAAGAAATCAGCATTAAGGGAATGTGTGTATATTAAAATAAAGGAAAATAAGCCAATAGAAAAAAATAAGGCAAAAAAAACAAAATCCCAAGCAGACCATCTAAAATGTATGGTTATGAAGTCATTCACAGTGAATACTTTAGAATTAGGTGCCAGAAAGGAGTAAAACATGAAAAGCAGGTTTTAAAACTCAAGTAAGATATGATATGAAAATGAAGCATATTGTGTATAACCAAATTCAGTCACGATATGTTGCAGACGTTAGGCTATTTATCTTAAACTAAAACAGTAAAAACAAAAGGCAAAAGTAGATCAAAATTCTAGTCATGGGGGTAGTTTTTTTGAAAGAAAAGAAACAGGCATATATGTGAAGAGACTGTCAGGTATTAATATTCTTTTAAAGGTAACACTTGAAATAAATCGTTCTGGCCTTTCAACGGTTTTCACTGCTTTAGGGGAAAAAAAAAACTTTCCATTCTTCAAAGTCCAGTTCAAATACCTCAAAATTATTATCTTCCTCTTCTGTACTTTGGCACCATGCAATTTCCTGTTATTTATATATATGTGTGTGTGTGTGTGTGTGTGTATGTATATATATACACACAAATATATATGTATAATATATAAATATATGATGTGTATATATAATGAAATATATATGAAATAGCTTCAGTGTGAACCTCAAAATGACTCCCGGTCTGAAATGGTTTCCACCTTAGTGTCTTAATTCTGTGATTAGAAACTAGTTATTTTGAATACAGTATGGTGTTTCTAGGGTCAGTCTACCCAAAAGCAAATAGTTATGTCTAAGCTGTTCCAGGCACATGGTAACAGTGGAAATTTAAGCAGCGAACAAATATGTTCACATATATTATAAATATGAACATAACATATATAATATGTTATATATTATATATGTTATATAATATATAATACATATATTGTGTTTCATGTGTCCTCATGTGTTCTAATGGATATATTTATATTATACCTATATTATACACATATATACACATATAATATATACATATATGTATGTTTGTTTTCTATTATATATTATATATTTATATGTATATATAAAATATATGTATGTATATATAAAATATATGCGTATGTATGTGTATATATACATATATGTATGCAAATTCTGCCTTGCAAGTATTTTCTCCTGTATATACACACAGATGTGTGTGTGTGTGTGTATACATATAGAGGATAAAAATGCTTGCAAGGCAGAATTTGCCTCTTGCCAACCTGTATTCTCCCCAGCACCTGAGCCAAGAGGTCAAGCAAGGAGGTTCCAGGTTAAGTGAAGGATTAGTGAGCAATCAAATCCAGTGAACCAGGCAGGTGCCTCAACTTTCCCTCTGTCTGCATTGCTTTGCAATTGGCCAGCTGGAGAGCTCCTAACTTGGCTAATTATTCTCAATGCCAAGAGGAGTACTAGCCCCTGATCTTGACATATCCTACAGTCTTGTGACATAGTTTTGAAAGTTTTCAAATGGTGACTGATTTTAAGTTAGTGATCGCTGTAATGAGGCTAAGAAGCAGGCACAGTGGCCACTGTCTCTGTGAGGCATTGCCTGTAAAACCCAAATTATATGTAAAAGACTAAATAAGAGAGGAGAACAGAGAAAAATAAATCAGAAGTGCATCAGTGGTGAGGAAGGATAATGCCTCAGAGTGCTCCTATAGTAGTAACTTTGTCATCTACTGCCTATCTCTTCATTGCTACTTAAATAAGTGAAATAAAACTAATGAGAAATAACAAGACTACAAGGAGGATACTGTAGTTGATGTGACTTATTGGGAAAGGTTCCTCTGTTTCTAGGAAAGATATGGTTCTGATGGTAAACTTCAAACCTCAATTAAAATCTGTGTCAACAATGAAGGGATGAGAACAGGAAACAGCCAGGCCTCTTGTCCTATACTTTTCTGTGTGTGTCTCATTTTCCCTACTTATGGGATCAGTGCCACTTCTAAGCAGCAACCCTACAGTTCCCTTGAGACAAAATTCTGATCCCCATGACATTTGTTTTCATATTGCAGAGTTGACTGGTAGTTCTTAGATTTTGTGTTTGTGTCCTGGTCCTGTACCTGTTAGTTCCTACTCCTGATCCTAATCCATGTTTTCATTCATCTCTTACTCCTCTGACACTGTTTCCCAATTGTGCACCACACTTCCTGCCCTGCTCTCTGGCTAGTTCCTCTCTGCCTTTGCTGATGGGCTTGGCCTGACAGCCCTTTTCATTCAGATCCTTGCAGCTCACTTCTTAGTCTTTCCACCCCAGCTCTTCTAAGCTCCTAATCAATTGTGAAAACATTGAGTCTCTCCTATACAATGTTGACCTTTCTGTTGTTCTGAATCCCCATACTCAGAGCCAGCCTGTGTTTTCCAAAACTAAACAGATGTAAGTTCTTGGACTCTGAACAGAGCATGGGCATGCAAAACTTGTTTTTCCCTCTGGCCGCCCTTTGTGGCCAGTATGCGTCTCAAGATACACCCCACACCTGGAGTTCACAGTCTAGAAAAATCTCAACTCCAGTCTGGCCCTCCTCAGCCTGCTTTATTCTACCACCATCCAGCTTCTCCACTTGAGAAGCAGAAGTTGAAACCACAAGCTGGAGACATCCAGACTGCACACTGCCATAAATCAAATTTAGATTATGTTGTGCTTCTGAATTCTCCTTTCTGCTTATGCCTCTTTGTTATTTGGCAACGGGGTTCTCCGGACAATCATATCCATGCTTTTGTTTCCAACCGAGCAACAAACGTTAGGCTTGGCTGAGAGTCAGAACTGGCCCATTCTCAGAAGTAAGGTTCCCCAAACTTCTGGCCTATACTTCTGAAGCTAGTCACACATTTCAGTCAATCAACACAATGTTACATATGATTTCTCTTTCATTTTAGGTTTCTCATATCAGCACTAGCAGGGACTGTGGTGCTGTAGAACTGCAATTGCTTTCATGATTAGAACCTATGGTGGTGAGTACAGTGAAAAGAGAGTTCATAAACACGACCCAGTTCTGCCACTGGTGAGTTAAGGACTCTGAACTATCAATCACAGTTTTATTTTGTTTTGTCTCTTAAAAAAATGGAATTTGACTAAGATTCCTCTTTAACACTGTTTCTATAATATGGAAAAAATATTAATCCACATAATGCTGCCTTGTATTTGACTTCACAGATGAAATCACAATTATGTTATCCAGATAAAGGGTGTTTCCAACTGTGGTGGGCTTCATCCATTCATATACAGAAAATAAGCCTCTTAAAATCTCTTAAAATATCATATTGAATTCCCATATTGATCTTGGCACCTTCATACTTCTGAATTACAATTTATATCTCAAATATACGTAAATCGACCAAGGCATCTGCATTTAAGAATCACTCTTTGGCCGGGCGCAGTGGCTCATGCCTGTAATCCCAGCACTTTGGGAGGCCGAGGCAAGTGGATCACCTGAAGTCAGGAGTTCGAGACCAGCCTGGCTAACGAGGTGAAAACACAAAAAATACAAAAATTAGCCGTGTGTGGTGGTATATGCCTGTAGTTCCAGCTACTCAGGAGGCTGGGGCAGGAGAATCATTTGAACCCAAGAGGCAGAGGTTGCAGTGAGACGAGATCACGCCACTGCACTCCAGCCTGGGTGACAGAGCGAGATTCAGTCTCAAAAAAACTTTTTTTTTCCCCTAAACAGAGCCCGGAGAGAACAAAACTGACATCTTAATGTACAGTAATATAAGTTCTGGAAATAGCACTTTAATATTTCAGGCTAAATAGCTCATTTATTTGTAGTCATTAATTATTTAAAAATTATTTTTAAAGCATTTAACCTTCAGCAAAACTCTCCTAAGAGAGAATCACGAAAAGATGCCAACAAAAAGAAAGAAATTTCTAACAAGTGGCTACCTTATTATGTGGAGATCATTTATATACACGAAATAATTTGTTAAACATGTATCATTGAAGGCCTCCTTCCAGTGAGGCCCTGTATTATAATGAAGGTAGCTTCACTGCAAGCAGAACCCAGCAATTTACAGCTTTGTGAGCAGAAGCACATTTGTCAAAATTAATAATACAAGGTAGAAAGTAATAAGTTCTTAAGTAAGGAGACAGGCCATAAATGTTCACTGTATTTATTTCTGTGATTTTTTTTATAGAATCTTGTCTTCTTTTACTAAACTGTTACTTCTCAGACCTCAGGTGTGAATATAGTAACTTTATTTTTGGCTTAAGAACCCATCACTCATGTAACAGACACAAACAGGTACCATAAATCACAGTTGCTGATGCATACATAATAAAAAATGTCGCTTTGAATTTCCTACTCCATGCATTAAAAAAAGTGCTATGCCTACCCTTCATACTTCTCCATTGGTTATCAAGCATTTTATGGCTGAAACCAAAGAGTTAACTCTTGAAGGATTATGGGTGCACATTGTTATTTTGATAATGACACAAACGTATAATGCATAAAACTTTCTTTTCTACAGAGCCTCCATTAGTGGAACATGGAACCTATTAACAGACTTAAAAGAAAATAGAAATAGGAACTGGAGACAGGAAAGCTTGACCATTTCAAAGGTCATGTTAAACTAAAAATTTAAAGAGCAAGGTCTCTTTAAATCTGAGACCTGGAGATGGTGTCAGAGTCACAGGGTCAACCTGGCTCTGGCAATGGAGTGCAGCCCCAGGCCTGGAGAATCATGAATGAAGAGGAGAGCTGTGGCAAGAGTTTCCCAAGATAGAACCACAAAAAAATCCCAACAAAAAGAAAGAAATTTCTAACAAGTGGTTACCTTATTGATTCTGTTGAGATCATTTTTATATATTAAAAATGTGTTCAACACGCAGTCATTGAAGGCCTCCTTCCAGTAAGGCACTGTATTACCATGAAGGTTATACAGAAGGCAGTAGAGTGAGGCCCCACACCCACCACAGATGAAGAGCATCTGGGGCAGGCATAAGAGGTGGCCATGAAGAGAAGTGGGAGTCTGTACTAATATTGTGGTGACTTAGAAACACTTCCAAAGACTTCAGGCACACCCTGTGGCTTCAGGTCCCAGCCTCTTAAAATGACTGTAATAGAGAAAGCAGCAATGGCTTCCCAGAATGGTCATGAAAAGTGTTTCCGCTGCCCCAGTAGATAGTACAGAATAATAACTGAATGTGGTGAACATAAATACATTCAAATTGCAGATTTTACAAGTTGGCTAATTTTCACTGCAAAAGTGCATTTTGTTGGGCTATTGCCAAGCACTAATGTTGAATTTTTGCAAGTACGTACTTAAAAGAGTAGAGTCCAGTGCATTTGAATCTTTTTTTTTTTTTTTTGAGGTTCAGGGGTACACGTGCAGGGTTTTACATAGGTAAACTTGTGTCATAGGGATTGTTGTACAGATTATTTTATTACGCAGGTATTAAACCTAGTACCTATTAGTTATTTTTCCTGATCCTCTCCCTCCTCCCACGCTCCACTGTCTGAAAGGATCCAGTAGGTGCTGCTCCCCTTTATGTGTCCATGTGTTCTCATCACTGAGCTCCTACTTATAAGTGAGAACATGTGGTGTTTGGTTTTCTGTTTCTGTGTTAGTTTGCTAAGGATAATGGCCTCCAGGTCCATCCATGTCCCTGCAAAGGATATAATCTCATCCTTTTTTATGGCTGCAGAGTATTAAACATCTAAAATTTGGACATTCGGTGGCTGCCTGTTCATTTAGAATAATTTATTAGCATGGTATACTATTCATTTAGATAAATTGCATTCATTATTCAGATTGTAACACTTTGACAGATAGCTCTTCCCTGTTTATCCAGGCTGAGAAGATCCTCCATGGATCTCCCTCTCTCTTTTTTTTCTTCATAGCATTTTCTTATCACAATTTAGAATTATATTCACTTACTTTCTTAATGCCTACCTTTCTTATTGGGCTATAAAGTTGCTGAGGTTGGGACCCATTTCTGTTCAGTTTGCTGATGAGAACTGATGAGAATCCATGAGAACACATGAAACACAGTGGTAGAGAAAAAGGTTACTTCGCTTCCATTCCCCTACCACAATGGTTCTCAACTGGAAAGATTTTGACCCTCAGGGAACATCTGGCTATGTCTGGAGACATTTTTGATTGTCATGACTGGTAGGGGTGTTACTGGCATCTAGAGTCCACACATGTGGGTAATCTTCCTGCAATGCACAGGACATCCACCACGAAAAAGTTATTTGGCCCAAGATGTTCATGGTATCTCTTGAGAAACTGTCTGCTATGATTTCAATGTTTGTGTCTCTTCAAAATTCATATGTGGAAATCCTAAACTAAAATCCTAAGAATGAGTGCTGGATATCCTATGATATGGTTTGGCTGTGTCCCCACCCAAGTATCACCTTGAATTGTAATAATCCCCATTTGACAAGGGTGAGGCCAGGTACAGATAATTGAATCATGGGGGCAGCTTCCCCATACTGTCCTCATGGTGGTAAATAAGTCTCATGAGATCTGGCATTTTATAAATAGGAGTTCCCCTGCACAGCTCTCTTGCCTGCCGCCATGGAAGATGTTTCTTTGTTCTTTCTTTGTCTTCCGCCATGATTGTGAGGCCTCCCAGCCATGTGGGACTGTGAGTCCCTTAAACCTCTTTTCTTTACAAATTATCCAGTCTCAGGTACATTTTTAGTAGCAGCGTGAGAACAGACTAATACATTGTACCAAGAAGATTGTATTAGGAGGTGGAGCATTTTGGGAGGTGATAGGTCGTAAGGGTAGAGACTTCTCATCAGTGTCATTAGTGCCTTTTAAAAGAGCTGCTTTACCCTTCCCACCATGCGAGAACACACAAAAAAGTTACCATCTGTGAAACGAGAACCCAATACTCACCACACTGAATCTTCCTGCATCTTGATCTTGGACTTCTCACCTATCAGGATTGTGAGAAATACATATTTGTTGTTTATAAGCCACCCAGTTTATAGTTTTTTGTGATCACAGCCTGGAAGGACTAAGACTCTGCCCTATTCAAACTGAGGATGCAAGTTAATATACTGAGGCAGTGGTCAACATCTCATCCTAAAAACTTTTTAGCCAAAAGCTCTCATCAAGCCATTACCAAGGGAAAGATTTGTCTGAGCATCTGAAAATCATGAAATGACCTAGGGGACAAGGGTGCCTCCCAAACAGATAGTCAAATCCTTTTAGCCAAGAGGCCCCTTCTCTCAGCTGGGAGACACTGTCATCATTTGATGTGCCAGAAATTTCAGGGATCTGACCATCTAGTTAAAAGAAATATTCTCTTCAAGGAAAGTTGACAGGAAAGAAACTTTAGGTGATGTCCTCTAACCCTATTTTTAGAGCCCACAGGTATGCTTGGGTCTTGCTCACATTGCAATTATGGTCAATAGAAGATGCCTAGATGAGGTTTGAGACTATTTACCTGAACATCCTAATACAGAATTAGAATATTTTTTACATGTTCAGTTTTTAAGCCAACCTGACATATGTAGGACATGGAAAATATTTACCCTTACATGAGGCTAGTGTTTCCTAAACTATTCGGTTAACCAATTGACCTCACATTAGGCCAGTGAGTATTTTCTAATCTTATTGGCAAACATAGGGTCCAGATTACATTTAAGTGTATATTATTTGTAAGAGTGTGATGGGAATACAGACATAGGACCTGAAATTTAAATAGTCAAACTTTGCCATTAACTATTTCCTGACTTTGCACAAGTCACTTGGCCCATCTTTAGATCAGCTTTGTCTGTCTCATGATGATTTCTAAGATTCCCTCTAACTGTAAAAATTCTATAGAATTAGGTAACAAATTAATATCTGTTTTGTCTGTTCTGGCTTCCAGGTAATACTCTCTAAAACTTTCTTTTATTCTCCTTCTCTATATCTGACTACTAGACTATAATTTAGTAAAATTTCTGGGACTGGGCAACGAGGCTGAGCTTACAATGCATGTAGCATACCGGAGACTGGTGGCATAATTAAGTAATTTTTACAATGAGTGGCAATGACATACTTGAAAACTGACCATGTGTGTCAATGCAAAAAATGTTCTGTCTCCATGATTACAATGTATAAAATGTATTTACTATTTGACATTCTGTTCTTTTCTCTTTAGAGCAACATGTTTTTATATTAATTTGTTCAGAGTTGATTTAAATATTTGAAACATGTATCAATCAAAATAAAGTAGATGTATGACCTATAAAAGTCTCCCGCTTAAAATATTTGAAGAGGAAATAAGAGAAAGCACAGATGAAAGGAGTTTGTCAGAGAAAAAAAAAAAAAAAATAAAGAAGACTTGGAGCAAAGAAGGGAGAGAGAAATGGAAAGACAAATGGAACAAATTTCAGGAATAAAGTGCTATGGTTCAAAAGTTTGTGTCCCCTGCAGAACACACAGGTTGAAGCCTAATCCTCAATGTGATGTTATTAAGAGATAGGACCTCTGGGAGGTGATCAGGTCATGAGAACTGACCCTTCATGAATGCGATGAGTGCCCTTGTAAAAGAGACCTGACGGAGCTCATTTTCCTCTTCTACCACACGAGAACATAGCAAGAAGTTACTTCTTCTAGGGAACGAGCCCTCACCAGGCCCCAGATCTGCCTAAACCTTGGTCTTGGACTTCTGGCCTCCAGAACCATGAGAAACACGTGTGTGTTGTTTATGAGCCACCCAGTTTATGGTATGTTGTTATACCAGCCCAAACAGACTAAGACAGAAAGTAAATGCAAGAAAAAATACTTAAAAAGTGAGTTTTGAGACTAATTAATATTCTGATGTTGGATTTTGTTCGATATTAAGTGTGATAGAGTTATTTATCTCCAAAACTATTTTCCATATTTTGATTTCTGCATTTCTTTTTGTACACATTACCAAATAGAAAAGTCTTATCATGAGACTTACACTTGACCAACCCTCATAGAGACCCCTCCAGAGAAATGGCTATTGTCTCTATTTCACCATGCTGAGACCACATGGTTTATGTCACTTTAGGGTATTGATCTGTCAGTAGAGCTAAAAATAATAGTGTTATCAAAGCTTCTATTAATTGATTGAATGTGAGTACACAATAGGTCAAGAATACATGTGCTGACTTGGGTTTTTCTCTTGTAACTTTCATGGGTTAAGAATTTATTGGAAGGATAACTTGCTTTGTGAGGAGAAAAAAAAAATTGTTTTTAACGATCCCTTGGGGATTTTTCTCGCATAAAAAGAACAACTCTCAATATGTGTATAAGATCAACAACAAAGCTTTCCTGATGTGTGCTACCATTGTTGTCAACGCATATATTATTTGGATGTAAATAAACTTGTCTTAATTTTGCAGTTTTCAGTATTGTTTGTATATGATGTTTAACATGTTAAAGGTTGTTAGAGCAAGCATCTGAACATTTAGGTGGAAAGCACGCAACATTAATTTTTGATTAAAAACACAAATACAGAAATTATGCCACTATTAATAATCATTCAGAATTGAGAGATTCCAACTAAATGAGTTTCCAGATAATTGAAGCTTAAATATTTTGGGTTGTGCCATCTAATAAATTATATTTTAGGCACACATGGCTACTTAAACTCAATTTAAGATAATTAAAAATGAATGAAATTTTAAAAATCAGGTTTTATCTTATACTGGTCACATTTCTAGTCCTCACTGGCCACATGTGGCTAATGGCAACTGTACTCAACAGTGTAGGCATAGACCATTTCCACCATCACAGAACGTTCAATCGGACAGCTCTGACTCAGAGTATTTAAAAATGTTTCTAGATAGAATGCTTTTCTAAAATATTTCACAATTTCCTCCCCTTTTAATAGAATAAAAATACTTAATTTTTCTCTATAGAATGCTTTTCTAAAGAATTTCACAATTCTATGCCCTTTTAATAGAATAAAAACACTTAATTTTTTCTAATTTCTGTTAACCTAATTTTATACAGTGTTTCAGCTATAGTTAAGTATGTAGATGTAGGATTAAATGGATACCAACTTTAGTGGTGTCCCTAGGACTTGCCTTCAAGAAAAAGTATTTGATATCAAGTAGAAACATTTGTTCTTTTCTCACAGTGATGAAGTAAAAGATTCACATTTGCTTGCTTTCAAAGAAAGTACAACTGCATATCTTCAAAAGCAATTATTTCACTCTCCAGCGAAGCACACCCCTCTCCTTCCTCATTGTTGTCAGTTCCTTTAGTTTGGACACAAAATTCAACAGAAATATTACTTTTCTAATTGAATCACAACCATAGCCTATGTTTTGTCCACAGAAGTTTATTGCATTGTTTATTGATTGAATATGAAAGACTGTCTCTTTCATGCTGAAAGACTTCTCGGTAAGAATATTTTGAGAAGGGGTTACTGCAAAATCTGCAAATTTCTCAATATCAGAGTATAATGTATTTTCAAGGATGATGTCAAAGTCGATAACACACTATTAATTCTTCTTCAAATACAGTTCTACAGATGTGTATGTATATGTGTATCCACAAAAATTTAAGAATCGTATTGAATGATATGACTTTGTATTTAAATGCCTGTAGGATTGAAATTATTGATGATATCTCCTCTATCAAGTATTAAACTCTAAATAATACCCCTGTCTATAAGTCACATCAAAAAGTAATTTTGAAAGACCGGAAGAATATATATTTTTAAATTACAACCAGACATCATATTTTGCTTTGTTCATGATTTAAAGGATGCTATTCCAAATATTTAGCAACCAGCAGAGTATGGGCATTGGCCCAGAACAAACATGCAAATGGGATTCTGCTGGACCTCTGCTACTGCAAATGCTATCCACTGTGTTGCAGAAAGGCCAGGGGCTCCAAGACTCTCAGGAAGGGTTTCATGATAAGGGGCATCTGGAGGTCTAAGGGTAGTGGCTTTACCAACAAGTTGAAAAGAAATATTTTAATAATATTTAGAGCCTTACTGAAGCAGGCCAGCAGAACATCAGCCTTATGCAATTGTTTAACCGAAAAATATCTTTCCTGCCAACAAATAAGCATTTAGTTTTATATATTTTTTTCTACTAAAGGACAAAATAGTGATAAAATCACTTGGAAAAATCATCCTTGTTTGATCTACTTTTCCTATTTTTCAGAGCCTTGACTCCATATTTTTCAGGCAAATAATATTAAATAGAACCTAAACATTTGTCCTGTTCTCCAATTTCTTTCCTAAGGCTAGCATAATTTTATGTGCTCTTTAAACCTTTACTCAGAGGACACTGGGATTCTTCTCCTTTGTTGGCTTGCAAATATATATTGAGCCTGCAGTATTTGATGGATTATATCTTAGTTTTGCATTGTGTTCCAGGAAACTCCCTCTGGACCATGGACTCGGATTTGTGGATGCACATTTATGGTGGCCTGCCTGCATGCAGAGCTAACTAAGAACATTTTGAAATAAACAATGACTGGTATTTTATTGTTTCTCTTCTCTTCTCTTGAAACATACTGGTATAATGAAATACATTGTAAAAGAATACAAAGATGCAAATATTTTTGATTTCTTATTCTGACATATCTTCCTTTGAATGCCCCCACATAATATATTTTCCCTGCCCAGAGGCTACTTTTTCATTGTCACAGGTAGTTTTTATAAACATACATGTACAATGCCTTTAGGTATGATTGAGCTTCCTGAAGGTCAGACTTTCAGATAACTGAAGTTATCTAAGTGACTACATACTAATTTTTTTAATTTAAAAAACAAGATTAATCTTATCTGACTTTTAAAGTGTTTAGAAATCATCACTGTGGTCCTCACAATAAGAAAAATGCTGACTAAACTGATAATTAGTAATTCTTCTTAGATCCTTCAGATAATTAGGATCACAGGGCAAACCACTGCCCCCTTTGAAAACCAGACGGACAGGTGAATACACAGAAACAATCACAGCACACCAGGAGAAGTCAGCACTAGAGCCAACAACTAGAAAACTGAAGAAATCATTGACTAATGACTAGACACTGGGTGTTGACTAGTTTGAGGGATGAAAACTCCTGGAGGTCCAGTCTTGGAAGGGGCCACACTCTCATTAGTTTTACCTCCAAGAGGTCTACCAGGTTCTTTAGTTAAAGATAGGAGAAAAATCCCCTTGTTCTTTTATCAGGGAAAGGGGGATGTACAGACTGTGAAATATCCCCTGAATATTCCCTCATTCTTCTTCTTCTTTTTTTTTTTTTTTTTTGAGACAGACTTCCACTCTGTTACTCAGGCTGGAGTGCAGTGGGACAGTCTCAGCTCACTGCAGCCTCTGCCTCCCAGGTTCCAGAGATTCTCGTGCCTCAGTCTTCCAAGTAGCTGAAATTATAGACATGTACCATTACACCCAGCTAATTTTTCTAATTTTATTAGAGACGGGGTTTCACCATGTTGGCCAAGCTGGTCTCGAATTCCTGATTTTCTCGTGATCCTCCCACCTCAGCCCCCCAAAGTGCTGGGATTACAGGCGTGAGCCAACACTCCCGGCCTAGAAATCCTGTTCTTAACAAAGGCCTACCCTCAAAGAAAACTAGTTTACTAGAGCCCAATGGACTGAGGTTTTACCGGAACCTAATTAATCTTAAGGAAGAGAAATACCTAACCCCAGCTCCCTCTAGCCTTCCTGTATCACATAAGAGGATAAAAAGCCAAGAAACCCTTGTGATGGTCACAACCCAGGGGCCCAGCTTCACTAAAACACTGAGACCTAATGATGAGACTGTAGAATGCCTATCCTCCTTCACACCCTATCACCACATCAGCAGAATCCTGCATAATAATGGGGGAATACAAGTGAAAAGCCTTCATGTCTCAGATCTTATGTAAGATAAATTCTCTGTGGCAACCCAACAACAAAAGGGGAGACAAAAACATTTTAGTCTCTGTGACATATAGCTACAGCAAATAGTAGACACAGCTTAAATCCTAGGTGGATTAACATAAAACCTCAGGCCAAGGCACTGTGTGTTGTATTTTCCCTGATACATCATATTTTACAAGGCGTGTTAAAGTCAGAGAACACAGATTAAAGAGACAAAACAAGCATCATAACCCTACTCAGATATAGCAGAAACCTTGCAATTATTGAACTGGGAACTATCATGAGTATATTAAAAGCTCAAATGACAAAAACAAACAACATGAAAGAATGCACAGATAATGCAGGCAGAGAGATGAGAACTCCAAGAAAGAATTGAAAAGAAGTGCTAGAAAGAAATAAAAAAAAATGATAAAAATAAAGACTGCTTTGGATGGGTTCATTAGTAGACTGGACACAGTCACGGAAATAATGCATTTGACAATATGTCAATAGCAACTTTCTAAATTAAAACGTAAAAAGTAAAAAGAATGAAAAATATGGAAGAGCATGTTCTAGACATGTGTGAGTGTTACAAAATGTGTAATGTGCATAATGCAAATAATATATGGAGGAGAGAGAGAGAAGGGAACAGAAGAAAGAGTCTAAGTAATAATGGCTGATCCTTTTTCAAAATTAAAGACAGACACCAGATCACAGTTCTAGGAAACTCAGAGTAGCAAACTCTCTGACAAACATTTAAAAATCTACTTCCTGGCATAATATTCCAACTGCAGAAAATCGAACAAAAAGAAAATCTTCAAAGAAGCCAAGAAGGGGTGGAGGAAGCCAACACTGTATAGAATTATGTAAGCAAGAAGAGAATGGTGTAAAATTTTAGATATTTAAATAAAAACAAATAAAAATACAACCTAGAAGTCTGTATCAACTGAAATTCTTTGAAGAGGAAATAAGGACTTTCTCAGAAAAATGGAACTTGAAGTAATATTTTGGTAGCAAGCCTCCTTTTTAAGAAATATTAAAAGAAATTATTCAGAGGAAAAAAATGACTCATTTTAGAAACTTGGATCTATATAAAGAAAGAGTATTTGGGAAAAACTAAATGAAGGTAAAATAATGTTTTTTGGTTCTTAGAGGATACAACATAAAATTTGTTCTAATTAATAATAGCAAAAATATTTTGGATGGTTCTAGCTTACGGATAAATGAGAAATGAATGAGCAATGTTATATGTGATGACACAGGGGGAACTGAGACTACATTCATGTACCTGTAATGCCTGTGAAGTAAGGTAGTGTTATTTGAAAGTGGACTTGGATTACCCCTAAATGTATATTGCAAACTCTAAGGTAATCTCTAAAAGCAGGTAAAATAGAAGTAAAAAAGGGGTAAGAGAAAGTAGAATAATAGAAAATGCCCAATTCAAACTGGAAAAGGCAGTAAAATATGTAAAACAAAACAAAATGTAAAAACAAAAACAAGGACAATGGGCAGAAAACAGTTACAAATTATGGTAAGTATTAACATAAATATATCAGTAATCACCTTAAATGTGAATGATCTGAATATACCAATAAAAAGAGCCTATCGCAGTGGATTAAAAGCAAGAACCTACTATGGGTTGGCTACAAGAAATTCACTTTATATATAAAGACACATATAAATTAAGATAAAGGGATGGAGAAAGATATAGCATGCTAACATTAACCAAAAACATCTAGAGTAAATATATTAATTTCAGACAAAGTAGACTTGTGAGTAAGGAAAATGATGAGGCATTTAAAATAAGGGCCAAGCGTGGTGGCTCATGCCTGTGATCCCAGCACTTTGGGAGACTAAGAAGGGAAGATCACTTGAAGTCAAGAGTTTGAGACCAACCTGGCCAACATGATGAAGCCCTGTCTCTAGCAAAAAACACAAAAACTAGCCAGGTGTGGCAGCACATGCCTGTAGTTCCAGCTACTCAGGAGGCTGAGCAGGGAGAATTGCTTGAACCCGGGAGGCAGAGGTTGCAGTGAGCCAAGATTGTGCCAAGCACTCCAGCCTGGGCAACAGAGCAAGACCCTGTCTCAAAAAATAAATAAATAAATAAATAATAAATTTAAAAAGGTATTAACTCTCCAATGAAACACAATAATCCTCATTGTGTCTATGCCTAATGGAGTGTCAAAATACATGAGCTAAAAACTGATATAACTGCAAAGGGAAATAAATAAACCCACTATTATGGTTGAAGACTATGGTACCACTCTATCAGCGACTGACAGAGTCAACACACACCAAATAAGACACAGTTAATCAGAACAGCACCAGCAATTACCTGGTTTTAATTACATCATCTGACAACACAAAATATATATTCTTCCTAAGCCTACATGGCACATTCACCAGGATATACCACATTCTAGGTCACAAAACACAATTTAATGAATTTAAACTATTGAAGTTATTTAAGTATAGTGTTAGTCCACAACGAAAAAGTCAAAGTCAAAAATAAAAAGCTGAAAATTCCAAAATATTTGCAGAATACAATAAATTTTAAGCAATACATGAGTCAAAGAAGAAGTCTGAAGAAAAAATAAAAAGTTTGAAGTGAAAATTAAAATACAACTTTTCAAAATGTGTGGGATGCAACAAAACCAGTGATTAGAGAGAAATTTGTAGCACTGAATGCATGCATCAGAAAAGAAAGATCTAAAATAAATAAAAGCTTCTGCTTTAGAAAACTAGAAAAATAAAAGCAAAATCAATCTGAAGTAAGCAGAAGCAAATCTGTAATACAAATTAGGGCAGAAAGAAATGACATAGAAAACAGGAAATTAGTAGAGTAAATCAATGAAACCAAAAGCTAGTGTTTTTTGAAAAGTTCAATAAAATTGTTAATCCTCTAACCAAGCTAACCAGAAAAAAGAGAAAACACACAAATCACTAAGATCAGAACTGAAAAAGAGTAATTAACATTGACTTCATAGACATTAAGAAATTATGCATAAGTATTTTAAACAATTTCATGCTCACAAATTTGATAACCTAGATGAAATGGACCGATTCCACAGAAGACACAATATAAAAATTGCACACAAGAAGAACTACATAATCTGAATAGGTCTAATAAATTAAATCAACAATTAGTTACTTTTGAAAACAGAAAGCATCGGTCCCAGATGTTTCCAGTGGTGAATCTACCAAACTCCCAAGGAAGAATTTAAGTCAATTTTTTTTCAAACTTTTACAGAAAATATAAACATAGGGAATACTTCCTCTTTCTAGGTAGCCAGCAACACTCCAACACCACATCCAAAGACCTATCAAAAAATGATAATTACTAATATCTCATGAACATAAATGCAAAAATCTTCAACAAAATTTTGGCAAATCAAATCCACTATATAAAAGGAATTATACACCATGACTAAATGGGCTTTATTCCAGATATAACGGTTAGTTCAAATTCAAAAGCTGATAAATAACAATGTGAGGTAATGCATATGTTAATTAGTTATTTAGCCATTCAACAAAATATGCATATTTGAACATCGTGTTTTACATGCTAAATATATGCTTATTTGTAAAGTAAACATTAATTGGCCTGGCATAATGGTCCATGCCTGTAATCTTAGCACGTTGGGAGGCTGAGGCAGGTGAATTGCTTGAGCTCAGGAGTTCAAGACCAATCTAGGCAACATGAGGAAACCCCTTCTCTACAAAAAATATGAAAAAAAAAAAAAAAATGTCTGGCGTGGTAGTGTAGGCCTGTAGTTCCAGCTATGTGGGAGGCTGAGGTGGGAGAATCACCCAAGCTAGGGAGCTCGAGGCTGCAGTGAGCTGTGACCATGCCACTGCATTCCAGCCTGCGTGACAGAGTGAGACCCCGTCTCAAAAAAATTAATTAATTAGTTTTAAAATCAATGTAATTTATCACAGTAGGCTAAGAAAGAAATATCATACAATCATATCTATAATGCTGAAAAGGCATTTGACAAATCCAACACACATTTCTCATTAAAACGCCGAACAAGTTAGGCATAAAGGGGAAAAATTTCTACTTGATAACTACTTAAACATACAAAAACTATGTTTTTGTAGTTTATACCATAGTAAACAGTGTAAAACTGGATGCTTTCCCCCTAAGACAGAGAACAAGACAAGGGTGTCTGGTCTCACCACTCCTATTCAACATGGTCATGAAAGTACTAGCTTATACAATAAGAAAAGGAAATGAATTTAAACAGACTGGGGAGAAAGAACTAAAACTGCCTTAGTATGCGAATGTCATGATTTGCATACTACATAGAAAATTCCAAAGAATCAACAAAGAAGTTCTGTGAACAATGAAGTAATAAGAGTAGTGTTGTAGGATTCAAGGTTAATGTGCAAAAGTTGTTTTCCTATATACCAGCAATGAACACTTAGAGTTTAAAATTAAAAACATAAAATCATTCATATTAGCACAAAAAATATGCAACACTTAGATATAAGGCCTACAAAATATGTATAAGATCTACATGAGAAAAGCTGCAAAATGTTGATTACATTAAATCAAAGATGATTTGAATAAATGTAAAGATATGATCATGAATAGAAAGACTCAATATTGTCAAAACCTGAATTCTTCCCAAATTGATCTATAGACTGAATGCAATCTCAACCAAAATTCTAGTAATTTCTTTTGTAAATATTGACACACTGATTCTAAAGTTTATATGGAAAGGCAGAAGACCCAGCATGGCCAAACAGTACTGAAGGATGAGAAAGAGGACCTACCCTACCCAATTTCAAGAGTGATCACAACTGGGTGGCATCATTGAAAGAAGAGGCAAATAGATCAACGGAACAGAATAGACAGTCCAGAAACAGACCCACACAAATATAATCAATAGTTCTTTGACAAAGGAGCAAAGGCAAGTGAATGGAAAAAGTAGGCTTTTCAACAAATGATGCTGGAACAAGTGGACATCCATGTGGAAAAGTGTAAATCTATAAATGGAACTTACACCTTTCACAAAATGAAAAGTATTATTTATATATAACCCCCAATTATTTTCTATTTAGCCCTTTGTCTATTGTTTACAGTAGCAGCTCTCTTCCTCAGCTCTCTAGGTGTTGAGTTTTAATTGTATCCTTTGCTTCTGTCAGTTCATCACTTACCTTTCTTATTTTCCAATTATATTCTTAAACAATGTATGATTTTTATCACAACAAAAATATTTTTAGCTTCATAAAACCAGGATGCAAATATTCATACTTTATGTGAAATGATTTTTTTAATCTGGAATTTTAAATTAATTACACTGCTTTTTTGTTCTCACTTATAAGTAAGAGCTGAGCAGTGAAAACACATGGGCACAGGGAGGGGAACAACACACACCGGCTTGTCGGGGGATGGGGTCGTGGGGAGGGAGAGCATTAGGAAAAATAGCTAATACATGCTGGACTTAATACCTAGGTGTTGGGTTGATAGGTGCAACAAACCACCATGGCACACGTTTACATATGCAGCAAACCTGCACATCCTGTGCATGTATCCCAGAACTTAAAATAAAAATAAATAATTACACTGCTTTTCAATTTTAAAATATGCTTTGTTGCTCAGTATTTCATTTGACACTGATAAAAATACTAATGTCAATAACATCATAATTTAATAGATGAGGAAACAGAACACAGAGAGGGGAGATTACTTGTCAAGGTACAATATTCTGGCAGAATAAGAATTAAATTTGTGTCTTATAATATTTTTCCCTATTCTAAGGATCCTGGAGCCTAGCTTACTTTAGTATTAATTAATGTCTCAACAATTTCCAATAAAAACAACACATGTACAATAAGAAAATCAAAGAAAAAACCTCAAAACACATATAGAGCGTAAGAAGAAACAAAGTTAATGGACTTATAAAATTTTGATTGAATAAATTATTTGTTTCTGCTTGCAGATTTTTTGGTACATAAAAATATAATGTCAAAAAATATGACGCCTATTTCATAACATCAGTATAAGAAAATATATGAAAGTGAAAATGAACTTAATTCTTAGCATAAATTTCTAGAAGCACTCACTATATGCAGAGTAAGTATTAACCTTAATTGAAGATTATTAAGCACCTAATATGTCAAGCACAATGCTATCTTTGTTACTATTCTCTCTTTAATCTTTTGAAGTAGGTTTTGTCTCTATTTTATAGCTAACAAGCCTGAATTTCAGAGATATCAAGTGCTCTCTTCAAGATTACTCAAGTAAATGACAGAATCAGAATTAAAACACTTCCTTCATCTCAAGTCCAGTGCCCTTTTACTGTATATTACAGTTCAAGGTAAGGAATACTTAAAAGCATAATGGATGGTGTATTTCATTGTCAGTTTCACACTATGGTGGCTGATGAACTGTAGGGAAAAAAAATGGATGACGTGTTGGTTTGCTTTACTGTAGGATGAGCACCAGTAGTACTAATATTCAAAATCATAGTCATAATAGCAATCACTTCCTGAGTGGCTATCAACATACCTTATTTACACCATGTTAGGTGATTTCAAGCTTCTATCTCAGATGGCCACAGAAACTTTGCAATTAAATCATTATGATCCCCATTTACAAATGAAAAAAAGCAAAACTAAACAAAACAAAAAACTCATGCTTACAGTGACCAGGGGATTGTCCAAAGTTAGACAAATAAATATTGGAACTGAGGTTTGCTCCTCAAGGGTCCAAACTCTTTATCTATTTTAATTCTTTGTTAACCAAAATCAAAATGGTCATTTTCATCCTTTCTATTTTCCCTCTTGACAATAGGTTAAAATTACACTTGCAATTAAACATTTCTTCAGTTTGCTAATTGTGTGCCCAATTTCATGCTCTGGCTGAAAGCACCCACAATTAGCAAGCACTGATTAGATGCTTATGCAATTTCCAAAAGGATAACTTTAGTATGCATAAAAGGAGGCTACCTTTTAAGAAGTTGGCCTTTACTGGTATAAGTTTTAAAGGTTTTTATGTAGGGAAAATATCAATTCAAATACAACATCAAACTGCATTTTCTAAATGCATTTTAAATGCTCGCCACTGTGACAGGTCTCTATGTAAATGTTTATTGTATGAAAGCATAAACTCTGACAGAAAAGCATTTTTACAAGACAAAAGGAAGTGTAGAAGGCTACACAAGACTGCAGAGATGGCAGTAACTAGACATGAAAAACACAAATGTGCCCATTATTTCCAGGAACCTGAAAGACACATTTCTTGTTTGCTAGTTAGACTATCATCTCTGCCCAATTTTATGCATTTTAAAGCTAGCAGTTCTAGAAGGACCCTTGTGCATCATTGGATGTCTCAGCACATTTGTAATGGGTTTTGGGACCTTAAATTTTTAGGGCCCTGATTTGAATCCAATCTAAGTCACTACCATTTAAAAGCCATGTTTCCCTTGTTCAAAGTAGTCACTGAATTTGCCCATTTTATACATCTCTGAACACTGCTGAATTTACACGTTAAATAATTTAATTCATGCCAACTTGGCCACTGCAAGACACAGAGATTTGAGATGAGAGTCAGTGCAAAAGCAGGAGGAGAGTTTTGGCCTCGGTAGTATGGGCAGAATTACGAACCTGGCTCTAACTTTCAGTAAAGAAACAGTGGAAACACATAAAGAATCCTCTAATGCCTTTTTGTTAAAAAGGAAACTACAAACCATCCCCGACTTACAATGATTCACCTTACAAATTTTCAGCTTTATGATGGTGCAAAAGCAAAGGATTATTGAGTAGAATCATACTTTGAGTGCCCATACAACTCTGCGTTTTACCTTCAGTACAGTGTTCGATGAATAACATGAGATAATCAAGGCTTTATTATAAAATAGAACCTGTGTTAGATAATTTTGCTCAACTGTAGGCTAATATAAGTGCTCTGAGCATGTTTACAGTAGGCTCGGCTAAGCTATGATGCGTGCTAGGTATAAAACACATTTTCAACTTACATTATTTTCAACATACTATGGGTTTATTGAGTTGTAACTCCATTGTAAATCGAGGAGCATCTTTGCATGTTTTTCTCATTGAACATATTGCTTAGAGAAAAGAAACAGACCCAAATCAGTGGCTTCATATTTATCATTATGACTCAGTATTTTCCTAAAGAAGCTGATTACCCAATGGAAATATTAAGAAAATGGGGGAAATTGTGTGGTTAAAGTAGTTATCATTTGCACATAGTTAAACAGCTCTAGGTACACATATGGATATGCATCATATAACATGCAGGTATTAATTTGGAGAAGATTCCAAGACATATTACACTGAGAAATGTGCACCTTATTTTCCAGAATCATAGCATAATCAGATAATGATAAAGGTGTGACTACTGATTCACTTTAGGAACTGTTCCAGATGATAGTTTTTAATGTTCTTTCAAATCATTCTATATATTTTTAGCCCAGAAGACTGAACTAGTTGCTTCACAAATTAAGTTTCCTTTCCTCCTTTTCACCCAAAATAAACTGTATTAGAAATTAGAAAAAGAGAAACAGAAAAATTTTAAAAGCTTTTTTCTTTCAAAAATTATCATGACATATTTTCCTCTTTTCTAAGTAATTTATACATAAAAACATAGGAAACATTACCTTGTTTTTCATAGAATTGTCTGTGAACCATTGCATAATTTCTCGCAAATACTACTACCTTCTACTGGTCCAGAGCAGATTCTGGCTATCATATGCATCCAAAAAACTTGCAAATGAGGCCATTAAAGAGGTTTTACATATACAAAACATTTGTTTAAATCTTTGGTAATTTTGACTTTAATCTGGAGAAACAAAAACCTGTTAGTAAGATTCATGTTTTGAAGACTTGTGACCACTGTGAGCAAACTGCAGCCACAGGCATTTCGGGAGCTCCAACTGGTCAGAACACAGGAGAATGAAGTCCCGTCTCTGCATAAACTGAATTATACAAATTCTACATGCGCAGTGACCAATCACTGGAGACTTCGAAAGAAGTGACGTGATTGGTTATTGATCATGATGTATGTCTCCTCTTTATGCAGTGAATTGTGGACTGAAGGCCTAGCAGCAAAGTTTGTAATTTATGCAATTATGGTTGATATGCTGTGGACTGAAATTGAACTGTGTTGTAGAAGACTGGTATTATTTAAATCAATTCCAGTAAATGAAATTCTTGCAGATAGGAATCACACAAAGAGAAAATTTCCTGTAATTATGTGAAATGGAAGACTCACCAAATTTAGAAATACTGTGTGTGTGGCTATTTGCAAAATTGTCTTAAGGTTTACATAGATATATAAGTTTGATAAAAATGTCATAAAAATATTAATATAAAAATAATCAAATTTTGATGGAAACACCGTTCCTCTTCTTATAGGGAGTGTGTCATATGAGAAAAACTGATACCTTAGTAATAACTCATTGATATATCTATCCTGTTTGCTCTCTTTTACAAAAGAAAGAAAAAAGTACACAGTATTTCTGCATGATAAACTGTAGTATATTCACATAAAAGTCTCCAGAAAATAATTTAAATGTGAAATGCTTTTGATTCCCTGAAGAAACCAAATATATTCTTCAGTGTACCTCACAACTGCAGCTTTTTATCAGATTGCTTTAATAATGGCACCTCTGTTCAATTTGTTATATTTCATCAGACGTGTGTGGCAGTCAGCACAAAGGACAAGTTAGACTTTAAAATGAACTGGTGCAACTCTTCTGATAATAAAAGGAGAGTGACAGATGTAATTATAAGGTACGGACAGATAAATGTAGGATTCTCAAGGACGTTGGTGGCCTACTGTTTAGAGCTTATGGAACAAACACCACTGAGAAAATTCCTCTGTATTTTCCACTTCCTCCATTTTGTTTTTTTTTTCTTTCTTTTCTAAATTTCCAGAGAGCTCCTACTCTGGATGATCTCATGGTCACTAAGGAGGATATACATATAAACACATACTTATAATAATAATACAAATGTGATAAAATATGCATAACACATTTTCTGGCAATTCACTGCTTGATAACCCCTATCTTAATTTGGCTTTCAAAAGACAGAGTAGGCATTTTGATCACCACTCACAGAGAAGAAACTAAGGATTAGCCAAATGGAGTAATTTACTCAAGGTTACCTGAGTAACCTTGTAAAATGTTACTCATCAGAGAGCAAGTCAAAAGGAAACAATTTTTAGTAAAGTGTATACAACTGTATATAACTGCATATATGTATGCCTCCTAAATTCTGATACGAAGAGACTTTTCAAATACATTGGTGAAAAACTTTGAAAAATGCCGGCCGGGCGCGGTGGCTCAGGCCTGTAATCCCAGCACTTTGGGAGGCCGAGACGGGCGGATCACGAGGTCAGGAGATCGAGACCATCCTGGCTAACATGGTGAAACCCTGTCTCTACTAAAAATACAAAAAACTAGCCGGGCGAGGTGGCGGCACCTGTAGTCCCAGCTACTCGGGAGGCTGAGGCAGGAGAATGGCGGGAACCCGGGAGGCGGAGCTTGCAGTGAGCTGAGATCGCACCACTGCACTCCAGCCTGGGTGGCAGAGCGAAACTCCGTCTCAAAAAAAAAGAAAAGAAAAGAAAAATGCCAACATTTTTAGTTATTTTTTGAAGCATCGTGTAAGCTGTATAAAAAAAGATGAACATAGAAAGTTTTCATAGCTAAATACCTTAGTTTTGTAGCAGGACGAGTGGCAGACCAAACTCCTCAGACACCAAGTAACAGAAGGAAGGGGTTTCCTCGGCCGGGGGCATCGGCAAGACTTCAGTCTCACGAGCCGAGCTCCCTGAGTGGGCAATTCCTGTCCCTTTTAAGGGCTCACAACTCTAACGGGGTGCATAAATAAAATAAAAATAAAACTTGTAGAAGAACAGTTCTTATGATTATTGCTGTATAAGTTCACTCTGATTAATACTATTAAATAGTACAGAAATTAACAATGATTTATTACTTAAAATCAGTACCTTCCTTTATAAATGAATCACTTCATGGCAGTTGGTGTCTACAAATGCCTATTTAATGATGTAGGATTCCCTCTCCATTTGGGGTCAATACTACCTTTTGGATCAACAATGTCTATTCAGTGACATCTTTACTCTCAGCCATTTTTAGCCACAGAAACTAAGTTTCTGCATCTACACTTTTTTCACTGTAAAATACAATCCTCAGTTGATTATCATGGGAAAAGTTTGTGTTTCATTAGTAATGTAAAAACCACTTAAACTCACACACAACACATGCCATACACAGCTTGTGCTCTTCCCATGGAAAGCATCGGTGCTAGAATGCAGAACAACTGGGCTTATCCTATAAACAACAGATCTTGCAAAAGCAAAGAAAGTTTTGCTCATTTATATCTCTGTCTCTCTCTCCGCCCCTCCTGGTTGCATTGTCATCTCCTTATTGCTAAATATATTCCCTAAATGATCACATTTTCAATGTACTTTTCCATTTTCATTATTTTTTAATATCTGAAAATGAAATGATCTGATAACTTGATTCTTTAAAAAGCCATAATTATCTGTGCAAACACAAAAGCCTAAAAATATCACAAATCCACATCCATGTATTCAAAATTCATCTACTTGCATCATTTAGATGAGAACTACCAGAAAACTTTTAAGTCGAGCTGTTCCCTTCTTTTCTATGGTGATATGTGACAAAAAGGAGCAGAGGCAATGATGAGGACTGTAGCTAATATCTGTCATGTGCTTAGTTTGGCAAGACATTGTTGTCCATGTACTATCTCATTTAAACCTCCCAATGACCCTATAAAGCTGGTGTGACTTTTCTCTTTCTGTACATTAGGAAACTCAGGCAGAGAGAAATTCTGTTGTTGGTGGTCACATATTTACTTAGCATCTAAGCCAAGATTTCATTCCAGACAGTTTAACTACAGGGCCTAGACTTTTAACCAACAGTCAATATTTACAGATATTAAGACTATTTTTGACAAGTTCTGTGGCTTTAGAGAGCTAGGCATGGGATGTACTGAATTGTAGAGATACTTAACACTTGAGAAATGAAAATTGTCTCAGTGAACATAATGAAACTATGATTCAATGACACAATAATAGTGATCTCTCAGGTACCTCATGCACCTCTCTCGAAAAAGAATGCTAGTTAAATATATAAACTAATGCACCTTATTGGCAGAATAATTGATTCAAGAAATATAATCAACATAGTGTTTCATTTTTGTAGTACAGCACTGATTCCAGGAACGCCTAGCCACAGAAGCAGTGAGAACCATTTCCAGCATGCATCCCTATGTTATGGCAAACATTGGTTGAATCCCTTCCAAAGCTTTGCTGAAAACTACATCGACTGCATTTTAAAGTAGCGTGTAGAAATTGTATATGTCATTATAAAACTGCCAGATAATTAAATAAGTCAAGTAATATTTCTTTTTCTTTCTTTTTTTTTTCTTGAGACGGAGTCTCGCTCTGTCGCCCAGACTGAAGTGCACTGGCCGGATCTCGGCTCACTGCAAGCTCTGCCTCCCGGGTTCACGCCATTCTCCTGCCTCAGCCTCCTGAGTAGCTGGGACTACAGGCGCCCACCACCTCGCCCGGCTAGTTTTTTTTTTTTTTTTTTTGTATTTTTTTAGTAGAGATGGGGTTTCACCGTGTTAGCCAGGATGGTCTCGATCTCCTGACCTTGTGATCTGCCCGTCTCGGCCTCCCAAAGTGCTGGGATTACAGGCTTGAGCCACCGCGCCCGGCCAAGTAATATTTCTTAATAATAGTCTTTCTAAGAACCATGTGAGAAGCCGGCATTTTGTTCTCATATACCAACAAGGAAGTAATACTATGAAAAGTCATCAACAATGAAGGAAAATTAGAACTCCTTAAAACTTACATTTTAATTTCCTTTTATACTAAGTGTTGTGGACTGAATGTTTACATCCTTACAAAATTGATGTGTAATTTTGAAATCCTAACCTTCAATGTGATGATATTAACAGGTAGGGCCTTTTTGAAGTAATTAGGTCATGAGGTGGAACCCTCATGAATGGGATTAGCGTCCTTATAAAAGAAACCCCTGGCCGGGTGCGGTGGCTCCCGCCTGTAATCCCAGCACTTTGGGAGGCTGAGGTGGGCAGATCACAAGGCCAGGAGATCGAGACCATCTGGTCAAGATGGTGAAATCCCATCTCTACTAAAAATACAAAACTTAGCTGGGCGCGGTGGCACGAGCCTGTAATCCCAGCTACTCTGGAGGCTGAGGCAGGAGAATTGCTTGAACTAGGGAGTCGGAGGTTGCAGTGAACCGAGATGGTGCCACCGCACTGCAGCCTGGCGACAGAGCAAGACTCCATCTAAAAACAAAAACAAAAAAAACGAACCCCAGAGCTCTCTCACCTTCTTTCTGCCACGTGAGGAAACAAGATGTAGGCAATCTGCACCTCAGATGAGGGCTCTCACCAGAACCCAACCATGCTGGCACCCAGACTTTCATCTCCAGAACTGTGAGGAATACATTGTTGTTTATAAACCAATTTTTTATAGCAGACTGAATGGACTGAGGCAACCAAGTCAGTGAACTGGGAAAGTAGACAACCTGGCCATATAAAAAGAAAGAGGCCTCCAATCAATTGAAGCTAATTTAAAATACCTTTAAAGTTTTGGTTAGATTTTTTTTCCTATAAGAAGATAATAAATGCTGTTCACATGTATAAAAACCATCTCTCTACCAACATTACTACCATATTGATACGGTGTTGCAGAGATGATTGTTTTCAAATAATAAAATGTTCATAACAGAAACTTCTTATTCAGCTAAGTAACAATATTTATTTTATTTTAATGGGCATCTTTAGAACAAAAAACGAGCAACATTAAAATACATCTGGATCTAGGACAATGGACTCATAGCGACGATGTGATTCAAGCACCCAGACTCGCCGATTTTATGTGCCTGAGTCTTGTAGAAGATCTAGTTCCATGATAGAATACAGTCCCTAGGAGAGGAGTACGTGAGTCTGTATTTGTATCTCAGCGGCTAGCACGTATTTAGTCGCTAATAAATATTTGGGGGTAACTGAAGAAGTAAATTCTGGAAGATGATGATTCAAATTTCAGAAGTAGCCATGGAAATGTGTTGTACTCTGCACATGTAACACACACAGGCTAGATACAATCACACCGCTACTCTGTTCTGACTTCAATAATTGTTTGATTTCTCTTTTTTTTTTTTCCTGAGACAGGGTCTCACTCTGTCACTCAGGCTGGAGTGCAGTGGTGCAATCACAGCTCACAACAGCCTTGACCTCCCGGGCTCAAGGGATCTTCCTGCCTCAGCTTCCCAAGGGACTACAGGTGCATGCCACCACTCCTGGATAAGTTTTTAAAAATTGTTCTGTAAAGACAGTGTCTCAGTATGTTGCCCAGGATGATCGTAAACTCCTGAACTCGAGATCCTCCGGCGTCAGCCTCCCAAAGTGCTGGGATTACAGGTGAGAGCCATCATGCCTCACCTGGAATATATATATTTTTTAAATCCCAAGGTCAATATTACATTATTATTAAATAGATTAAACAAAGTAGAAGAACCAGTCAAATATATTTGCTAATATCGATACTACCATTGAGCACATAATTGGAGAGACATAGACTGAATGTTTTCCTCTTTCAGTTCATTTACACATACATCAATTATAAACAGTTCTTTCCATTTGGCAGATAATTATTTCTAAGTTTAATAGAAAATATATCAGTAAGTAAAATGAATATACACATGTCTTAGATGTCAAAAGCATTTTTTTCTAATTCACCTAGAAACCTTTTTAAACCATCTTTTGTACCTCAGGACAGAATAATTACTCCTTTCCACATTGTTATTACTACATAGGCTTGTTTTTCATTCAAATAAACTTTATCCAGTGCTTATTAGGTGAGAAACTCTGTTCTGTGTGAAAACAGAAATGCAGAGATAAATTGGGCATGGATTCTTTTCTCAAGATAGTGACAAAAGTCATATCTGAGAAAGGATGTATTTTTTTGGTTCTCCCACCCTTTTACCAGGAAGTCAACCAGCCCGTACCACCTTGACTTGAAAGATCAACCAAAACCCTAATGGTACATAATGTTCATATATGTCCATGCAATTCTCTGTTCTATTCAGTAATCTGATATGCATCTTGTTTGTGTGTCATTTCAAACATGCTGGCAATCACAAAATCATCTATATATAGGCAGGTTCCAAGTTGCATGTACTGTTGGTTCTTTTATAAGAAATAATGTGACACGATACCATGCTATCCTTTGAAATTGTCATGGTAGGGGATACAGCTTAGCAGTTAAAAAGCTTGTCATTCTTTTATGCCAACTTGTTTGGGACCATTTGTTTCAGAACTCACTCCTGCACTATTTAGCTGTATAATCCCTTCCCTTAATTTCTTCATTTTTAGAAAAATGTTGAAAATAATGGCGCCAGTGTATCATTCTTGTTTTATTATTTATGAGGACTAAAACGCTCTGTATTAACTGTCATTTGGTATGACCTTGAAGATCATTATTTTTAGTAACTTTCTCAATAAGATTTGTGTAACATTTTAAAATCTGTAACTCTTTAGCTTAACATTATTTAATTTACAACATCTGAAAACCAAACCCATGGCTTAAAGCTCTAAGGTCATGCTTAGCAAGGTCATGGAGCACCATTCATGAAGACAATATGAATGGTACTTTCTGGAGTTAGGTTTCCTGATTCTTTGAAAACAAACCTCAGTAGGGACATTGGTGTCCTTACTTGTAAAGTAAGTCATGTGATTTGAAAATGTCAAATAGGTAATGATAGTAATTGCACCAGGTCACATAGTCAATGACTGGCAGAGCTAAATCCTCCAGCACTTGGTTTTGTGCTGGCTCCATAATTGCTCAAAGCTGTTTTGGGGACATCCCATTCTGTCATGGTGATCTCGCCATCATATAAATATTAAAACTCACCATTTTCTAGTCTATTTGGCCCACATAAATTATGCCACATTATTGAATACTAGAAGTATTTTCAGAGATTTAGAGTAGCCAAATAAGTCTTTAAATTCAAGAATATCTGGTTCTGGAGGATATTTTGATTTTTTTTTTACCTCAATTTGCTTGTGTATAATTACACGTGTAAAAACTATCAGTGCATAGCTATTGATATATAAATAGGGGAGTTTTTGTTTTATTCTCACTTAGCTCATTGAAAACAGCAGTTCTTAAAGTTGCCTTTGCCCTGACTCTTCCTAGTGAGTTCTTCAGCTGGTTTGTGAACTGGTCTTATATTTTGGAATATGGTATGGTAGCCAACATCTCCACTTCTGGGAATCAAAATCATGGGGCAACAGGTCCAGTGTAAGGTTCTGCACTATGGAATTAGATTCAGCTCAAAAGTGATGGATCAAGGGAACCTCCTCTGAAAGTCAATGCACAGACTCTCCTGTTATCCTCTGGAGGACTTGCTAGAGAGAGAGCAGTAAGCCAAGAGACGGGCTTGTCAAAGGAGAGCAAGAATTTTTGAACCAGAAGGTGAGAGATGGAACTTGGGAAAATTCCCTGTTTCCAGTGAAAAGTGTAGCTGCTATGACTATTTACAGGATGGCAAGGGTCTCACAAATCGTGAAAGTGTCATTAAGAGCCTCAATTCTACACACCCACAGGGCAATGTTTGTACATACATCATTTTACCATACTTTGAGATAGGCTATCCTTCGAAATACGTCACTTAAGAGCATGAATTTCACGTAACTTATATGCCAAATGTGATAGGCTTAATGGCTTAATAGGAGGATATTTTAATTCATGACCCTCTTAGGGTTTTAAAAAAATCCTGTGACTAAACTCCTCCTATGGGGTAGGTGACTCATTGAACAAACATACAAATGCACAACACACAATAAATGCTGAGTAAACTCTTTGCATGTTTGTTTTAGCCTGTTTAAAGGAATTCCAGCTATTTGAAATATAATGAATGTCCAGTATGACACACAGAATTTCCAATGTCTCTTGTAGAACTGTAGTTTGAGTTTCTCTGGTCTTCTGAGAGTTTCAAATATAGTAATTATTATTGTAAATATCAAAAGGAAGATGATCTATAAAGAGATTAACCATTTGACACTTTTATTGAGGAAAATATTAAGCAACAAGGATTCCCCACCCCCCCCCAATAACTGAAATATTTTAGGTAATGACTTGGCCATGGGTGGTAGTTCACGCCTGTAATCCTGGCACTTTGGGAGACCAAGGCGGGCATATCACCTGAGGTCAGGAGTTCAAGACCAGCCTGGCCAACATGGTGAAACCCCATCTCTATTAAAAATACAAAAATTAGCTGGCATGGTGGCAGGTGCCTGTAATCCCAGCTACTCATGAAGCTGAGGCAGGAGAATCATTTGAACCTGGGAGGCAGAAGTTGTAGTGAGTCAAGATCGTGCCACTGCACTCCAGCCTGAGTGACAAAGAGAGAGACTCTATCTCAAAAAAAAAAAAAAGAAAAAGAAAAAAAAACTTTTTTAGACACTGTTATATATGTGTACAAACACAGGAAGTAGAGACAGATTAATGTGAGGGTGACAGAATAGCAGTTCTGCCATGTTAGCAAAGTATTTAATCTCAACTAGTATGTATTCATAATAATTGAGATAATAATGCCCGCCTATAAATTACTACCAGGATTAAATAATCTAGTGTATGGAACACACTGAGCTCAGATTATAATACATTGGGTACAAAAGAGGTCTTTAATGTTGCTTTTTTTCTTCCTTATCTATTAACTGATTATGCATAATGTGTTTCTGCTTAGGAATGCAAATATCTTTGCCCTGAAATGTCTGTTGACGAAAAATCTTTTTTCTTCTACGTGTATTTCAGTTACTGGTACAACTTGTACAACTCTTTTCATAACAGAGTTAGATTAGATCTAACGCTTGATGTTTTTCTGTGGTTTGCACTGCTTGAAAAAGAGAACTTACCTCTTCTCTGGTATGTACTTTGCTATTTTCTCACAGTAATATGTTTGCAACCCAGAAATGAAGGCAACTTGCCTCAAAGAACTGTAAAATGTATCTTATATATTAAATCTATGAACTAACATGCAGTTTGGCAATAATGTTTTGATTGTCACCTATGTAATAAGCCACTGAGAAAACCTGCTAACTGTTTGGAGGAAGGGAGGCAAGATGGCGCACTTCCGGGTTCTTCATCACCAACTTTTCCGGCACGTGAAATTGCAGCCGGCACCCGGAAAGGTGCAGACCAACCGGGCATGCGCCAGGTGACGTCAATCCGAAGAGACCGAGATTTACCTGGCCGCACCTACAGAACGCCCCTCGACACGCCCGCATCCCGCCTATTGCCCTCCCACTCCTAGAAAAGCCACTCCCGGCGAGACCGGCGGGGTGGGCTTCCTCAGCCCCTACTGTTGTTGGGACTGCATCAGGAACGCCGCCCGAGAGCTCCACCGGGCAACTCTGTCGGCCTCCTTTGCCGGAGGCCGACAGACCTCACCTTCCACACCTTCTTCCCTGAAGCTAGGTGACCAAATAATAAATTTGCAGTTTTGCTCTTAGCCTTGCCTACTCACTGGTTCTTTTGTGCTCGCTCTGGTGGTCTTAGAAAAAACAAATCACTAACATGGTCCTTACTATAAACAGTCCCAAAACTCTTAACTATTGAGCAGTGTTCAAAGATCAGTGTGATATAACCTTTGCTGGCTGAACGTTATGTTCTCACACTAGGCTTATCACTCTATAGGGAACGTTTCCTGGATGAGAGAGCACTTGCATTTTAAATTTAAAAATATACATATACATATACACATACATACATATATTGTCCTTCCACAGTGAGGAAACTAGGTCACTCTAATTAATTAAAATTTTGATAGAATTTATAAGATGAATGATAGATGTGAAATTTACTTTCTCTTTTCATAAAGCATCATTTTTACTGTCTTGTTCTACAGTGAGCAATGGTTCTATGACTTAAAACATCAAAGTGATGATATATGATGATGTAGCTTATACATATGTTTCTGTGCTTCTGACCTGAGAGAACTTTAGATGGTTTTATCTGGAAATAGGAGATATAAAAATATTCATTATCCTGAAATACCATCTGGAATACTTAGATACAGATGATGAATAGAAAACTAGCATAATTATTGTGGGGAAGGGGGTAGAAAGCATTAGAAGCTCTTACTTTCTGAATGTAACACATTAGCATATTTCTCTAACTTTTAGCAAGGCACTTAATCTTTCAAAGCTTCATATTCTCATATATGAAGTAGGAATCATCATAATTTTCCTGACAGCCCAAGATCTGGGTTAAGGGTCAAGATGAACAGTAGATATAAAAACGCTTTGCAAACCATAATTCAATATACTCAAATAAATACTTACTAAATGTCTGATACAGTGTTAAGTCCTGAGCAATTACAAAAATGTCTAAGATGTCATCAGAGGGACATGCTCAGATAAACCTGTGACAAATAATGTGAAGACAAAAGAAGCCCTTGGGAGAGAGCAGGAGAGTGAAGGATGGATCAAGATGACTGGAATGCCAACTAGTGAAGACAGGCCACACTGTCACTGCAGAGAAAGACAGAAAGAAAATCTAGCATTGAAATCCAACAATCATCTCATGCTTTTAAAGTGTCATCCATGGGCAAAACTTCACGTGAAACTTTCCAGTAGGAATTTAAAAAGTTAACTGGCCCTGTCATGCCAGTATGTAAGTTACCAAATAAGCAAGAAAATATATAAATAATAAAATTGTAAAATAGGGTGAAATTGTGCTTGTAAATGAGAAAATGGTAAAAGTAATGAGCTTTCATCAGTTTGTATAATTTTATACCGTGACATACTTTGATGAATTTTATAAAATATTATTTTCCATGTTAATAACTATAACCAGTGACCTTGAGAAATAAATCAAGTAAAAATTTTCCTTGGATTTCAGAGAAATCCCATCAGGAGTTTAAATTATTTACACAAATTAAAGTGTTTCAAGCAAAGGGAAAACTGTCAATCTGCATAGAGAAAAAATTTTCTTTATCTTAATAGTGATGTCACATATGAGGACCAATGACAATATTGTACCTAAATTTGCTAATCTACATGAGCAATCATCACATATTAAATAATTTTAAATTAAAAAGATTAACATTCTGGTAAACTAGATATACAATACATGTCATCAATAAACATGAAATTTGACAGACATTATTTTTACGTACTGATAATATTTGTGTTTATACAAATCCGGGTATATAGTAAAGTTATAGCTTCTTATTTTTTTGTGTGTGTCTTTTTTTTTTTTTTTCCTTTTTGTGGAGAACGGGGTCTCGCTATATTACCCAGGCAGGTCTCGAACTCCTGGGCTCAAGCTATCCTCCCGCCTCTGCCTCCCTGAGAGCTGGGATTACAGGCATGAGCCACCGCGCCCGGCAGTTATAGCTTCTTAAACGTTTATTTAAACTTCTTGAGATCATGGATTTTACTGCTCACATACACCTTCAATCAATTTATTTTCATTTTAACCTATGTCTTTCTTCTGAATATGCACTGATGGAAAAAGTGGCTAATAATTAGCCTACAATTGGTATACAGTTGAAAGAAATAACGATGCTAATTGATTGTCTCCAACTTGCAAAATAATTCATGCTATTTTGCAGTCAAGATTGGTCAATAAGGAACTAGTACCCCAAAGTAGATGGATTACATGTTCTGCAGATGAAGGAAATATAACTGAGCTGTCTCTAGAAAGAGGTCAGGTTGATAAGAAATACTAATATCCTTCAAACATCCACACACATGCTCATACACACATGCACGCATGCACACACAGCTAGAGATAGATGAATTTTGTTTAATAACATTGCAAGGCACTGAGAGAAAATTTATGTTTCATTGAACATTATTAGACTTTATAAAGGAAGCTACATTGAGAAGGGGAGAAAATGAAGGAGAACTAATATATATGGAGCTCCTAATATTTTTCTGGAATATGATAGGCTTTTAGGTATGTAATCTCATAGCAGAAATAAACAAGAAGAATAGGTTCTTAAAGAGACATTCTCCACATCTACAAGAATAATTGTGGGCAGAATTGAAACAGCTTATACTCATCCCTATTCTACAAAACTACATATTCTGCTAAATCAAATATAATAAGTAGCTGGTAGAGTATAATGGACCATTATTTACCCATGTATAATAGGGACAATGGATTTAGTAACTATCACACTATTTTTTACATAATGTTTCATATAAGAAATGGAAGCGTGGACCAACACAAGATTTAGGTTTGGGGATCAGGGTATGAAACCATTTTCTCAAAAACCATAAACAAAATTTTGAGAAGAAAGAGGCTTAGCAGGGGAGATCACAGTATTCTTCAGGATTCCTAGAAGCAAAACTAGGCATTTAGCACAATTTCTTTTAACTCTACATGCACACTTACGAAATATATTTTACATATTTGTGCTATATACATATATATTTATGCACATTTATTTAATAAAAAAAGTAACATTCCTTTTTTGTTATAATTGTTCTTCTTTTTTAAAAAAAAAAACCTTTATTTTATGCAGGTGCAGGTTTGTTACATAGGTAAACTTTTGTCATAGAGGTTTGTTGTACAGATTATTTCATCACCCAGGTATTAAGCCTGGTACCCAACCCATTACTTTGTTATTTTTCCTGTTCCTCTCTTTTCTTCCAACCTCAACCCTCCACCCTCCCATCCCCTACCCTCCCTTCACCATCCCAGCCTCCCACCCTCCCTCTACCCTCCACCCTCCCTCCACCCACCCACCCTCCATCCACCCCTCCTCCACCCAAAGGCCCTAGTGCATTTTCTGTCCCTCTATGTGTCCATGAATAGCACCATTTCTAAACACCCCCAAATAACTGCATACTCTCAAAGCAACTATAATCTGAATATCATCTATTTTATGTTTAAGCCGAGCCTCCCTGACCCCTCCTGTCTCCCAAAAGGCAAGACTCAACTATACAGGAAGTTCTAAAGTATTCTGGACAAGCCATGACTTAGCACATGTTGTACACTGATTTCTCTCCTTTCTCTGCAATAAACAATAATTTTTTCTGTGTTGCTTTCTGGGGCCCCTAGGCCAAAATTGATTATCCGCACTTTCTTACCCCATAGCACTCTGTTGACACTGCCACTAGGATTATTTTAGAATATTCAAAAGTTGTAGCATTTGGAAATTAGTAGCTCTGGCTTCTAAGGGCCAGTGTCAAACTTTGATTAACTGTTTTTTAGTATTCATCTCACTAGCTTTGATAGGAAGTTCCACAGTAATGCATATTAAGTCCAGCACCCTTGTAACACCTTCACACATGTTCTAGCAGATGAATAACAGATGCAGTGAACCTATGTAAGAAGGCCTTTGCTTGTGTCAGTTACAGGCGCGTGGATCAGGGATGTGTTTCTTTCTAGTATGTCCGCGATCCATGTGACTATAACTGCTGTGGCATTGCTGCATGCTTCATTATTATCATCTGCACACTGCAGAAGAGGAAATAGATGTTTTCAGTAAGTTTTTATTTCAGAACACATGTGCAGAAAGCCTTAACTCATAAAGTCAAATCACACATACTCTATGATATGACAGAGGGTTTGAATGTTTTGTATTTTTTCATCAATGAACTAAGGATAATTGAGGTAAAAGATTAAGAATGACTTCTGAGAAAACTAAATAAGGAGAGATGAGGCAAAACAGTATCTTCCTTTTTTCTCTCTCAAGAATTCTTCAATTGTTGTAATCAAGACTAAAGGTTTTCCATTATACTATAATACAACACTCCCTCCAGTCATCTGTTGAGAAAAAAGAGGTGCAAAAACTAACAGATAACATTTTGACATAGTCTAAAGAACAGAATTTAACTTTTAGCTTTTTTTTTTTAGGAGTTTTGTTTGCTTTTCGGTGTCTGGAGTTTTTGTTTTGTTTTTTAAATTTCCCTCCACACATAATATGTGGTTATATAATCTAAAAGTCTAGATTTGAATCTTGATTCTATTGCTCACAAACTGAATGCCCTTGATGAAATCACCTAATTCATTGTGCCTTAGGTCCTCACGTATAAATTGGTCATAATAATAATAATACCTACCTGAAATGAACAAAGCATATTTATTTAATAATTTAATAATAACAATTAAATCTGTTCCATTTTAGAAGTGCTTCTAAGGATGGTGTCTGACACGTAACAGGTACGACATACGTATTTTTAAATGACAATAAAAACGTAAATTGATATATTTGTTCTATATGACTAAAATAATACCCATTTCTTGGATATTATTCTTACTGACATTTCAAGGCAAAAAGTAGTTTAGAATGTCTTATAATTAATTTGGAATATAAATAAGTATAAAGATTTAAACTGGAAAAGTCCCATCAACTGATGTCAAGTAATGTTACTGCTATAATTGGGAATACAGGCAAAAGAGAAAAGAAAGAAGAAAGGAAGGGAAAGAGATTAAGAGAGAAAAGAGAGAAAGATAAATGCAGAATGAAGAGAGAGAAAGAAAAGGAGAAAGGAAGGGAGAGAAAGAAACAAGATCAGCTGGGCATGTTGACCCACGCCTGTAATTCCAGCACTTTGGGAGGCTGAGGCGGGTGGATCACGAGGTCAGGCATTCGAGACCAGCCTGGCCAACATAGTGAAACTCCATCTCTACCAAAAATACAAAAAATTAGCTGGGCGTGATGTCAGGCTCCTGTAATCCCAGCTACTCAAGAGGCTGAGGCAGGAGAATCGCTTGAACCTGGGAGGCAGAAGATGCAGTGAGCCGAGATCGTGCCACTGCACTCCAGCCTGAGCAACAGGAAAATGTGATACTCTGTTTCCAAAAAAAAAAAAAAAAACAACAACAAAATCGTGTCCTTTGCATGGATATGGATGACGCTACAGGCCATAATCCTTAGCAAACTAATACAAGAACAGAAAACCAAATGCTACCTGTTCTCACTTATAAGTGGAAGCTAAATGATGGGAACACACGGGCACATAGAGGGAAGAATACACACTAGGGCCTATCAGAGGGCCGAGGGTGGGAGGAGGAAGAGGATCAGAAATAATAACTAATGGGTACTATGCTTAATATTCAGGTGATGAAATAATCTATACAACAAGCCTCCAAGACACAAGTTTACCTGTGTAACAAACTTGCACTTGTACTCCTGAACTTAGAAGTTAAAACAAATAACACCTAATAGTCCTGAGAAAAGACAATCCTGAAAAGTGACATGATGAGTCAAATACTCAAGTTTCCATAACTTTTATAAGTGTTAGAAAAGTTTTATAGTAAGCAATTTATGATCTGAAAACAAATTTGTTATTATACGTATTAGAATGCAATTTCAAATTATTCCACCTACTTTACCTGTATATTGGATTTAAAATATTCAAGTAGTCTATTTTAAAATGTTCTATACTAATTGTCTATACAAAAGGAGGAAAGAAAATTGAGATTTTGTTAATGTGTTTTTTATAAAGTATGAATTAATTAGATGATTTCATAAACACTTTATGCAAAGTTAGCTTTCTCTGGAAACACATAAACTTTTAAAAAGTCCATAAGCATTAATTTGTGACTTACTAATATAAATTATTCTAATGAAACCTAATATGTCCTACTGCATACTGTGGAATTATTCCTTACTAAATTATATATACAAATTTTCAACAGTGTAAACTGGGCTATTACTAAGGCATATTAAAAATATAAATAATTGTTTTACATTTTTAAAGGTCCTTGAATCAATATCCCTTGGTTTTGCTTTAAAACATTTGAAAATAATAAATATCACAATTAAGGTAATAAATATGACATTTATGGCTGGGCGTGGTAGCTCACACCTCTAATTCCAGCACTTTGGGAGGCTGAGGTTGGTGGATCACTTGAGGTCAGGAGCTTGAGACTAAACCAGCCTGGCCAACATGGTGAGACCCCATATTTACCAAAAATACAAAAATTAACTGGGTGTGGCGGTGGTCACCTAAAATCCCAGCTACTCAGGAGGCTGAGGCAGGAGAATTGCTTGAACCTGGGAGGCAGAGGTTGCAATGAGCAAGACTGTGCCACTGTACTCCTACTTCAGCCTGGGTGACAGAGCAAGTCTCCAGCTCAAACTAAATAAATAATAAACATGCCATTTATATGTGTATAAATTATATGTATAAGCATTTCTATAGTCAAATGTCTAAATGTTAAGAAAAGTAAAATAGCTCAGAATAGCCTGAACTATGCAAGGTATGCAGGTCCAGAGAGATATGAGCGTGGGACATCAGTCATGCCTTCATCCTCCAACACTCCACATCCCAACCCCTGCACCCATGTCTGGGGGCAATTATTTCAATGCATTTTGTTCCTGATTAGCTGCTTCACCCCTTATCCTCCTGCTTCTGGAATTTCTGATATAAAGAACAATGTATAGCTAATCAATAGCTTAAGCTATTTTTACGTAAATTCTTAGTAAACAATTCAGGAACTGCCTCTTTCTCTCCAAAAAAAAATCACTGAGTATAGCATGTTCTCACTTATAAGAAGGAACTAAACACTGGGCACTCCTGGGAACAACAGACACTGTGGACTACTAGAGGGCAGAGAGAGGGAGGGCGTTGTGGGTTGAAAGGCTACCTATTGGATATGTAAACTAAAAATAGAATCCTAAGGCCCCCAGTCATCTGAATAGACCCCTCTTCTCAGCCAAGGGCATTCCAAAGATAACCTGAAAACACGCCTTGTTACCACTAACACAGACCTCAAGACTGATAGAAGAGACTCTTTAAGTCCCATAAGAAACATTTACAGTCTATTCTCTCAGAAGCCTGCTACCTTGAGGTTTTGTCTGCATGATCAGACCTTGGTCTCTACAACCCCTTATCACAAACCAGATATTCCTTTCTATGCATTCTAGGTCTTTAGATAATAACAAATTGCCAATCAGAAAATCTTTGTATCCACCTATAACCTGGAAGCCCCCCACTTCCAATTTGGAAGTCTCCAGCTTCCTCCACTTCCATTTCCACCTATAACCTGAAAGCCCCTCACTTCACCTTTTCAGACTGAATCACTATATACCTAATATGTATTGATTGATGTCTCACGTCTTCCTAAATGTATAAAACCAAGTTGTAGCCCAACAACCTTGGGCACATGTTCTCAGGACCTCCTGAGGCTGTGTGATGAGCATATCCTTGCAAAATAAACCTCTAAATTGATTGAAACTTGTCTTAGATACTTTTTAGTGTACAAGTGCCAATATGGTTTGGCTGTGATCCACCCAAATCTCATCTTGAATTGCAGCTCCCATAATTCCCATGTGTTGTAGGAGGAACCCAGTAGGAGATAATTGAATCATGGGGGCAGTTTCCCCCATACTGTTCTCATAGTAGTGAAAAATTCTCATGAGATCTGATGGTTTTATAAAGGATCTCCTCTTTTGCTTGACTCTCATTCTGTCTTGCCTGCCACCATGTAAGATGTGCCTTTTGCTTTCTTCCATTATTGTGAGACTTCCCTAGCCATGTAGAACTGAGAGTCCATTAAATCTCTTTTTCTTTATACATACACATTCTCTGGTATGTCTTTATTAGCAGCATGAAAACAGACTAATACAGGTGCTATGCTCATTACCCATGTGATGGGATCTGTACCCCAAACCTCTGCATCACTTAAAACACCCATGTTTACAAACCTGCACATATACTCCCGGTATCTAAAATGAAAGTTGAAATTATTAAAAAAAGAAAACAAACCCTTTAGCTGCCACAGATTGGAGTGTACATTTAGGAAAACTTGCATCTATGCTCCCGGGTTGTAATCTTCAAGCATTGCCCTTATAAATAAACACTCTATTAGTTTCACCTCAGTTTCTTCCTTTTAGGTCAACAATGTCTAACATCAGAAATACTATGGCCAATTCATTATAGTTTCCACTATATTTGCCAATGAATATTTAGGTTTGGCATATGTATTGATAATTACAAGTAAATCATTAAATTACATGAAAAACATGTATATCATAAACAAACTGCTTTGCAATATACATTTCATATTTATGAAGAATAAAACTTTCTCATAAATTATAGAAAAATATTTTAGAATATTACAGAACACAAGATTATAGAAAATATAATATAGCCTCGACTATCAAGGGTAAATTATATCCAAAAGAATCCAAACATTATAGAAAAATTTACCAAGAACGTTACATGACTGAAGTAGCTCGAGAACAAAATTTCACTTTGTGTTTCCTAGTATGCAAGAGAAATGGAAAACAGGATGGGGTATGAAATTCTATTTACTAATAAAATGAAGCATATGTATTGATAAGGAAAGCAAATGTTTTTCAATGACTAAATTGATAACAATGAATACAACTAAGAATATTGTCTTCAACAATGGATAGTTTTATATCTCATTTCCACTGAGCTTTTGAAAAAGTTAGTGTTATAACAAATGGTGACCAGTGAAAGTGTGTGAAGGGTTATACTTATATAATAAAAATGGCTAACATTTATTAAGCTCCTACTATATGGGCACACTGGAACCACTTAAAGTACATTCACCTCTTTAAAGCCCATGAAAACCAAAAATAGGTACTATATGGTATTCACTTATTCAACCAAACGTACTGAACGCTTATTTAGTTTCAGGCACTTAGGACTTATAAGTAAACCAACAGCAAAAAGCCTTGCCCATCATTTAAAATAAAATAACTGAGACTGAAGAGGCTAATGAAACCTAAGGTCATAGAACAAGTCACTTGGTGGAACCAAAGCTTGAAACTAGTAAGATTGTTAGCCCATGCTCCTAAATGTTAAGTCAGAGGTGCTTTCAATATGTAAATACATATCAGGTTTTTTAAGTAAATTTATTTCCGGTGATCCAAGATCAGAATTATTTCTGACCAAATAGGAAGGTATGTCACCAGTATGAGGGGAAAAATAGTGGGAGAAGGCCAATTTGGAGTGAAAATAATCTCCCAGAAGCCAAAAACGTTAAGTATCCCATTTATTTGTTTTTTTTTCTCAAATATCTACTGAGTACCTAACTCTGTGCTATGCACTAATTATAGACACCAGAGAAGTGTAAATAAATAAGATGTGATGTTTGCCTACCAACAGGCACAGTCTTGTTGGTTGGGGTGAAAGAGATCAGAATAGGCCACCCCAAAATATCCCACTTTAACGTAAGGAGTATTTTAAGCTGAAGGCAATTAGAAATAGCAAACACAAGATGAACTCTCTGTCTTCCGCAAGGCATGAATTTTCTGTTTGTAAAGGAAACTTACACCTGTCAAGGTGTCCTACTTTCTTAGGTCAGGAAGAAGCGAATAAGTCACCACCTGAGATGCCTTATGGCTGCATAACAAACCTTACTAAAGAGCCCTTATTCACTACACATTTCCTAGTCTCCTAGTCACCTTCCCACAACCTACCCCCGCCATCCAGGGATTAAACCCTCCTTTTCTTTGTCTAGTCTCTTCCCCACACTTTATCACACTTTGTTAAAATGGGATACAGGGCCTGGATCTAACTGCCTCTTTAGGGTATTCCTTGCGTTTAGGTGAGCGGCCCCCTGTTCCTCCCCAGCCCCTATATATGAAATAAATATGTATTCCTGCTAATCTCTCTTTTGTCAGTATAATTTACAGGCCTCAGTCACTGAACCTAAGAAGGAAGAAAAATGTTATTTATTTATTTATTTATTTATTTTTTTCTCCACAGACAGAGGCTCAGCAGGTTTAAAGTCCATCAGAATCATGATCAATATTGGTTTTACTATGCAATGTTTGCAATCTTAAACAACTTGTTAGCCCACCCCATTTTCTTACTTCTAAAATTGGATAAATACTATCTACTAATACTTCAAAATATTACTAAGGAAGTATGTAAAATGCCACTTATAAAATATCTGAAACCTAGTTGCTAAGTAAATAGCACTTTTCCCCATACTCCTATATATGTTATTTTGATTAAACTCTCTAAGGCAGTTCTGAGGTCTTGAAAGAGCACTAGAACTTAGACTTTTGAAGATTTTAGAAAGTTTCCTTTGAATTTTGGTCATGTTAGTTTAGTAGTTGTAGCTGATTGTTACTTCATGCATTCATTCAATCTTTCATTAGGCAAATGTTTGTTAAACAACTACCATTTGGTGACATCATGCTCAATACCAGGGAATGAAATTTAGCATCCCTGCTAGGGAAGAACTAAAAGTATTCACAACAGTAAGGACATAAAGGTTTTAGTAGAGAATATTAGTAGGACACACTCTGACTGGCTAATTTGATCTTGGATTTGTTTGCTTAGAAATTGATGCTCCAGCAGGTGCAATGTTTCATGCCTATAATCCCAGCACTTTGGGAGGCTGAGGTGGGAAGATCTCTTGAAGCCAGTAGTTTGAGATCAGCCTGGACAAATTAGCAAGACCTCTATCTAGAAAAAAAAATTTTTAAATTAGCTGAGCATGGTTCTGTGTACCTGTATGGATGCTGACGTGGGACGATCATCGAGCCTAGGATTTTGAGGCTGCAGGGAGCCATGATCTTGCTTTTGCACTTCAGCCTGAGTCATAGAGTGAGAAAAAAAAAAAAAAAAAAAAAAGAGCAAGGTGGTACCCTGAATTGGATCTTGGGAGAGGAGTAGGATATTAATGAAAAAACTGATGGAATTTAAATGATCCTAGAGTTTACTTAATGGTAATATACCAGTGAAAATAGTCTGTGCTAGGAAAGAAACTTTAAGGATACATTTTGAGGTGAGGCATTATTGGAAAACTTTGTGTTGTCCCTGGTGTCCGATTTGGTTGTAGTATATAGTAAGCACATACTACAAAGCTTTCATTTCCTTTTCTGTTTATTTTTAATTTCTTTTTTTTCTTTTCTTTTTTTTTTTTTTTGAGACAGAGTCTCGTTCTGTCGCCCAGGCTGGAGTGCAGTGGTGCGATCTGGGCTCACTGCAAGCTCCACCTCCCGGGTTTATGCCATTCTCCTGCCTCAGCCTCCGAGTAGCTGGGACTACAGGCGCCCGCCACCACGCCCGGCTAATTTTTTGTATTTTCAGTAGAGACGGGGCTTCACCGTGGTAGCCAGGATGGTCTCGATCTCTTGACCTCGTGACCTCGTGATCTGCCTGCCTCGGCCTCCCAAAGTGCTGGGATTATAGGTGTGAGCCACCGGGTCTGGCCTACAAAGCTTGTCATAGGTAAAAATACTTTCATCTGTTTTATAAAAGAAACAGGAAGTTTATGCAGATATGGTGCTAAATGACTTATTCAGACAAATTAAACAGTTTAACCGAGCAAAAAATGATTCACGAATTGGGCAGCTGCCCCTGCAAAACAAAATAGGTTCAGGGTGACACCATGGTACCACTGCAGGTTTGGAGTGGATGTATGGACAAAGGAAAGCCACATGCAGAAAACGGAAGTGAGGCACAGAAACAGACAAATTGGTTACAGCTGGTGTTTGGCTTATTTGAACACAGTGTGAACAGGTGGACCCTGTGTGTGATTGAAGTAGGACCCTGTGTGTGGTTGTCGTAATGGGCTGAGACTCAGCTACGTGTTACAAGAGTAGGCTATAGTTTGTTTACACATCCAGTTAGGTTACAGTTCACTATGTGTGGAAAAACCTTTAGGTTGAACTTAAAACACGTAAGACAGCATCTTTAGGCTAAACTTAATTCAACATTTCTGTTTCATTTCTGGCATAACTATTATATACAGAATGTAAATAGTTCTAATATACTTTAAGCGTATCATTATGTATGACATAGTATGAGTGAACTTTAGTTAAAACTGATATGAACATGGTAATGAGAAAAATTTACACGCAAGTGATTTTGAAAACAGAATGGATGGCTTACAAATTACTGGAAATGTTATAACACAAACCAGAAGAATTCAATGGAAGGCAGTAAGGTATTCTGAAATGAAAATTATAAAAGTATCAAGACCAATGAAGGTTATTTGAATATCAAAGATATTATGCATGAATCTATGATTTTGAACTAATGTAACAAGAAAAAATACTGTCTTAAAATTTATATCATTTAATGGAAAAAAAATTGAGAAGTGAACCAACCAGGAAGAATTTTCATAAGAAAAAAAATTGCAGAGCAATAGGCAGTAACCAAATCCATAATGATAGCTTTAAGTGGAAAATTACATTTATTGCCTTAATACATTTAAATTACAAAACAAAATCAAAGCCCAATAAAGAATATTGGTCCTATCTTATAGAAACATGAAGACACAAAAACAAATGATTTTAACACTAATATGAGGCTGCAACTGTACACATTAAAAACAAAAATATAAAATAAGCTTTTGAGAATAATGTGTTATGATTGTTTGGTTATTTTATCTTACTAAAGATTCCAACATTAGTGAAGTCTATTGTACCTACCTGATAAATAGTAAAGCTATGACTTTTTACTCTTAGGGATCTTGTAATCCATTTGAGTGTAATAAGAAGACTGGAAATATTAGTGATACAGTTTGTTTTCAAACAAGAGGATAACCCATGTTCCCATTCCATGTGGTTTTTTTTTTTTATGTGACTCTGCCGTGTTTCCCATCTCCCACATTCACACACCTTTAATCTACACTGGTCCTATGACTTGTTTTGGTCAAGAGAATGCGTGCAGATGCAGAGGTTGCACTGAATGATTTCTATAGGCATGAGCTTTTGGACATTTTAAAGCTTCCATTCTCACCCTTGGAGCTGTGTCTTTGTTCACAGATAACATGATTGTCTACGTAGAATTACTCAAAGAACAAGAAAACAACTCCTGGAACTAATAGAGAACTGATTTTGATATGTGTGTAAGAATAAGAGAAAACGGGAAGCAGTGAGGGCTGTTTCAACTAAGAAAGATTTGCAGAAGAGTGAATGGTCACTGCGTTTTGGAATGGTGATGTTTGACCAGGATGGGAGAGAGCATCTCTGATGGGTGTACAATGTGGAGATAACCCCTGATAAAATGAGAATACCACTAGCCGGGTGTAGTGGCTCATGCCTGTAATCTCAGCACTTTGGGAGGCCGAGGTGGGTAGATCATGAGGTCAGGAGTTCAAGACCAGCCTGGCCAAGATGGTGAAACCCTGTCTCTACTAAAAATACAAAATTTAGTCAGGTACAGTGGCAGGCACTTGTAATCTCAGCTACTCGGGAGGCTGAGGAAGGAGAAACGCTAGAACCTGGGTGGCAGAGGTTGCAGTGAGCCGAGATCATACCACTGTACTTTAGCCTGGGCGACAGTTAGACTCCATCAAAAAAAAAAAAAAAAAAAAAAAGAGAGAGAGAGAGAGAGAATACCATAGGTGTGGATTGGTAAAAATATTTTGATTAAAGTGGAAGGAGAAATATAAGGCTAAATTATCATTATCTTTATTTTTATTCTGGTTAACGCATTGTCCTGAAGGCTGCATAGGAATTATTTAACTTATTTATCACAAAATTTATGAGTTCACAATTATCAGAATACCACTTTTATGTATGAGAAATTTGAAGCTTAGAAAGTTAAGAACCCACAGAAATCATTCTCTGCATAACTAGTGGAGCTCTGAATTCTAACCCCAATTATGGTTTAGGCTTTATACAAGCAGTGAATTTTACAGGGTTGCTTTTGTATATGTGTGTCTGTGTGTCTGTGTGTGTGTGTGTGTGTGTGTGTGAGAGAGAGAGAGAGAGAGAGAGAGAGAGAAACAGGGACACAGAAAAAGAAAGAGACAGAGGTGGGATAGAGAGAAATAGTTCAAAGGAGGAGTATGATAGCAAAGACAGAGACTAAAAGTACCTTGTCTCTTATTTTCATTCCTTTCCAAAATCTAGGTGTATGGACTTTCACACAGGTGAGGGGTTTTGGGAAACCTCCTGTGTAACTAATAGTGCCTCTAGGAGTAGACTAATGACCTCACTGTCTAGAGAAGGGGAATACTAATCAATTACTTTTGTTTTGTTTTTACAGTTTAAGAAGAAAAGCCTCTTCATGTAATGAAGACATTTCTAGAGAGAAGGGTTGGGAGTTTTCTAACTCTGAGATAAATTGTTCTGGTCAAGAATTTGAGGAGCTGGATGGCACCTTTGAAATTCGTTGTGTTTATAAACTGGGAGTGCTACATCCTAAGAATTACCACTATTGGAGTGAACAGGTGGAAACTGTATAATTAAACTTAATATTAAGGGAATGGGGTTGCCTTCTCTCAAAACTCCTGTATGTGAATGAGATAGGGATCTTAGAAATAGGAAAGCGTAGTCTACCAGAGTAGGCAGAGCATAGGCCTCAGTTGCCAGTGTGGGAGTGCTAGCTATGACTATAGTGAGAATGGTCATCTCACTCCAGTCCTTCCCTTGGCTCTGAAAGATAGACTGCCCCCTCTGGCTTGGAACTGTGGAAGTACTGGGCTCCTTGCATAATTGGGAGTGATGTGATCAAGATAGACATGTGGAATATCCTGTTAATAAGTTAACACATGAGAATATACATCATTCAGAGGAATACATTAAAGTGGAGTGCTTCTTCTCACATCCCAAGTTTGTGGAAAAGGCTCTGTTTTGTTATGAAATAAAGCAGTGAAAGTATATTTTTTAATCCAAGTCTGTCTATAAGACTATAAACAGGGCAGAATTTTAAAACTTTTTTTGCTAGACTTTGCACATCTAGAAGTGAAAGTTTTGTTTTGTTCCCTTAGCTTCAATTTTAGGACTCTCTCTGGCTACATTCTTCAGAAACACAGAAAAAAAGTCCAAGGCATAGGCTGGAATGAGTTGCAGGCAAAATTGCCAAAGTGGACCCCTAGGTCAACGTTTAGTTGCTTCTTTAGGTGACTACAAGTGATATTCAAAGATGGGGTTGGTTCAAGCAGTATGTAACTAATGCTATGTTCTTAGCATATGTTGCCTAGGGAAAACTAAAAGACCTGACATTTCTAGTTAACAAAGAAGCTAAGGGAACAAAACAAAACTTTCACTTCTAGATGTGCAAAGTCTAGCAAAAAAAGTTTTAAAATTCTGCCCTGTTTACAGTCTTATAGACAGACTTGGATTAAAAAATATACTTTCACTGCTTTATTTCATAACAAAACAGAGCCTTTTCCACAAACTTGGGATGTGAGAAGAAGCACTCCACTTTAATGTATTCCTCTGAATGATGTATATTCTCATGTGTTAACTTATTAACAGGATATTCCACATGTCTGTCTTGATCACATCACTCCCAATTATGCAAGGAGCCCAGTACTTCTCTTTCCAAGTACAAAGAGAATGTACTTGGCCTAGTAGTATCTGGTTCTTCCTAAAATACTAGCTTCTTAAAAAGAGACAAAACTACACTGAACAAATACACTAAATATCAAAAGGGAGAGACGGTGGGCCTTTATACATCTTTCTTTAAAAGACCTGTTACAGATTGAATTCCCTTTGAACAAAACATTAATATATGTTCTTTTAAAGATTACAAAATTTGATTGCTCTCCAGAGAGTTTGAAAGGAACTAGCTATTAAAAAGCTATGTTCATTGCTTTTTGTCCCTCAGAATCTAAGATAAAGAACATGAAAAAATAGTTAAAATAGAACAGAACTACAAATTTGCTTTGTAAAATGTTGTAATACTTGCACTAAAGTTTTTTAAAAAGGTTGAAACCATTTTTTAATAAAGTGCATCAAATTTTCTTAACCTCTTTTAAATATCCAGGTCCTAGTTGGAGGGAGATGTTTTGACCTTCATATTGCTTCCACAAAATTACACTTTTGAAGTGTGATCCTTACAGCACTGCTGCTCCAACAGGGTGCTTTAGGTTTCTATGGGATTTTCAAAAAACAAAATTACCAAAGTTGGATATATTTTAAAAAGCATATGCTCTGAAGTACATGTCAATATATCCTAAGCAGCAGAATTTTTGCATTTGTTTTTGGCATGAGATTGGTTGCACACAATTGATGTTTTAACAAAGTTATTTTTAAATAAATATGCGTCTTAGACTGTCTCCTGTGAATATTACTTAATCCTTATTTGTTATCAAAAGAAATATTCTAAGAGTGGGTAAAGAAGTCTGAAGTTAAATAGGTTTCTATTTAGATTTGTGTCAAAACAACTACTGCAAAGTCTCCATGTCAAAGTAAATAGAACATCCTAATGGAGAAGGTGGGCTTACTACCTGTTCTTCAACCTGCTTCTACTGCATCCCAATAACTCAATTTCAAGGCTTTGAGAACAAAGCCACTGTGCAGTCAAAATGGCTATGAGAGATGAAAGTTGTTGTAAAGTTTCTGAATTTTTTAATTAGTGGCATAATTAACCCTTATGTTTAAGTTTTCCTGAATCATTCAAAATATATTATCAGGAAAATATTTTATCTATTTACTTGATATTTATAGAATATTCAGGAACAGAAAAATATACTCTTTTAGGTACATATGAAATATTTAACAACATAGACCACATTCTGACACATAAAATGAATTTGAAAAGTATTAAAATGATTGAAATCATACAATGTGGACTAACTAGCAATAAAATGAGAAAGAAAACCCAAATAAAAATAGAAACGAAAAAGGAGACATCATAACAAATACCACATAAATACAAAGGATCATTAGAGACTACTATGAACAACTATACACCAATTGAAAATCTAGTTGAAAACCTAGAGGATGTGGATAAATTCTTAGACATATAACTTACTAAGATTGGACCAGAAAGAAGGAGAAAACCTGAATAGATCATATGATTGAATCAGTAATAAAAAGCCTCACAAAAAAGAAAAGTACTTAACTGGATGGCTTCGTCACTGGATTCTACTCAATCTATGAAGGAGAATTAATACAAATTATTCTCAAACTATTTCAAAAAATTGAAGCTGAGGAATTCTTCCAAACTCATTCTGCAAGCCCAGTCTAAATCTAATAACAAAACCAGATAAGGACACACACACACACACACACACACACACGAAAATTACAGGCCAAAACCTCTGACAAATACAGATGCAAAATCTTCAAGAAAATAGTAGCAAGCTAATTCCAGCACAGATCAGAAAGATAATACAATGTAAGCAAGTGGCATGTATGCCAGGAATGCAAGGATGGTTTAATATATACAAATCAATAAACATCATACATTAAATCAATATAATGAAAGACAAAAATACAATAATTTTGATAGATGCAGAAAAAACATTTAATACAATTTAATATGCTTTTATGTTAAAAATCTCAATAACATAGGTGAAGGAAATTACCTCAAAATAATAAAAGGTACATATTACAAACATATAGGTAACATCATACCAAAAAAGAAAAAGCTATAATCTTTTCCTCTCAGAACTAGAGAAAAGACAGAGATGCTAACTATCACCACTTGCACTCAATATAGAACTAGAAGTCCCAGCCAGAGCAATTGGGAAATGAAAATTAAAGGACATCCAAATTCGAATGAATGAAGTAAAATTGTTCCTGTCTGCAGATGACATGATCTTATATATAGAAAAACTGAAACATTCTACTGAAAAACTCTTAGAGCTAATAAACCAATTCAGTAAAGTTGCAGAATACAAAATCAACACACAAAAATCCATAGCATTTCTATACACAAACAATAAACTAACTAAAAAAAATAAATCAAGAAGACAGTCCAAGTTACAACAGCTACAAAAGAAAGAGAAAAAGAAAACCTAGAAGTGAATTTAACCAAGGAGGTACAAGACTTTTAAAAGGAAAACTGCAAAGCACTGATGAAAAAACTGAAGAGGATACAAATGAATGGAAACATATATCATACTCATGTATCAGAAGAATTAATAATGTTAAAATGGCCATATTACCGAAAAGAATCTGTGGAGTCAATGCCATCTTTATAAAATTACAAATGACATTCTTCACAGAAATATAAAAAAGTCCTAAAATTTGTATGAAACCACAAAAGACCCAAACAGCCAAATAAATCCTGAATAAAATAAATATGGAAGCATCATATTACCAGATTTAAAAATATACTACAAAGCCATAGTAACCAAAACAGCATGGTACTGGCATAAAATCATCTATAGGCTAATGGAACAAAATACAGAATGCAAAAACTAATCCACGTATCTACAGTCAATTGATTTTTTGACCAATGTACTGAAAACACTCATTGAGGAAAGGGTGGGTTCTTCAATAAATAGTGCTGGGATAACTGAGTAACTCATGCAGAAAGTAACTAATCCCCCACCTCTCACCATATACAAAGCTCAACTCAAAATAGATCAAAGACCAAGATATAAGACCTGAAATGATAAGATCTCTGGAAGCAAACAGGGTAAATTCTTCAAGACATTGTTCTAGAAAATACTTTATGAATAATAAAAAGTTCCTCAAAAGTACAACAAAAGCAAAAATAAACAAACAGTATTATATCAAACTACAAAGCTTCTGCACAGCAAAAGAAACAATCAGACTGAAAGCCTACAGAATGAGAGAAAATATTTGCAAACTCTTCATCTGACAAGGGATTCATATCTAAAATACACAAAAAACTCAAACATCTAAACAGCAAAACAACTTGATTAAAAAACGGGCAAATGATCTGAACTGACGTTTCTCAAAAGAAGACATTTATATACCCAACAAATGAAAAATGCTCAACGCCGCTAGTCCCCAGGGAAATACAAATTAAAACCACAATGTGATAGCATCTTACCCCAGTTAGGATGGCTATTATCAAAAAGACAAAATGTAACCAATGCTTGCAAGGATGTGGAGAAAACAGAACTCACATACATTGTTGGTGGGAATGTAAAGTAGTTCAGCCAATGTGGGGAACAGTATAGAGGTTCCTCAAAAATTACAAAATAGAACTATCATATGATCCAGCAATCCCACTACTTGGCATTTATCCAAAGGAGATGAAATGAGTATATCAAAAAGACATCTTCATCTCTATGTCTATTGAAGCACTATTCACAATGACCAAGATATGGAATCAACTTAGGTGTCCAATAAGAGAAGAATGGATAAAGAAAACGTGGTGTATATACACAACGGAATACTATTTAGCCATAAAGAAACAGTGAAATTCTGTCATCTGTGGCAACGTGTATAGAAATAATAGATATTATGTTAAGTGACATAAGCCAGGAACAGAAAGTTAAACACTATGTGTTCTCACTGAAATGTGGATGCTAAAAATAGTTGACCTTATAAAAGTAAAATGTATAATAGAAGACACTAGAGGCTGGAAAGAGTAGGGAATAGGGAGAGAGAGTGAGAGATTTGTCAAAGGATACAAAATTACAGCTAGATGAGAATAAGCTCTTGTGTTCTCTACCACTTTAGGATGATTATAGTTAATAATAATATATTTTATAGTTTCAAACAGTTAAAAGGAGGATATTGAATGTTCCCAACATAATGTAATGACAAAGGTTTGAGATGATAGGTATGCTCATTATTTCAATCTGATCAATATACAGTGTATGTACTGAAGCATCACTTTGTAATAATTTACACATTATACATACATATTTTTATATCAGTTTAAGACAATATAATTTTAAAAGTGTTATAAAATAAAATAGAAATCAGTTACAAAAATGTATTTTTCTTTTTTTAATGAGACATAGTCTCACTCCATAGCCCAGGCTGGAGTGCAGTGGTGCGGTCTTGGCTCACTGCCACCTCCGCCTCCTGGGTTTAAGCGATTCTCCTGTCTCAGCCTCCCAAGTAGCTGAGACTACAGGCATGCATCACTACACCTGGCTAATTTTGTATTTTTGGTGGAGATGGGGTTTCACCATGTTGGCCAGGCTGGTCCCGAACTCCAGACCTCAGGCGATCCACATGCCTCAGCCTGCCAAGGTGCTGGGATTACAGGCGTGAGCCACTGCACCCAACCAAAATATATCTTAAAAACTCCAAATGTAAAAAAAAAAAAAAAAAAAAAAAAAAAAAACAGAACAGACTTCTAAATTAACCAAGGGTCAAGGATGTAGTCACAGGGAAATTATAATTTGAAAACAGATAAAAATAATAGAGAAAATAAGTGAAACTTAAAGCAGGTTCTTTGTAACAATCAATAATAGTGATAAACTATTATCCAGATTACTGAGAGAAAGAGAAAGGAATGATAAATGTCAGGATAGCAAGAGGCCAGGCCCCATGGCTCACGCCTGTAATCCCAACACTTTGGGAGGCCAAGACAGGCGGATCACCTGAGGTCAGGAATTAAAGACCAGCCTGGCCCACATGGTGAAATCCCGTCTCTGCTAAAAATCCCAAAATCAGCTGGGTGTTGTGGTGGGTGCCTGTAATCCCAGCTACTCGGAAGGCTAAGACACGAGAATCCCTTGAACCTGGGAGGGAGAGGTTGCAGTGAGCCAAGATCTGACCACTGCACTCCAGCCTGTGTGAGAACAAGACTCGATCTCAAAAAAAAAAAAAAAAAAAAAGGATAACAAGAGAGTATTACTAACCAATTTATGCTCCCCAAATTCAACAACTTTGATGAAATTGACACATGCAAAGATACAAACTAATATTTACTGAAGAAGAAATAGCATAAATAGTCCCATATCTATTGAAAAAATTAAATTATTGGTTTAACTTCTTTCAAAAAAGTAAATTTTAGGTTCAAATGACTTCAATAGTGAATTTTTTCCAACAATGAAGGAAGAAATATTACTACCTCTAAACAATCTTCCTAACAATAAAGAGGAGAAAAAAATTTCCAACTCATTTTATGAGCCACCATTACTACATAGAAAACCTTGTGGAGAAATTATGTTAAAGAAAACTACAGATCAATATACTTCATGAATATAAATACAAAAATCCTTACATTTATTATATCATATCCAGCAATATATAAAACAATTAGTATATCGTACCAAACGGAGTTTTGTCAGGAATACAGTGTTGATTTTATATTCAAAAACCAATCAGTGGGGCTGGGCATGGTGGATCACACCTGTTATCGCAGCACTTTGGGAGGCTGAGGTGGGCAGATTGCTTAACGTCAGGAGTTCGAGACCAGCCTGGTCAACATGGCGAAAACTCATCTCTACTGAAAATACAAAAATTATGCCGGCATGGTGGCACGTGCCTGTAGTCCCAGTTACTCGGGAGGCTGAGGCATGAGAATCACTTGAACTCCGGAGGTGGAGGTTGCAGTGACCCAAGATCATGCCACTGCACTCCAACCTGGACGAAAGAGTGAGACTGTGCCTCCAAAGAAAAAAAAAAAGTAGTTTCTTGTAACAACAAACTAAGAAGAAAAAGTATATGCTCATCTTTATGCATGATAAAAATTATTTAACAAAATTCAATAGTCATTTATAATAAAAACCCCTAGCAAACTGGTAATAGAAAAGAACTTCTTCAACCTGATAAAGAGTATCTACAAAAGCCTGCAGGTAATATACTTATTGGGAAAAGACTGGACGTATTTCCCCCAAGATTGGGAACAAAGCAGGGAGGCTTGCTTTTCTCACATTCACCTAGAGGTCCTAATCAATGCAGTAAATCTACAGAAATAAATAAATAAATAGGGACACATAGATTGGAAAGGAGCAAACATAAAATTTTCTTTATTCACAGTAGACATGGTGGCCTATATAGAAAATCCCAAATACTTTACAGAAAAGCTACTAAAACGAGTGAGAATAGCAAGGTCATAGGATACAAAAAGTATTCCATTATGTTTGCTTATATTAGAAATAACAATTCATGATCAAATGAAGGAAAAAGTATGGTTTAAAATACCAACAAAAATTAAAGCAAACAAAATACATACAAAATATGTGGGCTTAAAAATGCAAAACGTAAGAGATAAATTTAAAAGGCCTAAATAAATGGAGCTATATAATAGACAGATATATTGGAAGACTGAATATTGTTAGAGTGTCAATTCTCCTCCAAACTGAATTATACATTCAACGCAATCTCAAATATAATCCAGCTATTCTAAAGGTTACATGCAAAAGCAAAGGATCTAGAATGAAATTAAAAAAACAAATGAGAAAGTGAAACAACTAAGGGGGACTCGCATTAACTGATTTCTTTTTTTTCTTTCTTTTTTTTTTTTTTTTTTTGTTGAGATGGAGTTTCACTGTTGTTGCCCAGGCTGAGGTGCAATGGCTGATCTTGGCTCACTGTAACCTCTGCCTCCCAGGTTTAAGCGATTCTCCTGCCTCAGCCACCCAAGTAGCTGTGGTTACAGGCATGTGCCACCACAGCCGGCTAATTTTTGTATTTTTCGTAGAGATGGAATTTCACCATATTGGCCAGGCTGGTCTCGAACACCTGACCTCAAGTGATCCGCCTGCCTTGGCCTTCCAAAGTGCTGGGATTACAGGCGTGAGCCACCGCATCTGGCTCTGATTTCTATACTTATTCTAATGTTATGCAATCAAGACAATTTGGTGTTTGCCAAAGGACATAAATATAGACAAATGAAAGGTCCAACTACAGAGACAGACTAGAGCATCTGGATATAGACTCACAAATATATGGTCAACTGATTTCTCATTAAGGCACTAAGGCAATTTAAAGGAGAAAAGATGATGCTAAAAAAAAAAAAAAAAACGTTCAATTGCATAAGCATATGTAGAAAAAGACTCTCAACCAACTTAAAATGAATGATAGACCCAAATGTAAAATATGTAACTACAAAAGTTATCAAAGAAAACAGAGGAGAAAATATTTGTGACATCGTTTTACGCAACAATATTTTGTATGGCGTAAAAAATCACAAACTGGTCAGGAAAATCATTGATAAAAATTAAAACATTCTATTTGAAAGACACTGTGAAAATATAAAAAACAAACCACAGTCTGGGGAAAATATTTGCAAAAAACCTATAATTAAGGACTTGTGTGCAAATTATGTATAATGAATTCCTACAACTCAGTAATAGAAAACAACACAATAAAAAAACAAAACAAAACGAAACAAAAAAACTGGACCGGGCACGGTGGCCGATGCCTGTAATCTGAGCACTTTGGGAGGCCGAGGTGGGCGGATCAACTGAGGTCAGGAAATCAAGACCAGCCTGGCCCCGCCTCTGCTAAAAATAGAAAAATTAGCTGGGCGTGGTGGCAGGCGCCTATCATTCCAGCTACTGGGGAGGCGGAGGCAGGAGAATCGCTTGAACCCGGGAGGCGGAGGTTTCAAGGAGCCCAGATTCCAGATTGCGTCATTGCACTCCAACCTGGGTGACAGAGAGCAAGATTCCGTCTCAAAAAAAAAAAAAAAAAAAAAGACAGAAAACGAACTGAACTGTCTTCCCCAAAGAAAAGAAGAAAAGATAAGGATGGCAAACACTCACATGAAAAATGTTCAGCATCATTAACCATGAGGGAATTACAGTTTAAAACTACATTTAAAAAACAAAAAACACTACATCTATTAAAAGGGCTGTATTTAAAAGAGACAATACCAATTGCTGACAAATATGCAAAACAGCTAAAACTTTTACATTTTTCGGCTAGAAATGCAAAATGGTACAAGCACAGTTTGTTATTTTCTTATAAAATTAAACATACAAAAATGAACATATACCACCCTACCCAGCCATCTACTCCAACATTGTTACCCAACAATAATGAATACATATGCCCACACAATAATCTGTACATGGAAGCTTACTGCAGCTTTATTTAAAAAAAAAATAAAAGAGAGAAAAAGAAAAAATCTCCAATGTTTATCACCTAATGAATGGATAAGCAAACAACTCTGGCACATATATAAATTATGATACAATGGAAAAATTCTCTGCAAAAAAGGGAACAAACTATAGATCTCAAGAGCATCATAAATGAAAGAAGCAGAAATAGCATGGGTACAAACTATATAGTTTCATTTATGTGGCATTCTAGAAAAGGTCCAACTACAGAGGCAGAACGCAAAACAGTGGTGACCAGGGGCTAAGGATTGGGGGAGAGTATTGATTACATCAGAGCATGGGGGTCCTTCTGGGGCCACTGGTTACACGACTGCATACCTTTGCCAAAATTCGTAGAATGGTACACATGAAAATGGTGAATTTTAATGCATTAAAGTATGATTTAATGAACCTGACTTAAAAAAAAAAAAAACTAAACTAAACTAAAAGAAAGCCTGTAAGTATAGATGGTTAAAGTTAGTGAAAGTGTGGTTTCACCCAGGGCTGTCTGTGGATATATGAGCTAAAATGATAAAGAACCAGATGCATGATATTCAGGAAGAAATCAAAAGAGAGTGTGTTTTCGGGAGAAACCTTTCTGGAAACCCTCAACCAAGTGTGAGCAGAAAGATGCTTAGTGCCTCTGGAAAAATGCCAATCTCAGCACCGTGTGAATATCAGTAAGCCGATCAGAGCTGCTGAATCTTTCTGCCAAAAAACAAAGCTGGGGCAGTTCCAATGCTTTTTACCCTCCATTTCCCAGCCTTATCTCTGCACTTCAACCACTTAATCACAATCCTTCCACATTCCCCGCCTCACTTCTTGCTATGGGGAGGTGGCTAAGAGCCACGGAATACAAGCAAAGGTTGAGGGACTGGGTGTGTTCAGTCCATAAAAGAAATGATGGGTGAAGTTAACGATTCTTATTTTCAAATATGTGAAAGACTCTCAGTAAAAGATAAAAGATATAACATTTGTTATAAGAAGCCCTTAAGTCATAATGAGGATTAGCAGATGCATGATATTAAATTATAGAGAAATTTATCAGTTTATTATAGAGAAAATAAAATCAGTTTAATATAAAGCATTTCTAACCATTAGAGACATCTGATAGAATAACACTTCTTATTTATTGAGATAGTGTTATTCCCATTATCTCTTTTAATTTTGTAACAACAGTGTGAAGTAGGCACATTAGAATAATAACTTCTGTCATTTATTGAAATAGCTGTTATACACATTACCTCTTTTAATTTTGTAACAACAATTTGAAGTACACATTACTATCTTAAAGGTATACAAACTGAAATTTAGCTCGATGATATAAAATACTTAAGTTTACATAGCTAATGACCAACATAGTGAAGATTTGAACCCAGGTCTTTCTGACTTTGCTATCCTGTCTTCCAGTTGGCTGCATGTGGGGATCCTGAGCTTCGCATCATTGACTGTAGGTAAGATCACTGGGTTCCACTTGACTGGTCTGTTTTATAAGGGATTCAGTGGTGGATAAGCTAGATATCATCTACATACTGCTTAGATATCATCCAATCATTAGATATTATGAGATTATCAGTGAATTTTCTTACTTACATAATAAATGAATATGTATTGTCCTCCCTTATTACTGTCCAAGTCTTTATTTCTCTTGCAAATAAAGGAAAGCCATCCTCTCCATCACCCTAAATTACCAGAGGTATGTTCAGGGGAAAGGGATGACTTCTTAGTCACTAACAGCATAACCGTGGCCTTGGCAGTGTGAGTGGAGTTTGCCGATGGGATAACCTGCTCTCACATGCAGATGCTGCTCCTGGCCCTGAATTGTAAAGCAGGCTGGCCAGCCTCCATCCTTCAGCACTGTGCCAACGTCTGTGTGGAAGGAGGCACTTTTCCCTCCCTACTATGGAGTTCTTTCATATAGCTCCAAAGGCTTATTTGGAGCACCAATGGATATTTATAAGAAAAGTTTGGAATCCTGAAAAGGGCTGATAAGAAAGTCCTTTAATGTTCGTTTCCCACCTCATGTACTCATTATCCTCCAAGTTATTAAAACATGAGGACTATATTTAATTCTTTTGGCTAGTTACCTTTTATGTTTTGTGTATTAATTTATCTACTTTTTAAACACATTTTGTTATTTTTAGATGAGTGGTTTGGGAATCATAAAATTGTAAATTTTTAAGGAACATTAGCTGCCAACTAAGCCATCTACTGCCTACTATGAGAAGCTCTTCTAGAGAATCCCTGAAAAAAACAGCATTAAATTTTTGCTCAAACACCCAACATATTCAAAGAGCAGGTCATTTTTGCCATAAGCTCTAGTTATGAGGAAGTTATTTTTCACAAATACCTAAATTTCATCTCCTAATAACTTATATCATTTATTGCTCTTGGGAGCAACACAGAACTCCATCTGACTTTCCAAAGGCAGGCCTGAAAGTATTTATAGATATTAACCTTCCTTGACCATTAAAATTGGTTATCTCTATTATCCTGCCTAGATCTCTAACATTTAATCCTATTTGTGCTAGATGGTAACTAACCTTCTAACATTCCCATAATCTTCTCTGTGCCCTTTTCTTGGGTCACTGAGAATCAGAAAACTAAAATTTCTAAGACTCCCTTGTCAACTGTATTTCATCAAGTTTGGGGGTAAAATTGAAACCCAGAGAATAAACAAGGGATTGGGTTTCTGGCAGCAGCCTTCAGAAGTACCCACAGTCAGTGGCAGGAGGTCCTGTAGCCTTAGTAGCTGTGGTGTCTCCAGTAGCCGCAGGGGAGGTGGCTCCGGCTCAGAGGTGGAGAGAGTGTGGGGTTCTAGGCTCCAGCTCAAAAACTATAACACCTTCTAATCTCTGCCTAATACCACCTTTTCCCCTTTACCCTAGATCACATTTCTCTCCACCTTTAATCCATACACACATTTGTTTTATCAACTTGTACCCTGATGTAGGAGCTATTATTATTCTTTTCACACTGTGCATTGTGACAGTTTTCTGTGTCCACCACTTACCTCATCCCTGGATCAGTCATGAGAATCATACTTAGCATTTGACTCATAAATATTAGGTATGGACATTTCTCATGAATTTGCATCATATCTCCCTTTAGCCTTCTCTGCTTTAGACTACATACTTCCAGTATATTCAATGTCCCTCATAAAACATCAATTTCAAATGCTTCATCTTTCTGATCATCCTTTTCATGCCACTGTCTCCTGTTTCAATGGTTTTAAAAAATGTCCATGCAGAAATAAACAAAACATTCCAGATATGGTCCAATAACAAACTTCAAAATGAAAAGGACTAATATTCCTTTTAGCTGAATACTCTGCTTTCATTAATGCAAACTTTGTATTTGTTTTTTGCAGAAATCACCTAACAGGCAAAACTTATATCAAAATTCTGTCCAAACACCAACACTATAACTTAACTCAGAATTCCAAACTCTCAAAATAATTTCAGTTATTCATTCTTTGATTTTTACCATTTGTAAATTTAATGCGCTGCCATTCTATGCCTTCATTCAAGATATTGCAAGAATGTTGAATAAGAAAATCTAAATTCAGAGGATGCTATGCAAAGTTGGTGAATCTAGCCTCACTTTTAGCCGTAAGTTAGAGGTACCATTATCACTCTCAACTTCGTTAGCCCCTTACACTGAATGTTCCCAACTCTCGACAGTTTCACTAGTTTCTCACTAGTCAACAGTTTAGAAATTTAAAAATTATTTAAAATCTATTTATTGTATATGCATATACGTATACATGCTTGAATTTATGTTTTACAGGCTGAAATTTATTTTTAGGATTTGGCATTATTGGTTTTTTTAATGAGGAACTTTTGTCAAAAAGAAAATAATCATAGTTACCACTTGCTATTGTTGATATTTAATAGAATTAAAATTCCTAGCTATTTTGCATTCTAAAAGGTTTCTTTGACAAATCGTTGCTTTTAAAATTAGACTCTTTTTGACATGAAAATTATTGCTACAATAGATTTATGGTTCATGGCAGTCCCTGCAGGAGGTCTGCAACTCAGGTCTAAGAAACAAAGTCCAAAATCCCAAAGAAAAAACAGTTATGGCAAAAAACTAGTAGTTTAGAGAACAAAACCAGTATTCAAAGATAAGAGGGTCAGAATCTAAGAGACAAAATTTGGTATTCATGCAAAAGGAGAGAGACAGAGAGAGAGAAAGAAAGAGAGAGAAAGACAGAAACAGAGAAACAGAGAGTGACAGAGACATTGTGGTTAAAGAAATAAGAGAGCAACTCAAAAAACTTGTTTTCTGAAGTAGCTACTAGAAATAACATCCTCCACTAGGTACCTGAAGGGAGGCAAAGAAAGAAAACCACGGCCTTTTCTCTCATAAAGCTCATCAACTATTTGGAAATCTGTGATTGACTCACATGATAGATTAAATCTACAAAAGCAAACTTTCAACATCAATGCGAGACCACATTAAAGATCTAGAAAGCAATGCTATAGATGTAGGATGTAATACCGAGTAAATGATAAACAGGATAAAAGCTCAGGAGAAGAATATGCCATCTATTGGTGGATTAGTTAAGGAACAATGTTCGTTAGAAGTCAAGCCCAGATTGAGGATAAATGAGATCTTAGTATGTGAGGCTGTGAGGATCATTTTAGTTGAGCAAGTATATATGTATTTACACACACAGAGAGAGCTAGAGAGAGAAAGGGTAAAAAGATAATTGCATGTCTTCATTAGTAGCTTAATCTGTTTGCAGCAAAGTGATATTACATGAGTCAAAGTTGCAATAAGATATGGACAAAAAGAGGCATTGAATTGGGACCTCGATGTACAAAAAATTGTTTCATCTAAACGCCATGAGAAAATATCGGGGCTTTTTAAATAGGAGATTGACGTAATAAGCCACAATACTTTTGTTTTCTGTCTTGATTAGTTCAGTCTTTTGGGCAATCATTCTAGTAGTAAATATTAATCGACTAAGGTGTTTATAATTTGCCCTTTGAAGTCAGAAATCAAGGAAAAGAGTTCAAGAATATTTTTCCAAGGTTGACATACTTTAGTCATCAGTTCACAGAAGAGATCTGACAAGTAAGGTCTTGGCAAAGCCTCCCTAACGCCTTTAACAACAGCTGCTTTTGAGTTTCTTTCTCACATTGGCACACCTGTTAAGCCACTCAGCCCCTGTCTGTTTGGGAAACCAACAGTTACCCAGCCTGGGGGAAGACAAAATCTCATCCGTATGCTTACAAGTAGCCATTTATGTAAAATGTGAAAGTAAATTGCCTCAGTTTTATTTGCTGAATTTGACATGGATCAGTGACAATTTCTAACACTGAGCGGTTTCACAGAGTCAAATATATTGTTTCAAATTTTTGTTTTTAATACACCTGATTTTTTTTTTTGTTACTTCTAATTTTCATGATTCAGTGATTTGGAAGACGAAATGAATAGTAATGAAGATGAGAGACAGTTTTGCTTAGTTCCTTTGCCAGGTGAAACTGTTTGGAATGCAGAACAAGTGTGTGTGCAATGATCTTCGCAGATGGAAAAGAAAGGGTAATAAGAGATGAACTTTGGCCTTCAGCCAAAAGACCATAAAGGTGGAAACATGCAGAACCAGTCAGAATGATTGAAGGTTGTTTTGGTGTTTAACGGGGTTGTGGTTTTACTCTGTGGTTTGTCTTTAGTACAGGATAGTAAATGACAAATTTTTGAACACTGCCTGTTTGCCATCTGTTTCTGAGAAATTATAACTGATAACAGACAATACAAAAGCATGACCTTGCTATGCTTCAGTGGAAACCACCCAAACAAAACCTATCCCATTTTGTCCCTGTTTCTAGAGAGATGCTCAGAGAAGACAAGGAAAGAAAAGTACACAAACCATCATCACGTTAAATTTTATTTTATTTAATCAAGAAGAAATCATAGAATACTGGTCTTATGAGGATTCTATTTTACAATTAGCCATACATTCATAAGAGACAGTTTTCATGGATGTCTTTAAAAGGACTTAACAGATAAATAGAAAATCAAATAGTACTATATTTCTCAATGCTATTTATCAGAAACACCTGTTGTACTACATTAGACTCATTATTCATGTTCAATTTATTTTAAAAAGGTAATATGTAGAGAGATCAATTATTTACTGTACTCACAAGCATGGATGATAATTGGCATTTATCTGTTTCCAAAAATGAAGTACACCTTAGAATGGAAAAATATTTGCATTGTGGGCGATTTTTGAAAGAATATATTTGTAGAAAAGGAAAACAAGGCATGATTTCAGGCACTGACAGTTATATTGAAATAAAGATATATTTTTTCTTTTTTTTTTCTTTTTTTTTTTGAGATGGAGTCTCACTCTGTCTCCAAAGCTGGAGTGCAGCAGTGCCATGGAGACTCACTGCAACCTCTGACTCCCGAGTTCAAGTGTTCTCCTGCCTCAGCCTCCTGAGTAGCTATCACCACAGGTGCGCACCACCATGCCTGGTTAATTTTTTGTAGTTTTAGTAGAGATGGGGTTTTGCCATGTTGGCCAGGCTGGTCTCGAACTCCTAACCTCAGATGACCACCTGCTTCGGCCTCCCAAAGTGCTGGAATTAAAGATATCTTTAAAAAACGTGAAATATTCAGATAATTATGTTATGTTTATTTCATGTATTGTGGACTTATAACTTGAATATACTTAGTATAAACTAGGTTTATAAATTTATAATTATGTAATCTATAAGTTAACATGCTATGTTGAGCGATATCATTACAGATTTCTCATAAATTTGCCTATTAGATAAAGGGATTTAATTTTTCTAAGAGATTATAACAGAGCATTTAATTTTATAAAAGATCCACTTAATTTTCCAATTAAAATATCCATAAATGCATTTTGGATTTTCATCTAAGCTGCTAATAATCATGTGATTTCATAACAAATGGCTAAAACTTACTTCAGAGTTCATGAAAAATGACTTGTAGTTGAAACTGCTTCAAAAGTACAAAAAAAAACCCTAAAATAACTGTTTCTATAACAAGCCAAAGACATTATTTCTTATAACTTCATACCACAATCATTCCATTCAGGAAAGTGATGTATTAAACAAATACAACATAAACATTAAATTATGCAACCAAATCACTATATGGGACTAAATTCAGCAACTGCTATAACCACAAATTATGCAACTCCAAATATTTTTAACTATTTCTGTATATTACAGATACAAATAATATTATTCTTAATCCTTAATATTTATGTCATTTTGTCTAACTGAAAGTGCTTTCATGTGCATTGTATCATTTATTTCTGGGAAACCAAGCTATTAGTCTACTTGTCTCTCAATAGAAAGACACATTCTAGCGTGAGTTACAAGTGCTACGAACACGACACAACTCAATGTAATGATGCAGACTAGGGAAACCACACACATTCATCAGTGTAAACACAGGTGACCTATGCATGCCAGGCCAGCTATCTGCTTGGAGCTGCCATCCTGCTGAGACTGGCCCAGCTCCCTGACAGTAAATCTTTACGCCATTATTTTATCCTCTGTGGCTGACAAGACATCTCACGCTGTGAGGAGCCAAATGTTTATGTGCAAGGACATCGCGTCCATTATTGTTATTAGAGTTCTACCCCCATGCATTCGCAAGCAACATTAAAAACCAAATGGGTGAGAAAAAGACTTCCCCCTGGGCCTCAGCTTTACAAACAAAGCCCAGTTTCCATGGAATATGTAATGGATTTTTTTTTTTTTTAATATACAAAGAACTGTTCTGGGATAATTTCTTACCAAGCAGTCAGGGGAAGCAACAAACTTACAAGAGGACAGTAAGAAAGCACGAGATAAAGAGTCCAGAGATGTGATTTCTACTTCTGCCGCTAACCGGTTATGTGATCCTAGCAGATACCTTACCTTGGTTCTTCCTTCTCCTCTTCCGTTTCTTTCCCTTTTAATGAGAGGCTTCCTTTCAGCCAAAAATGTATTTAAGGACTAAATGTTCTATAATGCCCCACTCATCTTTCTATAAATTCACTTCCAAGAGAACATCCAATACTTCCTAAGATGATTTTCCCAAGTCATGATGATACAAAGGTACTGAAGAAAACTTCAAAATTGTTTTGAATTGGAACATTTTTTTCTAGTCATTGACCATCACAATAGCATTCAACTATGGACGACTCAGGTCTGGTTTTAAAAATGTAATGTTCCTTTTCCAAAAGACACTTTGGGATTTAGCATATTTTTCAAAGAGTAGTTTACATATATTGGTAAGAGTCAATACAAATGTTCTATTTTTATTAAACATGGAGACATACTCTGTAGATTGAAAATTTATACACAATCTGTCCAAGAAGCTCCAGGAAGGCAGTGACTATGACTGTCTTGTTTGCTATTATATTTTGGGGTGTCTAAAATAATATGACACACCACAAAGGGTCTATAAACATTGATAATAAAAATTAAACTACAATGACTCAGTAAAGGTGCAGAGTTAAGAACCAAAGAGATAGCTATGTGGAATCATTAGCTCATCTGGAATCAGGAGCTGGCAACACTGAGGAATGACTGCTTTCCCTGTGACTAGAGGAGTTAAGGAAACTTTAAAATGGACCAAAAACAGAAGCAGACTCTTCAGTGAGAAAGAAAAGAACATGAGCTGGCAACCTCTCAATTTTCATCATTTTGTTCATCTGTAACCACCGGAACAGAATTTCCAGCTGTATAAGTCATAGTATGCCTTGTAATAAAGCAAGTTACATTGTGTTTAAAACAGAAGCTGTGAATATGTAAGCCCTGCTGAGTAAAAGGGAAAGGCTTTTTCTACCATATTGGTTCCAGAAAGGCTCCTCACTCAGTCTCTGGATGGAAGCAAGGTAGTGACAACATAAGGAGGTTATCCAGCCTTCTTCATGACAACTAAGTCTTCAAAGCTGATGAAATATAGTTGCCTTCTTTCTCCTCCCAACCACAAAATTATAATGTCAAATCAAAATAGACTGAAATGATCCAGTCTCTTTACTTTCTTGCAATTCTACACTTTGATTTCTGTCATGATCTATTTGGTCTGAAAAGGCCTATATGTTCAAATACCCATTTCTACTACTTCTTGAAGTTCAAAGTTATTTTTAATGACTTGTCTGTGAAAGAAGTCCATAATATTCTATTTCTCTTCCTTTAAGAATAAATCAGTCATTAATAATCACCCAAACTGGAAACACATCTCCAGAAGTAAAAAGATTGTTAAAGGGGTCATGACAGTAAAAATTTTCAGTGAAGTCAAATGTCTTGAAATCCTACTTATTAATCATACTTGTCAAAAATCTTTTGTTCAAAATTTCAGCGGAATTCACACATTACATAATTCTGACAGCAGTTTGGTAATGAGCCCATATCATAAATGAAGAATGAAAAAGGAAGTAGCCCACAGTGAGATAATGAGAACCAATGGTCTTAGGTCTGTTTCCCAAAAGCCCCATGTCCTTGATAAAATTTTTTTTTTTTTTTGAGACAGAGTCGTGCTCTGTCACCCAGGCTGGAGTGTAGTGGCCGGATCTCAGCTCACTGCAAGCTCCGCCTCCCGGGTTCACGCCATTCTCCTGCCTCAGACTCCCCAGCAGCTGGGACCACAGGCGCCCGCCACCTCGCCCGGCTAGTTTTTTGTATTTTTTAGTAGAGACGGGGTTTCACCGTGTTAGCCAGGATGGTCTCGATCTCCTGACCTCGCGATCCGCCCATCTCGGCCTCCCAAAGTGCTGGGATTACAGGCTTGAGCCACCGCGCCCCGCCTGTCCTTGATAAATTCATTCTCTCCCCTAGAAGAAAATCTAGGTAGTACCATTCAGGACATAGGCATGGGCAAGGACTTCATGTCTAAAACACCAAAAGCAACGGCAGCAAAAGCCAAAATTGACAAATGGGATCTAATTAAACTAAAGAGCTTCTGCACAGCAAAAGAAACTACCATCAGAGTGAACAGGCAACCTACAGAATGGGAGAAAATTTTTGCAACCTACCCATCTGACAAAGGGCTAATATCCAGAATCTACAAAGAACTCAAACAAATATACAAGAAAAAAACAAACAACCCCATCAAAAAGTGGGGAAAGGATATGAACAGACATTTCTCAAAAGAAGACATTCATACAGCCAACAGACACATGAAAAAATGCTCATCATCACTGGCCATCAGAGAAATGCAAATCAAAACCACAATGAGATACCACCTCACACCAGTTAGAATGGCAATCATTAAGAAGTCAGGAAACAACAGGTGTTGGAGAGGATGTGGAGAAATAGGAACACTTTTACACTGTTGGTGGGATTGTAAACTAGTTCAACCATTATGGAAAACAGTATGGCAATTCCTCAAGGATCTAGAACTAAATGTACCATATGACCCAGCCATCCCACTACTGGGTATATACCCAAAGGATTATAAATTATTCTACTACAAAGACACATGCACACGTATGTTTATTGCGGCACTATTCACAATAGCAAAGACTTGGAATCAACCCAAATGTCCATCTGTGACAGACTGGATTAAGAAAATGTGGCACATATACACCATGGAATACTATGCAGCCATAAAAAAGGATGAGTTTGCGTCCTTTGTAGGGACATGGATGCAGCTGGAAACCATCATTCTTAGCAAACTATCACAAGAACAGAAAACCAAACACCGCATGTTCTCACTCATAGGTGGGAACTGAACAATGAGATCACTTGGACTCGGGAAGGGGAACATCACACACTGGGGCCTATCATGGGGAGAGGGGAGGAGGGAGGGATTGCATTGGGGAGTTATACATGATATAAATGATGAATTGATGGGTGCTGACGAGTTGGTGGGTGCAGCACACCAACATGGCATAAGTATACATATGTAACAAACCTGCACGTTATGCACATGTACCCTAGAACTTAAAGTATAATTAAAAAATTGAAAAAAAAATTCATTCTCTCTGTCATTCAGAAAATGTTCCTCTTTCAAGTAACTTTATATTACACTAGGAAGGCATTAAGAGTTTGCCATTTTCTTGTGTTAAAATTAACACAAATAAATGTAGGTGGCTTTAAAATGGGGTTAATTTTTGTAACTGAATTTAACTTTTTTCTTTTCTGTCCTTGTTTTGGAAGCATTTTGAGAAATTCCTTTTTCATTATTGTTCAATTTATCGTTATTTCTAATTGTTATACTTTTTCACCTTTCAAGTATCCTTCTTCACATACTTTATTTTTATTTCTCCTCCCACCATTTATGCTTTTTAAAATATTTTATTAGGATAGCCAACCTATCATAATATAAGCCCATCCAACCTGTGCACATGGTCTGTATCTGTTATTTGAAAAGGTTTTTACTTAGTGATGACAAAGGATACTTTACTGTGACAGACAATGGTTTTGCATTAAAACACACATACAAATTTCAGAATAATATCTAGCATTGATGACACACTATCTCAACCTTGCAATTTACGCCCAGATGAATTAGTTCATTGGTTTTTGTAGCCAGTGTCTAAGGAAGGGAGTGACAGCAACAAGAGAATATCATAATGTTGTTTCCACTCAGGAACTGCCTTATTCATTATCTTGGTGTTCTCTACAGGTAACAGTTTCTATGTCATAACATAAACAACACTAAGAAGAACTTCATAAAATGTGAAAGTTCTGAGTTGTAGAGTAATTCAATGTTAAACATTGTAAGACAAGAGAATGCTTTCTCCCCACATGTCCATACCAGTTTATACTATCAACAGCAAAGTACATAAGTTCCTATTATTCCGTATCATCACAACCCTTGGTCAGTCCTGTTATGTGACATGGCATCTTATACATTTTAGTTACATTGTCCTAATTACTAACGAGGTTGAATGACACTGCATATCTTACAGGCTATTCTTGTTTCCAACCTGTTAAGCGTTTATTATGGTCCCATGCTTTTCCTCCTTGAGTCAAAAGAGTTGTTTATAAACTCTGCATAATAACACACACATTTTTTGTGTTTTCTGATATTTTAAAATACTGTCTGTCCACTAAGTTGCTCTAAAAAAATACTCAATTTTTCAGTTTTTCACTTACTACCCCACACTGTTGCGAGCTCAGACAATGAGGTAAGAGGGTTTAGAATTCTCCCTGATTTCCTGTGATCTCAGTTACATATTAGAGTGTGATAGTCTGTTTTATGGAGGATCTAGTTGTTGTTGTTGTTTTTTTTTTAATTTTTTTTTCACTATGTTGCCCAGGCTGGACTGCAGTCACTAGCCACGAGTGTGATCATAGCTGAACTCCTGGGCTCAAGCAATTCTCACACCTCTGCCTCCTGAGTAGTTGCAATACAGGTGCGTACCAGTCGACCTGGCTGTTTTCTAATGAGAGGAACCTTCAGAGTAACCGATCTCCTATACCTCCTAAAGCTACAATTCTGCATATCTGATTATTAGCACTATACCATTTTATTTTTCCATTTAATTCAAATGTATGACTTCCAGCGTACTCTTTCTATTATACTGGTAGGGGTGAAATAATCAGATTTTATATATTTATTTATTTTTTATTATACTTGAAGTTATAGGATATGTGTCCTGAACATGCAGGTTTGTTACATAGGTATACAACTGCCGTGGTGGTTTGCTGCACCCATCAACCCGCCATCTACATTACGTATTTCTCCTAATGCTATCCCTCCCCTAGCCCCCCACCCCCCAACAGGCCCCACTGTATGATGTCCCCTCCCTGTGTCCATGTGTTCTCATTGTTCAACTCCCACTTATAAGTGAGAACACACGGTGTTTGGTTTTCTGTTCTTGCGATAGTTTGCTGAGAATGATGCTTTCCAGCTTCATCCATGTCCCTGCAAAGGACATGAATTCATCCTTTTTTATGGCTGCATAGTATTCCATAGGTTACATATGCCACATTTTCTTTATCCAGTCTGTCATTGATGGACATTTGGGTTGGTCCAAGTCTTTGCTATTGTGAACACTGCTGCAATAAACATACACGTGCATGTGTCTTTATAGTAGAATGATTGATAATCCTTTGGGTATATACCCAGTAGTGGGATTGCTGGGTCAAATGGTATTTCTGGTGCTAAATCCTTGAGGAATCACCACACTGTCTTCCACAATGGTTGAACTAGTTTACAGTCCCACCAACAGTGTAAAAGTGTTCCTATTTCTCCACATCCTCTCCAGCATCTGTTGTTTCCTGACATTTTAATGATCACTATTCTAACTGGCATGAGATGGTATCTCATTATGGTTTTGATTTGCATTTCTCTAGTGACCAGTGATGGTGATTTTTTTTTTCATATGTTTGTTGGCTGCATAAATGTCTTCTTTTGAGAAGTGTCTTTTCAGATTTTGTATATTTCTCTTTAAGATCTTTAAGACTATGGTTTGGGAAATAAATAGAAAGACCACAAGAAATATGAAGAGAAAAAGCCTGTTGGAATATTACTGTAATAGCCCAGAAAAAAGATTATGGAAATTTAGACTAAAATAACATCACCAAAAATGGAGAGAAATGAGCAGAACTAAAGGACTCATTTCCTATTGAGAAAGATGTAAATTTTTGAAAACATTTTAAATGAGTCTATTTAATAAGATGGTTATTCATATGCAATATTCAGAATAATTTCCAGTTTCTTCCATTTATTTTGGAATTGTCACTGAGGGAAAAAATCACAAAAATTTAAAAACAGCAATGAAAAACTCATGTTTTCATTTCACTGAAGTTTGAAATTATGACAATATGTAGCTATATGAAATTAATCCTCTGGCATTTATCATGTATTTACATCATGTCAAATGTATCATAAGTTCTGCTACTTTACACATGCATCACACCCTGTAAAAAGAAAATATATCAATATATACTGCAGAAGCTGTTCATTACCATTTTAATAGGGATTGCTGTAGATCAGTAAAACTTGGTTCTATTATTGCTCCAGGTATTCAGCTAAATTTATCAGCTGGAAGATAGATCAGCAGCATAATATCTTGAAAATAACAGTCATTCAATATATACTTATTAAGTTGTATATAAATCCCTTTCAAGTTACAAATGATTATCTAAAACCATAGAATATTCATTTACCAGATTTTCATTTGACAATGTAAAGAGGCAATGTTTCCTTAAGAGATCCACTTTGGTCATCATTTTCAGTTTGCTTTTTGATTTATCCTACTGACATTCTGAATTGCCTTTTAAATTTTTTTTTCTGTCTTCTTCTGTCTATTACAAAGCAAGAGAAGTATTTCCCATCATCTGTCTGCCAACAGTTAGATTTAATGTGATTAAATTGGGAATTATCCTGTGAACTATGGTAATCAGCCACTTCTCTACTCTGTTGATTTGATTCATTCCTATTCTTCTATTTCCATTTTAATAATTTTATCATTTCACATTAATTTGCTTCCAATAAATTAAATTAAATGCATCAAAGGGCCTCAAAGCAAATTATCTTTTTGCTATGTCAGGTCTTAAAGATCCAAAATATGATTGTGTTTTTTGTTCTGTAGGTTATAAATATGTATTACACATTGGGGAAAAAACACTTTCAAATTAATTTTTCATTGCTTACAAAATATCTGAGAATTTCATCTAGGCCCAAAGAAGTTTTAACATAAATCTATTTGGTCTTTTAGACTCAAAATCTTCATATGTTTATAAGATAAGAAAATATTAGTTTTTAAAAAAACATTTAAAGAAGCATTGCATGATAAAAAATTCTCATTCACAGCATAAAAATCTGGTTTGTAGACTTTTTTCTTTGTAGGTAAAACATTTTTCTAATTAAAAATGACCCCAAGCTACAGGTTTTATTATTTTTTCCTAATTATAACTACAAAGAGAAAAGTCATTTCCTTATAAAGTTTGAAAAAGTTCAGTTCTTTCCCATGGGAAAATATTTGTGTTTTGTCACACCCCATATCTTTGGAAAATAGAAAAGTAAAGGCATAAAAGTTTGTTCCAAAGGATCACTTGAAAATAACTTACTTAAAACACAAAATCTACCTTATAAAAGGTACTAAGCATTGCATTTAAGTCCCTGCAGTGGTCTGTGTACCCATGAAGTAGAGAAATACCAAAGTATTTTATGAGAGAGATTTATCCAACTTGTGATACTGAAGCCTCATTTTCCCGTGCAGTCTTGGCTCCAGGTCAGGTGAGGAAGTGACTATAGCCAGATCCAGGGTCTGATGGGATAAGACTTGTGGTGTGTTGGGTGATGAGTTGGAAAGGTTGGGAGCTGAGGCTGAGGGGTCAAAGCTGCACTGAAGTCTCCATAAATTAATGGAACTGCTAAAGTAACTGTGGCGTACAAATATAAAACATGTTCTTCATACATGGGAACCATTCTTAGGAGGTCTATAGACTAGTAGAGTAAAAGATTTCTTTTAAAAATTTCTAATCAAAGGAATAGGTAAAGAGAGATGAAAGTTGACAGGAGAGAATGATTGCTTCTAACTGTTGGGATCAAGAAGGTCAAAATGGAGTTTGAGCCCTGAATTTGCTATGCTATGTTGTTTATCAAATAAGACCTTATGTTTTTCTTTTTGCAGCCACCATGCTGAACCAGTCTGCCAACGCTTGTTGCTTCCCAGTGATTTCTCTTTATCATTGCTCATGAGGAATATGCCAGGATTTTAAACCTTTTAAATACATTTTTTTCCAAGATTAAACAATTAATGTTTTATAATATTTTTAATGGCCTAGTAACAACCAAAAAACAGACCAGAGAAAAATGTTTAAATATTAGGTTTTTATGTTTTCAGTTATTTGTTTTTTAACATAATCCCTCAGACAAGGTTCTTATAAAGATACTGAATTGTTCTTTCTTTCAGTGTACACCACAGACTAATATAAGATTATTTTTTCTTCTCCTTCTGAACAGAAGGACACCATGCTCAGATTTTCTGGCCATTCTTTAAAGGAAATGGGGTGAGGAAAGGAACTGGAGATAAAGTCCAGAATGGAGCCCTAAAGGTTGCTGTCAGACAACGAGGGAGCCAATTTGGACTGAGATGCTGTAGCACTGCTGGATTCCTCCTTCTCTGGAGGTAGCAACAGCTCCTGGGATTTACCTGCCTCTTGTTATCCCTTCACCCATTGGCACTACAGACTCTGCCCTCGGTCAGGCCTCAGATGAAACAAGGGCATAGGGCATATGGCCGGGAGTCCCTGTCCTCTTGCGACCATTGATATTGTGCCCTGGCTCAGAGCCTTTCTGACTAAAGAATCATTGCCCATTATTTCTCTCCAGGGTGCTCTAGGATTTGCTTTTTCATTTGTCCTGTGTCAAACTGGCTTGGATTCCATTTCATTTTTGTTCTTTTTCCCACTCACCAGCACTGTTTCACTAGCCGACTCTTGTCTTGACACCTTCTTTCTGGCACACTGACTGCAGGTCACAGAACACCAGCTTCTCTTGCATGTGATTATCATGAACAGGTTACATATCTTTGTAGAACTGATGACTCAAGACTCCACTCTAAAATTAGATACTGGTCAGGCAAGTCTATTTAGTGTGGATAACAAGAATGGTTTTAATCAGAAACTGAAACATTATTTTTGCCAGAAAATTTGAGAACAGTGTCCACAGAGGAACTTCCAGAAATGTACTTAAGGATGAATTAGCTTCCTCAATTATAATTTTAAAATACACATATTTAATTACTGTGTGTATATATGCTTTTACATGTAATGTATATTTATGTTATATAATTTATAGCTTATATGTTATATATTACTATTACTATATATTATACTTCTTATATAGATTTATTTATATCTGAACCCTCTGAAAATTTTAATGTAAATAATTAAAAATAATGGTTTAACTTATATACACATAAATACATGCATGCGTGTGCACACACACGCATACTAGCGAGCCTTCACATATATTTCACAAAGCTATGGTATTTAAGCACAGAAGCAGACAATGAACATGCTCAAGCTCCCTTCTCGAACATGTTCATGAACTACATTATGTTATTTTCTAAAAGGAGGATTTTTCTAGGCTTCATTTTGCCAGGCTTTTAAGCAAATATGTTTTCACTTTTACAAGAATGGGAGAGGCTTACTTAACCATGGCAAGGCACTTGTAAAGTGTGAATACAAGACTATAAATCATTAATGTGAATTTAATGTTGGAAACCGTTTTACTGAAAGTTTTAACACAGTAATTCGTCACCTGTAACAGTGACCTATATGACTTTTCCCATAGCTTCATATGAAATTTCAGACAGTATCTTTAGATAAAATACAGTTCAGAGAGCTCACAGGAAAAAAATACTCATTTTTTAAAGTATATTACCAACACTATTGCAGAGAGACAGATCTGGAAGTCCCTGCAGCTTGCATTCCCCACCCTAACCACAAACACCCACGTAAACATACACAAATTCACACACACAGACACACACACACAGACACACACACACACACCCTGGGTAGCTTAGTTGAGACCTGACTCCACAGATCTGACTTAGGTCAAGAACATACAATTCTGTGGATATACTAAAAGCCATTGAATTTTACACTTTCAATGGGTCACCTATATAGTATGTGAATAAATATATCTCAGTCAAGCTGTTAAAAAAATACAGTTATGCAGCCATTAGGTGCCAAGTGCCCCTCACCCCCAGCTCCAACAAGATACCTCCTCACTTCCGCAAAAAATTTTTGCTGTTTCATACCCACAGGCATGTTCCCTGCCCTCATTTTTCGTAGATACATATTATAGAACATGATGGGATAGAGACCCTTCTCCACTGGCGCTGTGGCCAGGGGGTATGCAGACGCTCTAAGTCTGACATAGAATGAGGGATGAGAATCAAGGTTATTATATGCAATCTACTACTTAAAGTTAAGTTCCCTCCAGCCCCCATGCAATGATCTGGCTTCTATCCGCACTACCTACTGCTAGTGTTATAACACTGTGCCTCTTTTGAATGGCAACCATAGCCATGATTTTTTTCTTGTGATACACACATTCATTCATTATTCATTCAGTGAATTGTAAATGTGGGGATAGAACAGCAAATAAGACAGACACCTGTCCTGATCTTCGGGGCTTACATTATCAAAGTACGTATCAGTGCATCCTTCAAGCCCTGCTTTTAGAAGTACTTGCGTATTTCACTAAATGATTTCTTAAAATTTCTTTAAAAAATTTCTATCTTTTAAATAAGTTATGATAAGCTTTTTTTTTCTTTAAAAAACAGTAACTAGGCCGGGCGCGGTGGCTCAAGCCTGTAATCCCAGCACTTTGGGAGGCCGAGATGGGCGGATCACGGGGTTCAGGAGATCGAGACCATCCTGACGAACATGGTGAAACCTCGTCTCTACTAAAAAATACAAAAAACTATTGGTGGCGGGCGCCTGTAGTCCCAGCTACTCGGGAGGCTGAGGCAGGAGAATGGCGTAAAACCCGGGAGGCGGAGCTTGCAGTGAGCTAAGATCCGGCCACTGCACTCCAGCCTGGGTGACAGAGCCAGACTCCGTCTCAAAAAAAAAAAAAAAAAAAAAAAAAAAAAAAAAAAAAAAACAGTAACTATAGCTTCACCAACCTAAAAGTTATCTTCAATTATACATATTGTAAGGTCATTCGTATTTTGTTTCATGTTTTTTTCTTGAATGTTCTCAGTTACGAACTAGTGCTAATTTTAAAACATTTTTTTATCTGACTCTCTCACAAAGCTTGAAGAACAATTTTTGTCTTCACAGTTACTGTGCCAAGTTTGCAAATAATAAAAACAAAACCATAAAATATTAGATTTTAATATGCTCACTGTTAGACACATATTCTTCTTTTTTGAATCTCTATGATCTTTGTAAAATTGTAATTCTCTATGCAGTGATGAAAATGTCAGGAAAAACATTTTTTTTTCTCTTTCCTCCCAAACACCTGCATGAAACTCTTGAGCAGAGATCAAAGAAAACACAATCTATTAGAACGTGATAATACTGGGCCACTGTCACACCAGCACCTGCCTTCCGTTACCCCACATAACCAGAGATTAAAGAGTACAAAGAGCTAAAGATTGAAGCTGACAGAAATAATCATAGAAACAGAAAAATAAATTAGAAGCAAAGAAATCCAAAGAGGAAAAAGAACTGAAACAGAATGAACTGTCCTGCTACTTCTTATAAAATATGGCCTATATTATAATTAACATAAAATATGTTCTTCTCTTATGAATTATTAGAAACCTGCTATTTTCTGCTTCTGGAAGACGTTTGTCTTTTTTTTTTTTTTTTTTTTTTTGAGATGGAGTCTTGCTCTGTCACCCAGGCTGGAGTGCAGTGGCACGATCTCGGATTAGCCAGGATGGTCTCAATCTCCTGACCTCGTGATCTACCCGCCTCAGCCTCCCGAAGTGCTGGGATTACAGGCGTGAGTCACCGCTCCTGGCCAAGTTTGTCTCTTTTCAATTGCAAAGTATTGGAAGGCTGCTATACCTTATTTCTTGTTAGGCTTTTACTTATTCACATTTTAGGCATTTTCTCCCTAACAAACATTAATAGATAGACCCTGATCACAAATGTTGTCTTCTTTACATTTGTTTACTTTTTTATTTTTATTTTATTTATTTATTTTTTTTGAGACGAAGTCTCACTCTGTCGCCCAGGCTGGAGTGCAGTGGCCGGATCTCAGCTCACTGCAAGCTCCGCCTCCCGGGTTCACGCCATTCTCCTGCCTCAGCCTCCCGAGTAGCTGGGACTACAGGCGCCCGCTACCTTGCCCGGCTAGTTTTTTGTATTTTTTTTTTTTAGCAGAGACGGGGTTTCACCCTGTTAGCCAGGATGGTCTCGATCTCCTGACCTCGTGATCCACCCGTCTCGGCCTCCCAAAGTGCTGGGATTACAGGCTTGAGCCACCGCGCCCGGCCTACATTTGTTTATTATTCTTTCCACATTACCTCTAACAGTGAGATTTGTTTCCTTTTCCTTTCTCCAAGCCTATTTATTATTTTCCTTTGCAGAACATCAACATCAATTCATCCTTCAAACACTGGAGTTTAAAATTTTCTCAGTCAAGATGCTTTATATTAAAGAAGAGAAAAATGCACCAAACAAGAGCACACTGGGACAACTGCAGGGATACTGACTCTTTTACAGGAAGCAATTACAGTAGGTGCTATGGAAAACCTTAGCCACAAAGGAAGCCCAATAGTAAAAGCCTCTTTTAATCAAATAGAAGTCTCCAAATACACACAATAATTCTCATTAATGTGTTAAATTTCCCTCCTCATGTACATTTTGCCACTCCACTTAGAGAGCATACTCTATGCATTGCAGGGAAAAAGGAGAATTGACGCATCTTTAATGAGCCATCAGGCTAATTCACCAAAGATGACCTTCCAGCCCTAAGGAGATCTTCAGATAATTGATCTCCAGTGTGCACATTATCAAACAACAGTGCAAATTAGAACCAGTCACCAAAGACAGTCACTCTCTAAATGATTTCCTGACATTTGAGAACATTAGAGAAGAAAAATATCTTTCCTTTGGGATTCACATCAGTGTTGTCAATATAATTCCTTTGCAAACTCCAGAAAGAAATATTCCAAAAGAAGAGAATAACAAAACAAGGCCATAAACATAAAAGGTGGCATATGTTTTTCATATTACAATGTTTTGCTAAGATATTTCATGAGAAGTTAAGGCTTTTGTAGTTTTCTTGTTTCTTCTCCTGATAACCCCAGAATTAGAACAGGTAGGTAGAGCACACAGGCAGGCATCCTGCCATGGAACTTAAGGAGGACCAGGAAGACTTCCTTATACTCTGACCCCATCTTTAAAAATGCACATCCTCAATAGTGAAGCTTTAAAAGCTACTAAGTCTTGGGTGCTGTTGGCTATTTCATAATAGTTACTAGAACAGACCATGCAGTCAGACTGCCTTCCTTCTTCTTCTGACTCTGTCACTTCTTAGCTGTGGTGTGGACAAAGACTTTTAACCTTTGTAAGTTTCAGTGTCCTTGTCTACTAAAATTGTGATAATAATTGACCCATGTCTTTGATAGATTCTGATTATTATATGAGATAATGCCTTGACCACAGTGCCTGGCACATGGAAAGATCTCAGCAATTGCTAACTAATGTCATTTTTACTTCTGAATACTCAGATCAACTCCACTCCCTGGAGGAGGGGTTGAGAAATGTGAGATCACAAGGCTCCTGTGCAGAGGGTAATAAATCCTTAGTAACTGTATCATAGTAAATGGTAGTGAGAGGCAAGAAAATATATTTTACACTCAAGCAAGTTTTACTTAACCTTCTGAAGTACGGTTTCCTCCCCCATAAAATGGGAATAATAACAGAATCTATCTTACATGATACTTGTGGGGATTCCATGAGATGCGATAATGCTTGTAAAATGGTTAGAATGCATAGGATGTGGCACAGGGCGAGTGCTCCTTGAAAGTTATTGGTTATCAGGTCTTTTGTTTATAGGAGAGAATGATATCATATTATGCTTTTTCCAGTAACGTGTTTCATCTTTTTAAAATAGTGAACAGAGCTTCTCTAAGTAAAAATAGCAAGCATTTTAAAAGATACATACAAAATAAATTGGTATGTTAGCCTTTTAGTCTCAAATATATAATGCTCATATAGTTGCTACCAGATGGAATCACATAATTGACACCTGAGGCATTCAGCCATACCCTGCCTAACTATGTTTCAGTCAACTATGCTTCACATATGCAATGGTGGTTTTGTAATACTATCATATTTTTACTGTACCTTTTCTATTTCAGATATGTTTCAACACACAAATACTTACCATGGTGTTACAATTGCCTATAGCATTAGTACAGCTGCATGTTCTATAGGTTTGTAGTCTAGGAGCCATAGGTTATACCATATAGCCCAGGTGTATAGTAGGCTCCGCCATCTAGGTTTTGGAATTACACTCTGTGGTTTTTGTACCATGACAAAATCAGCTAGAGTCACATTTCTCAGAACATTCCCATCATTAAGAAACACCAGACTGCCGGGCGCGGTGGCTCAAGCCTGTAATCCCAGCACTTTGGGAGGCCGAGATGGACGGATCACGAGTTCAGGAGATCCAGACCATCCTGGCTAACAGGGTGAAACCCCGTCTCTATTAAAAATACAAAAACACTAGCCGGGCGAGGTGGTGGCGCCTGTAGTCCCAGCTACTCAGGAGGCTGAGGCAGGAGAATGGCGTGAACCCGGGAGGCGGAGCTTGAAGTGAGCCGAGATCGCGCCACTGCACTCCAGCCTGGGCGACAGAGCGAGACTCCGTCTCAAAAAAAAAAAAAAAAAAGAAAGAAAGAAACACCAGACTGTATTAAACTGTTTGAATAATATTGTCAGATTCATGAAGATCTGTATATTTTAATATGCTACCAAATGAGATACCAGTGATACTCATCCCAGCCAAAATAAAATATGTGTATAAGAGCTGCCTTCATATCCCATCTACTTTGTCCAACAAACTGGAGGTCCCTTGTCAGAGCCTCAAGGAACTAAACACTGCAGGGATACAGGGATTTCTCCTAATGCTTAACAATTTAAGTCACTGTCAGTTCATCATTTTTTTTTTTTTTTTTTTTTTTTTTTTTTTGAGATGGAGTCTCGCTCTGTCTCCCGGGCTGGAGTGCAGTGGCCGGATCTCAGCTCACTGCAAGCTCCGCCTCCCGGGTTTACGCCATTCTCCTGCCTCACCCTCCCGAGTAGCTGGGACTACAGGCACGCGCCACCTCGCCTGGCTAGTTTTTTGTATTTTTTTTTAGTTTCACCGTGTTAGCCAGGATGGTCTCAATCTCCTGACCTCGTGATCCGCCCGTCTCGGCCTCCCAAAGTGCTGGAATTACAGGCTTGAGCCACCGCGCCCGGCCTCAGTTCATCATTTTGGATGTGATATCATTAGGGAATAGTCACAAGCTCCTCTTTAGTTCAGTCAGTTTCTCTTAACCTGGATATGACCTTACAGACAGAAATAGAACAACATTCAATAAAAGCAACCAACAGGTTTATTACTAGAACTGATCTGAATTGTTGTAGAACCTGCCTACACAGCATGAATTACTGCAACAGGTGTGCATATGACTAGATACAAGGTCATTATAGACACACTATATGGTCACATGGGTTATAGACAATATATGTGGATGTTATATAGAATAATACAAATTTATACAACTCGAATAACATATATGTTGGTTTTTGTTCCTTTAAAAAACCAAGAATACAGCAGACTGATGGGTCTTGACTCTTTATCCAGTTTGCCAGTCTGTGTCTTTTAATTGGAGCATTTAGTCCATTAACATTTAAGGTTAATATTGTTATGTGTGAACTTGATCCTGCCATTATGATATTAACTGGTTATTTTGCTCGTTAGTTGATGCAGTTTCTTCTTAGCCTCGATGGTCTTTACATTTTGGCATGTTTTTGCAATGGCTGGTACCGGTTGTTCCTTTCCATGTTTAGGGCTTCCTTCAGGGTCTCTTGTAAGGCAGGCCTGGTGGTGACAAAATCTCTAAGCATTTGCTTATCTGTAAAGGATTTTATTTCTCCTTCACTGATGAAACTTAGTTTGGCTGGATATGAAATTCTGGGTTGAAAATTCTTTTCTTTAAGAATGTTGAATATTGGCCCCCACTCTCTTCTGGCTTATAGAGTTTCTGCTGAGAGGTCTGCTGTTAGTCTGATGGGCTTCCCTTTGTGGGTAACCCAACCTTTCTCTCTGGCTGCCCTTAAGATTTTTTCCTTCATTTCAACTTTGGTGAATCTGGCAATTATGTGTCTTGGAGTTGCTCTTCTCGAGGAGTATCTTTGTGGTGTTCTCTGTATTTCCTGAATTTGAATATTGGCCTGCCCTACTAGGTTGGGGAAGTTCTCCTGGATGATATCCTGAAGAGTGTTTTCCAACTTGGTTCCATTTTCCCCCTCACTTTCAGGCACCCCAATCAGATGTAGATTTGGTCTTTTTACATAATCCCATACTTCTTGCAGGCTTTGTTCATTTCTTTTTCTTCTTTTTTCTTTTGGTTTCTCTTCTCGCTTCATTTCATTCATTTGATCCTCAATCGCTGATACTCTTTCTTCCAGTTGATCGAGTCGGTTACTGAAGCTTGTGGATTTGTTAGGAGACCCATCTCACATGCAGAGACATACATAGGCTGAAAATAAAGGGATGGAGGAAGATCTACCAAGCAAATGGAGAACAAAAAAAAAGCAGGGGTTGCAATCCTAGTCTCTGATAAAATAGGCTTTAAACCATCAAAGATCAAAAGAGACAAAGAAGGCCATTACATAATGGTAAAGGGATCAATTCAACAGGAAGAGCTAACTATCCTAAATATATATGCACCCAATACAGGAGCACCCAGATTCATAAAGCAAGTCCTTAGAGACTTACAAAGAGACTTAGACTCCCATACAATAATAATGGGAGACTTCAACACTCCACTGTCAACATTAGACAGATCAACGAGACAGAAAGTTAACAAGGATATGCAGGAATTGAACTCATCTCTGCACCAAGCGGACCTAATAGACATCTATAGAACTCTCCACCCCAAATCAACAGAATATACATACTTCTCAGCACCACATCACACTTATTCCAAAATTGACCACATAATTGGAAGTAAAGCACTCCTTAGCAAATGTAAAAGAACAGAAATTGGCCGGGCACGGTGGCTCAAGCCTGTAATCCCAGCACTTTGGGAGGCCGAGACGGGCAGATCACGAGGTCAGGAGATCGAGACCATCCTGGCTAACACAGTGAAACCCCGTCTCTATTAAAAATACAAAAACTAGCCGGGCGAGGTGGCGGGCGCCTGTAGTCCCAGCTACTCGGGAGGCTGAGGCAGGAGAATGGCGTAAACCCGGGAGGCGGAGCTTGCAGTGAGCTGAGATCCGGCCACTGCACTCCATCCTGGGCGACAGAGCGAGACTCCACCTCAAAAAAAAAAAAAAAAAAGAACAGAAATTATAACAAACTGTCTCTCAGACCACAGTGCAATCAAACTAGAACTCAGGACTAAGAAACTCAATCAAAACCGCTCAACTACATGGAAACTGAACAACCTGCTCCTGAATGACTACTGGGTACATAACGAAATGAAGGCAGAAATAAAGATGTTCTTTGAAACCAATGAGAACAAAGATACAACATACCAGAATCTCTGGGACACATTTAATGCAGTGTGTAGAGGGAAATTTATAGCACTAAATGCCCACAAGAGAAAGCTGGAAAGATCTAAAATTGACACTCTAACATCACAATTAAAAGAACTAGAGAGGCAAGAGCAAACACATTTAAAAGCTAGCAGAAGGCAAGAAATAACTAAGATCAGAGCAGAACTGAACGAGATAGAGACACAAAAAACCCTCCAAAAAATCAATGAATCCAGGAGTTGGTTTTCTGAAAAAATCAACAAAATTGGCAGACCGCTAGCAAGACTAATAAAGAAGAAAAGAGAGAAGAATCAAATAGACTCAATAAAAAATGATAAAGGGGATATCACCACGGACCCCACAGAAATGCAAACTACCATCAGAGAATACTATAAACACCTCTACGCAAATCAACTAGAAAATCTAGAAGAAATGGATAATTTCCTGGACACTTACACTCTCCCAAGACTAAACCAGGAAGAAGTTGAATCCCTGAATAGACCAATAGCAGGCTCTGAAATTGAGGCAACAATTAAGAGCCTACCAACCAAAAAAAGTCCAGGACCAGATGGATTCACAGCTGAATTCTACCAGAGGTACAAGGAGGAGCTGGTACCATTCCTTCTGAAACTATTCCAATCAATTGAAAAAGAGGGAATCCTCCCTAACTCATTTTATGAGGCCAACATCATCCTGATACCAAAGCCTGGCACAGACACAACAAAAAAGAGAATTTTAGACCAATATCCCTGATGAACATCGATGCAAAAATCCTCAATAAAATACTGGCAAACCAGATTCAGCAGCACATCAAAAAGCTTATCCACCATGATCAAGTGGGCTTCATCCCTGGGTTGCAAGGCTGGTTCAACATTCGCAAATCAATAAACGTAATCCAGCATATAAACAGAACCAAAGACAAGAACCACATGATTATCTCAATAGATGCAGAAAAGGCTTTTGACAAAATTCAACAGCCCTTCATGCTAAAAACGCTCAATAAATTCGGTATTGATGGAACGTACCTCAAAATAATAAGAGCTATTCATGACAAACCCACAGCCAATATCATCCTGAATGGGCAAAAACTGGAAAAATTCCCTTTGAAAACTGGCACAAGACAGGGATGCCCTCTCTCACCACTCCTATTCAACATAGTGTTGGAAGTTCTGGCTAGGGCAATCAGGCAAGAGAAAGAAATCAAGGGTATCCAGTTAGGAAAAGAAGAAGTCAAATTGTCCCTGTTTGCAGATGACATGATTGTATATTTAGAAAACCCCATTGTCTCAGCCCAAAATCTCCTTAAGCTGATAAACAACTTCAACAAAGTCTCAGGATACAAAATTAATGTGCAAAAATCACAAGCATTCTTATACACCAGTAACAGACAAACAGAGAGCCATATCATGAATGAACTTCCATTCACAATTGCTTCAAAGAGAATAAAATACCTAGGAATCCAACTTACAAGGGATGTAAAGGACTTCTTCAAGGAGAACTACAAACCACTGCTCAGTGAAATAAAAGAGGACACTAACAAATGGAAGAACATACCGTGCTCATGGACAGGAAGAATCAATATCGTGAAAATGGCCATACTGCCCAAGGTTATTTATAGATTCAATGCCATCCCCATCAAGCTACCAATGACTTTCTTCACAGAATTGGAAAAAACTGCTTTAAAGTTCATATGGAACCAAAAAAGAGCCCACATTGCCAAGACAATCCTAAGTCAAAAGAACAAAGCTGGAGGCATCACGCTACTTCAAACTATAATACAAACTATACTACAAACTTCAACTATACTTCAAGGACTTCAAACTATACTACAAGGCTACAGTAACCAAAACAGCATAGTACTGGTACCAAAACAGAGATATAGACCAATGGAACAGAACAGAGTCCTCAGAAATAATACCACACATCTACAGCCATCTGATCTTTGACAAACCTGAGAGAAACAAGAAATGGGGAAAGGATTCCCTATTTAATAAATGGTGCTGGGAAAATTGGCTAGCCATAAGTAGAAAGCTGAAACTGGATCCTTTCCTTACTCCTTATACGAAAATTAATTCAAGATGGATTAGAGACTTAAATGTTAGACCTAATACCATAAAAACCCTAGAAGAAAATCTAGGTAGTACCATTCAGGACACAGGCATGGGCAAGGACTTCATGTCTAAAACACCAAAAGCAACGGCAGCAAAAGCCAAAATTGACAAATGGGATTTAATTAAACTAAAGAGCTTCTGCACAGCAAAAGAAACTACCATCAGAGTGAACAGGCAACCTACAGGATGGGAGAAAATTTTTGCAATCTACTCATCTGACAAAGGGCTGATATCCAGAACCTACAAAGAACTCAAACAAATTTACAAGAAAAAAACAAACAACCCCATCAAAAAGTGGGCAAAGGATATAAACAGACATTTCTCAAAAGAAGACATTCATACAGCCAACAGACACATGAAAAAATGTTCATCATCACTGGCCATCAGAGAAATGCAAATCAAAACCACAATGAGATACCATGTCACACCAGTTAGAATGGCAATCATTAAGAAGTCAGGAAACAACAGGTGTTGGAGAGGATGTGGAGAAATAGGAACACTTTTACACTGTTGGTGGGATTGTAAACTAGTTCAACCATTATGGAAAACAGTATGGCGATTCCTCAAGGATCTAGAACTAGATGTACCATATGACCCAGCCATCCCACTACTGGGTATATACCCAAAGGATTATAAATTATTCTACTACAAAGACACATGCACACGTATGTTTATTGCGGCACTATTCACAATAGCAAAGACTTGGAATCAACCCAAATGTTCATCTGTGACAGACTGGATTAAGAAAATGTGGCACATATACACCATGGAATATTATGCAGCCATAAAAAAGGATGAGTTTGCGTCCTTTGTAGGGACATGGATGCAGCTGGAAACCATCATTCTTAGCAAACTATCACAAGAACAGAAAACCAAACACCGCATGTTCTCACTCATAGGTGGGAACTGAACAATGAGATCACTTGGACTCGGGAAGGGGAACATCACACACTGGGGCCTATCATGGGGAGGGGGGAGGGGGGAGGGATTGCATTGGGAGTTATACCTGATATAAATGACGAATTGATGGGTGCTGACGAGTTGATGGGTGCAGCACACCAACATGGCACAAGTATACATAAGTAACAATCCTGCACATTATGCACATGTTCCCTAGAACTTAAAGTATAATAAAAAAAAAAACAAACCAAGAATTAGGTAAACATGATTAATATTGATTTTTAAAATTAAACCAGTATCTTAATATTTTCCCATATCTTAGTATTTTGCCATTTCAAATCCAATAGCCTTTCTAAACCAGTCTGAGTTACACTTTAGGTGGGGTTTAGGAATCACTTCCTACTCTGCATAGGTCAGAGGCACTCTGTACATGCACATTACATACCAGTGTGCCAGTGTGTGTTCAACTTCAAAATCGGTCCTGTCCCTGAGAAAATACACATTAGAAAGGATCAAATCAAAGAGCATTTTCTAATAGTGATTATAGAACTCAAACAATATCGAGCAAGAGTAATACGTCTGAACTACTGAGAAAATTGTGGTGAAACTTAGAAAAGCACATAACCATTGAAGTGAACTAGGTGGTGGCTTCAGAGTTTCCTGCTGAAAAAGAAAAAGAAAATAAAATCCTAGTAAAAATTAAGGAAGAATGAAGAAAGCAAAGCAAGTGACACAAGGAACTTGCTTTTCCATGCTACGGTAATAGATATCTTGTCAATCAATGTATAAACTGCAAACCTAAGACTCCCTTTGTTTAATATAAAACTTCAGTTTTCATATGTAATATGTATGAAAAACGTGAAATTAAAAACCAGTATGCTTTTGTGTTTCTGCAACTTCACTATTTTACAAGGTGTCCGAATAAATGTATCAGAGAATCTATGGTCATAATGACTTATGACGCTACTGCAAGAATTTATGAAGCAATTCCTCTGATCATTTAAAGTGAGCCAGTCAGCAAAATTTCAATATTTGGTTTTCAGAAATAAACCACTATTACTCTCGAGGTTTTTATTTGATTAAATTTGTTGCTGACATTATTGCCCAAATTGTGAATACCGTATTAGATTTGCGAAGTTTAGAGATATACAATTTATATGCGTGTGTCCAATGACACTGTGATTATACATTTCTATGTATGCCTCTGGCAATGACTGTAGGGTCAATTTCAGTTTTATGTCTGGAATACAGTTGAAAAGCAACGTTATGAGGGGATTTTGAAATCACAGCTTAGACTTGGCAAAGAGACGCCTAACATTTTCTATACAAACAGATGAAATGCCAGAGCAGAGTCTCAATGTCAGAGCTTTTGAAGGAAATCTGGTTTGGCTCAACCAGAGTTAGCTGTGTGTGTTAAGACGATTTGACCTAGAAACAAAATGCTCTTTACAAATAATCAGTGAAGCTGAAGGGAAATTAAAATGATTTTAGTGGTTGACCTTCTTAGTTGCATACTGGACAATTATGAGAAGGTAATTACTACCTGAGCATAGGTTGTAAAATAATGACCATTGCTAGTACAAAGTTGCCAAGTAATTTCCGACTTCTTTTTTTTTTGAGGCGGAGTCTCGCTCTGTCACCCGGACTGGAGTGCAGTGGCCGGATCTCAGCTCACTGCAAGCTCCGCCTCCCGGGTTTACGCCATTCTCCTGCCTCAGCCTCCCGAGTAGCTGGGACTATAGGCGCCGCCACCTCGCCCGGCTAGATTTTTGTATTTTTTTAGTAGAGACGGGGTTTCACCGTTTTAGCCAGGATGGTCTCGATCTCCTGACCTCGTGATCCGCCCGTCTCGGCCTCCCAAAGTGCTGGGATTACAGGCTTGAGCCACCGCGCCCGGCCCCGACTTCTTTAGTTATTTAAACACAGAATTATAAGAGGGAAAAACTGGAAAACATATTGAAAAATCATAGCCCATTTCGGCAATTTTTTTAGATAAGGAGGAACTGGGCTTTTTTTCTAGTAACACCCCCTGAATTTCATGTGTGTATCTGTGTGTGTGTGTGTGTGTTTATCTGAATCTTTGGAGTAATAATATAATGCCTTTTGAAAATTCCTAAGTTAAAATATAATTTACATGCCATAAAATTCACTGTGATCAGCATACAGTTCCATAATTTTTGACAAATGCAAATGTTTGGTAATCACCAGCACATTCAAGATACAGCACAATCCCATCACCCCCCCCCCCCCAAAATTCCTGTGGGCACCTTTGTAGTCCACCTCCCCCCTACTTGTGTGTCCTGGAATTCACTGATTTGTTTTCTGTCTCCATAGCTTTGCCTTTATGACCCACTATTTAATGACAGTAAAAATGCACCTGTTGTTCAAGATGTTTGGTGGAAACAGTCTCATACTGTACTGTTTAATATTATAAGACAGTTTCCTAAAGTGAGCAAGCAGTACTTTAGGTGGCTCTATGCACTTGCCACTGGAACAGTCCCTCCTTTTTCCTGCCCTGTTTATTGACTCCTGGCTGGAGAAAGGCATTTGGGTGCTCTTAGCAGAGTAATTTGAAACCCCTTCAAACTGATACTCTAAATATTTTCTCAACATATTTTTTTAGAGATGAGTCCTGGCACCTGGATGAGAACAAAGGCAGAAAAGGAGGACTCTGGAAGGCAGCACACCCTGATTCTTACATCATCCACTTCACCAACCACAGCAATTATGAACAATTCCTGGAGCACACAGGCTTTGCTGTGAGTGGAATAGACAAAAGCCTCTTACAGTCCACCCCATGCAGCTTAACCAAGAGGTCCTTCTAATACAACCACTATTCTCTTTTAAGAAGAATTCTGATGAACACAATTTTCTTCTTTGCTTTACACTTTCAGAGATGTTTTATGGTTTAGTGTCTGAGGCGATTGCCTACCTCACCTCTTCTTCTCTATGATGTGTTATTCCTGTACCTCACCTAAGAATGTCCAACCAAAACCATGACAGCCCCTGACACTTCAGGAGTTTCATGCTCTCCTGTTACTAGCACAGCATCTTGGGGGCATTGACTGTAAGAGAAAAGCGTCACTCACTGCTGATGACTAAGGGGCAGAGGTAGGAAGAGAGCTGCTGTGTTTCTTAGAGCCGATATGGAATCTTCCATTAAGTTTTCATATAGAAACCAAGTTTAAATAATGATTAGATTTTATACTCTACCAGCATAGCACATCCAGGTATTTTTCATTCCTTCCTTTCTTCATCTAATCTTTATTTCATGTGTGCTATGTTTGAGGCCTTGTGCTTATTTCTGGACTAACACTTTCTTTGCCCTCAGAGGGTCTGGGGGAGTGAGATTAGATCTCTGATTTCCCACCATTCTTTGTTAAGTCATTTCTTGCAGAAAATGCATGACTAGTTTAAGTTCCAAACAGTAGCTTTACCAGTAAACTTTGGTAATCCAAAGCTGTTTATCAACTTGGAATTGCTTGCATATTAGAAATACACAACTGGACTCTATTAATTATTCATGTCTCATTCCTGTTAAATTTAAGTGACATTGGTTTAATTGGAATGAGTGACCAAAAAAAATTGCAGTTCCTGAGTTTTGGACTTTAAGAATTTATTTTTTTCCTTCACACATATATGTGCCACTGAAGATTTTACAAAAAGAAATAAAACCCAGATATTAAACTCATCTTGCTTGCTTATTCTTTCCCTGCAAATTGGAAAAGGAAGCTTGTCATCAACATTGCATGACTGGTTGCATTTTAATATTCAGTGTCTAATGACTGGCATGTGATAAATCTCTCATTAACATATTCATGAATAATCAGATTAAATGTCACATCTCCAAAGAAAGATCACCTGATCAGGGGTAAAATCAGTTAATTTCTTTATTTGTTTGTAGAGTACTACTAAAGTGGGAGCAATCAGTATAAAAAAACCTCTCTATTGATGTTTGAATTACATATAAATTATGCGGTACCTTGCTCTTGGAATGTCGGAGGAAAATCAGAAAACATTATTTCCTCCATTTTTAAGAAAAATGAACGAGATCAGTTTTCATTAATGTTCTAATTATTCTTTCCAATAATATGTTACTTCTGTATTGATTGTCAGCACTCTTCTGACTGAGGATTCAGCACAGGGAAGTATGGTTTTCAGAAATATTTTGAAGTAAAATACTCTAGATAATCAAGTACTTTGTTACAAAAGAATAGCAACACTGTAATCTCATAGTGAACTGCTGATTTCATTGACAGTCTTTGTACATAATTGGCAAATGTGTACCAATGTGTACCAGAAAATAACTGAAATTTCAAGGATGTGGTTGGGTGCTGTGGAGCTAGTGTTGGGGTATTGAAAAAAGGCATCTTGAACTCTTTCCAGGGGAGCTAGCAAGGCTCGTGGATTGGCCCACAGGGCACTCTTCCTACTGGATCAATCACATTGTAGGCTGCCTGCCAGATGGCAGCAAAGGGAGAAATGGAAGAAATGTCTATCATTTTTTTTAAGATGACTCCAAAATTACACCTACTGACTTCCTGCAATTTAGATGTAACTTTCTTTTTTTGAGATGGAGTCTCGCTCTGTCACCCAGGCTGGAGTGCAGTGGCGTGATCTAAGCTCACTGCAAGCTCCACCTCCCAGGTTCACACTATTCTCCTGCCTCAGCCTCCCGAGTAGCTGGGACTAACAGGTGCCCGCCACCACGCCCGGCTAATTTTTTTGTATTTTTAGTGGATATGCTAATGTACCATCCTTATATCTAATTTTTAACTCAATATTTTATATTCATTTTTCCCTAAAGATTATAGGTACCCAAATTCACATGCTGTGCAGATAGTGGCAGCATTTGTTCATGCAATTTATTATGAAATTATATCATGGCCTATCATAGAGCTTGTGATTAAGTTCACACTAACATCAAAGCCATATGGTATCCTATCCATTTACAGAAGAGAGCTATCTCCTTAATGTCATTTACTGTAGGTTAATTTATGATTTGCCAGAAATGCTGTAGAATGGTACCTCTTTTCAAATGCAGAATTTTTTAGCAAATGAAAATCAGTAACCCTAGTTAAACGGAAAAAAGGTGAAAATTAATACACAGTGGTGCAAGGCTCCAGGGCAAAAGGTTTCTGACTCCCAAACTTCTTCCTTTAATTAGAATTGTGGAAGTATTTGGTACATCTTGAATTGAGAAATCCATCTAGTCTGAAAAGTATAACCTACAGGGTGTACATATATAAATATTCCCAGGATTGGAGGCCTCCAACTAGGAAAGGAAATATGTTCATATTGCTAAACCAGAGGCAAACGGCTTACTAAAAAGGGACAAAGAAAAAAAATAGATGGTTCTCTTTTGTTTCAGAAAGTTGCTTTTTTAATGACATTGATTGTGGAGAACATTCATTCTCTCAGTCATTATTCCAATATTTTTTCTTTTTTTGCTTACTGAGTTTCTTTTGTGTATAGTCTTTCAAGCGAACACGTCATTTACAAATTAGCTCACCCAAATTGCTAATTCATGGAAACAATAAATCTTTGACTATAAATTCAGGATCTTTATAAATTCTAATGTGATTTTTGATGAGTATTCACAGATTATCACTTTAAATTCCTTATGACTACATGATTGTTTATAAATTTATATTCTTAAATTATATTTTAAAAGTTTGTGTCCTCTATAAATATAGGCTAATTTTTTTTAATCTTTGAAATTTCAGAACAAAAGCCTTTTGGATTGTAAATGTTACTCTACATTATGGTTAAGAACTTATCTTTTTCATTTTTTTCCAGAAAATGTTGATTTTTGAATAATTAACTTGAAAATATTCATTGGATACTCATAGTGTATAGATCTCAATAGTCTGTATATTACAATTCCATCTTTTGAACACATGGCCAATGTTACTTCAGTTTAAATAGATTTTAAAGTCTCTTATCTTAAAATCTCATTATTGGATGCCAGTATATTTGAGGCATTTCATATTTAGTACTAAAAATTCATTTGCTGTACTATGTTGCTCATATATTTTTAACATCAACATTTTCTTAATGGAAAATAACAAAAATATATTCACATGAAATGAAAATTTTAGTTTTTTATATCAAATCCTAAAAACTCTGGAATAGCTTTGGGAATAGGTCATGGGAATTTATCAATGAAAAACACAAACACTAAGAATCCACTCAGGTTTCCTGATTGAGCCAAACCCGTTCCTCCTCACACAACCAAACTCTCTAAATTTTCATTTGATGAAACTAAAGCATACAGAGGCATAATGACATGTCCATTGTCACTCCTGTGAGACCAAAGTCCAGACTGCCTTGTTTGCAGAATATGCTGTTGCTAATAAAATCTCTAACACATAGTAATTACATCATATGGATTGTTGGAGTAAATGATATACTTTGAATCAATTTTTATTTTAAAAAGTAAATTTAAAAAAGTATTTTCTGAATCTTCTGAGCAGGCATTAAATAAACTTACATTAGTAAGATTTTGAACATTTGCAGTTGGTAGAACAACAACAAAAGAGAGCACTGACTGACATGAAAACTTGGAGACTGGTCAAGTGAGTTAGTATATAACTGAGAGATTCTTACAAAAATACCAGCCAGTATGAGTTCACTGTGGAAATAATTTAAGAATTGGTCGAAAATTAAACAGCAGACTCAGTATGGTCCAATAGCGTGCCATTTTATCACACATAAAATTTGATCTTTTCAGAACTTTTGCTTTACAAAAGATCTTTGCAACCTAGAGAAAACTAACCAGAATTCAGAAGAGACCAGAAAACTTATCTCGTAAAGAACAAGTGAAGAACCTGGGGTCATTTGTCTTATTGGCATTCATCAAATACTCAGAAGGCGGTCACGTGGAAGAGGATGTAGATTTACCTTGGGGCAGAACTGAAAGCCTTGGGGGAGTTTTGGGGATGTAAACTTTAGTTCAGTGTACGATGCATGCCATAACAACAGATGCCCAGACATGAAATGGGTCCCAAACATCTAGGATTCCGGCAGAATTTATTTTTGAATTCATTAATTTCACCCTCTTTAAATTATTTCAATGTGGTCCACTTCGATTGACCATTTCAAATATTTGTTTTCCTTTCGATGCAGTCTAAAAATTTGTACTTTAAGAACACAGTCCTCTTCCATTGGTCTATATATCTGTTTTGGTACCAGTACCATGCTGTATTGATTGCTGTAGACTTGCAGTCCTGTTTGAAGTCAGGTAGCATGATGTCTCCTGCTTTGTTCTTTTTGCTTAGGATTGTCTTGGGTACACGGGCTCTTTTTTTATCCATATGAAATTTAAAGTAGTTTTTTTCTAATTCTGCAAAACAAGGCAATGGTCACTTGATGGGAATAGCATTGAACCTGTAAATTACTTTGGGCAGTATGGCCATTTTCACAATATTGATTCCTCCTATTTATGAACATGGATTTTTTTTTTCCATTTGTTTGTGTTCTCCCTTATTTCCTTGAGCAGTGGTTTGTAATACTCCTTGAAGAGGTCTTTCATGTCCCTTGTAAGTTGTATTCCCAGGTATTTTATTTTCTTTGCAGCAATTGTGATCACTCATGATTTGACTCTCTGCTTGTCTATTGTTGGTGTATGGGAAAGCTTGTGATTTTTGCTCATCATCACTGGTCATTAGAGAAATGCAAATTAATACCACAGTGAGGTACCATCTCATGCCAGTCAGAATGGCAATGATTAAAATGTCAGGAAAAAACAGATGTTGTCGAGACCGTGGAGAAATAGGAACGCTTTTACACTGTTGGTGGGAGTGTAAATCAGTTCAACCATTGTGGAAGACAGTGTAGCTATTCCTCAAGGATCTAGAACTAGAAATACCATTTGACCCAGAATCATAAGTGGGCATATACCCAAAGGATTATAAATCATTCTACTATAAAGACACATGCACACACATTTATCACAGCACTGTGTGCAATAGCAAAGACTTGGAACCAACCCAAATTCCCATCAACAATAGACTGGATAAAGAAAAGGTGGCACATATGCACCATGGAATACTATGTAGCCATAAAAAAGGATGAGCTCGTGCCTTTTGCAGGGACATGGATGAAGCTGAAAGCCATCATTCTCAGCAAACTAACACAGGAAAAGAAAACCAAACACTGCATGTTCTCACTCATAAGTGGGAGTTGAACAATGAGAACACATGGACACAGGGAGGGGAACATCATGCACTGGGGCCTGTCTAGGGGTGAGGGGGAAAGGGAGGGAAAGCATTAGGACAAATACCTAATGCACACAGGGCTTAAAACCTAGATGACAGGTTGATAGGTGCAGCAAACCACCTGTGTAACAAAGTTGCGTGTTCTATACATGTATCCCAGAACCTAAATTTAAAAAAAGAAAGAACACCATATTCTATGCATTGTATGGTCAAATTTATTTTATAAAATAAAATTTCTTAACTATCCAGTATATACCCCATCCTAAAATATGAAGGCTAATGCAATACAATATTTATTTCTCCCTAATGAATTCATCATCACAGTGTTCCCTATGTTAACTATTATTTGCAGTTTCTGCGTGAACCGGTCTCAAAACATAAGCCTCCAGTTTCTTCTTGTTGCCATTACTCATGCACAGTGTGCAATAACGTTTTGGTATTTTTCATGTAACAAATAACTTGCAAGAAGAAAATTGTTTTTTAAAAATACAGCCTAGTTTATAGTTCTAGTAACTAGTAACAACCTAACAAATATATATTTGATGATGATTATCAGGGTTATTGGAAATGTTAAATCATCAAGGAAAATTTCATTTTCAGGAAATCATATGCCATGATAATTCCTTGGTATAAAATATTCTATTATTTAAAAGATTTTATGTAGTGGAATATAACAAATATTGTTGAAATTTTATACTTACAGAAACCATTCAACTGCTCTGTTCCATATTTTAAAATACATGATATATTTTTTGATAAAGTTATAGCATTTTTAATGGATTTTAAGAAACCTTATTTAAAGAAAAGTATTAACTTCTGGCATAAGTTTTAGAAGGGTTATTATTAAAAGTAGTGACAAATATTATGATGAAGACATTATATTTCTCATGGCTACATTAGCCCATTTCTAAATTGTATGTGATTTATGTGTGTGACTGATGAGGAATGAGAGGGGTAACTGCCAGGAGACAGACTTGGGGAGTCAGCCCTCTGCCAATTGGTTTAAAATTACACACAATTTGCAGCATATGACATTCAGTATGTTATTTTTTAGGAAGAACATTTCTGAATTATGCTGAGTATGGAAGCAGATAACATTAGTCAAAAGCATGTATCATGACCTAAAAGATAATGGAAATCGACCATTATCATAAATAAAGATTATTTTGGTAGATAAAGTGGAACATTATCTCACAGGTATGTGAAAGTTTGAGCCCATGACTTTACATGCTTACTTCTGTACAATAAATTATATAGAGTGTGCAGGTTACTTAAGTTTCCATATTAATTCTTAAAGAATAACCCTCAAGTAATGTGGGCAAAATATAGTTCAGGAAGTATTTGAATCTGCTTAAATGATTCTTAACACTTTGATCTAGTTTCTGTGAGATGACTGTTTTGCTCCAGGGCTCTTAAAGTAGGTCCTTCTGTGCTCATACGCTTGTTCTAAGTACAGTCTCTAAATACTATGCTATTAATAGTAATATCCTATAATAATAATATAAATAAATAAATAATATCCTATTAATACTATCCTATTAATAGCAGGAAATTTCTGCTCTCTCTAAAGTGATTCATAGTTTTTTTTTCATGTTTTTTCTTTTTGTAAATTGACCTAAAATTGTATGTATTTACTATATGCCACATATTTTGAAGTATATAAACATTGTGAATGACTAAATTCAGCTATTTAACATATGCATTACCTCACATAATTATTTTTGTGATGACAATACTTTACATCCACTCTCAGCATTTTTCAATAATATATTGTTAACTATAGTCACCATGGTATACAATAGATCTCTTAAACATTTCTATTTAATTAAAATATTATATCATTTGATCAATATCTCCCCAAGCATCCCTTCCAAACTACTCTAGCCCCTGGTAACCACTATTCTAGTATCTACTCTTAGATTAGCTTTCATAGATTCCACATATGATAGACAAGGTGCTCTAAAATTTTGTTGGGACAATCTGATACTGTGGCTCTTGAGTTCTCTAATGTTATACTGAAGATTTATCAGTGACTTATCTTCCCTTGAGTGACCAATATTGTCTGCATGCTGAGGTGATAGGAATAGTCTAAAGCTCATTTCAGTCTAAGAAATTACTTCCTGCTTAAAGGAAGAGGAAAAAGATATCTCATATGAACAATTATGGATAACATAGATCTTCTATTTAGTGCTATTGAATATATCTTTGGAAAAACTGGTAAAAATATTTATTAATTTTAATTAATAATTAATTTTATTAATTAATAATTAATAATTAATTTTAATATTAATAAAATTAATATTTTATTAATATTAAATTTAATTAATAAATAAAATAAAATTAATATTTAATAAAAATAATTAATTAATAATTAATTTTAATTAAAATAATATTTTTGGTAAAAATATTATTCTATAACCAATCACAAAAATATACATGACCACACACTCATTGGCAAACAGACATAAATCTGTATATACATAATGTACCACTTTCCCAAACCAAAAAGAACAAAACTGAGGAAAGGATAAAGCTGAAACTTAAAACCAACTAAGTTATGTAAAAGAAGAAAGTAGTAACCATAGTCATTAATTTATTTTGTTCATTTTAGTGCTTCCTTGTGGGGAAAAACCGTTTTCTAAAATTTAATGCATTTATATTTTAGATCTTTTAAATCTTTTGTACCTAAATAATGAAGTTGATGAGCAGAAGATTATAACTGTAATTCAAACTTTGATCTGAGAAATTGATAATGCCCTAAAATAAAAGGTCGCAAAATGTACAGTATGAAGGTCATTACATAAAATTTTTAAGTTCCCTGAGTTAAAATTATACTCCCAATAGTACCTACGTCCATTTTCTATAAAGCTTTTTGAAGAACTAGACATTACAAAAGAATGATATAAGGAGGTAATTATTATATTTAGTATATTTCTAAAGTTTGATTTGGGATTTTATTCATTCTTTTAATGTTTACCAATTAAACATTTTCTTTTCTAGATACAATGCAAAATTGTTTTCTTTAGCATAATCAAACAGCTTTCATTTTACATGAAGTAATATACATTTTCATACATAATGTATACAAATATCAAGCAGTCAATTTAGGAAAGTGATATGGTTTGGCTGTGTCCCCACCCAAATCTCATTTTTTGAATTGTAACTCCCACAATCCTCACGTGTTGTGAAGGAAGCTGGTGGGAGGTGATTGAATTATGAGGGCGGGTCTTTCCTGTGCTGTTCTGGGGATAGTGAATGAGTCTCATGAGATCTGATGGCCTTAAAAATGGGAATTTTCCTGCACAAGCTCTCCCTTTGCCTGCTGCCATCCATGTAAGATGTGACTTGCTCCTCCTTACCTTCTGCCATGATTGTGAGACCTCCCCAGCCATCTGGAACTGTAAGTCCATTAAACCTCTTTTTCTTCCCAGTTTTGGGTATGTCTTTATCAGAAATGTGAAAATGGGCTAATATAGAAATAAAGAAAAATGAGTCTGGAATTGCAAAAGAAGTATTGTTATATTACAGACGACCCAAAGAACTTAGGCCTTCAGAATGACCTCCATTTTAAAGGTGTAAGGTTATAACTAGCATGTTGTTATTCAGGTGAAATGGGGTGAAATACACATAAAGAGCAATCCCCCATACACAGCAATAAATTTAAGCCCCACTAATTTTATAACTATTATTTTGATAAAGATATTATCTAAGAAAAAAGTATTTTGCTTTTGTATCTTTTTATTTTTTATGACTTTGATCTAGTCTTTAATCCATCATGAGTTGATGTATTTTGTATGAATAAATAAGCATTGGATACATTGAGTTTCCATTATCAATGATATTCTGTATTTACGGGCACACAATCATATGCTCACTGCCAGTAAGTATTCAGATTATACACAATTCTTTCTTATCTAGCTTAAAGTAAAATTAGTAACTCTAAGTCAACATATTTGATGAGAGTATATGGAGGTGTTTCAATTTACATTTTAAAGTATGCCGGGCTCCACTCACTACATTTTTTAGATTTGTGTTTTATTTATAGGTACCCATAAATCAACCCTCTCAGAACAGAATGATAGATACAAGCATAAGGACCTGATTTGCAAACCAACAAATTTTATTTTTAAAAATCCAATACCATTAATTAAGGAATTGAATCAAAAACATTTGCATAGCATTAGGGTACAAGACAATTTTGCTTTAATATATAACCAAACATTTTTAGAAAAGTAAAATTTCATTGTTAATGTGTTTTGTTGCTAATATCTATTGCCTTTATATATGGCAGTTCATTTGTTTTGTGCTTTGTGTGTGTGCAAATGTGAATCTAATCCTTCAATTAGATAAGTATCACAAGTTTGAAGCTCTGAAATTGAAATGTGAGCAAAAGCACAATGTACATCTTTCAGAAGAAATGAGAAATGATTCATCCATTTCCAAACTAGTGTATGAAGATAAATAACCTCTCATCATTTAATATGTAACTCATGAGTATGTATTGTGAGTGAGGCATTGTAGCTAATAAGATAGGGTTCTTTTACAGCTTCAAGTTCCTGGTAGCATCCCAGCTTGTGTGAGTACACTGGGAATAAATTATTCCTTTGTAGGAGAATTCATTACCGGCAGCTGATAGCTCATCGCTGAATTACTTACGGGAATTACTGAAACCATATTTTTCTGAAATTAAAAAAACATGGTCTTTTGAAAACCAACCTTTTGTTGGCATGTTAACAACCGAATAATTGTTTGGAATATTTGTGTCCTTATATGTCTTTGCCAGTCTTTCCTATCGATTACATTTTAGAATTTTTAAAATGCCTCTTTTATTAAGAAGAAAATCTGCCTTCACTCTCTAAATGGAACTTGGTCAAATATATAGAATTTGTAACTCACAGACCAATTCCAGGCTGTTAATTTGAAAATAAATTTTGAGATTCAAATAATAAGCCTGTGTTTTATTTTTAAAACATGTTATGATATTTTGATTATTATTTTTTCAAGTATAATTTGTGGGTAGAAGAGGGTGCCTTTCTAAGCCATTCATTTCTGGTCTCGTAACTTGAAACTCTCATTTTTTCAAAGTAGTCTTTTCTAATATCCCAGTTCTTTTATGCATCTCTATCCCTTCAAAATAGATTCAGCTTATTTCTTGTCTCATGTCCTTAATTTTTTCTCCACAGAGTCTTATGTTTAGCCTCCCCAATCTTCTAGTTAATAATGTGCTACTCCCTGAGTCTCCTTTCCTCTCTGACCGTATGTGTCAGTCTTCTGCACAATGAATTTTAATTTCTATGCCATCTATACTATTACAACAGCCTTATAGTTAATATATATCAAAATGTGTTCCAGTAAATTTCTTGTATGAATGCACTTGAAAACCTAATTGGCAAGACCCAGATACTTGTATATCTATTTAATCTTAATCTACGCTGTTTGTTGGATGGAGATTATTTTTCATTTTTGTCTTCTGGACCTATATAATTTATAAGACATATTTAACGAGGAAAGCATGTTAAAAATGGCACTTTTTTATTATTTCACAGGGTAAAAAGAAGAGGGTGTTGGAAATATCTTCCAAGTTTATGACTCAATACTTCTAAATGTCAATTCTTTCTACACTGACCTATAGATTAACCACAATCCCAATCAAACTCTTAGCAAGTTATCTTACTGATATTGACAAACCATATCTAAAACTTACATGGCAATGAAAAAGACATGAAATAGCTATCACAATACTGAAAAAAGAACAAATTGAAGGACTCATGCTGCTATATTCCGAGACAAATAAAGCTGCAGTCATCAAAACCGTGAGGGATTGGCAGAGGAATAGAAAATGGAGGAGATTAGAAATTCAGTAAAATAAACCCAGGCAAACAAAATTAATCTAATAATAATCTAACCATAATGAAAATGTATCAAAACCTCACTTATGTGGTGGCAGGGGAGAGGGGAGGTGCTAACCTAGGCAACTTTGGAAATAAATGGAGTTTGTAAGACTGGAGTCATTGCTCATAAATCCTGTTCTCTATTTGACAAAGTTATTCTCCAGGGGGCTGCCACTAACAATTCTGAAACTACCATAATGATAACTAGAATTTCACAAGTAATTAAATTGATGGCAATGGTGGGATACAGGTTTCTTTTTTCTTTTCTTTTTTTTTCTTTTTTTTTTTTTTTTTTTTGAGATGGAGTCTCACTCTGTTGTCCAGGCTAGAGTGCAATGGCACGATCTCGGCTCACTGCAACCTCCGCCAGCCGAGCTCAAGCAATTCTCCTGTCTCAGTCTCCTGAGTAGCTAGGACTACAGGTGCACACCATCATGCCTGGTTAATTTTTGTAATTTGAGTAGAGACAGGGTTTCACCATATTGGTCAGGTTGATCTCAAACTCCTGACCTCAGGTGATCCACCTGCCTCGGCCTCCCAAAGTGCTAGGAACAGGCATGAGCTGCCGCGTTCAGCCTGGGATCCAGGTTTCATACTATTGGGTGGGAATTTACAAATAGCAAGGGGAAAAGGTTAGAATGATTGACATGGTAATTGGTTATAGTTGGGTACATCAATATGAACTCACATTAAGTTAAATAAACATACACCTGAATATACATATAAACAGATGTGAAGACACAGATATAGAAATTTATAGATATGCATATATACATGGCTTAGTAGAAACACATATATCCCCTTGCACAATTATATTCCACTATCAATGAGCATACGTAGCATCCAGATACTGGTTTCTAGTAAGTACCATTATCCAACAACAACAAAAACCAGGATTCCTTAGAAGGTTGATTCCAAGACTGGAGCAAAAAACATACAACCTAAAACTGATGCAAGTTGTAATGCCAGAAAATAAAGAAATACTTTTCAAAAACTCTGTAGTGACGCAGGTGTGTCAAAAGGACACAGGGCAACTAAAAGAATTTCCGGTGGCCAGACCTGAAATTATTTGATCAAAAAAAGAAATAAGGTACTATTAGAATATAATCCAGATTATGCTAAAATCAAATTCATGTGTCCATACTGATGTAAATGAATAAATAAATGGGGGGAATAATCAAATTCTATACATGTCCCATGTAGAATAATTTATGTCAACACTGTGCCCTCAAAGAGGTAGACATAATAGCCTTACATGTGAACTGCACATAGGGACTTCCTTCCAAATACTACAGTATGGAAAGAGTCTGCACTGCAGTGGAGAAACCTAACAAATCCTACTTCAGCCAGGTAATTAAGATCAACATCAACAGTGACAAGTCGTGTTGCTAGTGGTGTATCTGAGATACAATGTGGTGAAAATGACACTTTGTATCTGTGGTCTTCTTCTCTAAAACCTATAATGCCAGTCTAATCATGAGAAAAACATTAGGTCAATCCCAATTGATGAACATTCTACAAAATACCTGACTAGTACTCTTCAAAACTGTCGAAGTCATTATAAGCAAGTAATAAAGTCTGAGAAACCGTCACAGCCAAGAGAATCCTAAGGAGGCACAATGACCAAATGTAATACGGTGAACTAGACTGGATCTGGATTCTGGAACTAAAAAAGCATACAAACAAACAAACAAACAAACAAACAAACACCCACAAGGATTTAAGGTAAAAACCTAATAAAATCTCAATAAATATTAGGTTAAATATATGCATATTGGCTCACTAATTATGACAAACGTTAGTACATTAAGGTAAAAAGTTAACAGTAGGGGAAACTCGTTGTTGGTGATAAGGGGAATGTGAACTCTGTATTCTCTCCTCAACTTTTCTGTAAATCTAAATGTATTCTAAAATAAAAATGTTTATTTAAAAATGAAGCAGCAAGACCTTATGTTAGCATATAACAAAACGAGGGTAGGGATAAGGTTCCTTACCACTAAGACTTCTTAAATTTCACTCTAGCTCGGCATTTGCTAAGAAAATTGGGCTAAAGTTGAGATCAATATATGGATATGTCCCGGTTCAATGTAGCTAAATGAGGAAAGCTCTATAAGAAGGACAACCGTAAGATGATATAATTAACGGAGAAGATAAATATTACAAATTTTGTAATTCCCAACTGTGAAAAGGTCACTTTATTTCCTTTTCTCCTGCCACATGATATTTAGAATTACTTGGTTTCAAAATATTTTTAAAATTATTCAATTAAATTACAAGCAAGAAAGTAAAACAGCAGAAAGGACTTGGAAAGGGGTGAGCACACACAGCAACATTAATAATAATGCACAGTCCTACCATTTTCAAAATTCTCTCTCATATGTACTCTCACTGGATCATCAAACATTCTTTTATGTTGAGTGTAATATCTCCTGCATATTCACAGCTAAATGTTGCATAATACATGGGGGATATAAAGGATCCGACTTTAAGGACTTACAAAAAGCTAAAGGAGTTACATATCTCAAAAATATTCTCTGTATTTTATGAACTGGAGATAAGAGTCACAGCAGAAACTTCCTCCATTAGTCCCCTTGGTAATATTGATTAACCACCTTCAGTCACAATTTTGTACAAAAAGAATAGAAATGTTAAAGAAATGCTTTGGGATTTCAAGGCTATCATTAACATTTATGAGAAGAGAGGTGAAAGAGCTAGCTACTAATTATCAATGTACTGCATTGCTCTACATCTCTGGCAGGAACCCAACTTTTTGGATCAACTAGCAGGCAGCACTCTTAGCCATGAGCTTCCAGGTCACAATGAGATTGTAGGTCTTGGCATGGTTCGGCAGGTGTCATTTATATGCAATGTCAGCTGCAGGAAAAATGCAGGGAGTATCATTCTCCCCGCATAAGTTCTCTTACGGAGACAACTCAAAGTCTTCACTAAATGATTACTCTTGTTCATTTTCAGTTACAACAATGACTTAAGAGTATCGTGGAAAAGCATCCTAGTGAACAGAACTGTTAGGATGAATAAAAATGTATAATGTCAAATATATATTTTCAACTATTTGCAAGGCTATATGAACATTTTTGAAAAACTAGTTACTTTGTTGTGAGAATATGAGTTTACATTTAATTTTTAAATAAGTTTTATTTTTATAAATCTTTAACATGTAGAACTCTCTAGCATTGTGTGGATCCAATTACAAAAATGAAACATATTTTACTAAAAATACATCTACATAGTATTCGAATACTCAAATGGATGTTGGCAGTGAATGGAGAAAACATATCAAAACCGAACAAATCTGGAATAAAATTACTACAAAATTAGCAAAACAGTTTCAGAAGAAAACTTTCAATGACATATAAAATACAAATATCATGAATGATGTGATCTCTCCTGATTTTATGACACACCCACTTGTTTCATATGCTTGAGGTCAGGAGTCTAAAACTGAATAGACACCTGCATTCATAATTTTTTATAATCACAGATCCTTATCAAATTATGCCATACACAATTTTTATATTACTATTTTCAGAGAGAAGAAGTAGGAATTCAAATACTCTAGTTTATAACATAATAGAATTACATACTATTAATGATTGAATAGACTACTTTTACTTGAATAATTATATTCAACAAGGTTAAAGGAACACAAAACTCACATAGGCAGTTAACATTAATAACAAAAATTTTAACCCTCTCTCACCTTTCTGTTTAGTAAAGTAAGTTTTCAATTACTCTAAATGTTACACAAAATAGATAATGATAATGAAGATGGAAAATTTTTCTTCATATAATATCTCGAGTTTGAGTTGAATTCACCACTTGGGTTTAGTATACCTTATATTTCACAAATGTTAAGAATATTAAAAAATTAGGGAAAGATAATTTAAATATTATACTATTCTCCGCTTAATATAAAAATGAACACTTCCATAAATTTCATGCCATTTTCATATTTTAAGTTTTTTAAACTGAATTTTTTCTTATTATTTTCGAAATTTCACCTTTTTTTGTTGTTTGTTTGAGATGAAGTCTCACTCTTGTCCTCCAGGCTGGAGGATAATGGCATGATCGTGGCTCACTGCAACCTCTGCCTCCCTCCTGGGTTTAAGTGATTCTCCTGCCTCAGCTTCCGAAGAAGCTGGGATTACAGGCGCCCACTACCATGCCCAGCTAATTTTTGTATCTTTAGTAGAGACAGGATTTCACCATGTTGGCCAGGCTGGTCTTGAACTCCTGACCTCAGGTTATCCACCTGCCTCGGCCTCCCAAAGTGCTGGGATTACAGGTGTGAGCCACTGCCCCCAGCCATATTTATCTTTTTATATGGTGTTTGACACAACTACCTTTCCCTTCTATGGCTTCAGTTATTTTCCATAATATTTATGCATTATTTTCAACAAAACAAGATTAAAGTCAAACATATATACTCATTAAATGAACTAACATTCTGCTCTTATAATTTAAAACAAATATGCAATGCTTATAAGTGCAGAGTTTCTTTGTTACCTTAGGATTGAATTTTAGAAATAAGTCAATTGCGCTTTGGATTTTGAAAAATATACTCATTCATCGTCATAGGAACAGTCTTCCCCAAAATTATGGCAATATTCCTCTCTTAGACATGATTGTAGTGTAATACAGATAGGTTGTAAATAATTTGAAAGCATCCTAAAAATAAAACATATTGTAATTGCTGGTTAATTTCATTAATCTTATGAAATAATATCCTCAAATGTACAATTAATGAGTCTTAATTGGTGAGTAGTTTGAGATAAATAACATACTTATGTAAATCAACAATAATTTTTTAATTTTACTCTAAGGTTCAAAATTATTGAACCTCTACACAGTTTCATCCTTTTCAAGCTTCTCTCAACAAGCAGCTTATTAAAAAGGTGATTCGTCTTCTGAGCTGTAGCCCATAAAATAATTGAACGTTCAGTGAGGCAGGATGTCTACCCCACACTGAGTAGTCAATTTGAAGATTCAAGGAATGATGAATATTTAACAAACTACTTCCTAAAGGGTTTTTATTACTCTAATTTTCTTTATTTTTCTTTCTTTTTATTAACCTTACGGATTATAAAAGAAAAGCAAACCAACTAAAACCATCACACCAATAAAAACCAAATACATATTATTGCAAATCAGACATATAGATATGAATTGAGATAGTACACTCATAAAAGGTAACATATCCATTTTTTGAGTATTTTATCATAGTCATTTTATATTTGCTGCTTTTACTAAGCCATTTTACATTATGCGGGACCTGAGAAATTTTACTTTTCAGACTTGACTTTTATGAGGTATTTTTAAAAAAATCTTTTGTTTCACTTTAGTCACTATTACTAGCAGTTTCACCATTCTACATTTCTTGAAATTTTAGGTGTAATTCAGCCCACAGTTTCAGTTTTTCCTAACATTTGATGTATCAATTTTAATTGGCCAAGAACCTAAACAGTTCTTTTAGTTGTGAAATACTTCATGGCTAGATAAACCATTATTTTAAGATCAGTGTAACTTTGATATTTATTTAAGGAACAAGTTGATTTCCTAGAAATGACTATTCAAAATTGCCAAAAAGGTAATGAGTTATAGAATTATGAATCACAGTACTTCAGAAAAAGTAAGATCTTCAAGGTAGTACAATTCAGCATTTCTTAAAATGTTTCAAATAACAGTCTGAGAATTTGATTAAAACTATGTTCCCTCTCTCGCAGAAAAATGCACAGGCTCACACATTTTTGCATTCAGTTCCAACACATTCGAAGCTATTCAAGAATGTTTGTAGTCTATTTATGAGCCAGAGGTAGTGGAATTTGGAGGTTTTGTTCAAGCTCATTTTATAGACAAAGAAACATTGGTCCTCCAGAGTTAGATGACTTTCCAAGGTTAACCAGCTAGGTATAGCTCAAGGTAAGACAAAAATACAGGTTTCCTGGAATACACACTTTTTCTATTATATCCAGTCACATAATTATAATGAACTAGAAAGGATTCACAATAACTAAACCCATTTTACAACAACTTTAGGTTTTTTTTTTCTTGTGGAATAAAGTATATCTAATTTCATCAACGCATGTTTCATTGTAAGAGATAATTGTGTAGAGATCACGACTCCTCAGTGAGATTGAGCAAATCTGATACAGAACAGGAATGCTACCAATGCCTCTTAAATTTTAAACGAATGGGCCTGCGTTGTCAGTGCAGTGGGAAAGTTGACATTAGAAGAGATGCTAGTCTGGGAAACTAGGTGTTTTCAGACAAAATCATGTTACAGGGTATTAAGCAAGTATGCAGATACTAGCTGATCATTAAACAATGTCTGCCCACCATCAGCTTTTTTTTTTTGACATATAAATTCACAGATTTATTGGATAATGAGTAATAAACCAAATCCATGTGGCACAATCTCTGAGAAACACCAATCATCTGAACAACTTCATCAAAGCTGGGGTTAAGCGAAGAAGAGGTAGCTTTACCCTAGCAGATGGTTTTGGTTAGAAAGTCCATCCTTATATTGAACAATCATCAACCTCACTGCAAATTTCTATTATTTGTACAGATTCTTCCACCTGAACAAATAAACATTTTTATTTATTCATTCATCTCTCTATTTCAAAAAGCTATAGTATTTGACATTACTCTTGCTCATTTTCCAAATTTCCAGCAAATCTTTTCAAAAGAATCATCTGGAAAATATTCCCCTCACCATGATTCTTTGCTTTGCGCACATTTTACTCTTCTCATCTCTGCTCCCGAGCTGTGATTCCCTCCTTTTCTGATCTCCCTTTTTATTTCTCTTTCCCGTTTCTCTCTCATCCCCTCTTATTTTTATAGACTCTTTGTGCTCTTCCTTCTAGATTCTCTTTCTCTTTACAATAGGAAAAACACAAATGGGTCAGTGGTGTTTTGTGAAAGTTTAAAGGATTACCATTGTAATACTAAAATTCTAACTTCCAGCACTGGAATTATAGATTACATTAAATTCCCCCAGAAGAGGAACTTCAGCAAATACATGAGTATTAATATTTTGGAGGGAGAGATGTTCCAAGGGAAGCACTGGTATGATTCCAAGGGGACAAGGAAGCAGTACGATGTTGAGATGTTGAGCAGACTACTGCTGCAGCACATGAAGACCTTTGGAACCCAACACCACTACTCAACTTTGAGAAGCAATGTATACTGTGTCTCAGGTTTCTCCCCACCAAGGAACAAAGGAACTAGGATATTGATCCACAAAGCTGCCAGTCATTGATTCAGGGCTGCTCCCAGGTGATATGAAGGCCTGGCATTTCCATTTGTCCTTCAGCTGAGCCAGATACCTTGGCCAGAAAAGCCTTCAGAAAGCATCTCAGGTGCTTCCAGTTGGAATGTACAAGGGTGATGTGGGTTGATGAGATATGGGTGAGTAACCAACAGCACCTGCGACCAATTATTTCCTTGCTACATTTTTGTATGTATTTAATATCTGAGCATTCCTTTTCCTCTGAAACACAGTAGATATTTAATATCTTGTTTCCATACTTCTTATTTCACAGGAAGAAACGTCTCGGCCCTTCGGACTGGCTCTAATAAGCACACTGGTGAATATAGTGATTCACAAGGGAGTCCAGTGGGGCAAGTTCCTATTTGGGGACATAACTGGCAAGACTCAGAAGTGAAATGTCTAGACTTTCAAGTAATGTGTAAACAATGTGAGCTTTACAGTTAGGTAGACCTAGTTTTTTAGTTTAATGATTGTGGACTGTGCAATTTAATTTTTTCAGGCTCAGGGGCCTTATCTTTTAAGAAGAAATAGTAATAGCACACAGCTGTGGGGACTAAAAGAGATCAAGCAAGCTAGGCAGAGGATACAATTTCATTACTTAGTAAAGGCTCAACTTTTGTTGGTCACTTCTGTCAGCTCTCCTCCCCCCAAATCACCAAGATTAGTAGTATTTTACAATTTATGGAATTGAAATTACATTTCCTAGTATACTTTCTTTTTTCAAAAGTTTATTTTTGCCTTCTTTTATTATATATTTCTTGTAGTCTGTGAACTATGGATATATGCAGGATAGAGATACAGAGATAACTGAATAGAATATTTAAAATAATCCAGTTTTGTGTTCATATGGTAATGACACGATTCGCTGGTTTATATAATGCTACCATCTTGAACTTCAATTTTTCTAGGTCACTCAAGTTATTGGCACTGTATAACTTCAAAGTTGTTATAGTACATTGTAATTGAGCCTAGTTTTCTTCTCCAGTATACATTAGTTGTGTAGTTGTCTTTGACTTTATTGCCTTTTTATCGGCATGCAGAGAAACAGATTGCAGACACAACATTCGACAAGACTACCTTAACATCTTCCCCGCAGGTTTGCATTCAGCTGGATGGTGATGTAATTACAGGGTGCATCTCCAGTAGACACGATTGTGACCCTTTTTCCCAAACACTGCATCACCTCTTCATACTCGTAACCAAACAATCATATTCTCTATATTTGGCTTTTTCTGGTGTGTCTGGATTTATTTGTTATATTCAAGGTGGACGCGTGTTATATGCCAGGCTGAAAACTTTTCTAAAATTTTTAACTTTGTCTAATTCATGTATAGTATCAGTATAATTGACAGTTTACTAACATTTATATGTATTTCCTTAACTGCTTATTTAGGAAGACCATAAACACGACTTATAAAAATAAAACCTATGCATAAAATATTGTGCATAACTGAATCAGGTATTAGTCAATTTACTGTTTTTACACATGACAATTTAGATACATTTCTAGGAGGAGCTTTAAGAAATTAACAGAAAATAAAAGGTTAACCATAGTACAACCAGAGGCATTCTACAAATGCATTGCTAAAAAATTAAATAGGACTCATCGGACATAATAAAAGCTTAAAAATGTATTTAAATATATCAAAGAGATAGTAGTAACCAAGAAATAAGAAGTATTCCTTGATGATAATAGGATAAAGGGCCTACACAGTGAATTCCTTCCCAGAACAGTCAAGAAGAAATAATAAATTACTTATTTTTATTTACTGCTAAATATTTCAAGGATATATTCACTTTCTACGTGGTTTCTTGGAACACATAGGTTAGAGGCATAAAAATCATTCAATAGAAAACTGTGAAAGAAAAGCTGAAAGAAGACTTAAAGATCATGTAATTTACATATTTTATTTTGGAATTGATTCCCACGGTGTCCCATATGGTAGTCATAGGTCACTGTTAATATCAAGCATTTGAAATGTAGCTAGTTCAAACTGAGGTGTGTCGCGAGTATAAAATACACCCTGACACTGGAAATGTTAATTCAAAAAATATGTCCAATATCCTACCTATAGTTTTCATATTGAACACATGTAAAAATCATTTTTTGGATTAAATAAAATGTATTATTTTTATCTTTTTTTTACTCTTTGGACATATTGGATTAAATAAAATTTATTAATTTTATCTTTTTTTACTCTTAATAACGTAGATACTAGAATATTTTAGAACACATATGTTAATTGAATTATATTTCTATAGGAATGTTGGATTTTACTATAATCAAAAATCACCATGAAAGTCAAATGAACAAAAGTTTATGTATGATGAATAAACCATGAAGACCTACTGTTAATTTTCTTAAAATTTGGAGATAAGAAATTAAGGGCATGCTAGCCAAAATGTAAGCTTCATTCTTACAGAATGTCTATCAGAGTTCTTTAGTGCCAGAGCCTTTGTGTGGCCCCAATGATGACCTGTGTTCATGGAAAGACTTCCAGTAATGACTCTAGAAATTAGACAAGTCTTCCTGTGACATTAGAGGTTTCAACAGCGGTGGATGCAGCCAAGATAATGTGTCTCTGCAAATGCCTGACACTTCTCATAGAGCTCTTTGAGAAAACAAATCTATGGATAGGGAAAATATAAGGAAGACAATTAGCTTGCTACAAGTCTCTTAAATTGTCATCATGTTGAGAACAATTAGTAGTGAGTGGGAGGACAAAAAGCGTGGATAGTTACTAAAGACAGAAACAAGAGTTTATGGCAAAAAAAAAAAGAAAAGAAAAAGAAAAAGATGTTAGAGCTATAAGTGAAACAAAAATGGTCCTAAGATTAAACAACATTGAACAAGCTCATATAGCAGTTTTTAAATGAGCTGATGGAGCAACATCACGAAAATACTCAGTTTTATAAAAAAATTATTCAGATTAAGGAAAGGCTAAAGTAATGAGTACATACCTAAGTATTTTTCTCTGTGTATATGAACAGGTTTGGGAATGACATGTGATTTTTTTAATGAGCAATTTAAGCTGTACCCGTCTTAATAATCAGTGCCGAGTTTTAAAAATAAATGCTTTTTCAGAAAATAAAAATGACGTCTTAAAGTAAAACTTCTAATCAATGTCTCTCTCTTGGAGTTCTACACCGTTTGCTCACTGCCTTTAAAATAAGCAAATAAGATCTGGATACTCAATAATCTCTGGTTTGATTTCCTGAAAAATACTGCTTTTTGTTCTTATATGAAACCATTGACTGAATCTCTTTTAAATACTTTTAAAGTAAATAACAATTTAGAATTTTCAGTTTTAAAAAATTATGTCTTGAAATGCTAGTTATTCAAAGAAGGAGAAAACTGAAATAATCTTTCACATCTTCTTATCATTCTCACCTGTAAACTAGTTTTGCTGTTAACATACTGCATGGAACAAGAAAAAAGATCCATGTGAGCATGATAGAGAGAGATCACACTATTTTACAACATTACTAATATAAATCACATATCTGTTAACAGTAACAACTCCTTTATTAAATATTTTTCATATCTACTAGGGGCTATTTTAGGCTTTTATCACTTTTTAGATTCTAAATCTAATCCTCTCAACACTATTACATGAGTCCTATTGTTGTCAATTTAAATAAAACTTGGGCCTCTTATCTGATGTAACAAAAATATTACTTTTATTGTAGATAGTGTTAGTTAGACATTTATCCCCTTGACTCATCCATGGACAAGGATAACCTTTTATATGTTATGTATATATCATCAGAGAACTGGGAAGTTTGAACAAACCCTTTCAATACTGGAAAGTCTGCAGGTGATTTTGCTAAAGAAGACTTTCTGTTTGGCCTGTGGACAATCCAAATATCCACTGGATTTCCAGGCTAAGCTGATCTACTTGAATATCAAGGTAGTCTGATGGCACAATACATGTGAAAAGCATTACTATTATAAGCTTCCCTAAAGTTATACCAAAAGATGTAATTTAAATTATATATTCCCTTGCAGAGTTTTCATAAGGGTACCTCTCACTGAAGAGACAGAACACACAAGAGAAAATTTTACTACTGAAGTGTCTACAACATATACAAGAAGTGTTCTTTGTAGATATAGTATCTTAAGATTCATTTCAATGACCTTTTTTGAATCTGCCTTTTTTGCCCTCAGATATACCTGATTTTAAACCTCAAATACTTTCACATGTGAAAGGGCAGCACATTTTATAAAATAATATGTATATTTTTCTTCTATAGCATTTCTACAAATAACATCATAAGAGAATTGTTTTCCAACTAAAAAACTAGTAGTTTATTAACTTTAAAAGCAAAATAGACCAAATGCAGTGGCTCACGCCTATAATCCCAGCACTTTGGAAAGCTGAAGTGGGAAGATTCCTTGAGCCCAGGGGCTTGAGAATAGACTAGGCAACATAATGAGACTCTGTATCAACAAAAAATAAAGCAAAAAAATTAACCAGGCCTAATGGGGTTCGCCTGTAGCCCTAACTACTCAGGAAGCTGAGCGAGGGAGGTAGAGGCCGTGATTGCACCACTGCACCCCAGCCTTGGTGACAGAGCGAAACTTTATCTCAAAAATGAAATAAATAAAAGCAAAATACATAAATAGCTTTGCTTATAGATATACAACTATCATTTTAATGCTCCCTAAAATCATTAAATTTTATTGGTAATCCTGCTTCCATTTTTGATGCTCTTTTAGCTTGTTTTAAATTTCAGATTCAAATCCCAGAGGTTGAGACTTTCTCATTTGCATTCATATACTTTCCCCTTAAGCATATAAGAAACTAAATTAATGTATAAACAGCATTGGGGCACCAGGGGCTCAAGGCAGGAACATAATTACTCTGGGGATGGAACATTTTCAAAACATATTCTAATTCAGAATAGGTTTATGTGTTAATGTGCTAACAGATGACTGGCACTGTTTCTAAATCTAGAATAACTAGTTGAGTTCAGAGACCAGACTACATGTTTAAAACAGCCAGAACCATTAGGGGTCTAGATTTGCACATATACAAATCAAGATTATTAGAGGAGAAGCTACTAATTAAAAAGAAAGTGCAATCATGTCTCAAAAATGGGATTTAAAATACTGTCATATTTTGAGATGATAGTAGAATATTATATCAAATCAACTACTTTCACTAATGCTGAATTCACTGTAGTTTTCCCTTTATTCTGACCTTGATATTATCTACCTACATTATGCTCTAGTCTTTTATTTCCTTCCATATTTTTAGCATTATCCCATTGTACTCCAAATTTGCACAAACACAAACTAAACAAAGCCAGTAATGTTTAGGTTCCAGACACGCAGGTTCTCCTTACCTGTCAAACGTGCACCTTCTTTTCTGCCATGTCAAGCCTTCCAAAACTACTCTATTTGGGTGATGCCCATGTTTCAGGCCTTTCCAATCATCCAGGGCCCTGCTCTCTGCTAGCAGACGACTACATGAGAATAAATCCCAACAAATGTGCGAATGGCTAGGCAAATCCCACATGTTTGCATTTTTTGTAAATTTACCAAGTACCATCTGAAAATGATGATTATTATTCAGTGATTCTCAAGCTTTCTCAATTTTGGCAGTGTATATGAACCACCTGAAGATTGTATTTTAATTGGTTAAAACAATGGTTCTCATTGAGTTTCAGCCTTCAGTGTGCATGAAACTCACCTGGGAGGCTTGTTCAATCACAGCTTGCAGAGCGCTGCCCTCCAAGTTTCTGATTCGCTGCGTCTGGGGTGCAGACCATTATTTACTTATCTACCACGTACCCAGGTGATGAGGTTTCTGGTATAAGCATGCTTTGCGAAGCACTGGTCTGGAGTTAGACGTAAGAAGTCTCCAGCTGATTCCTACACTATCTAAAATTATGATAAACTTTTCTAATAAAATGTAAGAAGGCCTACAATGGACATTTTTGCAACAATGCCATGCTAAGTATATTTTGTGTTATGGGGTGGAATAAAACTTACTTAGAAATAATTCTGTTTACTTGTATATATTTCTTAACCAATTACTATTTTCTATGTTTGGACAAACTCATCTGCCATGGTCCAAAATCTCTCAGCAGTAGTATCTGAGTGTTTTTAGGTACATGATAAAAATTTACATATCAAGACCTTCAAAAAGCTCAAGTATTTTACATTTGTCACAAAATGAACAGCAAACAGACTGACGTTTCAATTTGCAAATGTAGATATAGTGAATTAGTGGTCACAGTATTCACAGTAGAATACTGTAACAGTGTAGTATTGGGGTGACACATAAGAAATACTGTTTCCAGAATGACCTTGGACCATGTGGAAGAAAAATATAAAATCCTATTTGTTTGTGAGAGAAAAAATTCCAGAATCCTAAAATTAGAAATGTGAATAAATACTGCTCCAGCCATGCGGTGGGAGCAAATACAGATAATGCTTACCACAAAAGAAGACAAAACAATGCCACCTGGTCAACAGAATAAGATGCCTGCGAGTGCAGCACTAGGTACTTTTTATTGAAATTCTAACCAAACAATGCAAAACTTAGATGATCAATGTGAAGAGGCCTGGGTCATTTGAAGTGGGAAAGAGTAAATGAGACTTTTGAGACCTAGTAATAAAACAGACTGACAATTGCCGTAATCCTTGATTGTCTCCAAGTATGCATGGTCTTGGGAACGCAGTTCTATAGCACTACTTATTTATCATAGCTGGATTTCTGTCTTTATTTCCCTAACTTGGAAATAATTTTATTTAAAAAGAGTAAAAGCTTTGAATTATTTCTGCAAAAAAATAGGATGTAATCTGACTAGTTTAGGAGAAAGCAAAAGGTATGTACACTACATGTTGCTGAGACAATGAAATATGAAATTTAAAATTATACACAGAAAAAAGGGAGATTATCCCAAAGAAAAGATGGAATCACTAGAGATAGAACATATAAAATGAAATGGAATATCAACAATGAATATCAAAAGCCTTAAAAATATACAATTAATTAGAAGAAGTGCTGGGAAGACAAATGAAAATAAGTAGTGGAATTTTTAGTAGCACAAAGAGACAATACTTTATACTTACATCAATTATTTTGAGTGGTACATTCTGTAAGAGAGGAATATGAGGAGAATACATTGTCTTATGACTCTCTGCAATTGTGAACCCAACAATGTATTGTACTTTATACAAAGGAATTTGCTTCACTGAAGCATGTAATCTGTATTGTCATTATTAACTGAATAAAAAATTTCACTTCTTCCTAACCAGCTTACTCACGCGTATTTTCATTCTAGAGAAGAGAATTAAACTTGTTTAGTCATAGTAATAATTCAAATAGATCTGAATTATTAAGCATATTCATTCAACAAATATTGTATTAACATTATACACTGTACTAAATTTGTCTTAAACAAAGAAACATATAAGCATGTGTCTTGGCCTTAAAGAGTTTTAAATCTGGAAAACAGAACAATATATTTGCACAAATATATTCAATAGGACTGTATATGCCACTCAAGTGATATTGACAGGCAGCAAGAAGAATAGAATGCATCCTGCTGCCATGATCAAAAAATACTTTATAAAGGAGATTATTGTTTAGTTTAACATTAAAAGATGAACATGATGTTTAGTTCCAAATATTAATAATGCTTAAATATAGATAACATTGCAAGGAATTTTTATGTCCTTTTAATCTTTCTGCATTTTCTGCTTCCTTTAAATGAATGTGTCCTTTTTACAAAATGAAGAAAGCAATAAATATCATTAAAGCAAGTAAAGGGACTGAGGCATGGTAAACTTCAAGGAGAAAATTAAGAGAATATGTAAATTCAGAAGAGTCTGGAAGTACATGAGGGAAAATTTTAGGTTTGGATGATAAAATTGTGACAAATCCCAAGTCAATATAAGTGATTTAAGAAAAAAGATGGTGAAGGCCAGGCCCAGTGGCTCGTGCTTGTAATCACAGCATTTTGGGAGGCAGAGGCAGGATGATCACTTGAGCCCAGGTATTCGAGACCAGCCTAGGTAACATAGTGAGACCCCCAACTCTATAAAAAATTTTTTAAAAAAAGCAAGATCTGGTGCATGCACCTGTAATCCCAGCTACTTGGCAGGCTTAGGTGGGAGAAATGCTTGAGCCCAGGAGATTGAGAATGCAGTGAGCCATGATTACACCACTGTACTCCAGTCTGGGTGACAAAAAAAAGACCCTGTCTCAAAACATAATAACAAAAACATAAATTTTAAAAGGAAAAAAAAAAGATGGTCCATCTAGTTTTAGGCTTGTTGAGTTTGGGCTATGGCAGCCTAAATGCCTATCTGTGTGAAGTGGAAGCAAGGTAGAGGAGAAAGGGCGGGGGCTGGGAGTCAAGCAGAAGTGTGATCATTGGATACATGGGACATATCCAACATCTGATGAAGATAAATTCAGAAATATGTTGAAGATTAAACTTTGGGGAATGCTTCCACAGAAGATGCAAACCTTACCTAATATCTGTTTGAAATTAGCTCAAAACTTCACAGACTATCACTGTTTCTACATATTTTGTTTTCCTGTAGTACTGACTTACCCATCAGTACTAATCTAATAATAATGTTAAGGCCGGGCGCGGCGGCTCAAGCCTGTAATCCCAGCACTTTGGGAGGCCGAGACGGGCGGATCACGAGGTCAGGAGATCAAGACCATCCTGGCTAACACAGTGCAACCCCGTCTCTACTAAAAAAATACAAAAAAACTAGCCGGGCGAGGTGGCGGGCGCCTGTAGTCCCAGCTACTCGGGAGGCTGAGGCAGGAGAATGGCGTGAACCCGGGAGGCGGAGCTTGCAGTGAGCTGAGATCCGGCCACTGCACTCCACCCTGGGCGACAGAGCAAGACTCCGTCTCAAAAAAAAAAAAAAAAAAAAAAAAAAAATAATAATAATAATAATAATAATAATAATAATAATAATGTTAGAAATATTTTGAATTATAAGGAGGAAAATATGCCTTGGTCTGCCCCTTCCTTAGAAGAAATAAGACAAATAGTATTGTGTATTTATTGATTTCTCATAATAGCAAAATAAAAAGCCTGACCTTAGCCCTGGGGCAAACTGCTCTGCTGTATACTTTATGACTATGCAAAAGAGTTGTCAGCATGATCACAGCGAATTTCTGTAATGCCTGACAGAGCTAACTCCATGGAAATTATGACAGCTCCTTGACATCAGGGACACTCACCGACTACTTATTCACTTATTGAGAGTAAATGAATGTCAGCTGCCAGAAAATGGAGTGAACAATGTTGAAACCATACAAGACACTTTGCTTTAAATGATAATTTCAAGTACTCAATCTCAGGCACCTGCTGGTTTTGTTTTATAATTCCTCAAGCAAAATAAGTGGATTTTGTCAAATGAAAAGGTTATATTTCTGCTTGTTGAATTAAACATTGGAGGTCAAAGTAATAGCATAGATTCCACATAACCAAGCAAAAGAGACAAAACATAAAAATAAATGTTATATATTTATGGCTACGCTTAATCAATTCAATCAACAGACTATGGCAATACGACTGAAATTTTTCAATCTTCTTAATAACAAATAACAATATTCAATTATCTTTCTTCGTAGAAGTTGACATTGTACAATTTGAAAGGGTCACTCTTGGTTTCCTTATCAAAAATGTCATAATATCAATTCCTTCAATGTAGTAAAATTCTATGACTACTAAAATAATCTACAGGAAAATGTCTTGATGTAATACTTGTATGATACTCCATGGAAAACTCATGTCATTTTTTACATCTTTAATGCTCAAGTATACATACAATATAATTCAAAGTTGGAAAGAGGATTTAAAATATGACTCATTCTAATTATTCTAATTATTCACATTCATAGGCAGGAGAGTAGTAACTATATTAATAATTATGCCAAAACAGTAAATGGTTGGATGCCAACAATGCATTTACCACTTTAGCAAATTCATAACTGCAATCAAATCTGCTTCCAAAAATGTATACATACATACTTATGTTCTATGTAAATCAGAGGTTTATATTTAAGTTGGTCCTGGGGAATAACAACAGCTGATATTCCTGCTTTATAGATTATGTTTTACTTTTCTCAAGTCAGTAGAAATCTTATTCTCAACATGATAAACGTTGAGGAGTATACTAAATTCTATAGATTCATAACACTTGGAAGAAATTAGCTCACCACTTGAAGACTTTTCAACAGCCTTCGTGACAGATAATCATCTACTATCTGCCTAGTCACCAGCCGTAAAGATGAATAGTATCAGTCCTTTCACTATGCCAGTTATTCAAATATGCTCACTATTGAATTAAATTGTGTTACATCTACCACACTTCATTCTATCTTCTTTTTGTGGATTCAAATATTAATAATTAAAATAATAAGAAGCATAATTATTATCATCCATGATATGGAAAACCTCAAATATTCATGAGAGTTTACATACCTCTCTTATTTCTTCCTGAACTTACATTGAATATCTGTAGTTCATTACTGACATAACTTGGCTCTGAGACCCTCCATCATCTTAGAGTCCTTTTTCTTGCATACACTAAGTGCATTAACTTAACATAACTACACTAAGTACATTAATACAGTTCAGGTACTGAGGCAACACCATGAGGTGGCTAAGAATTTGGCTTCCGGAGTCAGAGTTATGTTTGATCTAGGGCAAGGTGTTTAATCTCCGAATCCATTTCCTCATTGGTAAAATGAAAATGACAATAATAATAAATCAACCATCTGATAATATGAGGTATGGAACAAGTACAGTAATACACAAAAAGGCCAGCCCCAGTTTCTAGCCATACAGTAAAATGAATACATGAAACAAGACATCGTCCCTATGTCCATGGAACTTTCAGTTTAGAAAGGATACAAAATAATTATTAAAAAACAGTGTAAAATGGGGGAAGATATCGCAGTATTTTTTTTTTCTTTTTTTTTTTTTTTGAGACAGAGTGTTGCTCTGTCGCCCAGGTTGAAGTGCAGTGGCGTGATCTCGGCTCACTGCAAGCTCTGCCCGCTGGGTTTACGCCATTCTCCTGCCTCAGCCTCCAGAGTAGCTGGGACTACAGGCGCCCGCCACCACGCCCTGCTAATTTTTTGTATTTTTTTTTTTAGTAGAGATGGGATTTCACCGTGTTCGCCAGAATGGTCTCGATCTCCTGACCTCGTGATCCGCCTGCCTCGGCCTCCCCAAGTGCTGAGATTACAGGCATGAGCTACCGCGCCCGGCTATCGCAGTGTTTTAAATTTACATGTAGTAAATGTATTTTAGTAAATTAGATTTACTTGTACATTTCTGTAAGTGCAGAGCCCTATGCTTGCTTAGATATGTCTTACTAGCATTTAAGTTACACAATCTAATTGTATCTTGCCACACTTTTAATGCATTTGGAAATTGAAGACAATGGCAAAATCACGCTGTTACCAGGGAATAACGGAAGAGATGGAACACGGATTCCTATGAGACCTTCAAGATAAAATCACGCTGGTGAATTTTTATGGTATTTGGTCTCCCCCATCCTATACAACCTTTGGTGTTTCAAACTTGAAAGTTTTCATTCTCCACTCTGTCTTACATTTGGAACACACCGAATATTTGAAACACATTGAAGGAGACTCCTAGCAGAACTGATTCTTAACAGACTTTAGTATAATTATGTTTTACCCTCTGAAATAAATCACTATGTGTATTTTCCAATCAGTGAAAAATTTAATTTTCACTAGTATGAAGGGCAATGTAGTTATGTCATATTTAACGTTGACAGGTGGCAAAAGTTTTGAAATGATGATTCATTAAAATACAAAGGAAATAAGAGATGCCTACAATTAATATCCTTTTAAATGTCAAGTAAACATTCTTTGTGGAAATGGAAATTGAAGAGAATTGAAAGTCATAGTGTAAAAATTACAAGGCACATCCCTGCATGTTCTTTGCTTTGCTGTCTTTCTATCTCTTATCTTACTCTGTATGAATAAACACCTATTGCAACATTAGATGCTGTTGATCACCTAATAAATTCCTCAAACTACCTCCTCCCTTGAGGTCTTGACATGCCTCGCCTATGCACTCAAGTTACTCTCTTACTTTTTATGTCTTTTCAGTGGATGCCACCAAAAACTCATCCTTAAGATTATAGCCACATTTCCCTCTATAGCCACATATAATCTTAAGGGTGTCTGTGCAAATGAACATACATCTTTCCTTAACATCAAACCCAGTTTTCATTCTGTGCATATGACTTCCTCAGGTTTCCACAAATTTTAACTGATTATTTACCTCAAGTCAATTTTGATACCAGTTTCTGCATCATTCCCAAAATAAAACATTTGTCTTCACCTACAAGTTTTTGTGGATTCTTGTTTTGAACGCTTAGTACATTCATCTGGGCTCAATCTTTATTTATTTATTTATTTATTTTTTTACTTTCTTTAAAATTATATTCACTGTTCTAATTGCTACCACTTTAGTTCATTTAAATCTTTTATTTTCTTGGAACTTTGCTTGTATAAGAAATGGTATATGGAGTCAACTTAATTTTTCTACTTTTTTTTTTGCATTCATACCATTTCCTATGTACAATAATTTTTCATATGTATTTGGGTGTACTCCTATTCTGTTTCTTTGAACCAATATCATACTGTTCTATTTATTGAGACTTCATCATATGTTTTAATATCTTATAGAGCTAGCTCTCCCATGTTGTTTATCTTCAACATAATTTCCCAGATTTTTTTTGCATACTTCTTTTGTCATATAAACTCTAAATTAAGCTTATTTTGTTCAAATAAACTGTTGGCTTATTTTTTACTTTTATATTAACATAAATATGGATTGATATGGGAAGAACTGACATATTTATAGTATCAAGTCTTCCTATCTGCGACCACAGGATAACTTACAAGTAAACATAATTACATTATTTCATACTGAGATTACAGTAAGCAGTAGAATTTTAAGGACTTTCACATTTCCAAGTTCTCCCGGCCTGTTTAGGTGACAAAATAGCTATTTTCACTGTACGCACAGCAATTATAAAAATTCTTCACACATTTAAGCCAAAATTTCTCAAATTTCATACTATACTTTTTCCTATATATAAGTTATCTGCCACATGAGACAGCACATTCTCAGAAAAGTACAGTATTCACTTCTGGAATTGAACTCAGTATGCAAAGTTCATTAATGTCATTCTCAACCTAGGTCTATGCCAGATAATACTCTAGTCACTCTATAAGTATTTATCATAATGCAATGTGCTTCTAAAATTAAGACATCAGGGGAGATATATGAAAAAAAGGAAATGGGAAAATTTGTTTATATCTTAAGCAGTGTTAAAAAAGATTGCCTTTTTTGGTAATCTTTAGTTTTTTGAGAGTATGATTAATGTAATGAACATTACAGCATCCCAAGAGGGAGTTTAGTATTCAGAGTATTCTGTGTGTGAAATCCTAGAATATTATTACTCACATATTGCAGAATTACTGTATCTCTGATAACAGTTTGTGAAAATCTGGCTTAGAGCAATATATTTCAGTAAAAATTAAAGCAAATTTACTGACCAGCTATTATATGTCAAGTATTAAGCCCGGCTTTGGAAAAGCATAGATGAATAAGGGAATATGCCACATGTTTTCTCACGGAGGTCAAATGGGTCATAAGAAAGATAAGTAAAAATTATATTGTGTATTCAGTGATGTAACAATACAAGTACTAAAAAGGTACTGGATACATATGCATGCCTGGATACATACACACATATATGCATATATGTAAACATGTACACGCCCAAAGCACAAGTATAATCAAAACACTATGAACAGATATTTTAGGGCCAGTAACTGTTTCCACCTCACCTTTTAGAATATGATTATATGTGTAAAAAACAGAGTAATACGTATCAGAAATGAAAATAGTGCTTTGTGAGCGATTTTAAAGTGTTTATTTTTATTTATTTTTTAAAAGTATTTTAAAAGTATTTATTATTAACTATTTTGTAAGTATTTTTAAACTGGGTACTAATGAGAACAAAAATAAGATTATTGAAATATATTTTATGTGGCAATTAATTTAATGTCAAAATGCAAATAACATATTTGCTGTATGTGAATTGTAATGAAAAGAAAAAACCCATAATTTTGCTACTTAGCACAGCCAGGTATCATGGGCACCCTAGGATTAGCCTGCATTTTCCTGCTCCTGAAAACTGACTATTATGGATTGTGGCTCATGAATGGTTGAGAATCATTGGCCATTGAAGTATCTCTTTAACAAGTATTGTGTGGAAAAAATTAACGTGTCTAGGTGGCCGACTTACAAAGAGGAAATGCTCTCAAAGATAAATGTTAGACCCCTTAAGTATGTTTAAGGTCATTTCACTCCCCAGAGAAACATGTTTCAGAAAGCATAATGGAAATTAATGGGAAGTATAAATCTCTATAAATCAACATTTTACACATAGTTTTACAGAATGCCATCAAAAGCATAGAGTACATAATTAATCTCTTAAGTATTTCATTCAAAAAATTATTTAGTGTCATATTCTAGGCATTGTAAGCACAAATGATGCAGTAGTAAATAAAACGAGGGATCTATCTATCCATCTATCTGCCTGTCTGTCTGTCTCTCTGTCTCTACATCTATCTAAATTTTGTGTGAGAGGGCTCACACAAGTAAGGAATAATCTGATGATAAGCCAAGTGTTGTGAGTGCTGGAATACATTAAAGCAATATGAGGAGGAGAAGAATTATGGGTGGTGGGGAAAAAGGGAGTTAGATTTTTATCTCCAAGATGATCAGTGAAACGGCCTGATTTGTGGATATATTTAAGTATAGACATAAAAGGAGGAAGGAAAGTGGCTAGCTCTAGGCACCGGTAGAATATGCCTAGCTAGAAGAAGAGTAGCACATAATGAGATCAGAGCATCTCATGGCATCCCAGAGATCATGGCATCCCAGACCACGTTAGACTTATGGGAGGCATTGTATAACCTGTTGCTTTTATTATGAGTGAGACAGAAAACAATTGGAGGGCTTTGGCAGAAAACAGTTGGAGGACTTTGAGTAGAGAAGAGACACAATTTGACCTAATATTGAATGATTATTTTAGCTAGTAGACTGAGCATAGATTATTCATGAATTCAAGGTAGAAGAAGAGAAAACAGGTAGCCAGTTATTGCAATAATTTACCTGAGAGAGAATGGTTTGCCCAATGGTGATAGTGCAAAAGTAATTAGATTCTAGACATATCTTGAAGGCAGAGACAACATATATTTTGATTGGTTATATTCGATATGATAGGGAAAGTAAGGAGTCAAGGGGAAAAAATGACTGAGTCCAATATTTTTGACCAAAGCTAAAAGGTTGGAATTGTCAATTAATGGGATGGGGAACTGGAACGAAGAGGCTTTTGGGGGATTGAAAGGATTTTCATTTTTAGTGCATTTAGTGCATTCTCCATTTGAGAATTTACATCACTGAAGTGGAGAAAATGAAGTTTAGATTTGAAAATACGGAGTTTAGGAAAGAGTTCTGAGTAAAGGTATGTATATATTTTTTCCTCAAAATATAAATAATATTTACAGCCATGATGCTGAATGAGATCACCTAAAGAGTGATTTCAATAGAGAAATCTGAGAATGAAAATCTGAGGCATTCTAATATTTAGAGGAAAAGAAGTTCCAGCCAAAGAGACAGTAAAGAAGTGGATAGGGAAGGGGTTCCAGAGGCCAAGCAAAAGTATTTCAGAAAAAAAAAGGATAACTGTGTTAAATGTTTCTGATAGGTCCATAAATGAGGAATGTGAATTGACTGTTGGATTGAGCAATGTGAAAACCATTGGTAACACTGACAAGACATATTTTGATGGGGTAGTGGGCACAAAAGCTAAACTTGAGGTGTTCAAAACATAATTGCTGCAGGAAACAGTACAGACAGTGAGTATAAAAAATAACTTTCTAGGAGATTCACCAAAAGATGTGCAGAGAAATAGGCAGGAACTCAACTAGCCTGTCAGATCGAGATTCCTTTGTTTTATTCGTATTTGAAAGGAAACATAACAGCATGTTATTATGATGATGGAAGTGATAGAGTAGAAAGGTAAAATCGAGAAACAGGAAAAAGAAGAGACAATTGCTGTGTCGACATCTGGAGTTTATGGATGTGCTGGATGGTGCCCCGACAGCAGAAAGAGCCCATTTAAAATCAATGGTCGTGAAACACAGTGAGACAAGTCATCAAAGTCGCATGTTTTTCTCCAGTCTGACTTAGTTGCCTCCATGATTAAATAGAGTAGGCAGGGACTGGATTTGATGTGAGCTAAGGTTTGTCCAAGTGAGTGTGACTGAAGAGAGGAGCACGCGTATGCCCAGAAGTTTAAAGGAGACCAAAGAGTTACGACCTCAACAAAAGATGCACGTGACTCTAAGAGAAGAGGTTCAGAGTAGAGAGGATTTTGCTGATTGTAATAATTTTAGCAATTTTGCGAGATGCTATTTCATAGTTTAATTAATGCTGTCATGTTTATTATTTTATTCTACCCACATTAATAAAAATAAAAACGTAAAATTTAAATTATAGTATATTTTCTCCATGATGTTGATCTAATTATTTATGTCCAACTTTAGAACTCATTCAAAAAAGCAGTATTGCCAGAAATGTCCATAGTGTCGGAGTCAAAATAAGTTGTATTTCCTTTTGTAAGTTGTGAAATAACATTGCTAAATATAACTAAGGTTCTGGGAAGATGAAGGATTAGTGAAACAGTGCATGAGTATTATGTAAAGCACCAAGAAAGGTGAAACATTACATTTATATATACTTCCATATACAAAACTTATATTTGGACATGTGCGTGTGTGTGTGTGTGTGTGTGTGTGTGTGTGAAAATAATTAAGCCGTATAATTTATGCTTGTGGTTCTGACACATGTATTCATTTTTTAAAAATTGCCTTTATGCACTCTCAGGTATTTATTTTATTTCTAAAGCCAACAATGAGATTATTTTCTGTGGACACGTGACCAGAGGTGATATGTTCACGGATATTATAGCAGATGATGCTATTATTGTAAAGCACACTAAATAATCTTTAAACTCTCATCCAAATCTATAATTCTATGATTTTGATTTACCCCAACAGCCACCAAACTATATGAAAATGGTAATGATGATAAAAGACCAGTGATGATCAATGCCATCTCTCCTATGAAGTTCTATCAAGAACACCTTAATAACTCCTTAATAAGAATACAGTGCTCTCCTGTGCTGCAATAACATTTTTCTTCACCTTCCTCTAAAGGGACATGAGCCTTTTTTCCTGGTTATTTCTGAAAGTATCTCGGATGGTAATGTGAATTCATTCAACCTCAACATTTATTTACTGTTACTGACACCCTACTTATTAGGCAGTGGGGATAAAAATAATGGCTGACTTTTTGGAACAGTTTCATCACAGTAGGCAGTGCCAAGGGCTTTCTTTGCATTATTTCATTTAACCCTCACAATGTCCTTATGAAATATGATATCATTTTAATCAGCATTTCACAAATAAGGAAACAGAGACATAAAGAGGTTAAGTTACTTGCCTAAGGTCACACAAGAAATGATATTGCTCACTTTCAAATCCATGCTGTCTGGCCCCTGAACCTAGTCTCTAAGCTACTATGTTATAGTGATGAATAAAACCACTCTGGCTCACATTAGCCCCTCCACAATTTCTCTCTCTCTCTTTGTCTCTCTCTCCTCTCTCTGTCTCTCTTCTATCTCTCTCTTTAAGGGAGGCTGGGGGTCGAATGTGGCCAAAAATTCTTTGAAAGAACTCTTTTTGGGATATAATGTAGGCACATTTATCAAAAAGTGGTGGTGGTTAGGGCTTAGCGTCATCAGCTCATAACCTATGCACTCTTCTAATCACAATGTTTTAGATTGCTAATTATTTTCTCTTCTCCTATTACTATTTCCTCTCATTATTATACAGCCTTCTTCATCACCTGGCATTGTGCTTCTGGGTGTCCTTGTACCAATTCTCTCCACCTCAGCTTGTCATAAAGCAGTTGGTTTCCTCTTATCACTCATCAATTTGATATATCTTGCAGAATTATCTAACCAAGTTTCCACATGATATTGTTACATTCTATTTACAGTAACTGAAAATCTATGTGGATAGACTGACTATAGACATATATAGCATAATTTATATGATTATTAGTTATAGATGTCTGCTTTGGAGCATGCTGCTATGCTGACACATGATCTCAAGCAAAATATATTGGCCTACTACTAATTTATCCACAGTTTCTAATAATTTTAGATAATCCATTGACAACTTTCAGTGCTACAATATCAATAAAATGATTTTCTTTCATGTATCAGTGATAGTAAATTTGCTTTATATAAAGGCCTCAGCAACTACCATTTACACCTGGACAAGTTAAAAAGCGTGACTATAAATCAACATCAAATAGAACAGTAAAGATCAACTATACCTCAGGAATAGCTGTTGAAAACCAGATTAGAGCTCAAGCTCTCCAGAAACAACTTTGATTTATGTATATGAAATTAAGACACTGCTCTACCATCAAGCAGCATTATAGGAAAATTATATATACTTAGGGAGACTAGATTTAGTAAGCAAGTATTTTGGATATCTTTGATGTTATGATAACAGGTGATAATTTAGGGAATGCTTGGCAGGTGTCCTGAATATAGGCAATTTTGCAGCTTAATGAGTATATTTCCACCTACTGTTTCAAGAATTGCTCCTGCCAGAGGCTATGAGCAATCGTATAAGATATTGAAATTTATCATGTACTGTCATTTTAGTCTGTGAATTAGTGGGCCACTGGAGGTATAAGCTTTAACTTCTCCAAATCTTTCTGAAAATATAATATTTCTCTTAAGGAATAATGGTCATGATCAACATAATTCCATGTATTCATACTATTATATATTTTCTCCCACATACCTTCCTTATACATTTATACAACTCAATAACTAGATTATTAATACCTTTGGAGGATGATTTGAGGCATTCGACAATGTTAGAAACTTGTAAAATTCAGTTTTAAGGAACAACAGTGATGAAATAATATATATAGTATGTTTCTTGATAACACGGGTCTGTAATCAATTTATTAAATTTTTATGCCAATTACTATTCTTGTTAGGCTACTGAGAGTGATTATATAATCTGAATATGCTGCAATCCATTTTTCTGGTGTGCTGGAGCCAACCCACACAGTGGTTGAGAGCTTATAATTAAATATTAGGAAGTTTCAAGCCAGTGGTTAAATGTATCCATCATTAAAAATTGGATTTTACTCTGACTTATGTCCTTGAGTTTATTCAAAGCTATCATATATGGATGGTAAAGATATGATGAGGTGTCACTACACACCTCTTCCTAACTCCGGGGTCAGCACTGTCATGTTGGTAATTAGAAATCTGCCATGGTGGGTGTATTTACACCATAAAAATCAGCAAACACTAGGAATTGGTATTTTTAATATTTAAACCAACTTTGCAAGATTCTTGCTACAATTAGACAATGCACACAAACAGAGAAATCTAAAAGTCAGGCCTAGATGAAAAAGAGTTCAGGGAAGCCTGATTGGAGTTTGGTCAAGAAGAAAATCTTTTGTCAGTTGAGATAAATAAAACTTCTAAAGGAGAAACAAGGAGGGAAGAGCATTGCAAATGAGAAATAGCATTAAATATTTACAGTATACGTTTGCCTGTAAGGCATGACATATCTCCTCTTCATTTATTATGAGTAGGTGAGATGAGAGGACACAAAATTACGAAGGATTGGAATTTATTTTTAAAACATCTCGGAACCACCGTGGCTCCTGAAAATCCTGGCGTAAGATTTTCTCAATAGTTAATACCATGAAAGAAACTCACTTTTAATGTAATTTGTGTACAAATCATCCCTAAAAGCCAGATGATTTGTAAATTTTTGAGACAAAAAAGAAAACAAAAAGTTTAATGTATTTACTCAATGATCCAAATATACCAAAATGTATGTTGGGTTATAAGGAGGCACGTTTATAAAAAGTGTGTGAGTGTGTATGTAAAGAGTAGTAAGAAAATAAGTTGTAGAATAAAGTAATAGAGGTGCAAACACCAAATAGAGCTGTAAGATCCTAGAAGAGATAATGATTACAAACCCAGGCTCATCTGGAAAAGCCTGAGAAGGCTACATATGGAAAATGACAAGATGGATTACTGTGTCAAATAACATTACAACTGGATGGTAGTTAAGGCAATAGAAACAGATTCTATTCAGTACTATTGCAATAGGGTAAAAGGGACCTCAGAACAGAACTGGGTTCAATTCCTGATACAGCATGAACAAGGGGGGATTACAGCCAAAAAGCACAGTGTGAGTCAGTGGATGGAAAACTACTTAGAAGTAATATTAGAAGTAAGGAGGAATTCTGTCTAAACTAACCTATGAGGATTCTTGCTGAAGACAGGCCAGGGTCACCACATATGATTCCTTTCACATCAATTGGAGGATAGTGGAGGGCAGGGAACCCAATTAGATATTGACAGTGATCAGATATGGAGCATGGGAGAACCTGGCTAAACCAACTCTGCAAGAGTCTTGCTAAAATTAAACCAACTCTGCCAGATTCTTGCTGCAATTAGACAATGCACACAAACACAGAAGTCTAAAACTCAGGCCTAGTTGAAAAAGAGTTCAGGGAAGCCTGACTGGAGTTTGGTCAAGAAGAAAATCTTTTGTCAGTTGAGATAAATAAAACTACAAAAGGAGAAACAAGGAGGGAAGAGCATTGCAAATGAGAAATAGCACGAGCAGAGATACAGAGATGAGGGAGTATTAATAGAAAGGTACCAATTGATTGTGACTGTTTTGCACAATCCAAAACATTTAATGAGTACTTGCCACATTCCACGCACTGATCTTTGCTCTGTGAAGAAACCAGGAAGCTTCTGGGATGAGATGGCAGTGTTGGAGAGAGTGACGCTGAGGACTGGCAGGTTTTAGGGTCTTGAATATTATTGATTTAAAAGTACAAAAATAGAGTTTTGACTTTAAGAACAGGGCTAAGATTCTTTTCACAGATACAAGTTTTTACATTTATACATGTTTCTCTTCTTCATTCAACCCTGTCTCCTGATCCCTTCTCCATCCTCTTTAGTGGGAGCTCAAGGAACAGAAGGGCTGGTTCAACATGAACCATTTATGCAAGCCAGCTGCCTCCTTCTTCACTGGAATATGGTCACTAACGGACTGGTCTAGCTTAGGAGTTCCCCTAGGGTTGGAAGCAATAACCAAGCTCTCAGGTAGGAAGACTTTCGGGGTATCACCAGTCAGGGATACATAATATTATTAATAATAATAATAACAATAATAACAACAAACATAGTGAACAGGGTAAATATACCCCTGCAAAGGACGGAGAAAGATGAAGTTGGAGGTTTTGGCCTGTGGAAGGGAGCAGTCTTGGTCAGGGTTACTATGGTTTATGAGAGATGTATCTGACAGCAATAACTAAAGCACACCCTGAGAATCGCCCTGTATGGCAGACATACCTGAAAGCAGTAAAAAACTTAAGAAATGAGGGTTGCTAAGGAAAGGGTGCTAAGTGAAAATGTTACGTAAACCACATGCAGTTTGCAAGCTGTAGCAGTTCTGTCCAGCCTGCCACCACTGGACTGTCCTGTAAGTATGTCCGCATCAAATAAACCCATGTTTCATTCACTGGCTCTGGGTCTCTTCCTCACCCTCTTGAACCTGGTACCATCCCAATTGAAGTTAATACGTATCTGGTATAATATATGGATATTTTTGCCTTGAATGGCAAACTGCAGTCTTTCCTCATTTTGATCTAGGAGATGATTTTTTGAACCTGAAGTTTAATTCCTACATTGGTTCTGATCTGTTCACAATAATATTTCGGTACCAGAAAGTAGGAATCTGGAAGATTTTCATGTCTGAGGAGTAATTTCTGGAATGACTGGATTCTTGGGAATTGGAGTGACACATGGCTTATAACTACAGTGCAGAGACTGAGTCACATATATCCACAAACAATACAGCTTCTCAGTAGACTCTGGAGCAGGCGGGAAAGCAGGCAGGCATACAGTACAGTGTGGAGTAACTTTGGTACCATCTGGTCCACGGGCAGTAATGCCAGCACTAACCACATATCTAAGGGGGACACTTCCACCACTGCCTTGTCCAGATCTTCTTTGCATTTCTCATTTTTCTGGTTTAGGGAGACTCTTTTCTCATGGATATTCTTCTCCTGAAGACCAGATGCCACAGAGCTCCTCAGCTCAGAATGAACCTTCTCTGTAGGAACCTGGGAGGCTACCAAGCCACAGAGATTTTCCATCCTACTGAACAGAGTTGGCACTGGCTTCGTTTTTTCCATCCAGGTTTCATGACAGCCAGATTTGGATTGGCATAATTGGCAAAAACAGACATTTTAGGCTCAGGAGCTGAAGCTCTTTCTTCTCTTGGTCATGGCAAATGGGTAAGAGGAAATGAAAAATGACTCTTTTGGCTTTGAAAACTGATGGACGATGATACTCCAAATTAATACAGCGAATACTGGAGAAGGGTGTTGAAAAGGAGAAGTGTTATCCTAAATTGAATTTGAGGCAGGTTAAGTTTCAGATGAATTCAGAACATCTTTGAGTAAAGATCAGCAAAGAAAATGCAGAAACAGGACTCAGACAGGACTGGAATTACAGATTCAGAGCATTTTATGATAGGTGATGATGCTGTTAGAGTAGTGGACACCACCCACAAAGGATTAGATGAACACAAAGAAGATAAAGGCATAACTTGCAGAACACTTCATCATAAATATAGCATTGGGAAAAAGAAGCCAATAAAATAGACAGTGACATTGCATTCAGAATGCAGGTTGATAATGGATGCAGGGTTTCTTCTACCTAATAAACCGAATGTAAAAATCATCCTAACTGCTCTACAGTCTCCGCATTGACCCTCGTATATGGCAGCTGAATAAGTGGTGTTTGATCAAGATTTTATCAATAGACTGCTAAAATTCCACATCTATTTTCATACTCAGATATTCTTGGCTATTTTCTCAATTATTTTATACATCATGAAATCCCCCGGCATTGACACAGCTCCACGTTTGCCACCTATTTTGACCCTTTAAATGTCACAACCAATTTCTTTGAAGAACCTGTTGTTTTTCTTCTGTGGTTAAGGCCTCATTGTGTGGGAGTACAGGCTGAGTATCCCTTATCTGAAATGCTTGGGACACAAAGTGTTTCAGACTTTGGAATATTTGTATACATATAATGAGATATCTTGGAGATGGAATTCAAGCATAAACACAGAAATCATGTATGCTTTATATATACCATATACACACAGCCTGAGGGTAATTTTATGTAACACTTTAAATAATTCGTGCATGAAACAAAGTTTGTATACATTGCACCATCAGAAAGCAGAGGCATCACTATCTCAGCCACCTCTGTGGAAAATCTGTGGTGGTTTGGTCTCACCATCATTCCTGACTCTGAATTTATATGCCACCAATAAGCAAACATTTTCTCATACTTAGTCATCATGTGTCAGGACTTAACCATAAAAAAATCTAACATACCATTAATATAAGAAAAACAATGTGTCCAGGGTAACTGTGTAACACAGTAGCATCACCAGAATATCTGTATCAGCTGTTAAAGAACAGCAGCAACCAACCATGGCAAGCTTTCAGTCCCTGCCTACCACGCTGTGTGTTACCCTTTGTGGGCATGATTGCATGGGGAAACCTAGGCATGCACAGAAACATACCACTGTTGAGGGAGGCGGAGAGAATCTCTTTGTCTTTGAGGATGCTGAATAAATGGTGTGTTGTGCATCTGCATTTTAGCTTCGGTCTATCACACAAGGTCCAGTATGGAATTTTCCACTTATGGTGTCATGGTGGCACTCAAAGAGTTTTGGATTTGGAAGTATTTTGAATTTCAGATTTTTGGATGAGGTACTCTCAACCTGTACCGTCATTGAGAGTTGGAGGGTGGCGTTTTGTTTCATTCATTAAAAAATTAATTTCATATTCTAGTGACTTCGATAGGAGCTATGTAATAATGGAGGGTAGACAGGCATGATCATTGTCATTAAAAACTTACAGTCTACTTTGGGAGATAAACATTCATCAAAAAAATTCTCACTGATGTTGAAATTGTATGTTATGAATAATAATATGTGTCATATTACAGAAGACATCCCTGATGACTAAGTGTTTGAATTGAGTTTTAAATGAAAAATAGAAGTCAGCTGGGCAACTTATGTAACGTGGGAAGCATTCCTTGTAGAAGAAACAACTTGTGTCATGACCCTGTAGTGCCTTCCGGAAACAAAACAAAGCAAAAGTCAATGTGGTGAGAACAAAATGTGAGAAGACAATGAAGCCAGAAAGTTAGGTAGAAGTCAAATCATATGAGCCTGTTCTTCTTTCCTCCTGGGACACAGCTAAAATTCATTCCTCCATAGACAGAGTCGAAAGACTGAGTTCTGGCCAAAGTAATGTGAGTGAAAGGGGCTCAGGCTTCTTCTACAGAAGCTCATGAAAATCTCTTTTGTGCTCTATTCTATTCTATTCTTTCTTTTCCTGGTCTACTATGTGGATGCAGAGGAACCAAAGGAAAACTCTGCTCCCTGTATCATGTGGAGGGCGCCTTCTGCAAAACACGAACACACATTTTAACCTCACTTGAATAACACATAAACTTACATTGCAACATTCCATTATATATTTGGGGGCTTTTTTTTTTTTTAATTATACTTTACATTCTGGGATACATGTGCAGAACGTGCAGGTTTGTTACATAGGTATACACATACCATGGTGGTTTGTTGCATTCATCAGTCCGTCATCTGCATTAGGTATTTCTCCTAATGCTATCCCTCCCCTATCCTGCCACCACCCGACAGGCCCTGATGTGTGATGTTTCCCTCCCTGTGTCCGTGTGTTCTCATTGTTCAACTCCCAGTTATGAGTGAGAACATGTGGTGTTTAGTTTTATGTTCTTGTGTTAGTTTGCTGAGAATGATGGTTTCCAGCTTCATCCATGTCCCTGCAAAGGACATGAACTCATCCTTTTTTATGGCTGCATAGTATTCCATGGTGTATATGTGCCACATTTGCTTGATCCAGTCTATTACTGATGGGCATTTGGGTTGATTCCAAGTCTTTGCTATTGTGAATAGTGCTGCAATAAACGTACGTGTGCATGTATCTTTGGGGCTTGTTTTTTTATAGCAGTGAGTGTTTTAGTACACCTTGTTTTGTATAGTAAGCCTATCTACACTCCAATTTCAATAGCATTCTTAGAGCAATATTGCTCATACTGTTTTATAAAACATTCCAAAAACTTTCTAGAAATGGGATGGGGGAGCTTGTGAGTATGTGAAATGAAGTAACAAGAAATATTTAAGGAAATGTTCTGTGGGTGTCTAAGGAGGCTAAGGAAAAGGAAAGAGTGAATGAGGTGAACTTTAAGAACTATAGTGACATGAAATTTTACAACTGAAGTGTGAAGCAGTTAAGAAGTATTGCAAATCCTTTGCAAATATTATATACAGCAGCTAAAGTATATCAGATCACTAAATAATTGTGATCTTACATCAGTTTCTATAAAAAGAGCTCAGAAGATTGTTGGTTCAAAATTTCATATGTGGGCCAGGCACAGTGGCTCACATCTGTAATCCCAGCACTGTGGGAGGCCAAGGCCGGCAGATAGCTTGAGCCCACGAGTTGGAAACCAGCCTGGGCAACAGGGCAAAATCCTGTCTCTACCAAAATTTTAAAAAAATAGACAGGTGTGGTGGCACACACTCGTAGTCCCAGCTACTCAGGAGACTAAGGTATGAAGATCACCTGAGCCTGGGGAGGTCGAGACTGCAATGAGCAGTGATCATGCCACTGCACCTCAGCCTGAGTGACAGAGTAAACTTAAAAAAAAATACATACAATAAGCTGTAATTTCTCACCTGTAGTATATTTTGTTTTGCTTACAGAATGTACTTTAATAAATATATTTTAAAATGACAGAAACATAATATTTTAAAAAGTTGTATCTCAGTCTACACATGAAGATTTAGTTTTCAGTATTCCAAAGATCATGTAATGGAATTAAAAAAAGTTTCCAAATTTATAAAGTAAAGAAGTGCTGCTCTCTTACGAATTTCCACTCTAAATTCATCAATTTAAGATACATGTGGCCTTTCTTTGTACTTTAAAATTTAAGAAAATTCAGAATACTTAATCTCATCCTTAATCCAAGTGTAATAAATTACAAACCACGCCCAAATCCCTGCCTACTGAAAACTTCTGAAGGTGGAAGAGAGTATAGAGACCACAGCTGACTCCCTACAATATTGTAAATGGCAACGTGAATCCATAGCAGGCTTAATTTAAAGCATCTATTTTCTAATACCATTGACATTTACACACACACACACACACACACACACACACACACACACCCGGTTTGTTTGAAAATTAATCATCAGGCTGAGCGCGGTGGCTCACACCTGTAATCAGCACTTTGGGAGGCCAAGGTGGGCAGATCACCTGAGGTCAGGAATTGGAGACCAACCTGGCCAACATGGTGAAATCCCCATCTCTACTAAAACTACAAAAGTGCGCCAGGCATGGTGGCGTGCACCTGTAATCAAGAGGCTACTCAGGAGGCTGAGGCAGGAGAATCGCTTGAACCTGGGAGGTGGAGGTTGCAGTGAGCTGAGATCGTGAAACTGCACTCTAGCCTGGGTGATTAGGGCAAAATTCCATGTCAAAAAGAATGAAAAATAAAATTAATCATCAGATGTGTATTAATCAAACACACGCACAAACTTGCAGACATATATATTAACATCATATGCACATATAAATAATGACATTTGTATGTGTGTGCTTGTGTGTGTGGTGGTGGTATTCCAAATATGTGTTTATAAATCACACTAAAATTTGATTAAAAGGTGATGATGTGGAGATACTTAGGTGTTTGGAGTCATACAGAGCTGAGAGCCAAGCAGCAGCTCTACACTTATTCTCTAAAAATTAGTCTTATGTCCTTCTTAGGGAGACCCCACTCCTCAGTTCCTCACTGAGCTAGCAGGATTACATGAAATTGATAAAAGATATTTGGAGAGGCTGTACAAATGAGAAAAGTAAGTTTTGTACCTCCAAGGAGCTGACAGTCTAGTAGAAACTATTTATAGCTAATAATTAATGGCCATATATTAGAATAGGTGCTAATAAAAAGGCAGGCCCATGTATACACAGGCCCCAAGAAAGGACCGGACTGGCAATATCACCATGGGTATGCACCCAGACACCTTTTGTGGTATCAAGTCTGGTGGCATCAGAAAGCAAACTGGAAGAAACAGTTCTCATCATATGACTTTAAAATGTAAAACTATAAATGAAGAGCAATGAATGAGTTTGTTAAAAAAAAAAAAACCCAAACGCTCATGTTTGGCGGTACCACAATATTTAATAAGAAATATTTAAGAATGTGTCATTCTTATTGTTGCTATAAAAAAAGTCTATCACATTTCAAAATAAGATTTTTCTTTCATAGCAAAAATGACCCTGACAATTATTTTTTGAAGAGACTGTGCCCTTGCTGGCAAAACAGTGCACGCTCATTAACAGTTAGGCTGGCTAACATCCAGCTGGGTCAAATGCTGATTAATTAGCTCATCTGATTGTCAGAGGAACAACCCTTTCTCATATGAACTGTCACCAACTTCGGAATTTCTCATCAAAGGTCCTTAAAGTCACCAAAATGCACTTACAATGGTTTTCTGTCTACTATTTTTGTTGTAAATGTATCCTTTATCCATTATCTAATTTTACTTTCACTGATAACATAGCATTTTATGAAGCGTTTGTATAGCCTCCCAAAAACACCTTTTATTAACCTGGTGTAATCCTGCTAGTTCAATGAAGTAGTGAGGAGGGACACTCACTCAGAAGGCCCGAAGCGTGATCTCTAGAGACTAAGCATAGAGCTGCAGCTTGGCTATCAGCTGTGTATGATTCTAAACACCTGAGTTTCACCGTGTCCTCATCTCTCAGGCTTGTATCATGCCAACTGCTCTTATTAAATGTTTGTGTGATTTATAATCACATGTTTGGAAGTTAACACCACCACATACACACAAATGTTATGGTTATTTATGTGTATGTATGTGATGTTAATATATATGTGTGTGTTAGTTAATACATACATGTGCATGTTTATGTGTGTGTTAGTTAATACATACATGTGCATGTTTATGTGTGTTAGTTAATACACACATGTGCATGTTTATGTGTGTGTGATTAATATGTACCTGATGGTTAATTCTCTTTGGTGAACCCTAACAAACCCTATATGTGTGGGGGGAGTGTGTGCGTACATGTGTGCAAATGTCAATGGTATTAGAAAATAGATGCTTTGGCCAGGCGCGGTGGCTCAAGCCTGTAATCCCAGCACTTTGGGAGGCCGAGGCGGGCGGATCACGAGGTCAGGAGATCGAGACCATCCTGGCTAACACGGTGAAACCCCATCTCTACTAAAAAATACAAAAAACTAGCCGGGCGAGGTGGCGGGCGCCTGTAGTCCCAGCTACTCAGAGGCTGAGGCAGGAGAATGGCATAAACCCGGGAGGTGGAGCTTGCAGTGAGCTGAGAACTGGCCACTGCACTCCAGCCCGGGCGACAGAGCGAGACTCCATCTCAAAAAAAAAAAAAAAAGAAAAAAGAAAAAGAAAATAGATGCTTTATGTTAAGCCTGATATTAATTCACTTTGCTATGTAGAATATTGTAGGGAGTCAGCTGTAGGCTCTACACTCTCTCCTAACTTCAGAAGTTTTCATTAGGTAGAGATTTTTGTGTGGTTTGTAATTTATTACACTTTGATTAAGGATGAGGCTAAGTATTCTGAATTTTCCTTAAATATTAAAGTTACAAAGAAAGTCCACATATATCTTAAATTAATTAATTTCGAGTGGGAATTCATAAGAGAGTAGCACTTCTTTAGTTTATAAATTTGGAAATTTTATTTAATTCCATTTAATAATATTTGGAATACTGCAAACTAAATCTTAATGTGTAGACCCAGATATGTTTTAAAATATTATTTTTCTGTCATTTCAATATATATTTATTAAAGCACATTCTTTAAGCAAAATAAAATATACCACGAGTGTGAAATTACAGCTTGTGGTACATAATTTTGCTTTGTTTTCTTTTGTTGGTTTCAGGTTTTGTTGTTGCTGTTGTTTGTTTGTTTTTTTGAGACAGGCTGTCTCACTTTGTCACCCAGGCTGGAGTTTAGCGGCATCATCATGGCTCACTACGACCTTCACCTCCCAGGCATAATTAATCCTCCTACCTCAGCCTCCTGAGTAGCTGGGACTATAAGTACACACTACCACACCCAACTCTTTCTCTCTCTTTCTTTCTTTCTTCCTTTCTTCCTTCCTTCCTTCCTTCCTTCCTTCCTTCCTTCCTTCCTTCCTTCCTTCCTTCCTTCCTTCCTCCCTCCCTCCCTCCCTCCCTCCCTCCCTCTCTCTCTCTCTCTCTTTCTTTTTTTCTTTCTTTCTTCTTCTCTTTCTTTCAAGGAGATGAGTTTTAGCCATGTTCTAAATTTCTAGGTCTATTTTGATAACTTGTCAATTTCATTTTTCATTGGTAACTCTGAATTCTTGAGATAACTTGATACTCATAGGAGAATAATGTAACAAAGTCATATACAGAAAATTAGTTTATCTTTTCAGATACACTTACCTAACTAAATATGTTGTAAAGCATTTGCACAAGTTTTTCATTTCATTCCATTACCTCGTTTAAGAGTCAGGTGCTGAAAATGGGGATGAGAGAGAGCAAAGATACTCAGGTTTAGGCCAGGTGCGGTGGCTTACACTTGTAATCCCAGCACTTTGGGAGGCAAAGGTGGGCAGATCATGAAGTCAGGAGATCGAGACCCTCCTGGACGACGTAGTGAAACCCCGTCTCTACTAAAAATACAAAAATTAACTGGATGTAGTGGCGTGTGCTTGTAATCCCAGCTACTCAGGAGGCTGAGGCAGGAAAATCGCTTGAACCAGGGAGTCGGAGGTTGCAGTAAGTCGATGTCATGCCACTGCACTCCAGTATGGTGACAGAGTGAGACTCCAAAAAAAAAAAAAAAAAAAAAAAAAAAAAAAAAAAAAAAAAAAAAAAAAACACCAAGATACTCAACTTTGGGCCAAGAATTTCAGGACTACCAACACATTGTGATCCAGTACATGAACTGAATTGGCTCAGATGGGACTGTTTTGGTTTCCTTCTTTGGTGTGAAGGAATAGGACCCCAAACAGGTTAAATATAGGTGTCACTTTGATGCCTCATCAGTGCCCTACTATTATTCCAAATTTAACTCTAATATTTTTGAGTATCATTCCCTTTGTCACACAGTGATTCAGAAGAATCTGACCCAACCTACAACCCCAAAAGTGACCCTAAGGATAATCCCATAACCTTTGCAATAATGGGTTTAAGAACATTGGCCAATAGGTCCTTGACTTTCTCCTAGCCATTAGGATTGCTTCAGAACTGAGCACAGTCATGCCATTGAGACACAGGAGAGATGGAGAGGCAGGGCCGGCTTCCGGAAGAAGAAGCTTCCTTACTGCGACAGGAGAGCTTATGGAAATAATGCACTCTCTTCCAATGAATGATGTAGTGTGAGGATGTGAAGGTAGGTTTCTGTAACTAGCCAACATAAAAGGGGGGCCCCAAAGACAACAAGCAAATAAAAGAATGCACCACTGTGGAAAGGAAAGCAGACTCCTTAAATCAATCATGACTGTTTCCCCAGCTCATGTTCCAAACTATGTCAGCAAATAAATTCCCTGGTTGTTTAAGCTAGACTTAATTGGGTTTTCCATTACTTGCAGCTAAAGGTACCCTTCTGATAGTTTTACTATGCACTAGGCACTGTATTAGCACTGACTAACTGAATTCTTTCAGTGCAGTGATGATTATCCACATTATACAGATAAGAAAACCGAAGCTCAGGTATCAGTGTAACATGGAAGTATCAGATACTATTATATCAGAATACTATTCAGATACTATATACTATATACAGAATACTATATCAGATACTATTATATCAGTATATAATAGTATCAGTGTAACATAGAAGAGCCCATAATTTTAAACAAGTGTTTGTTGTTTGTTTGTGTTCCTGACTCTAAAGCCTAGGAGTGAAATTGTTTTACTTTGAAAAATAACATTTAACAAATTATTTCAGTTTCCCTATGTCAGTACTTTTTAGGATTTATTAGTAATTTTGAAATATTTTGTCTTAAAAAAATAGATAGGAAAACTTGGGCTGCTAGGCCTGAGTTAATGATGTCTTATAAATCTAGATTTATAATCTATATCAGAGACAAATATATAAGACCCATACACTTGCCTACAAGAGAAGTGGCATTCAAAAATGCATTCATAAAAAAGGAACTTAATCCCAAATCGTTATCCAAAACCAGCTCTAGTACAAGGACAGTGTTACACAACTGTGTATAAATATGACTCAGAATATCTTTAGGGTATTTTTTTAAATTGAATTTCAAAGTATTATGTCATCTATATGAAATAGCAATATGAATAAAGCATATGGGCTAAGGTCATGCAAAAGTAATGCTAAAGGAAACTGATATTTATATAAATTGCATTATACTTAACAATGGAAAAATAAAAATGTAACAAGACCTGTATTAATCTTGTCACCTCAATGTTTTATAAGAACTGATTTAAAATATGTATTTTTTTCAATTATTTTATAAGCGATCTCTTGTTCTGAATTTCTTCCATTTGTCTTAAAAACAGCTGCAATCGTTTGTTAAAAGGCTAAACCCAAACCTTCCCTGATCCACTTCCCCTCTGGTGACGAGGAATCTGTGGGCCTTCTTTGCCTTCCTTCTCCCTTCAAATTCTCGTGCTCAACTTCGTTCCCCTTTCAACCCTCAGATATCTCACATTTTCCCTCACTGGGGTTTGAAAACTGATTGAACTACAATCAAGTAATTCAAGTGGTGATTTCAACAGCTGCCTCTATCCACTGTGCCTCGCTTCCCTTTCTTTCACAAGACGTTGTTCTCTTTCCTTCACTTCCAGGACCCTACACTCCTCCCAGTATTTCTCCTGGATATTTCTTGATCGCTTTCTCAGATTGCTCTTTTCTCCATCCTTCAATACCAGATCCTCAAAGTTATGTCCTTAGTTTTCTTTTCTTTCTATTAGACATTTCCCACCTAAGCAGTGACTCCAGCTGCTCCCACGCTATGGTTATCATCGCGTGCTGATGATTCCAAAGGCTCTCATGGGGGTAACGCATTCAGGCAACATACTACAAGATAACCATCTCCAATATATTAAAACATAGGGAACAAAATGCCTAGTGTTGCCTCATTATCTATTAATGAGCATTATATATTAAATATTACAAATATATTAATATGACTATGTTTAATATTTATACTTAATATCATAAATATATTAATATTATATTTTTATTTATAGATCAGAATGAGGATACTAAAGAGCTGCTCAGTATTTAGAAAAGTGATAATAAAAGCAAAAAAAGAAACATTTATTTTCCTTTTTAGAGACAGGGAAGTTTCACTCTGCTTTATTCTCTAACCTAAATATACTAGGTGAAATCTATGAAAATAGAAACACATTCAGAGTGATCTGGTCTCTGCATTGCTTGGGTTCATTTTCACCAATATTCCAGTAGTACCTTTGTGCTGTTACTCACCCTGAATAAGGCTTTCTAGAGTTGTCCATGTGAAAAACATCTTGATCACAAATCAACACCTGCAATTCCAAGTGTCTGACCCTGTGACTTTCAAATCAGGGCTTGTGCTATAAATCACTGTTTATTTTCTCTCCCTGTAGCATCTTAATTTCTATGGCACGTCCCTTATTATCAGCTGTTACAGCATGCTCTAGGATAATAGCCTATGTCTTTGGGGTGTCTTCTAAGGCTCCCCAAAGTGAATTTAAATGATGATATAACCTCTATTTTAACTCAGGTCACCCCAAAATATTCTCTTGAGAAAACCCAACCAGTTGTTTTTGTGCAATATAGCACAGTAACAGAAAGAGATAAATGTATGATTCTATATGCATGCAAAAGACAAAAAAAGACGTGAAAATATAATCTCAAAGCCTTTAGGAAGTTACACTTGATTTTGCTATGGGGAAATCTTTTCTTGAAGTCACCCACTCAAGACTAGATTTTTTTTGTGATGGTGGATTGATTACCCATTAACCTTCACTAGAGTTCTAGTAAGGCCTTCTTTAGAGGGAACAGAAATCTTATTTTCTCTGATTGCCAGACCACTCTTTTGTTCTTCATTGTTGCCATAGTCATTATTGTATTACAGCTATTTATGCATATGACCACATTTATGGATTGTAAACTCCTCATGGTCAGAATACCCTTATCTTATCAACTCTTACTGCATCATTTTGGGCAATAAGAAAAAACAGCATTGGAAACATTTCTAGTTGAGTTTAGACAATGCTACTATCATTTGGCAATCAACTTGGAAGCATGATTTCCTCTGTACTTAGCACCGTGTTCAACAACAACAAAAATGTATGATTAAAGTAGTTTAAAAACATAAATTTCATCTAATTTAATATGAAAAATATCTCTACATAAAATAAAATTGGATTATTCAAACAATCCTTTTTTCTGCTAAAAGTGGCCATCATTTCCTTGTTTATTATAATACATTACATTGAGCTTTGACCTTTGATAACCATTTTACAAAATTATGTTGGATTATGCACCTGATATTTTTGTAACCTAAATTTTCTCCTTTTTCTCTCAGCATAGGTCACTTTCAATTTTCTATCAGCAGTTAAAATATTATTGTTTTCATAAAATTTCAATTCTAAACCTAATTTGTATAATCTTGGAAAGCTCAGCTACTGCTATTATAATTTATCATTTTATTTCATTGGAATAACACTGAAACATTATATATTATTGCAATATAACAAAATAAAATAACGTATCTTAGGAGATGGCTGATTTTGACCCTTCTATCACCTGGTGGAGAAAGGCATTTCTTGCATATAATAACCTGTAGGAAAATGTTAGATCTTTCTGGAAACATACATTTTAGTCACTTAGGCAATGGAGACCTTATATTTTAAGAATAATTTACCATTCTGAAGATGAGTCTGGATTTCCACCAATTCTTTGGTCTGTGCGTTTTGTGGCATTGATTAAACACAGAGGGTGTGTTTGTTAACCAGCCTTTCCTTGAAAGGTTTAAAGTTGCTTAAGACTCAGAATTTTAACCTTCATCATGATTCAGTCATATTGTTCTGAATTATGTAATATTTGACTAGTGGTTCCATCAGCTGAATTAATTTTTCAATTGTCTAATTGCCTTTTATTTCTTGGGGTGATTTTTCACACAAATTCGAGGTGAGAGTGTCATTTGGCCAAATGTATCTAAGCTTCCCATTTATTCAGCATTTATTAACTAGCAGCTACTATTTTCCAGACACAGATTGACCTAGGTAATGGGGATAAAGCTTTGAAGAAAACATACACAATATCCAGCTTACCTTGAGCTTATGTTTTAATAATGTGTACCACAAAACAAATCAGCAGTTCTAACATTTCCTAAATATGATCTCAATTGACAAACATTCTTCATTACATGCATTTAATAAAGCAAACATCATATATTAAGACAAAACATGCACTTACAGGAGTGTGGGCTAGGAAAGAAGAAATAATGAAATACGCAGAAAATAGTTTGGGTTTTGAGCTCAGAAAAATGTGATTTGTTTCTAATTTGTTTCCATATATTTAGATCTTGCCAAAGTACTTACGAAATCTCTTGAATCTTTTTTTTTAATTGGAGATAATACCTCATTTGTTTTCAGAGTTGTTCTGAGGATTCTGTAACTGTAGAAAATATTTTCTTTTAAAATGTAGCAATTAATCAAGGTAATAAGAGTTACATAAAGGTGTGGTCACTGCCTACTTTCACTAACAAAAACTTTATCATTTGAGATGCAAACTTCAATAAAAAACAAACAAGTCATATAATGCATGTTACTTTCAACAAACAAGTCATATAATTCTGGTTATCTAAGTAAAGTATGAAACCAATGGTTATGAATAAAATTCCCCTGTTAAATTTCTACCACTGCAGAATTATTCTATACATTAATAAACCAGAAAAGCTATACATTAGCATTTAGTGTTTAACAAAAAAGTCATGCTGTCTTTTTAACTGCTTACTGAAAATACGTGCTTTAAGCATAGGAAATATAATTGGTTACGTGAGGGGAAAGAGTGTATTTGGGGGTGAATTTTGAGCTTGCTGTCTTTGTTGCATCTAAAATTGTAGAATCATGAGCTTCTACAAGCAGCAAGTTAAGAGTCAAGAAATTGGATCAGAAAGAGGTTTAAGAGAATGTGGGTTAAAAGTGAAAGGGGATATTCTCTGCAATATTATGTGCACTAAGAAACTTCAAGGCAAAGTTGTTATTTCCACATAAATAATTTTATATTATATGATATTGAGGCACCAAAAATTACGTCTTATTTTCTACTCAATGCCATTTGTATTTTTGTTTGTTTGTTAGATTCATGTGAGGGGGTTGAAATTAAACAGCTTGTGTCTAGGGTAATTTTTAGTCTCTTCCTGGAACCAAATTTGTGAAGTGATTAATGATGAACTACGTATCTTTCAATGAGTGAGTCTCTAGCGGGCAGTCAGCAGCAAACAGAGTACCCGTTAGACTGATGTGAAAGCTTAAGTGAAGGTTAACAGTCTGTTCAATTTATGGAGCTTTCTGGAGGGTTGCAAACACTATTTACCATAACGTTAACTTCTCAGTGGGCTGGCATTTTGGCAACACAAAGAGGTCTGAGGCACTTCCTATTATAACATTCTCATTAGTCAACAGAACGTGGTATATAGGTGGCTATAGTATCATCAATACAATCCATCTTTAAGATTTCTAGAGGCTGTTTGCTTATTTAGGTTTATAGATCCTATCATATCTTTCCTCTGTAGAGTTCAGAAAGGAATGGAATTTTGAGAAGTAGCTGTTTGAGACTTAATGAAAATAATACTTGTTTAGAAAATGTTTAACAACAACAACAAAAAAAAAAAATAAGAAGGAATCAGATATTGGCTATACACATTCCCAAGTGAAATGTATCAAGACCTGAAATTTCTCTGTTGGATCGAAAGTGTAATGAAATCATCTATGGAGAGTGATTTTATATCATTATGAACAGACCTTTTTTCCCAGCAAAAATATATTTAGTAGACAATTAAATAAACACAAAGTAAAACACGTCAGCTACGATTTTGGAGACCCAGGTCTCAAGGGATTGGTCATCTGTTTTACACTGTTAAAAATTATTTAAAGGACTTTTTCTTCTGGAAAATTATAGGAAGTATACTACGAAAAATAGAAAAAATTGAAAGGGGAGTTAATGGAGCAGGGACTTTTAAAAAATCTGACTTAATTCAGATTTACTAGCTGTCTATAGCAAGTAACAAATTCACAGTTATAAGTGCATAACATGTGGTAAGGAGTGTAAGTTTTGAAGTTCACATCCTGGAGCTTAGCAGTTACAGGTTAGATGATGTTGAACACATTCACTTCTCTGAATCTTTAATTTTCTCATTTATAAAGTAGAGATAAAATGAAGTTTGGGAGATACTTAAAAAAGACAGCACATAGAAAATGCCAACATATTGTAATTATTCAATAAAATATAGTAGAAATAAAATTTAAGTACACTGAATATACTGTAACCTTTTATGGAATCCTTTCTTTTCAAAATAGCACAATGTAACTTAAAACAATTAACTACCTCATTTGAAAAATAAATGGTATATAATATTCTTGTGTATCTTAGTTAAGGTTGTGTTTTCCTGGAGCTGAGGATGAACAACATGCATCTGCCTAAGACGCAGGTACAAGATCCAAGCAACAAACATTGTATAATAAGAAATTAAATATTCAGTGCTTCAAATGTTCTCGGAGCAAAATTTAATATAGACTCACTAATTAACACTTGGGGAAGTACAGATTTACTAGTGGCTCCAGGCAAAACTATCATCTCACTCAATTAAGATTACACAGTTTAAATTCACGTTGTTGGGTTTACTTTCTGGTACCTGGAAAATATATTATAACTTAGAAATATTATTTAATGGGCAAAAATAATTTAGTAATACTTTAAAACTGTGAAAAGTAGTCAATATTAAAGAAAATAGGAACAAATTACTAAATTTATTAGAATAATTAATAAGCAGGCATACAAAATTAAAATGATTGTCTATGGAGACTAGTCGGATGGTGACTTCTATGCTGCAACATCTTTGACCTGGGTTTCTACTCCCACACTTACCATATCCAGGTCCCTGTATCTATACACATGTCCTTCTCTCTCCCAAGCAACCCTGAGTCAAAAACTGAAAACAAAATCACTGATTTTAACTCTTCACTTTTCAAAAGCCATGAAAAATGAACATACTTGTGTTCATTATAATTAAAAATGAAATTAAATATTAATGTGTTCAAATTTGTGCATGTTTAATGAGTAAAGGAAATGGCTTTACAAATATTGATCTTGTTTATGGCCTTTATGTAGATATTCAAGAGTTTTATTTTTATACTAAGCTTTTTCTGTATGTTATTCAAAAAGAAATCCACTTTTTTTAAGTTGAAAATATTCTTGATTCCCTGAATATATATTTTAAATGTAATCAAGAAACAAGAAAGTTTAGAAGTCTAATTAGATGAAAACTGTGATATCTTGTTTAAATCTGCATGTTGGATTCTTGATAATTACTACTACTATTTTGTTCTATAGTCACAGTGGAAGTGCTTTACATTTTGAACTTCTTAAAAATTAAAATTAGATTTTTGAGGAAATGCAGCCCGTATTTCTAAAGGAATGTGTATGTTTGTAAACATAGGCAAATCTCTGCAGAAGGAAACTCTAAATCTAGTCTCAACACTTAGGCAAAAACTTAACTGCCAGTAAAAGAGAAGTCACAGATCCCTACCTTGTTACCCCTGTGCAGAACAACATTTTTGTTTCTATCTTTATTAAGTAAATAGTGTTTTTAACGAGCAAAAGCATTACTAAATTCACTCTATATTCTTCACTTTAAATATTACATAAAAATAATGTAATGAGAATGTATTAAATTAGGCTGATCTAATTCAGCAATCTAAGATATAACATTTCAAATTTGCAAAAATGAATGTTGACAGGTGATAAGATTATCAAATAATAGGTAACATTTCTTAAATTTAGAAATTCCAAAAGAAAGCCTGATTGTAATGATGTACCATCTGCAGTTATTACTGTGGAGCCCTCACCACTCAGGATTTAGGTATTTTATCAATCATCTACATATAGTGCTCCAGCTAAAAATAATTATATTCATTCACTGAATACATGAAACTAGAAAAACGGTCATTATCCATCAAGATAGATGTGAATGTACTATTTTACAAAATCATCTCTAGAAATTTCCTGATTATGAGGAAATGGTAAAGAGAAATTCTAAGGCCTCAGTTCCTCATTTGCTTCAACAGAAATGTAGGAAAATCTTCCCCAACTTTCTGACCTGGGAGTTTACCAACTTGATCAGCACTTGTGTCAGAGGAAAGGTGACAAAATGGTGAGTTACTGCCTAAAATATCACAATAGGAACCATAATCAAGAAGCACAAGAACTCTAGCCTTTTTAGAGACAGGGAAGGAGGACCGGAAGTACCCTTCTGACCTGCCTTGAGGCTCAAAGCTAACCCCACGATGACTCCTGCTCCCACTCTTGGTTCTTCTCCATGGGCTCTCCCAAGGGCACTGGGGGTTACATAAATTTGAACTGTTGTACAATGTCCATATCTACCCCAATAAAACACATATCCCCTAAAAGTGTGGAAGATGTAAGCTGGTTGGGAAAATTCTCTTTTAAAATAAGCTTTCCTCTAGAAAGCACTTTCCAATGTTTAAAGTCTATTAAATAATGGTTCCGGATAAAACCTTAATAGCAACCTGGAAAGAAAACCCAACAAATCTTATCACCATATCACATGGGAGTCACATGTCCCGAATTATCCATTCATTATCTCGCTTCTGGATCCTTTTAGTACGTTAACAAGGCCATATATTCAGTGACAGTATACAGTTCTTCACTGTCATGGGCTCCCACTGAAAATTACAAACAGATGTTGGTTGCTTTCAGGCCAGATGCCAGCACATCAGCAGGTGTTGAAGCCTATTTATTTGTACACAGAATATGTTGCAGGCTTGAATCACAATCAAGGTGTATCTTCACCTCCTCCCATAGTCACTTCCTCTCTCCTTTCTTTTCCTTTTTTGTACACCTTTTGGTACAAAAGGTACAAAAGATTTTGTATGCCTTTTGGTACAAAAGATTTAAGCCATATCGGTCATTATTGATATTTGTGGATTAAAATGGCCCAAAACAAATTGTCAAAATTAACTGTCATGTGGCTGCTAGGAAGTTGCGTTCTTCTATTTTTCTACCGTGTTTAGAAAGATGTTATTGCCTTAGAGACATTGGTAATAAAATCGTGTTACATTTCTTTCAAACTTTGTTCCCACTGACAACATATTTCAGTTTTAAAAGTTGGCAATCTGGCCTTTTCCACCAGTATTAAAATTCCCTCAAAGAGAAGTAACCACTGCTGTCTCACTTGCTTTTATAACTTTAATATAGTAATAGACCAGTTTAAATCAGATGTACTTAAATATACAAATGTAAGTAATGGATCAGCCCTGAGTATTTAATTTTTAAAAATCTATTCCCCAATAATTACTAATTAATTACAAGTAAATACTTACCAAAAGGTGTTAACTTTTTAAAAAGTTCCTCTAGGCCGGATGCGGTGGCTCATGCCTATAATCCCAGCACTTTGTGAGGCTAACGTGGCGGATCACAAGGTCAACAATTTGAGATCAGCCTGGCCAACATGATGAAACCCTGTCTCAACTAAGAATACAAAAACTAGCCAGGCGCGGTGGTAAACACCTGTAATCCCAGCTATTCAGGAGGCTGAGGCAGGAGAACTGCTTGAACCCAGGAGGCAGGGGTTGCAGTGAGTTGAGATCACACCACTGCACTCCAGCCTGGGTGACAGAAAAAAAAAACAAAAACAACAACAAAAAACAGTTCTTCTGAAATACCAGGGTGTAAATGTATCACTAAAGCTTAAATAAACAGTTACTGTATATGCTGAGACTTTTGAGGATCTAAGTTTTTATTCTAAGCCACTAGCCTTTTGTCAAAGCTCATCATTCTCTGACGCAAAAATGTATGAGGGGAAAAAAAGGAAGAAAGAAAGGCAGTTTGCAAACTTGCATGGCAACCTGATGTTTCAGACTAGGATGTTGAGTCGACAGGTAGCCCCCTCTGGTAGTGGGGATAAAAGTCTAGCAATTGTGTCAATCAGTAGGTCATTATCTACTGTTTCTACTGCTTTCAAAAAATGAAGAAGAAAGTAAGAAAGAAAAAGAGAGAGAAAGAAAATTAGATTCCGTTTTCACATACATTTTATAAGAAATTGTGTTTTGGGGTTGGTTGGTTTGTTCTTCTTTTGAGACAGAGTCTCGCTCTGTCATCAGGCTGGAGTACAGTGGCACGATCTCGGCTCATGGTAACCTCTGCCTCCCAGGATCAAGCAATTCTCCTGCCTCAGCCTCCCACGTAGCAAGGACTACAGGCGTACACCACAACTCCCAGCTAATTTTTGCATTTTTAGTAGAGATGGAGTCTCACCGTGTTGGCCAGAATGGTCCCGGTATCTTGACCTCGTTATTCACCCGCCTTGGCCTCCCAAAGTGCTGGGATTACAGGCGTGAGCCACTGCACTCGGCCAAATTGTATTGTATGTATTAACCAGTTGGCTTTAATGAATATTGCATGCCTGACTTTAAAACAATTTAACTTTATGTCAAAAATGGAATTGTGAGATAATTTTGCTCTATGTGTGCGTGAACATGTGTGTTTGTGTAGAGTCCATTGTAATAAAACAAAACAAAAACAAATACAGACAACTCATCACAGAATTCTATGAAGAAAAATACGTGTTATTTTTGTTATGTTTTGTTTTGTTTTAAAGAACAGAGAAGTGAAGGGATTAAGGAGAAACACTTTAAAATCATGAAATCCCAGGATTGGAATGACATGTAGACATGGTCTTTATCTCCAGACTCGAATCCTATCAAGCACACCTCATATGACAGGTATCTCTTCCCTCCTCTTAGCATGTTCCAGTGAGCCTCTATTTCTTGTTAAATGGGGTATCCAGAAACAAAGTTTCCAGATACAAACAATTAAGACAACATAATAACATCGAATGTTATTAAAATAAAGCCACATTTTTTATGTGCCAGATAATATAACATGTATTTTTTTTAACACCTATCTCATTTAGTCCTCTTAACAATCCTATTTAACACAGTAAGAAGAGAAACTCTATGAAGAAAATATTTAATTGAAAAACACTTACTTAGGATACTGACCAAGAACACATAGCTAATGTCAGAGCCTGGATTTACACCCAGGATATTTGGCACCAAAGCCTCAGGAATGCAAAATCCTCATACTGTGCTGTTGTAAGCCTGATAAGTAAAAATAACTGATTCCTCTTTGTGTGCACTGCTGCTAAATCATTCTCAGGTCTTTATGCGGGTGTTCTTTTCCAGTCAAATATAGGAGAGCACATTTAAACACTATTCAATATGATATTTGAAAATTTATCACAGTGTTTGACATGCTTGAGTTGTGCTTTGGGTCATAATTCTGTCAGGCGATGTTTCTGTCATCCCTCCAGCCCTCCAGACTTCCTTGTCCAATCACTAAAAACAAAACAATAAAAGAACTGGCCAGGCGCAGTAGCTCCCGCCTGTAATCCTAGCACTTGTCGAAGTGGGCAGATCACGAGGTCAGGAGATCGACATCATCCTGGCCAACATAGTGAAACCCCGTCTCTACTAAAAATTCAAAAATTAGCCGGGCGTGGTGGTGTGCGCCGGTAGTCCCAGCTACTTGGGAGGCTGAGGCAGGAGCACTGCTTGAACCCGGAAGGCAGAGGTTGCAGTGAGCCGAGATCGCACCACTGCACTCCAGCCCGGGTGACAGAGCAAGACTCCATCCCCAAAAATAAAAAGGACCAGCCAAATAAAAAACTTAGGAGAGTACATCTGTGTGTCTTTTTCTAAAGCACTGTATGAAATGTAGAAACAGAAGGACCCAAAGAGACACATGCCACTTGATATTTACTCCTAAGTTGACATTGTATATTAATATTTTTTGTGTACTCCTGTATCATTCATCTGTTTCCAGCTTATCTACACAAATTTCGCAAAAACCCATATCACCAACTTGTTAAACAATCCTTTCTTTCTTTTCCATACACAGTTCTTTTTCTGCTTGTTTCAACTTTCATTTTACCCCTGACACTGACTCCAATTATACAAACACATTTTTATAGAATATCGTTATTTTTGTCCAAGGTCACAAGAAAAAAAACAAACGTATTATTATATGTTGGGGATTTCAACACGTAAAATCACACCATCTTTATCTACTTTTTAATGATACTGCTTTTCATACTGTTTTATCTAACATAGTGCCATTCTAGTCTTGACAACCATAATGGCAACACACTACTTTAAAAATTTTATTGAAACTCCCCTGGCTTTGGAGAATGTGTTAATGTTCTCCTTGTGCCCTGCCCCCTGGATACATTGGGATGTCCACAGTGTGGGCAAATATTCGCACTTTCCCGTTACTTGACTGATGGTTTTCTCAGCTCTATTCATGTTTCATAGTTTTGGTTAATAGCAATGTAACCCATTATGAAAGGTCAAGTAAAGGAAATGAAGGAATTAAATAGTTTATCCAAAGAAAGACATCCCCAAATCTGGGACTGTAAAGAAAAAAGATAGGAGACCCAGTCTTCAAACTCAGGAGGCATTGCTTTCTTTCCCAGGGATTTTCAATGTCGTTTCCTTTGGATGTTTTTAGGGATTACAAAAAAACAAACAAACAAACAAAAACAGAAATATAGAGAAAACAGACTTGCTGCTCAAATAAGTTTTGGCAACTCTAGGTTAAGTGGTCTAGAATAAACAATCCTCTGGACTTTCTGACTTTTCATAAACCTTAAAATGTGAATGTGAATTTTAATATTCAAGGTGCAATAGAGTACTTAGTGTCTTTAAATTCAAAGAACCTTAGAATATATTTTTCCAAGCAACCCACACAACTCATGTTCTATTGAAAAGATTTTTGGCCGGGTGCGGTGGCTCACGCCTGTCATCCTGGCACTTTGGGAGGCCAAGGTGGGTGGATCATCTGAGGTCGGGAGTTTGAGACCAGCCTGGCCAAAATGGTGAAAGCCCATCTCTACCAAAAATACAAAACATTAGCCAGGTGTGGGGGTGGGCAGCTGTAATCCCAGCTACTCAGGAAACTGAGATGGGGGAATCACTTGAACCTGGGAGGTGGAGGGTGCAGTGAGCCGAGGTCACGCCTCTGCACTCAGTTTGGGCGACAGATTGAGACTGTATCTCAAAAAAAGAAAAAAAAAAGAAAAAAAGAAAAGTTTTTAAATGTTTAAATGCCTACGCGACGGCACTATTGCCTGCAGAACTCAGAACTCTATGTAGAATGGACATTTAGAAAAATTCCAATGCATCGTTGTTTTGTTTCAAAATCAACAGGTTGACATATGAAAATTGCATGAGATGGAAAGGCTGGTGTTGAGCTCATAGCTAGACAAAAATCATAACTTTTTGAAAACTACTTCCCAAACAAAAGTCCTATAAACTGTTCATGATATGCAAGGTAATTTTCTAGTACCTGAAATGAAAGCAAAACAAAAATGTTTATTCAATTTTCTGGTGGCATTTAAGTTGACCTCTGAATGGATTAAATATTTTCATCTGAAAACATAGCATTACACTAGATAACAATTATGTAAAATAATCATTCATTCAAGAAATTTTTTATCACATGTTCCCTGTATGTGAGCAGAGTGGAGATCCCCTATTAAAATACCTCCCATTACATTCTGCAATCCTTTCCACAGCTCATATGCAGTCTGCCAACAGTATTATTTTGAGTACATCATGAATTAGATCTTCTTAAAAACAGATACTTAACTAAAAAGTCTAATAGAGCCAATGAGTCAAAACAGATTCCAGAATATTCAGAAGATACCTTTTTCAGGTTTATAAGAAAATATCTTCTTGAATTCTTTATTACAACACAGAAATGTTATCTATTTCTTAATTAAAGAAAATGATTTTCTAAACATCTGGAAACATCACTACATTTATTTTTAGATAAGTGGAATCTAAGTACTTTTTTATTATTTGGCTAAATGCTAATAAGTCAGCTAAAATATTACTTCTGTATTTTGTGACTAAATTCTCTTTTATTACCTAAGTGTTTTACTTCTTATTTCAAATTTTTTGGTTATATTCAAAATGTTTAATTATTAATATATTTTATAAATAAATACAAATCTGCTGATAGGGAAATCGTATTGTGTTCTAATTTTATTATTATTACTGTTCATACAACATCAATTCTTACACGTCATGTTAACATACAGTCTAAAATGACAATCTGGATTTATAACCTTTAGCATATATAGACAATTTCATATAGGATTTCAGCTTCACTTTCCAACCTTTAGAATTTGAAGAGGAAGATGTTAAATGTGCACATTATGAAAATCATCAACCATTATTAGTTTACTGAGAGATATACCTGCTTCAATTTTTAGATGTCTCATAAAAACATCTAAGGTCTAATATTCATTTTTTTGTAGAATATTATCCCAATATTTATTGGAAACATCCTCTTGAAAAACTTCATAAACATAATTAAAATACCTGTTGTTATATTAACTAAATATTAACATTCCAATTAAAAATATAATTCCTGAGGATATTAATGCTATCACTATGATTATGAATGGAATCTTAATCTAGACAGTTTTTATTTTATATTTATAATACCTATACTGAAAATGTTGAGATAGCAACTTTAGACATTTACTAATCTTTTATGGTAAGCTGACTTTCTTCTTCCAACAAAAACACTCTAAGTACTGAAAGTGATGAATAAGCTCTATGTTTACATATGTATTCTTATAGTTTCCATAAACAAGGCTACTATTCAGAACCAATATGTACCTTGTGAAAATAATAGCATAATAGGTCTAACATTCATTTTATCCTTAGTACAGGAAAAAATTCTGGATTAAAAAAAGGTATTTAATGAGCACAGATACAGATATCAATTATTTGATACAAGACAGAGCATTACGTCCACACAAGCTACCCCAAAATTTAGAATAGTGGGACCAAGAAATCAAAACCGACTGTTCAAAAATACATACTCGCTGTATTCTGTTCTGTGAGAGAAAGTTATATATTACATTAGCCAGTGTTTGCTGGTGAGCAAATTACTCCTTGATAATCAAAGGTAAACAGAAAAAAAATGGGCTGTATCTACAGACCAGTGCATTAAAGCACTTCAGATTTCATCATGGAATTTTTTTCTGTAGTAATGAGGTATATTTATGTACAAACAGTGCTGAAATAGGGCAAAGAGAACTCCAATAGCTAATATCAGAATGAATTAGAGAAAAAGCACATTTCTTGTCCTTGCAAATCAGTGGAGTGACTTGCACACCTTGATATGTCTTTGGAAGGAAAAAGATATATACATGTAGCCCCTGAAATAGGCCTTGGGAGCTCATGCATTTAATTACTGTCAGATCTGTAGAAAGCTACAATGGTTTTTCATAAAATATTTAAATATACACTTGTGAGGCCCTCTCATTAACAAATCTTGACATTGTCTTGTCAGGTAGGGAAGTTAGAACAATGTAGATAAAATTGCATGTGACACTGTCTTATAGGAAACTCTTTTGACCATCTGCCTACCTGAATAGGAATTTTGCCTTTTTTTCCTGTAGTATTATTCACAAGGAGCAGCACAAATGCTTTTTGCCCTTGTCTGTGAGCTTCGAAGTTGTCAATAAGCTTTGGGCTACCCTACCTAGAACAACTCAGTTTCCACTGAATTTATGAAAATGAAAATTATTGCAGTATTTTTCAAGAAGAACTATAATACCATAGGGGTGCTGAGCTAATAATCAGAGCTTCGGAAAGGATGAACTTACTTTACTGGAAAAGAAACACTCAAATTTTTATGAGAATATCCATGAGGAATATATCAGGAGCTAGTCCTTCTTTCTTTTCACTCAAAGTGTGAAATGTGAAATATATGTAAGTGAGTGTGGAATAAACAGAAAGATCCCCATGGTGAAGATGGCACAAAGATTTTCACTGTGATGACTTCCAACATTAGAAGTAACCACAGAGAGGCCGGGCGGGGTGGCTCACGCCTGTAATCCCAGCACTTTGGGAGGCCGAGGCGGGCGGATCACGAGGTCAGGAGATCGTGACCATCCTGGCTAACACGGTGAAACCCCGTCTCTACTAAAAATACAAAAAATTAGCTGGGCGTGGTGGTGGGCGCCTGTAGTCCCAGCTACTCGGGAGGCCGAGGCAGGAGAATGGCGTGAACCCGGGAGGCGGAGCTTGCAGTGAGTTGAGATCCGGTCACTGCACTCCAGCCTGGGCGACAGAGTGAGACTCCGTCTCAATAAATAAATAAATAAATAACCACAGAGAAAAAACAAGAAGGGAACTTGTGATTTGCATGACTTTGGGACACCCATAAATAATCTCATTTAATCCTAACAGTCACACCTTGGGATAAATATTAATATCATATTATCTCCATTAAGTTTAGGAAGCAAATTGTTATTGTTGTACAGCTGGAAACATGGGAACCAGGATTCAAACCCAAGTCTGTTTGGCTTCAAAGCCCAACATCTTTCCACTACAGTATATGGAAAGAGTTTTCCAAGTAGTACACTGGTTAAAAGTTGGTTTCTGTTTACCCAAAATCAGTAGAATCTGTAAAATCTCTCCTGAGGCAGAGGTACAGAAACCATGATTTTTTGAATCAAGAATCCATATGCAGATTTCACAAGTATGCAGCAAAGTAAGAGAAAGATTTTAAACCTGCATGATTTAGAGTAGAACATAGGAACAAATATTGTTAGAGCAATAGAAGCAAGCATAGTTTATGAAAAAGTGTTTTTAAAATTTGAACATTAAGCAATGAAAGAGGTTGATAATCCTACACATCAGTAAATTAATGACAATATAAAGAAACTGCTCCTTTCTACTGACAAAAGAGGTAGACTAAAATGTCTACCTCTGCAGGAAATTAAGAGAATAACAGAAAAAGGATGAGGAGAAACAGACAAGAGCACAACCAGAGATACTGCCTTATCGAGACCTGACTAAAGGTTTTGTTGCTACCCTAATTAGGAAGCTTTTTTTTGTTTGTTTTGTTTTCTTGTTTTTTTTTTTTTTTTTTTTGAGACGGAGTCTGGCTCTGTCTCCCGGGCTGGAGTGCAGTGATGCGATCTCGGCTCACTGCAAGCTCCGCCTCCTGGGTTCCCGCCATTCTCCTGCCTCAGCCTCCCGAGTAGCTGGGACTACAGGCGCCCGCCACCACGCCCAGCTAATTTTTTGTATTTTTAGTAGAGACGGCTTTTCACCGTGTTAGCCAGGATGGTCTCGATCTCCTGACCTCGCGATCCACCCGTCTCGGCCTCCCAAAGTGCTGGGATTACAGGCGTGAGCCACCGCGCCCAGCCAGGAAGTTTTAATTACAGATTATGTATGCTGTTCATAGTGTGATTTCAGCCTTTCCTCGATCCTTCTGTCATCTCTACTATATCTTTGGAAAGCCCGAAGTTAACGGAAACCATATGGGTCTACTTGACATAGGTGGATCTATCCAATCACCTCTGTCATCAAGATGCTGGTGCCCTGACTGATCATACTATGTGCCAAGATAGGTCAGAATCTAGGTGCTAATTGGATTGAGGTATACACATTTCTTGAGATAAAATATTTGGAGTAAATTTTACTTCTCTATGTTGTCAAATTTGAAAAATACTTTAATATATAACAATGTTTTAAGTCAACATTATATCTGTTTGAATTAAGCTAAGTTTTAAACCACATGGCACTAAAAAATCTTATTTAAAAGTTAAAGTGCCAATTTAGTGGGTTTTCTGATACGTGCTTGACACTACTTAGAATAACCAGGAAAGAAAATATAGCTTGAAAATTTAGTGCAACAATAAATTTAAATAAAACTAAATTATATCAAAGTATCATTCTACTTTAAAGTTTCTTTTCATCAAATGCAACGAAGATAGGTAAACTATAATCTAATAATTAAGACTATATAGATTTTTACTATTATAATTTAATATGTAATTAAATTGATTTTCAAATCTGACTACATTTATTGTTTTAGAAAATTGCTTTGAAGGTATTCGTATAGTCTACTAATTGTTCCTTTTATTTAAAACGTGATTCTTTTAAGATAAAAAATGAGACAGCATATATTATTATGATGTGACTTTTAAAAATAACTTTTGCTGATGAAGAATGCAGTATGCCAAGACAGACAAAAAAATGAATTCCTGTATTGGGCTATTCCTGACACATTCTTATCGTTCTAGTGTCTAGTGTTGTTCCTATACTGTTTATTACAGAAGGGTGGCAGAAGTCTGTTCTCAATTTCATTTTTGTCATGCAATTTTATTATCTATTCACAACTATCCAGTATGATTACATCCCATCACTTAAACCAAGAAATAACTAAGGTTGCTGTCTATTGTTTCCTGGGTAGTTCTAGTCAGTTGCTATGAAAGTAGAAGAAGCCATAAGTTCATTAAAAAATAAAAAATTTAATAAATGACGTATATATGTGTGTCAGGTGATGGATATTTTTCTTTTAGTTGTTGTCTCAGACACAAAAGTCCAAAAGAATCCTTATACTATGAAGATCTTTCTAGGATCATAGAAAAATAAATTTGCAGGGGAAGGGTTATAATCCAACTAGGTTACTTGTAAATATTCTACATTTTCTTTTTTTAATTTTTAAAATTATTATTATTAATAGTATTATTATTATTATTATTATTATTATTATTATTATTTTGAGACGGAGTCTTGCTCTGTCACCCAGGCTGGAGTGCAGTGGTGCGATCTCAGCTCACTGCAACCTCCGCCTCCCGGGTTCAAGCAATTCTCCGGCGTCGGCCTCCTGAGTAGCTGGGACTACAGGCGCCCACCACCTCGCCCAGCTAATTTGTTTTGTGATTTTAGCAGAGGACGGGGTTTCACCATGTTGGTCAACCTGACCTCGTGAGCTGCCTGCCTCGTGACCTGGTGATCCGTCCGCCTCAGCCTCCCAAAATGGTAAATATTCCACTTTTTTTAGTGGAATCTTTCAAGATGAAAGCCCTTCCACTAAGTCTAAAAATTTGAGAAATAATTTTTAAAGAAAACATTATTATGAGGTGCTTTTTATTTTCCTATGAAATAACAAAATACCTAGTCACTTGCTTCATGGAAATTGAAAGATAAAATCTTCATTAAAAATATGAAAGGTCATCTCCCCTTAGGAGAATTCCAGTTGTGACTTGGATAGCATTTATTGCTATGCATTCACTCTCATTAAAAAGATGCTATCTTAGGGAAGACTAAAGATGCTAGTTCAAGGACTGCAGCACCCAGCTGTAATAACAAAGCTGATGTTCACTGCCCAGAGCCTACACCAGCAAAAGGCAACCTGTCTGGTGGGGGCCTGGCCCACTGTGCCTCAATTGCAAGGAGGCTGCAGCCATTAGAGAGTCACTGTGTGATCTGCTGGTGAATATGCATGAGAAGCTAATTTGGAGGATTCAGTGAAAAGTAAGTGTTTTGATGAGGAAGACTGAAATAACAAGAAGGGAGGAGTGAGGAAATGGGATAAATATACCATAATCCTTGATTACTCTGCAAATATAGCAGGCATGAGAGTTTATCTTTTCCTTAAAGCTTGCAGTTTTATTTCCTTTCATATTTGAAGTATAGCATGGGCCACTGGGAGAAAGGAGTCAAAACCACTCACATCATTTATTCTAAATAGAAAATGAACAGCTCATGTGCAGACTTCTAACAACTTTAAAACTCATTGTGTATGCCTACATTCTGAAGGGATGTTTTTTGTAGCAACAAACTTTCTAATTTACCTATAGAACACAAATGGTTTTCTGCATCTAATCAGTCTTATTCACTAGTTTTCCACTGATTTTCTATTTTTTAAAAAGCAAATTACTTCGAACAGAACAAAAAAGTGTAACAATGTGAGTTCTTTACCTCCATATCTTTATTATCTCTGAAACTGTAGTACTGTTTCGTTAACTCTAACATGGACTGCATTAACAAAAAAGAAAATGGCTATGAATATACTTTCAGGTGAACAGAATAAATGCCTGAAGAGGAATACTTACTTTTTTTTCTTTTTAATTGAATTTCTCTAAATTACAACAATAGTTGAAATTGAAAATGTATACGCAGCACATGAATAAGTAGATCTACACAATTTCTTACAAAAGCTTTGCCTTGTATAAGCTGTACCTCTCAGAAACGTTGGAAGTATAAATCTTGCCCTTAATGTCGTGTGTGTGTGTGTGTGTGCGCGCGCGCGCGTGTGCGTGTAACTTTATAAATGTCTAACTCTAGTATTGAACAAAGCAGAAATGGCAATTTGAATGTAGTGAAAATAATAAGCCTTAGAGTGAAAGGAAAAAGCAGACTGAAATATTGTAGTAGGAGAAACACTAGATTAGAAATTGGAAGACTTAAGTTTCGACTTTGGGTAAACTCCTAGCCATGTGACCTGGAGCAGTCACTTAAGTTCTAGATGCTCAGTTTCTTATCTATAGAATATATATAATGAGACAACATACTTTGTTTATGGGGTTCTTAGGAGGATCACATTCAATGATATATGTAAACATATTTTGTAAACTGCTAAGTACTGTAAACACATTATTTGTTTTTGTAAATGTAATTGGTAGTGTCTGACATGCATGTCTTTGTAGCTGTTTTCCCATCAGGAAAATGGAAGGGATGGGGTTAAATACTCTGTCTAGAGTTGTTAGGAGATCCAAAATTAATTTTTTAAATCAAAAATGGATCATGGGCTGAAGGTATGGGATACAGTAGTTGTAAAGTCAAAGAAAAAGGGCAAAAAATTCAGGGAGAGGGCTATCAGTGTGCTGGGGCTACTGTGGTATGTTGGAAAAGGACACGGTGACCATGAATACATATGCCATGTTAAAAGGTTTTTGTCAATAAAATTATTCAGGAAGAATTACGACTTAATTCAGATACCAAAAATTACCAGGACTGTATACTAATGACCATGTGAGCCTTGGACTTATTGACTTGCCAGTCTCTTTGTGTAACTCTGATTGGCTTTTATTAGATTTATATCTTCTTTATTTCCCTCTCATTTTTAACTTTATTCAGTTTACAAATCCTGCCATTTGTCTTCACGTACACATAATATGTGTAAGTACATATGAAAACCTGCCTACACCTAGATACCATTGATTGCAGCTTCTGGATTCTAAAATGTGTTCTGACACAAAGATGCAAAAATCATATAATTGATGGCCAGGAGGGAGGTCAAACTTCTAATGCCAGGACTATAAATCCAAATTAGAAAATAGCTTAAATACAGAAACTGTCTGATTTTCATTGAGTAGAGAAAACTCTAAGCTTTCCCAGAGAAAAGTAAAGAAAATTGGCAAAAGAAGAAATCTATTCATTAACAGACTGTGAAAATCTACCAATGATCCATTACTCCTTATGTTGTGGACAGCCAAAAACTAAGTTACTCAAATAAAATTGAAGTAAACTATTCTAAATATATGTTTATACATATTTTTAGTTTTTAAATAATATACTATATTTTTATATTATATATGCTATATAATATAATATTACATGTTGCATTCTGTATTTATTTTGCAAACTATATTATATAACACATATTATATAATATACAAGTTGAATATATAATTATATATAATATATAAAATATATATAAAATTTGTATATTAAGTACATACTCTGTGCCAGAAGATATCTAGTTTAATTGCCATGGCTACCCTCTCTGTAACTCAACAGACATAGATATAGATACAGATAAGGAAATAAAGGTGTAGAGAAGTAAATTATTTGCCTAAGGCAATATTGAGAGTAAAGAGCCGAATAAGACTTCAACCACAGGTCTTGACTCTTATGCGCTAAGCAATGTTGCCTCTCTAAAATATCAAGAGGTAACATATCATTATTAGCCCCTACTTTTGTCCATGTAGCTGGTTTCTGTGCTCCCAAGATATTTTTCTTCCAGGAAATTGTACATTTACTTCTACAAAATGTTAACAGAACTTCTAAATATCAGCCAGAACTTCCTTTCTGATCAGTTGATTAAATAATAATAAGTTGGATCTCCAGCCTTGCCTACTGGTTGATTTGTAGAATTTGAAGAATATGGGCATTTGACTTATACATTAATTCTGGACATGAGATGGGAAATACAAGGATCTCAGCAATATCTCTGTGCCCAAGATGTTGTAAGGCAAGATCACCAGGTAGTATCTCCATGGGCAAACCTCTCTGAATGAATTAGGGAGACAATGTTCCATTTATTGGGTGACTGTTACTATTTTTCCTGACAAGTCGTCCGCAGCTTATAAAGGGAATTCATAATATGGGTTTGTGGCTGAAATGAAAGATTCTGTGAAGGGCAAAGTAGCGTAACCTCTATAAGCTTTCCTCAAAATTAATTCCTTTGAACTGGTCTCAAGATATTGCATTGCCTGTTCTTATGATGCTAGCAGACACCATAACATCAAGAAGTTTACTTAAATTCTGTGAACCAAACAGGTCTCTGACTGTACTATATTATATTAGGACTCCAGGAAAATCAACACTACTAAGAATGTTTCCAGGTACCAGCTACTGGAAGTAAATAAATATTGACTAGAACATTTCTATGTGACAATTTCTATAACATGCTCTCTGGAGGATACTGAGAAAGTAGACAACATGTTCTGTCTCAGGGGTCTGATGATATGCAGTATTAATAATACCATAAGATGAGTCTCTAAGTTCCCAAATGAGAAAGGTAAAAGCTGGGATAGTTCGTAGTGTAATGGTTTGGAAGTCTTCTTTGACTATGTGGGTTTCAGTTGGCCTTGAAGGACGAATAATATTTAAAGGACAGGAAAAAAATGAGACCTTCCAGCCATGAGGAAATGTAAGAATATAGTTGCAGAATTGACAGCATTGGTCATATTTAAGGAACAACAATGAAACAAAACATTTGGCTGTAACAGAGGGTCTGTGTTGCCCAGGGTATTCCTGCAAACTTAACTGCAAAGTTAATCAGTTAACTTGCATATTTTCTTTTAGAGTCACATAAGAATGATTTAAAATTCTGTGTGTGCAACTAGCTAATAACCTTGGACAAGTTGATTTCTCTAAAGTTTTATTCTCTGTCTGTAATATTAGAGTACTTTCTCACAAACTAGGGGAGTATGTATGTGTGATTTTATATATATAAAAACCTAATAGAGTGTCTGCTGTGTAGTTCAGACATCTGAATGTTATATTTAAGTAATGATAATAAATATAATAGCAAGCTTGAATTAAATCCTTACTAATTTGAAGTTTTGGTTTCAATCGTTTGATTGAATTGTAAAATTCCTTTTTGATTAAATAAAAAAACCTAGAAATTTAAATTCAATTTTAGTCATAGATTTCATGAAAAAAAATCTTTTGGAAACTGTATTTTTTGTTTCATTATCATAAAAATGAAGGATAATAACCATATAATTTGACTGGGGTTTCAAGGACATGCACAGCAGTGTTAAACATAATTTAATTAATGTTAAATCATAGTTGTCATTAAGTGTTGAGACAAAGCCCAGTCTTAATACATTTAATCAATATTTCTTTAAAGTCAGAATATCGTTACTACATTTTAGCATTTATTATGTATTTGCCTTTAAATGTGTCATGCTGTTCCTTGCTCAATTTAAGTTTTGTTTGTCAAGTACACATCCTGTAAATTAACATGTATGTTTTCTATATTTGGCATTTAAAATTGACAGGCAAACCTTTTTAATTCTTAGAACAAGTTTTAATTAGTGGAAGACTAGAATCTTATTTTTAAAACTTACCCTATCAAAAAAATGAAAAATTTTTTAAAAAGTAAACTTTATTTTAATATCTTTTTCCCAAAAGGAAAAACTCATATCTAAAATAAATCTATTATAATGTAAAAGTCTTTTATATCAAATCTATTAAACAGTCAGAGCAGTTTTATAACTAATTCCAGTCCTCTGTTTAAATGGTCAGTGAAAATAAGAGTGGTGATTTAGAAACAAGTTAAGGAGATTCAAAAATGTTTTTGGGCCGGGTGCAGTGGCTCATGCTTGTAATCCCAGCACTTTGGGAGGCCAAGGCATGAGGATTGCTTGAGCCCAGGAACTTGAGACCAGCCTGGGCAACATTGTGTAAGCCCATTTCTACAAAAAATATTACAAAATAGCTGAACATTGTGGTTTGTGCCTGTGGTTCCAGCCACTCAGGAGGCTGAGGTGAGAGGATCACTTGAGCCTGGGGTGGTTGATGCTGCCGGGAGCCATGATTGTATCACTGCACTCTGACCTGGGCGACAGAGCAAGAACTGTCTCAGAAACAATAAACAACAACAACAACAATTTGTAGGAATAACTTTTATTTTTAAAAGTTTCTGGAATTTCATATCATTTTCACTACTAGTATTATTGACTATGGTTATGCAGGAGGTCATTGTGATTTTGTGGAGTTCCTTTGTTTCACTTTTTTGTTTTGAGACAAGGTTTGGCTCTGTCACCCAGTCTGAGTGCACTGGTTCAATCACTGCTCACTTCAGTATGGAATTCCCTAGCTCAAGCGATGCTCCTGCCTCAGCCTCCCAAGTAGGTAGGACTATAGGTGTGTGCCACCACGCCCTGCTAATGTTTTTCTAAAAAATGTAGAGACAGGGTCTCATTACGTTGCCCAGGCTGGTCTGGAACTCCTGAGCTCAAATGATCCACCTGCACTGGCTTCCCAAAGTGTTGGGATTACAGGTGTGAGTCACTATACCCAACCTTATTGCAATTTCAGAAGAATCTCTCTATTCTGACCTGTGTGCCATACTTTTGTAATGGCCCCTTTTATATATGCTGGCCAGTCAGGTAAATTCTGGTTGTAAAATTTAGATATTGCCGGTGGGGGTGGTTGGAAAGTCTTACTGACATAGAGGGGGTGGGTCCTCTTCTACTGTCTTCTACACAATTTTCTATTATTAAAGAAAATATGGAAGGGAAATGTAGAAGGTACGCTTAAGGATGGTCAAGACAACCTGGACGATAATGGGCAATTTCTTCCTACCTTTAACATTATAATGCAGACATGTTTTTAAAAATGTTTGTGATTGTGTGTTTATAATATGTAATTGACACTAGAGTTGTGAACTTAAGGAAGGTTTCACTGAATTCCTTATGTAATGAAGGCTGGAATTGTTCCAGCATTCAGTAAATTCGTTTCACTAGGAATTTTTCTGATAATACAACCATGAGAAATAAGTCAAGGTCCTTTGAATTGACATGAAAGAGGAAGACCAACAGATGATCAAATAATGACAGAAGAGTATATTGAAGCTTTGGAATAGAGAGAAGTACTAGCTGCTAGAGATAGGCAATGGAAGTGGCTGACATTTTCTTGGTTAGAAAAAGACAAAGGGAAGGTCAGGGACTTCTCTTTAAAGATGTCAAATATCACTCTATTAATACGAAAACTGACATATTCTCACTCTACTCGATGCAAAAGTATCATCTCTTTTTTCTACTCTAATATAGCAGGATTCTGAAGGGAACTCAGGGATGATTGGCTAGAGTAGGACTTAGGTTGATAGTTGTGCATGGTAAAGCTGGAGAAATACTTAGTCATATATGAAATGCTTATAAGAAACTCTTAGCCAAATATATATACACACATATAACACACAGACATATACATATATACACACACATATATACACACATGTATATACACACACATATATACATACATATATACACACACACATATATATACATCATCATGATAAATACCCTGGCTGTTTTAAACCTCTAACGATTGAGAGTAATTTATATAATTTTATTTGTACTTGCATGAACTCATTGGCATTAAAAAGAACCTATCAAGCAGGACGCTTATTTAACACACTTTCCACCTGCCTGCATCTTGACTTGGTGGAAGCAAGATAGAATCAGATAGCAACCTAATTACCCTGCAAAGGAATTCAGTGATGGGAAGTGAGATTAATATAATAACCAAATTCTGGCTAGAATTTACTGCAGTGTCTGCTACTGTTTTATTAGAAAATGATTATGTTTCTGCAAGCAAATAAAAGTGTTTTAACTGATGAAAGATAATTATTCATTTTAAATACAGAAAAAATGGATAAAATTATAATTTGTGGGACGAGTTGACATGAAAAGGTATAGATATGTAAATGTGTGCGGGTGTGTAGTAAGGAAAGGGGCATTTAAGTTCCATCTATTTAATATAATTGTGTCTTTTTTTGCATGTAATTTAAATGACAACAGCATTCATCAAATAAAACTTATTTATCCAAAGCAAAATGGAATGGTCTTTGACACTGCATGAAACAAGAAGAATGGATGATTAGCAATAGGCTGAAATATGTCCAAAATATGATTGAAATAAATATCAAACTTATGATATTCAAAAAATATTCTGTTATACAGGCACTTTCCATATTAATTTATATAATGCCTTATACATAGGAAATAAAATAATTCGATTTTTCTGTTTTGTTTTATATATATATATACACATTCTTTTTTTTTTTGAGACAGAGTCTCACTCCATTGCCGGGCTGGAGTGCAGTGGCGTGATCTCGGCTCCTTGCAGCCTGCGCCTCCCAGGTTCAAGTGATTCTCCTGCCTCAGCCTCCCTAGTAGCTGGGACTACAGGCACATGCCACCATGCTCAGCTGATTTTTGTATTTTTAGTAGAGACGGGGTTTCACCATGTTGGCCAGGATGGTCTTGATCTCTTGACCTTGTGATCTGCCCAACTCGGCCTCCTAAGGTGCTGGGATTACAGGTGTTAGCCACTGCGCCTGGCCAAATTAGCTGGGACTACAGGCACGTGCCACTACATCCAGCTAATTATTGTACTTTTAGTAGAGACAGGTTTTCAACATGTTGGCCAGGATAGTCTCGATCTCTTGAGTTTGTGAGCTGCCCCCCTCGGCCTCTCAAGGTGCTGGTATTACAGGCATGAACCACCACACCCGGCCAAATGAATATTATTTTAATTGATAAATTATATACACTTATGGGGCACAATGTTACAGACATATATGGTGTGTGTGTGTATATATACACACACACGCACAATGTGAACTGATGGTCAGGTATTTGAAACCTACTCTCTTAGCTATTTTGAAATACTCAATATATTATTGTTGACCATAGTCATCCTGCTGTACAGTAGATCTCAAAATATATCCTTCCTGCCCAACTCAAACTTTGTTGTTTGGTATATTTAAAAAAAGTTATTTTAAATGCATATTAGTTTTATGGGACAGTTGGCAAATCTTTGAAAAACTCTAATACAATAAACATACTGCAGAAAATGTCAGGATCTGGGATGCCAATCAAAATCCCACACTCAGGCAACAGAGATGAACCTGGTAGACATTGTGCTAAGTGAAATAAGCCAGACACAGAACAAATACTACATGGTACCACTTAAGTGATGACTCTAAAGTAATTAAACTCTAGAAGCAAAGAGTGGAATGGTAGTTGCCAGGGGTAGGGTCAGGAGAGATATGGGAGAAGATAGTGTTAGTTGAGATGAGCAGATCACGAGGTCAGGAGATCGAGACCATCCTGGCTGACACGGTGAAACCCCGTCTCTACTAAAAATACAAAAAATTAGCCAGGCGTGGTGGCGGGCGCCTGTAGTCCCAGCTACATGGGAGGCTGAGGCAGGAGAATGGCGGGAACCCGGGAGGCGGAGTTTGCAGTGAGTGGAGATCGCGCCATTGCACTCCAGGCTGGGTGACAGAGCGAAATTCCGTCTCAAAAAAAAGAAGAAGGAGAAGGAGAAGGAGAAGGAGGAGGAGGAGGAGGAGGAGGAAGAGGAAGAGGAAGAGGAAGAAGAAGAAGAAGAAGAAGAAGAAGAAGAAGAAGAAGAAGAAGAAGAAGAAGAAGAAGAAGAAGAAGAAGAAGAAGAAGAAGAAGAAGAGGAGGAGGAGGAAGGAGAAAAGGAGAAGAAATAAAAAAGTTTGGTTTTCCAAGATGAATAAGTCTTAGAGATACAGCATCCACCTTGGGTTAACAGTACTGTGTTGTGTGTTTAAAAATTTGCTAAGAATGTAGCTCTTATATTAAACGTTCTTATTTTCCCCCCTACAAATAATAATAATAATAAATAAATCAAAAGAAAGAAGGAAACTGTTGAAGTTGATGGATAGGGTTATGACAGATTGTGGTGATGGTTTCAAGGGTCCATACTTATCTCCAACTTTGTTGAGTTGGATACACTAAATATGTAAAGTTTTTATATGCCCATCATACCCAAATAAAGTGGTGTTAAAAATAAAGTACATGCCAGATGTGGTTCTTATAATCCATCAACTATGCTGATATCTAATAACCTTCAAAATCTTCATTATCATCATGCAGAGGGGCAATGATTTCTCATTGCTGAAATGTTTCATGAATGACATAAAACATGTGGACTTGCTAAGATACCATGTGGGGCCTCTGTCATGTGCACAGTGTGTCCCAACACCTAGAGTGTCACTTCCACTCTTCACCCCGGCGCCTCGGGCTACGAATGCTCACAGGTCCTATGAGCGACTCTTCCAGAAGATGCTTTGGTCTGATTCCAGCTACAAGGTAACCAGGTCCTGCTAATAGAAAACTGTCACATCTGTCTAAGTGAAACTATCATGCCCGGAGTTTGTCACAGTGCTCAAAAACACAAAGGTTGAGACTTAATTAAACTTACAGGGTAGATTGTATGACATTTTCTGTTTCATTGCTAATAAGTGTTTGAAAATGTTGTAGAATTTGATTGTTGTGATTTTTCCCTCATTTTAACATGAGATGATAGTGTGACCAGGAAATAGAACTATAACTCTCACCTCTAACAAAAGGCTACCAAAGATATCGAAAATAAATGTATAAATTGTAAACAACAAAATTAGCTTAGGCCAACTTGCAACCTAGACAATCACACACAGGGAGCATATAAATATTCTGGTTTGCCTAATTAGTGAGTTAGAAAATGGTTAATCAGTCAGTAAAGAAGCACTGGGTACTGGCAAGCCTCCTAGACTGAATATTAAGACATGCAGGATCTAGTTTTATTCTCATCTGATTTGAGCCAATGGAAATTTCTCATAAGGCTTTTAACTTTCTGTGAATTCTAAACTATATGACGTATTAGGCCTCTTATCAGTCCTAAAAGTCTTTAATTCTATACATTTTACCAAAGAAATTTGGTATATACACTTAACTATATACTCTAATATACAATAGAATTAATTATAAAGGCACAACTTTTCTGGAAAGACCTTAGAGTATACAGTGAGATTCACTTGCTACCTTTCTTTCCCTTGCTTCTAATAAGGAACACCAAAAAACGATCATTAGCAGTTTACAACAGTTTTCCACACCTCCAGCCTGGGAGGGTAACAATATAGTACATACTGCCCCTGTCTTCTGAGTCCTCTCCTTTTTAAAATTCCTTTCTTACCTTCTCCATAGCTTCTTTCCTTTCATAATCTAAACATCAGGAGTGAGTTTAGTCCACAATCCTTCCCTTACGGCTAATGGCACTGTTGGGAGAAGAGTCAGAAAGCATATATACTAATCAAATAGATCATTTGGAAAATAATCATTATTGTGTACAACTACGTTAATTTAAATTGTATGTAGTTTTGAAATATGTTTTGTCGGTTGTACAGTGATGCTCATATGCCTACTCCAATTCTTAATATATGTACAACTTTAAAAGGGTTATTTCCTGTGTGTTTAATCAACCAGAATAATCTGAAAAGAACCTAGGTTTGTAGAGCAATATCCCTCAGGGCTAAAGCTCCCATATTTCTCTTCCATGTGGAATTAACTGTACTGGAAGCTAATCCCTTTCACCAAGGGAAGAGAGATTTACTAAATGGTGCCAGCTCACCAAAGGTCAGATTTCACTAACTCTTTTTGTTCTTATGCTGCCCTCTTTGCCCCTGTAAATATTACACTTTGTTTCCTAAATAAACCACGGCAGCCATTCTTATCGGTAATGTTTGTTTCAAGCAAACATCAGTTTCAGTGAAATGATCAGAACTTTCAACAATCCTGTCTTCTCTATATGAGTTTTTCTCACTGGCTCTTCTTAACTGCCTTAGTATTTCTGCCTTGCTTCTTTTGTTCCTGGAGATGTTATGATCAGAAGATTAGGGATAGAGAAGTAAAATAAATTAAAGAGAAGAAGGGGAATTAACATTTATTAGGCACCTATCATAATACGTTGTTCTACATAATTTACATGTGCTATGTTTTTACCCCTTCTATCGGAACTGTGAGGTAAATACTATTTTCCCCATTTTTATCTCACTCAAAACAAGGTGAGATTAAGCAATTTATCCAAAGTCACACAGCTACCAAGAGGCAGATCCAGAAGCCAAGACCACGTCTGTCTGGGATGCAATCCCCTATACTTCCTGTGGTGTTTTGCTGTCCCCTCCTTATTCTAAGTACTTTAAAGGAATACAGTAGTTTTAGGTTACACTGGTGTTTTTCAAAGCAAGTTTTAATTACTACTTGAGAAAAAAAAAGACTGATATTTTACATTAGAAAAAAAGTATAACAGTGAAATATTCCATTTCTTTATGTATTTGTTGAAAGAATATTTGTTGAAATCCAATCAACATTGCCTACAAAATATTGCTATGTAACAAAATAATTAGACATTGCTATTTAATGAAGCTTATTAAGAATTACAAGTGTGGAAATCTGCTCTCTTTTTTGAGAGTGTATTGTATGCTAGGCACTGAGCTTCAGCTTTATAGACAACATTAATCACTTAGTCTTTGTAACACTTCTATTAGAAGACTTTATAACCATCCCTTTCACAAGACAAAAAAAATGTGTATGTTGAAGAAGTTAGACATGTTCTTCCAAGTCACCCAATATTAATTGGCAGAGCCAAGATTTGTACTCAGTCCCTCTGATGCCAAAGGCTCTGTTTTTCTACCACATAATCAACTTTCCCTCAGATGTGGTACCACTTGCTCACCCATATACTTTTTTGGATGGTGATTTCATGAAACACAATACTGTTTTGTAGTCTTTTATTGTTCTCTAAATGTTTACATATATAAGTGTTCCTCTCCTACAGTCTACAATCTTCCTCGTGGCTTCTTTTTTGTGAATTAGGTGTTGAAAAGTGATATAGGATAGAGATAGATAGATAGATAGATAGATAGATAGATAGATAGATAGATAGATACATGATACAGAATAGATTATAGATAGATGGATAGATTGATAAATAGATGAGATAGAAGATTAGGTAGATGGATAGAATAAAATATTAGGTATATAGATATATAGACAATACAGAATAGTTTATAGATAGATCGATAAGTAGATAAGATAGAAGATTAGATAGATAATTCAATAAGTAGATGATACAGAATAGATGATAGATGGATAGAATAAAAGATATATATAGATATATAGACAGATATAGATAGATATAGATAGATAGATAGATAGATAGATAGATAGATAGATAGATGATAAATAAAGTCATACGTTAGTCTAATGCATGATTTAATTAATGTTAACCTAAAGCAAAGGTTTCTTTTCAAGGTGGGGGTGAGATGGTGTGGGAAGGTGTGTCTGGAATTGCTGATGTAGCAGTTGTCACACAGTGCCTTTAGCTTTTCAGGTGACTGTACCAGTGCTCCTTGAAGAAGAAAGAAGGTGGGAAGGAGGGACTCATGAAAGGAGGAGTCTGTGCCATTCACTCCACGATGCCTGCTCTGAGCAATAGAGGAGGCTGAGTTGCTGAGGGAAGAGTAAGAAACCTGTAGCAAGAGGGTTTCATCCACTATCTCTTATTTGGCAAATAAGTTAACCTCTCTTAGCCCCATTTTCTTTATTTGGAAAATGGGACAAATAATACGTAAGTAGATCTCAGGATGATGATGAGGTTCAGTGAGAAAAAAGGAGGTGAAATGCAACTATGGACACTCAAGTGCTATATATGTGCAATTTCCTCATTTTCACCCTGGCTAATGCCTATTTTGTTAAAACGGTCTTGCTGGCTCTTACGCTACCTTACCTCAGGGACTCTGTGCAGTGCACACCAGCTGCCTGGGCAGCTGTCTGGGGTCGGTACCCTGCACACCGAGTTTAGAGTAAATAATAGCAAGAGCTGGTAGCACTGCCCGCCTGGGAGCTGTGTCCACTGCTCTGCAGAAAAGCAAATAAGCCAAACAAACACTCCTCAGAGAGCCAAAAATCTTTTAAACATTATACCATCCTTCATCTCCATGTACACTATAACACAACAAACTAAGAGAGAATAGAGAAGATTTCAGAAAAAAATATGTGGGACTTCTAAGGAATTTGTAGAAGAAAGACATACAAATGGCTAAGCATATAATCTTTTAAAAAGTATTACAATTTTCTTAATACGAAGGATTGTAAAAAAAATAGTTACCAAAAATGTGTTGATATGGGTTTTAATTATTATGGAGCAAAATTTTTTTAAGACAACTTATTTTGAAATCCACATGAACCCAATCTAAGGGTTTGAGGCTGAAAAATGACTTCCACACAAAAGACAAATATTGTTGTTAGAAACTATAAAATGAGTGTTTTTTAGGGGTTTCAGATCTCACTAGTTCAGAGTAAAAGCACTGGCAAAGCTATATGCCGAGACAGGAGGTCAGAACGTGGCCTCAAATGGTTCAAGCAAGGCTCCAGTGGTTTGCAGGTACTTTTTGGCCTTAGATTCAACGTTAGTTACACTGCATTCTCATCAGCTTGAGGGAGACGAATCGGTGTTAATACAGGTATCTGACCAACAGATGGAATGCCCAAAAGAACAAATTTTTAACTGTTTTATATGGTGCTATGTGTGTGTGTTCAACCATTTCATGTATTTATTTAAACCAAAGGCACAGTAATAATGTTCATGTCAGCAAAAAAGAAGAAATCACATAATTTTATATTCACTGATTACAGTCAGCACTTGTGTAAAACTATGCCGGTCATGAGAACGCAGACCACATAATTCTCACTTCTATTATGGAAGTGAGAAGAGCTCACATTTATATATGAATGTATTTTTTTTAAGAAACAAAATCTCAACATTTTTAGAATGTTCCATTAAAATGTTCACCATGTGATATAGCAACTTTTAAAAATATATTCGCATAGTAATCTTTTTATAATATCCTATGTTGGATTAATTTTAATTTTCTTTCAAATTTAAATGAAATTGTGAGTCCAACTTTTATGAATACCAATTCTTTCCTTGAAGAGAATGCAAATTGGCCTTTCTTATCTACAAATAGACAAAAAGTGCATCTAATTAAGTCCCTTCTAAATTTTAAATGTGAATAATTAGGATGAATTATAGGAAAACACTTATCTATTTTACTTAATATTTTTCTTGGTGTATGTCTAACACTAAACATTGAGACATATTCCAAACAAATAAAGGTACCGATAGAAACTATTTAGTGTTTACATCAGTACTTTTAATTTGATATTCTCAGAGCTCAAAAGAACAATCCAATATATGGATTATATAAGAAATAAAAGAATGGAGTTTTCTATGGACTTGCTACATGTTATGATTCAAGAATAGACATAAATATATGTTATAGTATTTCAAATATAATTAGAATGATTTCAAATATTGTCATAACATAATTTCATATATTCATGTATTTGACAAATATTTACTGAGTGCCTATTATGTATCAGATACTGACATATGAGGGAATATAACAGTGAACAGAAGAGACTAAAATACATGTCTCAAAGAGCTTTCTCTCCAGTAGAGAGAAAATAATATTCCCAATTATCAAAAACCGCAATTACTTTTGCACCAACTTAATAACATAGTACAACTGGGACTATGAAATAGTTTTGGAGAGAAGGGGTAAAATTTTAGACAGTGTGGCAAAGTAAGCCTTTACTGGAAAGTGGCCTTTGGAATGAAGATATGAAGAGAGTGAAAGGAGTGAGGGAGCCAGACATGCATTTATCGGAGGAAAGGCTTTTCAGGCTGAGCACATTGCATGCATGTGCAATGTCAGGAGAATGCCAGGATATTCATAAAGCAAGGGGACCATGGTCTGGGCCTTAGTGTATTTCAGATTCTCTTCAGGTGTCACTTCATTCATGAAGCATCCCCTGAATATTTCTCTTCAACGTCCTGTAGAACAGGTTTACAAATCTGAATGGTTCCAAGTGTCTTGTCTTATTAATTAGCTTATTTATGGAATATCCTCTATATACAGGCTCTGTGCTGATCATTGCGAATAGAAAGAGAGAAAATAAGTTCTTAAAGATGTTCTTTGTCTAGTACATAAAACGTCTTAATACTGAAGTAGAATCAACTGTGATACATACAAACATTGTAACTGTACAAGTTACAGTCATAATACACAGGGAAATAATTGTTGGCATTTTGGAAAAAGGAAAGGGAAAAATAGACACACACATGTGTGCACACATACACATATTTTATTTAAGCAGCAATGTTTCCAAATCAGGAACTATGTTTTTCAGAGAAGAGTTTCCCAAGCACCCATATTATCAGAACCATCTCAGGTACTTGATGAAAAAAAAAAAAAAAAAAAAAAAAAAAAAAAAAAAAAAAAAAAAAACCAGATTAATGGACTTCACTGCTATAAAGTTAGACTCTGTAACTCTGAGTTACTGCCAATAGAATCTGTATTTAAAAAGTTCTCATTTTAATGTCAATGATGAGTTGAGTTTGGTTACCAGAAGAGTCTCAGGCAAATCAGGTCACCCTACTTGTAGGTTGCAGATTGGTGACCCTTAGGTACATGGGGGCATAACTTATTTCTATCAGTCATGAAGTTTTGCACAAAACTCAATAGATCTTCAAATAACATAATTATCAAATCTACTAGTCCCGTTCCCCTAAGTTTCATCAATCCAAGTTTAAGCCCTTTAATTTTGATGTTTGAAAACCTAGAAGTGATTGCTTTTGACTGGAGTTTTTTAGGTTCCATGCTTTTCTTTTTGATACTTACTTTATGTGGATCAAATTCGTTGAACCTTCGAATATCAGACTAATAACAACATGGAGACTAAATCAATAACACAGCATTAAGGTCATCCTCAACCTGTTATAGTGTTGATTCTACTGCAGGTGTGATGCCCTTGACAGGGAGGTTGATATACGGTTGTGTTGTACTTTGACAGGTTTCTGCTTCTCAGGGCAAAGAGTTTTCAGCAAATGATTGTTTTGCTTATTGATGTTGTTTTTTTTTTTTTTACTCTTTCTTGGGAAAGATCAGTGTGCTGTGTCTCTAGATTAACAGGATAAATCTAAATTAATAACATTTGTTTTAATCTACTTCAAAGTCACATAAACATGAATTTATAGAAATTATAGCCTCCTTCTGTGAAACTCAAAATCGTTTTTAAATAATGATTTTTGCCATAGCCCTTATGCCAGAGAGTCTGCAAATAGATATATGTGTATTCCACAATCTGACAGGCACAGTCAGGGGTTCAAGTGACTTAGTCTAAACTATTAATCAAAGTAACTACTAATGTTTCCTAATAATACCCAAGGTTTTCAATAAATAAACATAAAATTGTATTTTCCTTAAGGTACAGATATTTCAAATATATGATCATATTTTCGTGTGACGATTTCCTTAATATTGATTCATTATAAACAAATAAGATACATTTTTCTCTGGCAGAATTAAATCAAAATTAGAATGTATCTGTAATTGAAATACTAAAAATATCAAAGAATTACAGTAAAGACATAACAGAACTTAATCTGGCATGTGCTATCTATTTAGTAATTTAAACTGTTCATCCTAAGCATATGCATCTCTCATAAAATGTATACTGTTAAAATTCTTGTTAAAATGGCTTGATGTCAAAAATAGGAAAGTGGGTAAAGATAGTCTCTTTAACAAATGTTGTTGGCAAAACTGAACATCCACATGCAAAAAGAAAAAAAAAGGAAATTGGACTCTTATACCACACATACAAAAATGAATTCAAAATGGATTAAAGTCCCACATGTAAGACCCGAAACTATAAAACTCCTAGATGAAAACATATGGAAAAGTTTTATGACATTAGTCTTGGCAATAATTTCATGACTCTGACACCTAAAGTACAGGCAACATAACCAAAAATAGACAAGTGGGAATACATCAAACTAAAAAGCTTCTGTACAGCAAGGGAAACAATCAACAAAATGAAAAAAAAAAAAAAAAAACCGAGAGAATGGGAAAATATTTCCAAATCTTATATCTGATAAGGGAATAATCTCTAAAATATATAAGAAACTCCAACTCAACAACAAAAACAACAATGGTAACAAAAACTTTATAATCACATCAACAAAAATGAACTAAAGACTTGACCAGACTTTCATCCAAAGAAGACACACAAGGGCCAAAAGGCCTGTGAAGAATTGCTTACTGTCACCAGTCATCAGGGAAATGCACATCAAAACCACAGTGAGACACCACCTCACTTCTCTCAGGATGGCGATTATGAAGAAAGCAAAGGGCATGTGCCTTTATAACGGAATGATTTATGTTCCTTTGGGTATATATCCAGTAAAGGGATTGTTGGGTCGAAGGTGTATATTCTTTGCAACACTATTCACAATAACAAAACCTGGAATCAACCTAAATGCCCATCTGTGATAGACTGGATAAAGAAAATGTGGTACACGTACACCAAGGAATACCATGCATCCATAAAAAAGAACAAAATCATACCCTTTCCTGGGATGTGAATGGAGCCATTGGACATTATCCTTAGCAAATTAACACAGAAAAGGAAAACCAAATACCACACGTTCTCACTTATGAGTGGGAGTGAAATGGTGAAAACACATGGACACATAGAGGGAAATAACACACACTGGGGCCTTTCAGAGAGTGGAGGGTGGGAGGAGGGAGAGGATCAGGGAAAATAACTATGAGTACCAGGCTTAATACCTGAGCGATGAAATAATCTTTATGAAAAAAACCCATGACACAAATTTACCTATGTAACAAACCTACACATGTACCCCTGAACTTAAAAATACAAGTTGAAAAAAATGCAATAGGCAGCAAGTGTCTGTGAGGATATGGAACCCATGCATGGTGTTGGTGGGAATGCAAAATGGTGCAGCTGCTATGGAAACCAGTATAAAGATTCCTTAAAAAATAAAAAATAAATAAAAACACATGATAAAACAATCCCACCATGGATATCTATTCAAAATAATTAAAACCAGGATCTTGAAGAGATATTAGCACTTCCATGTTTATCACAGCAACATTCAACAACCTAAATGTTCATTAGTGGATGAACAGATAAAGAAAATGTTGCATATACACACAATGGAATGCTATCCAGATTTAAAATAAAGAAAATTCTGCAATATGTGTCAGCGGAGATCGTGCCCCTGCACTCCAGTCTGGGTGACAGAGCAAGGCTCCATCTCAAAAAAAAAAAGAAAAGAAAATTCTGCAATATGCAACGTGGATGAATCTTGAGGATATTATACTAAATGAAATAAGCCAGTCACAGAAAGACAAATCCTGCATGATTTCACTTGGAGGAGGTTTCTAAAATAGCCAAATCAAAGAGCATAATGGTGGTTTCCAATACATAGGTGTAAAGTTTAAGTTGTGCAAAATAAGTAAGGTCTGGAGATATGCTGTGTAATATTGTGCCTCTAGTCAGCACTACCACATTATATATTTAAACATTTAAGAGGATAGATCTCAAGTTAAGGGTTCTTACCACAATAAAATAAAATAGAAATTTTTTTTAAAAAGGCTTAAAATGTGTAAATTAAGAAGAAACATAATAAAAATTACAGTTCAAGGTCACATGAATTTACAATTACACACTAAAGTTAATTAAGGTTTTAAAATAATAGAAAAATTATAAGAACACTAGATTCTTATGCAAAACAAAGATGCCATTGGGATTAGGATAAGTCCTAGCAAACCTAAAATCCTGTCCACCTGTGAAATTTGGGCTTTCAGGCCTTTGGACACACCTGAACTTAGACTGTGGCTGAGAAGTCACACTAAGCACCTATGACCTAAATGACTCCCTTGCCTGTCTCCCTCTCTGTTCCAGGCAGATACATCAACAGAGATACCTATTACTATTCGAATGACCTGTGATATGGTTTTGCTGTGTCCCCACCCAAATTTCATCTTGAATTATAATTCCCATAATCCCCAAGTGTTGTGGGAGGGACCTGGTGGGAAGTAATTGAATCACAGGTGCGGTTACCCCAGTGCTGCTGTTCTTTTGATAGTAAGTGAGTTTTTACAAGATCTGATGATTGGATAAGGGGCTTTTGCTCAGCACTTCTGCTTTCTGCCACCATGTAAGATGTGCTTTTGCTCCTTCTTCACCTTCTGCCCCGATTGTGAGGCCTCCCGTCATGCAGAACTGTGAGTCCATTAAATCTCTTTCCTTTATAAATGACCCACTATTGGGTGTGCCCTTACAGCAGCATGAGAACGGAGTAATACAACCTGTTATGATAATTTCTGAGACCAAGTATAACTTAGACAGTACCAATTAGAAGAAATAGAAGGGTAGGCAGCTCCATTACAAGGAAAGCCAATTTCCTCACTCCTCCTACAGGGAAGGTGATTTCGAGACCCGAGCTTCAGGTTTCAACTCTGGAAACATTGTTTACCCTGCAATGCCTTCAGTTCTTCAGTCTTTTGTATCTTGCTATCCATCCAAAGCTCTTGCTAATACCAATCTTTGCATTCTAGAAAACTTGAATGCCACACGCAATAATGCAAACATTATTTTCATCAGACCACTCTCCTGCTTAAGAAGAATTGGAAATTTTCTACCAAATCAATTTCAAAATTACTGTCTTGTCATAGCTATCAGTCATATCTCAGAACCTCCCAACATCAGTCTCCCCTCTAAGCTACACACACAAACACACACACCATGGCCTCACACTTTTCAACTTGAAATGATTTACCCTAAATCTCACTGTAGTTCAACATCCATGTTTCCTATGGGAGGATGCTCCATTTCTTATATAAAGCCTTCTCTGAATGCCACAATGCCCCCTGAAGCCCATTTCTGAATGAATTCTGATCATACGAGATAGAATATATCATGATCCATTGTTTTCATTTTAAAAATCTATTTGCTATATTTGTTTACCAGTATTACCATAAAACCTCTGAATATTGTGAACAGTGCTGCAATAACCATACATGTGCATGTGTCTTTATAGTAGAATGATTTATAATCCTTTGATTATATACCCAGTCATGGGATGGCTGGGTCAAATGGTATTTCTGGTTCTAGATCCTTGAGGAATTGCAACACTATCTTTCACAATGGTTGAACTAATTTACACTCCCAGCAGTGTAAAAGCATTTCTATTTCTCCACATCCTCTCCAGCATCTGTTGTTTCCTGACTTTTTAGTAATTGCAGGGACATAGATGAAGCTGGCAACCATCATTCTTAGCAAACTAACATAGGAACAGAAAACCCATCACCGCATGTTCTCACTCATAAGTGGGAGTTGAACAATGAGAACACATGGACACCGGAAGGGGAACATCACACACTGGGGCATGTCGGGGGGTGAGGGGCTAGGGGAGGGACAGCATTAGGAGAAATACCTAATGTGGATATCCAGATGGGTTGATGTGTGCAGCCAACCACCATGACAAGTGTATACCTATGTAACAAACCTGCATATTCTGCACATGTATCCCAGAACTTAAAGTATTAAAAAAAAAAAAAAACTCTGAATAAATCAGTTTTTGTTTTTTGTGTTACAAAGAGAACTTGGAACAGTTCACGGTACCTGATATTACAATCTGTCATCTTACACTTCTCCAAAAAATATTTTGATAACTCCCACTCCCTCAGGAAAGAAAGAAAATTACACTGAATAAAATGCAAGGGTAAATGATTTCATCCCCTACCTCTGTCCCACTCAATTTTTCTCCAAATCCCTTAATCACTGCCTTCCCATACTCCCTCCTACCTGAGCTTCTCTGTGACTATGGTAAACTACCCCAGAGATACCTTGAATCGGTGCCCTATCCGTTTATCTTTGCGATTTCCCCTGCCTAAACACCTTTTTGCTTTGCTTATTCATATATGTACTAGTTCTTCAGGCCTAAGTTTCAGAAACTTAGAAATAACTTCCTCTAGTCCAGAGGGCAGGTCCCCTAATATATACTGCTCCTATGCTACAAGAGTACTCTGTGACGATTCCTATACTGTCAACACTGTCTAGTGACTTCTCTGTCTCTGAGACTGGTTGGCAATCTTCCTTAGCAAGAACCACATTTTTACTATTGGTCCACTAGAGCCTGGCTCAGTACTTCGCAAAAGAACGCAACCTGCTTCATATCAACTCCTTCAACTCTGCCTCTTGTGGTAAAGGCCCGGCTTTTCTTGTTCTTTAAATATAGACTCTAATTTCCTATTAAGTTTAAAGCCTAATCAACTGAGATCCTAGTTATCTTTTCTCATGGGGGGTGAGGAAGCCATCCCAAGAAGTAAGGGAAAATGTAAGTATGCCTTATTTCTATGTAGGGGGAAAAAAAGAGAAGAAAAGCAAAATTGTTAAATTTCCAATCAAAATAGTGTTATCATTCATATTTCGTTACTCAGGGAAGCACAATTATATAATTCAGTAAGATGTAGTGGAAAATGTGCTTTTAAAGGCAAAGTCCTCACTTACCTGGACAAGCAATTTAGACTTCACCTCAGAAAACTCAGGTGAAAATGCAAAATACATAAATAGGTAAGACGGTGACACAGATAAATGAAGCGTGGCTGCATGTGGCCATATTGTCAGAAACACAGTGAGTCACTGGTTGTGGCTGTAATAAAGAACATATTCACTCCTCAGTTTCCAGTGATTACAGAAGAAAAGTGAGAGCTCAGTGTTATTAGACATTCTTCCGTTTCGAGAAAACTCAGGGTACTAAATTATCACTCAGAATTGTCCCAGTTTGAATTATTAGCAAGTAATTTAATTTTTCAACTAATTTTATGAGAAGGAAAAACCAACTCTGTGGATTGCATTTAGTCAGCAGCCCACATATTTGTAACCCTGATAATTAAAACCAATGAAGACTTCATAATCAGATCTGTGTAATAGAGTCAGGAGTGGACTGTAAAATGAGGTTCATTAGCTATGAATTCCCAAGGAGTGGTTTTTAAATAAATGAATAAATAAATAAGAATCTAACGACAGAGACCAGTCTGGAAGTTTGTCCACATAGTTTAGATAAGTATTCCATCAGGCCTGAATTAAGGTAGAAACAGTAGAAAGTGGGGTTTTGGATATATTTTGAAGTTTATAGTTTAGTTGCTATTTATCGACATGTTGATGAATGATAGAAGGAATATCAGTAAAGAGGGTTTAGGAAACAATGAATTTGTTCACAACTATGCCATTAACTTGCTATGTGATCTTGTTGATCTCAAGTGGAAAATTAGGGTATTACAGAGAAATGTATCTGAAGAGCTTCTCAAAGCTGAAGCTCTTTCATTCTAGGTTGACATTTTTGGATCTCATGTCAGTCATCTTGAACAACCACTCTAGTGTGCGATTTCAGTCACATGAAGGTCAAGAACAGGCAAAATTAATCTATGGTGCTAGAAAAACAATGCTTACTTATGGGAGGGGGCAGAATGGAAAGGGGAATGAGGGAACATTCTTGAGTATGGAGTATACCTTGACTGAGGTTTACGTATGTCAAAGTCACTCACCATGGACCTATCCATTTTACATATGTAATTTATAATATAATTTTAAAAATGTTTTGTTGAAAGATGTTAATATTTTAACTTATAGTTTCTCATATTTGGTTGCACATTAGAATCACCTGGAGAGTTTTTCCTAAATAAAAAATTATTTGTTAAGTGCAACACTATGTTAGTATATGCATATGTATAGTGCAATTGTTATATTTGGGTAATTAACATTTCATTATCTGATGTAGTTTTATCATTTTTCGTGGCAAAAACACTTAAAATCTACTCAACCATTTTCAAGAATACTACATTATTATTAACCACAGTCATCATGTGGTACATTTCTTGAATTTATTATTCTTATTTGACTGAAATTTTGTATCCTTTGACCAACATCTCCCCAACTCCCATCCCCTCTTCCCAGCCTTTAGTAATCACCATTCTACTCTCTGCTTCTATAGAGGCTTTAAAAGATATTGTTACTTAGCTCCAAATTGGAGAAAGTTTGATTTAATACATATTTAGAGAAAAATCCTAGAAACAAATCATATAATTCAACAGCTTATTTATCATAACTTAGATGATTTTTACTTATAGTTATCTCTCTAATCCTTCCAGTATTTTAAGTCAAAGCCTTCCAGCTAAGAGCAACCAACACCATTATAAAGTTAGGCTTATTAAAATGCTTGACAGGGAGAAAGCATATCACGGGAAGTAAGGGGGTTCTGTAAAGGACAGAGTCAGGGAAGGATACCTTTAGAGTTTACGGCCCAAAATTACACGATAAAATGGCCTTAGCAGGGATGGGTCTCAATTTTCAAATAAAGAGACTTGACTGGAACCGTTGTCTTTAGAACACAAGTCTAGGTGGTTTCTGCTGGATGGGTTATCTGTGTTCTCACCTTGGAACATGTAGATCTAAATGAGCTGGTGTTGAAGAGTATATTCTTAGATCATCTGTGACTCTTGTGTGGTTTGCTATAATTTATGTGTTTTACAAGTCCTGTTGCAGTCGTTTTATAAATCCTGGTTTCTGTTTCAAATCTCAGCACTGCCCTTGGAGCCTAACTGACAGCCAGAATGTTTTTCACTCTATCACGTTAAACTAACGGAACACAAACATTTGCCAGATCTCCCCATCAAAATTGATTTTTAGAAGAACTAAACAAGAAGACAGTAGAATAAAGAAGCTGCATGTGTTTGATTTCCTTGAACACCCTGCCTGACTTTCCCTGTCTTGCCGACACCTTGTGGTAGGCACACTTCACCTCATTTTTAAGGACCTGAGTCACCTGAAAAAAAAAGTCTCTTTTCATGGGTAGACTAAAATAATAATTTCTGCCCTGAGGTGACTGCAATTTTCTGGTATATCAATCCCATGGTTAGTTTTTGTTACTAAGAACATTAAATTAACAATATGGGAAATTCAAGAATATTTTGGCAATAAATCATTCAAGAAGAGTACATGCAAGGCAGGGCAAAGGAGAGGTGTTCTGGTGAAAAGGTTACTTGCAAGATTCCTATTGTCTTTATGACATAATGTGCTTCTTGTCTCCTTGTCTTCTTCAGTGACAAGAAGGAAGCCTCAGCTTGTATGGCTGGCAGTGAGAGAGCAGCATCTTCTCTGGATATGTATCTTTTACAAATGCCCATCACTCTGTGTTTTGCTGTTTAATAACCTCACTCTTAGAGGTCTGACATTTGCAGTAATGAAGCAGAGTAACAACAAAAATAGGAAAACATCAGGCCTATGGAAGTCCATGAATGTAAAGAATACTCCTACAGAGGCAAAATTAAGGAGCAGAGGTGATCTGCAGATGCTTACTGTCATATGCCTCATCTTGATTCCATTGGGGACTTTTTTGAGTCATGTTAATGACTTCAAAATGTAATGAAGCTTCTCCAAAGATCTTTGTCCAAGGTAAATTATCTTAAAGTGTTAAATCCATAGACCAGATAGAGCTCTCCTTATTAGACCTGAAGGAGTAAATGTAGGATGAGGTATATTTTATTCAGTAGGGAGAACAACATACTGGTTAGGAAATCCTATATAAGACTGGCATTATATTGTGATTTCAGAATACTTCTCTCACCAAAACCCTTGACAGGGCAATTACTGGATGATTGTTTCACCCTCCTGACAGAAGCAATTCTGTATTCATTCCTTAGCTTTGAAGTACAAGGAGGAAGAAGAGAAGCAGGTGGAGGCAGAGGTGATAGACTACTTCTGTTTCAGTATGTTCTGAAAAAAATGAGACTAAAAGGATTAATAGTGGAGATATTTTAGAACAATTATGGTTTACAGGTTTCTTAGAGTCAGACAAATTGCCATCAAAACATCCAAATGATAGAGACAAGTTATCTGCCTGATGGCAATTTGGGGCTATAAAGCTTGACAAACACTCCCTAGGTCAAATGAGGATTTGTAAATCATTCACCAACAGGATATGCATAATGAAACACGCATTCTGTAATGGCAACATTTCCCCTCAAAAATACAGTTAACATTTTTCTAATAGCAAGTTAAAAATAAAAGAAACAGAAGTACACAAGATCCCTTAATTGGCGTTAGCCCTCAAAGAGCAGTACTGCATGCCGTATTGTTTGAGGTATTTTTAAATTTTGCTATACCAGGAGTATTGGTAATGGCCAGCTTCTAACCAATGGGGGTAGATTTTAATCATTTCCTCTCTTTGGAGTCAATATCTATTCCACATTTTGGAACTCATAGGCCAGAAGAAAATTAAATGATAGGTATGGGAGCCAAGAAATCAGAGGAAGTAGCTTCTGCAGTCTTGCGTAACTTCGTTATTGGATCTTCTGAAGAAGACAGGGTCATTGTAATACTTCTTGTTGTTATCAGCCTTTCATGGATTATAATGTAATTCCAGTTTCAGCTTCTGTTATTTCTTGATGTGATGTCTGGCAGAGAATGATACCAGAGTAATCTTCCTTATCTGGGAAGTTTGGGACATGGAGCAGATATCTCTAAACTTGGGTGAAGTTTTCTCCCAAAATTTCACAGAATAGGTAAATTCTCAACTGAACATTGAAACGGACACCATTCTCTGACCCTATGTTAAACAATACTGAATGCAATAAAGATAATTTAACTGCTTGCTTCTGGAATATAAGTCCATGAACCAAGTAAACAGCTTAGCTGTCAAGATTAAGACCTTGCTCATGTAATCACATTAAGGCTCTTGCCACACTGTGCTCACCAATCCAAAGGTATTAAGTTCTAAACTCTGCCTGGCCTTATCCAGTGCTCTGTCTTGCAAGACGCCTTAAAAATCACTCAGCTCAGAAGCTGCACCTGTGTAAACACCCTCCTCTGACTTCCCTTTTCAAGACACTCCTTTGTCCAAGTAGTGTTCTTTACCACAACAGGCTTAATAAACTCAGTCTTGCCTTATTCAACTATTGCTGTTGTTTTGTTTTTCTTTTAGGAAATTAACAGTCAGCACAACAAACATTTCTTGACTTCCATGACTGGTGACTTTGAGGACTATTTTACTCTCAAGAGAGAAAAAGATAACACCTCTATAATCAAAGGAAATTTTAGGCAGAAATTCAATGCAACAAGAAAAAAAGAGTGTCCCTTTTAAACCAGGCGTTGGGGAGATGATGCCCCTCTTCTTCCTCATCTTATCTGAATTCAGCGTTCTTCAGCACCTTGATAGAAATCAAGTTAAAAAGAAAGCAACACTGCTCCATAAAATGCACAATTTAGCCCTGTTTTCTTTCCCACCCTGCCCATAGCCTATGTATTTTTTTCATGTTTCTACTGTAGCTTTATGTCTCCGGATAATCATGAACGTATATTTAACCATTTTACCAGCATTTGCAGCCTAGCAAAGGTTGAATTCCGTTGAACTGGTAGATTGCTTTTTAATTTTCTGCTTGGATGGGTTGGTTTTTGTCCTGTGGTTTCCAAAATATTTTATGAGCCTTGATGGAGAGGCTAAAATGCTTGCAAATTTTGCTGATCTCTGCCAAAAGCTGATTAACGCTCCCTCATTCTTCAGAAACCCATGTACCAGAAGCTTTAGTGATGTAAGAAACATGATATATCATTATGAAAAAGGACTTGCACAGGGATTGCAGAATACTACATCTACACAAGGGATATATATGTTTATAATTATTCTGTGGCTATTTTATACTAGTTTGCTTTTTCTATAGTAAAGGGAAATATTTATGACACTTAAAGATGTGAAATACAAGACAGCCTGAATATCACCATTCTTTAAATGTAGCCGATGGTCTGTGAATAAAAATTATATGACTTTAAAATGGGCTATGTGTATGAATACATGTATTTTCATTATCCGCTGTTAATTGTTCTGAATTGGGTGGTTATTTCATTTCCAATGAAAATGACCTGGTACCTTATTTCCTGTCATTTGTACAGTTGATCAGACCTTTGATAACTTAGGTTTTCTATGTCTTATAATAAATCTTTTACGATAATGTTTAAAATAATTCCAATATCACATCACAGTTTGTTATTATGATCAATTGTTTGGCTGCTTTTAAACTTATTCTACCTGCTATCTTTCCCATCTCGGTGGACAGTGACTTCATTTTTCTAGTTTGTTAGGAGAAAAGCCTTGATTTCTCTTTTCTGCAACGTTGAAGATTGTGTTGTGCTTGCCAAATGCTTGCTCCCTTCTCTGTCAGATAAAAGAGACCTGAGAGACCTCCCATAGGAGAAGTGGTTGTCCCTACGCAGTCACATGGGCTTGGCCACATTGCTTGGGGCAATGGAATGTAACCAGGTGTGACTTATGCCTTGACTCCATAGGACTTTTAAGAAGATTGCCCACTGTGGCTATGGCACCCCTCCCTGTGCCATGAAGAGAGCATTTCTGTAATAGAAACTGCTCCCACAGCCTGGATTCTAGGATGCATGGTAAACATTAGCACAAGTCAAGCAGCTCCAGGCTGACCTTCAGGTGAGCAGAGCCAGACCCACAGCTGCTTTATGTAACTTGAGCAACGAATCAATGCTCATTGTTGTAAATTACTGACATTTGGGGGAAGACTTGAGGTGGTTTGTCATGGCCGCATAAACTAAAGTTGATTAATATAGCCCACATCCAAGATACTGGATAATCCTATTAGCTCTTCCTTCCAAACCTTCTAAATATTTCCAAAACCAGATTACTTCTCATCACCTTTGTTGCTATTACTGTGGCATAGGCTACCATAGTCTCTCATATGATTATTCAAATAGCCTCCTAACTGGCTTGGATGTTTCTTCCTTTCTTTTTTGACTCACCACCTATTTTCAACATAATACTAGAATAATCCTTTTCAAATGTAAATCAGATTATGTCATTCCTGTGCTCAAATCCCTTCGATAGCTTCTCACATCAATCACATGACAGCCAAAATTGTTATAAAGACTTACCTAACCATTGTAGGTTCATTCAATCCACCTACCTCTGTGCCTGCTCCCTCCCCAGAGTCATCTGCTACTAATATCCCCCTTTACTCAACTCAAGGCATACTGGCCTGTTACAGCTCGAACCTGGCCAATGAATGCCTACCTCAGGCACTTACTTGCATTTGCTCTTCCAGCTCTGCCTGAAATGCTCACTGTCCCAGGGAACAGTAAGGCTGATTTTTAGTTGTTTAGTCCTTTATTTAAATACCATCTACTCAGTGACATCTTCCCATACCACCCAACTGAAAATCGCAAAGCCTCCCCACCAGAAAAGCTTCCCTCCTCCCTTCCTTGTGCTGTCTCCTTGGGATTCACCACCTGACATGATGTATTTTACTAATTTACTTGCCTGACTCTATTAGACTGTGACTCTCATGATGACAGGCTCTTTTTAAATTTTACTTTTTTAATTGAAGCCTGTAACATTGATACAAACTTAGCAAGTAAAGTTGTTGCACGAATAAAGAAAGAAATTATATGTTTAGGAAATTAAAATGTAGGTATTTTAATGTTTTAAAATAGGCCTTAATTTCATTTTACTCAGAGATGCCTTTCTTATTTTGAAAACTTTTTTTAATTTAACATTTGTAATAATAGACAGTAATTCTGTGTCAGATTTATCTCCTAAATACCTTTTCTCCCTCCAAATAGGACACATTCATAAGGTTGATAGGATACAGGTATTGTCATGTATATTTCAGAATCCAACAAAATTTCTTGTCTATCAAAACTTACTACTGTATCATTGTTGGCATGCCTAGCACCATAAATGGTTAATTTTCTCCCCCAATCCATGCCTTAAGTTATTAAACACTAGGGGACTTGGGGTAATAATTTTAACCCTTCAAATATAAATGTCTTTACCTTACACAAGATTCACTATTGAAAAACAGCTAATTTCATATTTGGGATTATTTTAATGGTTAAGTTCTAGAGTAATTATTTGATTAAAAATACTATGCTTTTGAACCATTTGCAAATAAAGAGGTTTCTCAAATTAAAAAGATTGATGATTCTTTTTTGCATTTGTTAATATTTCGGGGAAATGTGTTGTCTGTGGTACATTTCCGCAATCACAGCATCTAACGAACACGACCCTGTGTGTCCTTGACCCTTCGCAATGTGACTAGAGATGTCCTGGAATGTTTTATCACACAGCAATAAACAACTGATGCAAGTACATTATTTATTTTTTTCTGCTCTAGATGCATTAGTTTCTTTTCCATAAAGCTACAAATGATTAGTCTTTAAGAATGGTGGTGGGGGCGGGGACATGGGGGCAGCAGCAGTGAGCAGTCAATACTCTGCTTTTCTCATCCCTCCTTACTTCCCTTCCACCTGCTTCTCCGTGTCTCTCATTGCCTCGCCCTCCCCCAATGGATCATTAAAACTGGAGAGGAAAGAGTACTCAAAGACTTTCCTGTTTCTTCTTCCTTTGGACCAAAATACTGAATCTCAAACATAAATCCCCATTTGGAAAGGGTTTCCTTTATTATTATTAATACTCATATTAATGATGTGGAACTAATGCTTACTCTTAGCTGCTCTCTTCTATGTATATAAGTAGTGGCAGACATTGCTTCTAACAAGTGAGCAATTGCAGAGAGAAAAACGACTTAGAATGAAACATACAGATTCCAGTGAATATTGCATAATTCTGAGTGCAATTTGCTGTTCTTTGCTAAACATGTTTTGAAATAACAATCCATCATCAGGTGGCAAAACTTTAAATTGGATTAGGAATCACACGTGTCTGCTTTTTTCTCATTATAGAATGAGGGAAAAAGGAGAAAACAAACATGGATATTGGATGATTGCAATGCTGTTGCAGCATAATACTTACTTCACTGAAGCTCCTGATGAAGAAAATTCCTTTTACATATTTTCTCTTTTAACCTTAATTTTCATCATATTTCTTTGTGAGCATAATTAAATGCCACCATCAAGGAAACTCCGTCCATCTACACCGAATGATCATAAAGTAGGGAATACAGTCCATGTGAGATGAATTGTTTTTTAAAGCATACTTTTTGAACATAAATATGGGGACAATAGACAAAGGGAACTACAAGTGGGGACAGTAAGGGAAGGGGAAAGGGTTGGAAAACTGCCCTTTGAGTGCCATACTTACTACCTGGATGAAATATTCAATTGTACCCCAAACCTCAGCATCACACGATATACTCTTGTAATTAACATGGACATGTAGACCTTGAATCTAAAATAAAAGTTGAAAAAGCTCACATTGCAACATACAAATGTATACAATTGTCAATTACAATTAAATAAAAAAATACAAATTAGAAAGTTTAAAGTTTGTATAACTAAATAAATGTTGGTTGATTCCTTAAAAAAAGTAAAAACATTCTTGTAAGAGATTTGAATGGCATGCCTGTCAGGAAAACCTACCATGACCATATATATATGAAAATACTTTTAGGTAATGTATATTGTATCATTTTTTAAAAAATTAAAACTACTTTTGTTTACAAAAGTGGTAAATAGGAAAGATCATGTGGCATGTCTAAATGTCTATGAGGGTGTGTGTGTACATCAACTATGCAGAATTTTAGGATGTACACAAAATATTTCTCTTATATTGCATCTCAGCAATTTTATGCCTAATCATTAAGTGATACTATTTTTGTTTATGAGCTATGGAAGAAAAACTTAATTCTGATTGCCTAAAATCATAATGGCAGTAAATTGCACAGCTTGGATTTAAACTCTAGTCCTGGGTGTAAAGCATGCAGTATAGACAGACAGGAGGTATTGACTTCATAGGAACTATAGAATAGAATTCTACTGGTAATGTCTAAATTGTAGTAAGTTAAGAGTAGGTCTGAAAACAATCCTTATTATTACTTTAGATAGTATGTATCTGCATACAATATATGAAGTCCCCTGTTTCCAATGGCCAGGAAAGATTAGAAACCTGTTGTTCTCATTTTCCCTTTTGATTACTGAGCATACGGTTCAGATAAACAAAACTTTTCTATCCACAGGGTCTTTTAATCTAGGTCAGACATATTTCTACAACACTCTTGACAAATTGCTGGCTGCATACACAGTACATTTGCAATTGATAAATGCGGAGACTGTCAAAAATAAAAGACACTCATATTGTATCACTGTTATTTCTACGTCAGCCAAACCCCCTTTCATGACAGGTGTTCCTAAAGCCTCAGGAGTCTGGGAGGTTTCTGTTGCTGTCTTTGGCACTCTGAATATTTTACTTCCTTTCAAAATATTATAAAGAAAATTAACTCAGAATATGAGAAAGTATCCACAGAAAACAATCAAGTTCAATTTTATTTGTAGGCTTGAATTCTATATTTTTACTCTCACCAGAAAGTCCTCCTTTCCCCCATTTTTCTCCTATGCAGACTGTTTTACTATCAGAAGGCTTTCAAATGCAGCAAGTCAGCCATTTGATCATCCTCTGATAAAATGCAAACTTCCATTATAAATTAACTTACACCATCTAAAATGACAGATGACTCGTGTAGAACTTTATATTAGGTCTGATTTTCCCAATAAGATTGGAATTTTATGTAGACTATTTTTAATTCAATGCATTTCTAACTTAACTTAAATATTTACATTACTCTTTACTTATTGCCAAAAACATCTAGTATTTTATCTATAATTAATAAATAATTGTTAAGAAATACAGCTTGCAATCTTGGGTTAAAACAGAGTAAAGAGAGAGCAAACAAAACTGAATATTACATGCAAAACTCGCCCAACATAAAGCCAAGAAGATGGTTTTCCATCCACTTGGAATCATAACAGCAATGGAATCCAAAGATGGGGTCAGGAACAGGGAAATGACACAGACGGACTGAGAGGACTCTGAAAATGAACTGGAATTATCTTATTTTTATTTCAAGATTGACTCTGAAGCAGAAATGAATATGAAGAATCATGAAACACGAATCTTATCGTATTCCAGCAAGGGTAGTGTTTATAAGACTTTGTACTTTACAATAAATTATTGTTCTATTAGGAACAATCACTTTTTCTTTAAGATTCTAGTTCTCCCTTCAGCAATACACAAGTGAACACATCGAATAATGTTAAAATAAAGTTACTCTGGCCGGGCGCGGTGGCTCAAGCCTGTAATCCCAGCACTTTGGGAGGCCGAGACGGGCGGATCACGAGGTCAGGAGATCGAGACCATCCTGGCTAACACAGTGAAACCCCGTCTCTACTAAAAAATACAAAAAAATAGCCTGGCGAGGTGGCGGGCGCCTGTAGTCCCAGCTACTCGGGAGGCTGAGGCAGGAGAATGGCGTGAACCCGGGAGGCGGAGCTTGCAGTGAGCTGAGATCCGGCCACTGCACTCCAGCCCGGGAGACAGAGCGAGACTCCGTCTCAAAAAAATAAAAATAAAAAATAAAAAATAAAGTTACTTTACATCTCATAATGTTTACATTTCCAGTGTTTTTCCTTTGGTTGTTTTATCTTCATCTTTTCTATAACATGGCTAAATTTTTTGGATTGTCTTTCCAAATTCCCTTACCCACAAATAGGCATTAGCCTATAGGTAGATTTATATGGGCACATACGATGTTTGAGCTTCAAATTTCCCACTTCCATAGGCCACCTTTAAAGCCCTGGGTAGGAAACTAGGCTTTCACTTAGTCATTTGTTTTTCATAAAATTTTTGAAAATTTCTAGAAAAGTGCAACTGATTCAGAGGGCTGTATGATTCAGCTTTTGTTGTTGTTGTTGTTGAGACAGGGTCTCACTCTGTCGCCCAGGCTGGAGTGCAGTGGCTTGATCTCTGCTCACTGCAACCTCCACCTCCCGGGTTCAAGCAATTCTCCCGCCTCAGCCTCCTGAGTAGCTGGGCTTACAGGTGTGCACCACCACACCTGGCTAATTTATTTTTATTTTTATTTTTTAGGAGAGATGGGATTTCAGCAGTTGGTCAGGCTGGTCTCGAACTCCTGACCTCATGATCCACCCGCCTTGGCCTCCCAAAGTGCTGGGATTACAAGCATGAGTCACCGCGCCCGGCCAGTTCTGCTCTTAATTCCCTCTATGACCTTCTCTTCTGTCAAGTGGTGGTAGAGTGTCTGATGATATTTCTAGAGTCTGAGTAACAAAATGTTAAATTGGAGTACATTTAGTTTCAGTTAGTAAGAGGAAGTTAAACTGTTTGTAGTTACTTCCATATAGAATTAAGCTATTGCTATCTATTTTGATATAGAAATGAGTTCCAATATATGCTTACAGAACATTGTGCCAACAGACCCCAAGCTGTGACATAAGATTGTGGGGCTAGGTGTCAAATTCTGATAGTTATATCACATAAAATTGTGTCCTATATAATAACACTCCAAGTATCAGAAGAATGTGGGAAGAATAAAGAAAGTTGGAAATGTTCAGAGCCTGAAGCTAGTCAGTGAATAAATCTAATAACCAGCTGCATGAAATTATAAGCAGAGAACTTTTGCATCCCCCATCAACATACTTTTCCATATTTTTATTTTAATCATGCAATACAGAATTTATTGAAATCCCTGTATATTTTGAAAGCATATACTGTGGAATACTAAAATCATAAATTTTGAAGAACCATGAAAAAAAAGCCTAATCTATTTTACTCTGTTGAAAATGTTGACATTTTGTTGTAGTGTTAAGAAGAAATCAAAGTATATTTTCATTTCTCTCCTCATCATAAATAAATATTCACTTTTTTGAAGTGTGAACTTTCTATTACTTTTTAAAATTTTACCAAGCCTTTTTCCCCTAGTTCCAGCTCTTTATCACCAAGATTATAATTTTTCTTTTTCTTTTTTTAATGGAAACTGCCAGTACTTTCTCAATATACCTCCCTCAATCTTGTCCAAGTTGATTCCAAGATATTTCATCATTTTTCACTTCAGTAACTAAATAGTGCTCTTTCTGTTTCTTCATACATCTTTTCTGCCACGTGCTCAAGAAGTTTATGTTGTTTAAACAAGTTATAGGGCCGGCATGGTGGTTCATGCCTGCAATCCCAGCACTTTGGGAGGCCGAGGCAGGTGGATCACCTGAGGTCAGGAGTTCGAGACCAGCCTGGCCAAACCGCAGCAGTAGAAACCTCGCCACTACTAAAAATACAAAAATTGGCTGAGTGTGGTGGTGCATGCCTGTAATCCCAGATACTCGGGAGACTGAGGCAGGAGAATCACTTGAATCCCGGAGGCGGAGGTTGCAGTCAGACAAGACCATGCCATTGCACTCCAGCCTGGGCAACTGAGCGGGACTCCGCCTCAAAAACAACAATAACAACAACAAAAACAACAACAACAACGCTATAAATGATTAGCATCTTTATAACATTCTAAGTCAACCTATGCCTTCCAGGCATTTACTGATTACCTTAACATGAATATTTAGAAGACCATATATTTCATATACGCTTTGCCTTTGTATAGAACTTCCCTAGATTTCCTTTGCAAGACAGCTTTTATTTTTTAACTTTTACTTTAGGTTCAGGGAAACATGTACAGGTTTGTTACATATGTAAATTGTGTGTTCACAGGGGTTTGGTGTATAGATTATTTTGTCACCCAGGTAATAAGCATAATACTGAAGAGGTAGTTTTTCAATCCTCATCCTCCTCCCTCTCTCCATCCGCAAGTAGTCCCCAGTCTCTGTTATTCCCTTTTTTGTGTTCATATATACTCAATATTTAGATCCCTTTGATGAGTGAGAACATGTGGTATTTGGTTTTCTGTTCCTGCGTTAATTCGCTTAGTACATTGGCCTCTAGCTCCATCCATGTTGCTCCAAAGGACATGATCATTCCTTTTTATGAATGCACGGTATTCCATGGTGTATCAAATGTGTACCACATTTTCCTTATCCAGTCCACTGTTGATGGGCATTTAGGTTGATTCCATGTCTTTGCTAGTGTGAACAGTGCTGTGATGCACATATGTGTGCATGTGCCTTTATGGTAGAATGACTTATATTCCTTTGGGTATACACACAATAATGAGATTGCTGGATGGAACGGTAATTCTGTTTTGAAGTTTTTCAGAAACCATCGAACTATTTTCTACAGTAGCTGAACTAATTTGCATTCCCACCAGCAGTGTATAAGCATTTCCTTTTCTCTACAACCTCACCAGCATCTGTAATTTTTTGACTTTTTAATAATCGCTGTTTCTGACTGGTGGGAGATGGTATCTCATTGTCATTTTGATTTGCATTTTTTTAATGATTAGTGATGTTGAGCATTTTTCATTTGCTTTTTGGCCATGTGTATGCCTTCTTTGGAAAAGTCTGTTGATGTCTTTTGCCCACTCTTTAATGGGGTTGTTTTTCGCTTGTAAATTTGTTTAAGCCCCTTATAGGTTCTGGATATTAGACTGCTTTTGGATGCATAGTTTGTAACTATTTTCTCCCATTCCGTAGGTTGTCTGTTTACTCTGCTCTTTTTTTTATTTTTCCTGAATAAAAGCTCTTTAGTTTAATTACGTCCAATCTGTCAATTTTTGTTTTTGCTGTCACTGCTTTTGATGTCATCATCATGAAATCTTTGCCAGGTCCTATGTCCAGAATGGTATGTCTTAGGCTATCTTCCAGGGTTTTTGTAGTATTAGATTTTACATTTACATCTTTAATCCATCTTGAGTTGATTTTTTATAAGGGGTAACGAAAGGGTCTAGTTTCAGTTTTCTGCATAGGGCTAGCCAGTTATCTCAGCACCATTTACTGAATAGGGAGTCCTTTCCCCATTGCTTATTTTGGAAGACAACTTTCTTTATCTGCCACTTTGCCAGATTCTTTAGTACATTCTAAGGTTTCCTTTTGTTTTACAAGAGGAATTTCCCCCTTTTGCAGAGAACTTCCTTTGTATCTAATTTTTTTTTTTTTGAGATGGAGTCTCGTTCTGTCAACAGGCTGGAGTGCAGTGGCATGATCTCTCGGCTCACTGCAATCTCTGCCTCCTGGGTTCAAGAAATTCTCCTGCCTCAGCCTCCCGAGTAGCCGGGATTACAGGCGTGTGCTACTATGCACAGCTAATGAGACAGGGTTTCATCATGTTGGCCAGGATGGTCTTAATCTCTTGAACTCGTAAACTGCCCACCTCAGCCTCCCAAAGTGCTGGGATTACAGGCATGAGCCACCGCACCCGGCCCTACATTTTAATAATTAGCCAGTTCAGTATGTTGCCTGCTTTCCTGCCCATGTGAGCTTAGCACTGCTTTCTTCTAAACCATTACCACTAAAAGCTAATCCATAAATACAAATGGCATGCCTCATGTGTCCATTAGTCACATTTACTTATTTTTCTCCTGATCAGTTATTTCTGAGCTTTGAGGAAAGGGATCATAAATGTTCTTGAGAATCAGATGAAAGCTCTGAACTATCGCCCTAGAGTACCATCTCATACGCCAAATATTTTAATCTCAAGAGTATTGACCCCATGTTAGGAACCCCTGCTCTGGACGCAGAGACAGAAGTTATATACTGACCATTTTATCTTCACAGAGAGACATAAAATCATCTCCCAATTCATATTGGATAATTTATTTTATTCTTATATTTTTTCTTTGTTAATATACAAAAAAACTTGAAAACATTTATACTGAACAAATAAATATGAAGTTTCTCATAAGAGGGACCACATGCTATAGACTGTGCTGGTCCATATAAGAAAGGTATATGAAAACCAAAAAAAAAAAATACTTCTAATTTTCTGTGTAAATTTACTTTCATATGTATTTATTTAGTCTATGCTTTTAGCATTATCTTTCTTCACAGTGCACAACAAAATGCATTTTGTCCCAGCCCTTTTAAAAACACACAATATCAAGATATTTCGCTTTAATCTCTTCTTAGATCTCTGTATATTATTTCATTGAACCTTGCTTCAGCTTTCCTGATATATTATTTATATTTTAACTAAGGCCTTTTCCTCCTTTTCTGTAACTACAGTGTGATAAAGCCAGCATTTGGTATAACTGAGCTCATCCTGCATATCACTTTCTCTCTCTCTTTCTTTTAATCTTCACCCTCCAATTCTCATATGTTGACAAGAATGTTCTTATGAAACAACATGGATACTCTAAACACCATTGATGAGTATGTGGCCAGTCTTATTTTATTTCCTCTCCTACCCATTGTTATATAATATCCTCACTAATTTCAACAGCATTTGTGATATGCAGTATCTTTCCAAGCTTTGAAGAGTAAAACAATCTCTCTATGCCTGGTTTGTCTAATTTATTGCACTAAGTATAATACAATTATAACTCGTCTTAGTCTTCAGGCCTATTTCATTATTTGTTCTTAATATTAAGTGTGAGATTTCTGGGTGGTTGACTATTACTAATGGTAACTTCTGAGCCTATACTATAAATCTCAATTGTATTTGTTACACTGTATGCTAAATGGTCTTCACGTCTTATTTCATTTAACCTTCATAGCAATCATAGCAACTGTGTTACATTGCTTTGTAGATGAGAAAACTAACAATATAAAAGAAAGAACAGTGCACAGAACAGGAATGAACCCAACAGGCTTCCTCCAGAGCTCACATTTTTGCCAAAACTCTCTAACCCATCTTTACAAATTTTACATCAACTTGTCCCATTTATAAGTAATTTTTTTTCTGTTCATGTCTTCCCCAGGGTGGATTTCTCTAAGTCCCTATCCTACTTTTTCATTTACTCTTTTTAAGAAAGCTCAAATGGAGTAAAAAGGACCTTCAGTGCCCTAAGAGAGTTTTTAATGCCCTCTTTGAGAAGACTCTGGTAATTATATCAATAGAAAGAAGACAATAAAATGACAATATTTTTCTTTCTATTCATTCACATTTTATCATCGACTGTAGTGGTAGATAAAATTAAAACAAAAGCCATAAAATGTAATATAAGGAGTTAAATTTCCCAAATGAGGGTTTTGATTAAGAAAATGTGTCCTGGACATGGTCACATAAAATAATTCAGTTTCACTCCTGTGGAAATAAAGTCTCCAAATTTCAATTTTAAATGATTTGGTAACATTTAAAATAATTGAGTATTTTGTTCAAGAAACCCAGCAATAACATTATACACTTATCGAATATTATATTTTTGTGATCTAATGTTAACATCCAAATAAATAGGTGATCAACTTTGAACTATGCCTAATTCACTATTTTCTTACATGGATTCTGATGCATAGGCTGTCAAGAGATTATTTATTCTTGAAGTAAAATCCATTCCTCAAATGTGACATGCAGAAAATTAATGTGAAATCATCAATTTCCAAGCTCACCTTATTTTTGGTCTGTATATACCACCTACAAATGCCATCTGTGTAAAGATAAATTCCAGACATATGACATTGAGCCTGATATTCAACTGGTCCCCTTACCTTGCTGTCTCATGCATAATACCTGAAATCTTCTCTATCTTGCTTTCCTTTGCATTCTCAAAAAATGAGAAAATGCCTAATACAAAACAGGTATTGAATAAAAATTTACTTTTAAAATAAAAAAAAACTCTGTTTTTGGAGTTCACAATTTAGTGGGAATACAAGTAGGTGACTACTTAACACTTACATAAAATCTAAGCTGTCTTCTTGGGGTTCCTTGTGTTGTTTTAAGCCATTTAGTTAATATTATTCATTATGTGATTCCAATTGTGGAGCTTTCGAAGTTAATATAAACCGTGTTAGAAACTGGACAAGTAAAATATATGCAAATCATTACATATTTTGTAAAGAAGTGGAGGGATTGGATTTTTTTTCTAAAAATAATGTAAGAGGAATTTTTTATTATAAACTATCACATCATGGCTGAGCAGGGTGGCCTCTAATCCCAGCACTTTGGGAGGTCAAGGTGGGAGAATTGATTGAGTCCAGGAATTTGAGACCAGCCTGAGAAATATAGTGAAACCTCATCTCTAGTAAAGAAAAAAAATTAATAAAAAATTTTTCAATCCTATTTTATCATGGCCACCATGTAAACTGACATAACTCTTTTATCACATAGCTTGTGTATGTATGTAATGAGCCTTAAAATATTTAAATTTAAATAAACCCAACTTCTAGGAACTTAACTTGAAATATGGCAAAATGTTTGAACAATTCAGTCTACACGATCTTCGACAGAATTATTTATCAGATCAAACAATTGGAATAAACGAAACAGACAGTAGTAGGTGATACAGTTTGAATGTGCATCCATCCCCACTAAAATCTCATGTTGAATTGTGATCCTCAGTGTTGGAGGTGGGGCCTGGTGGGAGGCCACTGCGTCATGGGGGAGGATTTCTCAGGAATGGTTGAGCACCATCCCCTTGGTGCTGTCCTTGTGATAGTGAGTTCTCAATGAACTCACTATTTCAATGACCAGAAGATCTGGTCATTGAAATGTGTGTGGCACATCCTCACTCCCACTGTTGCTCCTGCTTCTGCCATGTGACATGTCTGTCCCTCCTTCACCTTCCACCATAAATGTAAAATTCCTGAGACCTCCCCAGAAGCCGAGCAGATGCCAGCACCACACTTTCTGTAAAGCATGAAGAACTGTGTGCAAATTAAACATTTCCTTATAAATTACTCGATCTTAGGAATTTTTTTATAGCAACCCAAGAATGGCCTAATGTACCAGACAAAAGTTTAAATAAAGCACTGTGCATCATCAACTATGTTGTCCATAAACACATATGCACATTAGACAGAAAGAGTTACATGTAACCCAAATTTCAGCAATAATTTTCTTTGAGTAGTGAAGCTGTGGGTTCCTCTATTAACTCCTATTTTTGTTTTCCTTTATAATCTTAGTTTTTTTACCCTAATATATATTTATTTTCAAATCAGAAATAAAAGCTTCACTCAATTAAATGTTTCATGTTTACTGTCTGTTTATGCCCTCTTTGTCTCTTATGAACAACTTCCTCCAGTGTCCTCATGCGTGATTCTGATCCACTGTGTGGCTCCATTGACTAACATAAGCAGATACAACATGGAGATTGGATTTGTGTCACATTAATGACAAATATTATCACTGGTGAGAGTTGCATTGATACGGTAAAGGAGCTGATATCCCAAGAGGATAGAGTTGAAAGGATACTAGCACGACTACAACCAGTGGTGCTGCAGCTGCCAACTCAGCTCATTCGCAAGCCCATCAATGCCCAGATGCCCTGGAAGCTGCCTATGGAAGGCCTCGAAGCAACATCTCTGGGCAAAAACAGTATCACTGAAGCATGTATCTTATTTTACATAATAAGCTCATGCCTACCACAATCAATGAATCGATCCATCAAGATAGATAGATAGAGAAACTGAAAAGACAGAAAATGCAAAGAATCATTTTTACTCTTTTACCACCATTTTATTACATTTATTTGGTCAAACAGTCATTTCTCTTTCTCAGTTTGGTATTTCTATTTGATGCAAAGCCACGTTGAATTATGATTAGAAACCCATTTTTAAATAGTTATGCCATTTGTGTTTTTCACCAGTAATTCTCAGATGTAAATGTGGCAACATGAAAATATGTAAGTGGCATTGTTACAAAATACTTTTCAAAAACAAGTCACTAGAACAAAAACTTCATTTCTTTCTCTAACAATTAGTGCTTTTCAGTTTGCTTAAGTGAGAACCAGGAGCTTTAATCTATATGCATGAATAGCACAGGATTACCAGGGCCCAAATAATTCAAATTTACCAAGTAATAACAATATTATAATCTACCTACCCCTGATCAACTTATTTCATTTTTTTCCAGCTAAAACAATAACTGGGATCCACTGACCATCTGTGCTTTTTATTCCAGAAAATACCTCAGAATTTCAGTTGTTTAAAAGTTTCTTTGCTTTTCCCATGAAAGCTTCACAATTTTAAAGCAGGCTCTCGTTTTTAGAAACTCCAGGGAGATAGTTTTTAACCCTAGGAAATATCATGAATCTTTCCAACTCAGGAAGAGCCCTTGAACACTCTCCTTAATTGAAATAATGTTTGTAGAAGGAACAATAATAATATTGTATCAAGAAATCACTGTTTCATGTGATTTCCTATGGTTTATTTTTAAAAGGTGTCATAATTGCATACATTTTGCACCTTGTATTTATAATATTCTTATATCTCCTGAAGAGTCCTACTGTTCAAATAACATGAGATGAGATATAAGTTGACTAGTGACACCGTGAGCTCTGTGCTCCCTTCTAAGGCATTGGGGTGGGAAAACAAGGTGATTCTAGATAGGAATCTGGCATGACGAAGACAGTATTTTATGTTGAGAAACATAAATTGTTAGGAAATAAACAAATAAAACAGAAGAAAAGGTCAGATACAATTGTGGTCAGTTGGAACCAAACAATTTTTTTTTCAGTTCTAGGACAGGAAAGCAAATGGCAGTGAGTAATGAAGACTCTTCAATATGCTGTCAAGCAACTATGCTACTATCACACAAGGGCACAGACATGGAAAAAGATGACATATAGTCATTATGATTTCTACCTTGAGACTCCTATGAATGAGGAAAGATGGTCTCAGGTAGCTCTCACCCATTCCTAAACTCTCTAGTATGACTTGAGGTAAGATAAAGAGCAGATATTTTACCAGAGATAAGGAAAAATTATGGGATTACAGATTCATAGCAACTTTTTAAGTGCTCTGAATTTTCTTTATGGGCCTCATATGGGCCATCGACATAGTGAGTCTATGTTTCAACCAGGCGTTTGACAGACTCTCGTGATACTCTTGTGAGCAGAATGGCAAAAAGTTTGGTAGAGCTTTAACAGGTTTAATACTATGCCCTGGGATATTGATGAATGCTTGATGCCCATCTGGAGTTTAGCTTGCTGGGAATGTGCCACAGAGTTTTGCTTGGACTTTTCAGATTGGAGTTTTTATCAACAACTTGAATAAAGGCACAGGCTGAACAAGCAAAATTAAATGTAATAGAAAAAAAAAAGTACTATAGAGTAGAAAATCAATTACACAAATATGAAATCAATTAGACTGGTGACTTGATAATAACTCAAATTAAAAACAAATAAGTTTAGTGACTGAATTGAAAATGATCAGAATTAGCCAATAGTTCGACAGTGTTGTTGTTCAAACTTTCATAATCTGAAGCTTAAACGACAGGCATTCACCATTTAGGTCAAAAGATGTATTAGAAACAATTTGTCTTCCTGACACTCTATATTTGTATTATTCTATTTACTTTATAAGCAATTTTAAAGAAAGACCTTATTTTATAAATGGTGCACATCCAAAACCACACTGATAAAAGGAAATCATAAACCTTATTGTAAAAAAAAAATGGATAAAGGAGGTTGGAAAGGTTATTTTGGACATGATATGATTGAGGGTTGGTGGTGGTTAAAATTAGTTTTATGTAAATATTTTAAAGGTTATCCATGAGAAGGAAATAGACACTCTTTCATACAATAAGGGAATATTGGATCCAGGGAGAAAAATTACAAGGAGTCATATTTTGTCTTAAATGAAGATTCCTAAAATTTTTAATCATAAAAGTAGAGTTCTGTCTAGTACCAAAAGAAGTTTTAGAAATGAGAATTGGACTGAAATTCTACTAATGATATATAAATGTTTAGCCATCTAAATTTACATCTGGCTATTCTATCTAAGCTATGAGGACAAAAAAGTATAAGAATGAATCAATGGACTTTGGGGACCTAGGGGAAAGAGTGGGAAGGGGGTGAGGGATAAAAGACAACATATATGGTGCAGTATATACTGCTTCGGTGATGGGTGCACCAGGTTCCTACAAACCACCACTCAAGAACTTACTCATGCAAGCAAATACCACCAGTACCCAAAGAAACTTGGGAAATTTAAAAAAAATAAAAATAAACACTACAAAATAAAATAGAATAATAGATATCATTCTATTATGATTTCTTCCTTGAGATGCCTATGAATGAGGAAAGATGATTCCAGATAGCTATCACCCATTTCTAAACTATATAATGTGACTTGAGATAACATAAAGAGCAGATGTTTTACCAGAGATAAGGAAAAATTTGGGGATTATAATTACAATAGATATTATTCTATTATTTTAAATAAAATAGATATTATTAATAATAGATTTTATTTTGCATAGCATTATTTGCTAGTACAAAGTCAGACTGGAGCATTTTGAGCTAATTTTCTTTCCTTCTATTTTCCTGATACCATAATATCCAAAAATGCCTTCCTGGAATTTCAAAATTTAATTGTGGGTGATAGGAAAGTCATCATGGCCTTGACCTCAGTATTTTTATATGTTTTTTTCATTCTTAGGCTGCACTGCTCAAAAGTGGTAGACACAGAAGAGTGCTTTCAATGAACATTTCTGCTATTTCCTTTAGAGTTATATGATGTAGTTATCACAAACCCTAGTTCTATGTGCCAAATAATGACACCTGCTGTGCTAATGAAATTTAGAGTTCTGACACATCGCAGTTCACTATTTCTATTTGGAAATGTAAAGCTTGACTTGAGATAACTAAATTTTAATAAAATTTGATAGTTTTGTCTCCAGCATGACAGAGTGTTTTATGAACAAGGGGTGCTTCAATGATCCCTCTGTATGGAAATTCACAATCTCAGACAACATTGTTCTATGTCATCTCTCAGGAAATAAAACATGGAAACATCGAATACAGCAACTTTATCTACTGCAAGTATCTCATTAAATTGCCTTTCGCTTTTAAGGAAGAATGACAGTCCTTAAAGTATGATGAGAGTCTAGCTATTGAAATTCATCAGAAAATATTACAAAAAAATAGGGAGTGTAGCACTTTTGTTTTTCAATGTGCTCTATTAAGCAAAATGACTGAGAATTGCATTGATTTACTCTTTATTACTAAAAACAGTGAAAGTCATCATTTGTGTGTTTTACAATTACTGAGAATTGCCTGTTACAAAATTCTCTGGCACTGAAAAACACTAGAGGGAATTAAAGTCTTTGAATGTATTTTAGAATTTTTTAATCTAATACTTTTCTTAACCAGCCCAGGATTTGGAAGCAGATGATCAAGGTTCAGATCTTAGATTTGCCACTTCCTATTTAAGAGGTCTACTTTATCTTTCTAAATCGGTATTTCCAAAATTTCAAAAATGGTGGATGATTTTAAGGACTAGGTTAAATATTTGTTGAATATAAGTGCAAATAATGCTTCACAAAGTCTGATAGTTGGGGTGTTGTGTTCTCTATAGAAATACAAAAATTTCGGTGTTTAACATAGTGACAGGGTATATCTATTTTATCAGATATTGCCTGTTTTGTATTTGTAATTTCTTTTTGTAACTTTTCTCACTATTTTAAGAAATTGTAAATGCAGTTCACCTTCTTCCAGAGAGATTACTGTAGAGTAATTTAAGGAAAAAAAAATATTCAGTTGATTTTGGAAATTTCTGGTACAAAAAAATTGTCTGAATGAAAGATATTTTGTATGCTATACTCAAAGATTATTCTATAAACCATGGTCAACAAACTATATCCTGCAGACCAAATTCAGACTACCACCTGTTTAGTAAATAAAGTTTTATGGAAACACAGCCACATTCATTCATTTATGTTTTGTGTGTGGCTGCTTTTGTGATACATTAGCAGAGGTGAGTAGTTGTGACACAGACTTTATGTGCTAAAAAGCTTAAAATATTTACTCTTTGTTTCTTTATAGGAAAGGCTTGGCAACCTCTGTTACAGACCATATCATTTAAGAAATAATCATTGGGTAGGAGCCTGGTTTGCATTTCTTTCTCTTTGACCCCACTCCCACCTCCAAAATTGTTCTTGAACTCTTGTTCCTCTACTAAGAAGAGATGAGTGGTCAGAGAAGTCAAGTTTTTTGAAGGATAATTAAAATGCCATTCACATTTTCAGGAATATAAGGATGGAGAGTATTGGAGTCAGAGTCCTATCTGGTACTTTGAAAGCTGGAAACTGCACAAAAACTGTGGAGCTCAGCATTGTGTATTTTTTGCATTGATGTAGGAGGGCACTAGAGTAACACAACCCATTTTTGGAGACATCCAGGATAGAATTTCTTTTTTATTTAAGAAGCCCTTTCCAGATTCCACCAGTTAAGAGTTGGTTGCTTAAGAGTTCATAGTTTGTTAGATTATACATTTGTTCATTTTGTAAAGTACTGTATCTTTGTACTTAATTATAAAAAGAAACAATATAATTATAGCTAACAGAGTGGATTCTGGAATTAAAAGGCCATTTCCTCCATCCTGTATAAAGAAGACCTTAGAAAAAGCAGTTGCTTTATAGAAAGTGATCAGTATGTGTCATCTATAGAGTATCTAGCTTAGGAAATGAATTTAGAGTCGAGAACAGTCTCACCAATCACTTAGGGGAGTCTACATTCATTCAATTTAATTCAGCATACATTTGTTGATTAACTCTATTACTATCTTTTCCCATGGTGATGAGTGTCATTCTCCTCTTCAGAGAAAAATTCTCTCTCTCTCTCTCTCTCTCTCTATATATATATATATATATATATTTCCTAAAATTTTTAATCATAAAAGTAGAGTTCTGTCTAGTACCAAAAGAAGTTTTAGAAATGAGAATTGGACTGAAATTCTACTAATGATATATAAATGTTTAGCCATCTAAATTTATATCTGGCTATTCTATCTAAGCTATGAGGACAAAAAAGCATAAGAATGAATCAATGGACTTTGGGGACTTAGGGGAAAGAGTGGGAAGAGGGTGAGGGATAAAAGATATATATATATATATATACATACACACACACACACACAGAGAGAGAGAGAGATTTTTGTATTTGTAATTTCTTTTTGTAACTTTTCTATTTCAAGAAATTGTAAATACATATATATATAGAGAGAGAGAGAGAGAGTATATATCTAGATATCTAGATATATATTTTATAATATATATATAACAATGCCCAAATACTGTAACATACAAAAGGAAGATGAAAATTAGTAGATTTTTTGCCTAAGTTGATAATGTTATTGTCAACTTAATTATTTAATTAGGATATATCTTTTTTTATTCATTAAAGGTTTTGAGTTATTGTAGAAATTGGCAAGAAAAAATATTATGCTTATGTTTACTTGTGTATCAAGGCTAATTATTGGGGAAAGTGGGTTCATATTCATTTTATATTCTAAGTCTCTAAGAAAACAGCTTGTATATTTAATATACTTTATTCCTTCATTCTATATGATTTTTTAATATAAATTTTAGTTGCTTCAAGTTTTAAGGGTTTTTTTCCTATAAAATTTCCTGAATTCCTCAGAGAAGCTACAGAGGTAATGATATAAAATATTAATGAAGACATGTACTGCTATGTTGATACTTATTTCACGGGGTTTCATGATTACTGAATTTATAAACCAAAGAACTGATTATGTATGTACTATTCAAAAGCCAGCTTCTCAGATTTCCAAGTATGCTCAGGGAGATGATACAGAAAATATCCTCCCCTGTGTGTCTGTTTGCTGCTTGGCTTTGATTCCTTGCCTTTACTATACTTCTAGATTTATCCTACATTTCAATTCACTTCTGAAAGTCAACATCAGAAGATCTGCAACAATGAACTATAAAATGGATTCTCAAAAAGCAAAGAGAACTTTTTAACCTCTTTCTGAGTTATATTGTGAAAAAATTGACTGAATGTGAATGCCTCAGTCCAGTACATTCTGTTGTGCAAAGCTGTCTTTATGATTTTACTTTTAGATCATGAAGTAATGGTGATATAGGTAATAGAGCTATTTTAAAATTCAAACTTTGAAATGTAGAACCATAGATGAGTAGAGTTGAAAAACTCCTGAAGACTTCCCCAACCCATCCTTCCTCTCTCATCTACTCCCTCTTCTCAAGCCTCAAATGGTTCAGGATTTGCCAAGACTGTAATTCTAATACTAGGATTAGAGGCCCTGGTGATCTTGTTCTCTTCAGAGATGCAAATTTCCCTAAACACTTCTCGATAGATCTGGACATTTAGAATTCACAGCAAACTGCCTTACATTATCAATATTCAATATTAATGATGGCCCAACACTGTTTAAGACATTACACCAAGCACTCTGGACATGACATAGTCATTTTCCTGAAGGAACACATGCTCTTATAGAGATGGAGACATGTGAATCCAAACAAGCATAACAAGGATTATTATAAATTGTTTAACGTAGAAAGAAAACCTTCACAGATATGACACTGACAGATTGAAAGATAATTAGCAACTGTGTGACCATGAAGTTAAAGAAAGTCATTCCATGCAGAGGGAACAGCACACACAAATCACAAAAGCACCAACACGTGGTCTTGTTTTCCCAACTAGATTTTGAAGCCATATTATAAACAAGAATTGTGCAGTGTGTCTTTAACATTTAACATTACCCGCTATCTTCTACTTGTAACTCAACTCAGTAAATAACTGAGAGTTGACTGAATCCTAACAAGCATATAAGTTGGTATCATTCATTCCGTTTGAGTTGCATGCATCTATGATTTTGTTTCAAGTGTATGTGATACATTTGGACAAAATGTTAGAATTTTTAGGGACATAAATAATTTTTTTAAATATTTTTCTCTCTCAAAAAAAAGTTGTATTAAGAAGTAAGCAATTCCCTCCAAATTAAGCATCTGCCAAATTATATTCTACATGCAGAGCTCATGGAAGATTTAGGTGATTCAGGATAAAGTTTAACATTTTAATGAATACACTGAAACTTAACTGAAACTTAATAATCAGCATAAAAACGAACAGGCTACTGAAAAATTTACTGGATGCATAACTTTTTAAGTTGAGTTCTGAACTGCATAGCCAAATTTTATTGGTTTATTTAAGTTATTCTCCTGAGTTTAATTTTGATTTAAAACCAAAGAGTGGTTTAATTATCAAATATCACCTGATTCTTACAGGTATTCCTATATATTTTTTCAAACCTGTTCTACTCAAAACTAAAAATGAAAATTCCATGAAATGATAACGTTGAATTCTATGGTAACTTGAATATATATTGGAACTGCATACAGAATTATTTTCGTATATTATACTTATTCTTACTCAAAAATTAAAACTGAACTGAAATGGGTCATAGTTTAAAAAGCAAGGTGAATAGAACTATTTATTATTCTTTAGTACAGCCAGGCTACCACCTTATGCGTTTTAAATAGATAGTCACAGGATAAATGTAAATGAAGACAATTTGGGAAGCAGGAATCTTAATAGTGGATCTCAGAACACACTTGATTGCTTAAATTTTAAAATTCCTCTTCCAATGTTTAAATAAGTCATGGTGCATTCATATAATGGGCTATTATGCAGCTGCTAAATAGTATCAAAATCATTTTGTTATGTCTCCAAAATATCCTAAATCAGGCCAGTTCTCTCCATCTGTATGGCTGGTAACCACCTCTCTGTTGTTTTGTGCTATCAATTGAACTAATTCCAGAGTTCTTGGAGTGGTCTCTGCTTCTATTCATGCCCATCAGACAATCCTTTCTTTACAAACCTGCCACAGTGATCTTTTAAAATACAAATTAAATTATGTCACTCAACTGCCTATATCTCCCAATGGCTTCCAGTTACTTTCAGAATTAAATCCAAACAAATCCCTGAATCTCTCCATGATCTGTGCTATGTCTACCCTCTTATCCCATTCACTGTCCATCCCACATTCAAGCCACATCAGACATTTTCTGATGCTAAACTTACTTTCACCTCCCCACTTTATATTTTATTGTCCTAGATTACTCTTCTCCAACATCAATACCTAAGTGGCATTCAAGTTTCAGCTGAAATGTTACTTCTTCATAGGAGTCTCCTGAAAATCAAATCTCATGTGCCTCTTCACCAAGTTTTTATTACAGAATAGTGGATTAATTTTAATATAGTAGTCCCCTGTTATCTGTGGGGGATACATACCAAGACCCCCAGTCGATCTGAAACCATGGATAGTAGAGAACCCCATATGTACTACGTTCCTTTGATCTGATAACCAAGATGGTTACCAAGTGGAAACAGGCAGGTGGCCTGTACACTGTGGATACACTGAACAAAGGGATGATTTATGGTCTGTATGGGACAAAGCAAGATGACACCAGAGTTCATCACATCTCACTCAGAACAGCATAGGCTTTAAAACTTATGAATTGTTTTCACTGGAATTTTCCATTTAATATATTTGGACTGCAGTTGACCACGGGTAACTAAAACTGTAAGAATGAAACCGTGGATACGGGAGGACTACTGTAATATGTATCAATTTTTGAAAAAGGGGATAAAACTACTGCGCATACAGTTGTTGTCACTGCAAGAAAGATTTTGAGAAGGAGTTTCCCTTTGGGGCACTGTTTGAATTTCCTTTATAGCCAATAAAATGCTGTTAGAAAAGCAAAGAAGATTGGCAAGGGAAAGGGGGTTCAGGCAACAGAGGGGAGATGAATAAACCTTGTATTTAATCTACATGTTCATAATCTCTCCTAATGCATTCAGGAGTGTTTTGGGATTTGGCCAGATCACTTTTTCTCTTCAGGAGTTAGTTGCAGAGTCAAGAGATATGACCCAGCCATCCCACTACTGGGTATATACCCAAAGGATTATAAATTATTCTACTACAAAGAGAAAGATTAGCTTTAATGGTCATATAGATTACAGACATAGACTAATAAGGAGATGAACTTACATTCCCTCTTGACGTGATAAACTCACTTGCTACATAGCTATAACATATGAAAATTCAATATTGCCACAAAATGCCCATTCCCAGACTATCCTGCTATAAAACATTCAATTTTCATATGAAGATAATTTATTTTAAATAACTAAAATAGGTTCTTGCATTACCTTTTCCATTTAACAAAAACAGACCATTGGAAGTATTGAAATGGTTGCGAATTTCTAGGGTTATATTCTGGTCTGTAAATGTGTGTACCAATGCATGAATCAGAAAAACGTAGATACATTTCTCTTTCTTACAATGGTTGTACACAATAGTTGACTCAATCTGGCACCATGTGCTTTTTCCCCCATTACTGACCAGATTGACCACTGCACATCTAATTTCTACCTATGATAGCAAAGAGGCTCTTGAAACAGTTTTGTCTGTGCCTCTAATCAGAACACAGCTACTCTGTCTCATTACTTTTTCTCTCATGTTGAAACTGCAGTGGAAATGAGAGTTATCAGGTATAGACCAATCCCTAGTAAAAAAATGTGTGTTAAGTTTAAGACGATCTACTTCAGCTATCATAGAAGGTGATTCAAGTTGTCATTAATGTATTATATATTTACATTTGAAAAGTAGTTTAGAAAGTACCAGTACAGCAATTTTCCTGACATACTGAGATAGGAATCTATAATGATTAATGATATAGCAGTAAATATAATTGTCTAAAAGTGATCACAGGATTTCACTCTGGATTTCTTGGGCAATGAGCCAGCTAGGATTGCCCCCACCTCACACCTCATGATTTGGAGGGAATCAGCTCATACTTAGTTTTCCATAGGACTAGTGATTTTCTGACAATAAGAACTACAAATTCCCTTTGGGGCCAAGGTATTCAGGTACTGGGCATCCAATAAATCTATACTGCCTAGCTGTTAACGTCTTTGTTCCTCAATATTCTAGCTTGCTCTTAAGATTCTTTATAAATAGGAAGAGCAACAAAAGGGGTAGTGGTGGGTGATGTCACCAAAAGGATGGAGCAGAAACAATTTGGCATCACTCTCCTTCACAAAATTACAACTGAAGCAACTATTTGGCACCAAAACTATCACCAGTAATATCCAAAAACTCAAAATTTAGGCTGTGACAATCCATAGGGCCAAAGACAAGTGATAAATTGTGAACAGACACTACAATAAATAGATATCTCTATGCATGATGCCAAGCACTATGCAGAAAATTTCCCCTCAGACATATGTGTCTCACTGGAAAAATGAGATCAAAGCGGACAGCCAGCTTCTCTATTATCTTGGATTTCTCTGCAGGAAGTTAACTCTTGCCTTAATGCAAGAAGTGTTGGGAAGCATTTTGAAGGCCTGTAGGGGGAAAAAAAAAAAGAAACCAGAGTACAGCTAGAACCAACAGTGGAAGAGGGGCTTGCAACCGTAGTGTGAAAAATTTAGAGACTCTCTCTACAGAAATACTAAATCAGAGAGGCAGTTCAGCAGCACCATACAATGGGAGGCATGCTCCACGGATCCTCTTAGCATGAACCCATAGACAGCCTTTTCACATAGCTGGGATATTTCATTTGGGAAGCCCATCCCATTAAAGAAAGGTGGCACCTTAAGCTTTTGCAAGAGCCCTGGCAAACCTAGGATTGAGGTGACATGTAATGCTAATAAGCAGGCCACAGTCTAAAGTTAAGGGAATTCAACGAGTAAGCTGTACAGTACACCTCTAAGCAGATATAATCCAGGAAGAAATAACCAAGCCAGAAGGCAAAGACTACAATAAATAACCAATTCTTCAATGCAAGAATATCGATGTACATATATAAGAAACAACATGGCCTCCTCAAATGTACAAAGCAAGAAACTAGTGATTGACACTAATGAGAGAGTATGAGTTGAGTTACTGGAAGAGAGAGAGAAAAAAAAAACACTTTGGTGAGCTTCCAGAAAACACAGAAAAGGAATTCAGAAATTTATTACAGAAATTTAACAAAGAGATTAAAGTCATTAAAAATATCAAACAGAAATCCTGGAACTAAAGAATACATTGAATTAGCTGAATAATGCATCAGAGATTCTCAGCAGAATCAGTGAACTAAAAGACAAGCTACTTGAAAATAGAGTCACGGGAGAAAAATAATGAAAAGAAATAAAGAACACCTATGAGATCTAGATAACAGCCTTGAAAGAGCAAATATAAGAGTCATTTTCCTTCAAGAGAGAGTTGAGAGAAAGCAAGGAGAAGAAAGAGTATTCACAGAAAGAAAGAAAACTTTGCAAACCCAGAGAAAAGCAGATATATTCAGTTACAGAAAGGTCAAGTATCATCAAGTAAATACAACCCAAATGATACTATCCCAGGTCATATAATAGTCAAACAGTGAAATACCAAAGCAAGAGAGGACCCTAACGTGGAAAGAGAAAATAGCAAATGACATAAAAAGGAGTTCTGAAAATTCTGAAAACAGACTTCTCAGTGAAAGCTCAGTGATTCTCAGTGAAAATCAGGCCAGGTGGAATGGAATGATAAATAAAAGGTACTGAAGTAAAAAAAAAAAAAAAAGATACATAAAAAGTACTGAAGTAAAAAACATACTAAACAAAACATACTATACTCAGCAAAAGTATCCTTCAAACCTGAAGGAAAGAAGGAGCTTTTCCCAGAAAATGGAAGCTGAGGAAATTCACCAAGACCAGATCCTTTCTTAAAAGAAATAATAAAATGAATTTCTCAGTCTAAAAGACAAAGACACTAATGCACAGTTAAACAACATCTTAATGTATAGACTCACAGATAAAAGTAAGTACACAGACAAATTCAGAATATTTTAACACTGTAATTGCAATGTGAAAACCACTCATATCTTTAGTGGGAAGACTGAAAGACAAATTTAAAAAAAAATAATAACTATGAGAACTTGTTAAGAGATAAAAATATCCAAATTGAGATAACAAAAGGTCAGTACATTGGGGGGATGAAGTTCAAAGACCATTTTATAGTTTTCTTTGTTTCTCTATCTTTTCTTTGGTATCAAAGTTAATTGTCATTTGTGTAAAAGAGCTTTGTATAGCTATAAGATTTTTTTTATAAGCTTCATGTTATAAGAAACACACAGAATAAAAAGCAAGGAATCAAAACATACTACCAGAGAAAAATTACTAAACCCAAACGGAAGATGGTAAGAAGGAAGAAATGCCAAGAGGAGTTTACAGAACATCCGGAAAACAAATAACCAAATGGCAGTAGTAAGTCCTTACCTATAAAAAGTAACATTGAATGTAAATGGACTAAATTCTCCAATTAAAAGATTAGAGGGTAGATGAATATATTTTTTAAAAGATCCAATTATATAACTATATACTTCTAACAAGAAACTCACTTCACCTATAAAGACACACATAGGAAAAAAGTGAAGAAATGGCAAAAGTTTCCATATAAATGGAGAAAAACAAACAAAAGAGGAATAGCTATACTTGTATCAGATAAAAATAGACTTCAAGTAAAAAAACTGTAAAAAGACACAATGAAGATCACTATATAATTATAAAAGGGTCAGTTCAGCAAGAAGATATAACAATTGTAAATGTATATGTAACCAATGCCAGAGTGCCTTATATTTAAACAAATATTAGTAGAAACTAAAGGGAGATATACGCCACAATAAAATAATAGTACAAGACATCAGTAACCCTCTATCAGTAATGGCCAGATCATCCAGACAGAAAATTAATGAACAAATATTGGAGTTAAACAAAATTCTAGAGCAAATGACATTTAGAGAAGATTTTATCCATTGGCTGCATAATACACATTCTTCTCATCAGTACATGGAATACTTTGTAGGGTAGATAATATATTAGGCCACAAAACATGTCTCAATGTCTCAACAAATTTAAAACAGTCAAGTATTAAGTATCATTTCTGACTACAATAGAAAAAAATTATAAATCAATAATAAGAAAAACCTTGGAAACTGTACAAATATATGAAAATTAAGCAACATACTCTTAAACGACCAAAGGGTCAATGAAGAAATTAAGAAAATTTGAAAAAAAATGAAACAAGAGAAAAAGTGAAAACAACATACCTAAACCTATGGAATACAGCAAAAGCAGTATGAAAGGGAAAATTTGTAGCAATGAACATCTACATCAAAAAAGTAGTAAAGCTTCAAATAAGCTGCCTAATGATGCACCTAGAGAAACTGGAAAGGGAAGAACAAATCAAACCCAAAATTAGTATGAGGCAAAAAATAATAAAGTTCAGAGCATAAATAAATGAAATTGAGACTGAAAACATACAAAAGGTCTACAAAATGAAAAGTCGATTTTTAAAAACAGATAATCAAAATTGACAAAGCTTTAGGTAGACTAAGGAAGAAAAAAAGAAGACCGAAATAAATAAAATAAAAAATGAAAAAGGAGACATTACAGCTTTGAATTTAATGATACCACAAAATACAAAGGATAATTATAGTCTATTATAACAACTATATTCCAACAAATCAGAAAACCCTCAACAAAAGAATTCAGAGAAAAAATTAATGGGTATATACAACTTACCAAGATTGAAACATGAGGAATTAGAACATCTGAACAGACCAATATTGAATAAGACAGTTGAAGCAGTAATAAAAAGCCACCCATATAAAATCCCAGGACTTAACGGGAACTGCTGAACTCTACTAAATTTTTAAAGAAGAACCAATAACAATTCTTCTCAAACTCTTCAAAAAATATTTAAGAGGATGAAATACTTCCAAACTCATTTTATAAGGCCAGCATCATGCTGATACCAAATCCATGCAAGGACAGCATGAAAAAGGAAACTGCAGGTAGATATTCATGATGAATAAAAATGCAAAATTCTCGACAAAATACTAGCAAACAGAACTCAATAACATATTAAAAAGATCATTTATCATGATCAAGTGAGATTCATCCCAGTGATGCAAAGATGGTTCAACATATGTAAATCTGTAAATGTGATACATCATATTAACAGAATTTTAAAAAAATGTTTATTTCCATAGATGCTAAAAAGTATTTGATATAATACATCCTTTCAGGATAAAAGCTCTCAATAAACTTGGTATAGAAGGAACATACTTCAAAACAATAAAGCCATATGTGACAAACACATAGCTATTGTCATACTAAATGGAGAAAAATTGAAACCCTTTCCTTTGAGATCTGGAACAAGATTAATCACTTTCACTACTTTTAGTCAACATACTACTAGATAAATACTAGCCAGAGAAATTAGGTATGAGAAAGAAATAAAGGTCATCCAAATTGGGATTGAAGAAATCAAAATATTTTTGTTCACCTTATGTTTAGAAAAACCTAAAGACCACCCCAAAACTATTACAGCTGATAAACAAAATTAGTACAGTTTTAGTATACAAAAATTAACATACAAAACTCAATAGAATTTATGTACACCAACAGCAAACAATATGAAAAAGAAATCAAGAAAGAAATCCCATTTACAATAGCTACAAGAAAAAATACCTGGGAATAAATATATACAAAAAAGTAAAGGATCTCTACAAATAAAATTATACTGATCAAATAAATTGAAGAAGAAACCCCCTAAAATGGAGAGATATCCCGTATCTGTGGATTGCAAGAATTAATATTGTTAAAATGACCAAAATATATAAAATGATCTAAGGATGGAATGCAGTCCCTATCAAAATACCAATGACATTCTTCACAGAAATAGAAAAAGCAACCCTAAGATGTACATGGAATCACAAACAATACTGAATAGCCAAAGCAACCATGAGCACAATTGGCAAAACTGGAAACATCACACTACCTGACCTCAAAGTATATTACAAAGCCCTAGTAACTGTAATGAATATGACTGTGCATTAGTCATGAGTAGGCCAAGGCAGACATCCAGTACAGCACGACACAGCAGGTTTGGAGTGCAGGCACACAATCCCATGCACTATATAATCATATTTATGTACCAGTTAGTGTAACCTGTTTGAGCTCATATCTGGCCTTGAACTACTGTTGTCTGTGAGAAATATAACTGCACTACTGACTCTGTAGGAGGGAGAAAGAAGAGAATAAAGCCATGTCCCAACGGCCTATGGTCCCTTGAGTGTTCTTTCAGCTGTCTGCCACCTGTTCACCAGCTCCCCTCAGACCCCAGCTTAGATTGGAACCTGACAATTGGTGTAGTCAGCAGGATTCTGAGGTGAGTGAGCCCTCGGCCCCTGATGATCCCAGGTCAGCCGTGTGGCCCCAATATGGGTTATGGTACCCAGTCACAGCCATGCTGCTAAGATTGGCCCTGGTGGAAACATGGGTGGTGGTGAACAAGTCCCCTGTGAGCATGGATAAGGCACTGAAGCACCTGGAAGCAGGGATCACTATTGGATGGGTGTTTTTGACTGCACTATGGGAAGTGCATGCTCAGTCCCTGCAGGATGCAGCACAGGTAAGGACCTGTAGGCACAAGCAGAGAGCCTGAAGGTCCAGGTACACAGGTTGGAATGAGAATTAGAGGCTGCTATTAGTGTGAGCTTGGGCCCACCATCCCCATCAGAGACCCCTGCCCAATCTGACCAATCTGACACAGAGGAGGAAGAACCTCTGTTGTGGCCTCCCCCAGTGGTTCATCAGAAAATAGACCAGGAACAGTCATTGGGGCCCCAGGGATGGGCTCAGAGACCCCCTACCTTGACAGAGCACAAGTCATACACTGCCTATATGCCAACGAATTTGTAGGAATAAGATAAACAGTGCTGGCAGCGCTCGGGGGGAAATCCCACCTGCCTAGATGCTTCGCCTTTGGGATGAGGGAGCCAACAGTATTGTCTGCTCCACCTCTGAGATGGAAAAGTTGGTCTCCATTATGACTCATCCCTCCCTCCATCAGCAATTACAGGTGAGCAAGTGGTTAGCACAGGGGGAAGGCAACCAAATCGTAAATGAACGGCTGATGGAGGCCATACAAATGGTGTGGAATGATGCCAGAGAAATACCAGAAACTGAGTAAATGGCGGTTATATACAGATGTGGTGCAAGTAAATCAGGAGATGGGTATGCAGCAGGCTATGTTTGATCTGAATACCCGAGGGCCAGATGATGAACACTTCACCTCCCACATGAAGGACGTTGTGTTGTGCTCTGCATCCCTGAGTGCCTTTGGCTCCCTGGCCACCGTCAATCTGTATGTGGGGTGCTGCATGCATGAGGTGACTACTGCCATGGCTGCCCTTGGGGAAGCAGAGGACTCTATGCCACAAAAAAGGGGAAGCCATCCTTCTGCAGGGAGCCACCTCATGGGACAAAATGGGCCCCCAGTGGATGACTCACACACATAAGTGGATTGGTTTGACTTTGGCTGGGATTGACTGAGACAAAACTGAGAGGCAACCCAATGAAGTGCTGTTAACTTTGTGGAGGCAATTGTCCCTGAATCACCAATTCCAGAAAATGCCCAAGAGGGGGTAGGATGATGCTGCTTGACCCTGTCCTTCCCAGATGCTCCATATTTGCAGATGGGTGAAGGTATAGAGAATTTTATGTTTGATTAGGAAACAGGTCAAGGTGCCCAGCTTTGGGGGACACCAGACAACTGGAGGCCACTTGTGGAATTGGCAATCCACTGGTCCCCACCAATGTACAGCAGGTGCCGCTGCTGTTAGACATTGGCACAGATTGTAGCCTCATCTATGGGAACCCAGAGAAGTTTCCAGGCAAGGCTGCATACATAGACGGAGGCCAGTCAGTGGGAGTGAAACCTGGATTTTTGCACGTTGGCTTCAGACACTTGGCTTCCCACTTATAAACTGTGTATATCTCCTCCATGCTTGAATACATTCCAGGGTAGATATTTTTAACAGCTTGGTTTTACAAGCCATGGTCAGACAATTCAGACTCTGAATACACGTGGTTAAGCCATTACTGGGTGGACATATGTATAACTGGCCCCAGGTCCTGCCACAACCCCGATAGGTTATTTCTACCCATCAATACCACTTTCCAGGTGGGCATATGGCGATAACTGAGACTATTAAGACGTTAGAGGAGGTGAAGATAGTGCATGGCATCCACAGCCCCTATAATTCTCTGGTATGGCCAGTCAGCAAACCTGACGGAACTTGGCAGATGATGGTGGATGACTGAGAACTAAATAAAGTAGCACCCCCTTTACATGCAGCTGTGCCTTCTATCAAGGATTTGATGGACCACTTGATGATGGAATTGGGACAGTACCACTGTGTGATGGACTTGGCCTATGCATTCTTCCCAATTGACATCACACCAGAGAGCCAGGAACAGTTTGCCTTTACATGGAAAGGGCGACGAGAGACTTTCACGGTGTTGCTGCAGGGCTGTGGGCATAAGCCCACCATATGTCATAAAGGGGACCCACCTATTCCATTATAGTGATGATAATATGTTATCCTCTGATTTTCTTGCAGGTTTAGAAATAGCGGCACCCCTCTTACAATAACATTTAGCAGCATGCGGTTTGGCTGTGAACGAAAACAAGGTCCAAAGGCCTGGACTGTCTGCCAAAGTTTTGGGAGTTATCTGGTTGGGTAAGACAAAGGCCATACCAGAGGCCATCATTAATAAAATTCAGGCATATCCCAAGCCCACAATAATGAGGTAACTATGGACTTCTGTGGGCCTCTTGGGATATTGGCGGGCATTTGTGCCCCATTTGGCTCAGAAAATAAAACCATTGTATCAGTTGACAAAAACAGGAACTACTTGTGATTGGGATGATGAGGCTGAGATGACTTTTCTGGCAGCCAAGCGGGCCATACAGCAATCGCAGGCCCTACAAGTAATTGACCTGGGGCACCCATTTGAACTCGATGTGCAAGTGACCACAGAGGGTTTTGGCTGGGGCCTATGGCAGTGCACAGAGCACTGTAGAACACAAGTAGGCTTTTGCTCCCAACTTTGGAACGGAGCTGCACTGTGCTCTTCATTGATAGAGAAGGAATTAGCAGCTGTATATGCCACCCTTCAGGGTTGTGAGAGTGTGACAGGAAGGGCTACAGTCACTGTGCAGACAACTTACCCAATAGTTGGGGAGTAAGCATGCTCCTGGGTAATGAACCCCCAGACTGGGATGGCATAGACATCCACCTTAGCAAAGTGGGGTTCCTACTTAGAACAGCAGAGTACCCTGAGTACAAGTCCCTTATCAGCAGAATTATAAAAAGTCTTGGGACCTGTAGTCCTGATGCAAGATAAGGCCATGGGTCAGCCTGAGGCACCCCTAAACCCTGAGTCATCACCATTTCAAGAGGGGCACCCCCCATTCCTGATGAGGCATGGTAGACAGGATGGGTCCAGCCAGGGTGCTACTGCTGCCTGGACTGCTGTCATGGTCCAGCCTAATACTGATACAATATGGTTTAATACCTGCTGTGGACAAAGTAGTCAATAGGCTGAACTCAGGGCAGGGTGGATGGTGATCACTAAAGAGGAGACACCTATGGTAATCTGCACTGATAGCTGGGCAGTTTATTAAGCCCTAACCTTGTGGTTACCTACCTGAAAGTTACAGAATTAGCTAGTTGGTCACAGGCCCATCTGAGGTCAGGCCATGTGGCAAGACCTATGGGAAATGGGCCACTGAAAGGTTGTAACTATTTAACATGTGCCTTTCACTGCCCTGGGCAATGATGAGGCAAATGCCTTGGCCAGGTCCGATGGTTGGAGTCAGCACCTACACAAGATGTCGCTATATGACTGCAGCAGAAATTGGGCCATGTTGGGAGTAAACTAATGGAATAGGTCAATAAGTGCTATGGTCTATCTTTGTCTATGTAAGGTATCTGGGAGGTCTGCCAGAAGTGCCTAGCATGCACACAGACATACCCCAGACAGAGACAGCTGCCCAGTGTTACACAACAAGTAGCAGTAGGGCAGATGCTTTTGACTAGATGGCAAATAGTCTACATCAGGCCACTGCCGAGGTCGCAGGGGCATGTGCATCTGCTGACAGCTGTAGATATGGCCTCCGGTCTGCTGTCTGCCTACCCTTGCAGGATGGCTGACCAACAATATACAATTCAGGCCCTGCAACACTTGTGTGCCCCATACAGTCATCCCCTGACTGTTGAATGTGATAGAGGAACACATTTTCCTGGATAGCAGGTACAACAGTGGGCACAAGGGATGGACATAAAGTAGAGGTTCTATATAACCCACAAGCTGCTGGTATTATTGAGTGATATAAGGGACTACTGAAAAACGAGTTACATTTGCATGTTACTCCACCTCTTTGTGGGGCTGGAGTTCAAGGTTGGACCTGGTGCTCCAAACCTTGAATGAGCAGCCATGAAAAGGCACCCAGGCCATGGTAGAAGCACTCCTACACTGGGTCACTGCCCCCATCTAGTTACAGATACAAACAAAAGATGACTTCCTCCAACTAGGTATGGAGACAACGGTAATCTGTTGTTGCCTGCCCCAATGCCTCTAAAGGCAGGGGAACAAAAAACCAGACTTTAGCCATGGACCCTCCAAGTCCACCATTGCATATGGTTGGCTATTGTAGCCCCCTGGGGGAGAGCCTATAGTATGATTTACATGTCACTCATTGGGTACTTAATATGTGGCCTCTATGATTGACCGTTCGTAGGGGAATGGCCAGGGAAGGAACTCTCCTCCAGGGGACATATGTATTTCCTGTGTGGCCTATTATGAGCTCCCCAGTTACTCTGGCACAGATACAGACCCAAAGGAACCATGGGGTGCTGAAAAGTTGTGGTACCATCACCCAGGGCAGAAGTTCTTTGTCATTGCATTGTTATCTAGGGATGAAAGGTTGGCCTGTATTTTGCCTGAGGGGCATGATTTACCCCTGTGAGTACCTGTGCCTACTTTGTCATTTTGACCATAGGTCGACATGCTCCAACAGCATTGCTCCACACCTACGCTGAGTTGACCAATGTGTCCAAATGTTGGATCTGCACCACCCCTCAAGCAGCAGCTGGGTATGTCTTGCCCTGGCACATACATCCAGCTTCTGGGGAAAACTGGACATGGATGGAGAGTTGGGGTTCCATGGCTGACGTCTGGAATGCAACATGGCCAGCTTTGGATAGGGGGTGCCACAAAACCCATGGCATGCCTGCTTCCTGGCTGACCTATAACGTCTGTGATGGATGGGGCTGGTTAGTGGGAGAACACATGGTGCCCCCAATACAGGTATCACGATGTATAGAGCAACACTGGGGTAATATCACTATGGAGTGGTTGTCTGCCATAGTCTGAAAACACATATATCATGTGTCACCACACCAAAGGTGTGATGGAATAGGTGGCCTCATCAAGGCTGGGCCTCAAAGGATTTTGTGCCCCCTGGGAGTTTATGGGTCTGTGGAGATACGGGATGGTCATATTTGCCAGCAAATAGGATTGGCCACTCTACCAGGGGGTGGCCTTATGTGCCTGCCACTTTTATTTCTACATTCCTTAGAGACCCACATAACTGGAGGGTGCTACTTTCCTGGTTTTTGCAAGTGTGATGAGCCCCCTGGTGGGTCCACCTCTTAGCACTAACCATCCCTGGAACAGGTGTCATAACTGTAGAAATACAAGTTATGGCCCTTCTGGAGCATACCACTCGGGCCTTGAATTACACCCAAGTTGCCCTCCTTCTGTTGACAGATGACATTGATCAAACCAGGAAAGTGGTAGTGCAGAACCAGATAGGCTTAGACATGTTAACCGCTGCCCAAGGTGGCACCTGTGTTCTTTTGGGAATGCCACGTTGTACCTTAATCCCTGACAATCAACAAAACATAACAGCAACTTTGCAAGGAGTTTCCCAGGAAATCAAGGCAGCTGAGAGCCTTACTGATGACCCCCTACAGACATGGTGGGTGTCTCTGGGCTCTGGCCTATGCTGGACCCTAATAATTGTGGGCAGCATAGCAGGAATACTAGCAGTGAGTTGTTGCTCACTGCATTGCTGCTGTGGCCTCTGTGTCCAGGGTTCTGCCCCATGGGCATGTCTTCCTGCTAGGAGAACTTCCTTGGCCTAGAGGATGGAGTGTAAGGAAAGTGGCTGTGAAGGAGAAGGCCGAGGCAGACATCTGGTACAGCATAACACAGTGGGTTTGTAGTGCAGGCGCACAATCCCATGCACTATGTAATCACATTTGTAGCCATTTAATGTAACCTGTTTGTGTGAGCTCGTATCTGGCTTTGAGCCACTCTCGTCTGTGAGAAATATAACTGCACTGCTGACTCTGTATGAAGGTAAGAGAATAACACCATTTCCCAACTGCTTATGGTCCCTTGAGTGTTCTTTTAGCTACCTGCCCCCTGTCCCCTCAGATCCCAGCTCAGGTTGGAACCTGACAGTAATCAAAACAACATAGTACTGGCATAAAAACAAACACATTGGCCAAGGGAACAGAATAGAGAACCCAGAAATAACTCCATGCATTTATAGCCAATTCACTTTTGATAACAGCACCAAAAACACACATTAGGGAAAGAACAGTCTCTTCAATAAATGGTGCTGGGAACATTGGATAACTATGTGCAGAAGAAAGAAAGTAGAGCCACTCTCTCACCATATACAAAAATCAAATAAAATGGACTAAAACTTAAATGTAAGACCTTACATGTAAGACCTAAAACTCTGAAACTAGTAGAAGAAAACATTGAAGAAATGTTTCAGGACATTGATCTAAACCAGAGATGTACAATCTTTTGGCATCCCTAGGCCACATTGGAAGAATTGCCTTGGGCCACACATGGAATACACTAACACTTATGATAGCTGATGAGCTAAAAAAAATTGCAAATAAATTTCATAATGTTTTAAGAAAGTTTACAAATTTGTACTGGGCCATATTCAAAGCCATCCTGAGCTGTATGTGGCCGATAGGCTGCGGGTTGGACAAGCTTGATCTTGGCAAAGATTTTTTTAGTAAGACCTCAAAAACACATATAACAAAAGCAAGCAAACAAACAAACAAACAAAAAATTACATGTGATTGGATCAAATAAAAAAGCTTCTTTACTACAAAGAAAATAATCAATAAAATTAAATTACAACTTACAGAATGGGAGAAAACATTTCCAAATAGTCATCTGACAAAAAACAAATAACCAGACTACATAACGAACTCAATAGTAAAAAAAAAAAAAAAAAAAAGTCCAATTTTAAAATGAGCAAAAGATCTGACAAGACATTTTTCAAAAAAAGACAAACAAATAGCTAACACATATATGAAAATAATACTCAACCTCACTTATCATCAGAAAATTGCAAATCAAAATCACAACGATGGCAGGGTGAGGCGGCTCTTGCCTGTAATCCCAGTACTTTGGTAGGCTGAGGCAGGCAGATCACTTGAGGCCAGGAGTTCAAGACCAGCCTGGCTAACATGACGAAACCTCATTTCTACAAAAAATACAAAAGTTGCTGCACGCTTGTAGCTTGCCTGAGCAACACGGGAGGCTGAGACATGAGAATTGCTTGAACCTGGGAGGCAGAGGTTGCAGTAAGCCTAGATTGTGCCATTGCACTCCAGCCTGGATGAGAGAGAGGGACTTTGTTTCAAAACAACAACAACAAAATCACAATGAAATATTATCTCACTCCAGTTAAAATGACTATTATGAAAAAGACAGAAAATAATAAATGTTGGCAAGGATGATGAGAAGGGCAACACTCGAACACTGTTGGTGAGGATGTAAATTAATGGAGCCAGTATGGAAAACAGTATACACGTTTCTCAAAAAACTAACAATGGAACAACAGTATGATCCAGAAATCTCCCTACTGGTTCTATAACCAAAATAAAGGAAATCAGTATATCAAAGAGATATCTGAACTTCTGTTTATTGTGGCACTATTCACAACAGCCAAACTATGGAATCAACCTAAATGTACACACACACACACACACACACACTCACACACACACACATATATGTATATGCACACAATGGAATATTATTTACCCATAAAAATAATGAAATCCTGTTATATGCAGCCACTTGGATGGAAATAGACAGTATGGTAAGTAAAATAGGCCAGGCACATAAAGACAAATAGCACATGTTCTCACTTATATATAATGCTAAAAATATTCACTTCATGTAGTTAGGAGTAGATTGGTGGTCATCAGAGGCTGGGAAGGATAGGGGAAAGAGAGGAGTAAAGAGAGGTTGGTTAATGGGTATACAAACAAATACCTCCTTGTTTGTTTCAGCTTCTGGTAGCCCCAGGCATTACATGGCTTGTTGATACATAACTCTAATCTCTGCTTTCAGCTTAACATGGCCTTCCCTCTACTCTTGTCTAAGTCTTCTCTTTTGTCTGTTTCAAATCACTTCTGCTTTGTTCTTATAATGGCACTTGTCATTAAATTTAGGATGTACGTTGATAATACAGGATAATCTCATTCATAATCCTTAAACTAATTACATCTGCAAATACTCTTTTATCAAATGTTTCACAGTCACAAGTTCTAGGTGGGCATATATTTTTAAAGGCCACTATCCAACACACTACTTTGACAAAGAGAAAAAGAAAGAAGACTCAAATGACTTAAGGTTGAAAAGGAGAAGTCAACAGCAATATTACTAGACATTCCCAGCAGCATTTTAATTACAAATAAAAAGGCTTACAAAGGAATAATATAAAAATCCTATGCCTACAAGTGAGATAAACTGGGAAAAATGGGCAAATTCCTAGAAAGACACAAATTAACAAAACTGTATCAAGAAGAAAGGTAAAATTATAATACACCTAAAACACATAAAGAGATTGGATTAGTAATAAAAAAAATTTCCACAACAGAAATTTCAAGCCAAAGTAGATTCACTGGCGAATTCTACCAAATGTTTAAAGAATTAACAGTAATCCTTTGCAAACATTTCCAAAATATAGAATAGAAGAGAACACTTCCCAGTTCATGCTCTGAGTTCTATATACCTTAATACCAAAAGTATATGAAGGCATCACAGAAAAAAACTATGAATCAATATTTCTTATTAATATATATGTAAAAATACTCAACAAAAATACTGGCAGACTGCATCCAGAAAATATACAAAAATGTATACACCAGGACCAAATAAGTTTTATCAATTATGCAAGGTTAGTTTAGAATATGAAAATCAATGAATATAGTATACCATATCAATAGAATTAAGAAAAAAATCATCAAGACCATCTCAATAGATACCAAAAAATATTTGGCAAAATATTGCACCCTTTCATGACAAGTAGACTCAACAAACTAAGAATAGAAGCAAGTTGCCTCACAATAACAAAGGCCAACAATGAACAACTCATAGTTAACACAATAATTAATGGTGAAAAATGAAATGCATTCCTCTGAAGATTAGGAACAACACATAAATATCTGTTCTGCCCACTTCCATTCTACACTGTATTGGTGGTCCTGCCCAGACAAAATAGGCTAGAAAATTAAATTAAAGATACCCAAATTGGAAGAAAAAAGTAAAACCATACCTTTGAAGCCAACCCAACAGTCTCACAGACAGTTGTCTTTGGATAAACATAGAAATTGACCCTGCTGGTCTTAAAGCTTGAAACTTATGCTTGTTTTATCTGAGTTCCTTCCTCAGGAAAAGATCTCCAGCCCTCTCAAAAAGTATGAAAGAACTGAAACTCACCAGATTATAGCAACCAGACAATGAGACTCTGGTCTGCTCATTTATCATGATTACTCCCTTACCTCCCCTGCAACGAAGTCTCTGTTTTCTCATATATAGTTACATTTCTTCCCTGCTATACAAACTCTTAATTTTTAGTCTACCCAGCAGATGGTTTGAGACTGAACTCCCATCTCCTTGACTGTAGCTCCTGATTAAAGCCTTCTTCCTTTGCAATGATAATCATCTCAGTAATTGGCTTTCTGTGCTGCAAGCTGCAGGACCTAGCCTGAACCCCTGCTGTTTTGGTAACACCTATTCTCAGATGACATAATCTGATATTTAGGAATTCTAAGGAATTCACACAAAAAAGATCAAATTAATAAATGAGTTCAGCAAGATGGCAAAATACAACCTCAATATAAAAAAATCACTAGCAATAAACAACCTGAAAATAAAATTAATACAAAATTTTATTTACAATGATATAAAAAAGAAAATATTTAGGAATAAATTTCACACACATACACACAAAAGTGTAAGACTTATATGCTAAAAACTGCAAAATGTTGTTGAAAGAAATTTTTAAAGACCCAAACAAATGAAAGAATGTTCAGTGTTTATGGACTGTAAGAGCTACAGTGTTAAGACAGCAATACTCCTCAAATTGGCATATAGCTTATAGCAGAACATATAGCAGAATTAGAACGCTAATCCTGGGAACGATCATTCTCAGCAAACTAACACAGGAACAGAAAACCAAACACCACTTGTTCTAATTCATAAGTAGGAGTTGAACAATGATAATATATGGGCACAGGGAGGGGGAAGATCACACACTAGGGCCTTTGGGGGTGTGGTGGGGGCAAGGGGAGGGATAAAAAAAGAAGCTAATTCTAAAATTCATATAGAATACAAATGACACAAAATAGTCAAAATGTTGTTAGGGCATAAAAGTTGTGAAACTCAGTTTCCAATTTAAAACTTACTACCAAATTACAATAATAGACAGTGTGGTGCTGGCTTGGGGATTTGGCTTATGATCAGTGGAATTATACATTAGTGGAATTATAGATTAGTGAAACCCCGTCTGTACTGAAAATACAAAAATCAGCCAGGTGTGGTGGCGTGCCTGTAATCCCAGCTACTCAGGAGACTGAAGCAGGAGAATCGCTTGAACCCAGGATGTGGAGGTTGCAGTAAGCCAAGATTGCACCACTGCACTCAAGCCTGGGCAACAGAGCAAAACTCTGTTTAAATATATATCTATATATTTATCTATATAGATATATCTATAAATATATCTATATATTTACATATAAATATATAGATATATATTAGACTGCAAAGAAATTATAATACTCTTACATTGCTGGTGAACTGGAAAACAGTTCAGCCAGTTTAGAGAATAGTTGGGCAGTTCCTCAAAATGTTAAACATAGAGTTACCATAAGACCCAGCAATTCTACTACATGTATACACAAGATAATTGAAACCATATGTACACACAAAAACTTGTAATGGAGTTTATAGTAGCATTATCGATTATGACCCCAAAGTCAAAGCTACTCAAATTTCTTCAAGTGACAAATGGGTAAACATAATTGGTATATCCATTTTGGTATATACATATCCATGCACTGATAAAGGAAGAAAGTACAAATACATTCAACGCGGATGCACCTTGAAAATATTATGTGAAAGACATCAGTCACAAAAGACTACACATTACATGATCTCATTCATATGAAACATCCAGAAATATCAAATCTATAGAGACAGAAACTAGATTAATAGTTGCAAGGGGCTGAGATGGGCAGAGAAATGGGGAGCGATTGTCTGATGTGTATGGGTTTTCTTGAGGATAGTGAAACTGATTGTACGACATCTTTAAATATACTTAAATATACTTAAAATATACTTAAATATACTTAAAAATATACTTAAAAGGGTACACTAAATTGTACCCTTTATAATGGTGGATTTATGGTACGTGAATCTAAATAAAAATTTTTTTTAAACAACAGTGAAACTGTCTTCTGACTTCTATTCCTGTGTTTGATTCTCTTAGCAGTAAACTTTTGTTCTTAAACAAAAATTTTTAGAGAGAGACTATATGTGGTATTAGTCTAAAGATAATGTCTGCCAGTGTTTATTTAAAATGGTGGTGTAAAAAAAGTCCTACTTTGTTATATATGATATTGTTTCAGCAAGTATAGAACACATACACAGTAATTCTCCACACCATATTCCAGTCAGTGGCAGAATGTTTATATGATGGTTTCATCAGATTGTAATACTGTATTTTTACTGTACCTTTTCAATGTTTAAAAATGTTTAGATGCACAAATACTATTGTGTTACTGTTGCCTTCAGTATTAAGTACAGTTACATCATGTACAGGTTTGTAGGCTAGGTGTGTAGTAGGATATATCATCTATGTTTGGTTAAGAATATTCTATGATGTTTGCATGACAGAATTGCCTAACGATGAATTTCCCAGAATCTATCCCCAGAAGTGAGTTGTGACTGTATGCGCATTGCTTTGTGAAGCTAAAAGACTAAAAGAGATTTCAAATTGCAGCTTCTACATATATATACAAATGAAACATAATTCATGTCAATAGACAGATCATTGGCAGAGTGCAGATACTCTATTTAAGATGGAATATGAAGAAGTCAAGCCAACAAGAAATTATACGGAAGGCTGAGTGTAGAGGACTTGCTTTGAGACACGTAGATTTCTTTTGAATACTATGTGTACTTTTAAAAACATGACATCATAAATCATACTTCTTGATCTTACCATTTAGCAGACTGTTTGGCTAGATTAGCATATTAGTGCTCTTGAGAGAAAATTAATCTAAGTCTTTTCAACCCCATTGGAAATGTGTTTCTGTGCTGTTTTTCTCTCTTTAAATTGATATATGAACCATCTACTGGAGTGAAAATTAGTTCTCCTCTCCAGAAACTAAGGAACATGATTCAAAAGGCCTTTATCTAAATGAACTCTGAACTGACATGATTTTTTTTTGCAACATTCTTCCTATACAACTTTGTTTTATTATTTTGTTCACAGTGTATATAAATGAATCGAAGAAAAAGTCAATCTAAAATGCTTAATTTTATTACTTATTGTAAATGGAATTGAAAATGAACATTTCTAAAGTCCAGTTTGATCCAATTCTCTGAGTCTTGGGGTAAAAGCACATAGATTTTAAGTAATGTGAATTAAATTGTTTTATCTTACAAAAAGTATTTTTCACAAAATACAACCTGGTTTCAAGCATTGCAATCTATGGTGATTTCTGCTAAAAATGGAGGGCTCTGTAGAACAAAACCAAAACAAATTAGGGCAGGCTTACAGGGGAGGCAATTTTGATGTTTCTCTCTATGAAGTAATTGGAAGATGGCCAGGGAGGCTCCCAAATTCTTCATCACAGTTCCTGAAGTCCCATTCTTTGTGGGGAAATGCAGATGTGGTCTAGGCAGACTCATGCTATCATTTCTCCTCAGATATTCCTTCTCATGTTTAAATTTCCAAATCCTTCTTCTTTTAGAAGCAGTGTGAATGCTAGTTGCACTGATAGGCTCTCCAAGATCATCATCTCCAGATGTATTTCCTGCTTCTGAATTCAATTAATTCTTTATCTATATAGACTATGTGCCATTTATTACTTATTGTACCTTTAACTTCTCTTACTATGAGTTCCATGTATCTTTTTCTTTATTTTAACTCTAGTTTCTTTTATTCAACTCTTGTACAGTATTTTAGTAAGTAATCAATTATATATATTAGAATAAACATATATGTAATTGTGGATATATGTTAGAATAAACATATATAATTGTATATATGTTAGAATAAACATACATATAATTATATATATTTATATATAAACCATATATATGATTACTTAAATATATAGTATAGTAAATTATATACATATATAATTGTATATATGCTTATATATAAATCATATATATGATTACTTAAAAGTAAGTAACCGTATATTACTTAAAAGTAAGTAATCATATATATGTTAGAATAACTGGAAAAATATCATTTAGGGAGAACTTGAGAAATCACATCATGAAATATTCAATAAGAATCCATTTGATATCTTTTAATTCTGATGGATAGAAGAACACTAGAAAGGTAAGAATTTTGTTGGAGAAGGGAAAGTATAGAATGAATACAGATTATGAAGGATTTACTTACGAAGACAAGTTTGGGTGAACTATACCGTAGAATCAGGAACTAAGAAGCCTGAAGTTGGCTAAAATCATTGAATTCTTCAAAAAAAGAAAAGTGTTATTTACTGGAAGGCATAAGCATATTAAAATATGACTTATTTATTAATAAATATTAAAGTATACATTTCTAATTGGAAAATATATTACCTTCAACTCTTGATAAAAATGATTATACAAACCACAGATACAGATAAACAACGTTTTAAGCAGAAAACTAGTAAATGTTTTTCAGAAATGGGAAATTTAAGTGCATTCATACTTTTTCAGTGTTTAAGATTTTAATCAATAGACACAACTTTAACCCAAATTTAGAAACAGAGGAGATAAAGTACTAAGTTATGAGACCAGATTCAATAAGCAGAAGTGGTAAGGAGGTGCATGTACAAGAAGAGCAGAGACAGACACATGGACACATTGCTCACTCTGAGCCTCAGTTTTCTCGATGGTAAAATGAACACAATAAAATAGGGTCATTAAGAAGTGGAAAGGAGATTACATGTACTGTGTACTTTGTTATCCCCTAGAGGTTAATGCCCACTGTACAATTCCAATGAGAAGTTTCTGAATTTACCCCTTAGTAGGGTAAGTGGCATTAGATTAACTATATAACTCATGAACTGAGGACACATTAACAGGTGCTCTGCAGTCTGATGATTTAACTCCATAGAATGTGACAAAATTAAAGATGGACTGCTGACTTCCATTTTTGTTATACCTGAATGTCTAATATGCTCATTTGGCTGTTATTCTCAAATATCATCTAATAGTTCTTCAATCCCCATGAAATAAATTATAAAGTCTACGAAGTGCCTGGTAGACATGGATTTGGTCTTTGATATTGTTATGGGAAAAAAAGAAGACTTTTGGGGAATGAAGTAAGTGAAAACCAGGAAGGCAATAGCCTCCAATCAGCTTGCCAGAGCCTTGGAAAACAAAACCCTTCTGAGAAGATCACAAGGGATATCTTACAATGTTTCATTTCTGACTGGCAGAATTAATTTGTGCTATTTTATTCTAGTTCACTGTAATTTTTATTTTAGTTTCAATTGTTCTCCCTTAAAATTTCCCTAATCACAAAAGGGAAGTCAAGTCATTGTTTTAATAGCCATAAACCAGACAGGATTGAATTCAGTGTATTTACCATCATTTGCTAAATGGGTGAATGTCTCTTAAAACATCGATTTTTAAAACTCAAGGAACTGACAAAGTAAATGGAGAGCTTCTTATGTTTCTAACTTTCTTTTCCTTTAGCACGTTTCCACATGGACATCAGCACATGTCCACGCACACTGTGCATTTTTGAGAAAGTCATCTCCACCTGAACTCAGCCATGTCTAGAGACCATTTAGGCTTAGCAGACTTGATCATCACCCAAGAAGGCTCTATGCTTTCTTCACGTTGCATGGGTTACAAATACACTTGGAGACACGCATCAAGCAGTGAAGGGCTATGGCGATGTCCCTTTCAACAGAGCGTTCACACTTTTTTGCCATCCGCAATCAAGGCACATTCAGGGCCTCTGTTTAGACCCGGCAAATATAAGATGTAGGAAGGAGCCTCACTCCACACTCCCTCCTAATCCAGTACTCACAATTTGGCTGAGTAGATATCTGCTGCTCATTTTCCTCTTTTTTGACCCTCTTTTGAAATTCCAGCAAGGTGTTTTTTGAGGCCTACCTTTGAAGAAGGTGATTTGGCCTTACCACTTGTACCCATAAGCCTACCTTGTTTACTCTCCTATGTCTTTATCCTCCTGCCTTACCCTTTCTCATTTCTTCACCATCATCTTCTGCACAAGCTAGTCTTGGAATGCAAATGGAAATAACAACAACAAAAAATTTAAGGTTACCATTCAACCTAAAAAAAACCGAGCATACATTTATCCCTATGCTGTTCTCATCCCGAAAATACTCACTATACAAAAGTAAATTTAATGCTTGTATTGTAATGCTTTACCAAGGCAAAAAAAAAAAAAAAAAAAAAAAGACCTGTTAGAGGTGGCAAAAACCTTCCATTTGATTCTGCTTGCCTTCATTATTCTGCAGGGGAGGAAACTGAAAATGAGGAGATAAAAGTGATTCACCTAAGGTCATAAGGTGACTAATTATCAGAGGCAAGGCCTAGACACAAACAATTCGCCTGATATAATCCAGTTAACTTTCCCCCACATCATGAATGTTTATTGTCTCTATTCTATGATCAGCTAGAACAAACCTTAATTAGAAGCAAACACACAAATATGTAATGTATGCTTTACCTACTCTACATGGAAATGAGAAAACAATAAAGGGTTGTTTTGGGAAATCTGTTCTCTCCCTTGGATCCAGAGGCATGTCAAACATAAGAAAATGACATTGTAACTAGGGTCCCAGAGGAGCTGACCTGCCGAGCCGGCATCACAGGCGTATCACAGATTTGACAACCTCAGTCATAATTTTATCAAGAAATGCTCTATTTCTACATTGCCCAAAGCGCCTCCTTCAATTTAATCACTTATAAAACTCCATGGCTTCTGCTAGAATGGATGATAAATTGATTTTATCCTCCGGTAGTTGGGAATCACTAATCTTGTTTAGCTTTTGCTGTGAGGGTTACATGCAGTTGGTAAATGCTCATGGAAACATACACTAGATTTGGAACATATTCCTAAATGTGCAGATGCATTGCCTTCATAAGATAGCTCATCGAATTATTTTTGAAGGGAAAATAAAAACATATATTAATCAAATTGCCTGTGTAGTAAATGTATTTTAAAGAATTCTACCTTTTAAAGGGGGTATACTTAAATATAAAGTGAGTAGAATACATTGCAGTGTAACAGTTGAACAGGAATCCTTTGAGACCCACACTCAGGTTAATTAGAACATGTATTTCAATCAGTGTAAATGAATCTATAGCAGTCATACATATATCACACTGTACTATACCCTCCTGACTGTTGGTTATTTGCCTTTCAGATTCAAGTCTTATGCTGTTCTGTAGACAGGGTATCAATGCTACTTCATTTCGTTAAAAAAATTTATAAGTAAATCTTCTGTAACAGAATTTTAAAGATATTCTTTATGCTTTCAGGGAAACTATTTTATTTTTCACTCCTTAAAATAATATTATTTAATATTTTCATAACTTTTAGTGTTTTACTACATACAAACCATTTTAATTTTTACAATTTTTTTATTTACTACAATAGATTTGGGGATACAAATGGTTTTTGGTTACATGGATGAATTGTATAGTGGTGAAGTCTGAGATTTTAGTGCACCTACCACTGAAGCAGGGCACACTGTACTCAATATATAGGGTTGTTTTCTCCCTCATACAAAACATTTTTCTTTTGCAAATAATAGCTAATTTAATGTTTCCCCATTCTATATTGAAATGCATGGTGAACTTTGTCAATAAAATTGAGCAGATGTTTTTCAAAAGACTGTGTATTTTTATCTTATTCTCTTTCCTTTTTCTCGGTAATAAACTTTTAAGTGTCTGTTTTTAGCAAGAACACACCCAGAGACAATGTGGATGCCTTGAGATGCTAGATGAGAAAGTGAAGCTGTCTTAACTACCTTTAATAATCCTTGCTCTTTATCAACTTTGTAAACCTGGGCTCTTTATTTTCCTTACCTGTCTCAGAAACCTAATTTCTGGGATTAGAAACATGCTGTCTTCTGTTTTCTAGTTCTCTTATTTCACCTCCTCATAGGTTCTTTTTAGATCACTCCAGGAAGCACCGCCTTAACCACAACAGAAATAACAATACAACCTTTTTCAAAATCTACCACATTTTGTTTTCAAAATGTTTAAAGTGATTCAAGACACAAATATGACTCCAAAACAATTAACTCATTTTAGAGATTCAACACTATTGAACTTCTGCCTTATAGAATATTTCATTTTCTAGATTTTTTTGAAACCATGCTATCCAGGAAGAGCAAAAATGGGACACTTGCCAGGGATAGATTTGACATCATTGAACAGAACCTACAGAGCTTTATTCTGTTGCTAAAATCAATTTTGACCTAATACTTGTGGATAAATGGAGGTATATAGATAAAAAGAAAATGTCATGTTCAAGACTGATCTCAAACTGAGTTCACTTCAAGGAAAGTAAGTTAGAAAGCGTGTGCTTCCTTTTACTACTTTATTTACAAGGGTTGTTATTTAAATGTGTCTGCCTGGATTGTAGACTTATCCTTAAATTGCTCTTAGATTACTCAAGTATTCATTACATCACAAATCTCATTTTGTTTGATGTTGTTTACTCAGAAGAAATAAAGACCTAGTAAATATTTGTAGACTACTTCAAATAAAATCACAGAAAATATTTATTAATATTTTATTGCATTCAGGATTTTTGTTAAATGAGTTGATTATAGCTGCTTATGCCACAAAAGGAAAAAATGTTTAAGATGATGGATATTTTAATTTGTTCTCCTATAATATACACTTTACTGTATATGCATATCATATGACATCATGTTGTATAGCTTCAATATACACAATACAGTTTATTTAAAAACAAATAAAGCAACTGAAAAACTAAAGCAAGATGAAACAATCATGAGCATTAGTTCTCACTCATCTCTGTGCAGAGATGAAGCCTGAATCTTGCATATACTCATCTGTTTTAGAGTTGCTTACAAGTTGCTTTTGGAATTCTGCCAAAGGAGTTGGTTTCACACCTGCTTAAGAAGATATGAAAAGATTTACAAATTGATGTTTAGAATAACAACTCAAAGGAAGAACCAAGGAACTCAGATGAAACTCCAAATGTTTAAAAGGTGGATTGATTTGTGATGTATAACCTTAATAAAATAGTTTCCCAAAGACATTTTTATGAGCAAGATGAATGTGAGGAAGGGCACAGTATTTGCCAAGTGAATGTTGGCTTGTCAAATTCTATTTTTACATTTTGGAAATCGTATTAGTTACTCATGCTTTCTCTCTCTCTCTCTCTCTCTTTCTCGCTCTCTCTCTCTCTCCCCCCTCCAGCACGCCACCCCCACAACCCCCGTCTTCTCTCAACCTTTTATATGTATTTGGGCTTAGCAAACATTTCCAATTGGCAGTGCACCATTGTGTGCACAAGGATGAAAACTAGCAAAATAACTTTTCATGTTTGTTTTTACTCACGTTCAAATCACCACCTTTCTAGAGACATTGTGTTTCTTAGCTATAGAAAATCAGAGCAGTTTTAATATCTTGGAATTCAGAAAATAAAACAAGATAATAAGCTTCTCTTATTTTTCCAACAGTCACAGCCATTTTTGCATCCTCATATCTTTAGATTAAGGATACAGAGTTTCAGTGAGGTATCACTTTCTGCAGGCTTATATAGAACTTCCCACAAGCAGACACGTAATAGAAGATGAATTATCTTTTTCTGGAAATTGTGAGAAATTTTGTTTCACGAAGTAGGTAGAGGCTGACTGTACAATTTCCAACTCAAAATAAAAAAAATCAGTATTTTCTTTACTTCTTTTGTATCCGCAGATATGAGGCATTAGTTTCATCTCAGCTTCTGAATCCATAGAAGATTCACTAACAGCATTGGGTTTGTAAGAGAGTAGGAATGTTTTGATGGGTGCCTGGACTCCGCTCTAGAAATGCTCTCCAATTACCGAAGTGACAGAGCCTTTCGTGTGCATCCTTCGTGTGAGTCACCATTGTACCCTTTGGGGAGTTAATCTTTGGGGAGTCAGTCTCTTGACACTGTGGCTCAGATAAGAATTCCAAAACGCCCTAATCTGAGTTGCAAAAGCTCCCATGAGAAAAAAATATATATAATATATTAAAGGAAATAAAACTTACTTTCTGATTTCTCTTTACTTTGGGATCACATTTTTTTTTTTTCCTTAAAAAGAAGAAAAACATGATGATACACTTCCCATGAGCATTGTTATGTTATTACACCAGAGAAGTGAGCAGAACCCAACCCTCCAAAGCTCACGCGGTGTGGGTTAAAAGGAGCAATTACAAGATTCCATTCTGTGATGAAATTCCATGCTTTGAATGCCAGTGAAGTCTTCTTGTAGTTAGAATTATTTAGTTGTACATAGAGAGTTTATTTTAATATAACAGCCTTCTAATTTCTCATCTTTGGGTTTTTTGTTTTCTTGTTGTTTTGTTTTTTTCGGGGGGGAGTGTGCTTTGCAAAAATCTTTATGCCTCTTTTATATAACACACACTCTAGAAAGAATATTTTTTTAAAAGATTGAAAGAAAAAAATCATATTTATGAATAAATGTCTACAACTAATTATAGCATATTTTTCCATTTGGATAATTATATAATTAGCTTAGATTTTAGACAGTAAAGTCACCATTACAAAGTGAGAAAAAATTATCTGCTTCACCATTTATCAGTACTGTATTCCCATGATAGATACAGAATCTTACTGCTCATTGAAAATCCTCATTTTTAAAGTGGATACTGAGGTTCAGTAAGGTGAATAAACTACTTCAAATTCCAGTATTACTTTGGGAATTTAAAGATAATTTAAAAAGAACTCTAAAAATATGAATTTACTTTTACCTAAAGTGATCAATTATGTATTAACAAATATATATGATATTTTAAGTGCAGATACACTTTTATCTTAGTATTTTCCCATTGGGTACTCGAGAACCTTACATATAGCACGTGCTCTATAAATAAAATGTTAAATTGAACTCTGCACTTAAATGTCTTACTGTTTTTATTTACACCTGTCTCACTCAGCAAACATTTATCAGCCTTTACTCAAAAGTTATGTCATGGGAAAACATGCTTAGACCATTTTATCCAAACCCACAGTCTTTAGACTTCGTGTTTCCATTCCGTGATTGTTTTTTCTTTACTACTTTACCAATACTTATCACAGTATATATTTTTCTAATTTCTCTTGTATGTTGCCTTTTTCTTCCTTTGGAATATAAGCTTCATGAGGACAGACATGTTTATATTATTCACTGCCATATTCTTTCCTAGTGCTTAAAACAGTGTCTAAAATATAAAAAATAGTAGCTGTTCAATAAATATTTGTTGAATTAAAAAAAAAACTAATGATTATCGAAACTCGTGAGGTGTTGATAGTGGCAGGAGGCAGACAAATGACTAGGCAGGTAGTGGCAGGTCCCCAGTGAAATCCTGCCTCCAAGTCAAAGACAGTTTAAAGCCTGAAAGCAAAGCTACAAGTCAAATCTATGGACTGGATTGAGAACCCAACTTCTCATTTGATGTGCTTTCTTCTGATTGATCCCCACCCATCACTGATTTTACATATACCTACCTTTCCCTAATTCATTTTATTTTATTATACTTTAAGTTCTAGGGTACATGTGCATAGCGTGCAGGTTTGTTACATATGTATACTTGTGCCATGTTGGTGTGCTGCACCCATCAACTCGTCAGCACCCATCAATTCATCATTTATATCATGTATAACTCCCCAATGCAATCCCTCCCCCCTGCCCCCTCCCCATGATAGGCCCCAGTGTGTGATGTTCCCCTTCCCGAGTCCAAGTGATGTCATTGTTCAGTTCCCACCTATGAGTGAGAACATGCGGTGTTTGGTTTTCTCTTCTTGTGATAGTTTGCTAAGAATGATGGTTTCCAGTTGCATCCATGTCCCTACAAAGGACACAAACTCATCCTTTTTTCTGGCTGCATAGTATTCCATGGTGTATATGTGCCACATTTTCTTAATCCAGTCTGTCACAGATGGACATTTGGGTTGATTCCAAGACTTTGCTATTGTGAATAGTGCTGCAATAAACATACGTGTGCATGTGTCTTTGTAGTAGAATAATTTATAATCCTTTGGGTATATACCCAGTAGTGGGATGGCTGGGTCATATGGTACATCTAGTTCTAGATCCTTGAGGAATTGCCATACTGTTTTCCATAATGGTTGAACTAGTTTACAATCCCACCAACAGTGTAAAAGTGTTCCTATTTCTCCACACCCTCTCCAACACCTGTTGTTTCCTGACTTCTTAATGATTGCCATTCTAACTGGTGTGAGATGGTATCTCATTGTGGTTTTGATTTGCATTTCTCTGATGGCGAGTGATGATGAGCATTTTTTCATGTGTCTGTTGGCTGTATGAATGTCTTCTTTTGAGAAATGTCTGTTCATATTCTTTGCCCACTTTTTGATGGGGTTGTTTGTTTTTTTCTTGTATATTTGTTTGAGTTCTTTGTAGATTCTGGATATTAGCCCTTTGTCAGATGAGTAGATTGCAAAACTTTTCTCCCATTCTATAGGTTGCCTGTTCACTCTGATGGTAGTTTCTTTTGCTGTGCAGAAGCTCTTTAGTTTAATGAGATCCCATTTGTCAATTTTGGCTTTTGCTGCCATTGCTTTTGGTGTTTTAGACATGAAGTCCTTGCCCATGCCTATGTCCTGAATGGTACTACCTAGGTTTTCTTCTAGGGTTTTTATGGTATTAGGTCTAACATTTAAGTCTCTATCCATCTTGAATTAATCTTCGTATAAGGAGTAAGGAAAGGATCCAGTTTCAGCTTTCTACTTATGGCTAGCCAATTTTCCCAGCACCATTTATTAAATATGGAATCTTTTCCCCATTTCTTGTTTCTCTCAGGTTTGTCAAAGATCAGATGGCTGTAGATGTGTGGTATTATTTCTGAGGACTCTGTTCTGTTCCATTGGTCTATATCTCTGTTTTGGTACCAGTACCATGCTGTTTTGGTTACTGTAGCCTTGTAGTATAGTTTGAAGTCAGGTAGAGTGACGCCTCCAGCTTTGTCCTTTTGACTTAGGATTGTCTTGGCAATGCAGGCTCTTTTTTGGTACCATATGAACTTTAAAGCAGTTTTTTCCAATTCTGTGAAGAAACTCATTGGTAGCTTGATGGGGATGGCATTGAATCTATAAATAACCTTGGGCAGTATGGCCATTTTCACGATATTGATTCTTCCTATCCATGAGCATGGTATGTTCTTCCATTTGTTTGTGTCCTCTTTTATTTCACTGAGCAGTGGTTTGTAGTTCTCCTTGAAGAGGTCCTTGACATCCCTTGTAAGTTGGATTCCTAGGTATTTTATTCTCTTTGAAGCAATTGTGAATGGAAGTTCATTCATGATTTGGCTCTCTGCTTGTCTGTTACTGGTGTATAAGAATGCTTGTGATTTTTGCACATTAATTTTGTATCCTGAGACTTTGCTGAAGTTGCTTATCAGCTTAAGGAGATTTTGGGCTGAGACAATGGGGTTTTCTAAATATACAATCATGTCATCTGCAAACAGGGACAATTTGACTTCTTCTTTTACTAACTGAATACCCTTTATTTCTTTCTCTTGCCTGATTGCCCTAGCCAGAACTTCCAACACTATGTTGAATAGGAGTGGTGAGAGAGGGCATCCCTGTCTTGTGACAGTTTTCAAAGGGAATTTTTCCAGTTTTTGCCCATTCAGTATGATATTAGCTGTGGGTTTGTCATAAATAGCTCTTATTATGTTGAGGTACGTTCCATCAATACCGAATTTATTGAGCGTTTTTAGCATGAAGGGCTGTTGAATTTTGTCAAAAGTCTTTTCTGCATCTATTGAGATAATCATGTGGTTCTTGTCTTTGGTTCTGTTTATATGCTGGATTACGTTTATTGATTTGCGAATGGTGAACCAGCCTTGCATCCCAGGGATGAAGCCCACTTGATCATGGTGGATAAGCTTTTTGATGTGCTGCTGAATCCAGTTTGCCAGTATTTTATTGAGGATTTTTGCATCGATGTTCATCAGGGATATTGGTCTAAAATTCTCTTTTTTTGTTGTGTCTCTGCCAGGCTTTGGTATCAGGATGATGTTGGCCTCATAAAATGAGTTAGGGAGGATTCCCTCTTTTTCAATTGATTGGAATAGTTTCAGAAGGAATGGTACCAGCTCCTCCTTGTACCTCTGGTAGAATTCAGCTGTGAATCCATCTGGTCCTGGACTTTTTTTGGTGGGTAGGCTATTAATTGTTGCCTCAATTTCAGAGCCTGCTAATGGTCTATTCAGGGATTCAACTTCTTCCTGGTTTAGTCTTGGGAGAGTGTAAGTGTCCAGGAAATTATCCATTTCTTCTAGATTTTCTAGTTGATTTGCGTAGAGGTGTTTATAGTATTCTCTGATGGTAGTTTGTATTTCTGTGGGGTCGGTGGTGATATCCCCTTTATCATTTTTTATTGTGTCTATTTGATTCCTCTCTCTTTTCTTCTTTATTAGTCTTGCTAGCGGTCTGTCAATTTTGTTGATCTTTTCAAAAAACCAACTCCTGGATTCATCGATTTTTTGGAGGGTTTTTTGTGTCTCTATCTCCTTCAGTTCGGCTCTGATCTTAGTTATTTCTTGCCTTCTGCTAGCTTTTAAATGTGTTTGCTCTTGCCTCTCTAGTTCTTTTAATTGTGATGTTAGAGTGTCAATTTTAGATCTTTCCTGCTTTCTCTTGTGGGCATTTAGTGCTATAAATTTCCCTCTACACACTGCTTTAAATGTGTCCCAGAGATTCTGGTATGTTGTATCTTTGTTCTCATTGGTTTCAAAGAACATCTTTATTTCTGCTTTCATTTCGTTATGTACCCAGTAGTCATTCAGGAGCAGGTTGTTCAGTTTCCATGTAGTTGAGCGGTTTTGATTGAGTTTCTTAGTCCTGAGTTCTAGTTGGATAGCACTGTGGTCTGAGAGACAGTTTGTTATAATTTCTGTTCTTTTACATTTGCTGAGGAGTGCTTTACTTCCAATTATGTGGTCAATTTTGGAATAAGTGCGATGTGGTGCTGAGAAGAATGTATATTCTGTTGATTTGGGGTGGAGAGTTCTATAGATGTCTATTAGGTCCGCTTGGTGCAGAGATAAGTTCAATTCCTGGATATCCTTGTTAACTTTCTGTCTCGTTGATCTGTCTAATGTTGACAGTGGAGTGTTGAAGTCTCCCATTATTATTGTATGGGAGTCTAAGTCTCTTTGTAAGTCTCTAAGGACTTGCTTTATGAATCTGGGTGCTCCTGTATTGGGTGCATATATATTTAGGATAGTTAGCTCTTCCTATTGAATTGATCCCTTTACCACTATGTAATGTCCTTCTTTGTCTCTTTTGATCTTTGATGGTTTAAAGTCTGTTTTATCAGAGACTAGGATTGCAACCCCTGCTTGTTTTTGTTCTCCATTTGCTTGGTAGATCTTCCTCCATCCCTTTATTTTCAGCCTATGTATGTCTCTGCATGTGAGATGGGTCTCCTGAATACAGCAGACTGATGGGTCTTGACTCTTTATCCAGTTTGCCAGTCTGTGTCTTTTAATTGGAGCATTTAGTCCATTAACATTTAAGGTTAATATTGTTATGTGTGAACTTGATCCTGCCATTACGATATTAACTGGTTATTTTGCTTGTTAGTTGATGCAGTTTCTTCCTAGCCTCGATGGTCTTTACATTTTGGCATGTTTTTGCAATGGCTGGTACTGGTTGTTCCTTTCCATGTTTAGGGCTTCCTTCAGGGTCTCTTGTAAGGCAGGCCTGGTGGTGACAAAATCTCTAAGCATTTGCTTATCTGTAAAGGATTTTATTTCTTCTTCACTTATGAAACTTAGTTTGGCTGGATATGAAATTCTGGGTTGAAAATTCTTTTCTTTAAGAACGTTGAATATTGGCCCCCACTCTCTTCTGGCTTGTAGAGTTTCTGCCGAGAGGTCTGCTGTTAGTCTGATGGGCTTCCCTTTGTGGGTAACCCGACCTTTCTCTCTGGCTGTCCTTAAGATTTTTTCCTTCATTTCAACTTTGGTGAATCTGGCAATTATGTGTCTTGGAGTTGCTCTTCTCGAGGAGTATCTTTGTGGTGTTCTCTGTATTTCCTGAATTTGAATGTTGGCCTGCCCTACTAGGTTGGGGAAGTTCTCTTGGATGATATCCTGAAGAGTGTTTTCCAGCTTGGTTCCATTTTCCCCCTCACTTTCAGGCACCCCAATCAGACGTAGTTTTGGTCTTTTTACATAATCCCATACTTCTTGCAGGCTTTGTTCATTTCTTTTTCTTCTTTTTTCTTTTGGTTTCTCTTCTCACTTCACTTCATTCATTTGATCCTCAATCACTGATACTCTTTCTTCCAGTTGATTGAGTCGGTTACTGAAGCTTGTGCATTTGTCACGTATTTCTCGTGTCATGGTTTTCATCTCTGTCATTTCGTTTATGACCTTCTCTGCATTAATTAGTCTAGCTGTCAATTCTTCCACTCTTTTTTCAAGATTTTTAGTTTCTTTGCGCTGGGTACGTAATTCCTCCTTTGGCTCTGAGAAGTTTGATGGACTGAAGCTTTCTTCTCTCATCTCATCAAAGTCATTCTCTGACCAGGTTTGATCCGTTGCTGGCGATGGGCTGCGCTCCTTTGCAGGGGGAGATGCGCTCTTATTTTTTGAATTTCCAGCTTTTCTGCCCTGCTTTTTCCCCATCTTTGTGGTTTTATCTGCCTCTGGTCTTTGATGATGGTGACATACTGATGGGGTTTTGGTATAGGTGTTCTTCCTGTTTGATAGTTTTCCTTCTGACAGTCAGGACCCTCAGCTGTAGGTCTGTTAGAGATTGCTCGAGGTCCACTCCAGACCCTGTTTGCCTGGGTATCAGCAGCAGAGGTTGCAGAAGAAAGGATATTGCTGAACAGCGAGTGTACCTGTCTGATTCTTACTTTGGAAGCTTCCTCTCAGGGGTGTACTCCACCCTGTGAGGTGTGGGGTGTCTGACTGCCCCTAGTGGGGGATGTCTCCCAGTTAGGCTACTCAGGGGTCAGGGACCCACTTGAGCAGGCAGTCTGTCCGTTCTCAGATCTCAACCTCCGTGTTGGGAGATCCACTCCTCTCTGCAAAGCTGTCAGACAGAGTCGTTTGCATCTGCAGAGGTTCTGCTGCTTTTTTGTTGTTGTTATTTATCTGTGCCCTGTCCCCAGAGGTGGAGTCTACAGAGACAGGCAGGTTTCCTTGAGCTGCTGTGAGCTCCACCCAGTTCGAGCTTCCCAGCGGATTTGTTTACCTACTTAAGCCTCAGCAATGGCGGGCACCCCTCCCCCAGCCTCGCTGCTGCCGTTTCCGTTAGATCGCAGACTGCTGCGTTAGCAATGAGGGAGGCTCCGTGGGCGTGGGACCCTCCCAGCCAGGTGTGGGATATATTCTCCTGGTGTGCCCATTTGCTTAAAGCACAGTATTAGGGTGGGAGTTACCCGATTTTCCAGGTGTTGTGTGTCTCAGTTCCCCTGGCTAGGAAAAGGGATTCCCTTCCCCCTTGCACTTTCCAGGTGAAGCGATGCCTCACCCTGCTTCAGCTCTTGCTGGTCGGGCTGCAGCAGCTGACCAGCATGGATTGTCCGGCACTCCCTAGTGAGATAACCCCAGTACCTCAGTTGAAAATGCAGAAATCACCGGTCTTCTGTGTCGCTCACACTGGGAGTTGGAGACTGGAGCTGTTCCTATTCGGCCATCTTGCTCCGCCCCCCTAATTCATTTTTTACACTGTCACACGCACCTTTAAGTAGTGCTTTGTTTTAACCTTTTTTGCATACTCACAAACCAGTCAGCACACTCCCCTATTCTGAGCCCATAAAAGTCCTGAACTCAGCCACACTGAGAAAGAAACCACTTGACTTCAGGGGTAGGGGACCACCCCCACATGCCTTCTCTGCTGAGAGGTATCCCTTTGCTCAATAAAATTCCTCTCCACTCATCATCACCTTTTGAATTATTAGCATATCCTTATTCTTCTTGGATGTGGGACAAGAGCTTGGGAACTGCAGAACATGGGTACAAGCTGTTGCACACACAAGCCAAGTGGGCAGGGCACTTCCAATGGTAGGTCTAAGGCCAAGTGAGGCCCTGGTAGCAGGTGGGGGGGGGGGGTGTCACTGGCCGTGGAAGACCCCAGTTGGCAAATTGGTAGAGAAATCTCCTGCATCAGTGTTACACAGAGTTCTGATGTAAGGATAACATAAAACTTATTTATATTTTACAGTCTTTCGCAAGAACCATACACATTATTATTACTACTAAAAGAGCAGTAAGAGAAAGGTTCTGTTTTCAGTTAGACAAGTTAAAAACTAAATTGACTTTTTGTAAAGCTCTTTATAGCTTTCTACTTGATTTTCTACTTGTTTTCAGTGGAAATTCCTCATGTGCACAAGACTAAAGAAAGAAAAGGGCAAACCACGTGTCTGACTAGATGTGGTGATACAATTTGCTGGAAAAAATGCAAGGTATGCTCCAAATATTCAAAATTAACAGATTCAAAAATTTGAAACAAAGCGAGACCTCTGAAGAGTGGGCTAAATGTAGATAAATGATATTTGGTTTTAGTCATTAGTCTTTTTTTTAAACACTTCTCAGACTTGTTGAAAAAAATCTTTGAACATTGACCCGCAATTCTATTAACCTTTAATGTCCCTTACAGATTGGTTCGGGTCTCTCTCTGTCTCTCCACACCTCCATTTTAAACAGGGCTGACTCTAAGCAAGATTGTAAATGAACCATGTGGAGCTGGGCTCTTGCTTACTTTTCCTTATTTCTGTCTCATTGTGCTTCTTTGAGTACCAAGTGCCCATGAACTGAAAACCATTCACTGATTACCTGTTCTAGTACACTTCCTTGGCTTTAGGATGCTGCATAAGCCTCTCTTCCCCAGACTTCATGGCAATCATATATTCTGAATTTTCTAGAACATTCTGAATGTCAACTATCTCATGTTCATTTTCTTTTCTCAGTTTGCTGTGGGGAACATTGATCACCAAGTCCCTCCTCTGCCCTCACTTTTCACTCTCAAATATAACTTACCTACACTGTTCATTAAAGAAATTAAAGATATTAGCATTAAGTTGTAGATCACTCTAGGAACAGATAAGCATAGTTTCCTTAGGAGGACGTTGCACTTTTCCTTTTTAAAAGAGGAGTTTGTCAACTACAAGACATATATTTGCAATGATTTCATTTCTTACAGTTTTTATTTCTTGGGTACATTCAGAAATCTTTTAAATGTCGCCATTAACTAACCTCTCTATTTACAAATAAATCCAGACACGCTTGTCAGAATAAACTGGGCATTAGTGTAACATTCCTAATAAAATTAAGTACCAATCATTGTTTGGCACTGAAACAACTTAGAATTTACATTCTAGTCTATCATAATCAGTTTTCGTTATCTTTTAATACAGAAAAAATGAATCAATGACTTATTTCAATGAGATCATGGCTTATACGTATTAGTATTTAATTGAAGAGAATGTGGGTCCTAGCGAATCTCATTCTCTAAAGAAAAACATTATTCTAAGTTTAGAAATGTCATTTTGGTAATTCATGCATAAGAGAGACATCTTAAGACCTCTTCATTTTCATCTGCAATAACATTGCATTAAATTCAAGTCGCAGAGTGAAGCTACAGTACAGCTGGAAAAGAAGCAATGTTTTCTTAGAGAAAACACTTGGCATCTAGGTGAGGGGAATACATAGAAAAGTAATACTTAGGGAGCCAGGAACAGATGTGAAAAAATGAGACTGGAACCTTTTGATTCTTTCAGGCTTGAGGCAAAGTCCCATCTGTCAAGCACATCTCTTGGCTCTCCCGAAAGTATATGCCTCCAGCTTTCCAGATTGTCCTGGCAATTAAACTTGCTCCCAGACCTGTCACATTTATCATCGTAAAGTTCCAACAACAGGCTTCCACGGGCGCTCTGATTTTCTATGATATCTGTTATTTCATGACTGGCCAATGGCCTGATGGCCTGGGTATCCAACCTACCCCGAGTTTCTCCTAATGAAGTTAACGCTGTAGCAGCCAGAACCAATACCACCATAATCCCTTCTTCCAGACTCTAGAACCTATAAGAAGAGATAGAAAGCACCTGTGTCTCAGACAACTTTTTTCTTTTTTCTTTCTTTTAGCTTTAATACAACCCTAGCATGATTATCTCTACATTTCTTAGACAGAGCAGAGCAGATTTTTATCTTATTTAAGATTGCTGTGAGTTGGGTACATTTTTGGTTTCTTTGTAATGAATGTACTACTAACTGATACAAAGAAAAACAAGCAATCTTACACTTGAAAGGCATATTTTTATGAAGTTTAAAATCTATTTAACTATATGGATAGATTCTATATCAATTTTTAATTTTTTAACTTTTAAGTTCAGGGGTACATGTGCAGGTTTCCTAATAGGTAAATTTGTGTCATGGGGTTTTTTTATACAGATTATTTCATCATTCTGTTATTATTTAAGGAAGATTCATGGCAGGAGGGTGAGGCGGGAGGATCACCTGAACCTGTCGAGGTGGAGGCTGCAGTGAGCCAAGATCACACCACTGCACTCCAGCCTGGGTGACAGAGCGAGACCCTGTCTCAAAATAAAAGCTTCATGGGATTATCTTTTCTCTATATTCTGAAAAGTTATCTGGGAATTGCATCTTTCAAAAAAGTAAGCATTCCGTCATGACAGGAAATATGAAGGAAAGAGCATGTGTTCAGAAATCAGACCCATCTGGGTCAAATCTAGCTCTACCATTTATCACTGGTAAGTGTATCACATAAGAAATTTTGCTATACCTCTGAGCTGACGTTCCTCATCTCTCAGTTGGTATCATTATTCAAATTTCTTAGAATTGCTGTGGACATTCATTGGGATAGAATAAAAACACAGGACATAGCACAGATGACTAACGCATCTTACATCCTCCCTACCAGCCTGCCTGTCTGCCATGGCATCCCCCTATGAACAAGTGGTTAATAAAGGCTGCTTGATGATGGTGATGTGTTTTCCACTCTCTGTTTTATTTTTTTAACATTGCAACAGTGTACTTTCCAACATTGCAAAAAAATATATATAGCAATTAGTAGTTACTTTCCCATTTTTGTCATATCTTTGCAAGATCATAAAAGCCTAAAGTTAAGAAAAGAGGATAATTACTGCCATTTGTAAGGTTACCTGGCAAAATCAGAAAGAACAAAAAAACCTAGTCTTGCTCTTTTTCATGCATAACACACATTATTATAATGCTATAATAAAAGCTTTTTTATCTTTGGCCATTGTATTCTTATCAGCATGATCAATTTCTAAATTTATGCTTTTTGAACCAAGAGTAAAGAAAATAGAAAATAACTATATTTTAAAAACTATACCTTAAAAATAAAAATATGTAAGGGTTGGAGGAAAATCGTAATGCTCCAACTTGCAGACTGAAGAATCTTTAGCAAGGGGTCAAGAAGAAATATGCCACAATAAATCTCTAACCATGGGTTGTAGCAATAAGACAACTTAGGTGTTAACAAAGCTTCTGCCTTCCAAAAGTCAAAACAAGTGTGCTTTCAAAGCAGACATGTATTTCTTTTTTCTTTCTTTCTTTCTTTTTTTTACTGATGCAGTTTCAGAGTTTTTTTTTTTTAGTATAATGTCTTTTTTGTCTATTCCTATTTTCATCCTTATGAAAAAGATTTACCAACTCTTTTTTGAATATAAATAACTCAGGATAATGTGGGTATTTATGTTATCCTGCAAATCTGATGAATGTAAACAAAAAAATTTAAAACAAAATCTCATACATAAAGGAGGTAGATCCTAAACGCCATTTATTTTATAATTCTTAGTTTTAGACAGCATTCAGACTTTTCCAATATAATATTTTTTACTTGTCAATAACAATTTTATGTTCTGAATTTTGGTGAGCATAACTACAGTCATGTGTCACTTAACAGTGGAAAAATGTTCTGAGAAATGTGGTGTTAGGTGAATTTCATTATGTGAACATCATAGAGCATACTTAACCAAACCTAAATGGTACACACCACTATACACCTAGATTATATGGTATAGCGTATTGTGCCTAGGTTACAAAGTTACACAGCATGGTACTATAGTTCATTGTAACACAATGGTATTTTTGTATCTAAATATACATAAACATAAAAATAGTACAGTAAAAATATGGTATAAAAGATTATAAAAAATGGTACACTTGTATAGTGCACTTACCACGAAAGGAACTTACAAGACTAGAAGTTGCTCTGGGTGAGTCAGTGAGTGGGTGATGAGTGAATGTGAAGGCTGACATTACCGTGCACTTCTATAGACTGTATAAACACTATACAATTAGGTTATACTAGATGTATAAAAAACATTTTTCTTCAGTAACGAACTAACCTTAGCTTACTGTAACTTTACAAGCTTTTAACTTCTTTAACTTTCAGACTCTCTTGTAATAAATCTAACTCGAAACACAAACACATTGTACAGCTGTACAAAAATATTTTCTTTATATCCCTATTTTATAATTTTTTCTATTTTTCTTTTTAACTTTTAAACTGTTTTTGTAAAAAATAAGACGTACATTTACCTGGTTAAGATTCCTTATTATATTTAAAAACTTTTTTTATTCTTGGAATTATTTATAAACTAATTTTAAGAGCACATTGAGATCACAATTTTCCAAAATTCCCGATTACTAGGAAACCAGAAAAATCTCACACACACACACACACACACACACACACACACACACACACACAAATAGGCTTTAAAAATAAGACCTGTGTTAGAAACCAGCTCTTGAACTCTTCCTTTGGCAATATGTATGACCCTCATTTATTTAACTGTAAAATTATGTAATAATGCATGTGTCTCAATATGCAATAATGCATGCTATTCACAACTCTGTGCTTAAAAATATTTTTTTAAATTTCCAGTGCAAATAAAATATATTGTATTGAAGAGATAGTAAATGAGAAACACTTTTAATAATTTAAATATTTATGGACATTAAATAATGTCACTGTTGGAAGGTTTTTTATTTCCTGACCGTATATATAATATCCCATAATATCTATTTCTTCAGTCAAGGTCTATTGTTCTTCTAAATCTGATATTCAGAAAATATTTTGTGTTTAAATTATGCCAATTTTTTTTTTTTTTTTTTGAGACAGTCTTGCTCTGTCACCAGGCTGGAGTACAATGGCATGATCTCCAGTCACTGCAACTTCTGCCTCCCAGGTTCAAGTGATTCACCTGCCTCAGCCTCCCGAGCAGTTGGGATTACAGGTGTGCACTACCACGCCCAGCTAATTTCTGTATTTTTAGTAGACACGGAGTTTCATCATGTTGGCCAGGATGGTCTCAATCCTTAACCTTGTGATCCGCCAGCCTTGGCCTCCCAAAGTGCTGGGATTACAGGCATGAGCCTCTGTGCCTGGCCTAATGTGAGTATGAGTGTATGTTTGTGTATACACATGCACAGATATATATATATATACACACACACACACACACACATACATTCCTCTATATGCATTCACATACAAAACATAAAATCATCTATATCCAAAATGAATGTATACCCTTAATTTACCTTTTCTTCACGAACACTGTACTATCCAGAAAGCTCTCCTCTTTTGCTTCTTTTGTAACTTTTATTTTACAGGAGGTTTTTTTTTTTTTTTTTTTTTTTCATTCTTGGCCTTTGGCTCTTTCATTTAGGTCTTAGATTCAGCTTGTCAACTTTTATGAAGCACCCACTAGGAATCTTGGTTGGAGTCTTGCGACTGTTGCTTTGACTCACTCAATGTTTTTGCTTTTCTTTATGTTTTTAAGTTATCATTACTTTTTATTATTGATAGTTTTACTCCTAGTAAGTTGAGCTTTATATATAGCATGCTTTGAAGCTGAGATTGAAGGTGCTTTCCTCCAGAGATTTGTGTTTGCTTTAAACAGGCTTCTGAGGGCCTGTCACAGGCCCTCAGTGTGCAACTGGGACACTTACAATAAATTCTTGGTGAAGTTTTCACCTCTATTCAAAGTCAAATTCAAGTAAATTAGTGTACTTGTTCTTGTCTACAGGAGATGCCCCTCAACACCACCTCTACTTTTTCCTTATGATGTAGCCCATTGGATCTTGGTTGTATTTAAGAGTGTAATTCCAGGCTAAAATGACTAAAGCGATAATATAATATTAGCACAAGGAGCTAAGGATAATTAATTTCATAAATCTGTTACTCCAAGCAACAGTAAAACTCATTGCATATATTTTTCTACAAGGCTTAAACCTTTCAGTAGAATCTGAATAATGGTTGAAAATAATCGTAATAATTCCAATGATGATGATGAGGAGGAGGAATACATTTACTGAACAATTATTATGTCCTAAAAATTGTTCTAAGTGCTTGACAGTATTATTGAGTTCAATTGTCACAAAAAACATTATGCAGTAGATGGTTTCCTTATATCCATGTTACAACTGAGGAAATGGAAAATAAAAGACAGTGAGTAACTTGCAAAAGGTCACATAGTGATTGACGTGGCATTAAACTTCAGATCTGTCTGTTTCTAGAGCCACTGTGCTACATTGCCTTGGAAAATATATCCTGTATGTACAGATAATGTACCCAAACATGTCTTCTAATGCTACGAATACGTAAAATGTAAATAAAATGTTGATTAGGACTTGTGAGGACTGATTAACAAGAACTACAAAAGGAAAATTAGGAATATTGGGAGATAAACCAATTGAGCTACAATATACCAATTTACGTTGCAATAGTATTAATTGATGTATTTCACTTGCTCAGAGGAGTTGATAAACCATTTACTACTGGCTGGCAGTTTCAGGTTAGGAGAAGTATATGATTTTGGTGACTCAATTTTTTATCTAGTCTTTACCTCTGAGATTTCAAAAAAAAAAATCATTTCATTAATATACCAGGTTCTGGGGACTGGGTGCGGTGGCTCATGCCTGTAGTCCCAGCACTTTGGGAGACCTAGGTGGAGAGATCACGAGGTCAGAAGATCGAGACCTTCCTGGCTAACACTGTGAAATCCCGTCTCTACTAAAAATACGAAAATGAGCCGGGTGTGGTGGCGGGCACCTGCAATCCCAGCTACTCTGGAGACTGAGGCAGAAGAATCGTTTGAACACGGGAGGCAGAGGTTGCAGTGAGCTGAGATCGCACCACTGCACTCCAGCCTGAGGGACAGAGCAAGACTCTGGCTCAAAAAAATAAAAAAATAAAATAAATAAAATATACGGGGCTATGATTTCTACCTACTTAATTGTATTCTTCTAAAAAGTATTAACTTGAAACAAGTTTTGTTTTGTTTTATTTTGTTTGGTCCATTAAGCTGATTGTTGACTCTATACTTATAAAGTTTATAAAATTATTTGTCTATAAAGTTGATAAACTTAATTTTTTATAAATTAATTGTTCGCTCTATGTTTAGACACAGAGTAGAGTTCTTTTTACTTTTTATGCTTTTTAGCATAATAATCTCATTTATTATGTAAATACATCATTTTTTAAATACAACTGTTTTAAATTCATTAAAATGTTATAGATTTATGTGATATAGCTAATATGAAAGACACCTAATTAAACACTTTAATGAAATGAATATTTATCATCAGACAGGTTTAGTTTAAGAAATGTCAATATACAGAATGCCTCTATTAAACCTTTTTCCTGATGAATTTAAGAGATGTGTTTATTGAAGAGAAGCACAATTAATAGATAACTCATCTTTACAGGGTGTCTGTTGCCATGGTAACAGTGATGTGACACCGTTTGCAGGAAAGTGTTTGTTCTAAAAGCAATGATGAGTAACATCCTGCAGCCTCCATTCAAAACTAAAGGTGAGTAGGTTGGGCTGTTTTCCTAGACACAGACAAGAGTATAGAATCCTCACAATCTCTCTGAAGTGCACCTCCTTGTCAGACCCTATCATCACCTACCAGTCAGAAATAAGTTCTTTTACTGTATCAACGTTCTTATGTTTTCCTGCTTCAATATTAAATACGCAATTGTAAAAGTATTGCATTGAGTAAAGAACAGAAAAGGAAGGAGTTTACCTTCAATAATGGGTACTATTTGTTGTAATAATTACTTAGAAAGTAGACCTCATCTGTAATTTACATATTATATAACTACATTAACTGGAAGGACAACTTTAAACTACATGTTAATAGAAAACTCCCTTAAATTACTCGAGCCCCCAAAGTTTTCACTTTTCAAATGTCTCTAAATCATCCATGGACTCTACTATTTATTCATTTGTGTGTTTAATATGTGCTGTGCATGCATGCCTGCCTGTGTGTGTGTGCGTGTGTGTGTGCGTGTGTGTAGCAGGGAAGAGGGGAGGGGTTGGTTATCTGGATTTCTGTACTTGAAGGAGAAGCTAAGCATAACATTAGGTGGCACTTAGATGACTCATTGGTGTGGAGAATTTTAAAAACATATTTAGTCAAATTAACCTATCTTCCCACATGTGGAGCTAATACCGAGATCTCATGACAAAGCCCATTACTGATATGAGATCAAATCGAAGAGGCCCCACTGGGAGGGTGTTGGTGTCCAGGAGGCAAAAATATCAAACCAGCTTAGAACTTAATTAGTGCTGTTAGATATTGATCACCCTCTCCTGGTGGATTTTTGTTTGTTTGTGTGTGTGTTTGTTCATTTGTTTTCTTTTTCTTTATTCTCACCATTCCCTGCTACTTGCTGGGTTTTTATTTCCTGCATTCCTCTTACTTTCTCCGTTCATTTTGTGTCTCCACTTTTTCTTTTGATTTCTTCTGTACTCTCCTCTCAGGCTTGAAAGGGTCCTTAGGAAAATTAATTGATGAGATATGAATGAGGAAAGAAGATCCCCAAACTCAGACTAAACCTCCACAGTCTGCCATAAAACTGCCTCAAATTCGTGTTTCTCACCTGTGATACTTTCCTAACCAAACTCCAAGCTTACTCTCTGTCTGGGGCTACAAAACAGTTAAAGTAACTTTTCCTACCACTTAGTCTTTCTGAGGCTTTTATATTCAGTGCTTATTTTGTGTTATGAGGGGCTGTATGTAATTGTGGAGGATGGTGGAACACACACAATAATTTAATACCTGCTATAACTTGGGCATTGTATTACTCACTTTCTAACCCTTATCTCATTTAGTCCTAACACTGACCATCTAATTTAGGTATTATTGTCTTCCTTTTAAACATAACGCCACAAATCTTAATCTGTGCAGAATCACAGTCTCTAAATAATAAACTTTGTTGGTTACAAATTAATTTCAGTCCAAAATATATAAATTTTTAGCATACAATCCAGAAGATGTGTGTGTGTGTAGTGTGTGTGTGTGTGTGCGTGTGTATGTGTGTGTTTGTGTGTGTGTGTGTTTGCTGAAGAAGAATGATTACTGGAATCTTTGAATAGAGGAAGCTCAAGTTCAATTACAAAGTAATAGTTAAATTAAAAATGGTTGAGATTAATCCAGCACAACTTCATGTATTACGTAAAAAGATTACATAGATAATATGGCATCCCTTTTTGTAACAAATCTCTGTGCTAGAGATCACAGAAAACATTAGGAAGCTTAACATTTTATCATTCACTTAAAAGTAAAATATATATCATTGAATCCTTGATGAGACAAATAATAAAACTAGAATGATCTTAGTAGCACATTCACAAGGCAGTTAGAGTCTTCACAGTCGTTTTATATGTATGACCTTATTTTGTTTTGTTTTGTTTTGTGTTGATATATCTGAGTGAATATTACACTGCCAACTGAGGTCCTTAGTGAAATATCAATTCATTTCCTCAATTTCATGACTAGGTAGTGGTTCAGTTGAAACTAGAACCTGAATTTCCAAATACTGAGTTGTTGCTGATCAATTTGTAACAGATGTAATTATACTAACTAATTGAAAACTTTCTCCTTCTCTAGGGTCATAGTTAATGTATTCTATTATTCCATGAAATAAAATACTTTGCAACTCAAGTGTCTGGGGAAAATAAGTAGTTCATGCAGCACTAGCAATCTTACTTTTTTTAAAAGTAGGAAAACTTGCTAAGACAGTATTCATAGTTTTATTCTCTACCTTCGTTTAAAATTGATAGAAAACTTTTGGAAGCAGCAGTGCTTGTGTAGCCATAGTTGCTAGAGCATGTGTGTCTATGATTTACCTAATTTTTTGTAGCCCTACTCTCCAAGTAATTTCATTCATGAGATTTTAACTAAGGTTGCACTTAATAGGACATATTCAGTTTTTCTTCTTTAAACTATTGTTATATCTACTTGTCTCAATATTTATTAGATTCTCCATATATGGTCTTATTTGAACCAAATCAATTTAATCTTATCCAGTTGTTTCAAAAAAGATTATCTTCCTTCTAGGTAGAATTTTCATCTGTACTCTAGCAGACATTTTAGGGAAAGGAAACATGAACACAAATATTTTCTGAGTACAACGCTACGTTCAGTTCATAGCACAAAATGCTTGCCTCTCCAAAAATTAAAAAAAAATGATAATAATTACAGTCATACAAAAAAGAAATAAAAAATCAAATCTCATACCAGGAGTGAGTTATGCTGCCTTTATTTTCCATAGCAGCTATAAATTCTGCAGTATCTTCAAAAGTCTTCAGTTTGGATAAACAAGTGTATAATTTTCCTTTTGTTGAAATTTTGGATATCAAATGGAATTGCTAATGAGTATAAAATATTACAACATTCCTTGGGTGAATATTGCAATTACTTGGCAATAGACATTGACAACCTACTCTAAATTTGTTCTTATAACTAAAGAAGAAAAAATTTACATTTGTACTTAAAGGCAAAAGAGAGAAAAATAAAGGTGAAATGGATACTTTACTTTACCTGAAACTAGTACAAATGACTAGGTTTATCCTGAGGAGTAGAAAGCCTAATGGGGAACGCATTTCAGTGAGAGCTGATTCCGTTTTCAGTTTCAACAATCACCTGTGTAGAGACAGCTTTCTAATCAATATCAACTCACCTGACATTTCACGTGGGTCACCTTTCAATTTAGAGTGCCTTTAGGATATTTTAAATTTCCCAACATAAAAATCATAAATTTAGTCGAAAACTAAATTCTTCAGCTTCTCCAAGACTTCTACTTTTCATGTCTGCTGTCAAACTGTGACAACATCATTAGCTCCAAATCCCTAGCCAAAAATATATGTGATATTTTGGGGTATTGGGAGGACTGGAAATATGATCAAATACTGTCAGTTACCTCCTTGCCATCTATCTCAGATATACTCATTCTTTTTCATTTTTCTTGTCACTATTGTGATATAGGCTCTTGTCACTTCCTATTTAGATTACAACTGTTTCCCAGTGATCTTCCGTCTGTCAATCTTGGTCTCCCAAATCTTGACTGTATACCATTCGCTGCCAGAATAATCATTCTCAGACTTCAATTTCATCATTATACCATCCTGTCTAAACCACTCAATGGCTGGCCCTGCCTCCTGAAAACTAATATTTAACACAGACTGATCCTAAAGGCCTCTTCACTCCAAATTTTGTTCTGCCCGTTTCCAAATGAAAACCACTTCATTCATTGAAATTGGTCTCTTCTCATCCTCAAGATGTACTATAATAAATTTTAATGCAGGGCTTTCCTTCTCTATGTTTGAACTGAATTTCCTCTGTTCTACCAACTGATATCCTCTTCTCCCTTTAAGACATGAGCCCCATCTCTTCCATGAAGCTTCTTCTAATCATTGCATTGCCAGGTGACCTGTTAGAAACCTGAACCCAGCAAGCTAAGAACAGCTAGAAAACATACCCAGTATATTAGAATCACATCATCATGTAAATTTGTTACACAAAAGTTCAAAATATTTCAAATATGTGCTTTTTTGACATCCATTCTGCAGAAAAATAAATTATATATGTATCTTCACACAAATATATAGCATGTACGTATTTATTTAAATGTAAGTATGTGTGTGTGTGTGCGCGCGTGCACGTGTGCACTCAAGCATATGTTTCAAGCCAAATTTACAGGTTAGGGATCTAAGCTCCAGAGAACACAAGTGACTTACCCACACCTAAGCTGGTGGCAGTTAAGTCTTAAACCCAGCCCTCTGGTTACAGTGATAAGCAGAGATGAGAAGCAGCATCAGATTGAACAACACATTTCTCCCTGGACATAAATGCCAACATCTTTCCTCAAAATCTAGATACAGTCAGGTCTACTCTTATTTTTCCTTTGTTTATTTAATGATACACTATAATTCTTACATAAAATACAATCAACATAAAACTGATGTTAGTTTTTTTTTTGAAGATGTGTTATTTTCATGATTATAACTAAGGCTGTGCTATTTTCAGATCAATTGATGATTTACAGTTCATTTAAAATCAATAATGATTCTTTTGGCAATAACAGAATATTGTATATAACACAGGAAATATGACAGTATAGAATGCCAACTTCCTCCAGTGCTAAAGCTCAAATTGTGTAAAGAACAACAGCATTCTCCTTCACTGTTTGAGAAGATACATGAAGGAATATATGAAGAGAGGTAGACCATAGTAAAAATATATAAATAAATAAATAAATAAAATAAGAAAGACTTCTGAAAAATTCTAGCAAAGGTCCTCAAAATTGTACCGAGATGAGTGGTAAGTATATGTTTTGGGGAAAATGAAATATATATATATATAAAATTTTATGTATATGATACAAATCATTTATTTGGAAAAGTAGGTTAATAAAATGAAACAAATATAAGTGCACTTTGAAACTGAAATAATACCTACACAGAAGTCCTGAAATATATTGGAACACAATGTGCAGAAATATTGATTTAGCATTCAGAATCTCCAAACACTCCAGTTTTATCTTTATCCCAGTCACGGAGAGTCCATTCCAACCTAGGCCTCTGTAGAGGGTAGAGAGGCCAACCACATTTACTAGCCAACCACATTAAAATGACCTCGGCCATCCACCCGGTTAGCTAGGTCAGATTCTTACTGACAGATGGCTCTTACTAAAAATAAATTGCTGATTTTTGTACTGTGGACACAATCCTGAAATCTTTTTTTGACAAGACAGAAGTAATCATAAAGTAAATATGAATTTTGAAGATGTTATTTTTGGAACACTTGAGACAAACCTGTGGGATCCCATTGTAGATTACTGAATTGAATAGAAAAATGGGGGGAAAAAACCATACAAAATAGATATTGGGAGATAAAGTATAAATTGGAGTAAAATTAAAAAGTAAAATTAAAAAAGTAAAACTCGGAGATGTCCCTTAGGACAGTTTTACGTATTATCCAGCGACCTCTTTCCACTCCTGTGCTTCTAGAGTTGTCTATGGGCACCTTGGGCATTGACTGAAAGGAATTGAAGTCTTTTCTTTTCCTGACCCAGCCAGAGAAATTTTTCCCCACAGAGCCTGTAGACGTTCCTTCAGAAATGCTAGATCATGGACAAAAAAACTCCCATGACTAAGGTGTAGGCTCAACATTTCTTTAAATCTCAGATGTTGAAAATTCATGCCAAATATAGATCTACTTCTCTCAGTATAAATATAATTCTTCCCTATCCTCTCTAAACATCTACAAATTCTGCAAATAATGTTAAGCACACTTATTATTTGGCTTCACATATCTAGTATCCCACTGCTAATGCCATTACATTTAAAATGAAAAGATGTAACATTATAATATATTAAAATGATAATATTAAAAGAGGTTCTAAGCTCAAGGAGCAGAATTACAAGTGCATTGGGTTGTGCGAGTATGATCTACTCAAATTAATTCGACTCTTAGCTAGGCTGATTGACCTTGCAAAATACAACTATATGACTAAGAAAGGAAAATATACTCAAATCTTGTGTAAAACATGTTTTCATACAAGAAAGAGGCAAGAGAAAATATTTGAATGTGCTTGTAGATAATCTATATTGATTTAAAGTTTGGATACACATACTATATATATTTCCATCAACTGTTGTTAGCTGTAGTGATTTTACTTTTTCGTATTTATCGTATGGTTACATAAGTGTTGGGTAAAAATACATTTTTAGATTAATGACGAACAAATAGTCTGAAACAAAATTGATTAGAACTATTATGCTCTGAGGTCCTGGTGGCTATCCGAGTGCAATGGAAGTGTATTGCTTTAACTTTACGGCTGCATATTATGTTTAGTTCAGAAATCCGTTATCTACTTAGAGAGCAATTTTCTACAGCAGAAAAGATGTGATTTTGCTTTAAAATATGGAACATAATAAGTGCAATTATTTGGATACAGAATATACAAAACTTCACTGTAAATGGTGCATAAATGTGGACTCACTTCTTACTGATTTATGAGCCGTATATAGCATAGCCCTCCATATTCCCTACACTAGGTATAAATATATTAATGTGGAACTGTGTAGTCATATCCACCCACTGTGAAACAGAACTACCTGAAACACCATACAGAACAGTGGCCCATGTAATGGTGCATTTGTAGAATGACGATAATGTAGGAAAGCTAAATTGAGCTACATAAAATGTTTATAATATTTTTCCAAGCCAGGACGCCCATGAGAGCTTTTATTTTTGCTACTTAGGGGACATTTTCATTCAAACTTGCAAGTTCATTTCAGATTCTTAAGAAATCTGGGAAACTGACAGAATCTTTTGGAATTTTCTTCATTCAGCTACCAAAATTGGTCCCCACTTCCCACAAAAAAAAAAAAAAAAAAAGATTTATGGATCTTAATTTCTAATCACTTGCTATCCACAGAATTCCTGCAATTCTCAAATTTAGGTAATAGCCAACACTCACTTATAGGAATTAAAAAGTCAATTTTCTGGATAATTCGAAATGTGCCTAAACTATCTAAATAGCTATCATTAAAATGATTTTGTGTTAACTATATCTGTGTTACATGATAAGTTCAAACACGCAATTTATCTTATTGAGATTTCATTTGAGCATTCATTTGTTATTGAATCTGCAAACACAAATTGAGAAACTACTATGTGTGAGGCATTCATTATGCTGGCACAAGGCCACATGGAAATGGAACAGAAAGGAGTGCTCTGTCACAGCAAACATCATGGAACTCATTACATTTTTGCCATCAAAAAAGACTATTGGGTCTGATTAAACCCAGCAGCTATTTCTCCATTGCTGATTCACAGCTGGTATGCTTTATAGCATAGAAGCAGAGAACCAAGAATATTTTAAGACTTAAAAATGTATACAGCTCATACAAGCTAAGAAGGAGAACTGCAAGCTATCAAAGATGAGAAACTAAGACTTGTCTGAAACTCTGATTCAAGGAAGTGACTTCCATGTTGCAGGATGTGACCCGACAGCAGAAGGCCAGTAAACAATGCAGAACAAGTTCTCAACCAGATCATGTTTTCATCAAATTTTCTAGTGAACTGGGATTAAGATTTTTATCAGATCCACCTGTATTGTTTATTGCTTGTTTTCAATATAACTTATAGTTTACCTAACTCTTTTCGGGGAATAATATGTGATTCTCATTCCACTCCCAAACATTCTGTGAATGTTATATTTTTTATTAACCCATGTACGTATTGTTACAAACAGAAAATTGGTAATTGGGTCCATGGTTCTGAAAGCCAAGGTGGTAAGACTTTTTACAGAATTCTTGTTAGTAAGGCTTGTTCTTATCTGGCTGGGCTGTTTAGTAAAATAGATACATGGGATTTAGATAAAAAACTAAAATATGGGTTGGGCGTGGTGGTTCATGCCTGTAATCCCAGAACTTTCGGAGGCCAAGGCAGGCAGATCCCGAAATCAGGAGATCAAGTCTATCCTGGCCAACATGGTGAAACTTTGTCTCTACTAAAAATACAAATATTAGCTGGACGTGGTGACACGAACCTATAATCCCAGCTACTCAGGAGGCTGAGGCAGGAACATTGCTTGAACCCGGGAGGCGGAGGTTGCGGTGAGTTGAGACTGTGCCACTGCAAAACAGCCTGGCGACAGAGCAAGACTCCATCTCAAAAAATAAAACAAAATAAAATAAAATAAAAATAAAATAGAATACGGCAATTAGGGATAGGAAGAAACACAACCAAGAAAAGTTAGAAAGATTCATTCAGGAAAGAAGAAGAGATGTCTGCGCAAGTCTCCACCAGGCAGAGAAAGGAGAAAGGAACATATCAGGTAGTGGGAGTCATATGTGCTAAGCATTTTGCAAGTAGAAGTTGTTTCTCTATACGCCCTTCCTTTATCATGTTTATCTATTGTCTCTTTATTGTTTCCTTGTGAACTAATCTTTTATTCCCTTGCACCTTCAGTTGCCTTGGTAAAGAAAACAAAATAAAGAATATCAACAGACTAACTCTATGTATATAAATTTCAAAAATATGCAAAATAAAACATGATGTTTACAAATACAAATACGTGATTAAATTTATAAAGAAAAACAGAAGCAGTGATTAGTTTAAAAGTCAAATAAGGCCGGGATCAGTGGCTCACGCCTGGAATTCCAGCACTTTGGGAGGCCTAGGCGTGTGGAGTCAGGGTTCAAGGTTCAACTGGCGGTCAGGAGTTCAAGAATAGCCTGGCCAACATGGAGAAAACCTGTCTCCACTAAAAATAAAAATAAAAAATTAACCAGGCCTGGTGGCAGGCGCCTGTAATCCCAGCTACTAGGGAGGCTGAGACACGAGAATCACTTGAACCCAGGAAGCATAGGTTGCAGTGAGCTGAGATCGCGCCACTGCACTCTAGCCTGGGTGACAGAGCGAGATTCCATCTCAAAAAAAAAAAAAAAAAAGGTCAATTATTAAGAAAGTGGTTACCTCTGAAGTTGGTGGAAACAATTTGAGAAGAGAAAGAGCATGTATGGGCTTCAAAGGAAATGGTTATACATATTCCATTTCTTTAACTGGGCAGTGGCACTATTTTTTTTTTTTTTTTTAATACTTTCAACATTTTCTCAGGGTATCTTCTTTAGGAAGCAGTCTCTGGGACAGGGTTCATGTGCAGGATGGCTATTGGAGTTTGCTTTGGGGCAAATACTGCTGAAAGGGAGGGGAAGGCAGCTAGATTGGTCAGAAGGAGAAGGGTTGCTGTGATGTGGGCTTGACCCTCAGCCAGACTCTCAGGGAACCCCAAAGCTGAATGGCCGGAAGTGGTTGGGTATTTTCATTCTCCCTCATCTGTCATTAGACCTGAGCCATCCTCAAAAAGGCATGATCTGATGTACCTGAGGTTGCCCCCAAAGGGGGTGACAGGTAAAGGCAGTTCACCTTCAGCACTTCCTGCAACTGGGACAGCAGACCTTCCTGGAAGGAAGAGCTGGATGCTGCATATTACTTTGCAACAACACAGTATTTTATGAAACGTTTTAAAAATTGCCCCAACCTATAAATTTATTGCCTTTAGAATCTGATCATTTCTTTTACTTGACATCAAAGAAAACAAGCGTTCTATACAGTATCCTGTGCCTCTTTTTCTTCCACAGTTTTTTTTAAACATATTTTCTGATTCTTCAGTATTTAGGCATATTATTAGGTTCTAGAGACTAATCTTATTTAATTTGTGCATTCCCTTATTTTTGCTTCACTATCTCAGTCTATAATTTCATTTTGCAGAGTTTTTTAAACTCCTTCTAGATTCCCAACTGTTTATTCTTGCTGAGGAAGGTAGAAGCAACACATGAATCAGCTTTGCCATCTTTTTTAAGTTGCAACTTAGAATTTTACCAACTTTCCAAAGCAGATAGCTTATTTTTTTGTCGAAATTCTTTAAAAAACAAACAACCAAAAACAAACAAACAAACAAACAATGTGTTGAGCATTTTTTCATGAACCTCAACACAACAGCAAGACTAATTCCTACTGATATTTATCAGAGTCAGTTCAATCTCACAGTCTTTTGACACTTCCTTGAAACTCATTAGACTGGGTTGTACACTCTCTTTGCACTTCCTGTGTTACTTAGATCATTGCCTTCTTCTTTTTTTTGGTTTTCTTTCTGACTTTGATTTTAGATTCAGCGGGCACATGTGCAGATTTGTTACCTGGGTGTATTGCATAATTCTGAGGTTTGGAGTATGAATTATCCAGTCGCCCAGGTACTAAGCATAGTACCTAACAGGTTTTCAAATCTTGCCCCTCTACTCCTCCCTGCTCTAGTAGTCACCACTTTATTGTTTCCATCTTTACGTCCATGATGTGTGTTCTTACCTACAAGTGGGGGATCATGGTCTTTATACTGTGTTATTATTCTTAGTTTTCTTCGTTGACTTTCTCCAGATTGAGATAATTTTGATGTACTTTTTAAAAAATTTTAAATGTCTAATATTATGCTTTCCCTTGCCCCCAAAATCCTTCTATGCTGTCTATAAAGATTTCTGTTTTATCTCTAGCTACCTTTTGTCTTTTACCTGATTGTATTAGAGAACACAAATGCACCTTCTTTATGAAATTGTTTAACTCTTGAACAAGTTTTTCCCAAAATAAAAATAAGATGCTTGTTAAGTCTACCATGTATGCATGTATTTTTAATCAATTACTATTACACTGAACAATATTGCTCTCACTACTCCAAAGTATTATTCAATATTTCAATAACATGAAAGTATTATAACTTTGTGCCAAATAATCAATAATTTTATCTAGCATATGTAAATACAGTTATGTGAGTACTAGATCAACGTTACTTGAATTCATTGTTTTCCTTCAGATGCACAGAATTTGTATTTCATTTGGGATTTATTCAAATAGTTATTTTTCAAGGAAATTCAATAATTATAAATCAGAAAATTAACACTCTGAAATATATTCTTATTCATAGAAGTAAATAAAAGCACCCAAAACCATTTAATCTAAGGATGCACTTTCTCTAAAATCACCCAAATTATTTCCTGTAGAATTTATTGAACAGGCTGTTCCAAGAGACGGATGTACAGTCTGGAAAAGATGCAGAATGATCAATTGAAATGACAACCACATTTAACTTGATCAGAAATGACCTGAAAGCCTATTTACTACCGTCATTTTTTGCATTAGTCTGTGTAATATTGCTTTTAATGAAAGCGACAAGCATTCTTTAACTAATTACTTAGAGACACTGAACTCAGTCATGTCAATGACTCCATCACAAATACTTTGTTTTTGTATTAGTTTTTCTTAAAGGCAAAATAATTACCAGAACATTCTACATTTTAAGGAATAGCAGACCAGATGGTAGTAATATAGTTAAGAAGTGGTAATATACTTGAAAACTTATTAAAATTGATACAGTAACTTTCAAACATGAAAGTGTTCAGAAATTCTTTACAAATAGTTTAGGCTACTTGAATGATGGAAATCTTTCATATATTATAATTTGTTAGTATTAATTTATTAAATAGCCATGAATCCCCCAATGATGCTGCTTCGTAATTAGAACAGTTTAAAGAGGGACAAAATAAAAGTATATTGAAAGAAATTTGAATGTATGAAAAATGTATTACGGAAGAGATATGTGTAAACCATATTAATTTTCACAACTATGCACAAAATCATCAAAAAACTATAGCTGTCTTCACAGGTACAGTAGTGTGCCAAGCACAATAAAGTATGAAGTAGGGATGTTTTAAATCAGACTCTTTCGTTTTGGGATTAATTAGTTGTCTGTCAATAATTCAACAATTGGTCTGATCAGAAGATCAAGCCTAATCAGGCTTTTCAATGATTAAAATAATCAAACCATTATGAGCAATTTCAGTCATTTATTATGCTTAAGACTATTATTCTTTTATTATGCTTTAAATTCCTGATTACTTCAAAATCAGCATTTTCTACTGGAATCTAGAATAAATATTATTGGGGAAAGTTGTCCAAATGAATAAAGGAAAGGGAATATGGGGAAAGGGTGAAAAGACAGATTAAAGGTACTCACTAATCTGTAGTAACGACCCTTTCTATCAGTTTGTATTAGGTAAAATTTAACAGAGTTAACCAGTGTTGAAAACAACAGTATGTTGAAACACATTTGGTAAGCATTGTCTTAGTTCAAATGCAGCCCTGCTGCAATGAAATTGTGTGTAGGGAAGATGAAGTTCTACAAAACAGCACCAAATTCCTAATTAGTGGTGTTGCAAAAACCTATTTGAAAGCCACTCACATGAAAGTCAGAATTCTCACATCTCAGATCCTCTGACATGGTGTATCCTTCTCTTTGTATCAGCTTTTATCAAAAAGAAACGGAAGTGAAGGGAACCTAATCCCCTCACTTGGTATTCTTGGTTCATTGCTTCTTTGCTGGTTAGTTGGAAGTAAAAGCAACTTTTTCATTCTGGTTTGAATCATCATTTCCCTCAGTCTTTAGACCCCAACCAGATTTATGGTACAGCTCAACGTAAGCAGTCAAAACCAGACCACAGGTCCAATCAAAGACCTTGAATTCAAATGCCCACGACTCAGGTAAGTAGCAAACACTTACTATTTAAGTCAATAAGTGACTCAACAAAAAAGTAAAGAAAATAATTTCCAAATTCCAAATAATAATTTTCACACACCATATATATGATAATTCCTGACAAAATTGATTTCAATAACTAGATTAGATTCTAAATGTCTTAGCCAAAGAATCATAAAAAAAACAACATAAACCAAATAAGTTCTCATTTTCTGGACTATAAAAATATGTTTCATATAATAACCTATCCTACAGTATCAATCTCTAGACCTCTGATACAACATAGGTCTGAAGACAGCATGCAAAGCTTCAGAATATTCCATTTTTAAATGCCTCTCCAGAAGCTGGTTAAATATTTACCATCCCGTGTAAAGGGAACTGATTCTGTCACACATACATGAAATTCACAGAAATTCTACCATTTGATGATTTAAAGAGACTAGGGAACAGCCGACCTAATACTTTTCTACAAATGAGTCCTAGGACTTCAATTTACCTTACACATCTCACTAAAAGTCACATTGAATAATTAGAACTGGAACTGCTAATAGCTCTGGAACTTAGATGGCAGGAGAACATGACCCACAGCGGGGTCGGTTTCCGACTGTTCTATGCTGCAGACTTGCACCTTAAGGCTTGGTTCAAGGCCACTCCGCAATATGAGTCCTTTTTGCTATCTTGTCACATTTTAATCCCTTTAAAAAAACAAACATCATAATCTTTGTTTTTTAGTGGGGAAAAATTTAGCTAGCTACTGTTGCTTTTATAGTCTGTGAGTATTTCTAGTGCAATGTCTTGCACTGGAAAACACAAACACAAATAAAGGGCTATGTGTGTGTGCGTGTGTGTGTGTTTAGACTAGTCGAAGATGCTTCAGCTGGGGATACTGTGATGGGCAGGGCTTCTGACCATCTTTCTGAAAAGCTCCAATATAACTGAACAAATCACAAAAGCAGACCAGTTAAAGCAGACATCAGACTAGGTCCGGAAACAGAATGATCATAGACTGCAAAAAAGGCAGTTAGAAAAATGGAAGTAAAGTTGATGGGGTCCCAGCACTGAGGCAGGCTCCGAAATCATTAAAATTCAGGAGAGTATTTGCAACCAGAATGATACAGTGAAACAACTCTCAAATTCATTCCCACTTGCCCAGCCAATCCAGAAACAACTTTTTCTTATCATATTTTGTGATCAAAATCATTTATAAGGTTTTCCAACATAGTGTGCTAAGTGTGGTGCTAGGCTGCTCATTTATGAAGCGCTCAATATTAGAATGCATGATGAATCATTTCAGAATAACGTGTTCAGTATTAAAAATGATGATAAGTTCGCAAATAGTGAAAATATTAGCTGTGGAATTGGAGGAGGAGGAGGAGGAAGAGGAAAAGAGGGAGGAAGATGCAACTATGTATTTATAGACTTATTTCAAAAAGCAATTTTCCCATCTACGCATCTAATGGGTTTTATGGATTACTGTTAATCAGCTTAGGTTTCCAATTTCCCCAACACAGATGAGTTAACGAATAAGAGGTTTTCTTCTGTTCTTTAAAATAATTCATTTTAGGGCCATATATTCAGTATGATTTGTTATGTAGATTTCTTCTGCCATCACTGAGACAATTTCCCTCCAAAGCCACACCCTTATTAAATATTCTGATAGGGAGGAGGAAAGACAATAAATCTGTCTTAAAAACTTTACTTCTATTGGCAGGGTTTTTGCGGTTTCATTTATTTGTTGTTTTGAGAGAAAGGAAAGAGAGTAAAAAAAAAAGTTTCAAAGGAAAGACATTGAGCAAAATAAAAGTATTCTGTTGAGATGGTTCATTAACTGTTTTTTTTGTGTGTGCGGTCAAAAAATGAGCGCTTTGTTTTGAAAATGCATTGTGACCAAGTTGAATATAAGAAAATAAGTAGGATACAATTTAAAATAATAGCAGGATTAAACACATTGTGTATCCATGTTTCGTGATCTGGTCTCAAATTCAGATACTCTAAAGCATTGCTTCTCAAATCATTCTTCCCAGGCTCACCTAAAATAGTGATCCACACCAAACAAAGGATATCAACCTTTTTCTGTTTTTATGGGAAACAGATAAGTGAATGGATTGGATTTTATTATTTTTTACAACTCTCCCATTGTTTTTTAATTTTAGCACTTGTTAACACTATATTAGAATCCAGTATTGATGAAAAATTATTTTTGTCAAAATATTTTAGGTCACTCTGTCTATATATATATACACACATATACACATATGTATATATCTGCATATCTGTATACATGTATATACATATGCATACATGTACATATGTATGTATGTGTATATATGTATATATTACTTGTATGTCTACATGCATATATATGTATATACATGTGCATATATGCATGTGCATGTATGTATGTGTGTGTATTGTATATATTACTTGTATACTGTGACTGCTAGTTGCTTTGTCACAACTGCATTTAAGAACAATGTTCCTGATATGTAGTTAATGGGTTGGCAAGATAATATAACATACTGATTCCACTGGACAGAACCATTTCTTTATATTGAAGAGTAGATTACCTTTGCTTAGAATTTGGAACTAATGGGGGTAGCAGGAGACAAAAAGAAGGGAAGGAGGAAGAGACAGAAGAATTCAAAAAGAAAGGTGAATACATGGAGATCGTGGCAACAGTACTCATAATTCTGGCAAAACTCTTTTAATATAACAAAGCCCTTGAGAAAACATAGAATAGATTATCAAAGACAGGAAGAATTGAGCAAGATAATAGTTCTCTTCCTGTATTCATCACTGTCCTTTTTGTTTTTATTTCTATTTTAAGTTTTTATTTCCAGTTTTGTTTTCCCCCCTCTATTTCTTCCCATTTATCCTCTAATACTTTCTAGTCTATCCAACTTCCTCTTTTCCCCCCTTCCCTTGCTCCCACGAAGAACTGGGGGAAGGCTAATATCTGATGTGTTGTTTCCCCCTCCATCAATCTGGTTATTTCCCTCTAAAGAAGACTTGAGGAAATAGCCTGATGTTAGTCAATTTAAAAAATTTTTAGAACAATTACTAATTTCTGAACTATTCAGAAAGAAGTGATGAGAGATACCCAAACTGTTGCAAGGGATTAATAATGTGATCCACAATGCTAATTAAGTAAACAAACTATTCCCCGCTACAAGGAGCAAATACGTTTTTCTAATGTCAAGAACTCTGCGTGGGCCTCATGTGTATTTATCCAGTAATATTGATATATTTTGACTACAAAAAATCTCCTGTCTTGATATTGCAGAACACATCTTATTTTGTGTGCTATATTATATCTGGCTTTAATAAGAGATATTCTGAAAACAAAACGTACTAATGGAGTGCATCTCACACCAATATCAAGAGCAGTATTACCTTAATAAAGAGATCAACTAGTGATTATTATCCTGAAATGCTCGGAAAGGAAAACACCGAAGTCAGAAGGGAAGACAGTGTCTAGATAATAATAAACTTCCCTTTATGTGTGAAGTTAGAAGGGGGAGAATGTGGCTGTGCAGGGAAATAGAGGATCATCTGTTTTCTTTATCAGGGCTCTGCATATGAGTCAGAGCTAGTAAACATACTAATTCTCATTCAGGTCTCTTCCTGAAGAAAGAGAAGAAAAATTGTAAAGGAGCAACAAAGAAGAAAAGAGAACTGATAAATTATACAACAAAACAAGGCTATACTTTGGTTTAAGTAGAGATAAAACAGTGTGTTATACACCAAGAAGTATTAATGACCCCAGGTAGTGACATGTGGTATTATTCTTTTTGGCTCCAAACTATTCTCTGGATTATATCACCTATTTTTTGGCGGTCCTCTAACTCATTCAAGCCTCAGAGAATATGTCTTTTCGCTATGTCAAATAGAAGTTTCTTCAATGAAAAACTCTAAGAAAAAATTTGAATATTTGAAGTAATGTTTGCACTGTATTCAAAAAATAAAAATATCCATGGAGCGTGGGAGAGGCTCGTTAGGAAGCAAGAAAAGATTTTATCTTTCACATTCCTGGTTCATTTTACTGGTGACAGGTTGCATTGACATAAAAATAGCCTAGTCTACATTGATTTTCCTTTTTCCAGAACACTGACCTACAAATGATTATGTGAAAGCATTATGTGACTTTTAATGCTCTCTAGTGTGGGTATTTAAGTTGTCTATTCCCAATACACTTAAATTTAGACAGGTACTGAATCCTATTTTTCATGTATTCTTTACCACATACAGTGTATGGAGTCAAAAGATAAGGGACCAACATCTGATTCTACTCCTCACTAGATCTGAATTCAGACGATTCACCTATTCTTGTCTAAACACGTTCTGCTACAGTTTTCTAACTCCCTTAGATAATTTTTCTATGAGAATCACATTTATTTTAAAACTTTAAAAATTTTTGCAAAGCAATAAACAAATGCTATTAAAAGTTATTACTGTATCTTCTTACTAAATTTCTCTTTTTGTTTTCCAGCTTTATTAAGGTATTATTAACAAATAAATATTATATATTTTTACGGTGTATAGTAGTGATGTTTTGAGCTATGTGTACATTGTGAAATGATTAAGTTCACCCAAGTAACATATCCATCACCTCCCATACTTGTTTTTGTGCTGAGAACATTTGGGATCTATGAGATTTTCAAAAGTATAATACATGGTTACATATTATTTTAAAGTATAGTTACCATGTTGTACAATACATCTGTAGAATTGACTGATCTTATGTAACTGAAAATCTGTACCCCTTAACCAGTATTTCCCCATTCTCTGCCCTATACCCCAGACCCTGACATCCACAATTCTACATTCTGCTTCTGTAAGTTCACTTTTTAAGATTTCATATGTAAGTGAGATGCAATATTTGTCTTTCTGTGCCTGGCCTATTTCACTTAGCATAATATCCTCCCAGTTCATTCATGTTATCACATAGGACAAGATTTCCTTCTTTTTAAAGGTTGCATAGTATTTCATTGCATGTTGTAGTATATTCGTTATATATGTGTATGTTGTAGTATCATACAATTTATTTTATAATTAATTTATTATTTATGATACATATGTATCATACAATTTATTTATCCCTTTATCAGTCAGTAGCATTTGCGTTGATTCCATATCTTGGCTATTGTGAATAGTGCTTCAATAAACATGGAATACAGATATCTCCTTGACATACTAATTTCATTTCCTTTGGATATATACCCAGAGGTAAGATTGCTAGATCATAGAGTAGTTCTATTTTTAATTTTTTGTGAAACGTTCATACTGTCTTTTTTATAATGGCTGTACTGATTTACATTCCCACCAACAGTATACAAGAATTCCCTTTTCTCCACATCCTTGTTAACAATAACAATTAGTAATCCTTGCTATAATTTTTTATTAAAACAAGCAATGTTTTGAACTGCTTTTGCTGTGAAACTAGACTTCATTCTCCTGACAATTTCAAAATTTTATATTAATTTATATATAAGCTATCACAGGTATTGTCAACATCCTCCTGAGATTTGGTCAGTTTAGAAATCTGATCTTGTTCTAATAGTTCTAAATCTCAAGCTTGGCCACCATTTTGTTGTTAAACTTCCTCTGTTCTGCCTCTCACAAGCATCCAGTAGCTCCTGTTTTTGTTTTGTTTTGTTTTGTTTTGTTTTTTGTTTGAGATGGAGTCTCATTCTGTCACCTAGCCTGGAGTGCAATGGCCTGATCTTTACTCACTGCAACCTCTACCTCCCGAGTTCAAGCAATTCTCATGCCTCAGCCTCCCGAGTAGCTAGGACTACAAGCATGTACCCTCATGCCAGGCTACTTTTTGTATTTTTGTAAAGATGAGGTTTCACCATGTTAGCCAGGCTGGTCTTGAACTCCTGACCTCAAGCAATTCATCTGCCTCCGCCTCCCAAAGTGCTGGGATTACAGGCGTGAGACACCGTACCTGGCTGGTGGCTCCTGTTTTAAAACCTCCTTGTGGCTTTTTGTGCCTCCTTCCCTTTCCTCTGTCCATAATAATTAGACAATCAAACTTTATCCAAATGTCATGTTCAGGAAATATTTTATTCTCTGACACTCCATGCACTTTTTAGGCTTGGGTAAATTTGCAAGAAGGTAGTTCATTTGAAGCAAGGAGGCAAGTAAAGAGAGTGACCTGAGCTACAGGCAGTTTGTGCTGTGACATTGACACTATAACCGGGTTCCATTCCTGAGTCTTGGCTCTATCACCGTTGCAATTGGAGCTACCTGAGGGAGTGAGGTGAGGTGGCAATACCTGCTGAGCTAATATCACATGAGTGGTGCTAACAGCACGTGGAAATTCGGATTCTTAAAATGCACACACATGGACCTATACACAATAATCTATATATTTTCTCCTTCTTGGAAAACCATGGAAGGAGTCAGCATCCATGGGACAAATTTTAATTCTGATGCTATTTTGAGAAAATCAGTTTCATCAGTAAGTAGAAGTCATGTAAAGATGATGTAAATGAAGCAGGCTTGATTTCTCCATTACCTCGTAGGAATTAAAAGGGGAATCAGTGAGTTACATCGGAAAGAAACTTAATCTTGTTGCCTTCTGATCGTTAAGTAGTATCTGGTGCTGAGAGAGTTTTTGATATTCAAGAGTATTTTTATAGCCAGCAAGAAGTGAAATATTTTAGGTGGGTATTGTATTAGAGTTCTCCAGAGAAGCAAAACCAATAGGATGTGTGTACATAGAGAGAAATTGACATATTACAAGGAATTAGCTCAGCAAGTCCTAAGTCTGCAGGGTGAGCATTCTGAAGGAGAATTCTTTCTAGCTCATGAGAAGTCCATCTTTTTGCTTGATTCAGGCCTTCAACTGATGGGAGGAGACCCACAGACATGGAGGGCAGTCTACTTTACTCAAAGCCCACCAATTGAAATATCAGTCTCCTCCCGAATATCCCTCACAGAAACACCCAGACTAATACCTAACCAAATATCTGGGTACTCCATGGCCCAGTCAAGTTGGCACACAAAATGAACCAGGTTTTACATATATATTCGTATGTATGTATATGGATGTGTATAGGACACTTGTAAAATCTAATGCTCCACAAAAATTCCTGTACCACATAAACCCTACTGTCTAATGTTGTAGTATGTGCTACAAACCCGAAAAGAAATTCATGTAAGGGTGACTGAATGTTTGATTTTGTTATTGTACATTCCTGTTTTTTTCTTAATAGACATTTATTAAATGAAATCAATTATATATCAAGAATTGAACATGTATCTCACAGTCCTTTTTTCTTTTTCATCAACTTTTATTTTCAGTTCCAGGGTACATGTGTAGGACGTGCAGGTTTGTTATAGCGGTAAGTGTGTGCGATGGTGGTTTGCTGCACAGAACAATCTATCACCTAGGTATTAGCCCAGCAACCACTAGCTATTCTTCCTGATGCTCTTCATCCCCCCATACCCCTGACAGGCCCCAGTGTGTGTTGTTCCCTTCCATGCGTTCTCAACGTTGACTCCCACTTATAAACGAGAACATGAGGTGTGTGGTTTTCCATTCCTGCATTAATTTGCTGAGAATAATGACCTCTAGCTCCATTCACGTCCCTGCAAAGGACATGAGTTGGTTGCTTTTTATGGATAGTTTAAGTAGCCTTCAAACAAGTGTATGACATTAACTCATTATTGAATGATGATCATATTTTATATTAATGCTTTCTAAAAATAATTTTTGATATTTTCTTATGTGCCTTAATAAATAAAAATAATTTTTGCAAATTATACATAAAAATATATTATTTGGACCAGGCGCAGCTGCTCACGCTTGTAATCTCAGCACTTTGGGAGGTGGATCATGAGGTCAGGAGATCAAGACCATCCTTGCTAACACGGTAAAACCCAGTCTCTACTGAAAACACAAAAAATTAGCTGGGCATGGTGGCAGGTGCCTCTAGTCCCAGCTACTCAGGAGGCTGAGACAGGAGAATCTCTTGAACCCATGAGGCAGAGGTTGCAGTGAACCAAGATGGCACCACTGCACCACTCCAGCCTGGGCGACAGAGCAAGACTCTGTCTCAAAATAAATAAAAAAATGAATGAATGAATAAATAAATAAATAAGTGTGTGTGTGTAATTTGATTCATTTATAGCCTCAAAATGAAGATACTATCATCAGTTTTTGGAATATTCACCCTGATTAATTTTCTGTTCATTACTTTTATTCATCACGTGCAGTCTCTTGATGACGTTACACTTTGCCTCAGCTTCTAAAACAATCATAACTATCTATACTTTATGTACCTCATATGTTCATCGCTTTCTGTAAAGATCACAGAAGTGTTGAGAATATGAAATCTAATTCAACACTTCTAAAAATGCATCTGTGATTGCAGAGTTGTCTTTAAGACATTTATCTTAAATTACAGCTTGATATTGCGTTTAGCAAATGACAAATGATGATTCTGATCTCTCAGGCTTGATTCCATAGTGCTTTCCACATCAAAATCTGTAAAACTTTAATCTGAATAAGGCCGGTAGAATAAAGATCAAGGTCTCATGTAATGCAGTTTGAAAAAAAATAAATTTAAATAATAATTAAATTATATAAAAAATTTATATGGATGAAGAATAGAAAGTTGTCATTTATACTTTGTGGATTAGATAATTTCTAAGAATATCTTTCCTACCAGTTTCTTTATACTAATTAGATCTGTTCTCTATCCCATTAATGCAAAATTACAAATGGGCTATTGCATGTATAGAAGCATAAATCATCCACATTCAGCTGAATGCTTATAGACACATTTATTTTTTGAGTGAAACCCTAAGATTTATTTTAAAGGGGTACTGACCTCTTTTAGGCCTGATGCTGACAAGGCATTGCTTAGTAGCATCACAGCTGGAAAAACTATTGTGAGGCCTTAGGGAGAACTTGGGAAATTTGGGAGAAGATTATGTAAAGATTAAAACCCCCAAAGAATAAGAAAACCAGGTCTAGACTGCTCAGATTTTGACGAATCCGGAGATTTTATTCCTGTTCTCAGTAACAGCAAACCCTTTGAAAGGATTTGTGAGATTTCGGAAAATTTATATAAAGCCCAAGCAGAGGAAGTTTTCCATACCTAAAGTTTCAGATATGGATGAATCTGGACCTTTTCATTCTATTTTCAGTTCTTTCAAGCAACTTGCCTTCCTAGTTACACCCAAATCATAGGTAGATAAGAACTTTCGTTTGACCACCAGACTTACCTGGAAACCTTGTTATGATTTGTGAATCTGCTGTTGCTTTTTGTGTTTCTAGTTGGCTTTGCTGAAAACATTAAAATACATGTATACATACATACCAAAAATATCTTACTTCTGATTTTGGAAATCAACCACATTTTCTTTTCTGGCATTAACAAACTTCAAAAAATTCACATTTAATCTGACACCAGCCAAGAATTCCCATTATTGAGATCAGCAAAGAATTTCATTTATTAGGAATGGAACAAGTATATTGAAACATAAACATTTCCGGAAATTTTAAGATAAAACTCTTTAAAAAACTGTACAAAGGTGAGTGATATGTATGCATGTGCTCAGATTTCATATCAATTCATGGTTTATAGCCAATATGGTATAACTTCAGAAACTTATAACAGTATAAATGGCTTATGTGTTTTATATATTTCATGTTGTCAGTCACTTTTAAGGTTACTCTTGTATGATTTTTAAATTACTTTTCCTCTCATTGGCAGTTTTCCTTAATAAAAATACAAAGAACAACTGACCACTACTTTCTTCGGTAACGAGTTTCCAATGAGCGTTAAAAGCTGTTAAAATATGCAGCTACCTAATTATTGTATTTTCTTTATGCCCAGGAAAAATAATAAGTTGGATAGATTAAATTATTTTTCCACTGTAAAATGAGTTTTTATTTTATATTCCACACAGTGGTTTCTTCCTTTCCACATAAGACCCTATGAATTTTAAATTATAAACATTATGTATGGAATGAAAGAAGATCTTAGAAGAACTAATTCAGAAACAAGACAGGGATACCTCCTGTGTCCTTAACCAGATGCCTGACCTCACTCTCATTTCTTCTTGCCTGAAAAGGACACAGATGTTTGTTCCAAACTAGTACTTGTGTCCCAACATCTACCCCACATAGGAGAGACTGTGAATGGACATTTTGAAATAGAAGGGAAAAGCACACAGATACTTAGCCCTGGGAAAAATAGAAGGATGTAGGGTAGAAAGAGATGGCAGATACAAGGATGCATATGTGAATAAAAATTCAGGATTAAAATGACTTTCTGAGATCATGAATAAAGTGATCTCAGAAATATTTCTTTTCAAGCAGAATACAGTTTCCTTTTGTATACCCTTATAGAGAAATACTGTTCTCTGCCAGGGTATTTGCCATGATTGATTTACATCTAGGGCAATGTCACATGCGTATAATCATTATCATAAGATGCCTTAGTGCTAAGGAGGATGTACAGATGAGGAAATTAAAGGATAAAAGGATTTGACATAAAACCACAGACTGAGAGAAGAGCCCGAGGAGTCTCCAGATGGTGGTAACAGCAGTGGGTCTCAAAGAGCCCACATTCAGGGTGCAAAGGAAGGTGAGTAACTGCATAAGGATAAACTGCACAGCCTTATAAGGACTGGCTATTGTTATACACAGCCTGGTTTCAGAGAAAGTAAGGAAATATGAGGGAAAAGTTTAGTATAATTTTTCCATTAATGGATGCCAGTTCTAAGCTAATATATACATTTATTATATTCACTTTATTTCCAAATTTCTGCAAAATAATTATTTTTATCTATTATCTATCTATCTGTGTATCTATGTATCTATCATTTAATCTATCTTATCTATCTATCCAATCTATCTATCTATCTCTCTTATTTTGGTTTGCAATCAGTTTTACAGTTCAACAATGCATTCAATATAGCTGCCTTATGAAAATAATACTTCATAAAGTATTACTCATTTATATGCTATTTATTTTTATATATACTATAATGTATATACTATTTATTTATACAATACTTCAAAAAGTATTATTTATTTATACACTAAAGAGGACTTTCATAAAGTTCTCTTTTTAACATGTCCCAGGATTAAGTAAATGGAGTCACACTACCTTCCCAACTTTCTTACTACACAGTAAAATTTTAAAAGTTGAGTCAGTTGACCATCAGCTAGTCCATTACATTATTGAAAACAAGTCTTCCTTTTGCAAAATCTCTTGCTTCTGCATAAACAAACTGGAACTAAAACTTTTATTTCAAAGTTATTTGTTATATGTCAACTACCTTCCTAGAAATATGTAAAGGGGTAAGAAATACTTCATACTAAGGAATACTAAGAAATGACCGACAGATCTAAGGTTTTAAAAATATCTATAGCAAGAAATGATTTGATTTGATAAAATGAATCTACTAGTATAGAATAAGTAGCCATTTTGTGTATGTCACTATGTTGAGCTACATTCAATACTACTCAAGAAGTTTATAGCATAATTTTAATTTTTATCTTTATCTTTAGATTTAACCAATCTGATAAAGATGTACTTTAGCTTTTCTCATTTTTTTCGAACTTCAGTTGTTTTGAAATTTTTATATCTTTGAATTGATAGTTTTCATCCAATTTGGAAATTTTTCACTCCTCATTTCTTCAAACATTTCTTCTGCTTCTCCACCCTTTTAGGACCCCAAGTTGCCCCTTAACTCACTGATGCTCTGTTAATTTTTTGTCAGTCATTTTTTTTCTCTTCTTTTTTCTTTTTGAATGGTTTCTGTTGCAGTCTTCAACTTCACTCTTCTTCTACAATCTCTAAGCTGCCAACAGTCACAGCTTATGCATTTTATAATCTCTAGAAGTTAAATCAGGGTCTCTTTTATATCTTCCATATCTCTGATTTTCATGCCCGCTCATCATTCTCACTTCTTGAATATATGGAATGCAATAATAAAACAAAAATATTCTTGTCTACTATTTTGATTATCAGTGTTATTTCTTGGTCAGTATTGATTGATTGTTTTGGATTTTTTTCTCCTCATTCTAGGTTATATTTTCCTGTTTATTCCATACTTGGCAATATTTGATTGGATGGTAGACATTGTGAATTATACCTTGTTGGGTGTGGACATTTTTGTTTCCTGGAAATAATCCAAGCTTCGTTTATGACAAGTTAAGTTACTTGGAAACATTTTGGGTCTTGCTTGAAAGTTGTTAGTTGAGATCAGAGCAGCATTTAGTGTAGGGTTAATTTTGCTTTACTACTGATGCAAACTCTATCCCATGTCCCATGAATTATGAGACTTTTCTCTCTGGATGGTGGGAATAAGCAGTGGGTAGTTCCAGCTCTATGCGAACTTCAGGAATTGTTCCTTTTAATCATTTCAGTAGTTATTTACCTGCCTCAGATAGCTTCCTCAAACACTCCCGAATCAGTTCTCCACTGAAGATTCCAGAGGGTTTCTTTTTAGATCTCTGGAGCACCCTTGCTGTGCAGTGCTCTCCTCTCCGCCACTCTTCTCTAAGGACTATGGCCAGCTTGGCCTTTCAAGACTGCTCTGCCTCAACCCAGAGAGAGAGCGGACAATCTCCTAGACCTGTATGACATCCTGGAATCATTCTTTCCACATAGCTTCCTGGACCTGCATGACATCCTGGAATCATTCTTTCCACATAGTAGCTGGGGCTGTTGTAGGTCTCTTCTAATTTGTTTCCAGTCTATCAAAGATCATGCTACTTTATTCATTTACAGCTTTATGGACTCATGTTCAGTGTCTTGCAAAATCACTATTGCATATTCTCTTTTCTCTGAGTTGATGTTTTCTTCAGAGCATAGAGCAAATTTGGTCCTTGCTACTCCACCTTGGCCAGAAGTAAAAGCTTCTACAAGGACTTAGAATCTAGTGTTAGATGAGTTTCCAAATATAAGTTAATAAAACATACAGAATGGCAAATGTTAAGTAAAAGCAAATGTTAAACCACATGCATGGCTTTTATTTTTATTTATTTATTTTTATTTATTTTTTTTTAATTATACTTTAAGTTCTAGGGTACATGTGCACAATGTGCTGGTTTGTTACATATATATACACACATATATATATACACACACATATATATATATATACATACATCTGCCATGTTGGTGTGCTGCACCCATTAACTCATCATTTACATTACGTATATCTCCTAATGCTATCCCTCCCCCCTCCGCCCACCCCACGACAGGTCCCAGTGTGTGATGTTCCCCTTCCTGTGTCCAAGTGATCTCATTGTTCAATCCCTACCTATGAGTGAGAACATGCAGTATTTGGTTTTCTGTCCTTGCGACTGTTTGCTCAGAATGATGGTTTCCAGCTTCGTCCATGTCCCTACAAAAGACATCAACTCATCCTTTTTTATGATTGCATAGTATTCCATGTTGTATATGTGCCACATTTTCTTAATCCAGTCTATCACTGATGGACATTTGCGTTGGTTCCAAGTCTTTGCTATTGTGAATAGTGTGCATGGCTTTTGTTATCTCTGAGAAGTTAAAGAAAGAATTTAAGTTTAAAAAACTTTATTTATTTTAAAAAACTTTAAAGAAAGAATTTAAGTTCAAGCAATAACTGTATAAAGGATATTGAATAACTGATAACAAAATATGTCTTAAATTTCCAGTGAGGATCAAAGAGAATTAGACAAAAATATAACTGAGCTGCTTCACTACAGATAGAAGGCAAACACTGTTATCAAGAAAATTTACACAGTATCTCAATGTATAGTGTTTTAAAGGATACATAACTACATTGTATTAATTTATTCACTTGTTCTTTGATTCAATCAAATATTTATTGAATATTTACTATACATGTCATAGAGTCTGTATTTGGAAAATGCTAAGTGGGTAATAATGAGTAGTATGCTTTTTAAACCCAACTAATGGAGGATGAAAATGAATACACAAATAATAATAAAATAATTATGATAATAGAAGTTTATGGTAAGTGGTATGAAGACAAAGTATATAGAAGAGGCCGGGCACAGTGGCTCACATCTGTAATCCCAGCACTTTGGGAAGCCGAAGTGGGTGGATCATGAGGTCAAGAGATCAAGACCATCCTAGCCAACATGGTGAAACCCCGTCTCTACTAAAAATACTAAAATTATCTGAGTGTGGTGGCACATGCCTGTAGTCCCAGCCACTTGGGAGGCTGAAGCAGGAGAATCACTTGAACCCGGGAGGCGGAGGTTGGAGGTTGCAGTGAGTTGACATTGTGCCACTGCACTCCAGCCTGGATGACAGAGTGAGACTCCGTCTCAAATAAATAAATAAATAAGTAAATAATAAGTAAATATACATACACACATATATGAGACCTTATTTCTTCTTATTCCTTCTATTGCTAGGTTAGGGAATCAGAATAATTTTAAAAATCAAAATGATATTTAAGCTGAGTCTTGAAGACTGTTTGCAAACTTGTCAAGTAGAATATTGTGAGGTACAGAAAGCTCATTCTAGACATAAAAACAGGATTGGCTTATAATCTGTGCAGTGTAGTGCAAAATAAAAATGTAGGGCCCCTTGTTAAAAAATGATTAAGAATTTCAAGACAGTGACAGCACAGCATTAAACCTAATATGAGGCCTATTTGGGTTCAGCACCCTGTGGAATGCATAGACCGCATCCCTATGGAGCTGGCCTTGTTGTTTATGTCGAGAGTGTACACTGTGGAGTGGTGGAAAGGTCTGAGATAAGCCTGGAAAATATATACAACACATGAAGGAGTGAGACGGTTTGATTGAGTTAATGCCAGAGAAAAGGGAAATTGACTGAATACTCTCAAAATCTCTGTTATTGGGCATAGATTCTCTAAACAACATTATAAAGGCTCAACTGCACTAACCAATTACAATTATTTAGAAATAAACAGTTTTACTATTAAAATAACAGCATCTCTATTTACAAATTATGAAATAAGCAATTCCACTCAATCTACATGATGTATTAAAAGATTGAAAATTGCTTACTTAATTTACAAATTATTTGTAGAAATCCCTGAGATTCAAAAATGTTAATTTTTCAAGGGGAAAAAAATGGAAGATAAGATCACGAAACAATATCTTTTATTCCACATGCCTTTTACAATAAAATTGGGTCTTTTCCCTCATCAAGAGATGGAGTCTATCCCTTTTCTCTTAAACCTAGGCTGGCTCAGTGATTTGTTTTCACCAGTAAAATATGACAGAATAGATAACATGTGGCTTCATTTAAGAGGATTTGTAGGGTTCATTTTTGTTTGCTCTTAGAAGTCTGTTTCGAATCTTAAGGAAAACAAAACTAACAAAGTAGAGAAGCCACATGAGGAAGTTAGGTACCATATAAATTAATAAAGTTTTCTCAGAAATTTCATCCCAGCTACCAGCTTAATGCAGGAAATGAGTAAATCCTGTCCACCCTTGTGGAATAGACCTAACCAGCTTGGCCCAGACAGAATTCCATACTTACAAATTTATAAGAAATAAATTATTGTCATTCAAAATCTGTCAGATTTGGGGTGGTTTGCTATGCAGCAACAGATAACTGAAACTGCCATAAGATATAAAACACAAAGTATTAATATATCTAAATGTCATATTTACTTTAAAATGCAATATTGGCTTGAAGGTAGCTCAAAGATCATGTTATTAATTATTAAAAGGAATTACGACTATTACCTTTGTCGTTGTTGTTGTTTTACCTCCTTGGAAAAGAAAAGCTTTTTAGAAAAGACACAACATAGAAACAGTGTTGATAAACACCTTGCATAATGTCCGTATTTAATAATGTAAGGATATACCGAGGAACAGCAGGAATGAGATTAAAATTGTGTTCTGTGTAGAAATAGTGGACTGATAACTGTAACTAGGCAGATTGGATGTCAGTGCTCCACAGAAATCAGTTGGATTGCACATCACTAACAAAAATAATCTTCATTCACATGAATAGATGGAACATGGTTCTGCACTGACAGGATAGTGCTATCTCTCAATTGTCACTGATTGAAATCTGTAAAATCACAGGTTTTATATTGCTGCCAGCTAAAGCTTGTCATCATACTAAAAGGCATATCAACCAGTTTAATATTAGAGACATTCGTGAAACATGCAAAAATCTGTCTAAGGAGCCATCTGAAATGTCTTTTTAAGTATATTTCCTTTCTTTCAATAATACCCATTATCACATATGTGTTTGTGGTATCAAAGGGCTAGCTAGGGCTACTAGTTCAACTCCAAGATGGAGTACACATAATTTCTCTATTCTTTCTGTTAACTGCAGCCCCGAGTCATTGATACTGTAGATGAAACATCCATTAAGAAGATTCTGAAAAGCAGAGAAAAGGTAGAGTCATTAGGGACATAGGGACCTGAGGATACACGGCAGTGAATTCCTTGGATTTTCTTTTTGCTTCATATATTTTCTTATAGAGAGAAGCCAATAACCCAGAAATACCAACATGCACAGGAGGAAAAAAGGGCCAAAAATTACATAATATAATGGAAAAATACCAACACCATGATAACACAGAAGATGGGATTATCTGACAAGGATTTTAAAGCAGCCATCATAAAAATGTTTTAACAAGAAATAATGAACAGTCCTGAAACCAATGAAAGAAAGTCTCAACAAAGAAATAGAAGATATAAAGAAGAACCAAATGAAAATCTTAGAACTGAAAAATATAATAAGCAAAATAAAAAACTCAATAGGATCTACTCAACAGCAGAATGTATAGGGCAGAGGAAAGAATCAGTAAATTAGAAGATAGAATGGTATCAATGACCCTGTCTGGGCAACACACACAAAAAGACTGCAAATAAAAATTAACAGAGTCTTAGGGAGCTGTAGGACTGTAATAAAGGATTTAGCATTCATGTCATCAGAGTAACAGAAAAAGAGATGAAAGAGGGTGGAACTGGGATAATCAAAGCTGAAAAGGACTTAAAGGGAGTCAAGGTTTCTACATGCAGCAGACTGACATAAGTTGTATGTATAAGACTGATGGGTGACTTTTTTAACCATAAAGGTGTAGTGTGAAGAAAAGTTTTGTGTTAATGGAATAGTTCTATATTCCAATTGCAGTGATAATTATGTGTGATTGATATTATACAAACATCATACCAATATCCATTTATTATACTAGTTTGGTAAGATATAACCATTAGAGGAAAGTAGTTGAAGAACGCATGGAATCTCTGTACTATCTTTGCAACTTTCCATGGATCTATAATAAGTTCTAAATAAAATGTTTTAACAAACACTTACTGTAAAAATCCTATATTCTTTATCCTCCTTCTGAAATTACAGAGTATAGGGGAAATATTTTGAGCTGGAAGGCAGGAGACCCAATTGTAGTAGCCACTTTATGGAATGACAAACTGTTTTGTCTTAGAAAATTGTCATTACTTTTCTGTGTTTTTGGTTTCGCTAAATGTGAATAAAAGGATGAGAGTTGATTTCTGGGGCACCTCTTAATTTATAACTTGATAATTTTGTCATAGTTAACTCATTTCTCAATCATTAAATATGTATTGGTGTTGGCAGCATTAACCATTTTTCTTCACTCGGTAAATGTTATTTCAAGTTACATACTTCATGGGAACCTTGGGAATTAAATTAAGAATAAGAAGAAGCTTCCTGTTGAAAAAGATAAGCTGTTAGAGACTTTCTCTTATTATCATCCAATTTTGGAAGCCAATATTATTAACAAAAGGTCACAAATTGTTATCCCCATTTTTTCAGATGTGCGTATTATGTAAATTCAAAACACTGAGAATTAAGGAACAAATGCATATGGAACTTAAAGACAGATTTTTTTATGATTCTATTTCAATCCCCAGAGTAACAAGCAAAAACCATTGATATTCTTTTATCATACACAAACCATTTTAGGATGTTTATTAACTGTAACAGCTTTCTGCTTGGCCTTTGAAACTATTACAATAAATAACTTCTGTGATTATTGCAATCTGAAATATTCCTTCATCAAATTGTTAAACCTGAATTTGTAGCACAGGTGTTAATGAAGCATGAAAACTTTTCCAGTCTGATTTGCAGATGCAAGATTCTCATATTTTATAACAATGCATATTTTTTGGTTTACATAATGTCAAAGAAAAGAAAATTGTCTTTGTCAGTATATACTCTATGTTACATCATAAACTAATAAAAATGTAGGAAACAATTTAAAAATTGTAAATTGGCTCTAAAATAAATATAACACAACAGGTAAAACTAAAATATTATAGCCTTTAGAAGGGTCACTCATAATTTGGCAAATACTAATGCATTGCTGAACCTCAACTTCAGAAATGCACATTTCTTTCTTTAATATCAAATAAGAAAAGAGCTAGTTATTGAGACAATAAAATAGCTCATTTCTTTCACTGAAACCATATTCTTGGCATAACTGTGCTGTGGCATGCACTCTCAATTAAGCAATAAAAGTTAAGCACAGAACAGCATTTAAAATCATATTAATACATCCCTTTGTTCCCCCAAATGTTAGATGCAGCATAAATCTAGCAGAAGTATATTCATCTAAAATGTAACTTGAATAGCATAATATGACCTGTATTCTTAGGCAAGTTGACCAGTGCATTTATAAGATACTGTTTTGAATTTATCTCTTTATAATAGATGACTTTTAAAGCAAAATTAACAATAAAATAAAAATTAATATTGCTATGCATTGAAACCATAGTTAGTATAGATTTCTACTTTTTGAATACCTAAAAAGTCTAAAATTAATATGCTGTATACAGAGCTGGACTAAGATAAATTTTGTAAGCAGTCCACTTCCATAGTCTTTTGGGCCTTTATGTGATATAGAACAGTAAAAGTAATGGAATGATTTGTTGAGGTAGGGCAGGACTCACAGGTGAATATACTGTATATTTCAAGAAGATTTCTCTCCAGGCATCTAAATAAAGCTCTTCAAGAATTGCTCAAGTGTTCTGTGAAATGCTAAATATTCAGAGTTGAAAATAAATCAGCATGTGACAGAATCCACCTGGGATTTACCTTCAGCAACTTCTCACTCACTGTTTCAGCGTCTCACATGTTTTGTTTCATTTTTTCCCCTAAAACCAATTGGTCTTTTTCTTAGCTCGGTGACCACTGAGGCAAAGAATAATAGGGATTTGTTTTTAAGAATAAATGTTCACTGATGTGAATCTGACATCATAGTGTTCTGAAGAAAGTACTAGTCTGGTTGCAAATACAATTTTTTTTTCTTTTATTTTCTGCAACACCCTCAGCCTTGGGCATTGAAGAAAGGGGTTTCTAGACTGTAGAATATGTAGAAGATTTCTCTAGATAATTTGGAGCTGAGTGGGATATTAAAATGTTCACAGCCACCATTCTCTAAATTGATTTAGTCCTTAATATAGTATAGTATTTAGTCCTATAATACAGTATAGCAACTGTTTCCAAGATTGTTTTCTAGTTTTCAATATATTTGCTTCATGCTGTGTCATATTATCATGATTATTATTAGAGCATAATTTTTTTTTATTTAAGCAGTAGCACTTCGCATTTATGTAACCTCATGATTTCAAGTTAAATTCCTTGGGGCAATCTTGCCTTCAGCAATCTTTCTCAATTTACATGTAAGACCAATTAATTTAGTAAGAATGATCTATGGCTCTTTTCTGCTCTGGAGTTAATGTGATTCTTCTTTTTCAAAATGTACCAATCAGCAAGAAGCAACTTAGTCGCTTTACCAAGATTAATCCCATCACCTGAAGGATAATTTAGGGAATATATCTTCTTAGGGTTGCCTGTAATAAATTTCCTACCCAAGATACTAGAATTCTATTTAAAACAAACAGTAACAGACAGTCGGTAGAATTTCAAGTTAACCTAGCATTTATAAGAACTCCTACTGTCAGTGCTACAATAAAGCAGGCTTGTAGGAAATGTTGCTTCCATTACCAATCCATTCTTTCTCCCTCCCTCATTCATCTTGCTCTACTACTTGCTATCTTTATTTAATACAGATTTTGAAAATGCTACGAAAATAAACTATTGGGAAAATGTCTAGATAATGCAAGCACATAAACAGCAAGAAGAAAAGAAACTATAAAGACATACACACACACCCTCTCTTCAGTTATTTGATTCTCTCATGGGGAAATGCTTTCTTGTCTTGAACAATTTTAAAATTTCCCTCCATCCTGTACTTAAGTCTTCCAATGATCTGGAAAAACTCTGGGAACTCTTTTGTTACCTCATGTGAAATTGCTTGCTCTAGGTTTCTATCATATAAGGTATTCTGTTTCAAAGATGAGAATGGTGTCATGTCATAAGGAGAGGCAAGCATTTCTAGACATTAAAGGGAATTTTGATCACAAGTAAATTTCTCTTTTTTTCAAAGCTACCATGTATACAACAGCTACTCAATCTATGATACTTGACTTGATTTTTGCCCCATTTACAGTTACAACATCAGGCATAAAGAACAAAATCGTAATATTTACTGCAGTATTTATTACAGCAATCTCATTATACTTTGGCCACATGGAGAGGATTGGGTTGAGCACAGCCTGGTTTTATTTCTTTCCCTGGATAAAAAGCTTTGGTGACTCTGGTACAAAATCTGACCCTTCCTGGAAACTGTACTGTCTATTAGAAGGAAGTTCCTTGTTTATGAAATGATTTGAACAGAATGTCCCTGGTGTGGAACCACTTAGGTGAACTCACTTATAATCCATGGGCTGAGTGCGGTGACTCACGTGGCTGGGAGGGGTAGCTCACACCTGTGATCCCAGCATTTTGGGGAACTGAGGCGGGTGGATTACTTGAGGCCAGGAGTTCAAGACCAGCCCGGCCAACATGGTGAAAGCTGTCACCACTAAAAACACAAAAAATAGCCAGGCGTGGTGGTGGGCACCTGTAATCACAGCTACTCAGGAGGCTGAGGCAGGAGAATCGCTTGAACCCAGGGGGCAGAAGTTGCAGTGAGCTGAGATTGTGCCACTGCACCCTAGTCTGGACAACAGAGTGAAACCCTGTATCAAAAAAAAAAAAAAAAAAAAAGAGAATCTATGGATTTATGAAGCATGTGCTCTTAGAAAATGTCATGTAATCCCTGAATGATCAGCAAAGTGGCAACAGTTCTTGATACCTCTGGCTATATGAGGTGAACAGCAACCTTCATTGCAATGGTTCATCTATGACTTTGCTCCAGTAGATGTATCCAGTCCAGGATGTATCTATCCACCTAGGACAATCCTGGGTCCTTCAAGCCGTGTACCACCTGCATCTATGTATTACCTCTACACTTTAAATTATTAGTAAATCTTTACACTACACAAGTTTCTGATTCATGTAAGTCAGTTCATTTGTACTGTGTTAAAAAATGTGATAGGCTGGGTGCAGTGGTTCATGCCTGTAATTCCAGCACTTTGGGAGGCTGAGGCGGGTGGATCACTTGAGGTCAGGAGTTTGAGACCAGCCTGGCCAACATGGTGCAACTCCATTTCTACTAAAAATACGAAAATTTGCCAGGTGTGGTGGCGAGTGCCTGTAGTTCCAGGAGGCTGAGACAGGAGAATTGCTTGAACCAGGGAGGTGGAGGTTGCAGGGAGCCGAGATTGTGCCACTGCACTCCAACTTGGGCAACAGATCTAGATTCTGTCAAAAATAAACTAATAAATAAATCAATAACATGATAAATACAAACTAACTAGACAGTTTATTCTATTGAGAAAATGAGATATGGATTAATTTTTCACAAACTGAAATTCAGCTAATGTATACAGAACACTGTGATAATACTGGCCATATTCACAGGCGATACTTACTTCATTCTGCTTAATGCTCAAACCAGCTAGAATGGGGCCTTATATTATTAATTAACAAAGATAAAATTGGGGCACAGAGAAGTTATGTGGCTTAAAGAAGATCACACTACTGACAGCGCTAGGATAGCAACTCTGTCTTTTGCCTCTTGATCTAGATGTCTTCTTTATAAAAAGTGGTTCACAGGCAGACAAAACCTGAATATAAAATATAGCTCTGCTACTTACTCAATTTTGGGTTTTGGTAATTTTCCAAATAGCCTTTGTTATAAAATGATGACATTGTGGTAAGTAATGTTATGAGCTAGATGTTAGATGGATTAAATTATGTAACACAAAAAATTAATGTAAATACTGGGAGCAGTAAAAGTTATGACAGCTTTGTCCTAATGTTTCCTTCTTCTCACTCTGTATCTCAGTAGTAGTCCCCAAATTCCTAAACAGGAAGGCCTGAGAATAGTGGTATGAAGGAAAGGAGTGGAAAGAGCAGAGGCACACCCTGAAACTCTCTTTTATTCTAAATACGATTATGCAATTTCCATTTAACCTTACAGAGAAAAGATGGTCATAAAATATAATTATATTTAGTTATGTCTGCTTTCTCAAAACCTGACCACGTATTTATTTGTTTATTTATTTATTTTGAGTCTCACTCTGTCACCCAGGCTGGAGTGCAGTGGCGCGATCTCGGCTCACTGCAAGCTCCGCCTCCCGGGTTCACGCCATCTCCGGCCTCAGCCTCCCGAGTAGCTGGGACTACAGGTGCCCGCCACCACGACCGGCTAATGTTTTGCATTTTTAGTAGAGACGGGGTTTCCCCCTTGTGTTAGCCAGGATGGTCTTCATCAACTGACCTCATGATCCGTCCGCTTTGGCCTCCCAAAGTGCTGGGATTATAGGTGTAAGTCACCGTGCCCGGACCATGCTTTTATTTTTAATGAAAACAAAACTTCAAAAGCACAAGCCGTGGAGTATGAACGAATCTTTGGAAATGCTGTGAAATCTGCACCCAAGAGAGGAAGAATGCTTAGCACTTACCCTCACCTCCTCAGTCCTGAAGCCTCAAGTGCTGATGTTGGAATTCTGAAGGCTAAATCCACGCAACAAGTCTGGGTGTGCTGTGCAGGGCTAGTAGGATACCACAAAACGTCAAGTGAGCAGGAGGGGACTCAAGGATAAGTCACACTCAATAGCTCCTTCTATTGTGATAAGCTGTCCCCATTCAAGATGGACCACAGAGGTTAGCTGGCTGTCAGGCTCTCTCAAGAGGTACCAATTCAACACAGAGAGTTTTTGACCTATTGAGTTTTTTTGTTTGTTTGTTTGTTTTGTTGTTGTTGTTGTTTTGTGAGGCAAAAGGACCTGTAAGATTAAAATGTGGAGGAAGGTGTTTCACACACACTCACACATACACACACGCATGTGCACACACACACAGACACACTCACATACCAAATGGATTCTGAGGATTTTTCCTAGTGTCCTCTATTGCATTTGTACCTGTCTCACCACGAACACGCATAACATTTAGAATTTAAAACCTACGCTTAGATGTATCATAGTCTATTTTAAGTAAAGAAAGTGCAAACATTCAAAAGGCTTCCAGAAACAAGGAACAAAAATTAGCTGGGCATAAGAAACCCTGGATGCAAGAAGGTAAGGATGAACCCTTCTAAAGTGTAAAAGAAAAAGAACTTGTGGCTTACAGTTTTACATATAGCTATTTCATCACTTGAAAGTGAGGTTGAAATATATATACTCTTGGGAATAGAAGACTTCAAAAGCTTTGCCACACACAGAAATATACACAAACAGCATTTGAAAATTACTCAGAGAAAGTACTCCAGCAAGAGAAAAAATAATTCCAGAAGAGTAAATAATGACAGAAGACATGAGGGATGTGCAAATACAAGACAACACCTTTGTGTTTTGAATGAGAATGATGTACTGTCAAGCTTGCAAGGAAGATACAAAAAATTAACATCCTTACATGTTTTATATTTTCCAATTTTACCTTTTTTTTGGATTTCTTCCATGAGACTTCTTGGGAAAGAGACAATAGTGCAGAAACTAGTAAATTTCTGATCATCTCTGTGTCCTTGTCTCCTGCTGGAGACACAGGAGTGAAGACAAGAGAGACACAGCAGAAGGGATGAGAGGTGACGCTGAGAGGAGCTCCATGCCTCCTTCTCAGGTAGAGTTTTTGGGAATTGGCAAAAACCCAGAGAGGAATGTGAGATTCAGGAGTGAAGAGGACCTTCCTCGGTAGACTCCAGAGCATCAGCAAGAGGAAATGCTTGGTGGGTTTAGGCCAATGAACTCATCTTGTAGACACTCACATCCATGGATGGAAACCAGAGAATGATCTCCATGGCCATGCATGTAATCAGCAGCAGAGTGGGCCACTTTAAATGAAGGGAACAGGCGGGTAGGGAAGAGAGTTGATGTGTATTTGTAATTGAGGACCAGATAGTGAGACAGATCTTTCAGCAGATATCTGCATAGAGAGATGACTTTAAGACAACATGCATATTAATTGTCTTGCAATACGAAAGCCCCCTGAAACTTAGTCACAAACCCCCCCAAAATTTTTTATTTTGCCAACCCAGAAGAATGGGACTCAAGAAAGATATTAAGTTGTCTTCCAGAGAAGAGTTTTTGCACAGCTGAATTTTTGACCTGGCAGTCATACTCATTACATATGTTTATAGTTTTATTCTGAAGTTTTCATACTGACAAGGTTTAAATAAAGGTCAAAAACATTATTGAATGTACCCTCTGATCACCTCGTTCATCTCTCCAAAATCTTCACTGCATGAGTAAGTGAAAAACACCTACAATTCTGACAAAACTGACTCTTACTTTAGACATGTTGGACAAGTTGTCAATGTAACATTTTGATTTATATCCAGTGGGAACAAGAATGAACTGTGTGACATTCCAAATGTATAATCAACAATCACATTACATATTTGCTAATGAAGATACTGTTTCACTGAACTGACATCTCCCTATCTTAAATTCTAATATTAGGTTTTTCGGGTAACTAGACAAGATATTTATGTAAAATAATAATTAGAACAGAATCGGAAATATGAATCTAGGTATTTGTATTAGCACAAGTGAGGCATGGGTACTTCTGGGTTGTGGTATAAAAGATTTGGGAAAAATACTGAACAATACTAAGTAACCTCTCATCAGCAAACTTTAAAACAATGGAAAACTGTGAAATATTTGCACAGATGCATTGTTTTGCTGGAGAGCTAAGTAATGAAATTGTCAAGAGTCTGATTTAAAAAAAATGAAGATATACGCACAGACGTATAACCAGTGCAACTTTAAATTTTCACGTTTTCTCTTTAGGTAAGAGACATACCCATCCACTTCATTAAATGTCAGGCTATATTACTATTTCACGGTCACTATCTTAAGGGCTTTCATTATACTCTTTGGATTTTAAGTTGAATGTCAAATAGAATTTTGGTAAAAGAGAAATACATGATCTAGTTTCTTATGAGAAAAGTTAATGGGTAAATCTCAGCACTTTTCATACACTTAATTGAATGTTAGGTTAAATAAGTTTTAACTGACCACACTTTAAATTTTAAAAGTACTTATCTTCATCTACTTTTTCTCCACTACGTTTCTTATTACTAAAGTCTATGTTTTCAAAAACCAATGCAAAAAGTAGAGCAATGGGTCTGTCCGATTTTAATAGACTTATGTTAATATAGGACAGACTATTTGTTTTGTTTTGTTTTGTTTTGTTTTGTTTTGTTTTGTTTTGAGGCGGAGTCGCTCTCTGTTGCCCAGGCTGCAGTGCAGTGGTGCAACCTCAGCTCACTGCAACCTCCGCCTCCTGGGTTCAAGCGATTCTCCTGCCACAGCCTCCTGAGTAGCTGTGACTACAGTTTTCCACCACTACGCCCGACTAATTTTTGTATTTTTAGTAGAGACAGGGTTTCACAATGTTGGCCAGACTGGTCTCGATCTCCCGTCCTCAGGTGATCCACCCGCCTCGGCCTCCTGAAGAGCTGGGATTATAGGCATGAGTCACCATGCCTGGCCGAGAGAATATCTAAATGTGGGATGGTTTCATAAATCCAGAAAAATACACTAATTTTGCATATAACGTAAGGAAAGGTGTTTTTTTTTTTTTAAGTACCTCTCTAAAGTGCTTAATCAAGTTGGAATCTTTGTGACTAGGAAAAGAGTCATTCTGCTCCCATATATGTGAAAATAAGGAAAAAAATCTGCTTTGTGGAAAATTTTAGAAATTAAACTTCAAACATGAGGAAGTAGATGCGGATGGCATTTTGTTTTGGGGGCATCTGGAAATATGGGGTGAGTTTTGAGATGAGATTTGGACAGAACATATACTTTTCAAATAATCTACTTGGAAGTAATGATTAAGGCTAAAGTAATATATATAATACTAGGAGAAAAGAAGAGAAGACAAACAAAAAAATGTCCAACAAGTTCCTTGATGAATATTCAAACTTAAGGGACAAAAGAAGGCCAGCTATTGGCTCTAAAAGCAGTATGAGAAATAAAGAATAAGAAATACTGTTTTTACGTCAAGGAAGTTACTGGCATCTACATCAATAGATAAGCTACTAAACACTTTGACAAGCATATTATATGAGAGAAAACATAACTTTGGTGTATGTCTTTGAAACTGAAGAGAGTGTTTTTTAAAAAATGAATATCTTAAACACTGGAAATATAAGGAAGGGATAAATATTCCCCTTCTCTGGGCAGAAATGTGCTCTCTAGTTTTAAAAAAGAAAACAGATGTATTAATGTTAAGATACTCCATCCACCTGTGGTGGTACTATATACTTTTTTCAAATAAATAATCCAAAAAGTGATCTAATGAAATCCCACACTGTTTTTGAAAATGCAATGTAAAGCAAACATGAATAAATAAGAAAAATAACTTCTTAAGGTATGCAAATAGCCTGAAGAATAGAAATGATTTTAGAGGCATTAAAATCTATGCTCAGGATGACAGACCTTGTTCAACAAGTCTGTGCCGGAGAGAAAGAACCAGATGGCAAAATGAATCCCTATTTTTCCAGTGTTCCCTGGTGTCCACTCTAAATGTTTTGAGATATCAACCAAAGCTCAATAAAATACCTATCTTAGTCTTTTAGAAATCATATTGTACAACCATTGTAAAAAAGTTTTTGTAGCTCAATTATGAGTAAGAGAATTCTAGAAAATCCAGGAAAGAACAACTAAATTAATTAAAGACTTGGAAAACTATTTAAAAAGAAACCTTAGTACTATTATTGCTATTTTCATGAAAGTAACCTACCATGTCTGAAAACGTGAAAAATGAGATACGATTAAAATGCAAACTAATAAAAGAAATATAAATATGAACACAAGTTTTCAGTTCATTATAAATATGTAGCCCAAACTCCTGAAAGTAATATTTGGGCAAATATAGACTTACTCTCTTATCCAGTAGAGAGTAAACCTTCACAGTGTTTGATCCCGTGTTGTTAAAAAGGATAATGAAATAAATAAGTTGAAAAAACACCTAAAACCAGTGTTTCACAAACTGTATTCCATGGAACCCTAGATCAAGGGGATATGAATAGATTCTTTAAAAAAAGCTTCCATAGAGAAATAAGTGTAGGATACGTGACAGAAACAGTTTGAGAATTCCCTGTATTGCATGAAAACTAAGAGTTTTTATTATATGATACGAATTACACATATGTATATTAGGCGCTCAGGGCTTGCTATTAAGATATACATATGTATAATATATAACATATGACCAATGTAAGCTAGATTATATCTCGATAGCAAACCCTGAACTCCTAGGTGCTTAACAATAAAGATGTGTATATTGTTAATGCTATGTCCCCATCATGGGATAGCAATGATGTTCTGTTCCATAACAACCCCTGGCTAATACAGGTACTGCTATTTTGTGGTTGCACTATCTGCAACATGGGGCTTCCTCCCTTACTCCGGTAAGAAAGGGAACAAAAACAAACAAAAAAACAAGATTGGGGAATTGCACAGGAGTTTTCCAGTGTCTTAGTCCAAAAACCACTTCACTTTTGATCACATTTTTTTGTCCATAACTGCTCACAAAGTTGAGTGCCCAAAACAGGCTAGAAAATACAAGGAAACAAATGGAACGTTTAGCAGGCATTAGTATATTTATCACAGTATCTAAGGGGGAATTTTAAAGTTCATTATTTACCAAACTTATTTTAGTGTACAATTATTTTTTTAGTATACCATTTTATAGGATTAAGTGTCAATGAAGCACACATTAAGAAATACTGGTTTAAATAAGCTTATGTTTAATGAGAAGGATTTTTGAGCAATGCACTTATAATCCAACCATAATATGTTTGTATGAATGCAAGGGAGAAGGGTAAATAGATGCCAAAATTATGTCTAGTCACCTTAAACATGGTACACATTTCACTAGGTAATATGAAATATAGTTTTGAATCAATATAGCATTTATTATTTTATTCTGTGTTATATAGTGTACCACCCACACATACATACATGAGCTATGCTTACATCTTTGAAATAGCAGTTTTGTTGTTTAGAACATGGTCCCCAACATTTTTGGCAGCAGGGACTGATTTCATGGAAGACATTTTTTCCACGGACAGGAGGGTGAGTTTGGGGTAGATGGTTTCAGCATGAAGGCGTTCCACCTAAGATCATCAGGCATTAGCTTGATTCTCATAAGGAGCGCGCAACCTAAATCGCTCTCATGCACATTCACAGTAAGGTTCATGCTCCTATGCGAATCCAACGCCAACGCTCTCTGAAGGGAGGCAAGCTCAGACAGTAATGCTCACTTACCACCGCTCACTTCCTGCCGTGCCGCCTGAGTTCCTAACAGGCCACACACCAGCATCTGTCTGTGGCCCGGCAGTTGGGCATCCCTGGTTTAGAATCACAATTTATAGAGATTCTTGTCCTTCTAATATTTCTACAATGTTAACAAGTGTTAACAATGCAGCTCTAGATATTGGTTGCCAACAGGGCAATCTACTTTGCCTCGTCTCAGTTTTATATTCTTCATTCTTTAATATCACAGAATAACATGTTTATAATGTTCCATAGAGTTTATACACCAAGCACCTGCTATCGTCCTGTTAATTTCATAAATTGTTTTCACAGTACATCCTTCAAAATTAAAGTTACGTTCTTAAAAATATTTATTAAGTTTTAGAGGTTTCTGTTTCTAGTACACAAATAATCTCTGTGTTTTTGTTTCTTCTAAACTGTGGTTTATTGTTTTTAGCTTTTCTGTAAATATTTATCATTTTGCTTTATGTCACCTATTTTATTTTATAAGTATGTGAATTTTAAATTTTCCTATTGTCTCCACTTATTGTGATTACTTAGGTGCTTATTTTTAAAACTAAAATAGTTTTATATTAAATTTGGAAAATATGTCAACACAGATATTTTCACATGTTGTTTTCTAATATACCATGTGAAAAATTATGAATCCACATTTTTATTATCACCACTGCAACATATATAGCCACACTAACATGCCTGCTAATAGCAAGAGCATACCTCTTTTGTAGACCCTGATTATTAATCTAAGTCAAAAATCATCTATTTGCAAGGGGGAATGAATATTTTTTTTACTCACCCATCACTAAAAAACATAAAATCTCTGAAGTATTATTTGGACATAACCCTACGATTTATTCTGACAGTATTGCTAAGAGAGATACATGGTGCTAGTTATAGGTGATTAACAGTATCTTCTATACTATAAATTCAGAATAATGTAGACATTCCCTAAACTGTCATATTTTTGCTGAATAACTCATCTGCATTATAGGGAAATGTGATCAATAACTGGATTGTTTGCAAAAAGAAAGTATATACTGGGAAATATACAAGCTTAGGCTTTGGATTCAGCCAAATGGTGGCATATCATTTACCAAGTATGTTATTTACTAGCTGTATGTATATCTTGGATTTGACCAAAACAATCTACTGCAGAAAAGCTCCTTTTGAGAATTGACTCCATTTTCTAACTTAACTTTTTAAATTATATGATACCATGATCATATCTTGTTGTGAGGAGAGGAATGTCTCCTACAACATATGTCCAAATAAAAGCATTAAATAAAGGGGCTTGAAATATATATTTACTAAAAACTGATTAGCATACATGACATACCCACATATTTATCAAGTCTCTCAGATGCACTAAGTGCCTATATAATATACTACCTGATTTATACTCCCAAACATCTCCAAAACACTGGTCTCATCAATGCCCCGTTATGAATAAGGAACTGAGATTTTAAAGTTCTACTAGAGATGTTTATGGCTGATAAATAGCTAATGGATGTAAAATTAGATGTTAAGTCTAACTCATTTCACATCATTTGTTCGTAAAAACTCTACCCTTACAAAGGCACACGATTTTTTTAACTAGAAGTCACAACAAGCAGAACTGAAATGGAAACTCAAAATGTTGGGCACAGTTTTTTAGTAGGATCTAAAAGCAGCTGGTACTCACATTGTCAAGCACTTTTTGCAGTGGTGGAAAGAGGAGTTAAATTTATGAGAATTATAACTAAAAAAAGTTATATTATTGGTGCAAAGTTTTAGGTTAAAAGAAGTTAGTGCAATATAATGTTAATAATGCTAAATTTTAAATTAGACCATCTGAATTTCAGATTTTATATACTCTTCCCACTAGCGGTGTTGGCCAAAGGCAAGTTAATTAACCCTCTGACCATGAGACGATCCTGTAAAGTAACATCTATTCCCCTCAAATTAGAAATTTCTCAAAAGCAGAAACTTTAACTTCTATACCTTTTGATTTTCTATATCAAATAAGAAACTCTCAGGGCTCCTGAGTTGCACAACGGACAGAAAAAAGTTTGCATTAAAGTTTCTGTGAATTGCACACTTTTGATTTGTGTATCACAAAGCCCTGCAGAGTGGCCCTGAATGAGTGCCTGGCACACATAGGGAATCCAATAAATCCTATTGCAATCCACTCTGAACTGCCACAAGTTTCTTTTTCTTTTTCCCAGGAATTAAGTACAAAGCAATATATACTAAATTTCTAATTTACTATAAAGAAATATGCTATTATAATTTCTATTGTTTTAACCCTCTCTAATGTAGTTTTAATCCATTGCTGAAACAGTTAAGCAGAAACTACATAATTGTGCCATTATTATTAACAATATCTTCTCTTTTTGTAATCTAAACAAATTTTGATTCAGAATTTGTTTCAATATTTCTTCACCCCCTGCCTACAATTTGTGCTCACACCTCTTGTGAAGCGTATCATGCCTGCAAACTCTGTTCTATGTTTTATAAAGAAACTTAGATTATTCACATAAATGTTGAGGGTTACGAAACAATAGTAAGATAAAGGTAAGCGTAATTTTAATCCATGCTTGAAAATTTCAGATTGCTGTGAAAATTTGCCAAGGGATCCAGAGAGTCCCCTGACAACATGCATTCAGGATGGTATAAAATCTGTGAAAGTACCACTAATGCTTTAGCCACACTAATAAAGAAGAAAACTAATAAGATTGCCTCTTAGAAATTCTGTTGACTACATTGGCTCTTCTTTTTATGTCACTTTATTGAGTAGAACCAACCCAAATGTAACCTCACAGTGTAATTCTCCCATGAATAGCTCCTGCAGATTTAGATTGGAATGGTATCTGGCCATAAAAAAAGCAGTTTAATGCTACAGTGAACACCATTCACTAATCCTCATGTATCATTTGTGAAATTCAGTCTGTTTGGCAAAAATAAATGCCCTTTGCCCTTAAATACTCTGTAAAAATGCGGTTTGAAAACCATACCCAGGCCATGGTTGCTTTTCTGGAAGAAAGTAAAGAGCCACAATAGTCAAGACCATTATTTTCTTTCCAGCAAACCAATGCAAAATAAATTCCTTCAGCACCGTAAGAAGGATTTTTGAAAGGTGGAAGCTGTGATTAGGTTTGCTGCTTATGCCTGTAAGACTGGGCTTCTTCTAAAATGATCACATTTGTGTACATACATTCATTCAACTCAACATATCATGACTGAGTTCTCAATTGTACCAGGCAATGCATGGCTCAAGACACAAGACTCTGCTCTCCATGTTTTCACAGTTGTCTGTACGATACTCCACAACACAGCGGGACGAGAGACCATCTGTATAGAGAAGCATTTTGCAACCTTTTTTGAACTCATGACTTCATGCTTGCTTTCTCATTCATCTTCCACATTCCTCTGCTAGGCTATATATGGACTCTCTGGATCCACAGACTAATTTTTACAGCAGTCTGAAAGAACACACACACACACACACACACACACACACACACACCCTAGAGTTTATATTGTGAAAAGCAGAAGTAAAGAGAATGTCTTTGTCAATCTATATTTTCAATCCAAATCTCATTATGGAAATTCTCCCACTGTGGGTTTCATTATGTTTAAGATTTGTCTCCTCGAGCTTTTCTACTCTCCATTTACTGAGCATCACAGCTCAAGAGTCACTGAAATCGCATTCTGAATTAGAAGGTGTGGACCAGACCCCAAACAAATTAAGTTAAAAGAGACCAAGAGATAGCTTTTATGTTTTGAATTATTAATTTGATTTCTTTGTTGCATACAAAGGCCCCGGGGATCACCTGTAACAAATATGCTAAATTCAATTTAGCAGAGAGAACATGGATATTGGGATCATTAATCACCCTATGTTCTGGAGCCCCCAAACACTTTGTAGTCCAAACAAAAGCAATTACAATAGAGTACTGATGGTTTGGAAATGCAAGACACTTCTCAGTTTAGAAGGAAGGATAATTCAGCTACTCCAGACACCATTGTTTGGGGGTTGAGTTGATTTTTGTTTTCATTAGCTCCAGTCTCTTTCATTAGCTCCTTTCATTAGCTCTTTTCTCTGTAGAGAAAGGCCTAGGCCATGGCATGATACTGGTTTAATAAATGCACTTACACCTCATTAGTGCTCCAAAGTCAACTGGCATGGAGAACACAGGCTTTGATTCTTATGAGACCAGTGCATTAACACAATAAACTATATTAAAGAGAGTACAGCTAATTTCAAGTACCTGCAGTTTTGGTTTTGCTCTTCATACTTTAAAAATAAGGAACAAATATCACTTATCTAATAATGCAACTAAAGAACTAAATGGAATTTGTGGTCACTTAACCCTATTCCTTTATTTTAACAAATGAAGAAAGAGGTGAATTAGTGACGGAGTTTGTTTAGAACCCTCATTTTCTACCTGGCTAGCATTCCTTCCACTAGAATGGACATTTTCAAAATCATTTGAAAAAGACTGATTTTCTTTTGATCACCAAAGAGCATTCTATATATTATTTGTTCCATAGTTTGTACATTTACAGAATTTCATAATGAAAATTCGTATTTAGAAGAAAATAAAAAATGCTAGAAATCTTAATGATCAACAAATACAGAATTCAATTTATATATTTTACTGAACTTCCCAAGACAAGAAAGTAAAACATGTCTTAAACTTTATAGTATGTAAAAATAGTGGGCATGACTCAAGATAATAATACATAGCAAGATGTTCTATTGAAAAACTATAAAAACATTCCTCTTTAATTAATAATTATTTAACAGGAAACACCTCATTCCTTGATCATTGATCATTTAATTCAAATACGTTTTTTTTCCTGTTTCTACATCAATGAGTCAATTGAATCATCTGAGTTTGACTTTTCACTGTGACTGCTGAAATTAGTTGGTTTTGCTCATAAGAATTTCTTTACTGTTATTACTTTTTATAACAGGGCATTGGACAGGAGTTCTTGTTCTTAATGACTTTTCAGTAGGACTACAAGGAGGGAAAGAGCTATCTTCGCCACCTTTAATGATTGAGCATTTATGTTTTTCCTTTGTGTGAAATCTCAAAGGACAGCAAACAAATATGTTTGATGTAATAATATTTCTCAGATTCTAGGAAAGCTATTTTTAAAAAAGAACTTAGAGCTAGAAAGATAATCCAATAACTGGGTATTTAATAAAGCACAAAATAAACGTCTTAGTCTAGAGCCAGGCTGTCTGAGTTTGAATTCTGGCTCCCTGTTTAACTAGCTGTGAGACTTTGTTCCAACTGTCAAACCTTTCTCTAAGTCACTAACCAGCTGTGTGACTTTGGTGTGACTTTTGTCTATTAAATCTGATGATAACTCAATCCCCTCATTACAAAAATGGAAATGATAATACCACTTAACTCTCTAACCTATTATAAAAATTAAATCATTGATTCACATAAAGCATATAGAATTATGCCTGGCAAATAGTACACACTTCATAGGTTGACTATGAATATTGCAGTCATAAACATAGAAATCATATGAAGAATAATGCAATTTTATATACAAGATAAGATAGCTCTGAGCAGTTATTCCAAAAGGCAAAGCCAAAAGTCAACAAATGGAGGTTGCAGGACCACAGACTTAAATGAAATCAATGGAAATATTGTTTAATAATTAAAATTATTATTAACCATGCACTCTGTACACACTGAAGATGTTTAAGAAGAGAATGCATGATAAATTTTCAAAGATATTAGAAGGCATTTCTTGCTACTAAATGACCATAAGTGCCTTTCTAATTCTATGAGGTTATATTTTTTAAATGGAGCAAATCTTACTAGAATATATGTATTACCTGGACTTTGCATTTCTCTAGACCTAGGCGCTATCAGACCTAACTTCTGCCCACTCTAACAAACTTTTACCTCCTCTTGCCAGATGGACAGATTCTTCTTAAAATTTTACATCTAAAACTGAGGATAATACTATTACTTTACTAACATTGAAAAAGGGACAATTACAGCAGTTCTCAATATGTAGTCTAGAAAAAGAGATATAGGAGCCTTATGAAATACTTCTAATATTTCAAACTGCCTAACAGAACATTTGCTATGTCTCACTATGGCGAGGAAGAGATTAACTAAACTGTTCAATTCCTTTGTTTTTAATGGAATTATGTTAATTGAACTGTATTATTTCAGGTTCTTGATCATATGAAGCTCTATTTTCATTATCAAAATCAAGGAAAAATTAATCATTGACTTATACACAGAGTTTAGTACTTAGAAACTCTCAAAACATGCAATTATTTGGTAGAAATATAATTACAGTTGAAAAAGGATCAAGTAGATTGGTAATCACCCTGTATTTCTATTAAAACAGTCAATTAAATGTTAGCTGTTTTAGGTGTGAAAGTATCTTGTAGTTAGAAGAATTGAGGTGCAGCCAGGCCATGCTGATTAATTGTTCTGAGATCCTGAGCAAATTATATAACATCACTGAATAGCTGTCACTGCCTCCATAAAATGAGGAGAATGTCTGCCTTTGCTTATGTATTCATTCATTCATATCCTGTCTACTTCTATGAAAGATTTGATGAAGACTACCAAGTGAAAGGTAGGTTATATTACAAGTGGTATATAGTCTAAAATTGGTTTTACCTTAGGAAATATTTTTACTGCTGTAAGATACTCTAGTTCCCAAAAAATATTTTGAACAAAATTACAGATTTTTAAAGACATAGATATACTTTCCGTGATTATTTGGACATGTGCATTATTAGTAGACTTCCTCCATGCACTGTTGTTTCTTAATGCACTAAAACATGCATTTTACTTTTTACAATAGGGCATCGGACAGGATTTCTTGTTCTTAATGACTGTTCAGTAGGACTACAAGGTGGGAAAGAGCTACCTTCTCAGAGATCAAAAAAAAAAAACAAAAACAAAAACAAAAAAAAAAAAACTTCAGGCAAATATCCTTGATGAACATTCATGCAAATATCCTCAATAAAATACTGGCAAACTGAATCTAGCAGCACATCAAAAGCTTATCCAACACGATCAAGTTGGCTTCATCCCCAGGCTGCAAGGTTGGTTCAATATATGCAATTAATACATGTGATTCATCACATAAACATAACTAAATATAAAAACTGCATGATTATCTCAGTAGATGCACAAAGGCCTTTGATAAAATTCAACCTTCCTTCATGTTAAAAACTCTCAATAAACTAGATGTTGAAGGAATATACTTCACAATAATAAGAGCCATCTATGACAAATCCATATCCAATATCATACTGAATGGGCAAAAGCTGGAAGCACTTCCCTTGAAAACCGGCACAAGACAAGGATGCCCTCTCTCACCACTCCTTTTCAACACAGCATTGGAAGTTCTGTCCAGAGCAGTCAGGCAAGATAAAGAAATAAAGCATATTCAAATAGGAAGAGAAGAAATCAAATTATCTTTGTTTGCAGATGACATGATACTATATCTAGAAAACCCCATCATCTCAGCCCAAAAGTTTCATAAGCTAATAAGCAACTTCAGCAAAGTATCAGGATACAAAATCAATGTAAAAACATTTCTAGCATTGCTGTATACCAACAACAGGAAACCAGAGAGCAGAATCATGAATGAACTCCCATTCACAGCTGCCACAAAAATAATAAAATACCTAGGAATACAGCTAATAAGGGAAGTAACGGATCTCTTCAAGGAGAACTATAAACCACTGCTCAAAAAAATCAGAGAGAACACAAACAAATGGAAAACACTTCATGTTCATGAATAGGAAGAATCAATATGAAAATGTCCATACTGCCCAAAGTAATTTATAGATTCAATGCTATTCCCATTAAACTACCATTGAACATTCTTCACAGAATTAGAAAAAAAAAAACTATTTTAAAATTCATATGGTGCCAAAAGAGAGTCCAAATAGCCAAGACAATCTCAAGCATAAAGAAGAAAGATGCAGGCATCACAATACCTGGTTTCAAACTATGCTACAATACCACCATAATCAAAACAGCATGGTACTCATATGAGAATAGACACATAGACCAATGGAACATAATGGAACATAATAGAGAACTCAGAAATGTGAACGCACACCTACAACCATCTGATATTCAACAAACCTGACAAAAACAAGCAATGGAGGAAAGATTTCCCACTAGCCATATGCAGAAAATTGAAACTGGACCCCTTCCTTATACCAGATAGAAAAATTAACTGAAGATAGATTAAAGACTAAAATATAAAACCCCAAACTATAACAGTCATAGAAGAAAATTTAGGCAATAGCATTCAAGACATAGTCAACAGGCATAAATTTAATGATGAAAACACCAAAAGCAATTGCAACAAAAGCAAAAATTGACAAATGGAATCTAATTAAGCTAAAGAGCTTCTGCATAGCAAAAGAAATTATCATCAGAGTGAACAGACAAACTACAGAATGGGAGAAAAATTTTGCAATCTATCCATCTGACAAAGGCCTAATATACAGAGGCTACAAAAAACTTAAACAAATTTACAAGAAAAAAAACCCATTAAAAGGTGGGCAATGAACATAAACAGATACTTCTCCAGAGAAGACATACATGTGCGAACAAGCATATAAAAAAAAGCTCAACATCACTGAGCATTAAAGAAATGTAAATCAAAACCACAATGAGATACCATTTCATAGTAGTCAGAATGGCTACTATTAAAAAGTCAAAAAACCACGGATGCTGGTGAGGTTTTGGAGAAAAAAGGAATGCTTTTACACTGTTGATGGGAATGTGGAAGACAATGTGGTGATTCCTCTAAAGACCTAGAGGCAGAATTACCATTTGACCCAGCAGTCCCACTACTGAGTATACTCCCAAAGGAACAGAAATCTTTCTATTATAAAGATACATGCATGTGTATGTTCATTGCAGCACTATTCACAGTAGTAGCAAAGACATGAAATCAACCTAACTGCCCATTAATGATAGACCACATAAAGAAAATGTGGTGTATATATGCCATGGAACACTATGCAGTCATAAAAAGGAATGAGATCATGTCCTTTACAGGGACAGGTATGGAGCTGGAGACCATTATCCTCCGCAAACTCATGCAGCAACAGTAAACCAAATACCACATGTTCTCACTCATACGTGGGAGCTGAATGATGAGAATACATGGCAGGGAACAACACACACTGGTGCTGTTGGAGGTACGGGGAGATGGAGAGCATCAGGAAGAATAGCTAATGGATGCTGGGCTTAATACTTGCTGATGGAATGATCTGTGCAGGAACCACCATGGCATATGTTTACCTATGTAACAAACCTAAATATCTTGTACATGTCCCCCTGAACTTAAAAGTTGAAAACAATTTTTTAAAATAGATATGTTAGTTGATAAAATAATAAGCATATATAACTACAGACAACATAAAGTATATAACTATAGGCAAAAGAAAGACTTTAGCAAGGCAAAGCAATCACATATAATTCTAGCAGTTTCTTGTTATCCAGATCCAGAATCAACATACTATGGCTCTTGGGCAAAATTCTGTTCAATGGCTAGATTTCTAGAGTCCTCAAACTCAGAATGCTTTTTATGTTTCTTAATGGTCAACAAAAAAAGTCAAAAGAAGAATAAAATTTTGTCACATGAAAGAACTAAGTGAAATTCAAATTTTAGCATTCATAATAAAGCTTTTTTGAAACACAGCCACACTTATTTACATATTATGTATGTCTACAATGGTGGTATTGAGTTGTGACAGAGATTGACCCATGAAACTTAAAATATCTGCTATCTGACTCTTTCCCAAAAATATTAGTCCCTTAGCTAGGTGGCAGAGAATTAAATCATTTCCAGTAAAGACTATCTTATCACTTATTTCCAAGTCATTAAGTACATATGACTTTGGAGGTGAAACTTAAAGGCAATCTATTTAAAGATGCATATGTAAATAATCTTTTTAATTATCATGGAGGAGAGGTTTGCCTTCTGTCTGAAAAATATTTGCTTTTCAGATATTTAATGTGTGGAAGCACTTAACTATAACAGTTTTTGTTTTCTTTTTATTTTAGATGAATAGTGGAAAATAAGCAATTTTTTTCATTGACAAGTAAAATTGTATATATTTATGGTGTACAGCATGACATTTTGATATTTGTATGCATTGTGGAATGGCTACCTCAAGCTATTTAACATATGTAGAACCTCACATACTTATTATTGTTTGTTTTGTGTGTGTGTGCAGTAAGAACACTTACAATCTACTCTTTTATCAATTTTCAAGTACATAATACATTATTAACTGTAGTCCCCGTGATGAATAATAGATCTCTTGAACTTATTCCTCTTCTCTAACTTATGTTTTGTGTCTTTTGACCAACATGTCTCCAATCTTTCCACCTCCCCAACCTCTGGCTTCTGGTAACTAGCATTTTACTCTTTCTTTTTGTAAGTTTCACTGTGTTTTGCTTCCCCCTCCTACTCCTGCAGGCGTTATTGAAATCAGTCACTGCAATACCTTTGGCTTAAAACTGATTTAACTGATTAATGCTCTCAATTTTTTTTAAGTTTTAAAAATGTTTTATCACATATACATATGTACAAATACATATATATGTGTATATATGTGTGTGTATATACACACACACATATATACACACATATATTTTATATATATATATACACACATATATATGTGTGTGTGTGTATATATACACACATACTTTACTTTCATACCTGCACACAGAAACACCCCAGAAAGACACTGAGGCAAACGTGAGCCTAAAACAGTAACACATGAACTCTGGCACCGTGGTGCTAGTGCTTGAATGTCCGCTCTGCTCCTGCAGTGGGTACTTGGGTAACGATAGCTGATCTCAGTTTCTTAAGCTTTAACTTTTTTTTTTTTTTTGAGACGAAGTCTCACTCCGTAGCCCAGGTTGGGGTGTAGTGGCACAATCTTGGCTCACTGCAACCTTCCCTTCCGAGTTCAAATGGTTCTCCTGCCTCAGCCTCCCACATAGCTGAGATCACAGGCTTGCGCCACCACGGCCAGCTAATTTTTGTATTTTTAGTAGAGATGGGTTTTTACCATGTTGGGCAGGCTGGTCTCAAATTCCTGACCTCAGGTGATGAGCACACCTTGGCTTCCCAAAGTGTTGGGATTATATGCATGAGCCGCTGTGCCAGCCTTTTTATTTTTATTTTTTAACTTTTAATTTAAATTTCATTTTTTTATTGTTTGCTTGTAGTTTCTTCATCCTCAAAATGTGGAAGACAATAATCATAATAATAAAAACCTACCACATAGGGTTCACTTAGAGAATGACATGTGGTTACATACGTAAAGCGCTTAGAACGCAGTCTGGCACATCTTATCCCTCAAGAGTGTTAGTCAATGATTATGCTTGTGATTGTTGTTACTGTGACATTTCAATTTCTTCATCATCCACAAGGGTCTTCAGATATAAGAAAATACATTCTGTGCCCTATCTCCTTAGCTTAGGAAAGCAAAGTGCCCAGTATCCTGAATATCTCACTCTGCAAAAAATAATTATTGATATACTAAAGTACATGGATGGTAGAGAAGGGACCACAGCCTCAAAGATGTTTCCCTTTTTATCAGCTGTACCAATACTGATTGCTCTCAAAATGCCTGCTTGCCAATTCTTTGGTTTTATTGGAAAGGGGTTTTTATGAGAAGAAAAAAGAAAATAACTTTGGACATTTTCTACTTTCCTAGGAGCTTTATGGCAATAGTTCAGGTAATGGAGATTTTTCTTCTCCTAACAAGTTGGGTTTTATAGTCATCAAAAAACACAAATGACATAATATTAAAATATCCAAAAAATATAAAAGTATCAGGAAAGGGTTAGAAAAGGGTGAGGATATTCTAATAACCAAATCCCAAATGAATGCAAAGCTAAACTAAAAACATCCTTTTGGAGAAAAGAGCTTTTTCATTATTATTTGTTCTGTTTCTTGTTTATTTGTTTGTTAAATCTGGTGTTGTGTTTATGGATGTCGTGTTGGATCTATCACATTTCCCCTGCTGAATGTTTTTATTCCTAGTGATTAATAACAAAATGTAACTAAATTGAAAATGTGTTAGATTGTGAACCACTGATAATTATAAGGTTTCATTTGTAAAATGTTTTTTTTCAATATGTCAGAGAGGTTGGCAGCAATTGTTTATTGACAATGTTTTAATGACTACATAGGAGAGAACTAGTATTTAAATAATAGATTTGCTGTTCATGTTGGCTCTACTCTCTGAGCCCTTCCCTTAAACTCTTTTCTGCTGTTGTTAGATGAAATCTATGCAGAAACAAATTAACATAGTAAGCTTGAGACTGATATTCTTAGTATGGACGGCTTGCAAAGTTAGTGCTTGACTGGCATTCAGTAACTTGAAGGGTAAATATTTCCCTACACGGATATAAAACTTTCTCTAAATGATAATAGGAGCCCATTGTGCTTAAACTGTTTGTAAAAACTAAATAATTTACATTGAATAACTCCTGAAAGGCTAGAAATTTGGTATGTATTTGACAGAAGGCGTTTGCTGAACCATGATAGAAATCCTAGACTTCTAGTTTTGAGCAAGATTTCCTAGTAGACATTTCGCACACGTTGTCACAACTCATTGCTGGAGGAATTACGTGTCTCCCATCTGACTCCAGTACGAGAAGCTTCTCGGAAGATTGCACTGAGTTTTCTCTGGATGTGGCTTTTCCCTTTGCTGATCTTGCTTTGTGTCCTTCTGCTGTAATCAATCATAGCCATTAGTTTGGCTATGTGCCCAATCCTGTGAGTTTTAGTGAATTACAGAAAATGGGCCAGGGGGAGTTTGAAGATCTCAAAAGCGTAGTTCAATTCAACTTTATTGAGAATTCGAGGCAGATGAATCCCATTAAGTACAGCTGTTTCATCATTTTAGATTAATTTTGACATTGAATGTCTTCATTTTACCACCATAAATTGGGAGCATCATGAAATTTCCCCCAAGCTCTCCTTGAGGATATTATGAAAAAAACTAACAGTTACTAAATATTATTAGTGATTCAGACATATTATCTCATTTAATACTCAAAAGAATTAATTGAGGAGGGTCACATCATGTCTCCAGCATGCCTATAACAAAAAGCTGAGAAACATCACAGAAATTGAGGAACATGATATATTTCATAGCCCTATTATCTGAATTTAAGATTTATCTGACTTTATATACACAATTATATTGTGTAATTTTTCCTGAAAATTAAAAAGAAAAGATCTATTTTCTGATATATTCTAGAAATGTTTGCTATAACTGTTTTTATGAATTTAAGTGCCGCTGAGCAAAACAAATGCTTAGTGTAAAGAAATGCCATGCCTAGAAGACCCACTTGGAGACACAAAGAGGCCAGTCCGCATGATGTAGAGCATTTGGACATTCTTCTCATATGTCGCTGTCACTAGTATTCCCCTTTCAGGAGCAGAAAATCAGGCGGTTGCTAAAAATTAGAGCACAAATATCCTGCCTTTGTCAATGAGGTGCTCAAGATGGAAGAGAGTCGGAATCGATCACTGACCTCTCTAGCCCGTTTTTCCTTGCACACACACTTCTAAAACTTCTGACATTTTCTTCCATGGCTTTTATCTGCACTTCTTTTCTCCAATTATTCATAATGTTATATCCATTAATCATAAAATTCTTGAGTGGAAGAGCCATAATATTCATTTTCAGAAAAAATAAATATGAACAAAGCAGCGAAGGAAACAAAAAATCTATTCATATAATTTGATCTCTACTGTAATTATAATACACACTAAATATTTAAAAGACACAAAGTTCAAAATGTTATTTTACATATGACTATTCTTCCTTCCCAAGGGAGAACAAATAAAGCAATGAGAATTGGAACCATAATAAGAAAAGTTGCACAAGAGATGAAAAGACTGGAAAGAAACGAATGTAAAATAAAATAGAATAGAAAATACATATGAAAATGTGGTTAACTACAAGAATTAAATAACTAGCATTGGGTACATTTTGCAAGATGCCAGAAAATAATTTTAATAGTGCTGTAACAGTATTTTTTCATAGAAAATACAGAGAGCTGAAGACAGAAAATATCTTAATCTTGAGTTTGATTTATATTTCATCCCTTTTATGATGCACTACATATAACTCCAATAAGGCATATTTTAATTAATTTTTTTTGCTAAAGTATAAGTAAAGTAGCTTCTCTTTTGGATGGGCAGACTATCACTACCTTAAAAATTAAGCATTTGTATGCCTTGTGATGGTTCATGTCAGCAATTCCAGCACTTTGGGATTCCAAGGCAGGCAGATTGCTTGAGCCCCGGAGTTCAAAACCAGCCTGTGCAATGTAAAAAGACCTTGTATCTACCAAAATGAATCAATAAATTAATTTAAAAATGTAAAAATAAAACAGAGCATTGGTATTAATGGATATTTTGTGTTAAGTGCTACAAGGCAATTTACTCTTATAAATTGTCTTGCTTTGAGCATTTGATAGAGAGTGTTTCAAGTAGAGATGGAAAATGTCAAATGGGAAAAACAAAATGTGGTCTTTCAGGTAACACAGGGAATTTTTTTCAGTTATGGAAATGCCAAAATAGCATAAGCAACTTATTTGAAGGTAGAAAATAAAGACCACACACAGAATTGTGACTTAAATGGCTGACTTTATATACATATAAATATATATATATTCTTATGTATATATTCTTATATATATGTATTCTTACATGAGAATGAGAATATACATATATAAGAATGTTTATTGCAATGTTTTCTGTAATAAACATCATATAAAGTATCCTCCATAGGTACAATGTACACTACTCAGGTAACAGGTGCACTAAAATCTCAGAATTCACAACCATATAATTCATGCATGTAACAAAAACCACTTGTATCCCAAAAGCTATTCAGATAAAAATTAATTTTAAAAAATAATAAATAATACAGTTGATATGGAAATACTAAAAAACAAATTCTCCATAGGGAAATGATGCATTGGTACCACTTTTGTTGAATAGAATGCAGTAGATCTCTGTGTGCTAATATAAAAAGATCTTAAAGTTGTACTCTTCAGTGAAACAAGCATCTATAATATATGGAAAAGTCCAATGTGTAAAAAAAAAATCTGTCTATATATGTTTATATATAAATTCATGTATATGCGTATATAATTGGGAAATTTTGGAAGATACAAAGGAAATTAATGATTTAGTTATTTCTATGAAGGGAGCCTAGGTCCCTGGAGTAGAAAGAAGACTCAATATACGTTATCTTATAGATGTCTTTGAAGTCTTCTCTGGTTCTAGCATACTCACTTTCATCTATATGTAATAAATGTGGATTTCACTTTTAAGACATCTAGATATTTGCAATATTCTGAACATTGCTTATTAATTGATAATTACAAATATTCACATCATTAACTTTAAATGAAAAATTATGTACATGTCTAATAGTTCAATGACTATTTAAACATTTAAATGATTATTTTCTGAACATCATTTGCACCTGCGTTTTCTACCTGTCGTAAAATTCAATTTTAATTTGAAATCAATCACATTTTCCGTAAAATCTTCTGTGTATGTATACATTAATATTATTTTAACTAATCATTACAATCCATCATAGATTAGAAGTTAATTAAGCAAGAGCCTAGGGACTTTTGTTTACATTTTTCACAACTAACATTATGCTTTATTATTTCTCTATACATTTAAATAAAACAATTGATGGCCAACTTGATGCTATAGTAACAGTTTAATCTAATTCTATATCAATAACATGGTATACATACTTGTTACAGGACAAATGTGATCAATATCAAAATAAATTCCATTATACGGTTTCATCATTTTAAGTGGAGATGTAACAGATGACAAATCTTACAGTATTTCTATAAGCTCAAAAATGTTCAGCTCTGTTGTACTCTTCTTGACATCATACCTTTTTTCACTGTATACCTGTGATTGTCCTTTCACTTTGAAGTTCATTTTTCCTAATAAACCCTCATATAAATGCAGAAAATATTTGCATAATAAAGTGGATATGTTATCATAAACAGCTAGAATGTGACTATCAGGATATTCTGAACAGTCCCGTGTGAAAGCTTGCACAACTTTTCTTTCTTTCTTCATTCATTAATCCCCAAAGATAGATCTGGGTTCCTACAAATTGCTACTGACATCATTTGTTCAATAATGAAACAATGAAAATGTTACAATTCCCACGTTCATGGTGTGTCTTATATAACTCAATGGAATTATTGTAATATCATGAATACATTACATACTTTTTAAGCCTCAGTAAAATGAATCAGGCAGCTTTAGCACCTCTCTATCAATAGAAACATTCAATGGAAAAATAGACATCCACCTACAGGGACTGTTGTAGAGAAGACTTTAGTTTGGGGTGAGACAGTGGACAACAAAGACCATATCTAACTCTCTTCTGCTTGCAGGTGTACTGCCTTTCCTAGTTTATTGCCTACACATTAGGATTGCCAGAAAACTTATTAGAAATATGTTTTTCTCAATAATAGGATCTTAAAACTTAGACTGACAAATTTTAAAAATACAAATTCACTATTGCACCTGTCTCCAGTGATCTGGTAAAGATGGACAAGACTCAAGGAATAAGATATTTTAGAGCAAGCAGTGATGCGGGGCAGACATAGACTTCGTTCATCAAAAGAAGCACTTGCAAAAGGAAATCAGGTCCTTTCAAGTCAAACAATAAGTTTACTCAAGACTCTTAGGCCTGAAGGTGAGATTCCAATGGCTGAGCTGTAGTCAAATTGCCTGTTTTTTTTAACCAATTCGAAGTTACCTGTGTAAGTTAAAATCAGGGCATGGAGTAAAGTACTGACAACTGTTCCATTTTCCTTTTCTTCATGTCTACAAATATTTCTCAGATGCCTCTGGGCTACAGGAAGCTATGAAAAAGTTATTCAACGGAGATCTGTTTCTTCTTTTCCTAGAGGGTGGCCCAAAGGGAAAACAGTTCTGTCAATAAAATGTTTCCTTTTTTTATATGGAGAGACTTTTGCAGGTCTTATCTGTATACAGGGTATAAAAAGTTCTCTATATTGTTTTCTTAAATTCATCTAATGTTTTGACAATACCAGGACAATGTTTACATTCAGATTTCCAGAGATACTCACCATAGTAGTTAGGGGCATAAAAGATGTAGACGTCAGTCATCTTTCAAAGAAGTTCAGTGTTCAAGACAACTGTGGGCAGCCTGGTGGCACGAGTGTAAACATTGCAGTATTTGTGTCTTTTGGATAGAAGCCATATTAACAGGGGTGGGATGATCCCTGTCTGTAATTTTGATTTGCTTTTTTCTGATGAACAATGTTGTTGAGCACCTTTTCATATCTTTGCCATTCGTATGTCTTCTTTTGAAAAATGTCTATTCAGCTCTTTTGCCCATTTACAATTGAATTTTTTTAATTAAAAAATATAAAAAGAAGATATTTCTGGTCACTTTTCTTGTCCTCTGATAATAACTGGAATGAAAATGGCCAATCCATATAGGTATGAAACCTTTGTTAGTTCCCTCAGGCTTCCATAAAGAAGGACTGCAAGCTGGGTGGCTTACACAACAAAAATTTATTGTCCTACATTCCCAAGGTGATATGGTTTGGCTGTGTCCCCACCCAAATCTCATCTTGAATTGTAGCTGCCATAATTCCCACGTGTTGTGGGAGGGACCTGGTGGGACATAATTGAATAATGAGAGCATTTTCCCCCATACTGTTCTCATGGAAGTGAATAAGTCTTAGAAAATCTGATGGATTTATAAGAGGTTTCTCCTTTTGCTTAGTTTTCATTATCTCTTGTTTGCTGCCATGTAAGATGTGCCTTTCACCTTCCACCATGATTGTGAGGCCTTCCCAGCCATGTGGAACTGTGAGTCCATTGAACCTCTTTTTCTTTATAAAAAATCATTTTCTTTATAGAAAAATAAAGACATTCCCCAATCTCGTGTATGACTTTATCAGCAGTGTGGAAATGGACAAATACAAAAGGCTAGAAGTGCAAAATCAAGCATCAGCAAGGCTGGTTCTTTTGACTACCGTGAAGGAGAATATTTCTATGCCTCTCTTCTAGTGTCTGGTAGTTATTGGCATTGCTTGGCTTGTAGATGGCCATCTTGTTCCTGTCTTCACTTCATCTTCCTTCTGTACATGTCAGCGTCTATGTCATGAGGATTAACCCTAATGACCTCCTCTCAAATTGATCATCTGTAAAGACTCTGTACTTCAACATCTTTTAGGAAGACAGGACACAATTCAAATCATAGCAATATTTTGTAGAGGACACTATAGTATTTTATATACCATTGGTTTCCTGGGGTTACAGGTGAGAGAAAGAAGGGTACTGAAGAAAGATTTCCCTGTATATATTTTAGAGTATTTGAATAGTTAATAATGAAAAAATAAATGCACATTATTTACCCATTTAAGAAAATTAACCAGTCAAAAAGTTGCAGAGTTTTGTATTTTCTCTTTTAAAAACTATTTAGAAAATATATAGAAAAAAGTAAAGCCAACAGTTGATAGTAATTCCCTCTGGGGAAACATTGCAAAAGAAGTACAGAGAGATTTCAACTTTTATTCATTTTTCTTTCTTTTCTATCTAAAAATATTAATCATTTAATTTCATATTTTAAAAATTATCCTGGAGACCCTCACTGATGTTGTTTAAGGGAGGTTAAGCAGGTGCTGGGATATGCCCTGCAACTTAATTTGTGGCCCAGTGAAACAGAGTTATGCAAGTCAGAGCAACTGGAGAGAACTCCAGGCTGAGATCACTCATGCACACAGAACTCGGGGCTTTGGCCCCTACCTGAAAACTGTGATGAGTTTCATTGTCATTTAAAAAGGGTAAGTCACATATTCTTATTCCCTTTCTCAGATGAGGAAGACTGAGAAGTTAAATGACAGTGAAAAATGGGACCAACATGTCAATCCAGCTGTCCATGTGTTTGTGTGATTTCACACAGTCTGCTTCTCTAACTAATTCTCTTGTTTGTGTCTTTTCTATATCCCATGACTGGAAGGTAAGCACTTCAAGACCAGTGCCTTGTGCATCTGGTAAACCGTGGCGCCTGACAGCTATAGTGTGGCATTTGGTGCCTCATATACACTCAACATATATATGTGAAATGAATGAATAAGTGAAAACTTCTGGCAAAGATGTTTATGATTTATGTGATGACAATAGCCTGATAGCTAATAAAGAACTACATAGTATATGTAAGTATATGTAACTATATATACTGAATCACCTATTGAAACTACTTTCAAACTCCAGATATTATTATTTTAGCCAGTCATGAATTTTGAACACATACCTTTTATGCCAACACCAAAACACATAAAATTTTAAAACTAAGAAGTTAGTAAAAGAGAGATGATTAAAAACTATCACAGATTATCTTGCTAATAGCTACAAAAAAAGAAAAACAGAAGAAGATAACTCCAATGGTAAGTAAACAGTCTATATTTGACTTCAGACCAAGATCTAAAGTTGTCTTCATGTTTAACTTGGGTCTGCTTTAGAATTCCAATTTAATCACAAATGGTGGCATAAACATGTGCCTTTGAGAGCTCTTCTTACCAGAGAGGTACTTAGCATGCAAATCTATGACATAAATTTAGTTTACAAATGGCATGCAACAAAGATTGCTGCTACATCTCATTCTCTAGTCACAATAGATGTGAAAAAGATAACTAGTTAGTGAAATAACTATAATTCAAGTAGAAAACTGACATAGGCCGGGCGCGGTGGCTCAAGCCTGTAATCCCAGCACTTTGGGAGGCCGAAGCGGGCGGATCACAAGGTCAGGAGATCGAGACCATCCTGGCTAACACAGTGAAACCCCGTCTCTACTAAAAAATACAAAAACTAGCCGGGCGAGGTGGCGGGCGCCTGTAGTCCCAGCTACTCGGGAGGCTGAGGCAGGAGAATGGCGTGAACCCGGGAGGCGGAGCTTGCAGTGAGCTGAGATCTGGCCAGTGCACTCCAGCTTGGGTGACAGAGTGAGACTCCGTCTCAAAAAAAAAAAAAAAAAAAGAAAACTGACATAAAGTCTCATAAGCTTTGCCAAGTAGCTTTACTTTTGACAGTACAGAGATCTTTATACAGATATATCTTTTGATTCAGTGACAGTTTTACAAGAATAAAGGATGGACAAGAATTAAAGTGCCTTTGGGTAGTTAAATATGTACAGACATAGTTAAGAATTCTTTCTCTTCTGCTGTCCCCTAATTTCTATCAAATGTCAAACCTATTATATACATGGAGAGTGAGTCCACAGCATAATATTTTAGGATAGAATCCAAGTTGTCCTCACTTAGCGTTTCTAAAATCAGGGGATAGAAGGTCACATAATATTTAAGAAATCATCAGTTTTCTCACTTGGGAAATATTTTGAGTTGTGCATTATTGTATTGTATTTTTAGTGCATAGATGCTATGCATTTTAAAAAGATGGTGAAATTGGATTGATTCATCTTTGTATTCACACCAAATATAAGTGGTAAATGAAACGTGATCAGAACTTAAAGTAGATGGTACTTGAAATGCACTAGAAAGATAGTCATTTCCAGATAAAAGGAACTCTGATAAGCAGAGTTAACCACAATTAGCCACCAGAGGAAAACCACAGAGCTCCAATAAGTCCTTTTGCTTTTGTATGATTTTATGGTTTTAAATGGAAGGGCTAGAAAGGCCTTTCTTTAGATAATAAGCTGCATACTTAAAAAAATTAAATTAGAAATAAAATATGCATGTGCCAGGTGTGATGGCACACACGTCTAGTTGCAGCTACTCAGGAGGCTGAGAGAAGGATTGCCTGGGCCTGGGAGCTCCTGGTTGTAGTGTGCCATGCTGATCGTGTGTCTGCACTATTTGGCATCAACGTGGTGACCTCTCAGGAGTTGTGTAAAACACGGTTGCAAAAGAGAGGTGAACTGACCCAGGTCAGAAATGGAGCGGGTCAAAATGTGGATGTGTATCCTCACCATTTATATTCTCAGCATTTTATATATAATATATGTATTTAACATTTAGTGTTGACAATACAATCACATTGTCAAACTTTGAAAACTTGGACTATGCTGTCAGATCAACTCATCATTTTTCATTTTATATGCAATGAAATGAAGGCCAGATGGAATTTTATATATGAAAAGTTATGAAATTATCCATTTTCTTTTTTTTTTTTTTTTTTTTTGAGACGGAGTCTCGCTCTGTCGCCCAGGCTGGAGTGCAGTGGCCGGATCTCAGCTCACTGCAAGCTCCGCCTCCCGGGTTCACGCCATTCTCCTGCCTCAGCCTCCCGAGTAGCTGGGACTACAGGCGCCCGCCACCTCGCCCGGCTAGTTTTTGTATTTTTTAGTAGAGACGGGGTTTCACTGTGTTAGCCAGGATGGTCTCGATCTCCTGACCTTGTGATCCGCCCGCTTCGGCCTCCCAAAGTGCTGGGATTACAGGCTTGAGCCACCGCGCCCGGCCAAAATTATCCATTTTCATGCAATAATAAATAGAAATGTAAGGAATATTCTTCCATGATTACTTTGTAATTAACTCAAATATTTTTGATGTGACTTTGAATACCTATCCTTTAATTTATATACTATCACAAAACGCCTATTCTTTAAAACACAGTTGGATAAAGAGCCATGGAATTATGAAATTATTTATTGATGTGAGTGAATAGACATTGTTTTCAACTGAAAATCAATTTATATTGACTTCCTAAGAAATGAAAACAATTTAATTTTAGAGTTGTAGAATTTCCCCTCATTTTACATATATAAATATCATTTGTAATTTTTTAAAATTTATTGAAAATACTAGGAAAATTGGCATTAAAATAAGGAAGAGCATGACTTTGGTGCAATTTTTTTTTTATTTTATTAAACTTATAAGGAAGATAAGATGTAGAGATTTTCCTATGATTCTTAAGTGGAAAGTGTCTTAATTACAGGTTTCTTAAACTATGTGGGTCAAATATAATAGATACATCTACTGGAAATCAGAAGGAGTTGCATTTTGCCAACAGTTAAAATTTCCAAAGGGTTCATTAAGCATTACACTGAATTATTCTTTTGGTAATAAAAGCCAGTACAGTGTCATTTTACTAGCTGTACTATTCTTGTAAATACACATAAAGATTTTTTTGAAGTAAATTATTTTGAAATAAAAACACAATGTGTTTGAAATTAATTCCTAATATTGTAACACAAAGTAGCTTAATCAAAACGAGTACATTTTAAAGTTGGCAATAACAGAAAAACACAAATAAAAAGTATGCATTTCAAGATTCACTACTCTTCTTCCTCCAGGAAAGCGATCATTGTGTGTACGTGTGTGTGTGTGTGTGTGTGGTGTGTGTTTGTGTGTGTTTCTCTCTGATGCTGAGTGCTCACCACGGCAGTTAATTTCCTCATGGACTGTGGTGCTTTGCTGCTTATGAGCTGAAGCTGTCAACTGTGATTTTTCCAGTTGAAGCACGGTTACAAGCTAACATGCTTCGCTAGGCACACAAAACTTGCAATATAAACCGATGGCATTCTGCCCTTTGCTGCCCAGGCTTCCTAAGTTACTTTTTACAAGTATTAGTCATTATCGAATACTTTGAAGTATTTCCAAATAACACTCCTTTTTTTCCACCCTATCCCCCCGAAAAGAGACGGTACTTATTTTATTCTCTTTCAAATTGTATTTAGCAGCAGAATAAAGGCTTTTAAATGCACTCCTCTCAACCAAAAGGGGACCGCTCTCTCAAGCCTATTATTCCACTCCCAGGTACTGGAAAGTGTTTTCTAGTTTTTGTTGTTGCAAACATCATGGGTGCATACTAGGCTTAAGCAAGCTCATCAGAGAGACCACCTACTTCCAAATCCAGCACTTTTGCCACAATACCCCACAACTGACCCCCAGCCTAGTCTTTTTCCAAACCCCTTCAGTCACCCCTTATAGATCTATAGGAGGAGGAACTTGAAATAACAATAGGGTGAGATCAGAAAACAAAGAGTGAAGCCTGGGGACAATGCCGTAGGCAGCCGCCAGGACTATGGAGAAATGGAGTCTCCCCTGACTCAGGGTAGTAGCAACTATCACCTTCCAGATGACAGTTGCTGCTGGGGAAGGCCACAGGTCTAGTCTTGCAAGACCTTCATATTTCTCAAGAGAAGCTACAAGCTCTGGATTCTCATGGGGCACTTCTCAACTTCTAAAAGCAGAAACACAGCTAACTGTAATTTTAAACAATCCTATGTGGGCTAAGCAAAATATGTATTTGTAATCTCGATTTGATCAGCAAAATCACAGAGTTGACACCACCCTCTTCTTCCAACTCTTTAAGCGGCTAGAACACTGCTTCATATTTAGTTGATAATCACTAAGAATCATGAATAAATTTACATAAACTATACATGCATGCAAATATATGCATATAAAATCCAAACGTGTGTATACACACACAGATGTATAGGTTTGCCCTTGTGCTTCAAACCTTGCTGTTTATGGAAACATAAGACAGGCAAGTTTTATGGTTAACATAGTTCACATTTCCAGCTTTACTCTGAAGAAAGTTTTCTTCTATCATTGTTTAACTACTTGACAAACTGTAAAGAAGGCTACAAAGTATCTGGTCTATAAGGTCATTAGCACTCTAATACTTCCAGTAATGCTGTGAGGAGAGGTTGAACACAGCTTCACCAGGAATGATCTTACAAGCTCAACTTTTATAAAAGAAAAAAAGAAAAGAAAAATATAGGTAAAAAGTGCTTGCCTTTTAAAGGCTTATTTTGAAAGTCCTCCATCCCTGACCACTTGGGAAAATTGTAAGTGTAATTCATTTGAGTAGTTGAAATCTCATATGCAGCACAAATGCACAAGGGTATGAGAAGGAGGAGCAGGAGAAAGAGAGAAACAGGGAGACAGAGATAGGGAAGAAGAAGAAAAAGGAAGAAAAGTAGAAGGAGGAAGATGAGGCAGAGGAAGAAAAATTAAAATGTGATGAAATCAGATCAGATGTGTATTTGTTTTGAGACTGAAGCTATTTTCAACCTGTCCAGATGATCTCAAGCTTTATTTATATTGTTCTTTATCTATAAACAGAAAATAACCTATTTCCAGCTATGTGTAGTGTTTCCTTACTCAGCTTTTTACTTTGTTTTGCTGAAAAACACCTAAACTCCTTTATTTCCTTTTTGGGATCTTGGGACTCGCACAAGAGCACCTCCACAGCAAGGTGCAAGTGGAAAGCACAACCTGAAGTAGTGAAATATGATTCAAATAGGATTAAACAAGTGGCCCTCATGACATGCAGACCCTCTTCTGTCCTGAGGCTGGACCATGCCTTTTGATCATTTTCTTTCCTGCATCTTTCTCATGTGTTAAGCACCAAGCTCAGCTAGTCAAGGGCCTTTTTAATTTTAAATACTAGAGAAGTCCCATTTCTTTACCACGGTGTGGCTGTATTTTGCTGCTTTTTCATTACTTACAATAAAAATGATTCTTCTGTTTTTTGCTCTACAACCCAGTTTGTGTAACTGTAATAGCCTGATTCACCAACAATCAACTATATTTTGTGGTCTACTCTAACTGAGGGGGTCTTCATTTTCATACGACTGGAATTTAAAAGTCTATCTGACTAGGTATAAAAAAGTATCCATTTTCATGAGGCATAGATAAAAATGAAGCAGTCATCCCAGGATTTTAGGTTTACTCTATGACTAAACTGAAACCCTTCATATTAAAGCTTTTAAATTTTACAGGAATGTTTGAGGAGCAACAGAAAATTTGCCAGCTTTCTAAACTGTCAAACTCTACTTCTATGTCAGTTGAATGTAACTAGTGAATTAATTCTAAGCAAGATATCACAGCGACTTACAGCTCCGCCTCATAGATAAGGCACCACAACTTTAATATGGACCTAAAAGAAATTGCTGCAGTAACTTTAAACTTCCCTACCAGGCATCTTTAGCACTATGGAGGGAAGAATGCTACATAAATCTCACAAGTGGTAGAATGAACACATGGCCTGAGTAGATGTTATTCACAGTGGAAAGGCAGTCACATATGTGCCCTGAAGAAACATCATCTAAGTCTTGTTCTGGATTCTCTGACCTGATTGACCAAATTAATTCAAACAAGGAATTTCTTTCCTTGAGACTCTTCTCTTGTCTCTAGCCCCAAACTAATAAGAATAACAAAGAACATCCACAAACCTAATCTTTCTTTTATTGGAAACATCTTTGCAGACATTTATACACAAGCTTTTTGTCTGATTTACAGATAAGAACATTGCAGGTGTGAAGTGTGTGGCGACTCCTTACTCGTTTGGCCAGGCCCCCGGCTCCTGGTCAGCAGAAGCTGAACTGCAGGGCTCCAGGGGGAAGGCGGCTGCTTTGTTCTAGTCTCACACAAACATTTCAAAATAACAATGTTGGCCGGGCACAGTGGCTTAATTCTGTAATCTCAGCACTTTGGGAGGTCAAGGTGGGTGGATCACTTGAGGTCAGGAGATCGAGATCAGCCTGACCAGCACAGTGAAACCTCATCCCTACTAAAAATATAAAAATTAGCTGGGTGTGGTGATGTATGCCTGTAATCCCAGCTACTTGGGAGGTTGAGGCAGGAGAATTGCTTGAACCAGGGAGGCGGAGGTTGCAGTGAGCCGAGATCACACCATTGCACTCCAGCCTGGGCAACAGAGAGACACTCCATCTCAAAAAAATAAAAAAATAATAAAATAAAATAAAATAAAATAAAAATAAGACTGTTGAGCATGTTCCAAACATATTACAAAATGACATGCCAATTTCTTTAAAACTGGTTTTATATTATACCACCCTTTCTATGTGGCAGTTTGTAGTTTTTAATGGTTCTGAATCTAGGCACAACACGATTGGAACTATTATAACCGTTTTAATAAAAATTAGTAATTTTTAAAAGACTGATAAAATTATACGTATTTATAGTGTACAATATGATGTTTTGATCTATGGGTGGATTGTGGAATGGCTACATCAAGTTAATTAACATATGTTAGTTAACATTACCTCACTTACCATATTTTTTTGTGGTGAGAACATTTAAAATCTACTGTATTAGCCAGGCACAGTGGCTCACGCCTGTAATCCTAGCTCTTTGGGAGGCCGAGGTGGGCAGATCACAAAGTCAGGAGTTCGAGACCAGCCTGACCAACACGGTGAAACCCTGGATCTACTAAAAATACAAAAATTAACCAGGAGTGGTGGCTGCATGCCTGTAATCCCAGCTACTCGGGAGGCTGAGGCAGGAGAATCACTTGAACCCAGGAGGCAGAAGTTGCAGTGAGCTGGGATCGTGCCACTGCACTGCAGCCTGGGCAACATAGTGAGACTCCATCTCAAAAAAAAAAAAAAGAAAAAATCTACTCTATTCACAATTTTCAAGTATATAGTATATCGTTATTAACTATAGTCACTGTGATGTATAATAAACGTCTTGAACTTATTTCCAGGTTCATTGCATTATTCACAATAGCCTAGATATAGAATCAAGCTAAGCGTCCTTCAGCAAATGAATGGAGAAAGAGAATGTGGTATTTATACCATGGAAGAGTATTCAGCCTTAAAAGAAGGAAATCCTGTCATTTGCAACTACATGAATAAACCTGAAGGACATTATGCTGTGTGAAATAAGCCAGGCAAAGAAAGACAAATACCACATTATCTCACTTATCTATGGAATCTAAAAAGGTTGAACTCAGAGAAGCAGAGACTAGAATGGTGGTTTTTTGGAGCTGGGGAGTGGAGGGATTGGGGAGATGTTGGTCAAGGATACAAAATTTCACAAAGATAAAAATTAATATCTCATGAGAACACATAGGCACACAGAGGGGTACCACACACACTCAGGTCTATCAGACAGTAGAGGGTAGAAGGAAAGACAGGATCAGGAAAAATAACTGTTACTAGACTTAATACCTGGGTGATGAAATAGTCTGTACAACAAACTCCCATGACACAAGTGTAAAACAAGCTTCCATGTGTATCCCTGAATTTAAAATATAAGTTAAAAAAAGGTATCTATAAATAAAGTGCCTCTTAGAGTCCCAATAATATCCATATAATTGATATTAGTGATTACTGGTGTTTGCTTATGTTTCTGTAGGGCAGAGGTCAGCAAATATTTTCTGTAAATAGCAAGAGAGTAAATATTTTAAACTTTGTGGCCATAGAGGCTAACTACATAGTAGTCATAACTAATCTGTTTTTCCCATGTAGCATGAAAGCAGCCAGAGACAAGGCTTCACAATTGGGTATGGTTGGGTTCCAATGAAACTTTATTTCCAAAAACAGAAGGTTGAAAGAATTTGGCTCACAGGCAGTAATTTGCCCAAGCTCGCTCTAGGGAATGGCATTCGTGATGACATCAACATCACTCTGAATATTAGCATCAAAATAAATATGAGAAAGTCCAGAATAGAGACAAGAGAGAAAAGTGAGAGGCGTTGGAATAGACACTTTACTCTAAATATGCCAGGTCCTTGATTGTTAGGTTGTCTAGCCCCAACCTTCTCACTTACGGGGTGTTCTAAGTCATCATTACAGAGTACAGATGACACACAGAAAGACCAAATCAGAAGGACCTTGAAAGTCATTGTATCCACACCACTGCCCTGCTTTCATACTACTGAGACCTTGAAGTTGCAAATGTCAAGGATGTAAAGAATTTGGAATGATAATTTCTGGTGCGTTACTATTTCTTCTCTATCACCCTGACCCAGGTGGTTTTCGAAGAGTGTTTTCTGTAAAGGCTTTTTGGCTTTGTATTAGGAATAAAAAATCTTAGTGGAAGGGTAGAAAGTCTTTGGGGAGGAGGATGCAGTGATTAATCTTGAATATAAGCATAATTTTACTTTTGGGAAGGTGAGAAAAGTAGAAAAGCTAACAAATTTAGCATTTAAATATTCTTATTATCCAACTTTGTGATATATGTTTTATATATCATTTATTTATCATATTGACATATCTGACATTTAAAGGACAAGATGTTCAAAAATTCTAATTAGTTGAATGTTTTCTGCTTTACTTCTTGAATTATGTAATCACTTACTTATCCTGTGCTATATGGATAAGCATTTCCAACGAATAAACATTTCTAATTTATCCTTAAAGATTACTTAATGGCTACTAAAACTCTATTTAAAATTTGTTTTCTTTTTAAGTGATTGGCTAGTTTTTAGGTGATTTCAAGTGATTTGTTTTAAGCAATGGTTTTTTAAATCATAAATTATAAAAGGTATAATCTTATTTGCCTTGCAAAATGACTTATACCTTTAGATATTTAATACTGTGTTGATTTTTCTGGAGAAGAAACACTGATTGGCTCAAAATTAAAATGACCTCTTGAATGACTTCACGGAATTTATTTACATTCCCCAAGTAGGGTTGTGATGTACAACATAATTTATTTATCATGGGTAAGAAAATATAGAGTAAAATACAAAAACAAACACCTACAATATTCTAATTTGTAGGATCATTGCAAGGATTAAATGAGATTTTTTTTGTTTGTTTATTTGTTTGTTTTTTTTTTTTTTGAGACGGAGTCTCGCTCTGTCGCCCGGGCTGGAGTGCAGTGGCCGGATCTCAGCTCACTGCAAGCTCAGCCTCCCGGGTTTACGCCATTCTCCTGCCTCAGCCTCCCGAGTAGCTGGGACTAGAGGCGTCCGCCACCTCGCCCGGCTAGTTTTTTTTTTTTTTGTATATTTTTAGTAGAGACGGGGTTTCACCGTGTTAGCCAGGATGGTCTCGATCTCATGACCTCGTGATCCGCCCGTCTCGGCCTCCCAAAGTGCTGGGATTACAGGCTTGAGCCACCGCACCCGGCCGAGATTACTATATAAATAGTCATCGTTGTGTCTATTCTCTAGATGAGAAGGCTGGGTTCTGAAGCTAAGCTGACCAATGAAGGCATGTGAATTGGGTGTGGATTTGATTCCAGGCCCACATGAGTGCAAGGACCCTCTCTTTTCTTGACTCTATTAGTTGTTCACCTTCAAGGAAATTGTCAACGTTTCAAATTTGCCTTAAGAATTTAAAGAGGTCTCTGACACAGTTCCTTTTGTGCTAAAGAATGTATAAGTGCTGCTTGTTGTGTACATTTTTTGCAACCAGTTCATTTTACTAAATCGTCCTTAACTCAAGGAAGAAAGTCCTATTTTCATTAACGTATTCTGTTAATAGTCTCTATAAAGTGCAATGGATTGCTTATTTTTAGTGGTTAATTTTGCTTGAAGCAATTAATACGCTTCAACTTTTTATTCATCTATTTTAGAAAATTTGTGTGACTTTTTTCCAGATATAGTTGACCTTTGAACAACATGGGGGTTGTGGTTCTAACTCTCCATACAGTTAAAAATCTGAATGCAACTTTTGACTCTCCCAAAACATAACTACTAATAGCCTACTGTTGGCCAGAAGCCTTATTGATAATAGTCTATTAACATGTTTTTTTTACTTTATAAGTATTATGTACTGTATTATTACAATAACATAAGCTAAAAGAAAGAAAATACTATTAAGAAAATGAAAAAATTTCTATTGATTACGTGAAAGTGAATCATCATGAAGGTCTTCATCCTTGTCATCTTCACATTAAGCAGACTGGGGAGGAGTGGAAAGAGGAAGGCTTGGTCTTGCTGTCTCAGTGGTGGCAGAGGCAGAAGAAGATCCACATTAGCATGAACCGTGCAGCTCATAACCAGGTTGTTCAAGAGTCAACTGTATATTCAGTGTTCACTGACCATGTGAAGTCACACATTTCTGAGCTTCTGGGGAAATGGCAGTAGATGATTAGGAGGCAAATGAAGTTTCTGCATTGATAACTATCCCAGCAGCTTCTTGGAAGAGGTTGTCTGTATTCGTTTTCTGTACCAGCTGAGTTCATTATCTGCAGTTCTCTCCTCAATCAAAGCTTGCATAGCCATGGCACACCAAAATGACTGCACAAGATTATAACTCACATTATAAATAGTAATACACTATAACAGTGAATTTAATGTGTCCTGTCTTAAGATATTTATATTTTGAGTTGGTAAAATCGCACATTTCATGAGACGTGCATGTTTGCTCAATATAGAACCAACACAGTAGTAACAACATGACACCAACTACCAAATTATGTAATGATGATTCTCACTATACTTATCTCCACATTTTTAATTATTTGACCATATTTAACTGATTATGCTTTTTCCACAAGACACAAAACAGCTAGAAATTAAGTATAAATACCAATTATTTTGTTATTCCTGGAAATAATAGTTATCCATTTTGTCCTCTTTTTAACGAAAACCTTGGGCAAAATAAAGTACAGTTTTATTCTGTGTCTACTGTTGCTTCGTTCTATAGCCTTCTTCACATTACTGCTGTCCTCTGCCATCAAGTACCCCAGGCACTATTTTAGCACCCAGTGCAGGCATGCTATTGTTCAAACCTTGTATCTTATAATTTAGACCATGTTTACTTAGAAAGCTATCTACGAAAACAAGGCCTAACTTTGTGAGAGCTTTTTTCAAACACTTCTGACGTAAATGATGCAATGAAAAACATACACTGGAATGATGAGAGCCAATGGAAGATGCCTTCACCTGGCTGCTTTCCATATTCTATGCATGTGTAGCCACCACCCTTCAGATCTAAGGATGCTAGCCCGGAACCATTAGAGCAGCTGCTCTGGTTTTTCCAGTACCTTACTCTGATACAAAAGGTTCTGCGACGTAGATTCAAGGCAGTCCCCAGAAGAGGAGGTGTAGTCCCATGTGTGTGATGCCAGGGTCAGCCCAAGCCTGAAACCCCTTTGGCCTCCTGACTGTTCCCCTCCACCTCCTCTTCTGACTGAGTCTTTGACTGGGTGCTTCAACGATTAAGCCTTGCCAATATCTCAGCTTTTCTGCAGCTCAGCCTCTCAAGATCTCAGCTCCTTATTCTGTGTGCTTTGATTTATTGTTTTAATAAACCACATGAGGAAGAAAGAAAAGTCCAGTTCCGTGACTGTCCTAGATAGGAATATATTAAGTGTCGTGTTCAAAGATTCTCAACCATTGTCTGAAGAGAAGCAGTTCACATGCCTTTTTAAATCACTGGTTTATCATTAAATGTGCATGTATGTTTTTAAAACCTAAGGAGAGTCATGCAATAAAACATTTTGTTAAAAAATAGAATTTGTGGATTCTGATTTAAAAAGATATTTGCTAAACAGTGCCCTGTCCTAAGGTCACCACTACATATTTATGAAGAGTCAGGATATTTAAATATAGGCTATAGAGATGAGAGACAGAGAACTTTCAAGTATATCTTAATTAGGAAGCATTTTTCTATTAATATATAACTAAACATCCACTTAGCTCTGAACCTCTGGTCCACACTTTGACAATTAGTGCTGTCATTCTCAGTGACAGGAACTGTGATTTGCTCATTTAAATTTACTTTAAAAGATCTAGTGGGTTGATCACTGTTTTCAGTCAATGGTTCCTCACAGAAACTGTCAAATACTCCTCCAACTACTCACTCATGCTTTAAATATTATTTGCCCCCAGTTGTCATCGTGACAAAAGAAGGTTATTTGGGGATTTCTTATATAAGTCTGATTGTACTGGCCCCATTCTGTCCTGAAAAGGTTAAACTTTTTTTAAAAAACCCAGTAGGTGTAAATATGATTTGTATATCTTATAGCTAAATGTTAAAATGATTTTGGTGAAGGAATCAGATTAAAATCCCTGTAGCAACCTGTCCCGATAATTCTGAATATTTGTTTCAAACACAAATTTAAAATCTGATTTTTCTAAGTATCCAAAAATTCACTCACCAGTTTAATTTGTCTTATCTGTTACGTATTTGTTTTCTTAATCATGTTCTCTCTGTATGCATAATTTTAGAAATTCACAGAGAAATAATATCTAAGTATAATGTTATCTTTAAATTCAGTGGCCCTTACATATCTCAGAAAAATTCTCTTCAGATCACATCAAGTTAAAGTGTGATGAGAGGCTATATCTCTCAGAAAACTTAAAATGAATTGATTATTGCATAACACGTATTCATTTAACAAATTTTTGTTAGGTATCAACATCGCTGAGCAAAGCAGGCAAGATTCTAGCCCTCATGGAAGTTACAGTTTCATAACATAAGGATACTTTCAGTCAGGGTTGTTATTCTTGCCAGTGAGAGAGACCCAAGTCAACAAACTTAGAAATAAAAGTAGGATATTTATTGACTTACAACCTAAATGACCATCAGGACACAGCTGCAGGTGGCTTCAGGGACAACCACAAGTTTCATTAGACCATCTCCACTTCTCTTACTTTGAACTTTGCATTTATCCTTGTCAGCTTTGAGCACCAGATGGGAAATATATTTCCTTTTTACTTCCAATTCCAAATATCTTGAAGGAAGTCTCTGACTGGCTCAGATTTGGTCATGAGCTAAGCCATGTTCTCAGAGGCCAGTAACTCTATACTTAGAAAGACATATCACCTAATCATTGATAAATATGTCATTACAAATATGACAATATACAGGGCAACCTAAAAGCTACAATAGAAGATCAGAACTAATGTGGAGTGGAGGGGAAGACTGCTCAAAGGAAATGAAGTTTGAGATGAGATGTGAAGGATGAATAAAAATTAACTAAGTACAGAAGTTTGGGAGGCTTTGAAGCCCAAGGCCAACTCCAGCAGAAGGATGAAGAAGGAAGAAACATGGCGAATGGGCTGGAGTGACGCAAATGAGAAGAGATGGGGAAGGAAGGGATGGCTGAGCAGTAAAATCGAGGCTCCACAGGCGTGCACGTTCCAGATCCTGCAGGCCTTTGTAGTTATTCCAGAATGGTTTTTTTTTTTCTCAGACCAATGGATAACTTATTGTGGCAAGCTGATTTGCACTTCAAAATGATCACCATGACTGATCATTTGAAATTGGATTGGAGGAGGAAAAAAATGAGGTGGAGAAATCAGTTAGGAGGTTATTACAGTAGTCTAAGTGAGAAACTAAGCTTTAACTGGGGAGACAGCATTGAGGATGTTGCTAGGGATGCTATGCCTGCTAAAAGGCACAACTCAAAAGGATGTGTACAGATTTCTCCATTCCACCCCAGGCCATGGTCTGCAGCCCAACCATGCAGTGTAACCTGGATATGCCCATCTGCTACTGGCTTCTCTGCATCCCCATCTGCTTCAGCATAACTCACTCCACAACTCCTTGAAATCCACTGATGCAGAAGAGAGTGAGAAAGAAAGAGCTCTTCAGTGAGTATTCATCTTTAATCTTCTTATTTCCAAGTCACTAAAACCAAGAGGCTATGTTCTTTGTTCTTTAAGTCAAAGTTCTGACTGAATCTTAGTACAGCGAAACTGGAAATTCATGACTATCCCCGTGGATACAGCGCTAGTCTCTGTTCTAGACCTATGTTTGGAGAGGTTTTTAATGTTTTCTTTTGTCCAATAGTGTTATACATTATTGCTGTTTATTAAGTAGAGTTTAAACTAGATTTAAACTTTTCATTTGGGTTCTTATTATGTGAAGGTTTGTGTTGCTATTGTTGTTATTGTCATTTTAAGGTAACATTTGTTTTCCAAATGTATTTTATTAGGGCTAAAGGCAATATTTCAGCTAATTATTGGTCAACTTTCCCCCCAAAAGTAAATATACTAATTAGAAACTGATCAAAAATAAAAATAGTGAATTCACATTATCTCAAATAGGGTGTTTCATAGTTTTATTACAAACGAACAAAATCACAACAGAAAATAAATGTAAACCTAGTATTATACAAATTCTATAAATTATTAACAAGTTTCGTAATTGTAATAAAATAAAAGGAAGCCACCCATTCATCAAATGACTCAAACTTTGTTAGTCTAAGTTATAACTACGTCATTCGAGCATGATAGCAAGTGACTATCAATAATTACTGGATTATCACTCAAGTCATTTCATGGATATTATTTTATGAATTTCATAATTAGTAACACTGAGTAGATTATAGTTTTTGAAAAAGTATATAATTTAAAAATTGATGTGAATTGGCTAACCTCTGTAGTCATACCCTTACCAAAAATTACAAAATGCATATAGAATGAAGATGACAAGTTTGAGTATCAATTAGAATTCATTAAAATCTCAACATTTTGTATGAATAGCTTCCATAAGACATACAAATATATATAAGTGAGTGTGTGACCAGGTCATTAATTGCAATGTATAGTGTAACAGATAATAAAGAATTACTTTAATGATTCAAATAAGACAAAAGTACAAAAATGCAATTTTACAATTGTGAATCATAATTATGCAATCCAGAGCAGTATTTGATTAAGTTATTCGAAGTCAAGAATTCAACTGGAAGGTTTAGATCTATAAAAACTTCACTGAAATTTATTATTAAATCTGCCAAAGTTTTAAATAAAACATTTTGATGTAGTCAGCAAGTCTAATTATTTTACCACTTACACTTCTTTCTCTTATTTTTGTGTTTATATAGGCTAATAAATGGAAACCTAGTTATATCTAGGGAACCGTTTCAAATTCTGCAAAAACAATTCGAATATCTCACAGTATACCATACTTAAAGACTCATCACTTTGTGTTATAATTATCTGCTTACTTCCTTTTTCGGCAGGTAGATATAACTAGAGTGTTACTGTAAATAATTTCTTTTGTAACATAAGTTCATCTGTGGTATGATTAAGCTATTCTTATGGTTTTACATTTCATTTTAGAACAACAAAAAGAACCATGGCTACTGATGACTCTGGATAGAACCTACTGTGTTTCTGGTCCCTGAACCAAGCAGGAGATTTTCTCTCTGATCTCTTTTGTATTGACAAAAATACAGACTTAAAAATTGACATGCAAAGTGTATGTCATCACACAAAGTGTATGTCATCACACATTGATGGTGCTCTACAAAACACAGTATCAATAAAATAGTTGGTAATTTGAAGGTTTATTGCAGATATTAACAATATGAAATGAACACACACTCATCTATTAAGAATATAAGTGGTACAGTTGCGCAATGTAAATTGTATAAAAGATCATTATATATGAACATTTATGGAAGATCTTCAACTTCTAAGGAAAATTCATCTCTACATATAATACTTATAATAGTTATATTTATTTCATGCCCTTAGTTGAAAATAAAACACATTTTCATATTTTATGTTTTGTGCTTTTTACATTATAGCTATAAATATGAGAAATATATTTCTTAAATACCAACTTTACACTGTGACCAATCAGGATATGAAATTTTTTTTTGCATAAAACAGGCTGGAGATGTTACTTGGCAGTGATGTAATAAAGTTTTGTTGGAGGAGATTTTTAAGAAAAATAGCTAATAAATTACACTGTTTTGCCCAGATTGCTTTTCACTGAGAAGAAATTCACATCCACGTAAAGGAGAGAACATATCTTGCAATATTTCATGGAATGAAATTGAAGCCAAAGGAAAATGCAAAACACACGAGGCAGATGTAAATTATTCATCAGGATAAGCAAAATATCCTCAGAACCCATTCATCAGAAGGCAAACCATAAAGATACTATTTGAACACACAATCTATATATGTGAGAAATAAGCATGCGCTACTCTACAAAATCAGCTATACTACAAGTGTTTCAAGGAACAGATTGATGGGGTATCAAATAAATGTCAAATCACAAAATCTTGTGCCGGGGCAAAAATGAGGGAACACAGAAGCCTCCTCTCTGTCGAGTTCATTGACCTGCCCTAGCTGCCTTTGTTCTTTTCCGTTTCTCCCTAATCTACTTATTTTTATTTTTATTTTTTATTTTTCTCTGCCACCAGCTCTGTGACTTGCCTAGTCTTTGGCCATATTGACTGAAAAATGAGATGCTGATTTTTAGCCTCTGTCTGCCCTACTGTCTTGGAAATAAATACAATCCACTGCCCTTTTATTCTACAAAGTGATTTCTAGCTGTTAGCTGAGCAGTGGGGGGTATGTACAGAAAACATTAGGAAAGTTACATAGACTCAAGAAAACTACAAAGTAGTATTTTTCATAGTCCTAGGTGTGCAATGAAATTTAAATAGTGCTGTTTGTTCTTCATCTATAGCCCTTTACCTGACTTCTTAATTGTGTTCTGGAAGACTTTCTGGTTTGCTTGTTAGTAATTACCATCAAACAATACCAAGTCACTAAAATTATGACATAGATTGGGTGAGTTTGGGTTTGCCATTGATTCCAAAAAGATTCTCAGTTTTTAATAATCTGCATGCCATCTTCTGTAAAGAGAGAATTTCCTTACTAATCCAAGAATTTTCAGGTCATTCTTGCAAGGTTATTCAGATGCCTGTGCCCAGAGTTTCCAAAGTTGTCAGTCTCTGCAACTCCGTATTTACCATTAACTCATTTTTCAATGTCCCGCTAAGCTTTCCCAGGGCACAATCAACAACTAATAATTAAAAAGCTGATTCTAGGCACACACAATGATAACATTGTTAACTTCTCATTCAAAGCTAGTTATGTCATGGGCCTAAAGAAAACAACCCCAGACTCTCACTTGGTATGTCTTATGGGAGTTTTACTCACTATTCTCAGCAATTCTGCAAAAATAGAAATTTCCTTTCCAAAGATCACAGCCTGTTCCTTCTCTCACTAACTTTCACTATCTAGTTATGTGACAGCCTTACTTCTCAGTTCTTTTGCTGATAAGAGATTACTAAAACAACTTGAATGTGATGACTACCCATGCTTTCTTTTACATCCAATTCTTATGCCTGTCTAGTTACTCCACCTGAATATATTTTACCATAGCAGAAACAAGGTCGAGGACAATACATATTAGTGAAGAAAATGGTAATTTCAAGAAGTTTTGCTGCTTCTCAGCCTCCTTTTTTTCATATTTTTTTTACTAGAATAGTTTTCTCCAGTTAACTCATTGCACAAATTCAGGATTTTGCTTCCAGAAGTTTCCATGAATAGTTAAGAGTCACTCATAGCATGATGGAACAGTACAGATGGAGGAAATTGTTGTTCACCATGGTAGGAGACAGGGAGGGAGGGAGGGAGGGAGGTTTGCCTCAGGAACCATACCTAGCCCAGGGAAGAGGGTTCTCTTACTAAAACTGGACTTTTTCTTCTAGTCTTTCCTGGAACCACAGTTAACCACCTAGTTCTGTTTTCCCAGAAAGACTCCATGAGTGTTATAAACCATGCTATTTAAACAAAATTAGTATAGTAATTGTGGGACCATCTTAAAATAAGCAACGAGCAAATTTATTTCTCTTCTTAGTTAAGGAACCTGAAGTAGAAATAATAGAATTAAGATGAATACAAGTGTTGCAAGAACGTGGCAAGGGGAGAGCCCTGTGCACTGTTAATAGGAATATAAATTACTATAGCTTTTACAGTAAACAATATGGAGTCATAAAAAAATAAAAATTACCATATGGTACAGCAATCACACTTCTAGGTATATAGTCAAAGAAACTGACCTCAGTATGTTGAAGCTATATCTGCACACCTATGTTCATCAGCATATTTAAAACAGGCAACTTTTAGAATTAACCTAAGTGTCCACCAACAAATAAACAGATGGAGAAAATATGGTATATATACACAGTGGAATAATCTTCAGACTTAAAAAGAAGTAATTTATGTCATTTGCAAATACATCGATGAAGCTGGAGATCATCATGTTAGGTGAAATAAGTCTGGCATAGAAATACAAATACAAAGATCTCATGTATAAGTGGAGTCATAATAGGATCAAACTAAGAAAATCATAGAGTAGAATGCTGTATACCAGAGACTGGATGGAAGGGATGAGGTTTGGGGGAGATGTTACTCAAGGGATACAAAATTTCAGTTAGACAGTGGGAATAAGCTCAAGACATTGATTGTATATCATAGTAATTATAGTTAATAAAAATGCATATTTGAAAATTGCTAAGAAAGTGTTCTCATTATCCAAAAAATATTATGTGAGCTAATGCATATGACAATTAGCTTTATTTATCCATTCTACAATGTAAACATACTAAAACACAACGTGGTATACCACAAATATATGTGTGTGTGTGTGTGTATATATATATATATATAAATATATATAACTTTATTTGTCAATTAAAAAGTTCTTAAAGAAAAGAAAAAGAAAATATTTTCTGTTATACAAAAATAACTATCAGCAAACAAATGAGTAAAAACATTTATATTTAACAGAGGAAAAAGAAAGTTCAAGGCAATTCTACCTACATATGTTATTATGACAGGATAGAAAATAGAAATCCATATTTTTTATTAAATATTAAGTATTTCAAAAAGAAATGTTTTCTAAAATTTTAAATTCAGAAGAAAAATATTGATTTCCAGCCTCTCCCTGCCCTGGTGGGCCTTAAACTTTTACAGGCCAAATATATATATATATATATATTTTAGAGTAAGCAGAGAGACCTAACTAGTTTAATATCAAGAGACATATTTCAAAGTCCAGAGAATATAAAACATAGACCCAGTTTAGTCTTACTCCAGAGATGAGCTACTTCTCACCTACTAGATGTTTATCAAAGCAGTGTATAGCTTCATGATTTAAAATTCAGAAAAACATGCAATACAAGATTCTGGTTGCTGTCGTTTGGATGTGTCCCCACCCGAATCTCATCTTGAATTGTAGTTCCCATAATCTCCACGTGTTGTGGGAGGGACCCAGTGGGAGGTAATCGGGGATTTCCCCCATACTATTTGCATGATAGTGAGTTCTCATGAGATCTGATGGTTTTATAAGGGGCTTCCCCCTTCGCTCTGCTCACATTCTTCTTCTTGCCTCCATGAGAAGAACATGCTTGTTTCCCCTTCCACCATGAGTGTAAGTTTCCTGAGGTCTTCCCAGCCCTGTGGAACTGTGAGTCAATTAAACTTCTTTACTTTACAAATCAGCAGTGGGAGAATGAACTAATACACTGTATGCTAAAAAAAAAAAAAAAAAAAAAAAAAAAAAAAAAAGAAAAAGACAAAAAAGTTTGAGGCCGGGTAAAGGTGCTCACAACTATAGTCCCTACACTGCACTGCACTTTGGAAGGCTGAGGCAGGCGGATCACTTGAGCCCAGGAGTTCAAGACCATCCTGGGCAACATGGTGAAACGCTTTCTACAAAAATGCAAAAATTAGTCAGGTGTGGTGGTGTGTGCCTGCAGTCCCAGCTACTGGGGAGGCTGAGGTGGGAGAATCGCTTGAGCCCAGGAGTTTGAGGCAGCAGTAAAACAAGATCACACCACTGCACTCCAGCCTGTCCAACAAAGCAAGACCAAGGCCAAAAAAAAAAAAAGTCTGTAAAATTTTGGTATACAAAATTAATATTGACATAGTTTTAAATAAAATATCTTAGCTATTCTAATCTTCCCTCAAATTTTGTTCTTTCTCTTTTGGGGCTTGTATAACAACGGATTATTCCTACTTACACACTGGTATGTCTAAAGTAACGTAAACTGGTATTGGGTGTGAATTTGGAGGGGTGTGTATTTCCGGATATTTTGAAAAACTTCGTTTCAAAATCATTTAAACTATTGGAAACATAAAGAGTAGAGATAATTGGAAAAACAAATATGTTTAACTCCACAGGTCAGTCATAACAACTCCTTCCTCATCATCTTCCATGGTAACTTCCACAAGTAATATCTGCAACTTTCCTTTGAACCTGATTCATTGTGTGGCCCTGTTAGGCTAATTGACCTTAATGTGCAAATTCATATACATTAAAATAACAAAAAACCATTTGAATGACATCTAGGCAGCAGAAATAACAGGCAGTCAACAATAGCTTCCTGAATGGCATGTAACTACAGCATGTGAAATGACCAAGGATCATTGCTGTCATGAGCAAATGTGGTAAATGTGGTCTCTGGGAAATGTGTTTATGTAAATCTGCAAACCAATCTACTTACAAGGAACCAAAAAGTCAAGGCATTTACCATTATATGTGGAAGTAGATATGTCAATCAAGAGAAAATGGACCCAGAATCAGTTTAAAATGCTATTAAAGCCACTGGGTCTGAAATTTTCAGAGAGTATGAGGCCTCTACAGTGAACTACAAGTATTAGTCCATCTCTTCATTCTAATTGGAAAGTAAAATAATGGAGGTCAAATACAGTTTCAAAGGCAAGATTATGGGAAGTTCATTATAAATTGTGAGAAAAAATGTACTGTATTAATCAAAGGATGCAATAATGTATAAGCTTCTAAAAAGTACATTGCTGTTTCTCAGATAAGAATTAGAAAGCGTATTTTCTTATTTATGAATGTATCAAAGGAATATTTTACAAGTTAAGTATTATTGTTATCACTCTAAGCAAATAAAAATCTTTTTTCTTTGTTTCAGTTACCTAATACATATTTAACAAATAAAATATTTAGCATGCTAGTACTGATCTAAGAGGAAAGGTCTACATTTTGCAGGATATTTATACACACATGCACACACACACACAGACACACACACATAAAATAGTCTCCAAAACTAATAGAACCCCAATAAAGAAATAATTTCCAAACTTTAGCAAAATGTTTGTGTAATTATAATGCAACTTTTAATTCTGCAGCATTGCTATTAGCATATTAGTTGCACAAAACATTTTAACTGACTTCATTGTTGACACAGAAAAAACATCCATTTTTTAATAATTGCCTAATCAAGTAAACTGCAATTGCAATCTACTGTATCTTTGATAATGCTTTATAATTCTAACCTATAATTAATAATTTAGTAATAGTAATTGAAATAGTAAAATAAAAACCATAAGATTCATTTAAAAATACAATAGATGCTGTCTTTTCTTGCTCAATATCTTATTTTAAAATATCATATGATTAAATTTAGAATTTTTATGAAACACTAAAAAAATGAAGTATGCAAGTTAGGAAAGTTGTTGAAATGTTGTGAGTAAAATTGTACATTTCTTTCTGAAAGGAAAAGAGCATATTTATGAAATATATTTTGTAAAGTCTTAACAAAACCTAGAAATTAACTAAACACTATTTCCCCCAGAAAACTGAGCAGTAGAAATATTATTTAATACATGCTGTAGTATATTTTAAGAAATGATCTATCATGTGTCAGGGCAAGGATGAAAGGAAAAGAGTGTGGTAATTGAATATATTGAGCATTTATGCTGTGCCAAGAACATTCAGGAATATTAACTTACCTGAAATTTGCAACAGTACTGTAAGTGATAATATTCTCCAATTTACAGAATGATGCAATTTAAAACCTTAGTGGTCCTTAAATCTGCCTTTCTGAGATACTCATTTTGGCCTTTGTTTATAGGTGAAACTATATACCTATCCATCTAATCTCTCTCTCTCTCTCTTTATCTATATCTATCTATCTATCTATCTATCTATCTATCTATCTATCTATCTATCTATCTATCTAGATCATCATTTCATTTTACTTTATATTCTGCTCTTACGTGGAATTCATTGTTGTGATGCTATTTATGAACTTGTCAATGTAATTATTTACATCGAATGCACCTTTTAAGTGTCTTGATATTTACCAGCATTAAGGTTATTTAGAATATTAGCGCTGAAGGTAAGCACATGATTTGTTCAATTCATTTTCCATAGCAATAGTTTTAAACTGTGATCTGGGAACTATTTAGTGCCTATTTCTAGGGATGAGGAATACTGGGAGAGGAGGGCTCACCTAACCCCCATCCTGAATAGGGATGCAACAAAAGAACTATTTAGCATTATTATGTGTGGAGCATATAATGTGTACACAGTACTATCTGTAAACTACCACTTATTTGAAATCAAGAATAATAAAATGGCTCCGCTTCTCTCTGCTTCTGGTGAAGTCATTAAGACTCTGGCATTGGACTCCCTGGGTTTGAATCCCACACCCACCACTTACTAGCTCTGAGCCTCAGATTCCTTAGCTGTTAAATAGAGGTGATAAAAGTTTCTATAAAAGACACCTGCACCAAAATGTTTATCGCAGCACTATTCACAATGGCAAAGATATGAAATCCACCTACGTGTCCATGAGTGGACGGTGCGATGAGGAAAATGTGGTATATATGTATATAGATCATGAAATATTACTCAGTCATCAAAAAGAAATAAATCAGGTCTTTTGTGGCAACACAGATGGAACTGGAGATCATTATTTAGGTGAACTAGCTCAAAAACATAAAGTCAAATACGACATGCTCTCACTTATAAGTGGTAGCAAAATAATGTGTACACATGATCACCGAGAGCGGACAAATAGACACTGGAGATGCAAACAGGTGGGAGGGGGTGAGAGATGAGAAATTACCCAATGGGTACAATGTACGCTGTTCTGGGGATGGTTATAATAAAAGCCCACACTTCACCATTACGCAATATATACATGAAATGAAACTGCACTTGTACCTCCAAATCTATGAAAAAAAAAAAGAAAAAGAAATTTGACGTCATAAAATTTGAGTGAAATAACCATACTAATATTAGGCGTATAAAGCACTTAGAACATTTTGTAATACATACAATAAATGATATTTTGATTATTGATGGGGAGATAAGACAAACTACAAATATAGGAATTAAAGTAAACTTTGATTAAATACTCTCAGTTTGCCTCCTTTAACCCCTGTTCACTTAACCTGAAAATGTATACAGGCCAAGGTCATAATGAACCTGTAAACAGTAATGAGAAATAAAACATTGTATCCACATTTCACAATCTCCAAAAAAGACTCTATATTTATAAAATGTGGAGACTAGTCTTGTGCTCTGGGTTGAGTAATAAAGGATAGACTGAGATTCTTCCTGGCAAGAATCCTGATCCAACTGCTAGCAAACTCTTAGGTCTGTCTTATCTTCTATGTATCTTTCAAGTCTGATATAACATTATTTACAAACTAGCATTTCGTTACCCACCTCTCCCCTAGCACTCCATTATTGCATGACTATTTCCATAGCAGGTCTCTACTTTTCTTTCCTTTAGTCAGGTAATCCAGATGCAATTTCAGATAAGCTTATCTACACCTAAATAATGCCCGTGGTAATCCACGTAGTGTACTAACCCTGGCTCTAAATCTCATTCTTCCAAACACAAATCGCCATGGGTCAGCCAGAATGCTTCATACACATCTATCAACTCCTTTGGATAAAGCAACGACAAGCAGGCTTTGAAAAGATCTGAAGAAAACTAGTTGCTAACTGGCCAACTGTTTCATAGAATACCTGTTAACAATACATTTTTACTCCTTCGTCAACAAATATTCCATTTATGTTAAGCTGAATGTACACACATCTTTGAACGAAATACAGAGGCTACATGGAGATATACTTAGGTTTATGCCTCTTTTAAATTACTCTATCTTTAAATGATTATATTTAGTAAATTTTTATGCATTCATCATTCAGAAAAAAAAGGAACATTTTCTATAAGGCTAACCAGGAAAAAAAAAAGATTAAGCGGCATTGCCTGTCAGCCATATCTATGAAGACATTCCAGAGAATTCAGCAAGTATCAAGAGATAACAAACTAAACAAATGAGGCCCCAACAGGAGGCTTTCAGCTGCACTGGAGGATCTACCCATCCCATAGTAGCTTGAGTTAGGGAGGCTCCATTAGAGAATTCCAAAAGGAATTAGATACACTGTTTCAGGTCTATATCAGCAAAGTGGGGATAAAATGTTGTAAAGGCGAACCATAATTCATCCCCATTGATTGGTCCTAGGAACCTCACAACACAAGACACCATCATGGCTACAGTAAGCTGCTTTATCAAGGTCTCTACTGCCAAAGAAACATTTCCCAAAACCACTATAAATGTCACTCCCAGGTGGATATACTTACTTATTTATTTAGCAACTCTTAGCTGGGATGAGGCATCTATTGTGTCATACCTAATATTACCTTGGGGGTGAAAACTGTGAATATGTCATTATGTTTCCAGGTGGGAAGAAAATGAAAGAACTTTGTCACTGCAGAAAAACACTTCAGTAGAAAAATTTCTAAGCACCTGAGTAGAGTCTTCTCAGTACAGGTGCTGTTAGCCTAAGTATTTGACATAAACTATTTTGTGGAAAAATGCTAACAGTGTATGCACGTTATCAGTTAGAAGATAACAGAAGCACAGAAAGCACTATTTTCTTCATTTCATTGATGCTCTGTCCTTTGGAGGCTGTGGAGATGAACCCACAGACGCACTTGCTGTCATTGGTCTGGGTACCATGGTTGCCAGTAGCACTGGATTCTTCTTTCCTCTTTTCTTTAACTAAATCTCAAATATTTTGCAAAACTCTGAGTGCAAATGATTACTCAGCAGTCACTTTCTTTCAAAGGAAGATTTGAAGATGATTGGAAATACTAGCCTGAGGATGTTTTCTAAGAGTCTTTATTTGAAGGCACAATTAATCTCTCTCACACCTCAACGCTTCCCAAACTCATTCCTTCTTCAGTCAATGTTAAGAAACTGTTACAAAATCAGGGAGAAAAGCAGAAGAAAACATACATTGTTGTGTGATGCTTAAGGTTTTACTAGGAAAGAGAAATATTAACCATACAAAAGAAGGTTGCAGTTACCAGAATGAGCATTTAGTATTATCCAGTGTCACACAAATTCCAAATATTTTCTCCAACATCTGAAATTTCCACTTTCTTTCTCTGTGCTTTCAACTGGAAAACAGAAAATTTATCTGAAGGAGAAATATGAATTCTGATTTGGTCAAACGTTTAGAGGATTATTTGTAATTAATTTTGATTCATCCTTCTTTACACTTTACATCATTATAATGCACATTCCACTTTTTGGTTTTGTTTGATTTTTTGTTTGTGAAACATGTCTACTTTTTGATACTTCTCAGTGATATTACATCATTGATCATTATGAAGATATTATAGAAATCATAAAAATTATTAATGTCATAAGTTATTAGCGTGTATTATTTCTCAAAAATACCGCAAAATATTTATCATTATTATTAATGACATTTAAAAATTGGGAAATTGAAACTTAAGGCGTACACCAATCTCCAAGGTGGACCCTAACCAAAGTACTAAATTCTAGGTTATTCTAACATACCTGCACAAAAGTTTTTAACCATTATCATATAAATACATATGATTTCTCAAAACTACTCAACAAAATTAATTAAAAGCAATTAAATTGGTAAGAATATTTTTTTAACTTTTATTTTAAGTTCGGGGATACAAGTGCAGGTTTGTTATATAAACTTGTTTCATGAGAGTTTGTTGTACAGATTGCTTCATTACCCAGGGATTAAGCCTAGTACCCATTCATTATTTTTTCGATCCCCTCTTCCTTCTACCCTCTATCCTCCAAAAAGTCCCAGTGTGTGTTGTTCTCCTGTATGTGTCCATGAGTTCTCATCTTTTAGCCAAAAAAAAAAAAAAAAAAACCAAAACAAACAAACAAACAAACAACAACAACAACAAAAGCATGTCCTTTGCAGGGAAATAGATGGAACTGGAAGTCATTATCCGTAGCAAACTAATGTGGGAACAGAAAACCAAATACCAGAGGTATGTATTTTGTTAAAGTGAATTGATAGTCATTTGAACATTTGACTAGAAATTAAAATTAGCTTAGATTTATGCTTAATGTATAAGATCAAAGTTGGGGCTGCAGAAAAGAAGTAAATCATTAAAAATATATTTGACTTCCATTTAATAAGACATACTGAACATAAATTATTTCTCCCTCTGGCAATATCATAAAACTATAATAAGAATAATATAAACCCACAAAAAACACACAGGAGAGGCTATAGTATATAAGATATGAGGAGAGATGTTTTGAAAGATAAAAAGCAGATGGTTGGGTTGTAGAAAAGCTCAAATCATCTAAGTGCTGATGATGCTCCAGCACAAAAAGCAAGCCTTTCTTCCGACAGAATCACAGCGGGCTGCTTTATCAGCTACCCCAGATCATGTTTCTCAGTCACTTCGTCCCTGGATCAATCAAGAAGCAGGCATCACATTTACTTGTGATGTCCTTTTAATTATAGAATATCCCTAGCTTATTTATATATACAATATATAATAATAAATGTATATACTAAATATATACTATAACATATATTTATGATATATAATAAAATGTTTTTGTTTTTGTTTTTTTGATAGAGTCTCACTATGTTGCCAGGCTGCAGTGCAGTGGCGTGATCTCGGCTCACTGAAACCTCTGCCTCCTGGGCTCAAGTGATTCTCCTACTTCAGCCTCCCAAGTAGCTGGGACTACAGGCATGCACCACCACACCTGGCTAATTTTTGTATTTTTAGTAGAGATGGGGTTTCACCATGTTGGCCAGGATGGTCTCGATCTCTTGACCTCTTGATCCACCCACCTTGGCCTCCTAAAGTGCTGGGATTACAGGCGTGAGCCACTGTGCCCAGCTAAAATGTGTATTATAATATGTATAATAATATAATAATATGTATTATTTTATTTCATGAATAGCATACTTGAAGAGTTTAAACGAGTTGCTTTGTAGAATTTGCCACAGTCTGGACTGGCCTGATCATTTCCTCCTGATTAGGTTTGGTTTGCAGTCCTCAGTGGGTCTCATCCTACAGTCCATCGTGTCCATATGTTCCATTAGTGGTGATGCTAAGTTTGATCACCCAGTTAAGGTGGCAGCCTACTTTCTAATGCCTTGTACTATTTGTATATTTACTAAAAGTAAAATATTGACTTTTTTAATTACTAAAAGTAAATTTACAAGTATTTACAAAGTAATATTACAAAATATTTACTTTTGTATTTGCATATTTACTAAGAGCAAATTATTTACTTTTTTAATTAGTAAAAGTAAATTTACAAAGTAATACTACAAAATTACTTTTGTAATATTTACTAAAAGTAAAATATTACTTTTTAATTACTAAAAATTATTAGGCAAGTTTAGGGTGAGACCAGAATATAATATGAAAGGCAGAGACCAAAACTAAAGAAATATGGGGCTGGGCACTGTGGCTCACACCTGTAATCGTAGCACTTTGGGAGGCCAAGGTGGTAGGATCACCTGAGGTCAGGAGTTTGAGACCAGCCTGGCCAACATGGCGAAATCCCGTCTCTACTAAAAATACAAATTTAGCTGGGCGTGGTAGTGGGCACCTGTAATCCCAGCTACGTGGGAGGCTGAGGCAGGAAGAACTGCTTGAACCCGGAAGGCAGAGCTTGCAGTGAGCTGAGATCTCACCACTGCATTCCAGCCTGGGTGACAGAGTGAGACTCTGTCTCAAAAAAAAGAAAGAAAGGAAAAAAGAAATATGGCTCAGAGGAAAGATAATGCAGGCATCACAAAAACGTTACATGTATAAAAACAGAACAGCTGCTATAGAAAAAGGAGGGAAAGAAAACAAATAAGAAAAAGCTCTTATTTTAAAATAAAAGCTTTAAAATTTAAAATTAAAAATAAAAGTTGGTATGAATTGGACAACATTTGAGGAAAATTTCCAGAAAGAATAACAAAAAGACAAAGACAGAAAAAAGGATAGAAAAGATAGTAGGAAAAAGTAATTCTAGGAATTCCAAAAAGAATTAAGACAATGGTGGAGGTAAGAAGAAGAAGAAGAATTAATAAAATTTTCCAGAACTTAAGAACATCAGTTTTTAGTTTTGAAGCAAAACCAGAACACACATGTCTTCTTTAGGTTTATATAGGGAATAAAATAGTGTGTGTGTTACTATTTCCTACAATTTGCTCCATAATAAAAATAATGTTGTGCCTGATTTTTGCTATATTGGCATCTGAAAATAAGTCAAGCCTTTTGTGAACATAATAATTTATAATAATCATGTGACAAAGATGCTGTTAGGCTTAGTAAACTTAGAAATTTTGTAGTTTTTGTTGTTTTGTTTTGGTCTTTCAACACTTGTGCTATTAATTTGCTTGGGAAGCCAGTTCTTCTGAAGTCAGGCTCCCCTGCATGTTATGTGACTTTTCTTTCCTCTCTAGATGCCTGTCTCTGCATCTTCTTCTGACAACAGATTGAAAGGAGCCACACCGAGATCTACTATCAAGCCAGGCACAGAAAGGCAAGCATTGCACATTCTCACTTATTTGTGAGATCTGAAAATCAAAACAATTGAACTCATGAACAGAGAGAGTAGAAGGAAGGTTACCAGATGCTAAGAAGGGTAGTGGGGGAGGGCTGATGAGGAGCTGGAGATGGTTAACGGGTACAAAAAATAATAGGAAGAATGAAGAAGACCTACTATTTTATAGCCCAATAGGGTGACTATAGTCAGGAATAATCTAACTGCACACTTTTAAATAACGTATAGAGTGTCATTGGATTGTTTGTAACTCAAAGGATAAATGCTGGAGGGGATGAATGCCCCATTGACCATGATGTGCTTACTCCACATTGCATGCCTGCATCAATGTATCTCATGTACCCCATAAATATATGCACCTACTATATACCCACAAATATTTTTTTCAAGGATAGAATCTCACTCTGTCACCCAGGCTGCAGTAGAGTGGCACAGTCATGGTTCTCAGCAGCCTCAACCTCCCAGGCTCAAGTGATCCTCCCACCTCATACTTCCTTGTAACTGGGACTACAGGCATGTGCCACCATGCCTAGCTAATTTTTTATATTTCTTTTTGTAGAAAAAGGGTTTTGCCATGTTGCCCAGGCTGGTCTCAAACTCCTGGATTCAAGGGATCCTCCTGCCTTGGTCTCTCAAAGTGGTAGGATTACAAACGTGAGACCTCATGCCAGGCCAAAAACATTCACAAGAAGAAAAATATATATAATAAATGTTAAAAATTAAAAAAGAAACAAAAATAAATCAAGAGAAGATGCCAAAAGCTTTTAGAAAATCCAAATAAAGAACACACACACACTCATGCACACACATGATATAAAACAATCAGAACTCAGAATAGGTCGTTTAAAAAATAAGATGACAGAACACTGTAAAATAAATAGCTTTAGCATTAGCATCCTGAAGAAAAATTATTTTCCCCTATATGCCTAGATTCATCGAGAGGAAAGGTAAACTAAAGGCATTCTTTGGCATACAAGTCTCAGAATTTTGTCTCCTGTGTGCACCCTTTCTTAGGAAGCTAGTGGAGGCTCCTGCCTCAGCCCAGGAGGTTGAGGCCTCATTTCTCCACCAAAATGAGAAATAAAACAACCAGAAACATAGATGCCAAAGAACAAGGTGGAAAAGAAGATGCACAGCCTGATGGAAACATTAAGTCCCATCCACTATGCAGTGGGGTTTGGGCACAACCTGTCTATTTTTGAACACATGAGCTAAGTCTTACGGAATCAACTCTTCATGAAATAAGAAAGCAAGAATAAACATATTACTTCATGAAACTGACCATTTGTCCTACCAAAATGAGAAACTTCTAGGAATACTTGCATCCTCTTCCAAGGTCTACCCATCTGGAAGAAGTAGAGAAGAAACAAATGAAAGGAAATAATGAATACACGAACTGTGAGACACCTTCAGGGCTGAAGGGGAGAGTAGGCTGTTCTAAGCTGGTTTCTGTGAGTCACCTGGGGCAGCAGGCAGCTGACAAGGATCTTGAATGTCTGCTTTTGTCCTCTCTGGTGGTTTTGGGTAGAATAGTTCCTGCTTTAACTATGACCTCCAGTGCAGGTGTTCTGAAAGTTAAATCAGGAAAACCTAAAAACCCCAAATCTCACTTGGAAAGTAAGAAAAACACATGGGCATTATTCACTTCTCAACTTCCTCAAAGATCAAAGGCTGGTAAATTACAGGTTAAAAGATATTTTCCTCAAATTCTGCTTTCCTAAAGGAGGCTTGACTTGGGAGTGCTTTTTGTAGGGTGGGGGTGGGGACTGTGGTTTGGGGTTTGTTTTTGGGTGAGAGTGTCTTTGGCTTCTCTATTTTAGGGGCATTCTCCCTTCACTTGGTGAGTTCTTGAAAACAAACAAGAACATGAGCCCAGCCTTCCATCTATCTCAAACCATAACCTTAAAGGAAAACGTGAAGGTATTTGAGGGACACACTGTTTCAAAGAGGAAATAACATGCTAGATTACAGATTTCATGAATTACATCATTCTCTGAATCATTATATGATTCTGCTAAAATTTTTGGCAAAGAAGTAATGATACAGAGAAAATATAGCCAATTTGAAAACGAGGCAATTATTTACAATAAAGACAATAACCAGTTATGTAAAACAGAACGTGGGCCAGGCACGGTGACTCCCACCTGTAATCCCAACATTTTGGGAGGCCAAGGTGGGCAGATAACTGGAGATCAGGAGTTCGAGATCAGTCTCCAACATGGTGAAACCCCATCTGTACTAAAGTACCAAAATTAGCCAGGCTTGGTGGTGCATGCCTGTAATCCCAGCTACTCAGGAGGCTGAGGTAGGAGAATTACTTGAGCCTAGGAGGCAGAGGTTTCAGTGAGCCAAGATCACGCCACTGCACTCTAGCTTGGGGGACAGAGCCAGACTCTGTCTAAAAAAGATAAATTAATAAAAATAAAAAATAAGGTGAAGTTACAGTATTCCAAGTAATTTAATTTTAAACAGTAGCTATGTAACCAAAATAATGTGAGCATTGAATATTGATTTAATTCAAACTTTTGATATATTCTATAATGGGACAAATGGAGGAGAGGATGGATGAGCATGGGAGTTTAGGTGTTGGAGGATAGAAAGTAAATACATGTATAAAATATATTTATTCAGAAATACTAGTAAATATATTTTATTTATGAATATAAGAGTAAACACCAGAAGAAACAGCTAAGAAAGTGAAAGCTTTTGACCCAGGGAGCAGGACAGCAAGTTGTCCTGCTGGGGAAAAGGCCAGCAGAGGATGAGGCCAGAAAGTCGGCTATTTTTCACTGTAAGCCTGATTTAGTACTATCTGATTTTAAACTACTTGTATGTGATATGCTTACGAACACAAAATTTCAATAATGAAAACAACATTCTTAGCCATTTGCTACCTAGAAGGTGGTTTACTTTTTCTGTCCTTTAAAACAGCTGTAATACAATGACAGCTTACTATAGAAACCTCATCCAGGGAAAGATAGAGTCAAAAATCCATTACTGTAAGCATTTTAAAACATATATCTTTGCAATGGAATGAAAACTATTTTAACTCTTATATTATGAGAAAGCAGCTGCTGTGAAACCCCAAGGGATCAGTGATCAGTGGCTCTCCAGCCGTTTGGTTCTCCAGTGTGGAGAGAGCAGAAAAGCAAGAGTATCCCTAATTATAAATGGAATTTAGGTGAGAAGACCAAATAAATCTCAACCAACTTAAAGTACAAGAGCGATTACTTGGCTTGACTTTAAATTATCTTTTGTTTTATTTCACATTTTGAAGTGGCTGCACTTAATCATGAGGCATGATGTGAATTAAGTATTCCTAGCTGAGTTAGAAACAAACATTCATATATGCCACTTCATTGGCATGTGTGCGTATTCTTTGCATTTTGTTTTGTTTCGTGTTTTCAGTTACTGGTTTTAAAACCAAGATAAAACCAGGATTATTCCCCTGGGGCAACACTACCCAAGCCATGACTCTGTACAGGTGGGAATACTGTAGGGAAGTAACTTTGCCTAGGAAGTAATCCCTAGGCAAGCCCTTTAGGACTTTTCTAGCCCTGGAAGAGCAACAAGATTACAAGCAATAGGAATTATGAATAATTTATATGAGTAGAATTAAGAAATTTTAGAGCTGGAAGGAAACCTAGTGGTAGAAAAAAGTGGAATATGGTGATTTGATACAATGGAAGGGTGCAGCACCAACTGAATCAGTGAAAAGTTGAGTTCAGCATAACAAGTATATGCTGAGCCGCTTTGATTTTACAATGTCTAGTCTAGTGACTGCACAAATAAGGACGTATTCATTCACCAACTGTACTGAAGACCAACTATGTTTCTGGCTTGTTCCAAACACTGATGATAAAATAGTGAAGCAGATCATCCCATTTACTGCCCTCAATTATTGTTATGCTCAATCAGGCAAATAAACTATTGAAGTGTGATGACATTATGGTAGGAAAAGTAATAATTACATTGAAAAAAGACTAACACAATCAAGGAGTCAAAAGGCCTTTCAGAAGACAAAAGGCATAGTCCCTACTTTAAACCCAATTCTGTTTCTTCACTGAGGAATATGTGTGTATGTACAATTTATTTTTAACCATTACTCTTGGCTGTCTGTTGTAAGAAACATTTTGCGTACTAATAAACTGATCAAGTATGAAGCACTCTTTCTCTACATAGGATTATACAATGATACTTGATTCAAAAAGATATAGGGAACAAAGACCTTTTGGTTTATTTTCAAATATTTAAATACTAATAAATTTAATACTTACAGAGGAAATAGTAGCTCGAAATAAAAACCAAAATTTTATATAATAAATTATAACTTGCGATTCTATTATTAAGCATTTGTCTTTGATGACTCAGAAAAGGCTAAAATCACCAAACTCCTTCAGCATGGTTTTTCATTTTATATATGCTGGGTGTCTTCACTGCTTGATCAAATGTTTCAAGCTAGGAGTCTTGTGCTCCATTGAGCTTTATATTTCAAGAAGCAGAGATAATTTCTGTACAATGATAGTTCTAACAACATGATTGGGTTTAGAATAGCATTAACTTTGCTAATTATTCTGGGAAGAAGAGCACACAATTCACTTTACATATCATATTTTGCATTATTTTATTTTTACTTTCTGATATATTTCCTTGGGTATTTTCTAAGATGCTCAGTGAATTTCAGAGAGTTCTGTTTGTTCCTTTCTCGGCAGGAGACTTTGGATTCTCAGAGCCTTGCTTGGCCCATCTGTCCAAGCCATCTGAGCATGAGCCAAAGCTCACTATGAAATCAGTGACGCTCTTTTCCATTACAGCTAACAAACAGGCTGAGGGTAAGACTTTTCCATCCTTTAAGAAAAAAAGTAACCTAATTCATTGATACTTATTATGCTACCAAAAACCTTGCTGAGGCTAACACATAAAAAAGCCAGGGATACTGACTCTAGACACGATAACTCTTCCAAAAAAGGCATCTCCACCTTCATACGGATAGTTAACATCAAAGTGAAAACAAGACTATTTGCCAAATGATACGTTGTGGTTTTGTTCAAAATGTCTATGGTCAGAATTTATCCAAGGAAATCAAAATCATAAAAACAAAACAGAAAACGGAGGAATAATAAGCATGCCAAGTTAGTTTCCTACCAATAAACAGTGGGAAATGTGTAAGTGTAAAGTTTGAAACTAGTAATTTGAAAGATCAGGTTCACTTACGTCACATTACAAAATGAATCTATATTAAATAATATCCTACAATTTAGAAAGTATGGAGTACTCAACATCATGTAGCTGAGTTTTTTATGAAGTAAACCATATGTAAATGCAGAAAGGTATCCCAAACTTTCCACCAGATCTTTTCATCAGAAATGCAGTTAAAAATCAGCTACCTGACTCCTACTTTGAGGATCTTTCCAGTATGCCATACTGCTTGTGAAGTGATACACTGTATGTGAAACTGCATTGAAGACCTAATGTTAAATGGATATTCAAATTCCGTTTATAATTTTTATTAATTGGATTGAAATTGATTGGAAAGCACATTTTAGCAGCCAAAGCTACACAGAATTAATCAGTCTATGCTACTGATGGCTTCCTTAAAATCAGCATGCTTGTGCAGCATATTATTTCTACATTTCAGAATAAAGTACACCAACTTCTCTCACAATCTGCAGCTATTTCACACAGATTCTCATTGTTTTCATAATACCAAATTAATCGATGAGTTCAGTGAAAATGCCAGCTATGCCAGAAGCCTCTACAGCTATAATGGGATTTCAAAAGAATGAAAGAGATTTTTGGAGAAAATTATCAGCAAAGGGGAAAATCATGTTTTTGTAACTAAAAATAAACTCATAGGTTACATTGGGAGTTAAAGTTCAAAGATTGTATATAGTTTCAAATTCTTCATCTATGCTTTGATATTTTTTAAAAATATTTTTTATGATTTCATTTGGCTATAGAATACATTTTTCTAGGTTAATCATAACTCATGGCAGCATAGTTCGAAAACATCTAAGTACAGTTCACAGCACTAATGAGAACTGCTCACTTTATTTGTTTAAGCACATCCTGATATGGAGATTGGATTGCCACCTCTGGCTTATTAAGTGAATTATCCTATTTACAGAATTCTATGCATTTCCATGGTCAGGTTGGTTTCAAAATTTTTAAGTGTTACTTATCTATTTTATTTGTTAAATTGCTAGATGGAGCTACCCGAAAAGTAATTATATGTACTTTATAAAGTAATTATGCAATTTTGTTAATAGTAAGATTGGTGTAGCCTAGTGAACATTGACGTAGTTTTCAAAAAACATCAGAAATTACCTTGTTTTCAAGCAAACTTCTCTATCAAAAATTAGATAAAAATGAAATAGCATAGGAAGACATTCAGCAAGTCAATACTTTCCCCAATTACTCTTCTTCCTGCCTATCATGAAAATTACTTTATTCCTTCCATTTCTTCGAGTACGTTACCACCTTCCTTTTTCTATGCACCATTCTTTCTTGTTTTTCTGTTTGACTGCACCTGATTCTGCAATGTTAAGATGCAAACAGCTGGAAGTCTAGGTGAAATCTACTTGTATCCCCCCATTGTATCCTCTTAGTTCTTGCCTCATATTCTTTCAGTCTACCCTTTACTACATGCATTACTTTGTCATATGTTTCCAATAGGTTTAACCTGACAATACCTTGCTCAAGCTTTGCAGAAAAATATCTTGATATTTTCAATAGGCTTTCTTTAATGCCACCACAAGGGCAACCTGAAGAAACCCAACCACAACTGCTTCATTAACAACATTCAAATTCCAAAGAAGTTATTATCATATAGGGGCAAACCTTAATCAGGGAATGAGGAGAGATCACGGATAAATGCTGCCTTCTGGTTTTCCCTGGGACAGACATTTCTAAGGCACGGTCTACAGAACTCTAGGCAAGATCAAGCCCAGTGGACCAGCAGTAAAAAAACAAGTTTGTATGTATGTTTCCCTCCTTCTTGGTCTCTCTAGTCCTTTACTTCTGTCCCTAAGATTCCTTCCAAAAATAAAATGAATCTTATAAGCTTTTTCCTTTAGCTCTTCTTTCTGGTACCTGACTCTCTATGTAACTGATATAGGTCTTTGAACTTTTACAAAGAGCTTGTCCTCATAAAGCCCTGTGTCTAATCCTTGTCGGTTTATTTGACAAATATTATGTTTATGTACCTCATATAATATGTTAAGCACTGTAAAATATTAGCTCATTTAGTTCCCCATAAAAACCTTACAAGGTAGGCACTGTTATTATCACTATTTTACAAATGAAGAAGCAGGCACAAAGAGTTTAAATGACTTCCTCAAGGTCTTATATCTGGAAATAAGAGGAGAGAGAATTCTAAATTTAGCAGTCTTTCTCTAGGATACATGGTCTCATCAAATTCAAAAAAGAAATTAATATATTTTTGATTAATTTTGTAACTCTACTACGGTAAATCTTCAATAAGATCCTTATAGATTTGTTCTCAAATTTGTGAACAAAACCCTATTAGATTTGATATATCCTATGTGGCAATCTCAGGTCAACGATTGAAAAAGCATGTCCCAATGTGCAAAAGCTCATCGAGTCTCTGCTTGTGACATGTTCACTGATATCTCATGGGCCAAAGCAACATGGTCAAGCCCAGAGTCATTGTGGGAGGTGAATATATAAGAATGTGCATAGGAAGCAAGACTTTTTTTTTGAGGCGGAGTCTTGCTCTGTCACCCAGGGTGGAGTGCAATGGCATGATCTTGGCTCACTGCAAGCTCCGCCTCTCAGGTTCACACCATTCTCCTGCCTCAGCCTCCCGAGTAGCTGGGACTACAGGCACCTGCCACCACGCCCAGTTAATTTTTTAATTTTTAGTAGAGACAGGGTTTCACCATGTTAGGCAGGATGGTCTCGAACTCCTGACCTTGTGATCCACCTGCCTTAGCCTCCCAGAGTGCTGGGATTACAGGCATGAGCCATTGCACCCGACCACTAGACATATTTTTAGTTTTTTTTTCTTTGAAGTTAGTAACATATGTACTTATGTGTAAATAAAATAAGAAATGATACAAAGAAAGAATAATTTGTCCCTGTTTCTCAACATGGTATACATAGGTAGAGTAATGGGAAATGCAAAACAAATATCTGAAAAAATATTTTAAAAATATTTTGGTATGTTTGATACACCAGAAACTTTTTAATGATGGTTAAAGATAAGATCAGTTGCTATGATGGCCAAGATCTTCAAAACATCTTTGGTAATTGTGCCAAAAATAATGAAGCGACAGAACCAAAAATGCTTTCAACGGTAATTTTGTTCTTCTCTTTTTAAAAAGACAACATAAGTTACTTTTAGGGAAAAAAAAATCACTTCTAGTTTTGAAATTCTTATTTAACCAATCTCCAATAACACATTTTTATTGAAGTCCTTCATAAAAATATGAGATATAACACTTTTACTAATACTTCGAAATACTCAAATAAAAAAGCACTGCTAAACAGTAATTAAGTGTACTGCATCATTACCTTTTATGGTAGCTATGGGCAATTTGAGTGCATTTTTTGCAGTATACAGGGATATGCTCAGTTAGAATGCAACATCATTATGAGACTGATTGTTCTCAACATTTTCTAAGCAGAAAATTAATATTTTTATTCTCATTTAAGAAGTCAGCATTCTCATGAAGCACATTAAATTCAACTTACTCAGTTCTTTTTAAGTTACCTGAAAAGGAAAGAGAATGCACTTTCTTGTTCCAGAAAAAAATAATTGCAGAAAGTCTGTACATAATTTTAAAACAGCTTACATTTATAACTTCAGGCTCTGTAAGTGTTGATTATTCAGTCGGAAACAAATGCTTAGCTAAATTTGAAAGCTACAAAAAAATCCTATTATGGAAGTCATTTTTTTTTTCTTTTACAAGGCTGACTCCTCATTGCACTTTTGAAATTTATTTAAAATCTCAAGACGTGACCCAAATTATCATCCCAAGTGCCTATAGAAGAAAGAATCCCAAGTGATCCTAAGAAGATTCTTTTGTCAATCTCTAGGTCAAACAGAGTTGGAGGAGGCAGAGGATGCTTCTTTGGTGAGAATGTAATGTCCAGAAGATGACAAACGGCAGTATAGGTTCCTCTCCTAACACAGGAAGAGTGAAAAATGGAAGCCCCTTTTCTATCTTATAGCAACTTAAAATGAGTAGCGTTACTTATCACCAAATTCCTCAAGGAGTCTGAAAATGGAATAGGGAAGAAGTTGCCATTGGCCAAATACCCTAAGATAACAGAGTATTTCTAGAGTCTCATCTTCAATTCAAGATTTACCCTTTACTTTCTCAAGATTAACTCCTCAACCTTACCTCTGGAATTGGAATTTGCCCTCAGATGCACCTTTAGGGTGAGAACAGAAGTAGATGTCCAAGGTCTGTACCCCAATTTCCTCCCTGATGACATCCCTCAAATACACATGCCAAACAAGCCTCTGAAGCACACACACAAATTACTCCTCAGTTGATTGGTCCAAATTACAATTTCTCCCTCCTCCCAAACAATTACCTTTACTCTTCAGTGAGAAAGCATACTCAGGAAAGAGGCACCCATTTTGCAGAAAATACCAAGGTCCTGGGTACTAAGAGCATTGGTTTAAAAGACATGTGCAGCGGCACAGGCTCAAGATAGGTAGGTCTCCTAGGCCCCATATACACTGTGCCCTGTGGGATGCAGACAAAGGAGAGCCAGAAAAGACCAGAACAATCTCTGCAAAGAACAGGGCTCATGACTGTTGCTCTAGTTGTTCAAACCAAGCACAGTAATTCTTGAGTTATTGATAATTCATGATTGTCCTTGTATTTTTATCTCTGTCTCTCTGCTTTCTTAATTTCCCTAAAATGATTACTTTGGGACCTAAAATGATTACTTTGCTTCAGCAAATATATAAGTAATCCCAAAGTCATCATTTTAGGGAAAACAAGAAAGTCTACTCCTTCATTTGCCGTATTTGAGTACTGTGTTTCACATCATTTAGATGAGTAATACGTTAGAAATAACAATGAACACAAATTTGTTTCCCAGTGCTTGTAACATGTATGCTGTCATCTTGAGTCCATGGCTAAGGGTATGGGCTCAGATTGCCTTGGTTTAAATAGTGGTTAAATGCTGGCTTCAGGATGTATAAATTGATTGATCTTAAGGAAATTATATGCCATTTCTACATCCCAATTTCCTCACTTCTAACATAATCATAGCAGTATCTACTTCATAGGATTCTTATAATAATAATATAAGATAATGCACGTGAAGCACTTGGAATAGCTCCAAGTAAAGAGCAAAGTGAATGGTAGGTTTGTTGTTGTCATCGTCATCACCATCATCATCATCGTCATCATCTAAGGCAGTGGTTCTTGACTTTGCTGGCATATTAGAATTAGTTTGGGAAGCTCTGCAAAAGGCAATATTTCAAACAATTAATCCAGAATTTTGGAAGTGAAATTCAAATACCAGTCATCTGTAATCTCACAACCAAGATTACAAACTTCAGTTTCATGGCACCACAGTATCATCAACACCTATTGTTCACCTGTTGTTATTGCCTGTATTGCCCTCCAAAACATTCCGTTATAAGTATTTATAAAGCACCTCCTCTCCAAGCACTGAGCTGGGTATGATGTAGTGATAAATAAGCCACATACAATGCATGCCCTTGCAGGGGGAAAGGCAGAAAATAAACAAGGATAACAGATAAGTAAGTACAGATAAGTATTATGAAATTTCCATTTAGAAAATAAGTAGCACAGTGACACAGGAATTGTGGATGAGGTAGGAGATATTGACAACACAATGGTCAAAGATGATTTTGATGTCCTTGCTTCTCATTAACTGGTAGCTCGTTTGAAGTGCAGCATCTTGAGTCCCACCTTAGGCCTATTGAATCAGAACTTGCATGCTATATTACCCATAATCCAACTTCAACAATTAATAACTCATGATAAATGTTTCTTTTATAGCCCCTGCCCTAATTATGATAAAGCAAATCTTAGACATCATATAAGTTTATCTGTAAATATATTAGTATATCTTCATTAAAAAATAAAGACTCTTATTCTAAGCTTTTAATTTGAGTAACTTGATAGACAGAGATAATGTTTACTGAGATAGAGAAGTTGGCAAGATAAAAAGTTGACCAAGTGGCTGCAGAGAGTGACTGGTGGTGACTGGGAGGGGACTAGCGTTACTCCTTGGACATGGTATGTTTCAGATTCTCATTAGACAATCCAGTAGAACTGCCAAGCATGCAGTTGGATATATGACCCAAAAGATTAAGGGAGCCATCAGGGTCAGAGATATTCTCTTTGTAGTCATCAGTATATAGGTGGTATTTAAAGTAAGAGAGTAAACAGAAATTGAAAGGAGTCTAATCCTAGGCACTCAGCAGGTAGACAGCAGAAAACAGAAAAGGACCTTGAGGAGGCCAAGTAAGTAAGAATGACACAAAATGAGAAGAGTGTAGAGCACTTGGGCTAAGATAGAAAAATTTTTATAGGAGAGAATGTGTCATAGTATTGTATGATTCAAAGTAAAAAGAAAGCACATTACTCTGTGATGAACTAGGCAACTGGTGACATCAATAAAAGCAGTTTAAGTGAGAAAGCCAAAATGGAATGGAAGTTAGACTTAGTGGAGAGCACCAAGTTTTCCTGAGTTTTATTGCATTTTCATTGTGTGTATCAGTCCATTTGTGCTGCTAAAACAAAATACCTGAGACTGGATATTTTATATAAGAATGGAAATTTATTTTCTCACACTTCTGGAGACTGAGAAGGCCAAGATCAAGGAACCTGCAGGTTTAATGTCTGGGGAGAACCCAGTCTCTGGTTCTAAGATGATGCTTTGAATACTGTGGCCTCCAGAGGGGACTAACGCTATATCCTAATATGGTGGAAAAGGCAGAAGGGTAAAAGGGCTTAGCTAGTTCCTTTGAGACCTATTATAAGGATTTTAATGCTATTCATGAGGGCAGATGGAACCCTCATGACATAATCACTTCCTAAAGTCCTTACCTCTTAACATTAATAGTATCAAATTGGGTCTTTGGTTACAACAATACAGATTTAGGTAAACACATGCATTCATCCCATAACAATGTGTTCAGTAAGCCATGGGGCATGAGAAATATACCAAAGTCTGGGAATTATTTCTTTTTAAAAAAAAAAAATATAAACTGGAAAAAAAACCAGTAATAGTAAGTGCAGATGAAATAACAGAAAATAAAAATAGCCAATATAGACAACTCTTACAAGACGTTTTGGCAGATAGAAGCCAAAAAACGAGGGAAGCTGAAAACCCTTATGGTGTCAAGTAAAGTTTTGTTTGTTTGTTTTACTGTTCCTTTTTTGTTTCTGGGTTTGCTTTGGGTGAGAAATACTACAGCATGTTGTATTCTGAATATTCGGAAGAGAATGATTATGTAGAAGGGATGAGTAGTGAAGAACAGAGATAATGAATAGGTTAAATCTTTAAGACTCCAAGAGAGTAAGAGATTCAAAGAGCAAGTACAGCAATTAAACTTAAAAAAAAAAAAAAAAAGAAGCCACAGTTTTTCCCCCATTGTATCCAGAGGTAAAAAGCAAAGATTATAGATATGTATACCGGTGAATTCGTAAATTAGGTTGTGGGAAGTTTATGGTAGCTCTCTCTTACAGTTTCGTTTTTACTGAAACGTAAGGCAAGTAGCCAACTAAGAGAGTGGGAACCCCATCTTACTGGGGAGAGGTAGCAAGATTACCCTACAGTGCTGAGTGTCAGTTTGGTGGCAGTTATATGCTCATGATTTTAAAGTAAAACCAGTCAAGTTGGTTGTCTGACTTTCTTCAGCAAACTTTTTTTCTGTTAGGGTAAAGGCAAAGAGAAGGTGAAGCTTTAACCTACGGGAGATTTTCCCACGTATCTGGCATACAATGATGAAGGGAGAGTTTAAGGGAATTTACATAAGAGTAAGTTATAGGAGATCATAAGAATTTCTCATCAGGAGGCCTTGCTTAATATCATTCAGTGTTGTACACTAGGTCACAAAATGAAATCGAATCTACATCTACATAATCAAGTATGTTTAAATAACTGACTTAAAGGGAAAAATATTTATTATTCCATTGTTTGGTTTCCTTTTTAAAAGCAATCAGAGTTATTCATTAAACATGCCCCAAGTCTCACAAAATTTGCCATAAGAAACTATAAACTGTAATAATAACTAATTATAATTCAGAGAATAGGAACTGTTAGATTCTTTACGCCAACAATCTTTTTTATTCTTTCATCTGAGGACTGTAAGACTAGGATTCATTCCAGCCTCATATTAGATGAATGTAATTCACACCACAAACAGCAAAAGGCACTCACTAATCCCCTCTCTGACAGGACTGGTGCTGAAGCTCAGTGTGTGGTTTTAGCTGGAAGAAGATTATCTGTGATTGTTTGGGTGAGTCTGCTCTGGTCTCCACATGTCTCTGCAGATGTCACAGAGGTTTATTCTGGCTGGAGTCCATACTTCTGCAATATGAGTGGTGACAGTGGTGCAGAGAAAAAGCAAAAGCATTTCTTTTGAACCAGAAAAGTAAAAGCATTGGTTGAAATAATTGTTGAGAGATAGTCTGGTAGCAGAGAAGCAATGAACTAGTTAGTCAATGTACTGTTTACTGAAACGGTGAAATGAGGGAAATGACACTGGTTTAAGAAGTTTTTGTGAACACAAGAGAAGTTTTAAAAATAAATTTTCTAGTGTATCTTTTAAAGGCAATATATAATATGTTTCTTTATGGTTCTATCAGCAGTTGAAATAATATCTGAATGACCTTTTAACATATTTTCTTCAGGGAAATATGTAAACTAGCATATGAGAAATTTTAAACTAGCATATCAGCGTAAATATCTGATAATACTTCATCAGATTTGAAACAAATTCTGGAGGTGCACATTCACATACTCGTTTGTAAGTTCCATTTACAAAATCATACAATTGTTGAAAAGACCCTTAAATACACCAAAACCACATATATTCAAGTAATATTTATTTTAATCCATATGGATGGCATCAACTCACAAATAGATTTTAAAAGATGCCTCTTGTTTGATTATCGCTATATGCTTTAGAAAAAGCTAAAACACAATATTTTATTACCCATATGCCCTCTGACATTGATGAGGAGCCCAGAAGATTTGCTTTCACTATAAGCGTCAATTAAAAAGGTTCCAGTCACATCAGTTACACACTTATTCAGCTACATCAAAGGCCTCCTACTAAGAACACACTCTTTCCTTAAATCCTTCCTCACAGCTAAAGTGAATTTTTAATGATCATGTGGCCTCTTGTGAATATCTTTCTAGTCATCCCGTTTCTCTTAACTTTGGTACCATATTTATGTAAGTATAAGGATAATTGATCTTTTAACAGCAAGGATATACAACACATGTAGTGAGAAGACATTAAATATTTCTATGACTATCAAGATTGCTAAGATTTGTAAATGAATTTCTGGTAAAATCTGTGCACTTCATAAATGCTTTAAATTTGGAAGCTCTTTATCATTTGTGGTTTTAGACATTTTTAATTAACCTCTTTTTGAATTAGAACATTTAAAGCCACTTTTATTTTTTCATAATCACATATACAACTTGAAAAGCCAAATTTGATTAAAAACATACACAAAAAGACAAAGTCAACCCTAGTTCTGTAACCATTATCTTTTTTGTCTGTTTTGCTTCCCAAAGGCAACCATTTCAACTGTTCCATATAGCTTCCTCTTTCTTGGTTGACACCCCTGTTTAAATGAAATATGTCCTTGGACCAGAAAAAGTACACACATTTTGAAAAACTACATGATTGAAAGTTTTGATACATTCTCAAACTTGTTTAGGAATGTGATTAGAAACTATTTTTCTTCAACTTTTTGAAAGATTTTATCCAGTTACTTCAAATTTTCAGAATGGTGTTTCTGATACAATTCCAGATAACGTGTATGGGACCTTTTATTTCTGGAAGTTATTGTGGATCTTCCCTATGTTCCCCAATTCTAGAAAATTTCTCAATTATGTTTTACATCTGGAGACTCGGGTCTATCAGTCTTGGGGATATTTTCTCTGCTATATCTATGGCCATTTCTTACCACCATTTTTTTTGCTTTATTCTTCCAAGAATCTTAATTCTAGGATTTTGGACCTTTTGAGTTTATACTCCTTCAAATACTCCACCCTTTTATCTTTCTGGTGTATCTTACGGGAGATTGCCTCCATTTTTTCAACATATTTCTTATTGTGGGAAGTCAGGGACCCTGAACGGAGGGACCGGCTGAGGTAGTGGCAGAAGAACATAAATTGTGAAGATTTCATGGACATTTATTAGTTCCCCAAATTAATACTTTTATAATTTCTTACACCTGTCTTTACTGTAATCTCTGAACATAAATTGTGAAGATTTCATGGACACTTATCACTTCCCCAATGAATATCTTTGTGATTTCCTATGCCTGTCTTTACTTTAATCTCTTAATCCAGTCATCTTCTTTGTAAACTGAGGAGGATGAATGTTGCCTCAGGACCCTGTGATTGTGTCGACTGCACAAATTGTTTGTAGAGCATGTGTGTTTGAATATGAAATCTGGGCATCTCTGAAAAAGAACAGGATAACAGCGATGTTCAGGGAACAAGAGAGGTAACTTTGAACTGGCCACCCGTGAGCTGGATGGAACAGAGCTGTATTCCTCCTCTTTCATAAGCAAATAGGAGAAATATCGCTGAATTCTGCTCAGTAAGGAACATCCCTGAGAAAGAGAATGTGCCCTGAAGGTAGGCCCATAGACGGCTCCTTTTAAGGCGTCACGTCCTTTATTGTCCAAGCGGAAGGGATGAAATAAGCCCGGTCTCCTATAGTGCTCCCAGGCTTACTAGGATGGGAAAATTCCCACCTAATAAATTGTGGTCAGATAGATTATCTGCTCTCAAACCCTGTTTCCTGATAAGATGTTATCAATGACAATGCCTGCCGGAAACTTCATTAGCAATTTTAATTTCACCCCATCCTGTGGTCCTGTGATCTCGCCCTGCCTCCATTAGCTTTGTGGTATTTTATTACCTTGTGAAGTGTGTGATCTCTGTGACCCACATCCTATTCGTGCACTCTCTCCCCTCTTGAAAATCGCTAATAAAAACTTGCTGCTTTTATGGCTGGGGGAACATCAGGGATCCTGCCGACATGTGATGTCTCCCCCGGACACCCAGCTTTAAATTTCTCTCTCTGGTGCTCTTCCCCTTTATTTCTCAACCCAGCTGGGACACTTGGGAAATAGAAAAGAACCCACGTTAAACACCGGGAGCAGGTTCTCCCGATAATTTCTAATATTTGTTAAAAAAGAAAATTCTGCTTTCGTAAAGACATCAAATCTTCTCTCACTTTGCTTCCTTTGATGTTTGACCTCATGCCTAAATGTGTGTCTGTGTGTGTGTGCGCGCGTGTGTGTTAAGTTCCTATTTTTCTGTGTAAAGTTACTATCTCTCCTTTTATGTCTGAAGGTTTCCTCAAATGCCTGGAGATACTCAGAAGTCTGTTTCTGGCTTAGAGCAACGCACCAAATAGCTAAATAGAGACACTGATACTGAAGAGAATCCTGCCCACTTCATGGTTTCATGGTTGTAAACATTAGTTAGTTATTTAGATGTTTGTGGAAGATCCTCAGATGCCTGCAGTTAAATGTCTTTTCTCCAAGGTGGATCTACTTACCCTGAGAAGGATTTTTCAACGTCTGCCATGTTTCTGAAATACAGCGAAGTGGATAATCTTACCATTCAGTGTGCTTGTTTGGGTGAAGGGAAGTGGATAAAAATGGAGGAAGGTGGCCAAGATGCAGCGGTTCCTGTTGCTTCCGGGTTCTTCATCACAGATTTTCCCGCGCCCAGGAAAACCCAAATCAACTGAGCATGCGCCAAGTGACGTCAACCCGGAGAAATAGAAACTTACCAGACCACGCCTATGAAGACGCCCCTGTCCCACCCATTGCCCTCCCCCTCCCGGTCGCAAGGCATAAAGTCAGCCGCCGGCGGGTGCTGGCGCGACTTCTCTGGCCCACAACTTCCTTGGCATTCCTTGTTTGCGGACCGGAGAACCTCGGAGAACCTCGCCGGAGAGTGCTTGCATATTTGCAAATAAAAGCTACCACTTTCTTATTTGATTCCGGCCTCTTTTACTAATTAATTGGGCTTTCTAATAAATAAAACATGCTGACTTTCCCTTAATGTTTTAATTTTCTCTACAAGTCTCACCCCTTCTTATGATCACATGCCTTTCTCCAGAGCTCCTCACACAATTTTTTCAGGTAATATGTGATCTGTCTCATAGACAGCTGGAAGATGGGTAGTCATCTGAATGAGCAAGATTTACAGTGAGAACCCAAGGTTCTATTGTCTCTTACACAAACTTGAGGGAAAAAAGTCTTTCTGTACCTCCACTGCTTTCCAATTGTCTTCTTTTGGGTGCCTTCTCTCTCTTCGCATCCTCAGCATTTTTCAAATGATCATTTGAATTTACCTCCCTTGGCGAATCCTAGAGTAGATCTTCCTCAACTCTACTAAGTGAATTACCAATCTTCACTCACTCGGGGTCATCATTTAGGGTACTTCTAGGTTTATTAACAATGCAGCTTATACTGCTTCTTACTTTCCTCTTAACTTGTAGTGATCATTTGGGAACATAAAAATAACATTACTTCTTAGAAACTAAGAATTGGTTTCAGTTGCTTTTAAAATATGTGGTGAACTTTTCAATAAACTTTTATTTGTTCATGTAAATAGAGCAATGGTAATATAGGTAAATAAATTTAAAAATAGACAAATCTCAAGAGAAATTTTGTATGAAATGGTTCAAGTTTTTTCTTTGTTCATCTCTTTTTGGTTTGTTTTCTTTTTGTGTCCATTCTGAAAACCATTTATAATACATAGAAGCTATTCTATGGCATTGGCTGAAAAGAAGTTAGGAATTTCCAAAAATTCTTTAGCATAACTGGATAGGTAGTATTCTACTTCTTGTTAGTTACTCAAGATGAAGATATGGTCAATGTAAAAATGAGTACTGAGAGCATTATAAATACCTTTAACGGTGCTTCTTAATTAAGACAGATTTTAATATCTGTTCTTTCCACTCATTCTGTCCCCAACTAATATCCTCTCCGTTGTCCTATTTTGTAAATACAGGGTTTTCTTTACGATTACCTTTATTTCTCTCTGACTCCTCTAATTAAAACAATAGCATATTTTTAAAAATTTATATAAACTTTTTTTTTTTTTTGAAACTGAGTCTCGCTCTGTCACCCCGGCTGGAGTGCAGTGGCACGATCTCAGCTTACTGCAACCTCCCCATCCAAGGTTCAAGCGATTATCCTGCCTCAGCCTCATGAATAGCTTGGATTACAGGCATGTGCTACTATGGCTGGCTAATTTTTGTATTTTTTTAGTAGAGACAGGGTTTCACCATGTTGGTGAGGCTGGTCTCGAACTCCTGACCTCAGGTGATCCGCCCACTTCGGCCTACCACAGTGCTGCGATTACAGCCGTGAGCCACCACGCCCCAGCCCGCAAAATATTTTTAAATGACACAAAAGAACTAATACTAGCCTTTGGGAGGCCGAGGTGGGCGGATCACGAGGTCAGGAGATCAAGACCACGGTGAAACCCGTTTCTACTAAAAATTCCAAAAAAAAAAAAAAAAAAACAAAAGCGGTGAGCGTGGTGGCGGGCGTCTGTAGTCCCAGCTACTCGCTACTCGGGAGGCTGAGGCAGGAGAATGGCGTGAACCCGAGAGGCGGAGCTTGCAGTGAGCCAAGGTCACGCCACTGCACTCCAACCTGGGCGACAGAGCGAGACTCCGTCTCAAAAAAAAAAAAAAAAAAAGAACTAATACTGGCATATATTATACTGCAAAATAATGTACATAAGTTAAAAAGGATAGATATGTAAATATACATGTGGAATGAGAGAGTTAAGTTTTAGCACTGTATGTTGTTAAAGTAGCAAAGGCCTTGTTATTGAGGCTCCTATCATCACTATTATTTAACATTTTGCAAGGATAGTCCATAGGCAAAAAGATGAAATAGCAGATGTACACCAGAAAATGAATGGAGCAGAATTATAAAATTCTAATGATAATTATGGTATGATTAGCTATACAGAAAATCGAAGAGGAGAAAAAAATCATTATTACATCTTATAGAATAATTCATCTTAGATGCTTAATATAAAATTAAAATTTTTTAAATTCTTAGCTATCATATACAAACAACATTTAGTATTGCAACATAATTAAGGAAAATACAATTTACTATATAGCTTGACTATCAAGCATTTAAAATAACAATAAATTTGATAGATCACAAATCTTAAAACTTTATTAAGGTACATATAAAAATGGGCATTTGCACATTTTAGATAAGGATCCATATTATAAACATAACAAATATAAATCACCAAATTATTCTCTAAGTACACACATTTGCCATACAAATAATGGGGAGGTTTTTCGTTTGTCTTTGTCTTTATTGTTTTGTGGTTTCCTTTGGAACAAGGCATGCTGATATTAAAATTTACATAAAAATGCAAAAGAAAAAAGATTAATGAATGGTGACTAGTTCTACCAAATGCTTCAGCATATGTTAAGGCTATATTAATTCACAGTTTTGTGCTGGTGTCTGAATAGACAAACAAATGATACAAAGTCTTGACATCTTGTAAAATGCACACATATTTAATTAATAAAAAATAATTTTGACAGTGAAAATCGTTAAGGAAAAACTTTTTTTCTTTCTCTTTTTTTTTTTTTTTTTTTGAAAAGGAATCTCGCTCTGTCCCCCAGGCTGGAGTGCAGTGGCGTAATTTCGGCTCACTGCAACCTCTGCATGCTCGGAACAAATGAATCTCTTGCCTCAGCCTCCCAAGTAGCTGGGATTACAGGCACATGCTGTCATGCCCAGCTAATTTTTTTTTGTAGAGATAGAGTTGCACCAGGCTGGTCTTGAACTCCTGACCACAAGTGATCCACCTGCCCCAGCATCCCAAAGTGCTGGGATTACAGTCATAAGCCACCACGCCCAGCAAGAAAAAAACTTTTTTTTTTTTAATCATTGGTTTTTATACAACTAGATTTAAAATCTAGGAAAAAAAACAACACTAAGAACAAAACAAAATCAAAGTCAGAACTCTACTTCACTTCTTACTCCAGAATAAATTCCAGATTTTGCAACAATTTAAACATGACAATAAATTAAAACTACACAAATCTTTGTTTAGGATCAACTTTCCTAAGCATATCCCAAATCCAGGAACTAACAAAGACACTATTGATAAAAAGAATAAATATGAGCAATTTGTGTGTGTCAAAATTCAATAAGAAAAGTCAAAGATAAACAGTAACTTGTGATAAACGTGATATAAAAATCTTATTTTCTTAACAAGATAGGGGCTTCAAAAATCAATAAAAAATAACCAACAGCCAATAAAGAAAATGAGTAAAGCACAGTTTACAGATTTTTAAAAACTCAAGCAGCTTTTAAACATATTCTCAGTGTTCCACTATACACATGTAAATAATAATTTAATAAATAACTTACTATTTTTCATCATTCAGATGGATAGAAATCAAAAGTCCTTTCTGTTAAAAAACAGTTCTGTTAAGAACTGTTATACATTTTAAGTGAAAACATAAATTCCTATGACTTATTAGAAGACAATTCTGCAGCATCTACCAAGATAATGCCCATATCATCGATTAAGGGACAAAGAACGCACTTTAATTTTTTGAATATATCCCATAGATGTACTTTCAAAATGTGTGTGCCTCTTTCTTACAACTTGGATTATTGTACGAAACATCAAAACATTCCTAAATGTCCATCAAAAAGAGAATAACTTCATAATATTATTAGATCCACAAGATGACTTCCTGAGGGAAAGAAAACTAAACTTTAGGTTTCAAAGTTGGCAGACAGACTCCTTGCTGTTTTCCTCTTATGACCCTTTTAAAACACACACACACATACACACACACACACGTAATGCTGGCAAAGGAATATGATCCAAAGAAAAATGAAGATTTGGAAGTACAATAAAACTATGAATGAGACTGATTCACAAAAATGAATGAAGAGTTATGACTATATATATATATATATACATATATATATACACACACACACACACACACACACACACACATAATGCTTTTATCATTCCAAATTGTATTTTATAATGTTAAAAAATATATTTCATAGGAAAATACTATGGTTAATTTCAAGCTTTTGAGTGGCTGGCTTAATTCAATAATACAAGTTACGATGTCTAAAAGTATGGTAGAATGGCATATCATTTAGGCAAACTATATATATATATATATAATTTTTCTCCACTGAAGAATCAAGTAGTAGTGAATTTGTTATCATACTCCTTGGCAATTACTTAGAATATAGCAATTCTTGTTCTAGGTAAATGCAGAGCTGCACAAATAAACACAGCTGGAGATAGGAAATGACTTTGTGAAAACTGAGGAATCACTGGGACACTTACCTGAATGAACGGTGGTGCGTCTTACTACATTAGTATCATGTAAGGTTCATACAGCTTATCAAGGTCTGTATCATAAATTAATATTTTATTTTTGACTGGAACAGCAACTCTGAGTAACAAGGGAAGGCTTTATTATGGATGAAGAAACTGATTTTGTTTGATTTGATCAGTATCAAAGGGATAGTGACTGGCAGACACAGCTCTAAACACTAGACCTTGTGGTACCAAACCATACCATACCATATCATACCACACCACACCATACCATACAATACCATACCAATCTGGGATGTTTCGCTAATCTGTTAATTCACTGACTTCATTGCATATATTTTCCAGTTATTTATCTTATTTGTTTTATATACATACATACATATATATGTGTGTCAGTGTGGGTGAAAATATATATAATACTTCAAGCTAATTAAATCACTTACGCCTTGAAGGCATCTATTTATTTTGCTTGGCTGGGATTTTGAATAGAAATAGAGCAATAGCTGAAGAGGGATATGTCATCAAGGGAGAAAACACACACACACAAAGGTATGTAAGAACAGAGCATCAGGTATGCTGAGGAGGGAAAAGGGCATTGGGGATGCAGAGGAGAAGGTGATATCTAATATAGATGTACCTAAGAACTCAAAGCAAGACAGAATTCATGGATGAAATGGAAGGTTCAACCTTTGATGAAATGGATTCTTTTCTTACTTCTATGAGAGAAAAGAAGGTGGGCACTGGCCAAGGGGTCCTCACTCTGCTTTCTTTAAAAGGCCTGTGCAAGCTAATGTTTAGATGACACGGAATCATAGTTGGTGAAAAATTCATTTTATCGCCTCATATGTTAATATTGAAATAGTCATCTAGATGCATATTCATATACATAGTATATAAATTTTTATTAGTACTGAAGAGGAAGGTGTAATTAAAATGTCCATTAATTTAAAATTTTTAATGGTTTTCTGTGTTAGCAAGGGAAAAAGGCAATTGAGTTACGTATAGAATAGACTGAAAGGAACAGATAACTTAGACATGAAATATTTCATACAACAAAATTAAATTAAAGTCTCTCAAAGGACTCTGTAAAATGTTAAGTCTATACAGAGATGAGGAATGGATGCGCTTGTCTTATCCCCATTATTTGATTGCAAGCATCCTAATAGTAACGCATTTCCTTTCGCTCTATCTCCCATAACACTTTGTTTCATCTACAGTAAGTATTATGTACAGCTTTTTAAACTCTTATATTAAAGAAATTTATTTTTGATATATAAGTACACCAAAGGCTTACATGTTTTTGTTTTATTTTTCTGAATCACGCAGGCATAGAACGAAATATATGACTGCATTGGTTCTGGCGCTTACAAGATAAGTGAGTAGGTTGCTTAACCTAAAATATATTTGATAATAATTACCCCATGGCATTTTTATGAGGTTTAAATTAGACGATGTGTATAAAGCAGATAGTACAATGTGTGTCAATACAGTACTTTCCATAAATGTGAGCATCCATGATATTAGTCATCAACAATGAATCACCTTGGCTAAAGGAAGAAATCATGCACTCTCCTTGAAAACTTTGGCAGAGATGAGAATGTTGTTTCTCCATTGGTTCTCATACAGTGCTGGAGTTTAACTGATATTTCTCAAAGCAGCTATTTTCATGTACTGTCTATTTTGAAATTAACTACTAGTCTTTTTTTTTTTTTTTTTTTTTTGGAACGGAGTCTCGCTCTGTTGCCCGGGCTGGAGTGCAGTGGCCGGATCTCAGCTCACTGCAAGCTCCGCCCCCCGGGTTTACGCCATTCTCCTGCCTCAGCCTCCTGAGTAGCTGGGATTACAGGCGCCCATCACCACGCCCGGCTAATTTTTTTTTTTTTTTTTTTTTTTGTTTTTGTTTTTTAGTAGAGACGGGGTTTCACCGTGTTAGCCAGGATGGTCTCGATCTCCTGACCTCGTGATCCGCCCGTCTCGGTCTCCCAAAGTGCTGGGATTACAGGCTTGAGCCACCGCGCCCGGCCAGCCGAAATTAACTATAGTCTTTCAAGGAAAGATATGATTGAGAAAACTTACATAAGATTCTGTTTCATAATTTGACCTGACAAAATGTTGAGGTCTGTCTAAAGATGGATCAGGGGAATTATCTATGAAATTTGTGTCATTTTCCAAAAGTAAATCTGAGCTGGAAGACTCCAAAATGCCTGTGAAGTACAACTTCTCTTTTCAGAAAAAAGGGTGTATCTTAGCTCCAAAATGTTTTCCACAATTCTTATATTCAGTACGTGACTGAAATGAAGATCAATTCGGATTTTAGTCTCTCTGCACATAAATAAATGATGGACAATATCTCCAAGACAGGTGGAGCTCTTGACGGATGGACAAGCTGAATACACAAACACACATGAAAGAACAATTTTGAGCACACATCCTAAATCCCTTTGGTCTTCTTGGGCCCATCATCTGATTTCAAAAATACTTTTTGTGAAGGATTTTTTTTGAAGTTTGAATGGTGTTTGTAGGTTTATTTCTTATTATTGTTTTCTGAAGAGTAATGTGATACACGCTTTCTTCCCTGTGGATTCAAAGCGATTGACATGCCTTGTCCAGATAAATGGTTTTTAATAACTTATACTTATTAAAGTATTTAATACTCTAATAACTTACACTTGATTAGAAAAATGTTATTATCAGAAGTACCTCCCAAAAACTCAAAAATGAATTTATAATTCTGGCATTTAAAAAATTCTAGACTAATAGATAAAAAATTATTTTAAGAAAAATTTATCAGCTCCAAATTCTCACTATGTCACAGACATAATGAGAATTATGAGAAAGAATTATGAGAAAATGATTAAATCTAGTAGAAAACACATTATCACTTTTTTATACACAAAAATCACCATCAGTATGCAAATATCTATGTGTATATATATATATATACCTATACATATCTATCAATATCCATATCTACATCCCTCTTTATTTCATCTGAGATTGAACACAGCAAATTATATGACGAGAGGAAAATTGAAGTAAAAATAAAGATACCCCATTATTATAGGCACTATTAGTGCCAATACACATTTTAATGTGTAACATTGATGTAGATCGTAAGAATTCTTCCATTTAGTGTAACTGCAATTCGGAATAGTCCCACTGGTTTCTTAACACAGGAAAAAGCACATATAGATGTTTAATAAGTAGTGTTGAACATCATCAATTTGTTCCCTGGTTTATATTTATTCTTTTTTTTTTTTTTTTTTTTTTGAGATGGAGTCTTGCTCTGTCACCCAGGCTGGAGTGCAGTGGCCGGATCTCAGCTCACTGCAAGCTCTGCCTCCCCGGTTTACGCCATTCTCCTGCCTCAGCCTCCTGAGTAGCTGAGACTACAGGCACCCACCACCTCGCCAGGCTAGTTTTTCGTATTTTTTTCAGTAGAGACGGGGTTTCACCGTGTTAGCCAGGATGGTCTCGATCTCCTGACCTCGTGATCCGCCCGTCTCGGCCTCCCAAAGTGCTGGGATTACAGGCTTGAGCCACCGCGCCCGGCTATATTTATTCTTAGCCCAACTTCAGTTACTTTGCACCCTTACTCTCATTTCCACTTCCAGTGGAAGCAGCCCCTTTGATTTATTTACAGCTTATTAGGTTTATAGAATGTTTTCATGTCTAATGGTAGATATGAAAAAGTATTTGCCCCAGGCTCTTTTGTGAATTTCATTTGATCATTTGATTGATTTAAACAAAACACAACTGACTCATTGCCATATTATAGTTCACATTTTTCCTTTGTGCATAATGAGTTAAAATCCAAGATTTTAAGTAATCTAAAACATTTGTTTTATAAAATCACAAACCTAGACGAGTAGTTGCAAAACATTGACATAAAAGTCTCTGTGTGTGTCTGTGAGATGAGGTAAGATTCATTTTGGCACTTGGATATGAAGAGTAAAGACACATGTATCTGTCCTTTATGCTTCTGCAGGTAGGAATTTAATTACTGTCAGTGTTTTAGTGCTTCGTTCATTGGAAATTGCCATCCTGGAGAGCATGTGTGAGGAATGAGGGAATGAAAAGGAAAAAGGAAAACTAAAACAAGGTGGATTATTAATTTGGCCACCATTTTGAGGAGCAGGGGCTCAATCCTGTGGGCTCTGCTGAGGATCCTTAGAGAGAGGCAAAGTCTGCAGGATCTGAGCAGAGGTGCTGGGAGGTCACACCTGTATTAAGCTATTTGAACTCTGGGTAGAATTGGTTATGATAACACACAATGGCTAGAGTAAAAGATGTGCATATGACGTGGTGCATTGGAGGCAGGTGGATAAAAGAAAGAAACCAAAAAATCTGCAAGACACCGCATTTACATAATTAGAGTGAAAGTATACAACAAATAATAAGACTAAAATAATAAAGTATAAAACAAATAATAAGAATAAAAACCATACAGTTTTCTTATGGAATTTAAAAGTTCTCCTGGGATTTTATAGTAAGAGCTTTAAATCTGACAACCATGTATAAGAAAAAAATTAAAGATTAAAAAACGATTACACTGGGAAGAAATATTTAACAAACACACACACATGGCTTTTGAAAAATTGTCACTGCTGTTTTTAATCCGATTTGTTAACAGAAGGATTAAACTTCCTCTAAATTGCATGTTCAGCTTCCTGTAGTGTATGTGTCTTCCAAAAAGCAGAACGCTGTCCTTCGTTGTATTTTTTCTGTACATAAATGGGCTGTGTCTAATTATCTTTGCATTCTGATTAAAAGTTAATAAAGCACTTGGAAAATTCTTTTTTAAAATTCATTGTATATACTTGGTGTACTCACTAGAATTTATAGTAGTCATACAGAGTCCTTTAGCTTATTTTTTTCTCTCTTGGAAACCAATTATATTTGATTCTCATAATTTTAATCATTGCAATTTCCTCCCTTGATTATCACTACATTTTCAGTGAATAAAGTTTATAATCAATACTCATATATTTTTACTTTAAAATGTATACTGCCTCTAAAGCAATTGGAAAAAAAAAAAAAAAAAGGTAAGTACAGTGAAAAGAATACTAGACTAGGAGTGAAGAGAATTTTGTTCTAAACCAAACCCTGTCAGCAGTGAGTTGCATATACTCTGCAAGGCAGCCTTAGCTCTCTGGGCTTCAAACTGACTGGTCAATAACTAAGCAAATTTCTAGCTCCCTGATCATGCTTCAGAGTGAAGCTGATTGCCTTCACTTTTCATCTCCAGTAATTAGTGGATTTGCAACTGGGTGCCAATCACTTAATTCGTCTGAGCCTAAGTTCCACTGGCTGTTAATTAAAAATTAAAAAAATAATACTGATTTAAATTTTTGAAAGAATTAATTGAAATAACATATGTAAGTAAAACATTTAGCAGAGTGTGGTTCCTTACAAACAGTATTAGATCTTACTCATGATCCGCCCTTTTCCATCGTTTATCACCCCTGCAAGCATCTTTTTTTTCTGTTGTATGATGATCAAGGAATGTCCTTCTTCCATCAAAGGCTGACCCTTCCCTTTTTTCTTGGAATTCTCTCTTGCTTTGTCCCTTCAAGGTCTATATAGCCAATATTTTCATTATTTTCTCTTCTGCATCCCCAGTGGCTCCCTGTTTTCCCTCGACCCAATATTCTTCTCCAGCTATTTTTCTCTTTTATCACAACACCAAATTCGAAAGAGCTGCCTCCCTGTTCTAAGTCAGCATTCTCTCTCATTCTCCCTTGATCCTGTCTGCCAACTTCCTACTTCATGAAAATCCTTCTCAGGGTCATGGACACATCCCACAATGTAATCTAGCAAATATTCTCATGTCATTTGATTCAACTCTCCGCAGCATTGACCTCTGATTTTGTCTTAGGACTCTCCCCTATCTCAGCTCGTCACCACCTCTTCCTCCTGAGTTTCTTCTTGTTACTGGGATACTGATTTTAATTTCTTTTGATAGTTTCATCATTCTACCCAGTCCCTACTTGGTAGAGTCACCCAGGGCTCAGTCCTGGGTGTTCTAACAACTATTTCTCTGAAAAATATAATCTATTCCCATGAACTTAAGTGCCATTTTATGGTGCTTATACACAACTTTTAGAAGTTAAATTATTGATGTAGATAGATTGGTAATAGAGAAGTTAGACAGATGATAGAGACAGATCCATAGAACAATAGCTACCACACAGGTAAGTGACTGCCCAGGCTTGAATCCTGGTTCTGCAGCATCCTAGCTCCACAGTTTTATAGAAGTCTTGCAGTCTCTTTGTGCTTTAGTTCTATTTCATAAGATTATTAGAAAAAATTAGTATATGTTGATTCCTTAGAAAAATACCTGGCCTATTATAAGTGCTATGTAAATATTTAATATCATTGCTATTTTCTGGTATATAATAGGTGCTATGTGCACCGGGTGCAGTGGCTCACACCTTTAATCCCAGCACTTTGGGAGGTCAAGGCAGGTGGATCACAAGGTCAAGAGATTGAGACCATCTTGGCCAATATGGTGAAACTACATTTCTACTAGAAATATGAAAATTAGCTGGGCGTGGTGGCACACGCCTGTAGTCCCAGCTACTCAGGAGGCTGAGGCAGGAGAATCACCTGAACCCGGTAGGCAGAGGTTGCAGTGAGCCGAGATCGTACCACTGAACCCCAGTCTGGCAACACAGCGAGACTCCATCTCAAAAAAAAAAGTGCTATGTGAATATTTCCTATCATTGCTATTTTTACTGTAATTCAGATTGTGTCACTCCCCTACCTAAAACCCTTCCTCCTCTTGACTTAGAATAGAATTCAGCTTCTTTATTTGAGCTTACAAGGCCTTACATGACCTGATACCAACTTTCCCTCCATCTGAACTCATGCTACCCAGCTTGTTCTAGTCACATGGGTCTTTTTGAGGTTCCTCAGATATAAAAACATCTTTCCTGCCTCAGGGGATTTTGCACATATTCACTCCACCCCACTCTGCCGCTCACAGGCTGCTCCTTCACTTTCTTCGGGATGAAGCATGTCTTCTTATGAAGGAGGTACTCAATGGTGACTTCATCTGTGGCTACTCCCCACCTCCCTGACCCCAGGTGCTCTCTGCCTTGGACCTCATACCTTACCTGTTTTCCTCATTGCACTTTTCACAATGTAATAATTTATGTGTGTAGCTTTGTTTTTGTTTTTCTCTGTTAGAATGTAAAGCTCAAGAAGGCAGGATTCCAGGCTTTGTTTTTACTGTGTAGTGCCTCATACTTAATAGGCACTCAAAACTATTTGTACATTATGAGCAAATAAGATATAGCAAAGTAGTTTTTACTTCAAAATAAATTAAAATTTCCAAACAGTAGGATCCGTAGAAAAAACATTGTGTAAAATCAGTGAGAGTATTCAAGCAATACACACAAATCCATGCATAAAGACAAGGCAAGAGTAAAAGTTTTCTGCTTTTCTATGTATCTATTTATATATTTTTAAATAAATGAAGAGAGGAAAGAATACTATTTGTGATGTTGGTGGAGTACCACAAATAGTATATGCTTCTAAGTAAAGATATAAAATTCCAGCTAATGATAAAATACGAATTTCATGTAATCACTTGCTCACAAAACTTTAAATGTGCAATACTGGCCAATATTTTGTTTCATGTCTTCATATTTATTTACAGTCCTTTTGAGCTTCTATGACCAACATCTATGTCTTTGATTGTCTAATCATGACTATTGTATGACACACTTCAGAAGCTTTAGCTTGCCAATCAGATGAAATCTAATTTTCCACTTCAAAATGACCTATAAAGAACCACTGGGAGTAATCTACTCTCCACCAGAGAGTAACACAACCATTCGGCACAGAATCAGTCTTCAGAAAGCTGTGGGGTACCATTTAGCAATTTACCTCCTCTGGGGCATTAATGGCTACCCTAGAGCACTGGAAGAGTTAATTTACCTCATACAGTGAACACTTGAATCCTAGAGAGGCATACTTAGTTTAGTTCAAAACAGGATTAAGACAGAAATTGAAAGTAGCTTCAATCATGTACTATGACACATATTCAAGTGAAGAAAATACAGTCCCTCGGTACACATGAGGGACTGGTTACAGAACCCCCAGGTCTGACTAAATCCGCACCTACTCAAGTCCAGCAGTCAGCCCTACAAAACACACATTTACAAAAGGTATGTCCTCTGAATATGCAAATTTAGCATCCTGAGAAGATTGTGTTTCCAAATGGCGTTTGGTCGAAAAATAAGCTGTGTGTATGTAGACCTGCACAGTTCAAACCTGTGGAGTTCATGGGTCAGTCGTACTGTAGTTAAGATGTCATTTTTCTTCCATAGGTATTTCAGGAATTTGTCGTTCTTGAGTGAAACATCCTTTTCTCTTGCTTCAAAACCCAGAATTTCTGCTACACAATATTGACATGTTTACAATTAACGTTGGGTACTGAACTGTTCTTAAACATCATGATGTTATATGTAATTTCTGATAAATACTAATAAAAGAAAATGAATGCACCTGACAAGTGTATAGTGTCTTGAGTTACTTCAGTATCAACTATGGCCACGAACTGACAAATCACTGTTTCATGTCAGTGACTTGGGAAATAAGTGCCACTTCAAGAGGAAACGTTTGTTATACATCAATTTTCTTGATAGTGAAAAACACCTTGAGAATATCCATTAATGTCATAATATACTATTATTCTAGTCGAAACACAGTGGTTTTCAAAATTTAAGTCACAGAGCACAGTGGAGCTACTCCAAATGAACCAGAATTTGGGGATCCAAGACCCGCTTACTTGATCTTTGGCCAAATCACCCAAGAGTAGCCTGAGAGGTACCTTTCAGAGCTAAAGGTCTTTGGGGCCAATAAAGCTTGCAAACTTTGAATAGGATAATATCAAAATAGATTGCTTTCTAAATTCAGTAAAATGTAACTCCCTCTATTCTAAACCTTCATAGCACTTGGATTTCACATGTGATATTCTATACTATTAATATGTCTGTGTTTTCCACATTTCTATTTTAAATAGGGGTTTTTATATCTTGTTCATATTTATGTTTCCTTGAGACATTTTTACACAGTAGTAGCACATGCTCAATGAATATGAATTAGTTAATTAATTAAAATCTTAGGTCTGTCTTTGTGCTCACATGCAGAACTGATATTTTGAAAGGATTATAATCTCCTCACTGAAAGTCAAATGTATCTTGTTGACATCTGAATAGAAAGGAGTTCGCAGGCAAGGAGGCAAGGGAAGGGTACTTCTGTCAAAGGAGACAGACACTGGAAAGGCTTAACAGTGGAAAGAAAATAAAAAATTCAGGCATTTGAAAGTAGGCCAGAATGGCTGGACCTCAGATTGTACCAAGTAGAGAAAGAGTGGACATACAGCTTACAAAGGGTAACAGAATTCTGATACTGAGGTGTATTTTATTTTATGTTATGTTAAGAGGGACTTTGCAGACAAGATTTAGGACTAACAGGCGTTGTTGACATCATCCTAGTAAGGAGATGTAGCAAGCCCCTGATTTTCTTCACCTGTGGAAACAGAATCCAAGACCTCCTTCCCACCCCAGCTCATAACCAAACAAAGGAGGAGGATAAACTACTGGCTTTCTTTCTCATTTGTAGATTCTGTTTCTTAATCTAAAATCACTTCAAACTTCGTTTATTTTAAATTTAGTGTTTAATTGAAGCATCACTATTTTAGACTGCTTTAGGTTGTTGGGTTCTTTTGAAATTAGAAAAAGAGAAAGACCACTCTTCAAACTGGTTAACACTCTCTAGAATAATGAATTCTAATCAACAATCTTTAGCCTGCTGTTATTGAAGCTCTATACATATTAATACCATCTTTCCTTAACCTTCATAATCTAGCTGGAATAATTTCCTCTGATCTTTCTTTCATTAGTCTCCATGGATCTGTGTTGACTGAAAGAAAATTCAGTTTTTAAAGAATGGAAGTGAGTTTTATTTAGAAGTTTTCTTGAGGACTATAGACCAAAGTCTACAGTCCAGGAAAATCTTGTAGACAGGTGTTTTTTCAGGCTCTTTTGACATAGTGTTTTACTTTATATCTGTATCTGATGCCTATGGGCCATAAATCAAGCTGCCCAGAAAATGGAATGGTGTTTGGGTTCACAGAACTCTTTAATGTGTGGTTGTGTAGTTGTGTGTGTGTTGGGGGGGTGGTGTGCATGCCTTTATGTGTATACTTCTTAATTGTTTCCTTGATGAAGACTTTTAGCTAGAGATGGTTGTTTTTCTTGTTTAAATATTCAGTTAAGTCAAGGGCTCAATTTTTGATTCTGCTGTATACAAAATATAGTTTACATATAGGTAGTGGGGGTTAGTACATGTAAAATTATATTAAAGCTTTAATGTAAGAGCATATCTGATTATAGATTATAGAGGCATAATATTTAATCCCATCAAACATTATTTTATGTGTAGGAAAAAGCAATGATTTGGGTCATTTATTTCTCAAGGAATACTGACTCATGCAAGAGATGTAAGCGGGTATGTTTTATTTTGTTTCAGCCTCTTTTTTTTTTCTTGGAGTGCTATATGTTGTCACAGAGCCACAGGCTTTGGGAAATTACACTGGGAAGCAGAAATGAGCAAAGGTGGCTTCTTATGTTTGCTATTTTGTCCCTTCAATATCATTTCTTTATCAATCTGAGTCTCAGCATCCGACCTTTAGGCAAACAATGTTCTAAGGAACTCAGTTGTGCTTACATTGAACAAGATGTTATAATAACCTTAGTCATTGCACGTTGGATGCTGTTGTTTTTGCAGAAAGGAAGCTGTGCTTGATGAGATGAGGGAAATCCCGGCAAAATTGTTTTCTGTGTAGAAGCTGTAACCATAAGCAGTGACCTGGAGAAAAGTCATTTACAGTGGGCTCCCAAGTTGTCATGCTTAGGAGCTTAAAGGAAAATGGAAAGTAAAATGTTTAAAGAAAGTGTGTGCAGTGTGTTTGAAGGGAGGAGGAAAGGTTTGCCAAGATCTAGTAAAGCTGAAAACCGTCTGAATCAATATTTTACATGAAACCATAATTCCACTTCCCCATCCAAACTCTAGAAAACCTCTAACTGCTCAGTTAGGATGAATTGAATAAAATGATAAAACAAAATGGTCACATTTATCCATTTTGCAAAATTTTCTTTCTTAATAAGGACTAATCTTACTTCACATTAAAATTGAGGTGAAAGAATACACTTTGCATTGACATTCATTAGCTTATTGATTCCGCTGTCTCACATTGCCTTGTTCTCACGTCAATGTTTGAGAGAGAATGTTCCTATAGTTGGAACTGGAACAGGAAGTACACACCTCCCACACCCCCGAATGAAGAAGAACTTATCTAGAGGCTATGTTTGGTTAAACCTTGCAACTATTACTTAATGAGCAATAAGGATATGAAATGGGGAAGTACAACTGCAGGGCCCTGTCTGAAGCCATCTGAAGGATAAAAACCAGTATCTTAAAGGTTAGATGCCAAGACCTTGCATTCTAAATGCAAAGATTGTTAGAATTATAAACACAGGTTAAAAGCCTAGAATCTCTTATTGAAGAACTTTAAACAACATTGTAGTCTTTGAGTGTACATCTGATGTCTATGATTACAATTGCCCAGAAAATAGAATGCTATTTGAGTTTGCAGAGCTCTGTAATGTGTGGTTGTATATTCCCATGTGTGTGTGTGTTTGTGTGTATTCATATGTACACTTCATGTATATTTCCTTGATGAAGACTTTTAGCTAAAGAGCGTTGTTTTTCCTGTTTGATATATTCAGTTAAGTCAGGGGAGAAGCTGTATGGGTAAGAATATGCATACCCCTTATCACTACGGTGTGCAAAGATGAGATCAATGCTTACAAACCATAGAGTACTTAAGACAAACAATGACAGAACGGAGAAAAAATATGAAAAATACCAGTTGGGTCAATGGCCATTTCTCTCTTTTAATCACTCCTATACCCACCAACACATCCAAAATTTAAAACTACTTGAACAAGACAAAAGCAAAAATCATCATAATAAAATGAAATGATATTTTACAAAAGTATTTTGGACTATGTAGATTAATGGACTTATAGTATGTAATTGTTTTTAAGTAGGAATTAAGCAGGAAGTAAAACATCCCTGAATTATTTTCTTGCGGAATCTTTAAACATCATCTGCATGAGCTTTATAGATTATGGAAGAGACTTATTGTCACAATGCAGGACAAACAGCTCATTACCAGAGACCATTTTGAAAGGTATCCAACACCCATGAGTAATGTGATTAACTGATTTTAAATATGCACTGCTGCCACCACAGGGGACTTTATGCACCTGAATGAAGTAAAGCCTAGAAGGTTGCTCCCGTGTTCTCCTGTGTTATTGCAACCCCATGCTGTTAAATATCGTTTACTTCAGTTATCTGACACTATTAGCATCACTCCCTGTTGGTCAGCTAATTAGACATAAACCTAATACTAAACAAAAATGAATTTTTATATATTTGCTATGGCTTAAATCAAGTTTTTGATATTTAAATTAGCATCTTGTTAAAGTTTATGATTTCTTCTATATGGATACAGAAGAACATATAAAGAAAAAACAGTCCACAAGAATAACTTGATTTGATGTGTATGCAGTTGGAACAAAGGAGGACAAACAACTAAAACTACAAGCCCATTTTTACCCTACTTACTTTTAGAAATCACAGCATCCTCTGAGACTCCTGTTATACTGTACATTTAAATATGTAACGAAACGGACACATACAGCCAACTGTGTTGAGTTGTACACTGCCAAGTAGGACACACCTGGAGCTAGTGCCAATCCTTTGGCCAACTACACCATTCAAAATACAAATACTTACACCATTGATATGCCTCATATTTTCCTCCTTACCCTACTGAATTTCATTTCAGGAGAATATGCCCATAGACACAGCTCAATTTCTTTCTCCTCCTTCACGATTAGAAATTGAATCTGTAGAGAAAGAGACCAAGTTGCCCACTATATAAATGCTTATATAGTCCCTTAAAGGACTAACAAAATAGAGGCCGGGCACAGGGGCTCACTCCTGTAATCCTAGCACTTTGGGAGACCAAGGTGGGTAGATAACCTGAGGCCAGGAATTTGAGATCAGCCTGGCCAACACGGTGAAGCCCCATCTTTACTAAAAATACAAAAACTAGCCTGGCGTGGTGACAGGTGCCTGTAATCCCAGCTACTGGGGAGGCTGAGGCAGGAGAATCGCTTGAACCTGGGAGATGGAGACTATAGTGAGTCGAGATTGGACCACTGCACTCCAGGCTGGGAGACAGAGTGAGATTCTGTCAAAAAAAAAAAAAAAAAAAAAAAAAGACTAACAAGATAGGAACTGAAGAATAAAATACACCTGTGTCTACAATAATAATTAGACTGTGTCTACAGTAATAACTATAATGTCTCACGTTTAGGTGTTTTCAAATTTAATGTTATATATAATCTTATAAAAACCTTACAAGGCAGACCACGCAACCGTATGTTTATTTACACATTTAGAATCTAAAGCTCACAGTGTCTTTATCAAAGTCACATAACTGGTAAGTAGTGCAAAATGAACAAGAATAGATTTTTCTGACTTCTAGTGTTGAATTTTTTTTATGAGTAGGTATCTAAATGTGCAGCACAGACTTCTGTAGGGTTGCAGATTATCTAACTGGTATAAATCAGAAGTCTTACTAACAGTTTCCTCAATTTAAATTAGCAGAATATGTGAAGGGCCCATGGCGCCTTAGCTAACGTTAATAAATAGTATTTATTTTTATGCCTAGCAATAGTTTTGAACAAATGCAGCTTTTGTTGTAATTAATGCATTATAAATTTAAATTGTAAATCAATTTAAATAAATGTTTGTTGCTATATATTATCTCATTCATAGAGATCAATAATTATAACTCATCCTACAGAGGAGTTTATTATTATTATTATTATTATTATTTTAATAGGCCCTAGTAACCTAAGAGGTTGCAAATCCCAGCACAGCTACTTCTTTTTCAGGTGTATGGATATATAACTTACTTTCCAGGTAAAGTTTCTCAAGGAGCTTGACTGCCATGCTTAGTTCTTATTTAAGAGGATTTCAAACTACCTTTGTAGATTTGAAAATTTTTTATCACTCAGATGCCTATTAGTCTACAATGCCACATAAGTAGTTGGGATACAAGTCTGAGACTTTCAGGAGAAGACAGAATTGGAGATATAAATTTATGAATAGTCACTGAATGGGTGATTTTTAAATGCATAAAACACTATGCAATCCATGAATGTAGATAAAGAGGCCCAAGCCTTGAGAAGAATGGCATGTCAACAATTGGAGTTCAAGAACGCTGGGAAAGAGCAAATGTGATCCATAATGTAAAAGGAAAGTCAAGATCAAGTAATGTCTGAAGCCAAGTGCAGACAGTGTTTTAAGGATGAAAATAGTTCGGCAATGTCAAGTACTACTGATGAGATGAGTCAAGAAAGACGAGGACTAGGCATGAGACTCAGTGAGGAGGAGGCATTAATATTTTCGGCATTGACAAGAATAGTTTTTGTAGAAAGTTGGAGACAAAAGCCTAATCAGAGTAAATTGTTAAAAATGAGACAAGAAAAATTAAAACCATAGTACTAACATGTCTTTTTTAAGAGTTTTGTTGTAAAGTTTGCAGAGAAATAAGACATCTCCATTAAGATTGATTCAGCTCCTGTGAGCGTGGGTTGTTGTTATTTTGATATTTTGAAGAGAAGATTACTTAAAACATGGTTGTATGCTGATGAAAATCTTCATTTAAGATAAATTGAGAGGAGAGACTTTTTTTTTTTTTTTTTTTGACATGGAGTCTCTGCAGCCCAGGCTGGAGTGCAGTGGCACGATCTCTGCTCACTGCAGCCTCCACCTCTCGGGTTCAAGCGACTCTCCCACCTCAGCCTCCTGAGTAGCTGGGATTACAAGTGCCCGCCACAACACCGGGCTAATGTTTTGTATTTTTAGTAGGGGGGGGGGTTCGCCATGTTGGGCAGGCTGGTCTCGAACTCCTGACCTCAGGTGATCCGCCTGCCTCGGCCTCCCAAAGTGCTGGGATTACGGGCATGAGCCACCGCGCCCGGCCAAGAGGAGAGACTTGAAGAGTTATATTTCTTGGAAAGTGAGAGAAGCTGATTGCATTAGCTGAGCACAGGGATGTCCTTCAATAGTAAGTAGAAAAAAAAGTCAAATAAAAGACAAAGAGACAAATAAATGGGTGATGTGAAAATAATTTGTGAAAGTTCTCTGCTGGTTGCTCTTGGGGTAGAAGATGCAAGGATGTCAGTTGAACATAAAAATTGTAGACAGAAGTTTAAGTGAAAGAAACAATACTAGATTTGTGTGAAGTCAATTTCTTCTAACGGAAGGTGCACACCCACACCCAAACAAAGCTTAAAAAGAAAAATAAATAAGTCAACAATATTTGACTAGCAAAAAAAAAAAAAAAAAAAAAAAAAAAAAAATTTAAGAAGACGGGGAAGATCTTGATTATATAAGAAGTGGTGATGACTCAAAAAAACCAATAAAATTTTTGAAAGCGTCTGTTATTTGGTTCATTAAAACAAATCACTGTTTTAAAAATGGTGGCTAATAATTAAATTTAAATAAAAACACTAATCTTAAAGAAAACTTGAACATGAATAATATTTATAAAATACATCTGTCAAACAATTTGAGAATTAGTAAATGAGGCATTCCTCTCAATCTTCCAAAAATTGGGGGAAAAATTTGAATTTGAGGAAAGCATTAATGAAGAAATGATGAAATATGTAATTCACAGAAGATTTGAAATTAAAATAAAAGCATCACGACCTATTAAAATATTTCTCATATTTAAGAGTTATGCTAACTGAAATTATGAGAGAAGACTATCTATTTCATTTTTTGGCCTCAGTTGTTATTGTTTATAATAAATCTTCCAAAGACGAGGATGATTTCATAGAAATGTTACAGATTTTACACACCATGGTACCAAAGGAGTAAGCCATGGGCCAATTAATGATTATGAAATCATTTTGAGGAAAAACAAAGAAATGTATTATTCAGGCTGGTTATATATTTTAACTACCAAGTCTGTTTTCTATGACTTTTAGGCTTATTTTCAAAAAATCAAATCTAATATCAAACAATAGAAATCTTACATGCTTAAGATAATAAAAGAAATGTGACAAGTTAAAAAGATAATTATTCAAGAAATAGCTTCATCTAGTTTTTAATCAATTGTATCGTTGTTAGAATACGTGTGCAAGATCCATCTAAGACTATTCTAAAAGAAACATGCTATTTAAAACATTGGTGTATGTAATTATTTTAATTCCAGCTATATTTATACAAAAATTTTAAATAGAATGAAATGTTTCAGTTGAAAAACGCTGACACAAGATGAATCTTGTGACGCTGTTACAAGATGAATACTGTATAACATGTAAATACATGGAAATACAAATAAATTCCCCTTAATGTGATTAAAAAAGTAAAATTGATTAAAAATTTGACTCTGAAATTCTGTGTGTGCCCCAACTCTGCCATTTTGTAGTGTCATGACCTTGAAAATGCCCTTAACCTTTTGAAGTCTTCTTTCCTCTGTCTATAGTGTCTATGTTTGGACCTTTCCTAACACAGACCAATATTTAGCAAGGTCTTTAAACTCCTCCAAATACATTGTTTTGCTTTAAAACCCAAGAAAGCGATAGAAACTGTACTTTACCTTTCACAGTTGGGGAATAGTGGTGACGATTCACATCATACACCCCACAGCAAAGAAGTCATAATATCGTTTCAGAAAGCAGTATTTCTTCCTCATTGTTGTTACAGAAATAAAGTTTAGAGGAACTTAGATAATGCTAATGACTTTGGCAATATAATATAAGAGCCATTTAACTTACAAAGAGCACGAAGTTAAAACAATAAATAGGAACTGAGTTTTTGTATCATAACAAAATATGGTTAATTCAACTGTCTGAACACAGTAAAAAAAGTTAAGAAGAATCAAAGAGGTTTAATAAAGAGGTTTAATGATACAGGTAAACGTTCTAAGACATTAGTAAGAATATTCATGTTACATAGATAGAGTTCTAAGGAATAAGTAGACATCATTTAATTAATGTAGATTTAATATAAGTACAATGTGAAGCATTTTTGCTGTTTTGAAATTCTTACAAATTGATTTTTCTTTAAAATCAGCAAACATAAAAACCCATCAAATTCTTAGACGGATGTATACTTGGTAACCTTGATAATTTTGCATTGTTTCCTTAAAATACACATTATGTTTTTATTTGATCAGCCAATTCTTCTGTGATCAGATTTCATGGCAACTTTTTTTTCGAGTAAAGTTATTTTATTTTCTCAATTCTTTTGATCCTTAGTCTTCCGTTCACACAAAAATTTTTATAGATGCATAAGTTCGCAATTAGCTCTTCCTTTTCCTTTTCATTACGTCACAAGTAGCTCAGACAGGAGAGAAGTTAGAAATGAGAGCTACTATGTTCGGGGTAAAATAGTGCTGCTGCATTAGTTCTTATGTGGTAATGAGAATTCCATGATGACATCTGTGATTGTCACACCTTAGTACTGGCACCTATGTATGACCTCGTTCTGCACCCACATCCTACCTTGAGTACTGACAGAACTTGTGACTTATTTCTAGGGAATAGAATTTGGCAGAGGTGAAAGAATTTTTAAGATGTAATTAGGAACTCTTATGAGCTGACTCTGAATTAATCAAAATGGAAATTATCCTGAATGAGCCTGACCTAATCAGGCAAACCCTTTAAAAAAGGGTCCAGGCCTTGTGGTAACTTACTATGAACTAACGGAAAAGTAACACATTTTGATTTTAAGCTCAGCTGTATTTAAAACTGCTCTATTAACACGACAATAAAAAGGGAGGGTAATAAATACAAGATTATTTGAAACTGATGAACTTATAGAGAGTCTATCTCTTACTCAATTGTTTTTGTCTTTGAAAATTATACACTATATACAATATGTTATAAATTAAGTATATTATATATAATATATAACACATATATAATCATAAGAACAAAGAATTTTCTTAAAAAAATCTTACCACCCATTGTTTGGTAGGAGACAAGATATCGAAATCTATCTGTTAATGTTCCTACTGATAGCAGGTAAAAAGCAGATTGATATTAATACATCAGAAGTGTTTATAAGTGAAAACAAACTTGTTATTCCAAATAACTGTGATTTAAATATATACCATGACACTTAACAACATAAATAAGAAGAGTTATACATGCTAGAGGAAAGTTTTCAAGTAAAACTTCTGAATAAATTAATTCTAAATTAATATACATTTTGCGGACTATTTAGAATCCTCGTTTGTTTTAACTTTCCCTAAGATTATGTGTAGGAATCTTGCTTTAATCCATGTTTTTGTGGCTTCATGTTTATTTATTTATTTATTTATTTTGAGGTGGAGTTTTGCTCTTGTTGCCCAGGCTGGAGTGCAGTGGCGCGGTCTCCACTCACCGCAACCTCCACCCTCCGGGTTCAAGCAATTCTCCTGCCTCAGCCTCCTGAATAGCTGGGATTACAGGTGCTCACCACTACTCCCGACTAATTTTGTTTCGTGTGTTTAGTAGAGACAGGGCTTCGCCTTATTGGTCAGGCTGATCTCAAACTCCTGACTAGGTGATCCGCCCACCTAGGCCTCCCAAAGTGCTGGGATTACTGGAGTGAGCCACCACACCTGGCCTGTGGCTTCATATTTACTAAAAGCCAGTGCGGAAAAATAATATCATAGAGTGGTAATAAGTTTATGTTTTTAGCAACCACAACTCATCTCATTCCCAGTTCACTGAACTAGCTCTAAGGGCCCACAGATTTTTGTTTAGTCTTGCAGGGCCATTAATAAAACTCCATCTGATGATAGCTGTTTCAGATTCAGACTTCTTAGAATTACCGAAGTTCAAATTTAAAGAATTTCCTGTGGTGGGTATGTAACGTTTCGCTTTGAAAGAAACAAGAGAAGTCAATGCGTGGCTCACGCCTGTAATCCCAACACTTTGGGAGGACAAGGAGGGTGGGTCAATTGAGGTCAGGAGTTCAAGACTAGCCTGGCCAACATGGTGAAACCCCGTCTCTACTAAAAATACAAACATTAGCCAGGTGTTTTGTCGGGTGCCTGTAATCTCAACTATTTGGGAGGCTGAGGCAGGAGAATCACTTGAAACAGGGAGGTGGAGGTTGCAGTGAGCTGAGAACATGCCACTGTACTCCAGGCTGGGCCACAGAACAAGACTGTCTTAAAACAAACAAATAAAAAAGCCAATGCTGACTGAGAAATTTAACAGAAAAAATAATTTATTGTAAGCATTTTTTAAATCTCAGAATTTCAGAAGGTATGACCAGTCAGTAGGAGCCATGAGATACAAGAGATGCAGAAGCTTGACAAGATGACTTCCCTGGGCCCTTCAATTTCAGGAACCTACGATTCTGGTCTTTGGTTGATCTGTTGCTTTACCAACAGGGAGGTTAGGACCTATGGTGAGACTGACTCACATTGATGTAAGATCTGCCTGGGCTCTACTCTCTTCTTGCCTCAATCTCTGCCTGAACATTCTTCCTATTTCATTTCCAACTTTGAAATCTTTTTTTCTCCTCCATCTCTATTTTTATAGCACTCAAAATAATTGAACTAAGCATGCCAAATGGCATGAGCAGGTTTTATTTACAGAGTATGGATTCCTAACCACACTGTCCTGGCTTTCCTTTGATACATGCCAAAGTGCTCCAAACTACGGTGGCTTACCAACTGCAGGAACATTTGATTCCACCTCATCTTGGTTCTGTGTATAAGGCATATTTTTCATCTATCCATTTCCTTCTTGCCCAGAAGGGGGCTCCAAAAAATAAAATGAAATAAAAAACAATCAAATAAAAAATCTTTATTCTCCCATGACACACATTAATGGTCATGCACTATCAGTCCTCTGGAAGAGCAGTCCCCAACCTTTTTTGGCAGCAGGGACAGGTTTCCTGAATGACAATTTTCCCATGAACCTTGGCAGTAGGGCGATGATTTCAAGATGGAACCGTTCCATATCAGATCATTAGGCATTCGTTAGATTCTCTCTCTCTCTCTTTTTTTTTTTTTTTTTTTTTGACAGAATCTTGTTCTGTCACCCAGGCTGGAGAGCAGTGGTTGTGATCTGTGCTCACCGCAACCTTCGCCTCCCAGGGTCAAACACTTCTCCTGCCTCTGCCTCCTGAGTAGCTGGGATTACAGGCATGCACCACCACTCCCAGTTAATTTGTATATTTTTAATAGAGACGGGGTTTCACCATGCTAGTCAGGCTGGTTTCAAACTCCTGACCTCAAATGATCCACCGGACTCAGCATCCCAAAGTGCTGAGATTACAGGCGTGAGTCATGACACTCAGCCGGTTAGATTCTTACAAGGAATGCATAACCCAGATCGTTTGCATGCACAGTTGACAATGGGAGTCATTCTCCTGTGAGACTCTAATGCCACAGATGATCTGACAGGAAGCCAAGCTCAGGTGGTAATGGGAGCAATGGGGAGTGGCTGTAAATACAGATGAAACTTTCCTGGCTCACCACTGCTCACCTCCTGTTGTGCAGCCTTGTTCCTAACAGGCCACTACAGGTACCAGGTCCACGGCCCAGGGGTTGGGGACCCCTGCACTGGAGGAACTCATGTGTTCTTTACCGTTTTTACTATGAAGTTTGTCTCTTATGATCTGTGTCGTGCATTAATGTTTCCCCCAGATCCTTTATAACCTTCCTGTGAGAACAGTGCTTTCATCTCACTCGTTTATACAGAGGTAGAGCTTTGTGGAGGTCTTAATAAGCACTCAGTAAATATGTATTCATTTATTACTGATGGGGCTGCATGATGTCATCAAGTAGAGAACGTGAGACTAGTGAGACTAGTGACTAGTTCATGTCTTGCATACTGTTTCTTGCCCTGCTCCTGTGCATCTCCCATACTAGTAAGACATAGCTTCATTTACCCTTTACATTTTGTTAATGTCTAAAGCAAAATACCATTTTCTTTTGGTTTCCTTTATGGACACATAGCAATTAGTAGACATTTTGTAAAATTCTGGTGGTAAAAATTACGATGTTAAAATTGCATATTGAAAGTGGAGTGGAAAGAAATGAATGGTTCTAAGGTATCATGCTGACCTTGTCATCAATAAAGTGTGTGGCATTTTGGGCTTCTCAGGTTTTGTGTGGGTGTAAGAATGAGAGACAGAGTGTGTGCCTTCTCTCTTCAGCATAGCAGTTTGTGCTATAAAGATAGTGGAAAAGCTCTATCTGCCTTGGCCTTTGCTTAGTGGAGTATTGAGATTGAAGAGATGTCAACAACAGAATGACCTTAACGGTCTTATCAGGTGCTGTCAGCCAACCTCATATAATTAACCCAAAGGACCCTAACATGCCTTTAAGAACAATCTCTTTGTTTGGGTTCTTCCTTTCACCTCACCTCTCAAATCCCACACAGTACAGGAGAAAAAATGCAAAGTGATTAGAACATGTGAGTGAAAAACATAGCTTAAATTATGCATACACATAAAAAATGAGTACCATTATCAGGCCATGGTACCTCTTATCAATTTTATGTCTTATTATGCAGTCTACATCTAGCCCATAATAATCAGGTACAACCACCAAGCCACTTAGAAAGAATGTATGCGTCTCTTTCTTAACAATTTGCACTTGAAGAACTCAGTGTTTGTTAAATTTTAAATCCATTCCAATTAGTAGTGTTAACTATAAAAATGCAGAAGCATCTGTTCAATGACCCTGCAACATAACATTTCCTATTATTCTCCAGACTGTTCCAACTGCTCTTTCTCAACTTAGTTAATGCCAGACTTTCGTATTTCTAATCATGGGAATTATTTTTGCTCGAAGTTTTAGTAATTTTATGGTGTTTTCTCTAAATGTTCTTAAGGTATGTAACTATTGGATTGAATTGTTTGACTGCCGGCTGAAGGTAATATTCTAGTTAAAACTAGTTGGCCGGTCGCGGTGGCTCACACCAGTAATCCAACACTTTGGGAGGCCCAGGTGGGCTGATCACTTAGGTCAGGAGTTCTAGACCAGCCTGCCCATGGTGAAACCCCGTCTCTTCTAAAAATACAAAAATTAGCAGGGTGTGATGGCCCATGCCTTTAGTCCCAGCTCCTTGGATGCTGAGGCAAGAGAATGGCTTGAACCTGAGAGGCAAAGGTTGCAGTGAGCCGAGATCACGCCATTGAACTCCAGCCTGGGCTACAAAGTGAGACTGCGTCTCAAAAAAAGAAAAAAGAAAAATCAAAAAGATGGATCAATGAAAAATGTGGAGAGAATTAAGAGATAGCAACACTGCATAAGGAAGTTTGTTTGAAACAACAGTTTAAGATACATATGAGAAACTAATTGTATTTCAACTACTTTTTTAAACTAAATGACCTCTAGTTTTCTAAATTATCACTTAGGAAAACAAAAACTTGTCATAACAGGGGTAATTTACCCTGGTAAAGATAGTATGCTGGAGTTTTCAATATAGTAAAGATAGTTTGGAGCCCACTGTTTGATTGGTCTCTGGCTATGCTGATGTGGTGATATGGTAACCTGAAAACATTCTCTTCAGAATGTTGGTATTATACCAAAGAATCATTGCAACAAACAAAGTTTTCTGTTTCAAAGTTAAATAGCAGGTAAACACTGCTTTTCAACATTTTTTGCAATAGCATCTTCTCTATTTCCTTTCCTCTTGTATCATTAGTCATTTATAATTTTTTATGATTAAATGGATTATATCCACAAATATGATATTTTGAAAACTAAAGAAAACTATGATAAAATATTTATATTGTTCATAATTTCAAAAGAAAAATTATCGCACAGTTTATTAAAAAATCATATTTTATTTTCATTTTAGATTTGTCACTGACATTTTCCCCATTTACCAATCATATATAGATAAGAGTAAAAACCAACATTGGTTTGAAACATAGCCTTTGTTTTATTTTATGCTATTAAAAAATAAGCAATAATTTAAGGATGCAACAAACAAATCCTATATTTTACATACATTGATAATTTAAAAATTCTAAATTGCCTTTTACACAATTTATAATTCAGTCATCTCAGATTATCTCAAAAAAATTCGTATTTTTAACAGCATATTTTAAAAAAATCATCAGTTTAAATGTTTCAGGTATTACTGCAAATTCCTTTTCTTTCTTTCAAAACAAATTATTTGAAGTTGCTGATTTCTTTAAAATTTTACACTTATACACTTTAGTTTGCACAGATGATTCTAATGCATGAGTGTGGTATTTTTATTGTATTGAAGGTCATTGCAACAAAGGTGGAATGTATCAGATGAGTCAAACATATTGCACATTTAAGATTTTAAATCTTATGCTGATGACTGTTTTCTTTACAAAGAGAGAGAGAGAAAGAGAGAGAAAAGGTGTGAAATTAAGTCACCCTTGTCAAACCTCAGATTTCTAGTCTGGTCAGAGTGGGAATGTTTTCTAAGTGTGTGTTTCCAAATAAATGCTAATATCTACCAAAATTTTCATCCACTATTCTTACACAAATCTTCATAAAATGTGTTGTTCGTCTTTCAGCAATAAGCAGAAGAAATAATCTATCAGAGAATAAAGTTAACATGAAAGATATATAGCCCAGAGCAGAAAAAAAAAAAAAAAAAAAGGAAAAAACTTATTTACCAAACACAGTAACCTTTGAAAAACAGAAGAAATGGTAAGGCATCTTGTGTTTCTAGATCCCAAGTGTGGAAAATGCCTACTGCTCATGACTCCAGTGCAGTCTCACTTGCTGTGCAGTGTGGAGTGCTTGAGAAGCAATTCTACATTCTAATTCTGCAGTTACATTTGAAAAACTAATATGAAAGAATAGCCAAGCAAATTTTGCAAATGAAGAATAATAGAGAAATAATATCTTACCCTAAAATGTTAGCATGCCCTACAGGCATAAAATAAGTGAAATGCTGTGATACTAGCGAAATAATTGACAGATAAATGGGACAAAATAGCTCCAAACCAGGACTCAAGATAGTATTTAGCACAGTGTTACTCAAACCTTACATGTCTTTATTAGATAGATACACCTTATTCTATGTAACAAGAGGGAAAACATCTATTCAATTAAATGATATGCATTTTAATATCTAGAAAGCTTATATATGTTGCAAGTTTTTTACTCTTAATTAGTGATAGATTTTTATCATGCATATACCTACAAATTTACAAGGCAAATATATTAACAGTCTATAATTCACATTTGGAATTTAACTTGTCTAAATAACTTTTAGGTTTAGAGTTCTTGATGTTTGCACTTTTCTACACACTGTCATCCCTTGGGTTACAAAGAGCATTGGTTATGTGATATTTTTGAAGAGCTTTTGATGTTGGCATCTGACATCTGACTTTGTAATTATGTAAGACCAGTCAACTTTTGATTTCAGCTTGTAGTATGTTGGTAAAACATATTGGATCCATCACATCCTTCAAACACTTCTCCAGCAGTTTGGTACCTAGGGTTTTAAAGAGTACTCCACTATCATCTCTGAAGAATAATCTTCCACAGGAACACTCATTCTCCAAGTTTTAAGACTGAGGTTTTTGAGGTTTGCACCTACACAGGTAAATGGCAAGCATAATCTGACTCTACCTCCATGACCATGATTTTTAGAGTTTATTGACTGTAAACAATCCAGTTGAAATAAATTTATCTTACAATCAATATAATTCAATGTGCTACAAACATCAAGAATTAAGGCTGCAAATACAGCATTTTCAATAAAGTACTAAAATGATTTTCTTAAAAATTTTAAACTCTGTTTGTAGGAATGAACGATAGTGACTGCCACACCTACCCCAAAAGATGCTTTGAGAGCAAAATGCATTCAGGCATGGGCATAAAACTTGTAAACTACAAAGCACCATACAGCTTGTAATACTCTAACAGGAACATTTCAGCACGTCTTTTTGTTCATTTGTTTTTCAGTTTTTTATTTGTTTGTTTTTGAAATTAACACTAGAATTAAATACTAAAGTTGCTTTTTCACAGCTTGCTTTTCCGCCTAATTATGAAGCAGATTTATCATTAAAATAATTAAAATCCTGTTTTTCTAGCAATAAGTAAGCATTATTACTATGTTATGTGTGATTAAATTGTTTTACTTTCATAGCAGCATGATAGTACTACTGCACAAAATTGCCGTGACTGTTTTTTTATCTTTCCTTCATTTTACATGCTGATGCATTGCATGTATCCTGCCATCTATGCTAAAATATCAGAACTTGTTCCAAGTCTTTGGCATAATCGAAAGTACTTACAATCCTTACTGAATCCTTTAATTGTAATGAAAATAAGTATTAAAATAATTTGATTAGAGATATGTAGGATTTCAGACCTATAATTTTTGCATGATCTATCACATTTCTTGTAAAATTTCTCACTTAACAAATTACATTCTGAATATGATTCAAATTAGTGGCATTTCATTTAGGACTTATAATCTGATCATTTTGTAAAAATTGATCGGGCTTAGAATAATCATGTGAATAAAATAAGATAGTTAAAATGAAAATAAACTGTGGACATGTCTCAAAATGTTTAAACAGAAGGACAGATAAGTTCACTTTAATAACTATTAAACATTACTATCTGAACTCTTAGTCTTTTACAGAAAGGTGAAAGAAAAAACGTAGTGAATTACACTTTCTTGCTGATAAAAGGAATTTCAATAGATAATCTAGGAAGAGATATTTTCTTCTTGGCACTACAACTAGACAGACTTTCGGGAAAAATATCAGTCAGTATCTTCAATTGCCTTCTGCAAAAGTGAAGTATTCTTTTATTACCACTTTTATATTATCATCAATAAAACATTAAAGCACAGAATTAAATCTTATTTTAGCAAAGATTTGCCTTCCCAAAACTCATAAAATGTGATGTAGGGACAGCTCTGAAACCTACCTATAAAGCTAATATTTGTCAGGCAGAGATAAAATAAGAATCTTAGTAGATCTGATTCTACTTGCTTAGGGCATGATCATGGCAATTTGATCACGAACATTTGTTAACCATAGACTGGTTTTTGAAGGGTTGCCTGTTTAGCAAATAAAAATACAGAATGTCCATTTAAATTTGAATTTGAGATAAATAACAAATTTTTAGTAAGAGAATCCCATGCAATACTTGGTACATACTTAATACTAGTTTTTAAATTCTTTATCTAAAATTCAATTAAGCTATGTTCTGTATTTTATCTGTGAACCCTAGCTTTAGTGTTCTATTTTTTTTTCATTACAAGAATAAGGTCATGATGAAATTATTCAGGAAAAAACATTACCTCTTGCTTTAATTTGGTTTTCATAAGCAGCAAACAAACATGGACAAATTTGAAAAGTATTAGATGTTAGGAAAGATAAGTTTGCTTAACCAAAAAAACATTTTTTAAAAGATAATCCTGTTTCCTGCCTCCTGAGTTAAAATTGGCTTTCAATATGATTTGTTTCTCTCTGTAACCCTACGTATTTCATTTTATACATTTAATGACATTGCATTACTCTGAGGAGGGTGTTTTCTGATTTTTTTTTAAATCAGACTGACAAAGTGGACCATTGTACAAAAAGAGTAAAATCACACCTGCAACTGGTTCTAAACAAGGCTTGAGTAAAGATTTTGTGTTATAATACTAGGAGTTTCTTGGCTTCATTCACATCTACTTTTGTTTATTCATAATTTCCATATAGATCTAAGTTATCTGCCAGTAGCTCTAGTTATATATATTTAAATAGATATTCTTGAAATAAATAAATACAAAAAACTTGGTATAACCAAATGACTCTGTTTCCAGAGATGGTATTAATAGAACATACAAGTTCAATATGCAAACATTCAATATTCATGTAACTATTATCAAAGATTCACAAAATCCTACCTTCAGCCTCCTTCTCCAAAGAATATGAAAATTATCTTCGGACATGTCACTATGGAATAATTGTATGTCCCATAGAAGAAAAACCCTCAAAGTCTGGGTAAATCAAATCTTTTGGTTTCATCAAATTTGAAGGGAATTTTGAAGTATCTTTTTAAATAGAAAATTTAAAAGCAGAATTTATTCCTCTATGCAAGCCCTGTGTATATAAGTGTGTGTGTGCTATGTACACGCGTATGTGTATGTATGTACACATAGCATTATACTAGGTTCTATGGAGACAAATACAAACACATTGAAATTCCTTTCCTTATGGAATTTTGTTACAGCTTTGAGGAAGAGAGAGAGAATGACTGAGAGAGACAGAGAGACCTCCCGGGTTCAAGCGATTCTCCTGCCTCAGACTCCCGAGTAGCTGGGATTACAGGCACCCACCACCATGCCCAGCTCACTTTTGTATTTTTTTAGTAGAGAAGGGGTTTCACCATGTTGGCCAAGCTGGTCTTGAACTCCTGACCCCAGGTGATCCACCCACCTCGGCCTCCCAAAGTGCTGGGATTACAGGAATGAGCCACTGTGCCTGGCCTAAAACCTTTTCTAAAAAAATCTTTTCTGTATCTAATATAGATTTTGCTTGTGGTTACTATGAGGCTTATATAAAATACACTTACAACAGGCTACTTTAAACTGATAGCAACTTAATTCTGACCATATTAAAGACTCTATATTCCTAAAAAGAAAAAGAAAAAAAAAAGTTCTGTTTAACTCTGACTGGGCAGTGGGGCATGGAGTAGTTATTTTCACCTATGGAATAAGAAGGCTTTGTAGGTAAACACCAGCTGAGCAAATGTTGAGCCATGAGTGGGTATTAAGTAGGTAAGGGGAGTGGAGGTGAAGCATAGAACAGGAGGAAAATGCATTCCAGGCAAAGAAAACAGCAGGCTGTTCGCCTCACACCAGAAAACTCCTCTATTGTTTTCCAAAATTAGATGGGCTACGAGTAATCCTCTATTGATGGTCTTTGGACTCCATGATAACTTTATATTTGATGCGGAGAAGCATCAGAATAATCACTCTTTACACAGGACTAATATTCAATTTAAATACGTGCAGGTCTCCATCTACAGTAGTTAAATGCTCACACATAAAGCACAGCGTCTCTGTTAGCTCTTGGCTCCAAGATCCAGTGATTGTTTTTTCCTCAGTATTTGCTACCAAGCAGATTGATAGAAAATGCCAGCACTTTAGAGTAATACGTGTGCAAAACTAGGACTATAGAAATATATGTGTGTACTTTGGACAGGTATCTGTTACCATTACCTATGCCTACCCCAGAAAACATAGTTTCTCTCTCTTTCCCCCGGCCCCCATATATCTGTATATCCATTTGTCCCCTCTCTCTGCTCTCTCATCTCAGCAAGTGAGATGGTGGTGAGAGGGTGGAAAAGGCTATCATTGCAGTTAGTAGGAAAACAAATCCTTCAGAATAAATGTTACCTGAAAATATCTCACTATTTTGCAAAAGTCATTGCCTATAGTATTTTCTATTTTCAAGTATCAAATACATATCTTTGGTTTTCATAGTCTAGAGGTTTGCTGTTTTACCATTTCAAACTCATTTATGTGTAAGGTATAATGGTGCACATGTGCAAGATACAAATTCTTCTTTTAAATATTGGTAAAGACTAATGAATAAAATAATAATCATAGGCTGGGTCTGGTGGCTGACACCTATAATCTCAGCACTTTGGGAGACTGGAAGGCAGGCAAACTGCTTGAGCCCAGGAGTTTGAGACCAGCCTGGGCAACATAGTGAGACCTCGTCTCTACAAGAAAAAAAAAAAAAAAAAAAAAGCCAAGTATGTGCCATATTCCAGCAGTCCCAGCCACTCAGGAGGCTGAGGTTGGAGTACCGCATGAGCCTGGGATGTGGAGGCTGCAGTGAGCTGAGTTCATGCCACTGCGCTCCAGCTTGGGTGACAGAGCGAGACACTGTCTCTAAAAAGTAAAAAATAAAACAGGAATCGTGTGCATTCCAAGATAAAATAAAGATGATTAGAATCTTAATTGATGTTTCTACTTACTGATTAGGATCTAGTCCTTCTACAAACCAGCAGTAGTTTCTTCTCACTTTTAAAAATGCTCTGTAAGTAGTTTTTTTTCTTTTTTATGTTAGAACAAACCTCATGTAAAATGATGGAGAGACTAAGAGGGCTCAATTTTGTACATATCCCAGAAGTAATAAAGTAATCCACTTGTGTAAGTGCTAACTTACACATTTATGGTTTAATTTTTTTATTTTGAAATAATTATAAAGTCACTAGAAAGGTGCAAAGATAGGGGGCTCCTGGGTGCTTTTCATCAAGTTTCTGCCATGATTTCATTTTACATAACTATAGCACGCTATTTAAACCAGGAAATTGACATTGATACAACGGATATATATAGTTTATATCAGTTTATCACATGTGTAAGGTATAGGCAATACCACAATCTAAATGCAAAACTGTTCCATCTCATACCCATCCTCTCCCTGCACTACAGCCATGGCTGACCCATGACCACCACTAATCTGTTTCCAATCCCAGTACTGTCTGTATTTCAAGAAGGTTATATAGTGGAACCATACATTACATGACTTTATAAGACTGGCTTTTTTCACTCAGCATAATGCCCTCGAGATCCATCCAAGTTGGTGCATCTAACAACACCTTTTGTTGTTCTTATTGTTGTTAGATCTTGTTTTGTTTTTGCTGAGCAGTATTTCAGGATATAGATGTGCCGCAATCTGTTTATTCACTTATTGAGGGGTATTTTAGCTTTTCCAGTTTAGGGCCATTGAAAATAGAACTGTCGTGAACAATCACGTACAGATTGTTGTGCATACATACATTGTTTTACTGTCGTAGATGAACTATTTTTAGTTTTGATAAAGTCCAATTAATTCTGTTTTTTTTTTTCCTTTACGGATTATGTTTTTGGTGTCATGTCTAAGAACATGTCACCAGGCCCTGGGACTCAAAAATATGCCTCAATGTTATATTCTAAAAGTTTGTAGTTTTATGTTTTCCATTTAAATTATAATCAACTTGAGATAATTTTGGTAGAAGGACTTAGAGAAAGTTCTGGGTGAAAGAGATATCAGTCTTTAAATCAAAAGTATTTCCATGGAAGCATTTCTGGTAAATTACTGAAAGCTCCTAGAAGAAATGGACCTATATGTCCAAGTCTCCATGTTTTTCTTTGGATTACTTGTCTCACTACAGATAAATATTTACTTTTTTTTTTTTTTTTTTTGACAGAGTTTTACTCTTGTTGCCCAGCCTGGGTGCAATGGCGTGATCTCGGCTCACCGCAACATCCGCCTCCTGGGTTCAAGCGATTCTCCTGCCTCAGCCTCCTGAGTAGCTGGGATTACAGGCATGTGCCACCACGCCTGGCTAATTTTGTATTTTTAGTAGAGATGGGGTTTCTCCATGTTGGTCAGGCTGGTCTCAAACTCCCAGCCTCAGGTCATCTGCCCGCCTCAGCCTCCCAAAGTGCTGGGATTACAGGTGTGAGCCACTGTGCCTGGCCAATATTTACTTTTATACCATGTTTTATATTTTTAATTTTGTGTTCCTTGTTTTGAGGAATAGAGTCTCCCTCTTCCCCAATCCCTAAACAATATTATGTAAGTATCCAGTCTCTAACACCTTCCCTATGGTGTAAGAAACATTCAGATTATGTGTGGAAATGGATGTGAACTAAAAGCATATATGAACACTTGTGGGAACAAAATGCACAAAGAAGCTACAGAGTTAGAAAATCATATTAAAAGGGAGACTTTTTTTTTTAAAAAGTGAAGGATGGAAAAGCGTAACTGTTTTCTTCTATTAGACCTTTCTCCAGAGAAAACCGTCAAAAGCAAAGCTATCAAAGAGATTCTGCAATAGCTCTCCAGACACAACAACAGTCCAAAGGGCTCTTCAAGAGAAAATCTAACGTTGGGAGGCTCCGTCTTATGGTGAGGGCACAGAGGAGAGCTCCTTCTTAAGAGAGGGTCAACTACTCCGCAAGTGCCTGAATTTGGTCATCAACTCAATAGCAAGAATCTCAAGGGACATTTTTCTCTCTTGTTTAGCATTTCAGTAGCTCTTTTTAAAATTACATCTCTTAAGAATTTACGTGTAATAAAATGTATTCATCTTCAATGTGCATATGGAGAAATTTTAGAAACTGTATATACCGTCGTAACTAACACTACATTCAAGATATTTACCGTAGTATATTTTTGTCATAATGAAAACTCTCAACATATGGGTTTTGATGTGAATTTCAGAAGAGGGTAGACTCTCAGCATAGTCAGTGAAAAGCTTCAAATCATTTACCAATAATTTCTGAGCATGTGGCCACTGGCAGACATTTTGCTAGGTACTAGGGATGCAAAGATAAAAATGTAATAAGCTCTGACTTCACAGTTTAATGAGAACTCAAAGTCTTACGGGTGAAAGAAATACAGAGACACTGACTCCACTACAAGTCATCAAAGCGGAGGGAGTTTGGGATATGATCAGTGAGGGCTGAAAACTGTATAACCTTTTGCCTGCGTGGAAGGGGTGCAAGAATAGAAAAGGTGAGTGAGGATATTAGCCTACACGTACAGGGAAGCAATGAGGAATAATATTGATAACTGAAGTGGGGCATGAACAGGTTCACAAATGTGTGAATGTCATTCTTTCAAGTCATAATCCAATAGAGGGAAAGTAATACATTGCTGCCACTGAGATACCCTCTTCATTACCGTTGCAGAGGAGGAGGAGTAGTGGTGACATTGTCATGGGACCTGAGATCTCTTAGAGGAGGCATGGATATACACAGGTAGAAAGAATTCTATCTTTGATGGTTTCATGCATACAATACAGAAAAAAATGGCATAGCCTACAATTCATAACCTTTTATTTTTCAAACTCTCAGGTGCCATGAAAGAAAAGACAGAGGAGCTAGCTAGTGACAGATTTTAACAGATTTCAGTTCTATAGGAATCTCACAAATAATTATCGAGTGTTGGAGACTGATTGGATACTTTTTTTTTTTTTTGAGATGGAGTCTCGCTCTGTCGCCCAGGCTGGAGTACAGTGGCGCGATCTCGGCTCACTGCAACCTCCGCCTCCCGGGTTCACGCCATTCTCCTGCCTCAGCCCCGAGTAGCTGGGACTATAGGCGCCGCCACCACACCTGGCTAAGTTTTTGTATTTTTAGTAGAGACTGGGTTTCACCGTGTTAGCCAGGATGGTCTGGATCTCCTGACCTCGAGTTCTGCCCGTCTCGGCCTCCCAAAGTGCTGGGATTACAGGGTGAGCCACCACGCCCCGCCAGGATGCTTTAATTAACCTGCTCTTGGACTTCCAACCTTCTCTATGCCTCCTGCCTACTGAGTTTATTTTGTTGATCTCTGAATCTTAAACAGAACGGGCTTCTGCTGCTGTGGTGGAGACTGGGTAACTATTCATCAAACTTATTTTATCTTCTTCCTAGGCATGCATTGGGATTATATTTTTCTGGAAGCTTGGCAGATAGGTATGGTTATGTGACTGAGTTTTAAATAAATGCATTTATTCCAGGGCTGACCCTTGAAAAGTTTCCAGACACAGTTCTCCATATTTCTTCAGTCGGGTAGAGATAAGCATGGTGATCCTAGAAGCCACCGATGAGGATTCCATAGACATTGGGGAAATAAGCTAGAGTCCTTGAATTATTGCTTTGAAAAGAGTCACCAACCGAGAGTACCAGTTTTGTAAATGAGCAAGAAATCATCTTCTATCATGTTTGAAACATGACACATTTAGAAATTTATTTTTTAACACTTGCTGCCTTAAATAAAATACTCCTTAACTGATATTAATAATATGATTACTCAGAGAGAAATGCGACTTGGATTTGAAAATGGATTTTTCCTCTCCTTACATAAAAACGTGCATGGTGGAAAACTAATATTCAGTAAGAAATTAAATGTGTGTTACAGTCTAAGAAGTTAACATACTTAATCCTCACTTTTTTTCAGGGTGTGAGATAAGAGGCATGTGTTTCTACTCTGATATTCACTGGCTTCTCTGAGCAGTCATCTTTACTTATAGTTTAGGTCAATAAAATGTTTGAAAATTCAAAAGTAAATTAGTCATCACCCTAATCACCCAACATTGCAAGAAGACCTTCATCATCTTGACTCTTAAAGAAGTTTCAGGTTGATGTAATCTATTTTTCTACAAGAAGAAATTGGGGCTGGGCACGGTGACTCATGCTAGTAATCCCAACACTTTGGGAGGCCAAGGCAGGTGGATCATTTGAGGTCAGGAGTTAAAGACCAGGCTGGCCAACATGGTGAAACCCTGTCTCTACTAAAAATATAAAAATTAGCCGGGTAGTAGTGGCACATGCCTATAATCCCAGCTACTCGAGAGGCTGAGGCAGGAGAATCACTTGAGTCCTGGGAGGTGGAGATGTCAGTAAGCCAAGATCGCACCACTGCATTCCAGTCTGGGCTACAGAGTGAGACCTATCTCAAAAAAAGAAGAAGAGGAAGAGGAAGAGGAAGAAGGAGAAGAAGGTGAAGAAGGAGAAGAAGGAGAAGAAGGAGAAGAAGAAGAAGGAGAAGAAGGAGAAGAAGAAGAAGAAGAGAAAGAAGAAGAAGAAATTGCCTTCAGGTTCTCATCCCTCTGGGAGCATTTTAATCCTTTTACCCCTCATAGTATATTTGGACATGCATAGATGAGACACTTTCTGCGTTAGGGATATGTTTCAGAACTAAAAATCAGACAGGAATCTAGTATCCAAAAAAGTAAAACTGAAAATTATTTTCATGTTAAATAATATTTACTGTTGGCTTAAAAAATGAAGCATGTTAGTGAACAGCTAATTCTCAAGTGATCATTGTTTACAGACAATGGAAGCCTGTATTCACAATTCATTTTGACTTTCATAGATATAGCTTTCTACTTGGAAATTTCTCTGAGATCTCCTGATAATTCATGCTTGGAGATAATTGAATATGTGACATATTTCTAAGGATAACTTCTGATTTCTGATTGACTAGATAAATAAATCAGAAATTATTCAATGAAAATAACAGTTGGCTCAAAGTCCTACAACAAAGGACATTCGTTTTCTGTTTTATTACTGCTCACATAATACTTAAGCCACTATAATTAATTAAAATTTTCCTTTAGGCAATCAATTTCCTGTTGTTTCCAATTTTGTTTTACAGCAGAAATAAACAGTATGAATGCGTGAGTTTTACTATTGTTTTTCTCTGTTTACTTTTTGAATAAATAGGTTTAAAATTAAACAATCCCAAGATAAAAATATGCATTCGATTATAAAAGTTAACAGTCTGAGTCACTTTGGGCCTTCAGTAATACAAATTTTACTACATTTTTTGAAATTTAAATTTAAGTTATTTAACAAATTTAATAAATAAAATATATTTATTTATCACTGGGATCTGTGCATAAATATACCATATATATTTGTGTGTGTATCTATATAGACATGCACACATGTGTATACATATTTTTACATATATACACATATATATATGTATGTGGTAATAAATAATTGAGAATTTAAAGATTACTTTTGAATTTTTCAATGAAGATCTTTTAAAAATACGTGATAGCCTGTTTCCTTTAGTGAAACAGTTCTTTGAACATACTTTAACTTGTTCTAATAAACATTAAAAGCACCTTCACGTATGTAATAATTATATTCTATTATATTAACATTAAATTCTGCATTATCTGTGTGACCGGTTAAAGATGACTGCACATTCTTTGCTACCCCTTCCATTGACAAGTAGAGTCCAATTTCTATGTTTGAAACTTGCTTCCCCAACAGAATGTAGCAGGAGTGATGTGGAATGTCAGAGGTGAGGTCAGCAGAGACCCTGTGGTTTTTTTTTTTTTTTTTTTTTTTTTTTTTAACTTTCCTTGGAACACTGGCTCTGAGCCCAATCAGCAGCCATGGAGAAAGTATGATGCCCAGAACCCCTCATCCCACAAGAAACCCAGACCACCTGGAGGAGCCCTGGAGGATGAGATGCCAAACAGCAATGAGTCACCAGATCTGTGAGTAATAAATCCCTCATCTGGAAGTAGATTCTCCAGTTCTAACTGCTCTCTGATGTTCAAAGGCCTTTTCTGCTTACTCTGATCTGAGCCTCTATACTGAATAACTGAGACCGTCAGAAATCACACTCCTGGATAAATGGAATATACTCAATAAAGGCCAGAAAAATTTATATGATAATTGGTTATTCAATAGCACCTTCTGATCATTGCTTATATCTTATAGGCAATTTGGTTATATTTTAAACCTTAGAACCATTAAAGCATAATATTACTTTTCTCCAGAAATCCGTGGCATAATTATATTTGGGCTAATTGAAAAGAAAGGATGAGGTCCCTGTGCTGGCCTGGACATGTAATATATTACTAGCACATATTGCCAATAGGCGAATTTAAAAATTGTAGCTGCCTTTAATATTTCCCCCAACTTTTTTTGCTACTACCTTAATCCAAGCCACCGTAAAATTGCCACTTGCTTTTCCTCCAACCCTGAGCCAAACCAGCCTCAGGGTTTTTGGTCTTTCTGTTCTCTTTCAATGAAAACTTTAATAATCAGATATATGTATGGTTTGTTTCTCACTTCATGGAAGTATGAGAAAGGCTTTTCTTGAGCACTCTAAATAAAATAAAACCCTCCATGTCCCCATTATTCTCTGTCCTTGTACCATACTTTATTTTTCTTCATAGTACTTATCACCACTTGACATATTTTAGCAATTTTTTATAGATACATTTGATTGTGTGCTCTATGAGAAAAGGGTTTATTTTATAGCCACCTGTATCACCACCTTCAAAAAAGATACAGGAACTTTGTGATGTTTCCAGAATCTCAAACAGTGCTTGTCATATTACTGTGATAAGAAAGTACTTGTTGAATCAATAAATGAGGTTTTTTGATGAGGAAAATATTTCAGTGTAATGAAGAATAAAGTTGGAGAAAAATAAAATCCAAATTATGCAGGGTATAAAATTTGGGAATAATTTTACACTTCGATGCAGTAGGAAGTGGAGACTCGTTATATAATGCTTGAGCAGGGAAGTAATGTGGATATTCAGTACCACAGTTGTATATAGAATGCCTTCAAGTTAGAAGAACCTTAGGTTAGGCAAGGAGGTCAGCTAGAAAGTGTTAAAGTAATAATGACGTGTTAAAAAAAAAAAGGCTGGTTGGTGAGAATACAACCGACTTAAAATACCATTAGAATTTGGTACATAACAAGAGAGTAGAGAAACTGACATAATAAAAATTGAAGCTGAGGTTTTCAAGTGAAAGTGACTAGCAATATATTGGTAAAGACACTTGGGAACATTAAACTAAATTAAAGTCAGCAAGTATTTATTTAATACATGCTATATGCAAGACTTGTGCTGGACTCCCAAAGTATATTTTAAAAAATGAGTAAGATGAACAGTCACGCTTGAAGAAATACTGGGCAAAGATACAAATGGGCAGCTAGCCTCCATATATGTCAGATGTAAGCACAAATAAAAAGGGAAAGAACATGAAAAGAAGAAATAATTTCCATAGCCACTTATGGAGAGGATGATATTTTTGTTTGGAACATGATAGGTTAAAGTTATTTTTAAAATGGTCTGGTTGTAGTTTTGGCAAGGAGAATATGTCTCATTATTAATCACCAGGGAAATGCAAATCCAAATGACAATGTGATAGAACCTCACAACTGTCAGGATGGCTGTTGACAATGATGTAGAGAAAAGGGAACCCTGGTGTCCTGCTGGTGGGAATGGAAATTAGTGAAGTCATTGTAGAAGTTTCTTAAAAATGAAAAATAAAACTCCCATATGGTCTAGCAATCCTACTTCTGGGTATATAGTCAAAAGAAGTAAAATCAGTGTCTTGAAGAGATATTTGCACTCTCATGTTCACTGCAACATTTATTCATGATAGCCAAATACAGAAACAACCTACTTGTCCTTCAGCAGATGAAGTAATAAAGACAATGTGGTATAGAAACTTTAGAATATTATTCAGTCATAAAAAAGGAAATCGTACCACTTGTGACAACATGGATCATTCTGACAAACATTGTGCTGAGTGAAATAACCCAGGCACAGAAAGGCAAATACGGCATGATCTCACCTAGATGTGGAGTCTAAAGCAAAAGTTAAATTCCTGGTAACAGAGAGGAGAATCGTGATTAGGAGGAGCTGGGGGCTGAAGGGAAGAGGAGACACTGGTCAAAAAGTACAAACTTTCAGTTATAAGATGAACAAGTTCTGAAGACTTATGTACAGTGTGGTGACTAGTTAACGATATATTGTATACTTGAAATTTGCTATGAGAATGCATTCCAAGTGTTCTCACCATGCGCACGCGCACACACACACACACACGTTGCTAAGTGAACTATGGATGTGTTAATTAGCTTGTGGTAGTCTTTTCACAATGTAAAAATTTATTAATATATCACTTTTATACCTTAAATATATACTTTTTTTCTTTGTTGATCATACCTCAATAAAGCTGGAAAAACAAAGGAGAAAATTTTTTGATATCTTAGAACAGTGGTCCCCAAACTTTTTGGCACCAGGGACCAGTTTCATGGAAGACAATATTTCCAGGAACGGGAGGGGATGGTTTTAGGATGAAACTATTTCACCTCAGATCATCAGGCATTAGTTAGATTCTCATAAGGAGTGCGCAACCTAGACCTCTAGCAGGTGCACTTCACCATAGGGTTCGTGCTCCTATGAGAATCTACTGCCGCTGTTGATCTGACAGGAGGCTGAGCTCAGGCAGCATTACTCACTTGCCTGCTGCTCACCTCCTGCTGCACAGCCCACATCCCTAACAGGCCATGGACCAGTACCAGTCTGTGGACCAAGGGTTGGGGCCGCCTTTTGAAGACACAGATTAAACTGAGAAAAACACTTCAGTCCACTATACGTCCTGTAGTTACTGTCAGCTAGTGTGAAAATCTTTCCTCTAACAGATACCATATCCTTTTGTGCCTCTTTCTATTAATGTTAAATTCTCTTGTTCTCACTATGTTACCCTTTCTAATGTCCTGGAAACCAATGCAAAGTCTTGAATCTTAGGTCCTGCCCAATTTATTTCATGGAATAAAGCTCTTAATCCTTTTACTTAAAATAGGACATGCTTAATATTCTTTTTGTTTCTGTATCAAAAGTTCACTTTAGTTAAGAGGCCATTAATTCATCCCTTTTTAATACAAAACCCACTGAGGACGAGCTAGCTTAAAATTATGCCACCATAAAAATTGACCTTCAAAATGCACTGGGCATTTATAGCCTTTGCATTTGTTGATAAGCAATGAAACTATGAATGGACTGCTTGCTAGATGAACTATAAGTCATGGATGTGGCTTTTCAAATTTTAATTTCATTTGTAGTATTTCAGGAGTTACATTCTATTATAGTTGTGAAAATTTGCAGAATGAATAGAACATAATTTGTGCTTATCAAAGTTTCATTGTTTCTGTGCAACCAGATACACAATTGCTTTTATCACTTAAGAGTTGCCTTCCGCCGTCTGCCTGATGCTAATTTTCTTTTAAATTTAGTGTTTAACCAATATTACCACTTCGTTGTGTACAAAAAGTTATATAGCATATTGTTTACAGTACTGTCTACTATTTGATTAGTTCAGATTGCTCTTAAATCAAAATTTTGTGTAGGCTCCACTGAATGAAATGGAACCATGGAGTCCTATAAATATTAAATATTTTCTTTTTTTCTCCAAATACCCTTGAAGAATTAAGTTTAGGGAATTAGTAAAATTTCTCCCTTGATCCCTCCATCCCAATGAGATTTTACTATCTATATTATTACCATGTCAGATTTTACTACTTGCAATATAAAATAAGTGGCACCATTGTCTTGAATATTGTACAGGCCAATAGTTCCATTTTTATACTTTCCTCTGGGGGAATAAAAATATATCAGATTATGTATTTGCCTAGGAAGAGAAATATTTTTTTCTTTGACATAATTAACATAAAAAATATAATCAATGAAATGCGAATTTCCTTCCATAAGAACTGGACATCCAGTTTGCAGCATGTTAACCAATTGGTTACATAGTTAACAAATTTCGGATCAAGCTGTTTCAATCACAAAGGTGATAGTAAATTAGTTCTGTGAGTTGGCTGCCAGTAGTGCTACCTAGAGCTGTCATAAGTTAGATATAAAAAGCCATCACTCTTTTCATCCACGGGGTTGCTTTTATTGTGGTAAAAGTTTGACTTGTGTATGTACCGGTCTATGTACTTCTAATAGTTTCCTGTGGCTGTGATGTGTCATCAACATACACAAAATCGTAAATGAGATACTAAATGCTTAATTACCTCAATTTTATAACACAAGGAATAGTGTACCAAGAGGTATATGCCAGTTGCCTGTCCTACATGGATTGAGGGCTGTTTGAATTCATTTGCTATCAGCAAATGGCATCCATGGTCATGCAACTGATCAACAAAGCTCTGACATGGAATAAAGATCCAGGAGCATTCAGGAAAAGAGATATGCAAGGCTAGCTCCAAAACTTTGAAATGCATTAACTCTTTTTGAAGACTTTGAGAAAACAAACAAGAATAATAGTTTATTGATTGTCTGAATCATGTGTATACAAATGTGTGAAAAATTAATAGCAACTGTCCTTCCACTGGCATCACTACAAATATGTTTGTTTCCTCTGCATTATCAGGCATGTGTGTGTGTGCGTGCATGTGTACGTGTGTGTGTGTGATCTTTAGTAAAATAGGATTTTGAGAAGTTGAACAGTGAGAATATTTGTTAGATCTGCCATGTCTGAGCATTGCATTGAGCACTTAATAATTACCTAGAATTGTAGACAGAATCATTAACTTAGATCTTAATACTATTTAGTTAGAATATAACTTTCAGGGTTTATGCAACATAAACAGGGAAATTAATGTTTTCCTAGCCTGAGCAATTCTTGTGAAGATTGGTAAATTAAGCTCAGTTTGTGGCCAGATGGATACCTAGACAACATCTAAATAAACATGTCTGATGTCATTATATCACGTCATATTTAATCTTGAAGTTAATTATTACCTGAACTATGTGCACATGATGTGTCTTGTTGACCCAATTTAAATGTTAAAGGTTTTTTTTAAAATTGAAAATTGCTTATGCAGGGAAAGTAGGAAGGAAGATGGAAGGAAATATGGAAGTAAGGAAATGATTCACTAAATGTCTACCACGTGCTAGTCCTGCCTATGTTCACCTCCATATTCACATTTAATCTCTCTCTGTGTGGCGGGGGGAGGGGGGCAGTGTCTGTCTGTCTGTCTTTTTCCCCTTCAGTTTCTCAACTGGATTCTAAATAGAAATTATACAAAGAGCTATAAAAACATATGTAAAAGAGGATAAAAGGAAAGACAATATTCAGTAAGCTATGTAGGTCTGAATACTGTAGTTTTCACTGGCTGGAGAAATACCTATACACAAAATGGGGAAGAATGTAAGTTGAATACATTAGCTTTGATTCACAATGTCAGAAATAGGACTTTTTTTTATTACTTCTTTATATTGTACATATATTGTACATTTTAATAAACTAATGTTTTAATTTTTTAAAATGCATCAAGATTTTTCTATTTTCTAATTGTCTTACATTCGATGTTTTGCAAACATGAATTAGAAGTATATTGTCTGCAATCCCAGTACTTTGGGAGGCTGAGGCAGGAGGAATGCTTGAGCCTAGGAGTTCAAGACCAGCCTGGGCGATGCAGTAAGGCTCCCTCTCTTAAAAAAAAAAAAAAAAAAAAAAAGTCTCTGTAGTTGTGTGCACCTGTGGTCCCAGCTACTCAGGAGGCTCAGGTGGGAGGATCACTTGATTACAGAATGTAGATGATGCAGTGAGCCATTGTTGTGCCACTGCAATCCAGCCTGTGCAACAGAGTGAGAACCTGTATCCAAAGCAAGTATATTGTCATTTTTATTATTTTGTTTTATTAAGTAATGATCCATGATTTTTGACTTCCTATTTTATTATACTAAAATTGCATATTCATATACAACTGACTTCAAGTTTGTTTTCATTTTGGTTTCGATAAAATACTTTTATATCAGCACATAGATATATATGATTACTCTTCCAATATTTTTGTAGCCCTCCCTACTGAAATAAGTTAACTTTTGGAAGGACAAAGGAAGAAACCTTTTCAAAAGTTCATGGTATCGTTAAAAAGGGGAATATATATTTATTAGAAAAAGCCAGGCAATTAAAAATAGAATAAAATGATAGATGATGCAACTTTAATCAAAGAACCCTGGCTGAAAGATGTTCAGGAATCAATGTAATACCGAGAGGAAGTAGTACTCCATCTGCCATCTAAGTATTTCTACTACCTCTATAGAGAAAAGTACCAGATACTTCTAACTTCAATTTAAGCAGGAGACACAGGGGAAGTTTTTGTGAGAGTGGGTAGGAATTACACAACAAAACTACCACCAATGGTGTGTCTATTTATGTACCTTCATGGTTTTAACTGAATGAGAGCACCACTGGTTACAATACCCCATGATAACTCTCCCTACTTAGGTTTCAGACGTCTTAGGTTAAGCCTTACTCTTTTTGTTTTGTTTTCTTTTGTTTTGTTTTTGAGACAGAGTCTCTCTGTCACCCGGGCTGAAGCGCAATGGTGCCATCTCAGCTCAATGCAACTTCCTGCTCCCGGGCTCAAGCAAATCTGCCACCTCAGCCTCCCAAGTAGCTGGGATTACAGGCACCTGCCATCATGCCCAAGCCTTGTTATCATTTTAAGGGTATTTTAAATTCAAATAATTCCTAGAGTGGCAAAGCATGATGTCACTTTAAGTCTTCTGAGAATTAGTTTACCAATGCACAGTCCTTATAAGATAAATGTCTTTAGGCCTATAAATGTCTTTAGGCCTCTATTTATTATGAGAAATAAATAGTTGAGACAAAAGGAAGCTGGGGAGAATAGAAAGGGATGTCCACTATATCAAAGATAAACTTTATTAACTTTATAATTGCACTTAGGGTCAAGTGATACAGGGAATGGAACAATTTTAATCAATGAGCATTTATTATGAAATAATGAATTCTATGTGTTCTAGATACCAGTTTTCCCTAGAAACCTTCAACTGTCCTTCAGGATTTTCTGTAATAAATGTTTATTTTGATGCCTTCCTGGAAATATGCTTATCCTATAGTTTCTCCTAGAAGAGCAATATCTCTTTTCCTGAACAATGTTATTTATGGATCTACCATATATCCATACTATGGATAATATTGTGTACCTATTTAATGAACTTATTATTAATGTGTCTATTTATGTTATGTATGGATGCAAGGGTGTTTAGCATAGAGGTACTCTCACAGTTTTGTTTGTTTTGATTTTGTCATTTTCATGCCTATATAGCAGTTAACTTTCATAGCTGTTGTCCTTGGCATTTGTCAAAATCGGTGCTGTAGCCTCTGTTTGGTCAGCATTATACTCGGAGTCTTTTGATCTCAAGAATAAAGACATTGCATAACACCAAGAGACAGAGATCAAAGATTTTACTTTCTTTTATTCCCTATCAATTACAATTTCAAGTACTAGCCGGAGCTTTGACAAAGAACCTTTAGACAAAGTATAATTAATGAAAAGGAAAAAAAAAATAACATTCTCAAGAAAATACCTTTCAACATTGCATAATCACATGCCTAATGGGGATGCTGGTATACTTTGCTGAAGAAAAGCAATCAGATTTTTATCCCTTCCAGTTCCCATGAAAAGAAAAGCTTCTTACATGGCATTTCCAAAATCTTTAGGTCACATATGGGTAATTTTCCAGAAAATCTCCCCACACACATTAGAAACAAGACATTTAATTAGATGGCATGTAAGGCTCTTTTGGCTCTAAGTCCAAAGACTCTGATGACGCTATATTATCTGAAAGAGAGTATTTTGCAAGAAAACGACTCATTTTCATTATTTTTTCTAATGCTCATCAACTCCTCTCTCCTACTATAATAAAAGCAAATTCACACCCTCTGATTTCCAATTCGTACCCCATTATGTGTATCATATGATAAACCATGCACTAGAATGAGATTTTCTATTTTGGCCTCAATGTCATTAACACCACCTCTGTCATTATCCATTTTGGTGTTTATACCCTGTTTCCTTTCCCCACTGTACTTTCATCTGTTCACTCAGCAAATATTGAGGGAAGCCCTACTGAGTTTCAGTTACTGTCGTAGCCAGCCAAAAAGAATGAACATAACAGTCTCCTCTTATTCACAGGAGAAAAAAGGTCCCTAAAAATAAAAGAGGATCCAATAAATTTCCCAAATTTAAATTTGTATGTTTCATTCTGAGACTGCACCTATGAATGAAATCATTCTAGGACACAAGCAACAATATTTGGAAGAAAACCTTCCCTGAACATTTGGATAACTGCTACGTTTCCAATGAAAACATTATGTTTGTAAAAATCATAAAATGCCTCGAAACATCATGCACATTTTTAATGGGTCAGCCGAGGTACTACCAAAACTCACACATCTGAGTTAGCTAAACCTTGCCTTGTTAAAACCTGGAAAGGGGAATTCTTTACAGTGTCCTTTATCTGACAGTGCAAATACTGGCTGTTCTAGTCAGCTATCAGTGATGTGCTCGAAAATGTGCCGTAACATGCATGTCACTGGATTGAAACCAGTAGTATTGGCATTAGGCAGAATAAAAAGTGAAGGTTGCCTATTGCCTTCCTTCCCCTCAACCTGCTCCAGATCCCTTTGGCCTTACAGCATGGCTTTTCCTATGAATTTATTTCCATGTGGCCTGGGCATCACGAAGACTCAAAGGTCTATGACCTGTACTAAAACAATGAAATTATTTTTCCCGGATTTTTTTTTTCATGTTTAAGTGATACATCTAAAAACGGAAAAATTTTAGATTACAAAGGAAAGAATTTCAGATCTTATGTAAAATTGCTGTGCAAAAAAAAAAAAAAAAAAAAAAAAGATGGACCCACTAATCTCATACAGAGGCTGGTATCCATTCTAGATATTTTAAACTAGATCACTTGTGCCTCTGTGGCCACAGATGAAAAACATTTTCCTTCTTGAGATTTTAAGCATCCACACTTGTGTGTGTGTCAAGTGCAGAACATCTTTTTTTCTGGCTTTGCCCATCACTCCCTTGCACCATGGTATGTCCTGACTTAGGCTTTGTCACTTTATTCTGGAGCAAAATCACACTGAGGCCCAGTCTGCATTCCATACTCCATTCTCTTCCGTTTTTAAGGCTGCTGCAGCCTCTGTTATTTGCCATATTCTCTACCCAAGGGGTCGGGTAGGAAGTAGTGCTTCAAAAGGTAATTCAGTAGCCTGCTTTTGTTCTCAGCATGGAGGAAGGTGCAAGCTCAGTGAAGCACTCAGGCAAACTAAACAGGAGGGATCCGAGACCCACAACAGTGAGTTCTCTCCTCTCCACAGGCTCAGAGAGATGTTCTCACTTTTAAAGTGAAAACTGGATAGAATGGCACTAATCTTTCCATCACTAAAAAGTAGAACAAATTAAAAATGTTCCTGTTTTAGTTATTTCAAAATTTATATCTGATTCTATGACAATAAAAATACTCAAAGGAAATAATGCCCCATTTAAGTACTCAATAACTTGAGGTTTGTTTTATTTTGTTTTTTAATCTTTGGTTTCACTTTAGCCACCCTATTTTTCCCTTCTGTTTTCCTAATAAGTGCATCATCAGCTTTAAGGTAAAAATATTACTGACCTTAAAAATCACATCATGTTACCTTATACCTTACCTTATTATATGTTTTTGAAAATTATTATGAAATTGGTCTGTTTGTAAACACTGAAAAACTCGGTATAGCTTCTGATGAGAACTCTAGAACAAAAGTAATTTTCGTAGCCCTTAACTGATATCTGTTCTTTAAAAGATATTATATATTTTATTTAATACTTGATATTTAATACTTATTTAATAAATACTTTATTTAATACTTATTTCATTGTTCAGAAAATCTTAACAATATTTCATCTTTTTCCCGTTCCTTGGAAATCAAACCATTTAGAAAATAACTTTTATTTTCTTTATAAATTGATAATTTTTTAACTTTAACGTTTGAACTCAGCAACTCAAAGAAACTTGATTGAATTGTATCAGTGGAAATAAAAAATCCCTTTCTTTATTATTTTATACTTATATAATCAGATGACTACTCCCTGCTACGTTTTGGTCAATTAAATCAATCTACCACTTTGAAAGCCATATAAGCTATCCCCAAACCCTCAGTATGCTTTAAAGGGAAGAAAAAAATTAGTTTGACTCATCGAGTCAGATTCCTAGGGGAAGAAGGGAAGGAAGATCAATTCATATTGCAACCGTAACATGAAAATAAATGAAACATTTCAAAAGGTACTATTTAGTCTGGTACTATTTTCTTCTTATTATGTATAACATTCTGTCTCAGTGTAATAATGAATTTATGTAACTTGTTCCTGAAGGGAAAGAAAGTGAACTATTTATACTCCTTATCCTATAGGCATTATATTTTTTGCATTAACATCTTTTTTGGAGTATACCTAACACAGCCACTCTAGAACACCATAAAAAACAGAAACAAAACCTCAAACTGCAGAGGTATAATATCTGAAAAGTTCAGGTTATAGCTAGAAAAAATTTCAAAATTAAATATATGATGATTTATTATTACAAAAATGACAATTTAGAAGCATGATGTCAATTTTTCACGGATATAATCCTCACCAACATTTTAAACAATTTATACCACAGTCTTTTTTTTTTTTTGCTGCAGTAATGGAGAAAAATATTAATTCAGATGTCTATTTCCAAATGAAACCATTAATAGAGTTTTAATGATTTTTGTACTAAAACTGGGGTGTGGGGGGTGACAGTTACATTATTTTGCTTACCTATGAAGTACATTAGAGATAATGGGCATGTTTACTGTGTAAAATCAAAAGAATGAATTCACCTTTTCCTCCCTTCATGTAGCAGAACTATGGTGTCATTCAAGGGGGATATTAGTCAGCAGCTGACAACACAGTCATGCCCGAACAATTGGAATGCAGACACAGTCCAGACACTTGCCATCCACCTACATTACATCAGTTACACAGAAAACTGTTTTCACTAACACATACTAAAATAAACAAAATCAGATTCAGTGCCCCACTCAAATTATTTAATGTTAATGAACATCAAACAGAATAATCAATTCATGTTTGAAGGGAATCACATCTTAAATATGCATCCATATGTCAAGTCTGGCTTCAAAGAGTATAGGAAATCAAAACAAATGTGGGTTCAAATATATGAGCTGTACACCTTTAACACATTTGCTAAAGAAGTGAGTTGAGTGTATTATGTGTTCAGTATTATTTTCTAACATTTGTTTGTCCAATTTGTACCCTGGGCTACTAAAATCTCTCTTGCTGAGAAAGTCTTACCCAGACACATAGATTCAGGCTTTTACTACTATATTTTAAATTATACTAACATGATAACCTCTGAAAATGATGATATGACAGTAAGCCCCTTTATCAGTGCGAAATTATGAGAAGTTTTTAAAAATTATTTTTATTGCTGTGGATCTATATACATGACTTAGAGTACAATAGCATGATGTATTCAAAATCAAATGCATGCTGAGAAGGAAAAATTATTATTTTAAGTCTTAGAAAGGCATTAAAAGCCCAAGCGCAGTAAAAGTTATCTGACCTTAATGACAAGGAGGGTTCTGTAATGCCACAGCTTATCATGGAGAACAAAAAGAGTGAGGCATTTGAGACCAACACCTCTAGAGCCAGGTTGCCGGAGTTCAGATCCCACCCCTAAGACATGTTGGACCTGTGACGGTGGGCATGTTACTTTTACCTTTTGTGCCTCAGTTTTCTCAACTGTAAAATGGGATAATAGAAGTATCTGTCTCCAAGGACTGTTTTGGCTATCAATCGGTTATATTTACAAAGCATTCATAAGAGTTAAGATTATACATACATATTATGTATTACCTTGTTTAATTATGTAAGATTATTATATATAACATTTCTGTATGTGAATTCTAAGGCATCCTAAGAATTTACGTATTTAAATATTAGGGTATTGCCAACTGTGTTACACAGATTTTATACACTCACTCCACACCTGCTTCACTATTACTCCAGTTGAGGAACTGCTCTCCTTCACTGTTTTAAATGCTTGCTTTATATCTTCTCTCTTGAAACAAGATCTGTTTATTCTTTTACATATACCTGCATTTTGTTTGAGGTGTGTGTTTTCCAAACACAGAGTGTTTGTAAATAGGGAGAGAAGGCATTAAAATAAGTTGAACAATTATTCTAAATATTGAAGACTAAGTCTGTTTTTATGCCACAGGAAAAAGTGATAGTATGTGTCTAATCATTTTCAGGAGCCTATAAGACATTTTATAAATTTTAAGTGACATATATTTTGTCTTATTTTATCTGTATAATATATTGACAATGAAATAACATGGCATTTTTATTGGTATGAGAATCAGATCATCTACAATGATAAGATTGTTTTACGATGAAAGCTTACTATTTTACAGCTTTAGTAGTCTTCGCAATACTTTATTATTTTAAATATGAAAAACCCAATCAAAACAGAACTAAATGTGTAAAACTGTGATCCAGTTTGCTACAAATTTCATAATCATTATAATCACTAGTTTAAATCCAATAATAGTATGATAAAAATGTTAATTTTATCTTTTTGTTGGGGGGGATGGAGTCTTACTCCGTTGCCCAGGCTGGAGTGTGGTGGTGTGATCTTGGCTCACTGCAACATCCACCTCCTGGGTTCAAGCGATTCTCCTGCCTCAGCCTCCATAATAGCTGGGACTACAGGTGCGTGCCACCACGCCTAGCTACTTTTTTGTATTTTTAGTAGAGATGGGGTTTCACCATGTTAGCCAGGATTGTCTCGATCTTCTGACCTCGTGATCCGCCTGCCTCAGCCTCCCAAAGTGCTAGGATTATAGGCGTGAGCCACCGCGCCCAGCCAATTTCATCTTTCTATTGGAAACAATGCCTCAAAAAAAAAAAAAAAAAATGCTTTACCTTGCTTTGAATGAGTTAACTGTGTGTACTTCTTCAAGGAAAGATGACATGTATAATGTTAGCTTGAACTTCTGCGTATTCTTTCTGCCAATATGACAGCCTCGGTAATTTCATAGCATGCTTTGATCCAATACAGAAGAACCAATTAAGAAAGAATAGCTCCAGTTTTTAACTTGTAGAAAATGGAGAGGTTTAGAAACCTCCTATTTTAGAAAACAGGATGGCTAACCATGGAAACAGAACAGCTTAATTGTATTTGTGGCAGACTGAGACGAAATCAGTAGTTTCCAGATCATGTGATGAGTGCCTTTACTAGAATAAATTGCCACTGCTGAAAGAACTCTACAAAAGGAGTGTCAGAAAAGGAAAAAGAAAGAAAGAAAAAACACTCTTAGGTACAACATGCAGGAAAAGAAAAAGAGGGATTTATTTCTCTTTCCACTTGACATTATTGCCAAATTATACAAGGATTATCAGAAAGACTGGACAAAACCATACAAGGCAGTATACTGGATTTAGCCTGCCTTGGAACTTACGTTTGAGCTTAGTATAGATGATTACCTATTTGCTTGTGTTGTTTGAATAATTATAAATTTTGTAATGATTCTTACAAAGTCAACCGCCAATTTCTAATTTTAATGCATTACATTTATAAAGAACATTATAATCAAAGGAAATTCAAACATGATAATCAGATATCAAAATGTACATGAATAAACAAAAAGGGACTAAGAAAATGCAAATGTTTATCAATCTTCATAACTCTATGAAGTACCAAGTTGTGGTATTATCCATCATGGTAAGTGGTACATAATAAAAGTTTCTAATTGAAAGGGTTTAGTTTGAGTGATTTGTAAATACGTATTGAATGAATGAATGAGTCCCCACTGAACAAGGCCCCTATGCTGCTGGATTCAGTGTCTCTGATGGCCTCCCATAGGTGGGTGAAAAGCACAACAGTGTCCCTCTGATGGACTGAAGGCTCTTGGAAAGAGTGGAGGGGCTTGGAGAAGCCACACAGTGATTGGAGTAGTAGTTTTTATTAAAAAAATAAATACATAAATGTTAAAACCTGAACACATTTAAATCTTCTGTCATACAGGACACAGTTATAAATAGAAAAGATCTTGGTTATCCTTTGCGAATACATATCTTATGGATGTATGTTAAGTATGTTCCACCGTGGAGTCTAGCAACGTCTCATAACCAAACACAGCTTCATGAGAGTTATCTCCCACCACGGGTGGATTTATGACATAATTTTTTTAATATGTAGTATTTCTTATCACCCCCTGGGTTCCTAATTCCCCGCCCTGTGTTTTGGTTTAAGTCTTTTATCTGAATAACCAATATGACTCTTACCTTGTCTCTACTTGGCTCATCAGGATCCCAAACAGTGAAATGTCTTGTCGGTTCAAGACTGCAGGGTTCAGCATTTGCATAAAAGGCTCTAATGAGACACTTAATCTGACCTTGCATCTGTTGTTCAGCCTCTTTTCTCTCTCCTTTAATTTATAAAACTGACAAGAAAGGGAAGCACCAGGCTTTATCTCTTTCACTTGAAGATCAAGAAAGAAAAATAAAATAAAAATGTTATGAAGTAACATGGGGTATATAAGAACAAAAAAAGCTGCTTTCAAAATACATTATCATTATCTACAAACAATTACAGATCACTTGATAAAACTAATTAATACAGAAGGCAAATGGCCTTTTTAACTAAAAATGAAATCAAAAGATTAAAAGGCATTGTCTAAAATTAAATCATGAGAGAAATGATCATATATCTTCTGTGTATCGTTTACTTGATTTGTTTCAAAAAACTGAAATAAGCAGTTAGGTCTTAATTTAGAGACTTTTTATAATTTCAAATGGGCAGCAATATCTCAAATTATAAGCACTTTTTAGTTTTGCTTTTTATGAAAAGTGAGAACTGATGAATGTCTGTCTGGCCCATTTCAATCTATCTTCTTTTGTTGCTAGAATTATTACATTCTAAGGCAATTCTAAGCCACAAGAAGCTATAGCTGTAACAGGAAATAAAATATAGCAATTAACCTAAGGCTACTCGTAACTGATAGCATAAAGCAGAATTCATGAATTGTAGTATCACTAATTGAAAAAACAAATGTGTAAACAAAAGTAAATAAACACAGGTCAAAAATATTCAATACAGGAAGTCAGTAAGGTGGCAGAGAGGAGACTCCTGACGCTCCCTCCTCCCACAGACACACCAAGTAAATAGCCACGAGTGGATCAGTTCTCTTCCAGAGAAAGCCAGAATCCAGCTCAAAGACTCCTACACACTTGACAACTATGACAATACACCCAAATGAGTAGAAAAAGTGGAAATACACTCAGGCATAACCCCACCCTGAGCACAGTGTGTTACATTTGGAAAGAAACCCCAACTCCCAGCTTCTTCCTGAGGGGTAACAGGCTTGCACCACACCTGTAGTGCCCAACTTTTACCATCACTGCAAGGGGCAGTGGCTCTTAGATCACCCTGCTTGCAGAATGGCAGGGACAGCACGTTGGGGGATTTCCCTCAAGCACAAAAACAAAGAGGAATTTGAACTACCTCTGAGCGCAGTCTCAGTAGCCATAGTCCCTAGATTAGCTCAGCTTCCACCCTCCTCCTGGAGAGGGTTTGGCTTCACAGCAGCTCTCTGTGGTTTTGGCCTTTAACAGGTCAGTCTCTGGGAGCCTACAAAGCAAAAGTCAACTTGAGCCTAAACAGGAAGCACAGCACCTCCCGGGGCCTTCCCTGGCTTCCTCCAGTGCTAATCCCAGCCCTGCAGTCTCTCTGTGAAGAGTTGAAGTCTTCTCCCAACAAGATTGGGAGGGATAGCACTCCTGTGCCTTCTCCCTCAGCTTGCTCTAGAGATAAACTCCTGCAATCTCTTATTAGAAGGAAGCAGCGAGACCTCTTCACGCCTTAAGGGAAAGTGGACACTCCAGACCAGAAGTCTCCCCTGCTATGAGGGAGGGCATCTTCTGAATGTTCAAGCAGGACTGTAGGCACTCTCTGCACCTTCTTCCCCAGCTTGACCCAGCAGTAAACATAGATCTGAAGACCCTCCCTAGAGGCAGTTTCTACATGCATCAAACACTTCAACTTTTACAGTCTTTGCTGGGGACTGGCTCCTAAATCACCTAGCTCTGGGAGTTGACAGAACTCTGTACTCCTGAATCTCCTAGACCATAGACCACAGGGAACAAAAGGTGACTTTTAAACTTGCAAACATTCAACAGGTAACTCCCCAGGTTCAAAGTGAGCAGTTGGATCAAGAGTACAGGCATCTGTCTCAGCCCCCTTCCTTGGTGTAAGGCAGAATGGATGAGAAATACACTCTGGCTCTCAGCTTCTCTGAAAAGAGAGACAGAAAGACCTGGAACATGCATCTAACACCCCGATCTCTCCAGCCACATTCCTAGGGACTGGCTTCTATCAAATGTCTCTCAAGGCAATAGCACAACTTGGGGCCACTAAGGACAAAGACAGCAGGTTGGACAAACACAAAACTTAGAGGCACTTAAAATCTCTGACTGGGCTGATTAAGGAGGAACACTGACCGATGGAACAGGATAGAAAGCCCAGAAAATAAACTCAAGTATTTGTGATCAATTGATTATTTTCAAAGGTGACAAGAATACACAATGGTAAATGACAGATGTTTTTCAACAAATGCTGATGGGAAAACTGAATATTCATATTCAGAAGAATGAAATCACATCCCATATCACTAGAAATACGAATGTGTGTATATATATATATATATAATATATATATACACACATATATATGTATAATTTTTTGAGATGGAGTCTCTCTCTGTCATACAGACTGGTGTGCAGTGATGTGATCTTAGCTCACTGCAACCTCCGCTTCACAGGTTCAAGAGATTCCCCTGCCTTAGCCTCCTGAGTAGCTGGGACTACAGGTATGTGCTACCACACCTGGCTAATTTTTGTGTTCTTAGTAGAGACAGGGTTTCAGCATGTTGGTCAGACTGGTCTCGAACTCCTGACCTCAGGTGATCTGCGTGCCTCTGCCTCCCATAGTGCTGGGATTACAGGTGCGAGCCACCATGCTGGGCCCAAATATCAATTTAAAATGGATAAAGGACTTAAACATAAGACCTAAAACTACAAAGGTACTATAAGAAAACAGGGGAAAAGCTCCACAACTTTGGTCTGGGTCATGATTTTTTAGATAGGACTCCAAAGACACCGGCACCAAAAGCAAAATTAGACAAATGGAGTTACCTCAAACTAAACAGCTTCTGCATAGCAAAGGAAACAACTCGATGTAGAAAGAAACCAGATTGAAAGAAAATATTTGCAAACTATACACCTGATGAGGGGTTAATATCCATGTCATATGAGGAGTTTAACTCATGGTAAGAAAACAACCCAATTATAAAATGTGCAAAGAATCTGAACAGACATTTCTCAAAAGAAGACATATGAATGACCAACAGATACATGAAAAATTGCTCAACATCTCCAGTCATCAGAGAAATGCAAATTAAAGTCACAGTGGAATATCACCACATGCCCATTAGAATGGCTATTATCAAAATGACTGATGCCAACAAGTTTTGGCAAGGATGTGGAGAAAAGGTGACCATTGTATGTTGATGATGGGAATATATATTAATACACCTATTTTGGAAAATAGCATGGGAGTAACTTGTAAATCTAAAAATAGAATTACTATGTGATCCAGCAATCCTACTTCTGGATATACATTCAAAGGGAGTGAAATCTGTATGTCAAGGAGATGTCTGCATTCCCAGGTTTCTTTTAGATTATTCACAATAACCAAGATAGGAAAGCAATATAGATGTCCAGGAACAGATGAATAGATAAAGAAAATGCAGTATATATACACTATGGAATGCTATATACCCTTAAAAAAGAAGGAAATTCTATCATTTGCAATAACATGGATGAAACTGTAGAACATTTTGCTAAAAGAAATAAGCCAAACACAGAAAGACAAATATGGTATGATCTCACCTATATATGGACTCTAAAGTTGTCTATTTCAGAAACAAGGAATAGAAATGTGGATACCAGAAGCTAGGAGTGGAGGGAAGGGATGAGGAAAGAGAGGATGTTAATTAGAGGTATAAAGAATTAGTTAGACTGAAGGAATGAGTTTTAGTGATGTAATGCACTGTATGTTGACCACAGATGATAATAATGTATATTTCAGATTTGCTTTTAAAAAGTTTTAATGTTCTCGCCACAGAAAAGTGATAAATTGGTAAGGTGAAGGGCATGTTAATTCACTTGATTGAAACTTTCTATAATGCCTACATAAAATGTCACATTGTACAGATATATGTAATTACAGATATGCATACTTATTATTTGTCAATAAAATATGTTAATCACACACATAAAAAACAGCCAACACACCAAAGTCTAACAGTGAAATGAAGCTATGTTGCAAAGACACGTGTTACTGGTTATTCTGAGATGTTAGAGCTTCGAATCCTCTCATCAACTAACTCTCATCCATAATCACAAGTTCCTAACATTCAAAATCACTTTATTGTACAGATCTTTAGCAATAAATTGACGTTAGAAAATTCAGGAAGTTCCTCAATGAGACTGAGATTAAAAAATAATGGTATCAACACTTTTTATCTCAAATGTTAGGCAGCAAATAAGGGGATTTTACATTGCTGGCAGCTTATGTGTTGCTAACAGTGTCTTCCAGAAAAACATTGGATAGGTTGGGTTGTGGTGGAATGAGACTGTCTTCTCTTATTGAAAATCCTTAGAAGAACTTAAAGCAGATAATGCTAATCAAACTTTGATCAATTTACTAGAGTAGTTGTTTAAATACGATTTATATTGATTGTCTTTCCTTGGCTTTCCCTAGTTTCTATATCCTAACTAATAGATAAGTACTTAATATTATTTGTATGTTCCACTTTCCTTACAAAATCTAATATATATATATATATTTTTCTAGTTAAATGAAGGAGTAGGTGTAGAGACGGGACAAATAAATCTCTGTAACTGGTTGTGATGAATTAGTTGTGAACACCACTACATTCAGATCAGTCAATCTTTCTTTCTTTCTTTTCTTTCTTTCTTTCTTTCTTTCTTTCTTTCTTTCTTTCTTTCTTTCTTTCTTTCTTTCTTTCTTTCTTTCTTTCCTTCCTTCCTTCCTTCCTTCCTTCCTTCCTTCCTTCTCTCTTTCTTCCTTTCTTTCTTTCTTTCTCTCTTTCTTTCTTCCTTAATTTCTTAATTTCTTTCTTTCATTTTATTTATTTTTTGTAAAGATGGGGTCTTGTTTTGTTGCCCAGGCTGGTCTCAAAATCCAGGCTTCAAGTGATTCTCCAGCCTCTGCCTCCCAAATGCTGGAATTACAGATCTGAGCCACCATGCCTGACCTCTATAAAATCACATATTTTTAATAAACAATGTTGATTTGTCATAAGGGGCAATCACTAGAATCAATGATTTAGTCATTCCTCTCAACCAAAAATGATGCATAATATTTGTTGTTTTAGGTGTTTGTGGCATAGAAAGGAACAAGTCACTTGTTTGTAAGTTAAACTAAACTGTACAAACCCAAACTTGAGTGCTCAGACTTGGATTTGGGTCAGAGAAATTTGCTTTATCTCCATTTGTCCAACTAAACAGACATACGTATATATTTTTTAAAAGGGAAAAGGGTTTATTTGTAAAATTGGAAATCACATTTAGTGGAACACAAAAACTGTGTGCTGTCATTGCTTTGTTATCAGTATAACAATATCTGACCTAAAGGGAAAGCTTCAGAATCACAATGAATTGATTTTTTTTAACTTAGTCAAGGACAATGTAAATCACTAGCATTTCTTTTTGTTTCATTGTGCTGAGTGGTGCTTCCTTAGAACTAAAACATAAATACACATTTTTGCCAGAGTGATTTTACAGATTATTCTATTGACTATTGTAATAGTCAATAGAAGTAACTGTTAAAATTCCAAGTATCGTGAATGTCTGAATTGCCTCTTACAGGTTTTATATGGCTATTAGTAAAATAGAGTTTTATAATACTTAATTCCAATTGACTTCAGTGCAAATACACAGTACGTAATGGATGAATGGGGGAAGGGAAGGAAAGCGAGATGGATAAATGGATGAATGGATAAATTGATAGACCATGAATGTCACTGCTATCTGACTACAAGTTGCTACTTCGATGGTCGTAAGTAAAAGTAATCACAATGGTAATAATATAGGGAAAGACTAATCACAGACATATTAACAATTAAAAAATTAATCTCAGTGTTATCTCAGATATTAAATTGTACATCAACAGGGAGATGCATTAAAAGGCATCAAAATATCTAAAGAAGACAAAAGAAAAAAACAGGAAAATAGTGTACAGTTATAGTTACACTGAAGTGTTTGATTTCCACCTCTAAATTTTCAAATAAGACAAAAATATGCTTTACCCACGCACAAAGCAAGAGTATCTACTCCTTGGCTTTTAAAACCAACTGAGGAATCAGAAATAATTCAATTCATAAAAAACACTGATACAAATTCAATCTCAGTTTAATACAATATTAGAATAATATCAACATAAATAATAGCTTCTGTGTAGTGGGTAACAATGATAGGTAATTTCATTTTAATTAAATGTCAGCATGAAAATTCTATTCATATTTATCATGCTAACTATGCAGACTGTGTACCAAAGAGAACAGAAACAGCAGTTGGAATGTGTTATTTTCATTCGAAGATATTGTACCTGCTGGCATTCTGATTAGTGTTTGCTCCTTTTAGCATTAAAAATACCAAGTTAAATTTTTTGACACACTATGTAGTACTATCAATATTATATAAGACAAACATGCAGAAAAGCAATTTGCACAGCCATTACACAATGACATATTTGCAGTATGTCACAATTGAATTTCGTAGCAGCAAAAGGACTTTCTTTGTATTTAGTTCTAATTGTTAAATTCTATTTCCCCCTTTTTTTTGTTCAAATTGTTATATTCTATTTCCCCTTCTTCCTTCCTTCTTTCCTTCCTTCCTTCCTTCCTTCCTTCCTTCCTTCCTTCCTTCCTTCCTTCCTTCCTTCTTTCCTTTCTTCCTTCCTTCTTTTTTTTTTTTTTTTTCGACAGAGTCTCACTGGAGTGCAGTGGTGGGATCTCAGCTCACTGCAAGCTCCGCCTCCTGGGTTCACACCATTCTCCTGCCTCAGCCTCCCGAGTAGCTGGGACTACAGGTGCCCGACACCATGCCCGGCTAATTCTTTTTTTTTTTTTTTGTATTTTTATGGGGTTTCACTATGTTAGCCAGGATGATCTCGATCTCCTGACCTTGTGATCCACCCGTCTCAGCCTCCCAAAGTGCTGGGATTAGAGGTGTGAACCACCGTGACTGGCCACCATGTATATCTTCTTAAATGGAAAGAAGATAAATAATTTTCTGTAAAAGAAATTATGGAAGTGGTCTTCTTTTCTTCTGTTCCCAAATTAATCCTGAGTCCATTTCACAGTGTTTCAAATTAAGGTGCATAGGCTCAAATAGGTTTTGGAAATGTCATTAAAATTTGCCAAAACTGTCCCTAAATTGTATTATTATAAACAGCATTTGCTTTGATTCTGTTGATGTGGAATGTTGAGTCTGCTGGTCTCTTAAGGAAATCCCTCCACTGAAGTATAGTCTCTTAACTTTTATATAGAATGAATGTATTTGTTGCCTTAAATAGCATGTCTGTAAAATTCAAGTGAAAGATAATCATCTGTCATGTTGAACAGTCCACCCTCAGCACTTAAATACAAGCATGCATATCTCTGCAGATTTCAATGATTTGTATAAACATTTTAATACCTATAATAATTTTTTCTCTTTGTTTTAGCTGTCAGGAAACTGAGAGTTAACATCAATGTACAATATAATTACAACAAACCCATTGTAGAATCCCAATGACATACATTTATGTTGCTGCTTTTCAATAATGCCTCTTTTGATTTATTTCTTAAGATTTTATGAAGCTGTATGTACAACTTATAAATTTCCAAATTCTGTCTCCAAGCAGGTGAGCATGAGTTTTAAATAAGTAAATGGGTTGATTTTCGATAACTTGAAAACTTGAAACTATATAGCCAACCTAAAAGACAGGTTATTTTTCCCCTTAAATATCTATCAGCCATACCATTTAAAATATAGAAAAGATAACATTTTTATGCAATATGGTACCCTTAAGTCTGGCTGTTTTTAGTAAGCTGTGCTTAAATTTTAATGTAGTGGAACTCTCAAAATTATGTCTTTTAAGTATAGGGCCAATCATTTATCCAAGAGAACCAATTTCCCATTGGTTAAACTCACAGAAATTGCTTTCATGTCCACCACATAAAAAGTGTGCAGTATTTATACCATAATCCTTAGATCTTTTTATACTAAATGAAGGACACAATTTAATTTATGGATTAAACCTGATGCTTCTTTTTCGTTACTGCTGTAGTAATAGCATTCTTATTATTTTACTCTCTACATGTGGATTATTATATATTCTTTTTTCTTACAGACTTAGAGCTGCATATAAAGGTTTATTTTTCTCAGCCAAAATTACTCCAAGTCCTCTTCACCTCATTTCTTGATAACTGCAAATCTTTCCAGTCACCTCAAAAAACATCTCTTTGAACTTCAGTTATTCTTGCACAACACAATTGATGAAACTTTCTAAACTACCAGCTTATATTACTTCCAAGATCTGAAATGTATAATGGCTCTTTCTAACCTTCATACTTAGCTAAAATTTCTCTGAAGTTCAAGGTCTGCCATAACTTAGACCTATTCTTCAGACCTAAACTTATTCTCTGCCATTATAATCTTACACCTACCTTTAATATTCAGCTGGTAGCCTCCCATGCTTTTTCTCATCTCTGACTTAAGACTGTACTTATTTCTGTCTCAAAATGTATGCTTTCCTGAAGATTTCACATAATTTGTACCCCCTCCATAATTGTATAAAATACTAGGCTGTAAATTCCCAGGCCTGATGCAGTCACTCATGCTTGTTATCCCTGCATTTTAGAAAACTGAGGCAGGAGGACTGCTTGAGGTCAGTGTTGGTGACCATCCTGGACAACAAAGTGAGACCCTGTGCCTATAAAATAAAATAAAATAAAATAAAATAAAATAAAATAACTAAAAAATTAGCAACATGGTGACATATGCCTTTAGTCCTAGGTATTCAGAGGCTGAAATGGGAGGATTACTTGAGCCCAGGGGTTCTAGGCTGCTGTGAGCTATGACCGCGCCACTGCACTCTGTGACTCCAACTCTAAAATAAATAAATAATCATTGGCTTTGAGACTTTTTTCTACTTAATAATGTTGATAATAATAACTACCATATATTTGTGCACCAAGGAATTTGCTAAAAACATTGTGTGTATTATTTCTAACTTTTTTTTTTTTTAGATGGAGTTTTGCTCATGTCGCCCAGGCTGGAGTGCAGTGGCATGGTCTCTGCTCACTGCAACCTCTGCCTCCTGAGTTCAAGCAATTCTCCTGGCTCACCCTCCCAAGTAGCTGGGATTACAGGTACATGACACCACACCTGGCTAATTTTGTATTTTTAGTAGAGATGGGGTTTCCCCATGTTGGCCAGGCTGGTCTCGAACTCCAGACTTCAAGTGATCCCACCTGGGTGTCCCAAAGTGCTGAGATAACAGGCGTGAGCCACCACACCTGACTGTACTATTTCTTTTAATATTCACAATGAAATTTTGAAGTACAGCATATCATCTATGGAATTACAGGGTAAATAAATCTGAGCTCAAACAGAGGTGCTAGCATGCAAACTCAAGTCAGAGTGACTGTCAAGGGCATGCTCTTCCATTCCTCAAATTAATTAACACATCATTCTTCTGTAAGAGGTCACATCACCATCACTCACATTCACCACCTGCAGTGCTGGACCAGCATTGTCCAAGAGCAGAACTGTGTAATCTACTTTCTCCAGTGTTGAACATGCATTCAAAAACATGCTTCAAACATATTCACCATGGATCAAACATTCAGAGGCAGATTTTGTGAAAAGTAAATTGATGAGATAGGAAACAACCAAACAAAGCTAAACTCCAAATCCCCTGATAGCCCCACATCTGGACAGAAGGCTATGCAACCTTGTGACCCTCAGCTCCTCAGAAAGTTAGGCAAAATTGCCTTGAGACTCTGCAGTTACTGCAACAATACAGATTATAGATGTCAAATCCTTTCCAAACTTTGCCTAAGGTTTTGCAGGGCATGGGTGGTTATAAAGCTGTGGGGGTGATTTATTTACTAATAATGTCTTATGTTTCTTGAGCTAAGCTGCTGTACATTCTTTTTTGATGTTTGAACGTAGCCTTCTGTAAGAAAACCCTGTCACTCCAAGCACTGTGAACAGTGTAGGCTTTCTGAAGACTCGTGAAGAGACACAGAACAATAGCTCAATAATAGCAAGCAAAACAAAACAAAAAACCACATTCAACTTGCAAATAGTGGCTCTTCACAAAGTCCCAGACTGTCTTTTTCTCTTGTTCTCCCTTCCCCTATTCCTCTTTGACTCTACCTCCTGTTTTCTGTGAGAAAACCAATAGTTTCCTTTCCTTATGGCATAGAAGGATCGTCTCTTCCTTTGGGTATGTTAATGACCACTTTCTTTCATGCTCACAGCATCTCACGTTTTATAGTAAGTGTCAAGAAGCTTTCCAGAGTATTTTTCAAACAAAATACATATATTTGTGCTAGTAGTTAATATAATAAAGTTTTTATTTTTTATTTATGTGTGCATCTGTGTACGTAGGGGTACACACATTCACATGAACACTTTTAGAGTGTGTTTGTAGCATTCAGCCTGGAAAACAAGTTACCAGATAGAGCCTTCATTATCTTTCTAGCACAAAGAATGTGCTTATTTATAGAAGGTGTGCTTATGGGTATAGGACTACAAACAAACATTGGAATAACCTAAAAGCTATTAATGCTAATTACTATACTTTTCAAAGAAATATATATAAAAGTTATAACTCTCTGACAGTTATTACCTACATGGAATCCTTATCACATTTACTGAATCTTTCAAAACTTTTTCTATGTTATCTACCTATTTCTTTCTCTTTCCTGCACTTTTTCTAGTTTTGTATGCTTTACATGCCTTTATTCTCTTCTATGATTTGTTTTCCTCATTTGGCTCTCTCTTCTTCTCTTTCACTTTTTATTTCATACATCTTTATGGTTTTACCTACTTTGATCACCCATCTATATTTCTTCCTTTTCTCTTTCTGTCTTTAATCTCCCAAAGTGGCAATAAAATGGAATTTAAATTCATAGCCAACACTGAAGATTATTAGTTCAATAAAACTTAATGCCCTTGATATTAATTTGAAAAAAAAAGAAGATATCTTTTTCTTTATGAAACAAGAAAACATACAGATCTGAATATAGACATATTAGGAAATGCACTGGTAAATTAATGATTTTCAATTCTATGAGTATTGGAAAATGTCACAATGAACAAATGATGGAAATAGTATTCAACCATTCAAGGAAAATAAATTGAATTAACAGCTCAGGAATTAAAACACTTTTACTTCTTGGCTTTTACTATCTTCTTGAAAAGTAATATAGAAGAAATATTATTTATATTGTTTCTATTAATATTAGAATAACACAGACACACACACACACACACACACACACACAGAGAATACCTGCTTTAATCTTTACACAAAAGAACTCAGTACTTTGCGGAACTACTTTCTAAAAATGATTAAGAACTTTTTAGTTTTCTGAAAATCTGAACTTTAAGCCTTCATACATATATATAATTTATGCAACTTAAAATGTGCACTTTTTCATCTCATCTGGATCTCGGTACTTTAGATTTAGGTGACAGGATGACAAACAGGCCATTATTTGTAGCTGTATTATTTGTGCTAAAATATGTGGCCAAATTGATGTATATTGTTTGTATTGTTAATTACCAGGACAAAGCAAAATGTGTGCTGTACTGGGGCATGGGACAACCAGACAATATCCAATAACCAAAAACTTATTAGGGCAGCATACTTCCTCAACATCATCAGAGAAAATTAGGAATGCTACCTTCTTAAGTCTGCTGTCTGAAATCAGAACAGCCTGGGAGCTTTCTAAACACCCAAGAGAAAAATTCTGCTTTTGTAACCATAATATGTCTGTTGCCTGATGCTCAACAAGTCAATACATGGAGACAGCAGGTTGCAGCAAAGAAAGGGATTTCATTGTAGGGCAGCCAAAGGAGGAGGCAGGAGGAAACCTCACACACATCTCCTTGGGGAGTCTGGAACTAGGGTTTTCACAGGCTTTGAAGTAGGCCAAAGTGTGGAGATCATGAATTGGCTGAAGAGTGCAGGGTGAAGTCATGGAATGGGGAGATAAAGAAACTATTCTCATGTGACTCAGCTCCTCTGTGAGTGTCTTTAAACTGGTTGGGGTCCGCTGTTTTGCTGGAATTTAGGATCTGCTTAAGCAATTCCTAAAAAGCCTTGTGATTCCAACCTCAGAGATCCTATCTATCCTACATCAGAATCCTATCTATAGGAGCAATGCGATGCAAATGGTCAGTATCCAGTGCTATGTGACTTTGGTTACAAGGAAGTGCGTCAAAATGCAGTCTGACTAATGCTTAATTTTAACTATATTTCTGTCCAGAATGCTTGCTCACCCTGTGAGGAGAGCTTCACTTTGCTCTGTCAAGTATTCTAAAGCAATAAAATTTTTCTTTTTTTCTTTTCTTTTTTTTTCTTCTCTCTGTCACCCAGGCTGGAGTGCAGTGGTGTGCAATAAAATTTAATAGGTGAAAATGAAGTCATTTATGTAAACTTTTTAATGTTTTCATTTTTAAAGATTGTTTCTGCTTCCAGAATAATAATTCTAAGCTTTCTAGAATGGGAACAATAGAGCTAGATCTACAAGATTCATCTAACCAATATCTTTTAAAAATAGGCAAAATGTTATTATCCTTATTTTTGAGGGATAGGAAAATCCATAACAATAATTTTTTTCTTTTATTAGCAAGAAAAAATATTTCAATGGGTGAATGGAGATATAATATCTATTTAGATTATCACATATTTTAGATTTTAATTGTTTTATCTCTTAAAAATTTGAATACTCTAGGAGAACAATTCTCAACCTAAATTTGAGACATGGTGCTTATTTACACACATCTTTATGAGCATTGTTATAAAGATGAGCCAGACTAGAAACCTAGGAGGGTAGAACATCCACCTGTACCCTGAATACATGCTTTTGCAGGAAAACAACAAACAAAACCAACAAACCAAAAAACAATTTTTGCAGCCTCTAACTTACAAACCCATTTTCTTCATCTCTCCCTGAGGCTGGCAGTACAAATAATAGTCTTGGATTTTATACCAGATTGTCAAATTCGTTTTCATATCTTCAGTACAGGGACTGACTCACAGTACATGACAGTACACATTCCCTAGTTGTTGGCTAAAATGTAGTGACTATGACTGACTACCTCGTGAATTTTTGGATGTAAACTTACGACTTCCTGTGTCTACTTAAATTTGGAATTACATAACTGAATGTGCAATCAATTCAATTACTTTCATCTTGATGGTAATTTTGTATATGCAGTCGAAAACATAAAATCTCTATATTTTATAATGAATTGGTTAATGGCTGAAAGTAGTAAGTCAAAAGTATATAATCTCTAATGGAAGCTTCAGTTACAAATTCTTTTAGTGAACAAAAATTAAACTACTATTTTAGTAACCTAGGGTTCCAAAATCGTACTTAAAAACCAAATTACTATATCATATCTCAATATGACTGGTAATATTGTGGGATTAGCTCAAAACATGGATAAATACGTCAAGTGTGAAATGATTACTACTTCAATCTCAAGTGAGTTTAATTCTCTAAGGTTCAGGCTTTGACTCTGAATGGTAATCTAATGATAAAAGTCTATAATAGTAAACTCAAAAGTAAAGTCATCATTATCAATTAAAACTTAAACCAATGGCATTGCGAGTGAAAGTAATTATCTCAATTGTATAAGAAATGTTTTGTGAGAAAACTGTAAATACAGGGCACTGACAAGTATATTAATCATATATCTTTGCATTAGTTAACATAACAACCACACAAGGTTTCCATTAGCAGAAAGCTGTTTGGATCTGGACCAGCTGACATTGGCTGATTACTGTGGTCCTCCCCTCTGAAGGAGTGGTTCGTCTATTAGTGTCCTCTCCTCTTCCAGGCTACCTTTCCTAGAAGGCAGCATCCAAATATCCTTTCCTCTCGTTAATCCTTTGCGCAGTCCTGCCGGGTAGGCTCTGGTTAAAAGTTATTTGAATGTCTTGGTTCTGGGCATATTGTGAAGCTTTCAGTTTTTAAGGATGCCTAAGATGAATGACTGAATGTTTAATTCAATTTTGCTTAAGGCACTAAATTTACAAAATCATTAACTCGTATTTAAAAAGAACTTCTCCACTTTGTGACTCTGTCGAATTGTCTGTCAGCTCTAATAACTAGCCAGAAGGCAAAGCCCAGTCCAGAAAGTGTGGGAGTGAATGAAGACAAATTCCTTATGAGGTTGATCTTTTTACTCTTATCAAAGGTGTCATGGAAATCTTTTCAGAAACTGCCATCTGTGCTCTTCCTAGAACAAATTTTTGGTTGCTTATATGTGGAAATTTTGAAAGACAGTCCCTGTAACTCTGCTTTTTCAAATGAGTAGGGAAAAGGCTTTATTAAAAAAAGAACCACTTTTACATTGTGGAAAGTCTCCATGTTGATTTTTTTTACCTTTTAAAATACTTTTTCTATAGTTTTTGGGAGTATATTCATAATAGTTATTTTTTCAAATTAGATAATTTAGAGGAACTAAAAAGAAACCCAACAAGCGCTAAGCAAACCAAACATGAAAGAGCAACGCGAAATGAAATGAGAGCATCAAAAGCTATATGTACCTCTGTTTGACAAAGTTCTGGAGGAGATGAATGCCATAGATTCAAAGTTACTGTCTCCTAAGGGAAAATGCATGGCCTGTAAGTCAAATGTACTAGTGTGCTTAGTTACTAAATGTTAATTATCCATCAAGATATAATAGTGTGTATTGTGTCAGAAGCATCCTTCATTATAAACAGGTTTTCCATGAGAGTTTCATGTTGCTAGTCAGCTGTGGAGTTGAAACAACCAATAAACCATCACAGAAGCCTAGGTCAAACTACTAATTATACAGGGTGCTTTTCTAATCCATTTTTATTAAATGTGATAAAAGAGAATTGATTCAGGTCTAAAACTGAACAACTTCAGAAAAAATGTCCAACAGAGTTTTCAATGGATATAGTCTCATAAACCTAAATATTCTCCTGGCAATTCCTATGTTCATGGTATTATACATTTTAAAATGAAGTAATTGTGCTGTCTTCTATATGAAGAATGTTCACTGTTCCATTTAAACCCAGTTTTATTTCATGTATTTTTTAATCATAAATTGATAAATTATACCTGTATATATGTATGGGCCACAAACTGATGTTATAGTTCGTGAATACAATGTTGAATAATTAAATCAAGCTAATTAACATGTTCTTTTTTGTTTTTGTTTTTTTTTTGAGATGGAGTCTCGCTCTGTCGCCCAGGCTGGAGTGCAGTGGTGTGATCTGGGCTCACTGCCAGCTCTGCCTCACAGGTTCACGCCATTCTCATCATCTTAACTAGCACACTTTATGGTGAGAACATTTGAAATTTACATTTACATTTTAAAATTATATTCTTGGTGATTTTGAAATGTACTATATGTTATTTCCTATATTCACCATGCTTTACAATATATCCCAAAGAATAATGTATTTCTCTTGTGCAGTTAAAGCTTTGTACCCTTCACCATCAACTCCTCATTCCCCTCTCTCCCAGCATCTCTGATAACCACCATTCTACTCTCTGCTTCTTTCAATTTGATTGATTTAGATTCCACATATACGTGAGAGTATAATGTATTTGATTTTCTGTTCCAAATTTATGTTACTTAGCAAAATGTTTTCCAATTTCATCTATGTTATTACCAATGACAACATTTCCTTTGTAAAGCTGAATAGCTTTCCACCGTGTACATACACCATGTTTTTTTTATCCATTCATTCCTTCATGGACACACAGGTTGATTCCATAACTTGGCTATTGAGAATAGTGCTGCAATAACCACGAGAGCGCAGACATCTCTCTAACATGCTGATTTCAGTTTCCAGTATACCCAGTAATAGGATATTCATATCCCATTAGCTCAATCACACGGCAGTTCTATTTTTAATATTTGAGGAACCTCCATATTGTTGCTGTTATGCTTGTACTAATTTACATTCCCATCAACAGTGTGTTAAGAGTTCTTTTTCTCCACATTCTCTCCAACACTTGTTCTCTTGTTTCTTTTTGGTAACACTCATTTTTTAAAATTTTTATTTTAAGTTCTGTGGTAAATGTGCAGGGTGTGCAGGTTTGTTACACAGGTAAACATGCCGTGGTGGTTTGCTGCACCTATCAAAAGGAGCAAGAGCGTGTCCTTCGCAGGGACATGGACGGAGCTGGAAGCCATTATCCTCAGCAACTAATGCAGGAACAGAAAACCAAACATCTCATGTTCTCACTTATAAGGGGGAGCTGAACAGTGAGAACACATGGACAAAGAGAGGGGAACAACAGTCATTTTAACAAGAGAGAGGTGGTATCTCATTGTGGTTTTGATTTTCATTCTCTGATAATTAATGATGCTGAGCATTTTTTCATATACCTTTTGGTCATTTTGTGTCTTCTTTTGAGAAATGTCTATTCAGCTCCTTTGCCCATTTTCTAATCAAATTATTTGTTTTCTTTCTATATATTTGTTTGGGTTTCTTATATGTCTGGGATATTAACCCCTTATCAGACACGTGGCTTGCAAACATAATTCATTCCCAATCCACAGTGCTGTCTCGTCATTCTGTTGTTTCCTTTTATGTGCACCAAGTTTTTATTTTGATGTAATCTCATTTGTCTATCTTTGCTGTTATTGCTTATGCTTTTGGGGTCAAATCCAAAAAAAAATCATTGCCCAGATTTATACCTCATAGATATTCACCTGTGTTTTTTCTAGTAGTTTTACAGTTACAGATCTTATGTGTAAGCCTATTGGCTTTTTTAAAATTATAGATATGTGGTCCTTTTTATAATGAGAAAATAATTTTAATTTTTTAAATCTATTCTTTCTGCTGTTACTAACTGTGTGCAGATCTGTGTGCCAAGTAGTTAAGCAGGTGCTGAGATTTGATACTATCCCTGCCTTCAGCTGTTTATTGAACATGGGGCAGCAAACTTTTTCTGTAAAGGTCTAAGTAGCAAGTATTTTAGGCTTTACTGGACACATATGGTTTCTGTGGCTGCCACTCAACTCTCTCAGGGTAACATAAATGATACATAAACAAATGGGGATGGCTGTGTTCCAATAAAGTTTATAGGCACTGAGACACGAAGTTCACATAGTTTTCATGCACCATGAAATATTATTATCCTTTTATTCTTTCAATCATTTAGAAATTTAAAAATCATTTGTAGCCCAAGGGCTATACAGAAAAGCAACCAGCTGAATTTGGCCCATGGGATGCAGTTTGCAGGCCCCTGGTTTGTTGTATTAAAAGATGGAAGAATTTTCTTACATGATTTCTATTTTTTATTAGCAAATAGTCTCCTATTCTCTGAAGTTTCATAAAGTTCTTTCTTAGAAAAATCTTAAGGATTTATTGTCAAGTTTTTATTTCACAAACATATTCATCATTTTTTGTCTTAGTCTACTTAGATTCAAATTGATGTAATTGATTCTAGGAAATGGAGAAAAGCAGAGTGAAATGGAACATTTTGCAGTTGGCAAGGGAACTCTACTGCAATTTCTGTTGCCTCAGTTTGAGAAAGGAATTATGGTATTACAGGAAAAACAGCTTTTGAAACTAAGGCAACCAATACATATCAATAAAACAAATCTCAGCTACTTCACTCCCATGCTTTGCTATATAGTGACGATATTCTTGGCATTGATACTGCAATGAAAACATTTGAGTAGACTGGGGGAAACATAGGGATTCTATATGTTTTAAATTAAACATGCAGATTAACTCAGTTCATTAGTCTGAACTTCTCATGTAATAAATTAAAAACCTGATCAGGTTCAGAGTGTTTAAGTACCTTGCCCAAGAAAACACAAACAGTTTCGACCTAGTTTTTTCTGATTTCAAAATACATTCTCTTTACAGTACAACTGACTTCAAAGATGGCGAAACAAATATATTTTCTCAAAAGGAAGCAGAAAAAGAAACATCTTAGGTTTTAGTTTGCAAGTAATTAGTGACAATTTAATTGGTATTTAAAGTGTTTTCACTGCATTAATAAATAATTAACACCAATATAGAAACAGCTTTGCTGTGCTTGAGAATTGTGAATTGGCAGATAAGCTTTTTAAAGAACCAGCTTAACAAGTGGCAGTGCCTTGAAGAACTATTTCTGAATTCTGTCTTCATGGAAGTAGGCTGAGATTTATTTGCTCTCCATGAGTGAAGTTCGGGTTTGCTAAACTGAGGGTTAAGATGGGATTCATGTTCAAGTGGGAGAATTGAACTGGATGACATCTAAGGTTCATTGTCACGCTGCTTCTTTAAATGGAGCCATAAAAAATTACCCAGGCCTGGGGATGTGTTGCCCTACATTGTTCAGGCTGGTCTGTGACTCCTGGTCTCAAGTAATCTTCCAACTTTGGCCTCCCAAAAACCTGGGATGATGGGTGTGAGCCATACCTCATACCTACATGTAACCTAGGTTACATATGTAATTACTAATTATTATAGTTTGATATTTTAAATTTTTCATGTATACAAAAGATAAAATTCTCTTTCCTTATTCTGCCAGCAATCTTCCAAGCTATATGATTTAAAAGTTTTCACTTTTTAAAATAATAATAACGAAGAATAAGAGAAAAATGGTCGTATTAGCTCTACATTTATTGCCAAACACAAAATAAATATTGAAAATATTGGAAAAAAATGAAATTGACAATTAATGTTTTAGAATGTTTGACAGAAAGACATATTGTACAAAGATTCATCTCACTTTCGTATGTTTCTGCTCTGGAATATAAAATGAAATAATTTCCTATGATAAAATTTATTTTTTAGTAAAAGAGATTGTGTGTGTGAAATTTTCTTTGTTCTGATAAAAGAGTAAATTAATTTTAATTACGATTTGGAACATAAATGATCTTTTGCTGAAGGTTCAAATGGCTCATATTTGATAATGAGTACCCATGCAGACAGCAGGGCTTAATTTGACTCGTACCTGTTGATTTTATACCACAATGGTGAATAATGAAAATTAGTAAAAACACACTTATCTATGGCACTCTTTAAATAATTTTATTCAAAAATTTAAAGGAAAGTAATCATAACAGAAAAATATATTAAGGATGAGGGAAAATTAACCATAAACACAGTCAATGTTGTCATTGTCTATTAATTCCCAAGAGAGATAAAAGAAGGAATGTGGCTCAATGCAACTCTCTGCATTCTACATTTTAAATAGCTTCTGTTTCTCCAAGAAAACTTGTATTTTGTACCATGAATCATAGCTTTATAAACATAAAATATGCCTTCTTAAGTTTGTTCATTTAAATTTACTCTTTGTGTAAGAGAGAAACTATGCACCAAGGTCAATGGAAATAAGCAGTCATTTCTTCAGCCATTACATTGGTTCTCATTTGTCTGAGGGAGTGGTCAGGCCTATGGCATAAGATGTATTAATTTGCCTGGGTGCAGTGGCTCATGCCTGTCATCCCAGCACTTTGGGAAGCTGAGGCGGGCAGACCACTTGAGGTCAGGACTTCCAGACCAGCCTGGCCAACATGATAAAACCCCATCTCTACTAAAAATACAAAAATTAGCCAGGGCGGTGGCGCACACCTGTAATCCCAGCTACTCCAGAGGCTGAGGCAGGAGAATTGCTTGAACCTGGGAGGCAGAGGTTGCAGTGAGCCAAGAGTGCACCACTGCACTCCAACCTGGGTAACAAAGCTAGATTCTGTCTCAAAAAAAAAAAAAAAAAAAGCACCAATTTTACTCTACCCTTTGCCTTTACACTTACAGGCAGATTACAAAAGTAATTAAGTGATCTACAGTTCTATAAAATACAGTAGTAATTATAATTTCCTGATTTTAAAAATTTAGTCTATTGGGCTATTACGTAGCCTCATTCAGTCAACAGATATTAATATTAATAATCTTCATTTTATTTTTCAGATAGAGTAAGTCTTCAAGGTTTCTGGAAACTGGGACTTAAGTAAAATGGCATAAAATAAAACATTTTTTTCTCATCAATGTTATAATGAAACAATGTTTAATCAAACAACATTATTTGAGGGCCTGCTATACAGCCTTTCACCTAAAGTCACAGTTTCTAAGAACCTATCAAAGACTTTAAGACCTGCTGTATGTATTCTGAAATCACCAAAACAATAAAGTTTTCTATAACTTCCAAGACTTTTTGTACACCCCAAAGGTCAAACCAAGAAAACACCTTTTTTTTTTTTTTTTGAGGCAGGATCTCATTCTGTCACCCAGGCTGGAGTGCAGTGGCTCAGTAACAGCTCATTGTAGCCTTGGCCTCCCAGGCCAAGTGATCCTCCCACCTCAGCCTCTAGAGTAGCTGGGAACACAGGCACACACCACCAGGACTGGTTAATTTTTTAATTTTTAGTAGAGACGGGGTCCCTATGTTGCCCAAGCTGGTCTCAGACTCCTGGTGTCAAGCAATCCTCCACCTAGGCCTCCCAAATTCTGGAATTATGGGTGTGGGCCACCACTCCTGGCACGAAACATAAATTCTTTATCACTTGCTTGAGTACATAGGCATCGATTTTCTAATTTTAAGACATAAAAGAAAATTTAATACAAATTTAAATTTTTGGAGACAACTGTTTTTATACTTCTACTTAAGCACAGATGTAACATTTACAAAGCATTTAGAGATATCTTTTTCCAGGTAAGATAATAATTTTTAACACAAAGTTAGAATTCCAAGGCTCAAATGAGATTCCTTTGGTCCTTTCTTGTATTAACAGGACCTTTTATCTAAGCAGCAAAATTCTAGTAAACTTGAAAATTACTTAGTTTGAGAATCTTGTCATATCTACTCTATGCGGTCAAATATATCTAAATATAATCTCCCCATCTAGGCAGTATCTGTGTATGTAAGCATATTTTGCTTAGTTGGAGGCTTGTGATTAGAAGTCACAAGACTTAAGAAAAGATGAGCATCTATTGAAAGCTCTCTCCCTGCAGCATTCAGCTTTTTCCTGAGGTCAACATGGAGGTAAGAATGAGTTGGAAAATAAGCTCATATCTTTGCAAACAAGGATTGGTGGGGGGGTGGAAATCATAATATGTCTTCAGAACACTAAGGAGAAGTTGCCCCTACAGGCAACCTGTTAAGTTCAGCAGGCTTATCTGCCTCTCAGCACCTGCCTAAGTCGGCCTCAATATTTGCCAAGCAAGTCTTCTAATGCTAATTTAATGTCCCAGTGGGGACACCTACTTTGAAGAGATATTTCCAATGTAAATTATTAAATTGATCTTAGAGCACACAAATTGATCTCATGTGAGTTTCAGCAGCATGAGTCATCCCTCCTTCCCACTCCTCAGGAAGATCAAATTTTGTTAGTTTGTAAAAAGGCAGAAAGAATAATTTAAAAACATTTTATTCTGTAGAAAAGGGTGGTAACAACAGAAATGTCTCCATCTATCTTACTTGCTTTTATTTTAAGTTCACATTCATTTTGCAGTTGCTTTTAGGTGACTCTTAGCAATACTTGCTCTTCTTATTGAGGTTGCTCTGTTTGCTGCAGAGGGATGTTCTCATCACCTGTTTTAGGGGAACGTTGTGTTTGTTCCTTTGTTTTGTTTTTATAGAGGCAGGGTCTCCCTAGGTTGCCAGGTTGGTCTCAAACTATTGGCCTCAGGCGATCCTTCCACCTCAGCCTCGCAAAATGCTGGTATTTACAGGCCTGAGCCACTGTGCTCAGCTCCTGTATTCTGATTATTACATATACATTTCAAGAAATGCATTGGGTCAAGTCAAGACTGAAGGACAATCACTTTCCACAGTCAGGGAGGTGAACAGTAGAACGTTCATGGATCATGGCTCTGTTTTTGTAGGGGTCAAATGAGGTCAGACGAGGAAGGTCCTTGAAGTTGCATTAAGGATTTGGGCTGTTGTCTCAGGAATGACAGGAAGTCATTCAGGGGTTTTTAACAGGGAGTGGCAAAATCATATTTTTGTTTTCAAAAGAACATTCTGGCTAAGTATGAAGAATGGCGAGTGTTGAGAAAAGCAAAGTTATTAATGATTTGGTAAATTGCCCTGAAGACAACAAAAACGGGTAGACTGGTCTCTGCCAAGTTTCTATTGCAAAGACTGAGTGTGACTAAGTGGCATGTACCTTGATGAATTTTCCACAGTCTAGCTTTGCACAGTCACCAACAAGTGGATGGAACTCAGTTCTTACGATGGAGGTTTTATGCACAATCAATGAAACATCAAAAGTTAAAAAGAGAGAGAGAGAGAGAGAAGTTATCATTGTTCTCATTTTAGAGAGGAAGGAACTAAGACTCAGATAAAGCAGATAATTCTCCCAAGTGACAAAGTTAGTTAGAGATGCAAATGAGCACATTTGCTCTGTCTGATTCCAAATCTCCCATGCTTTCCCCACTTCAGCACATAGACTTTGTTATAAGAAATTCGATTGCCCGTGAAACAGAGAGTCCCCCTATAAAGCAAGTGCTTGGGAAACTTCAGCTCCTTGAAAAAAAGATAGAAAGACAGGCAGAGACACAGAGATAGAGAGAGAGAGAGAGAAGAAAGGAAAGAAGGAAGGAAGGAAGGAAGGAAGGAAGGAAGGAAGGAAGGAAGGAAGGAAGGAAGGAAGGAAGGAAGGAAGGAAGGAAAGAAGGAAAGAAGGAAAGAAGGAAAGAAGGAAAGAAGGAAAGAAGGAAAGAAGGAAAGAAGGAAAGAAGGAAAGAAGGAAAGGAAAGGAAAGGAAGGGGAGGGGAGGGGAGCGGAGGGAGGGAAAAATAAAGAAAACTTTAGCTTGGTCAATGTAAAGTAAACTCTAGTCTACTATTGACCCTAATTTGTAAATTTTGACACCTCTGCTCCAAAAGGGAAAGATAGCATTTTCTTCCCAAGGATTCACAGTTTACCTAAAAATGGTTCACTTCTTAATAAAACCTTAAATGTTTTCTCAGTGGTGTACAAATTTTACAGTTTTCACTAACATAAAGGATTGATGTTAGCCAGATTCTTTCCGCCTGATTCAGAAGTTTCTGTATAATAAGTATTGATCGAGTAGTTTTCCATGTCATGGACTATAAGCAAGTGAAATGTGAATGTGCTTATGATAGCCAAGGTTAATTAGTTAAGGATTTATATTATACCTCTTTTCAAAACTCATTTTAGATTATTGGTTTATATATTAATATCCATGTCTATATGAAGTCAATATCGACAGGGTCAATGGCTTCTTTATTTATACCTACTTTACTTAAAGTAAAGGGAGGACGATTTTAAAATTTGCAAATTATGTTCCTCTTTTCGAACCTTAACCTACACTATCTATTACAGGGAAATGAGTTAAATAAGTTTTGTATAAATGTCCAAGAAATATCTAAAGCACTGGAATTACTGTGAGAAGTGGTGCAGAGAATCTGTATATTAGAGAAAAATTGGGTGAACATCATTGGGAAACCAAATGTCATGTAGTTATTAACACAGTTCAGCAGCAAGCGATGAAACCACGAGAAGCATAGTCACGGCCTGTGGGAGGCAGGGAGCAGAGAAATGGAAGGGAAATCTTTGTTAATCCAGATGGCACAAATGAGTCCCTGATCAGAGACGAGTGGCGTTATCACTCAGCCTACCTGTGCCCTGTTCAGTGATAAACCGAGCAGTCAAACCCCGTCAGGCTCCCTGCATTGCATGCTTTGATCATCCTTTAAGAAGGTTAATCTCACTGAACAACTGGTGAATTTATTGTCAATATAATATTGACATTTCAATTCTCTTTAAAAAGTAAAAATGAAGAACATCAGATAACACAAAGACGTTGTTTTGGAGTCTTGGTTGACAATTAACCAAATTCAGTTTTAGCTAAGTGAATTGTTTGCCACTAAAACTGGAAGCTAGAAAAATATAGAATTTGGAATCAAAAGATCAGAAATCAGGTTATGCTGTTCAATTTATTAATTATGCCCATGGACAAGTTGTAATCTTTCAAAATCTTGATTATCCCATTTATATAGTGGGGAAAATAGCATCAACCTTGTCAAGCTTTTATGTAATTTAATATATAATATATTTAGAAAGAAATTGATAAATTACAAAATGTCTATAAATGTTGTTGGTGTTATTTCAGCCACCAGGTGAAGTCATTGTAATATATTTTGGCCCTACATTACTCATCTCCAAATATTTTAGATTGTGCAATGCTATTGATACAATATTGAGTTTACATTCTCCCAAAATGTGTGTTTTGAAAAATAATACTTCTATTTCTACACATTGTTTCTATTCTAAAACTAACACTAGCTAATCATCAATAATACACAAATAAATTCAGATTTAATAACAATAGTGGGTTAATTCACATTTCAAATTGCTTTCTAGGTAATTTTTTTATCTCTGGTCAATTCCTTGTAAATCATCATTGATTTTTACCTCATGATGTGACAAAGAAAAAATCTGTATTGGGAGTATAAATAACAACCCTGTCGTTTTCTTGTTGATTTTGCTTGCATTTTTAGTGTAACATTCATTCTGAGCTATTTTTGTAGAATCTTCTTTAGGCACCTTTCATTTTAGAAGATGTAAGAGACAAATACAATAGGTGTATAGTCAACCCACCTTCTTCCTGGGAAACCTTGGCACCAACACATAAAATATGACCATGTGACATATGGATGAAGTGGAAACACCAATGTCTATTCATATATTAAATATGAGCAAAGTCGAATTATTTCTTACTTTATTTCTATTTGTAGATAACAATTTAAGAAATAGGTTTAAGTTTTTCTTCTCATATTTCATATTCCATACCTTGCTAGCACTTTTACTTTGAGAATCACTTCCTAAATAAAACTAAGAATTGCCAATAAAACAAATAAATACATCTTAATTTCTTTAAAAATATCTGTAACCAGCCAGGCACAGTAGCTCACGCCTGTGGTCCCAGCTACTTGGGAGGCTGAGGTGGGAAGATGATTTGAGCCTGGGAGGTTGAGATGGCAGTCAGCTCTGATCCCACAACTGCACTCCAGCCTGAGCCACAGAGTAAGGCCTTGTCAAAAATATATATATATATATATATATATCAGAACCACTCATTTTTCTCCCATGATGTTAGTATTATAAAGAAATGGTGAAATACAGATTTGGAATTGTCTGATCTGTTGCATACCTCATTTAGGAGTCAATATTCACTTGACACTTTCAAAGGTATATGTGATGTTTTTAAGTTTTCACAATAATACCAAATCATAAAATGTGACTTTGAACTTACAAAATGTTCAGTTAGGTGGTATTTACTTAAATATCAACTTAGCTGGAAATACGTCTTGCTTATATTGAAGAGAGTACAAAACTCGAGTTTCCTACTACAAGGTTACATAAATGTTCACTGTATTCATCTAAATAATTTCAGGCAGTGCTATGTGTCTTATAATAATTGCTAGGACTTAGGACAGAGCATTTTATAAATATTTGAGGATGTGATATTCTAGTTTCAGGATCATGTTTTATTTGAAATGTAAAACTTTAATATTAAAATTAATCATTGGAATCATGTACCAAATTCAGCTGTGCCACGTAGAAGACAGAAGTCCTAACTTCAGCAATGTGTAGTTCAAATTTCACTAGGATGTTTCAAAACTTCAAATATTCTGACCTATTACTAGAGCATTCTGTGTTTCAAGAATATGGTCACAGTATCTGTTACTCAAAAGTCATACACAGAATTTTGTCCAGTTTAAAATTGTAGCCTACCTTTAACTGATAGGGAATGGTGTCACTGACAGAAAATTCCAGATGTCTCAGGAACTTATTCCTAAATAGTCCCTAATCTTATCTGGTGATTTTTCTGAGAGAAAACATATGTCACTCTAGGACACAATCTCAGTTTTTAAAACTTCATTAATATCAAGTGAAATAGTATAAATACACCTCCCTGAATCACTTTTCTGTGTCCTAAGTTTCGGTTTCGATTTCACCCACAGAGTAAACCTGTTTTAACAATTATCCAAAGTGTTGGCAGGTTTGGAAAGTCTCTGCCTACATATAATCTTTTCATACCAGGAGGAGAGACAGACAAGGTTACCGATGCAGTCGATGGAGCTAGGTACGTAGACAGTGTCTGCAAGCATCAGAGGACCAAACTTTGCTTTGCAGCTATAAAACATTTCTCCTTTGCCCTTTTAGCTGCCATGCTGGGGGCAAAAGATACAAAGGTCAGGTCAGAGGTGAAAGATCACGGATAAGTGAGACCATTTAGGTGTAGCATTGTCATGAGTCCATACATAACTGGCGTGTATTCACATATCTATCAGTTGTCTAGTAAAAGACTGGTCAATAGGAAAGCACTGATGAACATATTCACGTCTATGGAGACTCAAACAGCAATGCTAATGTAAACTTTTTCTTTCTTCTCTTCCTTTACGTTTTGATTTTGGCACTTTTAGGTCTCTACTATGTTACTAAGAGGAACAAACCATACAGGCATACGGTGAGGTCCAATTTAAAATAAAACAGAATGCCCCATCTTTATTAATTCACCAGCCACTGTGCACTAATAAATTTTATGCACATTATTTCATATTTTATCCTCAACAGAATCCTATGATATAGTTACACTTTTACAAGTAAGGAAACCTAAAGAAATTAATTATTATTTTTTTTTTTGAGATGGAGTCTCACTCTGTCGCCCAGGTTGGAATACAATGGTGAGATATTGGCTCACTGCAACCTCCACCTCCTGGGTTCTAGTAATTCTCCTGCCTCAGTCTCCCAAGTTGCTGAGATTACAGAAATGTGCCACCACGCCTGGCTAATTTTTGTACTTTTAATAGAAACAGGGTTTCACCATGTTGGTCAGGCTGGTCTCAAACTCTCGACCTTGTGATCTACCTGCCTCAGCCTCCCAAAGTGTTGGAATTACAGTCGTGAGCCACTGCGCTGGGCTGAAATTAAGTAATTTAACTGAAGTCATACATATAGTAAGTGAAAAGCTAAGACTGAGATACGAATCAGAGTCTTTCAATTTCAATGTATTTTTGTTAAGTGTTCAATTAGTTAAAATTGATTTTAGAAATGCCAGGAAAGTACCCTCTTTACCTCATCAGCTCGCCAATGCTTAAAATTCTACCCTAAAAGGTTTATTATTTAGTAGGAAGTTACTCAACCTTTATTAAACTGAAAATACCTCTGGTTATAGGATCATATTATGTCATATCAATTTTTTACACCTCTGTGTCAAGGAAAGCTGTGTTCATTGGAATGCACTCATTTTAACAGAAGAATCAAACTTGAACTAACACCAAAAAAATGCATATACTTTTGTTCAGATGATCTGAAAAATTAAACACAGAGCTGTGACCCACCATGGCCCATGTCCTTCTCTCTGTAATTCCTGTAGGTCAGCCCTCATCCTCACAGAGGGAGCAGGATGGCCAAGGTTTCCAGGAAATGACAGTCACTTCTGGAAATTTTCAGGAAAGGAAAAGGAAGTTTCTGCTCCCATCCTCACCCTAAGAAGCCCTCAGGTAATCTTGCATAGTGTCTATTTGGCTCAAAAGTTTCCTAAGCCAGTCCCTGTGGCTGGTCACTGAATGGCTTAGAGCTTCCCACCCTTGCAGCAAGCACTGTGGCAAGGAGAATGAGATTCTATCGGTAGGATTAAGTCAGAGGTCAGTAAAGCTGGCTGGGCCTCCAAACAACCCCAGGAGCTTTGACAATGTCTGTGCCTAAACCATATTCCAGAAAAAGAAGGATCAGATTCTAGGGGTGGAGGTGTGAAAGAATGCATGAAGTGGGCAGCTGGTGACCCTACTTGTGAAAATCTGCCCAAATGATACATAATGTGGAAACAGAATCCAGAATCACTGAGGCTCAGATTCTCCAATGAGGGTTCATTACTAGTACCTAATTCATGCGGCTGCAAGACAAGATAGGAGGGACCAAGTGAAGGGAGCTATCAGCAATCCACCTGGCCTTAATGTCAAAAGGCAAGTATTGATGACAGAAGAAGAGTGAGATAGGAATTAATTCCTTGAGATGTGAAAAAAGGGCAGGCATCCATGGACAGGGAGGAAGAAATATAGAAACAAGAAAGTCGGAAAGAAAATAAAAGCTTGTATCAGCTACTTCACTTAAGGCTCATTCTTGATAATTGTAAAGACAACAATTACCACTTCCACTTACATAAAGTATTTTTGGAAAGTATTTTCTCACCTATTGTTTTTTGCATATGCCATATTTTAGCTGAATCTGGGAGTTTTCCAATTTGGTCAGACAAAAATTATTCTGATAAAAGCAACTGCTTTTATTAAAAAAGGTAGACATGACGTCCACACAAATACTCACACACACATCGACACGCATACACAGTAACAATCCTACTGCTAACTTAAACACTGCTCATTTAACATGTTGGTATAGTTACTTTAATCTATTTTAAACTTTCAATATTTATGACATAATTATAGTATATTCATAATATGGTATGTATAATAATTTATAATTCTACAGTTCCTTTCACTTATTATTATATAATACTTTTTTCTACATTACATATTTTCTTAAGTTTGTTCTAGATGTCTAATATCCTATTTATATATTTATAATATTGATTGATTCCTTAAGCATGTTTTAAAACTTATGATGCGTATTATTTGTTTAAAAGTTGTAAAATAACTTTGCTGAATGAAAAATTGTGTCCATATTTAAATTAGCATTTCTTTGATGACTACTACAGTTACTTTTTCTCCATACTTTGCAATTTTATTCCCTCTTTTATAACTGATACTTATTATTTTTATGTCTTACTCATGTGTAAATTCTGAACAAATTATTTTTTCATTAACTTGAATAATACTAATTTTTTAACTTGGAAATTTCTACTTTTAGATAAGATAATTAGAATTCTAATAACATGGATATAAATGTGGATATAAATAGGAGACTACAAAGTTACCTGTTCACAGACACTGATTACAGTGTGTGGAAGTGTGTGTGTGTGTGTGTAAGTAAATGAATTTTTTAATGAAGTAACAAAAACTTTTATGAGAAAGGTGAATAATTTCTTCTAACCAGCTTCTAAACATTTATATTATTCCATATTCATTTTCAATAATAATGCATAACTTTGTTTTAACAAGACACAATTTTACATTAGTGATACAGCATAATATTGTAACATATTTGGTAGCAATATTTATGTATTAAATATAACAAAGGTGACAGCATTCATTATTTAGATTAAGTACAGAGGTGGTTTATGACAAATTTCAAAATCCAATGACAACAGGAGTTTCTCAGAGAGGTTCTTTATCCATTTCTCTATATTCTTTAGAAGGTTTCAAAAAGTATTGTTTTTGAGACAGTGAAGACACCATATCTTCTAACAATCTTTATTCCTTTTATTATAAGGCCAGTCAGAACCTTTGAAGAAAAGAGTTTTGAAGCCATTTATAATGATCTATCTTTATTCATCATATGTGCGAAGGCTACCACTTCTTAATGTTCCTATCCCCGACATACTCATCTAAACCTATCTCAGTGCTGGAAAATAACGAGATGGCATTCATCTATCCTTTCTTATGTCAATGAGTATTTTTAGCACTGTAATAAAAGTGGGCACCAACCAGAAATATTGTTTACTTCAATTTTGTTATCTTCATTTCAATCCTTAATTTGGGTTTATTAGATTTCTGCATCACTATAAAATAAGGTTAATCAATTACTTTTTTCTGCTTTTTGCTTATACTGTCAGGCAAAATGATACCTTCAAGACACACTAAATTATAATTTATGTTTGGGTGAAGCTGCACTTTTAATTACCTTTTTATACTAAGAAGCTAGCACAGTGATTGGCATAGACTAGACACATCATATATTTACAACCAAAGGAACTAAATAGAAACCACACTTTTTTCATTGTTTTAAGTGAGCGGGAGTCTGACAGAACATCTCTATTTTATAGATTATTTTCACATATATTTTTTAAACTCTTCTTCTCCTTTGATTTCTCATCTATGCAGTAATCTTCACACTGATGTTACATAAAGGGCATTACTTCAAATTCCAGAAAAATACAGAGATTTTGTTTCCCTATATTTCAAGACACCCAGGACTTCAAATGTTTACTTTGTCAAAAGATCAGGAGAAGAAGTGCGGGAAATTACATCAGGTATCTGCAGAAGGGGCAAAATGGAAAATTTTCAAATATATCTTGAGTTAGTAACTTTGAAGCAATCTCTTAGGAATGGAATTGTATTAGCGCATCTAAAACTATAGGCACATCAGTTGTCTCAAGAGGTTGCTTATCATAGAGGCAAAAGGAGTCTGTGGGAGGCAGGGCATGCTAATCTACTGACAATAACATTTCAGTGTCTTTTGCTTCTGTGTCTCCCTCATGTGCCCGTAGCTCGATCCCATTACCTAGTAAGATGATAACCCGAATGCTGTCATGTGTCTCTGCTTTCAGTTTTCTTTTTCTTTTCTTTTTTGAAAATTTTTCTTTCTTGTCCTTTCATTTCTTATTAGTCAGTTGAAAAGTACCCACTCAACCCACTCAAGATATGCCAGGGATAATTTAATAAATTCATGCAGGAAGCTTTTCATGACATTTCTAGCCAGACCAAGTATTTCTGTTTGGTAGTCCGTTAGTTCATTGGCATTCTGGATTTGTTTGCTACTTTCTGTTTCATATTGCAATTTTCTGTTTACAATTCTTTACAAAATATTTCAGCCTTAGGAAATGATGGGAAGTTTCCTGTAAGATTAAACCAATATAAACCCCAAACATGCCTGACTTCTTAATGGATAAGCAGGAAAAGAAGCTCCTTCCAAAGCAGCAGGATTACCAAGAGCAGGAATCTGTATATCTTTACACCAGAACTTAACCAGAGAAGTGACGTGGCTGCTCTCTACGATCCAATTCCACATGTCTTTTATCACTGACTAGCTCAGTATTTTCCTCCAGACTGTGTTATTTCTCTGTTGCAAAGCTTTTTGTTTATTCAGTTGCTTCTTCAATATAACATCCGTGGTTGCAAGTCACCGTTCATGACTTTTACTCCTATATATTTATTCTTTCTAGGCATTTATATTAGTTTCCTAAGGCTCCATAACAAAGTGTAGAGCCTGAAAGAAACAGAATATTCTCTGACAGTTCTGAAAGCCAGAAGTTCAAAAATCAAGGTGTTGGCAGGACCACAGTCCCTCTGAAGTCTCCAGGGGAGGATCCTTCCTTCCTTCCTCCAGCTTCTGGTTGCTCCAGGCCTCCGTTGGTTTGTGGCTACATATCTGCACTGTCTATCTGTGCCTTCATTCACATGAATCCCTCCTGTGTGTCCTCTACCTTTCTGTCTATTGTATAAAGACACACTCATTGGATTTATGACCCACCCACTTAATCCAGGATGATCTCATCCTTACATCTTTAACTTAATTACCAGTACAAAGACATTTATCAAATTAGGTCACATTCACGGGTCTGGGTGGATGTCTTTTGGGGAGTCACCATTCAAACCACTACGGTATCTTTGCAACTTCTCTTTACACTTCTATTTCAGTCATTTAGTATTTTTATTTAAATACCCAAGCACAGGAATCTGATTTTTCAGGGTCCATCTTTTTGCTAAAGCTCAGATAATAGGATGCCGCCAGTTCCTGCTTTCATACACTTTCACGCCAGTCCATTCAAATGTGACCAAGGCACATAGTCACATGATACCTAACATGGCTGCTGAGGCTCAGCTCTTTCATGGTGCCTATTGGCAGGGCTGGCTATGGCTTCAGCAGCCTGACATAACTGGCAGTGTCCATCTAGCCCATCAGAATTCAGGAACTTCCACACAAGTAGGAACTATCTTATTATATTTTGTAATCCCAGTGCTTCGAATCATGCTTTGTATATGTTATATGTTTAATATGAATTTGTAAACTGAAACATTAAAGGTTCATTCATTCATTCATTCATTCTGTAAACATTTGTTAGTACCTACTACATGACGTGCATTACAGTTAGATGCCACGGTTAAGATGATGCATATTGAGATACATTCCATATCCCAAAAGAGTTTTTAGACTTAAAGAGGAGGAATACATATATAATCACACAAATGATCAATTTTAACTGTGGTAAGTTCTATGAGGAGTATCTGTCTCTTAGAATTGCTTTTATGTTTAGCAAATAAATGTCTGGTTCTAATTTGGCATTTTGTATAGGTTTTCCGGAGGGAGTAAATACATTCATCAGTAAATATGATTATCCTGGTCCCCTTGACAGTTCTAGCTATCATTGCAAATTAATAAATGACATTCTGGTTCATGTGTTAGTCTCTAGGAATGTGGTTAGCATGTTTGCATTCATCTCCACTGGTGCCGCTGACATTTTGCAGGATATTTCTTAGTTGTGGGGGACTGTCTTGCACATCATAGGATATTTGGTAGTATCCACGGCCTTGACCCACAAGGTGCTAGTAGCACACAACCCCCTCTTGTGACAAACAAAAATGTCTCCAGACATTGCCAAATTTTGCTGGGAAGCAAAACTGCTCCCAGGAGGGAATCATTGCTCTAAAAGTAAATCAGGCAATCTGAGTTATTGAATTAGGTAGGAATGGGAAATGCAAAACCTCCAGTTCTATAAACAAGAATCATAGAACCACATTAAATTGACTAGTATTGTGCCCACATCGCATTCTTGTGGTTGCCAGTGGATATGTGTGCTTAGGAAGATACAGAGGCTCATGTAAACAACCAATGTGTAGCATCTTATGTGATTTACATTTCTTATCTCTAGCCAATTTGCCAGAAGGGAGACACAAGTTTAATATAATTTGTGAACACACCCCACACACATGTGGGTTTACTTTGATCTTCCGCATTGGAAGTAATCACGGAAAGAAATATAGACTGAAGCAAACTTCTCACACAATATATTTTCTGTGTTCTTTTTTATCATATCATTCTTTATATCAATACCCTTCTATTTTAAGTGTTTTTATGTATGTAAAAGTTTATCATTCTGAGTAAGAGAAACTATTTTTAAAAGTTATTTGGAGTCAGAAGATCTGGGTTTGAATCCTTCCTGTATTCATGCATGGCCACTATAATCTTGTTAAGTTATATTTTTTTAACATTTTAAAAAAGTCCTACAATTGAATGATTAAAAATAAAACCTTATAAACAATGTGTCATGAACTTTTGAGATGATTATTATGAACATGATTAAAGAGCAATGTGAAAACTTGTATCTTTTTGATATGGAAAGTGAGAGGGAGAATTGACTTTCAATGGACATCTGTATTCGATATTTGAACCAAATGCGTAGTGCATGTAGTCCTCATATTCAGGATCTAAAAATGCACCACGTCAAATACAAGTCTACAGGAAAGCCTGGGATGTAAAACTGTAGAGGGCAAATGGCTTATTAAATGCCAAAAGCCTAATCATCACTGTTGCAGATAACAGGTGTTCCAGGTGAAGGTTCATGTTGGAAAAACACTGCATAACCTGGCATCTGTGTTGATTCCCACTGATTTCGCTGAGATAAAAACTAAAACTAAAAATGTTTAAAAGACAAGGAAAAAGAGCCCACTGTTTGCTCGAAATGTAGGTTAACTGTAATAGAGAATGCTTTTCCTTCTGATGAATCACACCTGACCACAAAGTTTTCTATATATTTACTCAGAAACGAGTTAGAATTGCACCTGCACTGCACCTTTCTCCCTCATTGAATCCTTTTTCATCCATGGAAAACTGATTGCTGCTTACCCTGCCCCTCCTGGGTGGCTTGAAGAACTTTAATGGGGTGGAATCTCATAATAACCAAGCATTCCCTGGTCTGGTGAACAAACTGCACATACTGAACAAATAGGGGCAAATGTTCCTCCAGAGGGCTGATGAGTACATTTGCAGTTTAATTTAAAGCTGCCCCCGGGTAGCTATGCCGTCTCAGCTGGTCTCTTTATGTTTGTGTTACTATAGAATAGAACAGATGCCTTCCTTTTAGTCTGGGGCTGTAACTTCCAAATCACAGAAGAATGAAAACTCTCTCCTGATATTCAACTCAGAACGCAAAACTCAGCTTCTGAGTCACTGGGGTCCGTGACAACTGTCAATATCCATTTCTTACGCCATTTGCAAAGCAGCCCTAGGAGGCTTATTTGAAAGGTATGTTGTTGTGACTGCCCTGCCCATGGCTGGCATTGCCAGCATGGTGCTAGACTTGGAATAACTTGATTTTGTCCCTTCAGGCGCTATGTGTCACAAGCACTGGACAATTTTAATGGGCCTTTAGAAATTAAGAGCATTATCTGGCATTTACTGAGCATACAAGGTATATGAGGCACTGCAGCCAAGCACTTTGTATACGTTATTATTTCACTTAATACTTACAACTATTACATATGTATATATAATGTCAATGTCTTACACATGTGGAGATTGAACTAACATTTTCTGATCTGGTTGCAAATAATTTCCTTATGTATAAATAATTCTGATTTTTATAGTATTTACATTTTATTCTCATTTTAATCTGTGAGGATTAAATACAGGGTCATTGCCTTGTTTTACTAAGGAGGAAACTAGGTCTCGGAGGTTTTAAGTAACCAGCCAGTACAAGTAAAAGAGTCATCCTTAAAATCCAAGACCACAGACCGCAGAATAGATGTTCTTTCCCTTGTTCTGCTATAAATAGAATAAAATCTCTTTGATCCACAAAAACATATAATGATAATCAGGCATGAGCTAAAAATACCCTGAGAGAACAAAAACTTGACCTTACCAGTGTCAAGTTCTTCACTGATTTTTATTTCACACCAGAAGTTAGCAAATCTGGCCTGTCATTTATTTTTATAAATAAAGTTTTATTGAAACACACCCAGCCCCATGTCTTTAGGTATAATCCATGGCTGATTTTGTGTTACAACCACAATGACAGGATTGAGTAGTTGAGACATATTGTGTGGCTTACAAAGCCTACATATTTACTAGCTGGCACTTTACAGATAAAGATCATCAACTCCTTTTCAAAATCATAAGCAATTATCTTACATTTTTATGTTATACTTGGCTTAGTTAAAGTTGTAAATAACCTTTTTTTAATTATTATTAGGCAGTCTTAGGAAAATATCAGTCCTCATAATACAGGTGGAATGAGACCTGATTTTTGGTTTTTTTGCACATGAGGCATTTAATACTAAAAATACATTTCCCAAAGGAGCAATCTGTAGCTTTGCCCCTGGTTAAATTTTCCATATCTCACCATATCTCCCTTCTGATCTCTCTCTCTCTCTCCTTCTCTCTCTCTCTCTCTCTCTCTCTCTCACTCACCCTTCTACCCTCACCACCCCACACATGTGCCAGTCTGTAGCTTACTCGGTCCCATCCCAATGTAAAAGGTGCTTCCTCCACCTGTGCTGCCAATTCTATACCTCTTGCTTCTTGGTGACCTCCTCCTTTACTTCCTCCTTGGTCTCATCTATTTTAGCCTATTTGTTCTTTCTCATTAATATTTAAACAGGTTCAAATCTCCCCTAACATAAACAAGATTGCTCAGGTCCTACCTCTTGCTCCAGCTACTTTGTTCTTCTGTCTTTCATAAGTAATTTTCTAGGAAGACTTGCTTACAATCAATGCCTTTGTGCCTTTGTCACCATTTACTCCTCAATATATTGCCTCTGACTTCTTGTCCACACACACTACATGTGGGCACATATTTGTATGCGGATGTGTGCGTGCACATACACGGACACATGCACTGACACACAAATACATACACATTTTTGTAAATGCTCATTACTTCTTCAAGATTAATTCACAATAGTGGAATTGCTGAGTTAAAGGGTAGGTCACATTTAAACCTTCCCAAAAAGCCGTGCTTGGACTTCTACCAGCAGTGAGCCACAGTACTTAACTCCAAGGTCATTGCTGAAAGTGGCATATTATCATTTATTAAAATTTAGCCAATTGAATAAAGGAGAATAACAGTGTTGCAATGTAATATGGGTTGACTCTGTGTCCCCACCCAAATTTCACCTTGAATTGTAGTTCCCATAATCCCCTCCTGTCCTTGGAGAGACCCAGTGGGAAGTAATTGAATCATGGGAGTGATTACCTCCATGCTGCTGTTCTCATGATAGTGAGTTCTCAGGAGATCTGATGGTTTATAGGGAGATTTTCCCCCCTTTGCTCAGCATTTCTCTTTGCTGCTACCACGTGAAAAAGGATGTGTTTGCTTCCCCGTTCGCCATGATTGTAATTGTAAGTATCTTGAGGCCTCCCCAGCCATTCTGAACTGTGAGTCAATTAAAACTCTTTCCTTTGTAAGTTACCTAGTCTTGGGTATGGCTTTATTAGCAGTGTAAAAATGGACTAATACACAGTGTTAGGTTATTTTAGTTTTATTTGATTACTTGTAAAGTTTTAAATGTTTTCATGAATTTATTGGTAGAAGATGGAGACCCAAATTCCAATACAAGTCTTATGAGCGTTTTGCTAATGTAAACCAACTTTAATATAAGCCAGCATTTTAAAAATTGTAAAATATTTCTTTTTGTTTTAACCAAGCTGTAGCAATAGTTTGTCCGAAATAAAGATGTGCATAAATCTGAATAAACATGGTTTTAGTTTAAGAAAATATCAAGAAACCACTTAAAATGTCAAAGATTTGTGAAAATTGTGGCTCTCTAAAGTACAAGAGTAAGAGAGAACATTTTTCAAAATTATAAAAACTAATGGTTACATTTCATTTAACATTTCTCCTTGAAGAAAATTAAAAATATTTGAAAACTAAAATAGAACAATTGTAACTTAACATTATGAAGTATGTTTCTATTCTGTTTTCACAAGTTCTTAATATATGAGTGAATAAACTGTGTGTCATTTACTTTAAAAATTAAAAGCTTTTTAAAAATACTTTTGATTATTTTACAGTCTTTATAAGGAACTTTGAAGCGAAGGAGTTAATTCAATTAGATAAGAATTAAAAGATTAGAGAAATTTGTAAAATTCTTCCAATTATCTTGCTAACTAGACAGTCTAATATTAGATACATCAAAACAATAATCTTATGGTGATTCTGTACAAAATGCATAAAACCATGTACGTATAATTTGCCACTGCTGAGATGTAAATAGAAATGAAAATATAAATAAAATGTATGCATAAATTTCTTGGTTTTGGGAGTTAAGGCTTGATGATAAATTTGGTCTTGATGACTAAATATGATTTTTAAAAATCTTGCAAGAAAAGATGTAAGACTCTTGTGTACCTGTGGCGTTTGTGAAATTTTAAAAAAGCAAATCATAGGACAACACATTCTGAGAAAGAATTGGCAAGTGCTACTAAAGAATAATCCTCAAGGAAACCATAATATTTTTAAGAACAAATGTTTTCATTTGACTCCAAACTAACTTTTTAATTTTGATTGTTTACATACTCATTTTTCCACTTAATTTAATTTCTATAACTCTATATAGTTTTCTGGGATGAGGTCTTGTACATATTAGGTATTCAAGAAATGTTTGTTGAATGAATCAATCTCTTTTTTGTAATACTTGACCCCTTAAGGTATTTAAATTAAAAAAGTTAAATTTGCGTTATGTGTGAAACAGTGTGCTTTTTATCGACAATCAAATAAAGTGTTATAATTTAGTTAGAACATTATAAATCTGGGTCTGAGCTGATGTGCTTTTTTAAGAGACCGTTTTACAATATAATAGTCGGTCCTGGAATTCTGTTTCAGATAATCTATTCTAAGGACATAATATATATGTTAAAATGATTCTAAAACATCTTTTGGAAATATTAAAAATGTTTAAATATTATCCTCTTTTCTTCTGTATGAAAGTCAACAATACTACTATTACTGATTATCATCAAAGTAACTGAATAAAATGGAATGGGCTAATCAGAAGAATTATGAAATTGAAGAGTTTCTGGATTTGAAATCTTAAAATAATTGCTGAAAACAATCAAAATTTATCTATTTCTAGACACCAGGACATCATTTGGTGGAAGGGCCACTCAATTGCCCTTAATTCATTTTACCTAGCACACACTTACCTACCGAGAGTCCGCCACATGTTGAGTACTGTGCTAAGTGCTTAGGGACAAGAATCATTCATGATTGAATGTGGAGTGTCTTGAATTTTATACAAAAGACTTAGTAGTTTATGCTGTAGGCAGTGGGACAGACAAATAACATGATTAGATTCCTAATTTAAAAATGACCATCATGAAAATATGGAGGATGGAGTGAGTAACGGGCAGACCGGAAGGAGAAAGTCCAGTTAGAAGACCCTTGAAATGGTCCCAGTAAGAGGAAAATGAAAGCCTGGGGTAAGACAGTAGCCATAAACACTGAAAGAGGAGTCAGTTATGAAGACCCGAGTGATGACATGTTTGAGCCTCCCGTCTTTAACAAAGACAGCAGCATATAAAAGGTCTTATAATATTTGAAACTGAAGAGTGAAAAGGGCGATGATGGACTGGACTTCCTTGAGGAAAGTCTGCTGTCATGATTGGCCAGTTCAGGTTGCCTCTCATCCTTCATATATGAAGCTGATTGGCCATGCCACACATGAAGCAACAGTGATCTGAACAAGGCAGTGCAACCATTGGCAAGTGTATACAGAGTGAGTTGGAATTAATAATGTCTACACTTGTTTAAGTAATTATCTAAATATGTTTACCCTTTCAGTTGCTATGTTGAACTGTAATTTTCTTCTTAATCTTAATCCCAACACAAAGACTTCAACAGTAAAATCCAGTATCATTGTACTATGTTTTTCTTTTAATTATAAATTATGTAACATAAATTTTGGATCATTTTTCCAAACCAAAACTAGCAACACGTAATCATAAAATTTCAAGTTTATAAGGGATCTAATTTGGTAACTTGGAATGCATTAGTTAGCATAATCAGTAGCTGGTACCGATGCCACCTTACATAACATTTCATTTACCCTATCTGTAGAATAGGATCCCTTCGTAACTCTCCCATTCTACCCTCTTTTATTTATTTATTTACTTTTTATTTTTTTGAGACAGAGTCTCGCTCTGTCGCCAGGCTGGAGTGCAGTGGCACAAACTCAGCTCACTGCAACCTCCGCCTCCCGGGTTCAAGCAATTCCCCTGCCTCAGCCTCCCAAGTCGTTGACACCACAGGTGCGTGTCACCATGCCTGGCTAATTTTTTGTATTTTAGTAGAGACAGGGTTTCACCATGTTGGCCAGGATGGTCTCAATCTCCTGACCTTGTGATCCACCCGCCTTAGCCTCCCAAAGTGCTGGGATTACAGGCGTGAGCCACCGTGCCCAGCCCCACCCTCTTTTATGTCCCCAGTATGGCATTCTTTTGTGAACTACTGTGAAGAATCTCTGTTAGAGGCTGAAGTCTTTGATCACTAGGTAAACATGATGGTTTTAAATTATGCTTTTCACTCCCATTGCCTTGCAGACTTTCACAGCAATTGTTGTTTCCAGTGTATTTCAGCTGAGTTTCACCCTCAAAACAGAGGTGTATGTTGAACTATCTTCTTGTGAATCTTTTGACCAATCAATCAAATAAAACCACGTAAATAATGAATGTGTTACCAGATAATATTGTACAGTATTAATTTATCTTTTGTTCCCTCTTGAAAGAATGTGAGCTATTTTTCCCTTAATTATATCCCAAGAAAGAAACTACATGAATTATTCTTTCATTCAGCTCTTTTCATTTGGGTGTCCTTAGGTTGCAAGTTTGAAAAACAGACCACTCTACTCTGGAGCTATTTTGGAGGTGGAGATGGAAAAGTAGATCCACATAGAAGTAAACAAGAGAACTCTGAAAGGCAAGGAGTTATAAGATGGGTGGTTATTCAACCAGAGGAGAGGTGGAGTCATGCCTCTCCTAGTCAGGGCTGGGTCCAGTTAATGTTTGGTTTTTGATTCCTTTGCACGATGAAGTTTTATTTGGTCCACTTGTGGAACCTCCAGTTGGTTAGTTAACTGACTATAGGATAACCATAAAAGATAGCCATTAAACTGTGGTTCTAAAGATCTCTGTGTGGAGGGTCAGGGTTTCAATAGAGGGCAGAGGACAACATTCAGCATCACCTTTTAGTAGAAAGAGCAAAGGTAACTACGATAAACACCACAGACTAATGGTCAGACCTTTCCTGTTTTCTGAGCATAACATGAGCTTCCTGGATATTTGTTTGACTGATGCTAGGCAAAGTTAAAAGTTCTCCTGAACTTGATTGAGGCTGATTTTCTTGCTGTTGTGTTTAGCAAGAGCTCTGAAGTGAGAACTCTGAAGAAGTTATAATATTAACATGATTAAGAACAACTAAGTCAAGTCATGTGGTGTTTTTCACTAGAGTATTATAAATACTCTAGTGAAATACTCTAGTGGTCATTTATGACCACTACACCTTTATAAATTCTAATTTCTCTTGCTTCCACCATTTCCATGAGGATTGTTACTGTCTCATGTTGTTATACCTAGATCCCTGCACATATGTTTATTGATCAAATGAATAAATCATGGGATATGGAGCAAATTGGGACTCTTTGTATCATAACTCTTTTTAATTTTTATATCTATAGAAAATCTATTTTAGAGGATTTATGCCCCCATAGTAATCTTAGTCCATTTGTGCTACTATAACAAAATACTGTAGACTCAGTGCCTTACAAACAGTGGTAATGTGCATCTCACAGTTCTGGAGACTGGAAAGTCCAAGATCAAGGCATCAACAGATTCAGTGTCTGATGAAGGCCTTCTGGTTCATCATTAGCTGGTAGTTTTGCCCTGTGTCCTCACACGGTGAAAAGGGCAAGGCAGTTCCCTGGGGCTTCTTTAATAAGGGCACTAACTCCATGACCTAATCACCTCCCAGTAGCTCCACCTCCTATTATCATTACCTTGGGGCTTAAATTTCAACATATAAATGTCGGAGACACAAACATTCAGTCCATAGCAATGGTATTTTGTATTTATTTTTTATAATATCTAGGATCTAAAGTTCTCCTTCAGTTAGCTCCTATAGCAGTTCTAATTACGCAGAGAAGACTACGTAAATAGAGAAATAACACATGGCCTAGACGTAACTGGCCTCCAACTGGTTATCTCTGTCTCTACTCTTTGTATAACTTAGAGCAAGGTTCAGTACTACACAGCATTACCTGCTATATGAATATATCTCACAAACCACAATGACAAACAGATATATTAATGTCCATTTGATGAGCACACAAAAGGAGGGTTACTAAACAGTACTCAGCATTTACAGCTGAGAAAATCCGTATCAGACACGGACATCTTCCCTTCTTTCCTGATATTCACCTCCTCTCTACCACCCAACCTCAATCTTCCTTTATTTTATGCAGTTCTGTTTACAACTACACAGGTTTCTCCAATTTTGTTTTGATATTGAAATACCTATCTGCTGTTGTTTTGATATACAAATACCTATGACCACACTGTGTTCAAGTATGTGACAAAATATTATATTGAAGGCAGCGATGCACTCAACCAAAAAAAAAAAAAATCCAGCAATGTGAACTTTCCTTAGAGAAGTGTGCATGTGGGTGTGTTGCAGTGGGGATGTGGAGGGAGTGTGAGTAAACAAACCTTTTTATTTCCATCCCATCTTTCTTGTCACATGTGCAATTTACACCCAGACTCTACATTTTTTCATAGCAACCCTGTCAGTTCCTCTTTAGAGCGTCTTTCCTTTCTATTGTCTTGTTTTCTCTGTTTAGCAGTGTCCTTTTTACTGCCTCCCATTCTGCTGCAGAAAGCAATTTAAAATCCTTTTCTTTTTTCGCTTTAACATTACAACTCACTTATGAATAGAGCTTATAACAAAAACAATTTTTGGAGAGATAGAGAACATCAGTCTGTCCACAAGTTAAATTGTATTCCCGAAATAAAAAATCAAGTTGTGATCCCAACCTATGCCTTATCTACTGTACTTGTCATGGTTTTTAGTTGAAGGCAACAGAAGCTAACTCTGGGGGATTTGAAGAAAAACAGAATTTTTTTAAGAGTTAATTCTGTTAGCATATAGAACTGTGGGATGCTTTCAAATACTGGCTCAGAAAACCAGAAGCAACAATGGAAGTCTAGACACTCAGAATCAAAGTCAAAAACCACTCCACACTTTACTGATTAGTGAAGACAATAGTACTACTCTTTCTCAGTACTAGCTGCTTCAGCTTATGTTGCCTTTGTCTTTAAGTATCACTGTGAACTGCCAGGACCCAAAGGGAGTCTTTGCTAATCTTCTCTCCTTGCATTATTTGTTCTCAGTCTGGTGCTTAGAATTGGCTCAGTTGAGGTCATGTGCTTATGGCTTATGCTCTGGCTTCCTCTATCAGTAAACTTAGATCATATGTGTATCACCCGTAAAACTTTAATAATTAATTGCAAGCAAGGCTGGGAGAGGACAAATTTGTTCTTTTAGGCTTCCATGGTCTTCTCAACCACCAAGACCCATACGTTCGGTATTCTTCAAGCACACAAAGAAGGTTCATCTTCCCTTGAGGACACAAAACAAAACAACTATGAAAACCCCAAATGTTCCATTACAACAACATAATAATGCAGGAATTTTCAAAATATGACTAAATTGCATTGAAATCAGTATTCTATATTTGAAAATATACACAGCACAGGCGCGGTGGCTCATGCCTATAATCATAGCATTTTGGGAGGCTGAGGCAGGCGAATCACTTGAGCTCAAGAGTTTGAGAACAGCTTGGCCAACATGGCAAAACCCCGTCTCTACAAAAAATACAAAAATTAGCTCGGCGCAGTGGCACATGCCTGTAATCCCAGCTACTCTGGAGGCTGAGGCATGAGAATCACTTGAGCTCAGGAGGCAGAAGTAGCGAGCTGAGATCACACCACTGCACTCCAGCCTGGGTGACAGGAGTGAAAATCTGTCTCAAAAAAAAAAAAAAAAAAAAAAAGAAAGAAAGAAAGAAAGAAAAAGAAAAAGAAAAGAAAAAAGAAAAAGAACATCTACTCAAATGATGACCTGTTTTAAAAGTTTAGAAACATGCCTCAACAATTTCCAACCTCTGTTGACATAAATTGTGGATTCAATCATCTTGTCACAAACCTACTCGTAATTTAAAATTGCATCTTTATAACACATTGAATGTTATTAAATGGCATATAATGTATAAAGCAAATAACCACATATAATGATAATAATGTATACTACATATATACATAATGGTATTATGTATGATAATTATATAACATGTTAATATGAGATATATGTAATATAAGCATTATACACAGACACACACATTTTTTAAGACGAACTGAACTGTGAGCTTTCAGCTTTCTTAGACTCATACAATGTTCATTTTAAATACAGCCATTAGAATTTTATTGTCTTTGGTCTTTTCTCCTTTCAGCCCCTAAAGTATTAAAGTACATATTCATAATCTGTTGTTTGTCTCTATAATGCATGTGGTTACTCATTTAGATTCCTTTGAAACTAATGAATGGCAAGCCTTTAACATCTTGTAATACAATGACCAGAGTGGCATTTCCAGTAGCTGTCACTTGGCAGTAGCTTTTGGAGCATCACAGCCTATGATCCCCATATCTGCTTTGAATGGTTGTCACCTCTAGCTTCCACAACCATTTGCCTCTCTCACATTAAATGTGTTGTTAGTAGCTGACACCTCTGGCATTTCAACTCCTTCTGCTTCTTTTTTTCTCGCTTCCTCGCTTCACTTGCGCTTTACCCTATTATTTCAGGCTTCTTTTTCAATCGTCGGATAGCCCCATGTGCTATTTCTGTTTCCTTGTGTCTCTCTGTTTTCATTGTCGAAGTTTGGATCACTCCCACCATCATTCTTGCCAACTATTTATTAGACTAATGGAAAGAATAATAAAAACATATTAAGTTACTTAATTTATTGGATAGATCGCTTTTCTTTACTTTCCTTCTTTCTTTTTTTTTTTTCAGATGGAGTCTCACTCTATTGCCCAGGCTGGAGCACAGTACCATGATCTTGACTCACTGCAACCTCTGCCTCCTGGGTTCAAGCAATTCTCCTGTCTCAGTCTCCAAGGAGCTGGAATTACAGGCACCCGTCACCATGCCCAGCTCATTTTTAGGTTTTGTATTTTTTAGTAGAGGTGGGGTTTCATCATGTTGGCCAGACTGGTTTCAAACTCCTGACCTCAGGTGATCTGCCCACCTCGGCCTCCCAAAGTGCTGGGATTACAGGCATGAGCCACCCATCCCTCTTGGCCTGGATAGATTGCTTTCTACAGGGCAATGTTTTTATTCTTCTCTTGTTGACTGACAGCTAATTGTTTTACACGCAAATGTTTTAAAGATTGTGTTGCTTTCTTTGCATTGGAATCTACCAAAGTGAAATCACTTTCTCAATTATTTATTCTCAATTCTGACCCTGCAAAGGAGAATACATTCATTAGGGAGGTCCTACTATCCTGAAAAGGACACAGTCTTTAACTCAAAGACATTTGATAATGACTTCTTCATTTAGTTCTGTTCATTTCTGTATCTCACTTTCTCTATAAGTAAATTAAAGTAATTGCACTAACTCACACAACTATTATGATTACCTCTCGCGTAATTTCTCTTGGTTTAATGTATTTCCCTGTCCCTTAAATGGGTGAACATTGAGATGTTTCTGTTTTCCCTTTATACTTGCACTTAGAGGTCCATCTTTGACTCTCTTTAATTGGCTTTACAAATATTATTTCACAGGTGATTTCCAGTCCCAAACGGTATCCCTAATCTCATTCCAGATTTTCCATTCTCTACTTCTAAGTGAGAAAAATGAAGCCAACCATACCCTGCTCTGTCTACAACCTCTAGGAAGCTACAAGAGGTAAAATTTTATCTAAATAGTTCATCAGACAGGCCTTTACAAATTATAATTTCAATGTTTTCCTTAAAAGTATAAGGCCTAATCTGCCCATGAGGTTAGAAAAAGCTGAATTACTCTGATACAAAAACCCAAGCTTATATTTTTCTATGATTTTCTTTCATATTTCTCCAGAGGGGTTAGAACTGAAGAAGAGAAAACAATGAAACGGATCTATGCTTAATGGTAAGGAAAAAAAGGGAGATTCACAAGTCAGAAGAGAGAGAAGAATCATTTTAAACATGAGGTTTTTTATTTCCTTCCTTCCTTCCTTCCTTCCTTCCTTCCTTCCTTCCTTCCTTCCTCGCTCCCTCCCTCCTTTCCTTCAAGCGACTCTCTTGCCTCAGCCTCTCGAGTAGCTGGGATTACAGGCACACATCACCAAGCCCACCTAATTTATTTATATCTTTAGTAGAGACAGAGTTTGGCCAGGCTGGCCTCGAACTCCTGACCTCATGATTTGCCCACCTCGGCCTCCCAAAGTGCTGGGATTACATGCGTGAGCCACCACACCTGGCCAAAACTTTCCCTTTCAAGCCTATAATGTTGTTGGTAAGTTCTTCTTATTACCCTACCACTGACAAGCCCATCACTTTGTGATGCTGGGGCTCTCACACCTTGCCTGGCACAATTATTATTAAGATTTTAAGGATCAGACAGTTAAGGTGATTCTTACATATATTCCCAATTACTTTCTGCATATTTATAAGCACATGCCTTGTTCCTACCTCAAACTGAGTATTTCTAAATGTAAAATCATATCTTTTAAGCAATGCCAAAATTAGATGTCTATTATTTTTTATCACCGCTACTAAAACAATGACATCATCTTTAACCTCAACTTTCCCTCATTTTCGCACTGTTACTAAACTTTGGTTAAATATGAAGCTTTTTCAGTAGTAGCTGCCATCAAGAAATTTATTTGTTATTTGGCAAAATTTATCGTAAAAACAATTGCTGATGTAATATTTTTCTTGCTTTGTTGTTGGTTGCTTGTTTTTTATTATCAATAGAAATTTTGATATTGTACATATTGGAAAAACATTATATGCATTGGAAGAGAAGAAATATTTCTTTCTGCATCTTAAAAGGCATATAAAACTATGATTTTGCTCAACTGAATTTCCTGGAAACATCTGGGGGAAGGAAATTATCCAGAGCACTGATAACATAGGCCATTTTGGAAAAATGTCAGGTAAGTCAAGACCAAAGGAGTTGTCTAAGGTGCAATTGAGGGGGGCAAGGATTTTACTGCTGGTTACCAAGGGGGTCAGCTGAAGTTCTGATCATTTTCAGAATTACTGGTTTAAAATGCTGCATGGAAGAGACAGCGTTTGTTCTCGTGATTATTAGCTGTGCTAATAGCTGATTAGATCCACTAGTCTGAGTTTATCATGACGGGTGAAAAATAGGTTAGTGGCTAAGGTCATGTGCTAAAGGGATTGAAAGGAAATGGCTGAGTGGCAGGGAGAGGAGAGGGCCAGTGTGGAAAATTATCACCCATCTGGGTCCTTCACACTTTCCAAGCAGAACAATAAAAGAAATGGCAACACAAACACTGAGCGTGTTTCTAACCATCAGTGCAGTCAAATATTTGCAAATTATTTTTGAAATTTTTCAGAGGTGCTTGTTCCTTAGTCAGTTTAATTTCATTTCTTCCTATCCATAGAATCATTGGTTTCAATGCCTTTCAAACATAAAGTACTCAAAAACTTCTACAAGAAAACATGTCTAGGTATTACGGGATACATTTTCAAATAGAGACCTAATATTTATTTTATTTGGAAGAAAATAAATCAAGTCTCCCTCAGCAGAATAGTTCTGAGCTAAAGACTGAATTTCTAAAACTGTTCAGTTACAACTTTTGCAGACTACAATATATGAGTTTTCAGAGTTTTGAGACTCTCTGTTGAGAAGAAAAAGAAACAGAAATCCTAGAAATTTTTAGAAGATGTGAGTAGAGTGATGTAGTAGCTAGTTTGGGAAAGGAAATGTTAGTAATTACTGCGTATAGGTAATAAGGAAATTTAAGAAGTGTGTGTGATTTTTTGGTGTGCCCTCTCATTTTTATTTCTTTGTAAGACTTTAAATTCTGTATTATTTATTACAATTGCATGTGTATTTGGGATATAGTTGGGAGTTGAGTGATAGATGACTTAAATGAGAGCAGACAAGCAGAGGGGCTAGTTCTAATTGAGTTACACATACAAAAATTGGGGGAACTTTTCAGATAATATTGTGATACTTATCAACAAAAAGATGTTATTAATTTTTTGAATATTAATCTCAGTAACTAAGTGTATTAGTCCATTCTCACTCTGCTATAAGGATACTGTCTGAGACTGGGTAATTGCTAAACAAAAGAGGTTTAATTGGCTCACAGTTCCACATGGCTGGGGAGGTCTCAGGAAACTTACAATCATTGCAGAAGGCAAAGGGGAAGTAAGGCACATCTTACATGGTGGCAGGAGAGTGTGCAGAGGAAACTAGCCCTTTTAAACCATCATATCCTGTGAGAACTCCCTCACTATCTCAAGAACAGCATGGAAGAAACCACCCCCATGAACCAATCACCTCTCACCAAGTCTCTCCTTCAACACGTGGGGATTACAATTTGAGATGAGATTTGGGTGGGAACACACAGCCAAACCATATTATTCCACCTCTGCCACCTTCCAAATGTCATGTCCTTTTCACATTTCAAAACCAATCATGCCTTCTCAACAGTCCCCCGAAGTATTAACTAATTCCAGGATTAACCCAAAAGTTCAAGTCCAAAGTCTCATCTTAGACAAGGTAAGTCCCTTCCTTCTACAAGCCTTTAAAATAAAAAACAAGTTAGCTACTTGCAAGATACAGTGGGGGTGCAGGCACTGGACAAATGCTCTCATTCCAAAGAGGAGACACTGGTGAAAACAAAGGGGCTACAGGCCTCATTCAAGTCCAAATCCAGTAGGCTGGTCATTAAATCTTAAAGCTGCAAAATAATCTCCTTTGACTCCATGTCTCACATCCAGAGCATGCTGATGCAAGGAGGGGAGGCTCCCAAGGCCTTGAACAGATCTACCCCTATGGCTCTGCAGGGTACAGCCCCCATGGCTACTTTCATGGGCTGTCATTGAGTGCCTGCAGCTTTTCCAAGCACAAAGTCCAAGCTGTCCATGGATCCCAGGGTCTGGAGGACAGTGGCCTTTTTCTCATAGCTCCACTAGGCAGTGCCCTAGTGGTGACTCTGTGTTGGGGCTCCAACCCCACATTTTCCCTCTGCATTGTCCTAGTAGAGGTTCTCCATGAGGGCTCTGCCCATGTGGTAAAATCCTGCCTGAACATCCAGGTGTTTCCTTATGTCCTCTGAAATCTTGGTGGAGGTTCCTAAAACTGAACTCTTGTCTTTTATGCACTCACAGGTCCAACACATGAGGAAGCTACCAAAGTGTGCGCTTGCACCCTCTGAAGCAATGCCCCAAGCTGTACCTTGGCCCCCTTTTAGCCACAACTAAGGCTAGAGTGGCTGGGATACAGGGCACCAAGTCCTGAGGCTACACAGAACAGCACAGCCCCGGGCTCAGCCCAGGAAACTATTTTTCTCTCCTAGGGCTCCAGGTCTGTGATGGGAGGGGCTGCTGTCAAGATCTCTGACATGGCCTTGAGACATTTTCCTCATTGTCTTGGCTATTAACATTCAGCTCCTCATTACTTATGTAAATTTCAACAGTTGGCTTGAATTTCTCCCCAGAAAATGTATCAGTTTTAGGTAATCTCTTTGTGAATGCATAAGACTGAATGCTTTCACACTCAGCCAGGTCACGTCTTGAATGCTTTTTTGCTTAGAAATTTCTTCCACCAGATACCCAAAATCATCTCTGTTAAGTTCGAAGTTCCACAGAGCTCTAGGGCAGGGGCAAAATGCTGCCAGGCTTTTTGCTAAAGCACAGCGTGAGTGACCTCTACTCCAGTTCTCACGAAGTTCTTCATCTGCATCTGTGACCACCAAGGCCTCGACTTAATTGTCCATATCACTATCAGCATTTTGGTCAACACCATTCAACATATCTCTAGGAAGTTCTGACCTTTCCCACATCTTCCTGCCTTCTTCAGAGCCCTCCAAACTGTTCCGATCTCTGCCTGTTACCCAGTTCCAAAGTTGCTTCCACATTTTCAGGTTATCTTTAAAGCAGTACCCCACTCTTGGTATCAATTATCTGTATTAATCAATTCCCACACTGCTATAAAATAGTACCTGAGAGTGGGCAATTCATAAAGGAAAGAGGTTTAATTGACTCACAGTTACGCATGGCTGGGGAGGCCTCAGGAAACTTACAATCATGGTAGAAGGTGAAGGATAAGCAAGCACATTCTTACATTGTGGCAGAAGAGAGAGAGTATGCAGGGGAAACTTCCACTTTTAAACCATCAGATTTCATGAGAACTCCCTCACTATCATGAGACCAGCATGGGGAAAACCACCTCCATGATCCAATCACCTCCCACCAGGTCTCTCCCTCAACACTTGGCGATTACAACTTGAGATGAGATTTGGGTGGGGACACAGAGCCAAACCATCTCACTCAGTATGATAACATAATTAAGAAACATGGCTTATTTGTAGTTTTTCAGCACATACATGTGATAATGGTAGCATATTTTATACAACCAAACATTATCTCAGATTATGCAGCTAGGAAAATGTTACTTCAAAAGACAGTAGCAGTGATGAAAAGAATGGTTCATCTCTGATGATTGATTGACTGTATATTTGTACATCAGGAGACTATGTTACTGTGGAACCAGGTTTCAGAAGAAACAGTTTAGAGAGTTTATTCCTCTCAAGATATTCTGACCCTTAATATATGGTAACAAGTAAACTTTATATTTGATCCATCACTATATGGGTACACATCTTTCTTCATGAAGAAAAATTATAGTAAATAAGAAAACCTCAAGACACAAACAAATCTATTTTACTTGCTTTGTATTTATTTACAATGTAATACATATGGTAAGCATAAATATTTGGGAAAATAAATAAAGTATAGAATATAAACGATTGCATTTTCTGAAAATTTGATTGTTCTGTACTTAGATAATAAAATAGTAAAATGGTATTACATATTTAAAAAATGTATATTAATATGTGCTGTGAGGTTAGTATCCAGGCACATACATGGACTATATTTATTAAGGAATTAATTTTTGTATATACAGGAATATAAAATTTTATTTTCTTATATAATAACTTCTCATAAACGTTTAATAAACCAATGAAGACAAATAGCTGGATAGACCAGGTGTGGTGGCTCACGCCTGTAATCCCAGCACTTTGGAAGGCCGAGGTGGGTGGGTCACTTGAGATCAAGAGTTCGAGACCAGCATGGCCAACATAGTGAAACTCTGTCTCTACTAAAAATACAAACATTATTCAGGTAATGGTGGTGCACACCTGTAATCCCAACTACTTGGGAAGCTGAGATAGGAGAATCGCTTGAACCTGGGAGGTGGAGGCTGCCATGAGCTGAGGCCGAGATCACACCACTGCACTCCAGTCTGGGTGACAGAGCGAGACTCTGTCTCAAAAAAAAAAAAAAAAAAAAAAAAAAAAAATGCTGGAAAATCAAAGCAGCTCAACTGCACAAAAAGGTGCAGGTAGCACATCGTTGGAATATGTGTCCATTTCCTCTTGTTGAGAACTGTTACAATCCCACAGCATAACTAGTGATTTTCAAAGTATATTCTCTGGTCCAGTGACCTTATTATCACCTGAACACTTGCTGACAATCTGTGTCTTAACCAGCCTCCCAGTGATTGTGATGGGGACTCAAGTTTGAAAACCACTGGCCTAGGCTAAAGTATTGGGCCAATGCTTCCACGTTCATACTATACTGTCTCTTCCCTTCATTCTCACAGAAGGAAATGCTGTCCATTAGCGCTCCTGGACCAATCCCATTTTATCTCTCTAGAATTTAATCCAAGAGACATAACCCCTATACATCTGGAAATATGTGATAGTTTTTGAAGCTGGAAAGTCAAGTACACCTAGGTATAACTAAAACAGGCATTTGAGGGCCTTGTAAACAGCAGACGGTATTGCTTTACTGACACAGAAAGGGAAATAAAGCAGATACATAGAAAATGAGAAAAAGAGGCAGAGATGTAAGAAGTAGCCATCCTTGTTCCTATACCACTCTTGCTTCTGGCTCTGGTAGTAATTTCCAGTTGTACCTTTTGTTGTTGGGTTTCATGAAGTACTCCTGTATATTTCTCATAATTCATCTCCCCTTTTATATTCATGAAATTAGATAGATTTCACTCTCTCACAGCAAAATAATTCTAACAAGACGTTTGTGCATAGTAACAGTTGTTTAGTAGTTCAAATAAAAGAAAACAAAAGTAATCAACTATTGACTATGGCTAGGTGCATTTGCAATTAATTGGTGGATGTGGTAACTTGAATGAACCTACAAATTAAAACGCTTAAAGCAAACAAACCAAATGTATACTTCAAAACATTGTGGATAATTGCTTTCCAGTTATTAAACCATCCTATGGATGCCATTTCTAGAACACATTCTACTTGTTCTAGCTTAAATGAATCTCACAGCACCTTGGAGATGTAGTAGGGAAAAAATAAAAACCTCAAAGTTTTAGCTTACTGTTTATTTGTTTTTTGATTCTGCACATTTTATTTGATATTTCAAATCTCATGCTTATTTTTTCCACTAGAAATTGAAGAAAATATCTGCATCGCAGTGTTGTGGTAAGGCATGGGATTTTATGTGTGAAAGAAAGTTTCTTAAGATATCTCTTAAGAAGTTTTCTTAAATTATTTTCTTGTATTTTCTCATATTTTTAAATATTTTTAATTGGCATTTTATTGATACTAACATATGGTTACCAATTTTGATGGTTTCTGTGTTTGAATTATCATTCTAAAATGTATTAGTTTTGTAAAATTAAAATTCATTATATTTTTAATATCTTAACTATAAATATTTTGTCATAGAAAGCAAAAATACTACCATAATTTTGTTATATGTGTCAATAACTGCAAATAAAATATTCTAAAGGAAACTCTTTAAATTTTTCTGGGAATTTCACATAATGGACCTTACATAAATTTAAGAATCAATAATCATAAAATAAAATGCCCAAATTTCCTAACATTTTATTGTATGTTCCATTTATGAATTTGGTCATAACAAAACTGACAATAGAAAACTTGTTTTAATAGAACATTTAATGAAATAGAAACGTACCTTATAACAATTTTCAGAACTTAGAATTAGAAAGTAGTGATGACCTGCCAAGAGGCTGCACAAATGAAAAAACCAGGAAGACCTATGACCCAAACAAGCTTCCAGTAGGGTTTGCCCCAACACACTTTATGCATGCATGAATTCCTTTCCTATTGAATATTTCAAATCACCTCTGCTGCTGAATCATGTTCAATAAAACAAACAAGTTTTCTAGTCTGTTTTCATCCATGACTGATGCTATTAGTAATGACCTTTTCTTTGGCAACAAGATTTATTCACAGTCAAAATTAAGAAGGGAGAAAGACATAAATTCCACCAGAGTGGGTTCATCCTTCTTGCTTTCACTTTTCTTCTCCACATGATTCACTCTTTCTCGTGATGAATTCCAGGATCTTGTCATCACAATGGACTGCTACAGTGCAAACCTCTGGAACTGGCCCTTACACTTTCCTGCTACAAATGCCACCTATCTCATAGTCTGTGCCCACGTTAAGTCACATTTGCAGCTTTATCTCTCTGTCTAATTATACCACCTCTGAACGAAGTCAGCACAGTAAGCTATCCATATGCATCATCCAGGTTTGCATGCATAAAACTTGCCTGTAATCCTTCTTGGCAAATGTCCCAGATGCCTTCTTTCTTAAGTCTCTGCATGCCTTTCCTATTCATGTATCCCTGTCAACATCTGCTTACTCTAATTCAGATTTTAGGTAACTTACTTTACTGAAGGAAAGCCAAAGAAGTGAATGTCTTGGCTCACTGGTCACCTAATGTTATCTAATATCAAGTCAACCTCTCTACTACTTATCAACATTGTTGATGTCCCGTGAGGTACTGATTGATAATTCTATGCTTTGGTATGAAAAACTTAATTTTGTTGAATCCCTATCAGCAAAGTGGTAGACACTTCAAATAATCTGCTTTTATTCTTCACAATTATGTGAGGGCTGTTTATTATTGCATTTTCAAAATGGGCACGTTGATACTCAGAGAAATGCATCTTGAAATCACTCATCAACAAATTCCTTTCTACTCAACTATTTTGGCAATAACAATGCTGCCTCTCTGTATGCTGAAATTCAAATGTTCATTCACAGGATTATTGTGACATATTATTATTCATATGATTATTCAACATGTTATTCCCGTGGTTGAGATCTGAATTATTCTACCCAATCTTAGCACCACACTAACTGTCTCCCTTGAGTCTCATTTTGTTCAGCTTTCTACTAGAAATTCCCATTCTGATATCAGGCAATCCTTTTGAAATTTGGTATTTATATAACTTTAAAAATTGTTTCCAATTTGTTTCCAATTTAAGTTGGCAGTAATGTTTCTCTATTTCTTTAAACGATGCCATCACCTTGCAGACGGGTTTTGGTTGGTTTCCTATCTTCAGTTATTATAGCTTAAATATGGTACAAGACAAATCACTGAAATTCAGAGTTCTGATCATCGTTTTCTCTTCACTAATGGATCCATTTTTGCAAGACTCCCTTTTACCTAATATGTACCCTATTTTCTAACTTTTTAAAGTACTTCTACATTGAAGTAAACTCCGGAAAAAGGGTACAATACATTGTCTTCCCAAAATTGGCATGTACTTACCCGGTTCATCTTTATTTCTAAAATGGCTTTGCCATCTGTCTCTGCCAATAATGTGTTATTTACCTGAACGCTTGTAAAAGGACACTGCCTTTGGAAACCATGCTATCAAATCTAAATAATGTCCTCCTTTTACTATCTCACTTCCTGTTTTCATTTTTATTCTTCATAGATACACTTTCACTTGGGTACGATCTGTATGAATTAGGCAGTGGAGACATTTAAATATGACTTATGTGCCAAGAACTATTCTAAGAGTTTTTCATTAAAATGCATTATTTTTTGAAATACTCATAAAATGCTTATTAGGTAATTAAGGCTATCCTTATTGATGGATTGGAAAACTGGGGATGAGTAATCCAGAGAACAGCAGAATCCAAAGCTTGAGCACTTATGTAAGCTTTTGATTCTGCTATCGGAATAGGTGTATTCTGATAAAACTATATTGTGAATGTTTGTGTCTGCATGCGTGCGTGTGTATGTGTAAGTAGCAATGAACACACTGAACATCCAAATTTTGACTTTGCTTTTTGTTTTGTTTTGTTTTGAGTCAGTGTCTTGTTCTGTCGCCCAGGCTGGAGTTCAATGGCATGATCACAGCTCACTGCAGCCTCGACTTCCTGGGCTCAAGAAATCCTCCCATGTCAGCCTCCCAAATAGCTGGGACTACAGGTGCATGCCACCACATAGAGCTAATTTTCAAATTATTTTTTGTAGCGACAGGGTCTCACTATGTTTCTCAGGCTCATCTCAAACTCCTAGGTTCAAGTAATCCTGCTGTCTTGGTCTCCCAAAGTGCTAGGATTAAAGGTGCGAGTCACCATGCTCAGCCTACTATGTTTTAGATATATTTTAAAAAATAATTTGATGAAGCAATTTTTTACATTTTAAATTTTATGATTAGCATAGTTGCTATTGGCCATTATATCTGATCATCTCAGAAGATTGCCTCCAATAGATTCATCTCTCTGTTAAATATTAAAAATGTACAGCAACGACTCAGTTTGGCTATTGAGATTTCCATTCAAGTCACTTGATTACTTGTTAGAATATACACTGGAATATAAAATAAAATAGCAATAAAGAAGACCCTAAAGGTATTCACACGTGGAGAAGGGTGGAAGACTTGGGTGGGCCCAGGAATGGGCACGTATAGCAAAGGCATTTTCTTTGCAGGTGTACGTGATCGCTGCAGTGTGTGGAGAGTGCAAGCAAATGCAGGAGAGAAGTTATCTACCTACGGCCTTCCTAGAGCAGGCGGCAGAGGACTGCGTCTAGAAGAGACACTAGAAGAGAAACAGAATTTGTCAGGCTGGCAAAGGAGTACTGTGGCTAGAAAAGCCATTCCAAGTGGAGAAATTCATGGATACAGACTCACAGAGACGTGAAATAGTAGAGTATAGTGAGGAAATGGCAGCACTTCTGTGTGTCTGTACTTAGCAATCACAGAGAAGAAGGCAAGAGATGAGTCAGGAAAGCTAGATTGGGTGATATTCATGAAAACACAGCATTTCACCATTTTTGAGTATTGTGGTGGTTCATAAAAATACTTTTATTAACTATATGAGTTTGGTAAAGTTGTTTTTCTCATATTTATTGTGAGGAATAAGACTGTATATAAAGCTTTTAGTGTAGAGTGGAGCATTTAATATGCAAACAGGAAATGGTAGGAGTCCTTGCTTTTGCCATTATAGTTGTTGCTCTCATTATTATTAGTACGATGAGGCAATAAGACACTATGGACACATTTTAAGCAGGAAATTAACAGGCTCATATCGGTGGTTTGAATAAGCATGTGTTTATCCCATTGACACTTTGTTATGGACGATTAAGTGTTATCTCTTTTTTTTTTCCTTCTTTTTCCTTTCTTTTTAAGAGTATAAGGCAATGGGTATCATAAAACATAGATGGCCTAATTCTGCATTTGAAAAGGGGCGAATACTTTGGAGAAAATGTTTTCTATTCTGGTCTAAGAGTCAGCTCTCCAAGCTTGCTTTCAGACTCTTCCTTTTTTCCTACCCTGACTTATACTGGTTTTCAGATTCCATGATCTCTGCCATCTCCATTTTCTCATTTTGTTCTACTTTCTCTACTGCCACTACAGGTATTTCCAAACACAGAATATAAGTGGTTTTCAGCAGGGAGTCAAGTTGCAAGTCCAGTGTCTGTCAGGATGGTCATACAAAGGAGGAGTGACTTTCCAGAGAGACGGGCCTCTCTCTGTCCAGTAGGAAACTGGAAAGTTGCTGAATCATTTGGATTTGGCATGTGTAATACAGTGGATTACTGTTCCCAGCTATTCACCCACTTCCAGCAATGGGATTTGATATAGTCAATTACAGTTATATGAGAATTCCTGTTCATTCTATGAGAGGAATAAGCATCAGAACCCTACAAACTTCTGCCAAGTCATGTGGCTGCTTTGGCCAATGAATATGAGCAGCCATGACATTGATATGATTAAGCAAAAGCTTTCAATGTGATTATTTGATTTGGCTCAGCCTCTGTCTCCCTGTTATGTCCTCTGTGCTGAAAACTGCAATGATAGTGACTGCTTCTTCACTCTGGGTTTGTGGAATCAAAAGCCCAGTGAAACTGAGCCCAGCCAACCCAAACTCACCCGGCAGTCCTCAGATGAGCAAAAAGCAAATGATCTTGCTCTAAGCCTTTGAGAATTGAGATTGGATGTTATTGCAATACAAAAGCTGACTGATGAAGAAGACCCAGACCTGAAATCTCTTATTATCACACCGTAGAATCCAATGGCTTTTCTATAATAATATCAGAATATGTCCTTTCTCCACAAATTAAAATCTATGTGAAAATGTACGATGCCAAATCTGAAGCTCTGATTCATATATTGAATTTAAGTAACCTTTGGAAATAATCATGGACTATTAAGTGAGAAAAATGTGGCCCCTATAGCCTAAATTGTGAGTTACTTCATCCTCTGATTCATACTCTCCTCCTACCCCATTTTTCAAAGTTGAAATAATGAATTTAATTAAAATTAGCATCTATCATATGTTATGAGGTCCTTGACTGTAAAAGTTACATAACTTCTTTGCTATACGCAACTTAGAATATCAGTCTTCAAAATAAAATTCTTAACTATTTTATAATTATTTATTCTTAACTATTTTATTATAAAATTACACAAGGAAAAGAGATACATTTTAAAGTTTCAGGTAACACCACATTTTGACAGCATATCTGCTTTGGTGGAAAAATGAAGCAAATTTTATAAAACATAAAACAAGGTGACATTACTAAATTTGGTGTCTGTCATTAACAATCATATAACTGTAACTTGTGTAAAATTAAGATAAAATGTATTTATACCCACAAAAATGAACATTCTAAAAGCTAAAGTTTCAATGAATCAGGGTAATTTAATTATATCTTTTTGGTTGCAATATTTTTTAAAGTTGTATGCATTTGTCTAATGTGTAAGATTATGTTTTGTGTCATTGTGATGTTTTTATTCTGTGTAATCTGATAGTCATAAAAACTAGATAGAATATCTGGTTTCTATCACACTCTTATTTCATATTTATGTAAAAGAAAGTCTATTAACCAAGAAAGTTTCATTGGAAAAATTGTCACTAATGCAAACGATAGACTAAATGACTCTTACAGTAAGAAAATAATGGCTGTTTTGTCACCTTGAGTTCACTAAACTACAGTCTTGTTTTGTTATTGAAAGACAGTATGCATAGTAATTTTATATCTTTTTACATACTTATAAGGCATACTTATGCCCCATTTAAATGCTATCCTTCTCAATCTAGAATGAATACAATGACTCCTAATTTTAGAAATTTAACGGCGTCAGATATGATTGACATCAACCCATCACCAGCAGAGTTACCTACACATAACCTCATCCACACTTTCTATGGCACCAGCTCCCATAGAGAGCAGGCTAGTAAATTACACATATGAGAATCACATGGGTGAAGGCAGTGAGCATAGTGATGCCATTAGTAGACACCATGGCCATGGGTAAGCAGAAGTCATGGGATAGGTTGAAGGGTCACAGAGACTGTGAAGTTGGCCATGGTAAGAGAGTGAAAGCCCTGTCCTAACTGAGGCACCACTATACCAAGATAGGCAAACCCAAGTTTGTCATAACAAGTCTGCCTTGCTCTCTATCCATGAGACCTTTAGGTTGTAATTAGTAAGTACTGTCCTGGCTGAAGGTCAGTGCTATGGTGAATGGGAAACTCTCAACTATGGAGCAACACTTTGGTTGAACCATATGAAATTGTTGCTTCTGTAGGCCAAAAATGCTTCAATATTGGTAATTTCATAGAATTCAGCCTCACATGCAGTATTAGATTCTCTACATATTTAGAATCAATTATCAGAACAAGACTCAGACAAAGGTACTATTATCATCTCTCTTTTAATAGCTGCTGAAATTTATTATCTTAGCTGTTACTATAATTTATAATTGAAGGTGTTACCCTGATAATATTTTAGGTTAACTTTGGGGTAATTTGTTTCTGGCACCTAACAGATTTCATTTCAGATTCATAGCTGGTGTTCTAGAATGACTAGAGTATTTTAGCTCTTCAAAAGAAAAAGACAGGCAGGAATTTTAAAATAAAATGTAGGTCTTTCTAAACAATGAAGAGAACATTTTTCACTGCATAGAGCCCTAAGATGCAGGTATTCTACTCTAGTAGCATTCAAAATTTAAATTTCATATTTTTTCTTTTTTTCAAGAAAAGTCTATCATTCCTTTTAATAAAAATAAATATACTTTAAGTCTTTCTTGACATTTCTAATCTAATGAAGGGCCAAGGAAATGAAATGCTACGTTTCTTGTCATTTTTCTCAAAAGGCTTTGAAATAAACTTGTTCAGTGATGACGGCATAATAATGAAAAGTGTCTAATGAAAACAGCATTCTGACAAGTATTCAAATACTCATGTGCAAATAAGAAAAGCAACTCATGCCATGAGAGGACTGAATGGACCAAACTTAGAAATAAAGAAAATAATATTGAAGCAGCACATAATAAGTGATACTTGTGCTGAAAGTAGCATGGGAGTAATTAGCAGAGATTTGCAGCCATATACCCAAAGCCAAGGCACAGAGATGTGAGTGAGTCAGGCAAGTTCTTTCCACACAGTCACTCGCAGAGACACACAACAAGTGATAGTTATGTGTTCTGAGATTACTATTGTAGGAAGAGGAAATACATTTCCTCATTTCTATTAAGAGATATAGAAATAAATTTGAATTTGAAGAATTTCTTTTAGCAATGGAGCTAGAAAAATTATTTTCCTGATTAGATAACATAAAGATTTCCTAGAATTTTTTAAAGGAATAATAATAACGAATATTTTAATAATTACGCAAATTACATGTACTGAACACTTACTATCACAAATAAGCTGTGCTTTATTTATTCCTCTATAATCTCACTTACGACTCATTCTAAACTGATGAGATTCATATTAATAATCCTATTCAGAGAGGAAAGAACTTGAAATAATTTAATGGATTTTACCTGAGATTAAAAAACTATTAAGTTACAAAGTTCAAATTTGAACCCACGTCTATCGCCAAAATTCATGATTTTCACCATTAAATATATTTTCTTTGAATAGAAAAAATAATACTTAAAATAAGTAAACACTATCAACAAATCCCAATATTTTGCTTTACAAATCACGTGACTGATCAACACATGCTCCTCCTCCCTGTTTTATAAAACGTTTTCACTACTTCCTTTCAAATCAGAAAGTATTGTCCAAAAGAGAACATCTGGAAATGTAAGAATAAAATCAATAAAATGGTCTGGTAGTAACCTAAGAACAGACAGTCCAATCAGTCAGAAAGGGCAATGCAAAAATATAACCTGTTATATAAGTAGGAGCTATATCATATGATATATAAATAATTAATATAAATAAAGGAGAAATAATAAACTAAGGAATAAATATTAAGATTAATAATAATTGGTACTAGGAACCTGATGTATTTGTTCGAGAATCAATTATTGACTGCCACACTACACAACTGAAGAAGAACTTTTTGATAGATTAATAATAAAATATAACTAATCAAATAATGAAACAGAAAAAAGTAGATTACTAAACACCTTTGGTGGAGGAAGACTAAACTTAAAAACAGAAATCACAAACAAAACCAAGGAAGAATTTCAAAAATAGAAACTTCTGTATGTATAAAAATAGCAAAAAATAAAATTAAGAGAGCACAAAATCATTATATAGATATATATTCTTAAAAAATATTTGTGTAGATTTGCAGCTCATCCAGCTTCTTGAAATTATTACCTTTCTCTGAGAGGCATAACTATCTTTATTAATTTAAAGATGACATCATCTTCTAAATGCACTACAATTCTATAATGTAGTTAAGGAAATGAAAGCAGAGTGATATGTAGTGTTATTTTACGATGAATTAATTTTTTATGCAATAATATTTTAGGATGGGCTAATACACAGATATTTGCGCACTTTACTCCCAAAATAAGGTCATTATCAAAGTTCATGAATCCAATAGCAAACGTTTGTGCAGAGTTTCTGAATAGTTTTCAGATAACTAATGTCTCTAGTCTAGATTCTTAATTTACTCTACTCTATTTGGGTATCCATGCTTTTAGGATTTTTTTTTTTTTGTGACGGAGTCTCGCTCTGTTGCCAGCCTGGAGTGCAGTGGCACAATCTCGGCTCACTGCAACCTCTGCCTCCTGGGTTCAAGCGATTCCCCTGCCTCAGCCTCCCAAGTGGCTGGGATTACAGGCATGCGCCACCACGTCTGGCTAAGTTTTTTTTTTGTATTTAGTAGAGACGGGGTTTCACCATGTTGACCAGGCTGGTCTAGAACTCCTGACCTCGTGATCCGCCTGCCTCTGCCTCCCAAAGTGCTGGGATTACAGGCGTGAGCCACTGCACCCGGTCTGTTTTATTTTTTCTCATTGTCTTCTGCCCTGAATGTGTTAAGACAAAAATCAATTTGGATAGATTTTCAGTTTTACACCTGGTATTTTCAGAGCCATAGGCATAAAGAGGCCCACAGGAAAGAATTTTTTTTTCCTACAAATGTAAAACCACCGTCAGCTTCACCATTGCATTTCATACGGTAAAAGTGTTCTTTTGGCATTTGAATTGAAAAACATTAATACATTAATTCGCCTTCTTTCCACTACAGTTATTTTACTGCCAATATTATTTTTAAATGATTTTCATTAAATTATATGCATTTCTATTCTGCAATGATATAGAATTAAGCTTTTTTGTCAATCAACAGATCTTTCTCTTTCTTAGTTTATATAGCTTTCAACATTTTAAATAGTGTTTGTAAATCAGTGATAGTTTCTAAGTCTCAGAGTTGTTGATGTTGTGATAATACTGAGTTTATCAAAGCAAAGAATAAAATTTCAATCCTATTTTGTTTAAATCCAATGTGAGCAAACTTAACCATATTTTCCCCATTAGGCTTCTAGGAGGTAGAGTTATCTTAATAGAGTCTTTTCATATATATATATGTGTGTGTGTGTGTGTGTGTGTACGTGTATATATATATATACACGTACATTGTATACAGTATCAAATTTTAGGGAGGCCATAGGATTCTTCTTAGAATTATGGATTGACTTTAAACTCTGATTTCTTGAAAATATCTTATAAGTCTTACTACACAAGGAAAAAATTATGGGCTATGATTCTCTATCATATCTGAACCGTATTTCACAATTTCCTCTAATATTTAGAAATAGATTTGTGGAAGGCTGTCTTTCTAAAAAATGTCACATTAATGACTTAGGCATCTTCATGCAATGAGTTATTGTAAGTCTTGTATTGGCCTTTTTAAGTTAGTACAGTGAAGAGTTCAGCAAATTTTCAAAATAGTTGGATGGCTGGAGGAAAGAAAATGTTACTATGAGCAAGCAGCCATGCTTGTGTGTGTGTGCTCTTGTGAACACGACGGTTACTGTCGTCTGGCTAAATAAAGCTTATTTTTATGTGATGGCCTAAGCAGGCTAATTTAATCCTTATCAGCATGACTCAGTATCTCCACAAGGGAACAGGCCTGTATGAAACCTTTTGTTTCTTTAGACACACCTCATTTTAGAGGACTGAAGAGACAGCAAGGAGATTTTGAAGTCTGCACATATATTTAAATGCCTTACCTCCTGATATAGTTTGGATATGTGTCACTGCCTAAATCTCACGTTGAATTACACAGTCTCAGCTATTTATAGCAAAGCAAGAATGGGCTAATGACATTTCCCAACACGTTTAGGCCTATGCAAATAGCAAACATTAGTTCTAAACATATGACTACATTTTACAAATGAACCACTTTATGTAGAATTAATTGTCTTTAGTTCAAATCCTGGAACTTGTGAATTCCAATTTCTCACACTTAATTCAAGAAAAAATGTCTACCTCCTAAGGTCACTGTGAGAAGTGATACTATATATATATATATGTGTATATATATAAAATTATATATTGTATGTATTTAATATACATGTGTGAGGCATTATTAAGGTATCATTTATATATAAATAGACATATTTAATGTACATAAGCATAAGACATTATTATTAAATTATTAGTAAATATAGTTACGATTAATATTTCTCATTAGAGGAATGCTTCTTTGCTGAAAAAAAGACTCATTTAATCTTTATTTTAAGGTATTAATTTTTCTATATTTTACCTTTTATTTATTCATATATGACTTATAGTTCATTTGATTTCTGCAAAGGCTTAAGGTAGCTTACACTGTTAAAGGTATATAAAACAGAACAGGAAATAATATGCAGATAAAATTCTACTATAAGTAAAATAGAGGTTGATGCACTCTTATCTGGTTGACCTAGATAAATTCATTTCTGTGGCTGAGCAAAAAATGTAGGCAGGAGCTTCCTCGAAGCCAAAGGAAAATGTGAAACCCAATAGTTAATACAGTTTCCATTATTTAAAAGGAAATAAAACAGAAGTTATACATAGTAGGTGCTCAATAAACTTTATTAAAATGGATAAAATGGGTTATATAAGATACTCTGATGTTAATTTTTACATTGTCCCTTTATAAATCTAATGACAAAATAAACTATAAGCCGATGTAGATAGATCCATGAGAATTTATATTTTAGTTTTTAAAATTTTATTTCCATTAAACCAATTCAGATAACTTACAAGAAATATTAATAAATATTTCCCTCAGATGTGTTGCATCTCATTTTGACAAATGTTGGAAGATAACCTGGCTTAGTGTGTGATTTGGTTTTCTAGTGCTTGCCTGATGTGTGATATTTATAAGGTGCATTCACAAAATGCTCAACTTTGACTATAAAACCCAGGTATCAGATTTACCAGAGTTGATTTGAAATATACATAAGACATTATTATTAAATTATTAATTTGGAAATTGATTTGAAAATTAGGAATCTGACATGTAATTTGTCCATATACAGGGTAACACAGCATTGAGGTAGGCTGGAGGGAAGTCGGATGAACATGAGAAGATGGCTTCAGTGTCTATACCTCAGCATTTAGTGGGATTCTCCAGGTTATCCTATCAACTATAACATTATTTTTTTTCTGAGAAAACTGTGCCTAGGGGTTCACTAACTGTGATTATTTCAGGGTTATAAGGCTGGTCATCTTTCCTGTAAAGCTATTGGTATTTTAACCATTATATTTTGCTGTGGAATGAAAAACTTCGCTTTTTATCCACAGAATGCTAAACCTCAGCAGAAAATGAGAAAGAATTTTGACTTGAAAATAGATCACCAAGGAGCACTATTATCCATTTATGTACAAAGCTGGAGCTGCAGAAAAAAATAAATAAATAAAATCAAGGGGGAAAAAAATGCCACCGGCACCACAGAACAGAACACACAATTAAAAATACCTATATTCCAGCATGACTAATTTAAACGTAATCATTGTTGCTACTCATAATGCTGTGAGTTTGGAATTTAAATTGTTCCAAATACATAGCTACCCTAAACTACAACATTTTCCTAGAGATACTGTAGCCTGCTTTAGTATGTGATACGGTTTGGCTGCGTCCCCGCCCAAAATCTCATCTTGAATTGTAATCCCCATAATCCTCACGTGTCACGGGAGAGACCAGGTGGAAATAATTGAATCATGGGCGTGGTTTCCTTGATGCTGTTCTTGCGGCAGTGAGTGAATTCTCACAAGATCTGAGGGTTTTGCAAGTGTTTGGTGGTTCCTCCTGCGTTCACTTCTTCCTGCCGCCTTGTGAAAAAGGTGCCTTGCCTTCCTTTTGCCTTCCGCCATGATTGTTAAGTTTCCTGAGGCCTCCCCAGCCATGCGGAACTGTGAGTCAATTAAACCTCTTTCTTTCATAAATTACCCAGTCTTAGGTACTTCCTCATAGCAGAGTGAGACTGGACTACTACAGCATAATACTCTGATGTTTCTTCTTATGCTCGAATTGCATTCCCTCTACAGCAGGTTATGACCATACTTTTGTTCTCACTCGTAAAAGAAAATATTAATAATTGCTTATTGCCAATCACCTAATATCATTCCTATAATACAGCATTTTTTGTGCCTCACCATGCTTTTCTCTTCAATTCTATAATTTTCTCAATTGCTTTGCTCCCTGTCCAAACTATGGGCATTTTTCCTGCTCTCATTCCAACCCCAAGCTCTTTATATTGTGCTCATGTATCTGATGCCAAATTAGAACAGGTATTTTAATGGTGGTAAAACTGTGTGTAATAACACAATTATCTTCTTGCTCATTCATATAAGTGCTCTGTTAATCCACTTAAATGTTACACTTTTGAGCCTATTCCTCTTTCCTAAAGACGGCCAGTTGTATTCTCAATCCTTGACTAAGAGAATAGCTTTATGAAAATATCTATAGCAGAAGATATGCATTTAACATAGGGTAACCTCTTTGTAATACACTCTAGGATCTTTATCATGCCAGAGTTGAATCTGGGAGAATGACAGTGTAGAGTTAAATTTTCTATGTCTCTCCTTTTGTGAGTCTACATAGAAAATAAAAACAATCATATACATAATCTTGCTTTTGGAACAAAGACAGATATTTAGATTTGAAACTGTAATAGATGCTATTACAATGTAGAACAACTATTTATTTTTATTTAGCCATCTGGTATCTAAAAGGATATTTCTCAGAAGTGTTAGAACACTTTTATCCTCAAATAAGTTTGGGCAATTCTGGGTTAAAGAAAGTTAAACTCGTAAGAATAGGTTACTTCAGGACCTTTAATATGTTAATATGTTTCGCAAATTACCAAAGAATTTTCCATTGTCCTCATATTGGTATTTCTTAAATGTATTTCACATCAGAAATTTATGGCCTTGACTGTCCCTAGTGCATGCACCGGAAAATGCTATTCCAGACACTTGCTAAGAAAGCAAGAGTAATTACTCTTTTTCTCTCTTTTATGTGAGTGGTCTTAGTTTGTGACCACTCACAATTACATGTGAAGATCATGTAATTTACGGATCGATCAGCAAAACTGAAGACATAATGCAAAGTATGTCAGATCTCATTATTTTTTCTAAATCAAAGTAATTGGTTCAAGCTACCCATTCAATGAAATTAGCAAGAAACTCAGTATTTGTCACTTTGTATGGCGACCTTTGCCTCCCTGTGTGAATCTGGACAGAACACTGGCCAGTGGTCTTCTACTGAGGGGCTATTTATTCATATAAAGTGGTGGCTCCTTTGAGAACGTTCCCTTTTGTATCAACTCTGCCTACAGGAATTTTTGCTGGGTTCCTAGGGTTAAAGTCACAGAGGGCCACAGAGCTTCCCTGCCAAGGCCCCGCTTCTAGTACAGCTATGTGGATGGCTGCTATGTTGGAACAAACCTGGTGTCATCACCCCATCCTAAGGGCATCAAATTGTCTTTCTCCATCTTGTTTTAGCCCCTGCCCCCCCGTTTTTCTGTAAATATCAACTTTAGTACTTTCCCTTTATACAATGTACTCAATAGTCTAAAAGACAGAAACAAAGCCCCTCAAATCCTATCTTGAGCTCTTGCCTACACCTAATTGTTCAACCCTGAAACATGAAAAATCTAACCCTCTGAAGAAGCAAGGTAACTCAGAACTCCTTCCTGTGGGGTGAAAACAGAAAATCACACAGAATTTCCAAGAGACTGATTAATTAATTAATAACTTACAATCTTATTGATAAAGCCATCTATCTTGGGGGTCATTAGTATGGAATTTGGTATATAGATATCATAACATCAAGGGATCAGAAACTTTCTCAGTTCCCTGGAGAAGAAAATGTTCGATTTGTTTGATTGATTTGCTGTTCTCATCGGTTAAGTGTAAAATTGATATTAAGTCTACATTAAAAAGAAAATCTTTACATCAGAAGTCAAACATATATTTCTCAGGTTTTTATTAGTATGCAGCACAACCTGTCCTCAGATGTTGTCATGTTGATATTTTTTTAAAAGAAGAAACAAAGCCATTAAAATATGACTATGTAGCTTTCCTCTTTCAGGCTGGTGAAACAAAGGCTTATAAAATAAATTCATATATGACAATTTTCACATAAATTGGAATTCTTATTTATTTATTTATTTATTTTTAAAGTACAAGAAAAGCCTTCCATATAAAAGCTGTTCCCACTCACATTTTCCACTGTTAACATGAATAAATATTACATCATTCAGTGCATCAATTCATAATTGATGTGAATAAAGAAGTCTTAATTATTTTTTTAATAGTACACAATGGTATTAGAGAAAATATCCTGGTCATTTTGACTCTTACCTCTATTCAATTCTTGGTGAAATAATTGAACCATCATTGAATAACAAAAAATGAGAATATAATTTAAAAGCAGTGGGCGGTGTTAGGTTCACATCATATGGCAGTATTATTTTGTCACAGATGTACAGTAAAAAGTAACATAGTGTAAGGACTGAATTTTAAGCTTAGGCAAATATAGAGTGCCGGGAATAATGGCATTTTACAAACACACACACACACACATACATTTTCATATGTACTATGGATCAGAGAATATTGATGAGTAATTAATATAAGTCCATAATTCGTTATAAGAAAAGTCTATAAGTCAATGTCTTTGCTAATTTGGTTTTTATAAGAAGGTAAAGAGGCAGAGGGGAGAACGGCTCCCTTCAACTTGGGCCACTTACAGCAGAACTGTCATGCTCTATCCATCTCTGCCCCCATAGCCCTTTTCATTGTGGTACACTCCTGACTTCCAGTGGACTGAGAGTTCTCTCATGCAGCCACTGCCTGTGCACCTGAAAACACCACAGGCTGGAAGTGCAAGAGAGATCATGACCACTTGGGGAAAAGGGGTATAATAACCCTAGATCCCTTATGCCCCAGAGAAGATGATTCCGATGGGAACCTTTTCTAAGGGTTCTCAGTTTCTCAGTGGGATTAATCTACAGCCACCTGTACTGGTAACTGACTTGATAATGTGTTATTAGTTGCCTTTTCTTTTCTATCTACATCTCCACTTCCCTGCCAAACAAAGAACTTGGCCTGGATTCCCTGTCTCACAGCCAGCTTCCAGGAGAGTCAAATGAAGGCTGCGCTCTGAATAAACAGCCACCGTGAGAGTCAGTGGAGACATTCTGTGTCTTGCATCTATTTTCAGGCACTCAGGCAGAAACTAAAGGACCTCAGGAAAGTCCTTCCCTTCACCTTCCCCCAAAACCCACCATTCTAAGATTCCCAATTAAAAAAAAAAAAAAAAAAAAAAAAAGATGTAGAAAGGAAGAATAAGTGAAACTATCTGAATTTTTACCTTTTGTTCTTCTCGCCTCTTTTTATAGCTTTGATCTGTGATATCTTAAGATGTATCTTCTATGTACAGCCATTTCATTGTGTCTCAGTAAAATAGCATGCCTTTTTCTCTTCCTTCTCAACTGTCTGTTCATACTTTCCTAGGCCTATAAACAGACGATGCTGAAAAAGGTCCCAGGTGTTTGCAAATGCTTATTGTGTACAGATCCACCTCTCCAAGGCATAAATAAAGTCATTAAGCAATTTCATTGTTATCACAGACATGCCAAGTAGGAAATCAAGCAGGACAATTGATGTCCCAACTCATATGCTAAAATGCTCAGTTTCTTATGTAAAAACTGTCTGTGGCAGTGCTACCTAGTAAAGTTTCCAATGCAGGTATACATTTGATATTTCAGAATACTCTGTATAAACGAAGATGTGAGTTTTCAGTTCAAAGAGGCTCTAGAGAGTCACAGAGTATATTCTGAAAAGGCTTGTCTTCTGTAGTGAGTCACTGCTTCATCATGTTTTACCATGACAAAGGCTGTCCATTAGACCTGAAAAACCACTGACTAATTATACTGTGAAAATTCAAGTTGTTTATGAGGTAAATAGTCAGATTGACCTCATAGTAAGGTAAATTAAGTTACCTTCTGAGAATTAAGCTCTTTGATCAATCTTTTTTATGGAAGAGTCAAATCTATGACAAATGTTCCTATCTTAAGTTTTATTCTCAAGTAAACTATAATAGAAAATCACTTTTTTTAAAATTTTTCTCTTTCAACTGAATACATTTCTGTGTTACTGCTTAGAACACTTTATTACTCATTTGATAGGATTTTTTCTAGAAATGTTTGCAGGATCAATTGGGATTGTATATGCTAACATGTAGATTAAGTTCTATAACATATAATCCCTAAACATTCTAAGTATTATGCCATAGAGTGAGAGATGGAATAATTAAATGGGTTTTTGTTTCTCTGCCTTAACTGGAGCCTAAGGGTTGAGTAAGAAAAAAACATTGCTTTCCATATTCACTCTTGTATCCCCCAGTGTCTTTGACATTGTTTTTGTCACTTATTATGTGCCTAGAGTGTCAGAAAAACTTAGTTTTTGAGTGAATTAATGAATTAATAAATATATAGGGTTATTAGAGAGACAGAATAGTTTTCAAACAAGTCTATACCTTGATTTAATATACAAATATAAATAATGCAGAATGTCTCAACAGGAGAAGTGTTCCACAGCAGAAACCAAAAACCAATAGATTCTTATAGGCCAATATGGGGGATACCTAGTCTCACTCCAAATGAGGAGAATCTCTGGCTGAAAGATTTTTTTAGGCCAAGTGTATCCATATAGGTAGCTGGACAAAATATTTGAACTACACACGTTTCTCAATTTCAAATTCATCTAGCAATCTACAGCTTTTAATTCAGATTTCTATTTAGTTTTTCCAGAGGAAAAACTGTCATGAAAAATATAGGCTGATAAATACATACAATTTGTCTGTCAATTAAAAATATTATTATATTAAATATTATTTAATATATAAAATTACACAAACACACATACATGTACAGGCATTCAGGGTGTCTTTTCTAAATTGATAAATTATCTTTTTTATATACATAATAAGCTTATTTTGAGCTTTGCCCCTGTGAGTTTTTCCATGAAGGATATCATCTTGTTAATAAACTCATATTTAAATCTGTGTAGGTGAAGTCCAGACCCAGGGCCATGGAAAACCTCTCTTGGGAAGCCTTTTGAGAGATGGTCAGGCAGCCTCTTTTATAGTTTCTTGAACCTTAGCATGGGTATAGAAAACACAACAGAATAACCTCTGCTTAACCTTCAGGATATTGAAGAAAAGTTGCAAAAATTAGGGAAAAAAATGTGTTTGCATGGTTTATTCTAGCTTTAAACTAGCTCTCTTTCTGAATTATCTCTCCACCATTCTGCACAAGCGGACAAGAAAAGTATAGAAATGCTAAGACTAACAGTGTGTGCCACATGTGCAGTTCCTTTCTAGGGAATTCTTCCGGGATAAATGGCTGCAACAGGTGCCACGAGACACCAACCCTCACCCTATTCCCGGATGTACTTCATCAGAGCAATTACAGGCTGGCCTGTATGTAGTCTCATAGAAGAGCTTGGCTCAAAGGGGATCTTAGTTCTTCATTAGACCAATAAAATTTGTCTTGATGAGTCAAAATAGTATACAAAGAAAGAATCATTCACTGGTAGAAGGGTTACTACACAAAAGCACAGAGTTTCTGCTGATTACACTTTAATTTAATTATGTTGTGGGCTCATTCTACATTCATATACCTGTACCTGGCTTTTCTATAAGTTAGCAGACATGAGAGTGAGTGGATACTACAAGCAGGTCAATGTTTAAAGATGACGAGCATTAAACAAAGGAGGAGGTGACTAGTTGGTGCGAACAGGACTGATTGATGCAGAAGTAGAATAGAGCTAGTCACAATACTGAGGGAAAACAGTTTCACTCCTACATCTTACTAAGGAGATGTGGCCAAGAGTACCATTATAGCTTTATCTTGTTTCTGCACTGAGGCTTAGGTGTGCCCTATTTCCATGCTGCAGGGTCAGAACTCCTAACGTGCTTGATCCGTATCTATTTTCCAGAAACATTTCCCCATTACTTGAGATAATCCTAGTGAGTGTATATTTCCTGCAGTCATAGAGCTTAAAGGACTCACTAGCTGCCAATTAATGAATGCTTATAAGGTTCCAGGTATTATTTTAGGTTCTTCAAGCTATATTAAATATTTTATTTATGTATTTATTTATTTATGTATTTATTTTGAGACAAAGTCTCGCTCTGTTGCCCAGGTTGGAGTGCAGTGGCATGATCTCGGCTCACTGTAACCTCTGCCTCTGGGGTTCAAGCGATTCTCATGCCTCAGTCTCCCAAATAGCTGGGATTACAGGCACCTGCCACCATGCTTGGCTGTTTTTTTGTATTGTTAGTAGAGACAGGGTTTCACCATGTTGGCCAGGCTGGTCTCAGACTCCTGATTCAAGTGGTCCGCCTGCTTCAGCCTCCCAAAGTGCTGGGATTACAGGAGTGAGCCACTGTGCCCGGCCAATAGATTAAGTTTTAATTAATCTTCACAAGTACGTTGCCAGGTGGGAAATGCCTTATATGACCTCTCTATTTCTGTAGATAACAAATAGTGGAGCTAACATTCAAAGACAGGGCTACATCACTCCAAAGCCAACCTGTACTCACCAGTTACAGCCAATTACCACAATTGTTTTAAAATTTTTCTTTTCCATCGACTTGCGTTTATTCTTTACCCATGCAAAGAAAGAAAATATTAAAGTATATTTAGTATCTATAAAATGCAACATACATTAAGGTACTGATTAATATGGAGAAATGAAATTAGATAGTGTCTAGCATTTTGTATTAGCATACTAGAATTTCTAGAAAGATACCAGGTTTCTCTTCAGTGAAGGAAGTGCTTGTCTCTAAGGTTGTTCAGTGACATTTATGCTTTCCTGTTCCTGCCAGGCACTGCTGTAAGTGGAGCAGAATTCTTTTGACACTTCCACATTAGAAAAAAATCTCTGGTGCCAAATGGATTTATATACTCACTTCCATTAGTCCTACAATGTTCCTACCTATAGTTAGGGCATTTTTTTTTTTTCTTTTTTGATTTGAAGTGTGTACCTATTCTAATACAGCGAATTTAATACGATTTTTTATTAGATCAAAATGCAACAGAATGTTTCAGATGATTTAAGGAAGGTTCATTGAATTTCTTCTTTTCAATGGAAGTCTTCATTTGGAAAAATGCCTTTTATCCTCCTTGCCATTTACTCAATGCTTGTTTATATATTTGTGTTGACTATCAGAGATGCGTTTTGCTTGTGAATTTAGTAAACCATATTCAAAAGAGTCATGATTGACTCTGCTGAATTACACTTCCCTTGTGAGAGAAATGAAGGATGGCATCAAAGATGTTCAAAAGTAGGATTTTTAAAAAATCTCTTTAATAATAGGAACTGAAACCAAGCTAATTTAAATTTTGACTGTGCTTGTCTCTCTTTTTTTTTTTTTTTTTTTTTTTGAGACGGAGTCTCGCTCTGTCGCCCAGGCTGGAGTGCAGTGGCCGGATCTCAGCTCACTGCAAGCTCCGCCTCCCGGGTTTACGCCATTCTCCTGCCTCAGCCTCCCGAGTAGCTGGGACTACAGGCGCCCGCCACCTCGCCCGGCTAGTTTTTTATTTTTTTATTTTTTAGTAGAGACGGGGTTTCACCGTGTTAGCCAGGATGGTCTCGATCTCCTGACCTCGTGATCCGCCCGTCTCGGCCTCCCAAAGTGCTGGGATTACAGGCTTGAGCCACCGCGCCCGGCCTCATTTTTATTTCTAAATCGAGATTTTTTTTTTTTCTAAGAAAAAAATAACAAAACACTGCATAGGCTGAAAAATAAACTGGAGCAGAGATGTTTACTACCAAAAGGTGAATACATTATGTAGCAGTAGCAGTTTTGGCAACTGAAGTTTCCATAGATGGGATGGTATAAAAAAATTTAATGTAACAACGTATTCTCTGTCAGGGCACAGAACTCATGGATACATTTTACTGGATTACCGTGTAACCTCAGCTACATCACTGCTTCTCAAGGTCTCTCTAAAAGGCCATGTTTGGATTAGGTTGTCATTATTCAAACCACTACCTGGAGCAGATTGATTGCAAAGGAAGACTTCGGGGGTTGGGTCACGGGGTGGCCCTGCAGGATCTGCCCTTCATAGTAGTTTATCTATTTTAAGAATTAGACCTTTGAGGAAATTTTGTTTAAAGAAAAAGTTTCATGGCTTAAAAAGACAACCAACTTTGTATACCACTGAAATAGAATGTTCTTAGTCTTTTCTGACATTCCGGTTCTTTTATAGTGATTTTTCTTCTTTTATACCCCAACTTTTTATTTCGAAGGGGAAAAAGTGACCCAATGGCAATTCATTGAATATATTTTTAAGCAGTTCTTTCATTATCCGAGGTTCCAATTTGCTAGTCTTTTTTTTTTTTTCTTTAAGAAAATCTGTGAAGGGGAGATATGCTGAAAGATATATAGTTTTATATGAATATTAATCTATAAAATCATGTGAAACGGTTCAGTGATCTAATAGATAGAGCTTGATTGTACTGATGCAGATGTGATTTCAAAGATAATTACATAAGATTAAACTTCTTTACTCAGCCAATCAGAAGACAGATCATGTTCATTTTTACAACCCATAATAAACTTTGTGGATGAGAAATTGTGCTGTTAATCTCAAGTACAATGAAAGAAATAAAATATTATGAATAAAAGTTTCCTTATGCTTAATGGGTAAAAAAAACGTGGTCTCTATTTACAAGAATCATTAAAATGCTGTATTCATTATTTATAGAATAGAGCAATAGGAAAACGACAAAACAATAAGGAAATTGCATAAAGAGATGAAATGTGAATCACATTTATCTACGAGAATAATTAATGTTGGTAATATTTCTATAAGAAAAGAAATTCTGTAGTACTCATTCTGAATAGATTTGGATTTTTAGCAAGATGACTATTAATGCATGAAGAACTTGCTCTGTAGAAAGGAGATATATATATATATACTGAAAATAAAATATCATCCAATATTTACATAGTATTTACAATCTGCTAAAGTTGTGTTCTAAGCTGTTGCCATCTATTCATTCATTTAACTTTTACATTCATTTAACTTAACTTTTTACAACCCTGCAGAATTTATACTGTTATCACCTTTATGTAACATATGAGAAAACTGCGGTCCAGCGAGATTAAGGAACTTGCTGAAATTACACAGCTAGAAAGTTATGCTGTTGAGAGTTTGATTCAGGCAACTAGTGAAAGTTTTACTACTAAATAAGGTGTTCAGGCCACGAATGGAAGTGTTTACTACTAAACAAAAATTTAAACTATTATCTTCAAACTCTATTTCTCCTCACTGTCACACACTTATCCCCAGATATCTCTTGGATCTTTGCAGCTATAACGCTATAGCACTTTGAATTATCTCTCTCAAAATGAATCCTGTAGAATTTGGGCTCTTTCCCCCGAGTCCTGAACCAAGATAGAGGACAGTGCTGGAAACAAATCCTTTCAGGTGCATGATTTGTAGGAAGTGGAAGTCAACAACAATAATAATAACAAAACCAAGTACAGTGAAGTTGCTTTTAATTGCAATTTGAAACTACGTCAGTTTTAAAACAGTCCTCTGCTTTGCGACCAAGTGCTCCCACAGCCAACCTCTCCTTCACTTGCAACAATTCTCCGCTCCTATTTATTTATGCTGAGCCTTCTGCACTGCTGATTTCATCAACAGCCATGCATAACATGCAGCTGGAAATGTAAATTATCAAGGATGCCTGCCTTCTCCCTCTCTCTATTATCCCTGAACCACCAATCAAAACCTTTTGTCAGTTTGTCCTTTTTGGTATTTCTAGCACCTGTTCTCTGCGTTCTTCTGGTTATTTTTATTGACACTTTGTTTCGGTACTCACCAATTGACATACTTTCATACACAATCCATGTTCTCTTTATTAAACAAGAAATACTTATCATTTGAATTTTCTAAATTAGGAAAGTGCAAGAAAGAAGATGCAAATCAGTTATAGTATCAATAACTAGAGTCAACCAATGAAACATTTATGCATATCTCCCTAATTTTTTTTTTTTTTTTTTTTTTTTTTTGAGATGGAGTCTCACTCTGGCCTAGGCTGGAGTGCAGCGGCACAGTCTCGGCTCACCGCAACCTCTGCCTCCTGGGTTCAAGCGATTCTCCTGTCTCAGTCTCCCCAGTAGCTGGGACTACTGATGCATGCCACCACACCCAGATAATTTTGTGTTTTTAGTAGAGACAGGGATTTACTATATTGGTCAGGCTGGTTTTGAAGTCCTGACCTCAGGTGATCCACCCGCCTTGGCCTCCAGAGCTGGGAATACAGGCATGAGCCACCACACCCAGCCCCTAAAGTTTTTTTCTATTCTCTTGTCTTTCCTCTCTTTCTGTCTCTTAACCCATCTGTTTCTTGATGCCTATCTATACATAATTATCTCTTAAAAAATTGGGTTCATATTTTATACATAGTTGTATTCCCTGTCTTTTTCATTCATTTAATATAAGTAACTCATAAGAACATTTGAGAGTCAACGAGTATGACTATTTTTGTTTCAAAAGTAACATTTCTTAAAGTAATGAAGTGTATATGTGGCTATGATTTTAAAAAACGAAATACAAAATAAAAACATTCATGATCTCACCATTATTTTACTGCACCTTAATAAAAGTTTTCCCTCACCATCTCTCATTTAGATTACTCATAATTATGTTCTCATTTGCATCTCTTTCTCAATTGAATTTACCCTCATCTCTCAACCCACCATCCGTACTGCTTCCAGAACGTGTGTGTTTGTTTGTTTATTTGTTTTGTTTTGTTTTTGATGCCAAGTCTCAAGGTCTCACTCTGTCTCCCAGGCTGGAGTGCAGTGACATGATCCTAACTCACTGCGGTTTCAACCTCCTGTGCTCAAGCAATCCTTTCCACCTCAGCCTCCAGAGTACCTGGGTCTACAAGTGTGTACCACCATGCCTGACCAATTTTTGTATTTTTTGTAGACATGGAGTCTCATTATGTTGCCCAGGCTGGTCTTGAACTCCTGGGCTCAAGGGATCCTCCCACCTCAGCTTCCCAAAGTGCTGGAATTAGAGGTGTAAGCCACCATGCCTAGCCCCAGGATAACTTTTTAAAAATTTTGCAGATGTGATGAAGTGCCATCATCTACCCTCTAACTTTACTATACCGTATAAATTATCCCAATACACCAGTATACTTGAGAATTCAAGCTTCCTCTAAAGTATTTCCCCTATTTCGCATAATTTGCTTCATTTCTTAACCTGGTAGATGTGGAAGGAAGTTGTATGTAAGGTAAGACTAGTAATCTCAGTAGGGCCAAGGCAGAATCTGAGTGCTATGAGTTTGGGTCACCGCAGAATCCGAGAGTGAAACCATTTAGACATTTCCGGTTTCAAGTCGGGAATTGTTCTGAGAAATGGGGTTAGAGCTAAATCCATTTAAAATCTGCTTACGTTCTTTGTAGCCCATCTTCATTTCTGCTGGTTTCCAAATCCTAAATGATGGAATAGATTTCGGAACAAGCAGAAATGAATATTGGCTGCAAAGAATGGAATTGGATTACAAAGAGTGAAAGAGCTGAAGAGGACTGAATTTAGGTTAGTAATAAACACTTTAGCAGTGTTTCATCCAGAAAGAGACTAATTATATGAAATTACTTCTTCAAAATACCAGCATAACAGTGAGCTGGCAGATTAAATTATTGTGGAAGTGGTAGGAGATTTTAGGTAGAAGACAAGCTACTGTAGTTCTCATACTGTGTGATGAGGATAGAGGATAGGTTAGTACAATAACAGGGTAGATAACACATATTCCACCAGTTGTCGTCAAAGTCAAAGCCTGAACCGTATCTGTCTGTGCACTGCTAATGCCTAACGTCTCCCTGGCATATAATAGTTATGCAGTAGGTTTTCTTCTCTTTGGTTAGAGTGGCTTAGACACACGGTTTCCATGGGTTTCCAAGTTGAATGCTGAATCTCATGAATCTATGTTTTCTAGGATTTCCATTAAAACTTTGTTTATTAATTAGAATCAAGTTGACTGTCTCCTGTAAGGGTGGTCATTTGACAGGATATTTGCCACCTTAAATAATTTATACATAGTAAAATAACTTCACCTGTCAGCTTAAAAAATTCTTCCTGGATTGATATATTTTCAAGTATTTTTCTCAATGTACTTTGTAAATGAAGCTTAGATTATCTTTATTTGCCTTTATTTGATGTAGTTTATTGGATGAATTCGCTTTCAAAAAATACTACTCATCAGTGTTTTGAGTTATATTTTTATCTGCTTGTTCAGTTTGTCTCACTGCTGTTGATTTTGCTTAAAGGCATGATGTCATTTTTAGACAGCATTGTTAACTATCTAAAGTAATTCTCTGTTTTCAAAGTGCCCCTTAAAAGCTCCTTCTTTTTGTCTCCCCACAAAAGATTCTTAGCTTTCCATATTTTTTCTCCCTAAATGTAATCATGTAAAAACACCAATAGGATTTTTTTTTCTTCTCATCCAGAATGTAATTGAGTGATCAATCCCTAATACAAAGTGCTTTCACTGCAAAGGGCATTTTTGTTATTTTATATAGGCCTAGTCCATTTGAAGAAAATCTTGGTAAATTATTTCACATCTGTTAATGAGGAAATTCTGCAACCAAAACAAAAGACACATGAATTATCCAGATCTTCGTTTTTGTTGTTGTTATTGTTGTTATTGTTGTTGTTGTTGTTGTTGTTGTTGTTTTGTTTGTTTTTGAGACACAGTATTGCTTAGTCGCCCAGGCTGGAGTGCAGTGGTGCGATCTCAGCTCACTATAAGCTCCGCCTCCCGGGTTCACGCCATTCTCACGCCTCAGCCTCCGAGTAGCTGGAACTACAGGCGCCGGCCACCACGCCCGGCTACTTTTTTTTTTTTTTTTTTTTTTTGTATTTTTAGTAGAGATGGGGTTTCACTGTGTTAGCCAGGATGGTCTTGATCTCCTGACCTCGTGATCCGCCCACCTTCACCTTCCAAAGTGCTGGGATTACAGGTATGAGCCATTGCGCTTGGCCCCAAAGTTTAGTTTTTTTGTTTGCTTGTTCGTTTGTTTGTTTAAAAAAAACACTGTGTTCCTTGATAAAGATGTTACTTACTACAAAACAACAAAATTAGGGTTTGGGACAACATGTCATAATCGCTATTGTATTAAAACTGTCAATTATAACATCTTATAAGAGTAATAAACAGCATTTTCTTTTAGCTCCTGTCACAAAGCTCTGTTTATTTCCTGACCAGCACATAGTCTCTCCCTATGTGACATTGTGCTACAGATAGAGATGGAGGAAGTTTTCTGAAAGTCTGACATTACCGTAATCAAAATAATGAATGTACTTATTGGCATCTGCTGCATTTCCTAACTGGTGAAAGCTTTTGGCTATAAATACATTTACAGAAAAAAGTGGAGACTCCAAATAAAACCATGAATAAAATTCTGCTGGCCCCAAACTATATTTTTAACAGGACAATTTGAGCCAAAGTATGTTATTTTCCAGCTACTGATGCTAACGGAAGGAAAATGTTGTTTAAATGCTTAGCAGATGTTTAGTGATTTTATCATCATCATTACCCACAAGCTATGCTAAATTATGCAAATCTGTTTTGAAATTTAAGGCTTATATATACTTATTATACTTTATAACAGTTTCTCACCACTTGGTAATAACCTCTTTGGGATAAGAGCTAGGTGTTTATTTTTTATTAATAAGAATACTTTGGTGCAAAGGTTACTTTATTTTCCTTCTTTGCATATCTTCCATAGCTACATTATAATAACAAATAAAAGTGAAAAGTGGGAAGCCTCACAGTGGTATTTGTCCTATATTTCTACTTATTCCAGTTAAGAAAATATTAACTCTGTATTTGTCTAGAGTCGAGATTGCCAGAGTTGTATCCTATGCATTCCAGCCGTGTGCGAGACACTTTCCGTGGAGATTCAGTAAGAAAATCAAACTCCTCATTCTCACTCATTCACCTAAAATAGAAAGAAGGGTGACAGCGAGTCCTCCCCATGTCCATTCTTCCTGAAGCTAGTCACCAGTTCTCAGTGCTCTAGCTCAAAGTCTCTTCACTGACCTCTTTCTGCTATCTTGAGCTACTGCATCTGGCCCCAAGAAGACCTGTTGCCTTGGTTCTTCTGCTTTCCTCCTTATAAATGACTTCCACAAACAGTCAGAACCTAGAGATATTAATCACGTTATTAGCATGCGTCAGTTCCTCTCTTGTCCAAACATCTTGGCATGAAATATATGGGTCTCTACAGACTGTCTAGTTTCAACTCTTGCCTCTGCTGCTTCCTAGCTTTGTAATAAGAATAAAGCACTTTCTGTGTGCCTCAGGATGATCACAATGGGAAATAGCTCAAAGGTGTGTGGGTTTGTGTCTATGTCTTCAATGAATAAGTTAGTGTGTATAAAATGATTACAACAGTGCCTGGCACGTATAGGCATTATATATAGTCCCTGCTGTTACCGTTGTTTCATCTTGACTAAGTGTCCTCACTGTCATCTTAAAAAATTTACCTTCTCCCAGCCCAACTCTATGTTCTATATATCCATGTATGCATATGCATGCACATATACCTACATACATGTGCACACACACACAGACTATGCTTTAGTCATACCAAATTAACCACCGAGTGTTTAGGGAAATTTCACCACAGTTTCATGCCCCAATCCTTTCATTTGCCGTCCCCTCTACCTGGAATTCCATCCTTTTAACGTATATGACCATCAATTTTCTCTTAAATATTCAAATTTTGTTCAAGCAATTATTCTCCAAATTTATTTACCCTCTTGCCATTTTCCAGCCTCCTTCCAGCACTGGACTGCAGGACATTACTATGTTCCTGATAGCAGTTTACAGAAATGTACAAAGTATTCTTTTTCTTGACAACCTGTGGATATCTGGAGGGCAGTAGCTTGTGTTTCACCCATGTTGTATCCCCAGAGGTATCTGCACATAGTAGCAGCTCAGATGTTTCTTGCTAGAATGAATGACTTAGTAATTACCACTTCTAGGTAACTCAAGTATTTTTTAAAAATGGATATTTCAAAGGGAAGTCAAAGTCTTGAATCCAAGTTCTATTTCCACCTTCTTGACATGCCATAACAAACCTTCCTCCTTCCTTTTCTCTTTTGTCCTCCTCCCTTCCTTTCATAAACACTTGCTGTGAATTAGTGATGTGCTGGTACCATGCTAGGCACTGAGGCTATTTAAATTATAGGAGCATCATTGTCTTTTCCTTGAATACAATGAAAATTTAATTTTCAAATCCTTTGTATTGACTTAAGAAAAATACTTGTTCACCTAGCAAAATATAGTGTGTCTTTAATATGTTAAGAAATATACAGTCCTGAATAGACATTACATTTTCTGAATTCTAATGAAATTTGCCATTATAAAATAAATTTATGTTAAAAATACTCTCACAACAGAATTCTGTATTAGGTTTTTTAGTCATTCAGTAAATTGCTATAAAATGAGTACTTTTGATGAACTTTATTTGATATTTTACCGAGAAAATATTGGGCTCTTTATCTGATTGGTTATAAATATTGGGAAAAGAAATACAGAAGGCCGATCTTCAGGCCTACAGCTTCAGATTCCAGGTCTGGGAGGTTATCAATAATTTGAATATCTACCAGATTCGGGTTAAGACAAGGATCTGAAGCAGGGGATACGTATATCCTTCTGGTCTCAGTATAAATTGTTGCAGTTACTGTATCATGTGTGAGCATTATTGGGAAGGGAGGATATTGGGAGGATGTGGGAAAGAAAAAAGTTACAAAAGTGACAATATCCTAAAGGTGCACATGGTTGTGGGAAGAGGACCTGCAGGTTCCATGCAGAAATGAAGTGATTCAACTCATGCAGATTCATTCTCACACGAATTTAGGATCAACCTGTGGTGTAATGCAAGGGAAGAAGATTCTGGAAGTACTTCTCAGTGACGATAAGCAAAAACATTACCTAATAACAATGTATAACCAAACTTTGGGCATAGGCCTCAGACTGGGTGGGATGAAATATTTGAAGGGTCAGGAGGAAGGTGAACAAAAAGCAGCGCAACAAAATTTTATCTCTTGTTCTCTTTTCAGTTCCAAAGTGTTTCTACTCTACTCTAGGTCTGCGAGAAGCCAGATCTATGAGGTTTCCAATAATTCCAAATCCCAGGCAAAATCTTCTCAAATGCTTATAACGAATTTTTTTTAATTTATAAGGTTTTAAAAGTTTTTGTGTAACAGAATTATATTAGTATTAATCAGATATTATCTATTTTATATTGTATCATTAATATTTTATTAACCACATTAATTACATAATAATCACACTATTAATTCAAATGTGAAAATATTCTAGTGTATAATACAATTCATTAGGTTTACTACATATTTATTATCTCTACAGGAAAAACTATAATACCAGGTGCTTTCTATACCAGTACAATTTGAATCTCTTTTTAACAAGAACAAACTAAGCCTGAGCAGTTAAGAAGGTGCTGTGGCTGACTTGAACCTGGTCTACCCAAATCTAAGCTTGTGTCCTTCCTGCAACTATCATACTGTAAACGATGACCCAGGTGGCAAATACAGACAATTTTAAGATAATTTTGCATAAATTGATATGAGACCTAGCTGGAAAATTTCATTGAAAACTAGTGAATTTTTTAAAGCATACATTCCCTAATACTTCAAGATTTTCATGAAGGACAAACATCTTATACAAGCATTCCTTGATGCCAAAGTCACAAAATATATCAGATTATATGAAATTTTGTCCTGACAAAGTTGTCAGCTCTTACAAAATGATAAAATATATAAATGGTAATTAAGACATCAGTTGAAAAGGCAAACGTCAGAATAGTGTGATGGATTGGGATTGGCTCACTGACAGCAAGCTTTGGGGATTAGAAGAACTGGATTTAGTGTCAGCTCGATCAGTAATTAGGTGTCATCACCTGCGGCAACTCAGCTGGCCTCTCCTGGGCTTTTATTTCTTCATCTGTAAAATTAAAGGGCTGTACTAGATGTTCTCTAAGGCTTCTTCCACCTCTAAAATTCTATGAGCCATAATCTTTCGAGAGTTCTGTTCTTATCATTATAACTTCTATTATAAAAATAATGTCAGTCTACAAATCTGACACTACCAGCCGGAATTCAAAAGTACAATTGCAGTTGCTGTCATCGACTGTGACAATATTGGTCATAGTCTGTTGAAACATTCTTTGGAAAGCTCCTTGAAGTAATTCAAGTGTAAAAAAAAATCACATACATCCTGCAAAGGTATTGCTCCAGGCCCATTTCATTTACCTGAGACTTTTGAAAATTAACACAACCAATCCTAGAAAAAGTTGTGAAGATTGTTCTTTCCAAGCCTCAGCCTCCTCTCTTCTTGGTGCCCTGAAGGTGCCAATGCTGTTTGTCTATTTATATTATCTTCCATTTGGGTTTATCTACTAATTATTTGTTAGAGAAATGGAAACTTAGTTACAGTGAAGTGTTACCCCAGAACCACATATTTGCGTTTTATGCTTCTTTTTACAAATAACATTATAAAGATTGTTTATGTTATTAAGAGTAACTTTAAAGGGTAATATTCTGGTGGGAAATCATTTGCAGAGATGAAAGCCTGTGTATTCATCAGCTTACTGATCTAGTTTGGCTATATTTCCACCCAAATCTCATCTCAAATTGTAATCCTCATAATCCCCACGTGTGGAGGGAAGGACCCGGTGGAAGGTGATTTATGATCGTGCTGTTCTCATGATGGTGAGTGAGTTCTCGTGAGATCTGATGGTTTTACACATGGCAATTCCCCTGAACTTTTCTCTCTTTCCTGCCACCCGGTGAAGAAGGTCCTTGCCTCTCCTTTACCTTCTGCCATGATTTTAAGTTTCCTGAGGCCTCCCCAACCATGTGGAACTGTGAGTCGATTAAATCTCTTTCCTTCATAAATTATATAGTCTCAGATAGTGTCTTTATAACGTGTGAAAACGGACTAATACACTTACTTCTCCAGATTACAAGAAGGGCAGGGGTGGAGCTGCCCTTCCAAAGAGATCCAGTTCCATCAGGGCTCTCTCTTCGTATTACTTATGTCTTATGCCCTGTGGATATCTGACTCATTCTCCCAAAGCTTTGCTGTTCCATGTGTTAGCCACTAGCCATGTGTGGCTGTTTAAATTGAAATTAATTAAAATTAAATAAAAGTTCATTTGTCCCGCCCTTTAGTTGAATTAGCCACATTTGAAGTGTTAGACTACCTTCTCCAGCAGTAGAGGACTTGGTTGTCAGCAAGCGGTACTCATGTCCTTACAGATTTCTCACCGCAGGGGAAAAAAAGGAAATATATATGTACTTTTTAATTTTTTCATGTATTTATTTTAACCTTGATGGCAATGTTTTAAAAGTTATTGGAAAGGATTTTTACTGGCTGGACTGGGTCTTGTGCACAACGTTTGAACTCTCACGTGGTTTGGGGATCAGGATGAGGGAAGTGGCTGTCTGCTTCCATTCAGATTCCATGGCTAAAAACGGAGGTGTGGGGATAGCACACTTGGGAAGATGTACCTGTATAATTTGCCTTTGGTCCATACGTTGATCTTCTTAAAAAACATTTATTTTAAGTTCAGGGATATATGTGCAGGTGTGTTACATAGTAAACCTGTATTATACAGGTTTATTTACAGATTATTTCATCACCCAGGTATTAAGCCTAGTGCCCATAAGTTAAGAGAGGAACAACATTACATTGATCTTAAGTGTTACCACCGAATATGTTTTGACAAATGCATATACCCTTACAATCTATATATAACTATGTGCCAGTTAAGATAGAAGATTTCAATTACCTTGCAAAGTTCTCACATGCTCCCTCCAAGTCGATCTCAATCCCCCTACCCAGAGGCAACCACCACTGTGATATTTTCCATCATAGATTCATTTTGTCTATATATTTCTTTCACATGGGCACATATTATTTTATAACACAGTAGTTTTTTAAAGCATACTTTTGTGTAGAGAAACTAGGGTGTGATTCCTGACTCTTACCTTAAATAGTTATGTAATTTCCCTGAGCCTCAGGTTTCTTCTGAGTATTAATAAATGTTGATAATAATAAGCGACTGTTTGGGTACTGTGTTTATTACTTCAGTGATGAAATAATCTGTATGCCAAACCCCTGTGACAAGCCATTTACCCATATAACAAACCTGCATGTGTACCCCGATCCCGAAATAAACGTTAAGAGCAAGTATTTCACAGGATTGTCGTAAAGCGTATGTGAGGAAATGGATGTAAACAATGGAGTGATAAGTCAATGTAATGTTTGAAACAGTCTATATGTTCAGCAAACGCTAGTCTTTATTTTTATATAATCACAAAAGTGTTAAGGTTCTTATTCTATAACTAACATTTAAACTCTCTCTTATCTATAGCAGTGTGTAAGAGTTTAACTTTTGTATTCTGTGATCCAATGTGAAGAGGAACAATGGGTCGAGTGTTCCCATACTTTTAAAGAAAAGATCAGGGGTCATGGAAGGAAAGTTAAAAGTGAAAGTTCCTCAAAATCAAATTAAAATGTAGCACTGATGATATTCACGTTCTTTTGATAAAATGTTTGAGCAATATCAAAACTGTAGAAGCGCATAACCCAGTTTTATGAGCCTTAGAAGAACTTTACAACAGCCACTCCTGAAGTTTTATTCTGCCAGTTTTATGGATGACTCATCACCGACCAGATTTTCAATGAAACAGTTGATGATCTAAACCAGCCTCCTATAAAACAATTCTAGTACAAATCCCATTTTTACATAATGCACTTTAATAGAACCACTGTTTTATGGAATGACAGTCACTGGATAGCTTATGATTTCATGTGTTTTCTCCAGAGTGGGAGGCAGTTTCTTGCTTTGTACCCTGCTTTGAGCAAAAGGAAAACATTTTCTAGAGAATCAATAAGCATGGGAGTCTGTAAAAGGGGAGCAGGAGAAGAGTGGGTCTGCCAGGTTAGAGCCTGGCTTGGCTTCCAGGTGGGTCGGGGATTAGCCCTGTGGGAGAAGCAGATGAACCCTGCGGATCAGTGGTTGCTTCTGAAACATTTGGCTTCAGGGAGTGCAGAGCAAAAGGAACAGGGTGTGCTGAGGCTGAGGCAGGGTTTTGAAGCAACTCTTTAACTGCAGCACCAACAAGGGTTCCGTCACATATAAAACCACTTTTTAAAACCCTCTCTAGTCATTATAAGAAAAGTCTTAGAATATATCTGATTTTAAAATATTAAGGAAGTTGTGAAAAATGGATGTCATTCTGGCAGACGCTGATTGTTCTCCACGCATATCTCCCACCTTGATCACCTCATCAACAACTGCCTAACTTCCAAGAGAAAGCCAGCCCCTGGCTTCTGGGCTTCTTTTCCTGAGGGTGCTCTCCTATCCCTGAAGACTCGTTTGCCACCTTCATGACAGTCTGCAAGAGCCAGGAAATTAACCATCATGGAGCAGTCCTCATCGAAAACATCCAGTGACCAATGGCATTGACCTATGGATGCTCATCTACATTCCCTCCCCGTGGGGTCTAGCTCAGAGGCACCTGTTTTGACTTTAGCAACTGGCCTCCCTTCCCTGTCTCATTTTCCCATAACCCCATGGTATTTCTTTCAATTCACAAATAAACCACTTGTATGAATCTTCATCTAAGAATCTGCTTTAAGAAGAACTCAACCTAAGACAGGCATTACCCAAATGGTAAGGTAAAATATTCTTTATCAAAGCAAATGCAGTATCGGCTGAAGGCAGAGAACAGCTCTCACAAACCCCTCTGGTCTTCCTTGTCTGAATTCAATAAGTTCAACAAATTTTTATAAAGCGATGCTTAAATATAACACATTTCCCCCAGATATTTAACAAGAGTAGAAATGTATAACAAGGTATTTCATTCCATACAGGAAGTTTAACAAATTTTGAAAAGTTCCTTCCAAAGGCAAGTAAATATATATATATATATATGTATATCTATGTTTATAAAATATTCATATAAGATAATATAAATATATATTTTTTTTCACAAGGTGACTCCTCTTTCTTGGAATGGCATTTCTGATCAATTCCATAAAATGGCAATTTTGTCAGAATCACTTATCTATTGATGAGGTTCAATTTCGGAATGATTTTTAGCTTATGATGGTTTCTAGTTACCTTGAGCTAACCCTGATAAGGTGGATGGGTTAATTATATTTTTGAAGGAATTTTAAGACAGTAAGATGTGTATGAAGCTCAATGTATCCCTCTTACAGGAAATGATATTTACCTTTAGTAGATTTATGATTGTACATTTGTTAAGATAATAACTTTAAGGAAAGGACATTTTTTAACGCAAATATTATTTTGTACAAGTAGCTTCCAAGTAAGTTGGCGGCTGGATTATTTGAGAGTTATGTATTAGTTTCACATCAATTTCGTCTTACTGTCAAAATTTTAAAATGTAGTTCAGGTTTACAAACCAGAAGATTCTATGCATTTATAGCTAAAAATTTGCTTTCCATGTACATAATATTTATGTATCTGTGACATGCATCATTTGATTTGATGCCTGCTTAACTAAAATGTGATGAGTTGACATTATCAAACTGAGCAGATTTTCTGAAACTTTAAGCCAAATGTTCCAGGGTATGTTCGGAAGGATTGGCAAAGCAGGGGGCCGAGGGAGGTAAGGGGACAGTACATAAAATCAGTAGATGCTGTCACATAGGGTTAGTCCAATACTATCATTAAAATCCATTTGAGTAAAGCAGATAAGTCAATTATCTTATATGAATATTTAATTATATTATTTCTACTAATGTCATTTGTCTGGGGTTATTGTTGCAATGCAATATAGCCTGTTCCTTAAAGGAATAACTCTGAACTTTACAAGAATCTAAGGAAATTAAGGCCTTTTAAAAAAATAAACCATTATAGATTGAAGATTCTGAAACCTGAGCAATACATTTAATGACTCATTATAAAATTTAGGATCAACAGAATCTTTTAAATAACAGTGTTGATCCTCAGTGTATTTTATTTCACAATTTGAATATTGTTCTGTACTGCTAAGTCATATTTCATATTCATTAATACAATAAATATTTATTGAGTGTCTTCAGTGTGCCATGCACCATCCTAGTGTCTGGCGTTGAAAGGCAAACAAGATGAACATGGATTTTCCCTTCTGGAAATAACAAAGCCAGGTATGTAAATGTAAACAATGTTGAATGTTAAGTACAATGACAGTCACTGTATCAAGTGAGTATGTGGACTCCTAAAATGTATAGAACCCTACACTCAATGACTTTTATAATGACAACAGTTTATATTTAAGCACATGCTTTGCAAACAAAAGAGCATTTACATGATCTTATTTAGTTCTTATCACATCCTTAGGAATTATGTATAAAAGTAGATCTGCTTATTGTGGGGCCTGTGTTTAAAGAATATGAGAGTCCTTTAAGAAAATGAATGCATTAATATTTTATTCAAAAATTTTACAACATACAGCAATGCACATATATTGTGCAGGCACTTGCAAATGTAGCCTTGAAGCGTAATCTTTGTTGACTTCACCATGAAGCCTCTTCCTAGCACTGTCATTTTACCAACTTTTCGGATGAGGAAACTGAAGCCTAAAGAGTCAATGCAAATTTAAAAAGGAAATTTAATCTATATGAAAAATTAATATAGAGTGTAGGCTGTCAGGTAGAAAAATTAATACCGTGGACCTCAGTAACCGAATCCTCTGAATTCCGTGGAAAAACAATGATGGCATCTTATTTACCAATTTAGTTCATTCAGACATTGGTTGACAGGAGGCATTAAGCTATTTCTACAGACGGAAACACAAAGATAATGAGGTATTCATCCTTATTGGTAATATTTATATCTGAATTAGAGAACATGCCTTGGGAACTGGGATATTTGAATCTAGTTCCCACTGGGTTACTTAAATCTTCTAGCTCACAACTTTCAGATGAAAAGTGTTCTACTAACCAGAATAGTCATTCTAGTCATGTTGTTTAATTTCCAGCATTAGGGTTTGAATAAATTACTTCATGAGTTGCCCAACATGCAACAAAGTCACATATTCTGTTAAGGTAGCTAAAAGGAATCTGACATTTGATTGATTTTCAGTGTCGTCCTGTAAATAAATGACAAATGCTAGTGTCACTGAGTTAAGTAAAGTAGGTTTTACAATTTCATCTAGTTTTCAACACTAATGTTTCCATGATATTTAACTGAGCTGCAGAAGACCAAAGGTTGATCAATAGCCAAGGCTTCCACTCAGAAAAGTGCACTGAGATTTATGGCTACCATAGAAGCATAATTTAAAAATATAAAGAAAGCTTCTTTTAAATTTTGAGGTTTGCCAACAGAATTGGACATGTATTGAAATTTCACTTTTTAAAAATTATACCTTTATGCGCACATAAACAACTCTGCTGAAATGAAATTAATCTGGAAATGGCAACTTAGATTTATGGAAGCAAGTGCATTAAAAATTAATCAACTACTCCCCAGTCCTTGATAAAATTCAGTGTTTTCCAAGGGCACTTCTACAGTAGCTGTCCAATGGCGTAAGGTGCTACACTGTTGAGAGCACTTTAGACTTTCAGACTGAATCAATGAGGAACATTGTTAAGCACAAGACAGCCCGGGCCATCACAGCATCTCATGCTCAGGTTAACTCCAGTAAGGGGGAGATATTAGCAGGCATCATCAAATAATCAATTTTAGTCACCTGGAAGAACACAATGTACTGGACAGAAAGTAAGGATCACCTGTGAAGAACGTTTTGTTTGTATCTATAAGGGCCCCTTTCCCTAGACATGCTGGAGGGATCTGTATTTTCTAACTGTAATTCATTCTACTTCATGACCATTCTATTTACCTATTCATCACCCTGATGAAGTTGAAATCTTCTCATCATTCAAACTCAAACTCAAATTTAGTTATTCCATACATGGCAAAACTAGATGTCTTAATTGCTATACTAAAATGTAATTACTCATAAAAGAACCCGATAATATTATGACAGAGTACTCTGGTTAATTTGGAATTTCACTGGTGCTCTTTCAACAGGATTCACGACTTTGGGAATCTAATGCTCAAAATCACTATGTGCCCAGATGATTAAAGGTACGGTACATACCTGGGCTGAACGTTCTGTGCCTGTTGGATAATTCACCACCTTAAAACAGGGACACACCAGACTCCCAGTTAGGTCAATCTAGCAAGGGTGCTGTTGTTTTTAGCACCCCCTGGACCAATGGTGAATGTTATGTCTTCTAGCCACATCTATTTAGTAAGTCAAATAGTTCATAGAATCTTAGTAGGGGCTTCAAAATAATGTACTTCAGGCCAAACCACCTCACTTTAAATTAGAAAACTGACCCCCAGTGATTGTGTGTTTGACACACTATTAGTTGAATATACCCTGTGATCTGGATGTATTTTTAAGAAGCTCTGTATATTAAACTATAGTATCCCGGATTTTTAAAAATATTATTTTGCTTTTAGAAAATATTTCTTATCAGAATCTCAATATACTTAAATGAGCATTACAGCATGACAAAATATAAAATTTCAGTATATGAGTCTGATAAGATTTTAACAGTTTCCACAGAGCAGAAAAGCTGTATCTATTGATGAATTATTATTCATAGCCATTCTGTGATGAGTAATTTTAATATACTTAATTAAGAAACTTAAAAAATATAGAATTTGTCTTTATATACTCTACAGTTTAACAGTTATATACATATAATTTTCTAATATATATACATATATATAATCTTCTTGAAAATTCTTCCCTTAATAGCATTACTGTAATTTTAGAATATTTACTAATAATACTCTTAATCTTGAATAAATAATATATAAATTCTAGTTTTGTTGTCTCTGATTTATAGTATTTCTTCATGTTTGGCTCACTAATTCTGAAGTGGCCACGCTGTTCCAAAATAGCTATTCACATTTCTGCTAGTTTGTGGTCAAGTACCTTTATGGAACTCTAATATTTTAGGGTAATATCTCTTTAAAGATTCTGTAAAAATTATTACAAAGTCATCATGACAGGAGCCAAAGCACGAAACTGTTACTAACATGTGGAGTAAGGAAAAAAAAAAAAGACACCTAAATGGGCCTATTATAAAGCAAAAAGGGAAACATTAAAAATACAGCATTAAAAGACTAATGTCACCTTCACAAAAAAAGTGAGCACTTACTAATTTTTGCTTGGTAATGGTAATTGATTTTACATCAAGGTAGTGATTAAGAATTGATATTTGAAAGGTAGATTTTTCTTTCAAGATTTCTACTTTAGCTAGAAAATTACACCTCTTTCGAAATTGCCAGGGGAAAATTATCATCATCCTAACTTAAAACTATATTTTTTTCAGATGTCTGAAGTGAAGGTCAACGTTATGCACAGTAACTGATTTCCAAATCTTTAAGCAACTTACATAAAGTACATGGATGAAGCTTTTGGAATGAAATCAACGCATTTTTATTTTGCATTGTTTGGTGCAAAGGGCCCTAGAATTGTTTGCTTGTTATATGTGTTTATGTTTGCAAGGCCTCTATCTAAGTCAACACATAAAAATCTGCTTTCATTCTTCTTTCTTTTCTCCAAAATCAACATTCAATTCCACTTTCCTTTCAGGTGTTGTGTTCCACTATTGAGGTAAAACGTTATCTCAGGGTAGTTGATTGGTTCTTAATTATTTAGGTTTCTTACCTTAAAACAAAAGTGTGTGGAAATGAGATGACCATCCAGGGTTAGACAAATGTGACTATGAAAAAAAAGAAAAGAAATGAAACAGTCTTGTCTGTCTTACCCCACAATCCATTCACAGTGCAACAGAGAACTTGGCCCCCTTGCCATTAGACCAAAGTCCTCTAGTAAACATTAGAATTCCGTCAGTCTTGCAATGGTTAGTGGGGATAATAGCTATATTTTTCTGATAAGATATTTATAGGATTACTTGATTTGTTATATAGGTATAGCCTGGTAACCGGTGGTGGAAAACTATATTAACAGTATACTCAGGCCAGGCGCCACGGCTCACGCCTGTAATCCTATCACTTTGGGAGGCTGAAGCAGGCAGATCCCTTGAGGCCAGGAGTTTGAAACCAGCCCAGTCAACATGGTGAAACCCTGTCTTTACTAAAAATACAAAAATTAGCTGGGCGTGGTGGTACATGCCTGTAGTCCCAGCTGCTCAGGAGGCTGAGGCAGGAGAATCACTTGAACCCAGGAGACAGAGGTTACAGTGAGTCAAGATTGCACCACTGCACTCCAGCCTGGGCAACAGAGAAAGGCTCCATCTTAAACAAACAAACAAATAAAAGCAATATACTCAGATTTTCCTTAAATGATTTAATCTCACTTGCAATCTCCTCCTCCACTCCTATAGATAGCAAGTGGAGAAGCTTAAATCGAACCAGGTAATAAGCACTGGATGAAGTCTCTTTTCATTTAATATTCTCAGATTTACCCCTTCTCCCTCTTTAATAAGAAGTTCAAAGGGCATCTGTGATCTAGTCACAGGGAGGATCAGAGAGAGGGGCCTGTGACCTCAGGCTGACCCAGATGAACGGCTGATCTCATCCACCGATGGGCACTGGCAGCTCTCAATGGAGGCATGGTCGATTCAGGCTGTTCCTTGGTTTTTCTGCTAGTGCTTGCTGTGGAAATTTGACAGTGGAAACTCTGGTTCATTTTCTAGTACTCAACAGTGCTTCCAAGAAGCATTAGCTTGTAAGTGAGGGTATTTCCCTTTGAAACCTTGACCTCACCTGGGGTTTCGGCTAATCACACACCCCTGTTGGACTAGTCATGGCTTCATTTGGTTTGAGACTGAATGGCTTTCAGAGTTAGTCTCCCACTTCCTTGGAAACCCTTTGTGCAGGTTCCCCCCTCAGATCTGCATTCAACTTATAAGCATGCCCCTCCCCTCTCCCACTGCATTCCTAAGGACATACAGGGATTCTCGACCCCTTCACCTTACGTAAGTGTCGTGGGCCATTCTCTGATACCTTCTCAGGAACTCTTCCTTGCTAACCATATTCACATTTATTGTTTTTTATTGTTTTGCAGCTACTGTAGCCAGTCAGTATGGGGGACAGTCTATGAGGTTATTCTCTTCCTGAAACCTAAACAGAAAACAAGAGAAAATATCCTCCATTTTAAGGGTTCACTCTTGCCAGGGAAAATATCTCAGAGAAAAATTAAAATACGCCATTTTAGTATCTCTTCTCTTCCAAATCATCCTGTGTGTTAAGTGCTTTTGTGTACTTCATCACTCAAGTCCCACACAGTCTTAACAGGAAGACAATCATCTTCACTTTACATATGGTAGCACTGAGGTTTAAAGAGTTTAGGTAACCAGTCAAAGGCTGCAGCATGAGCAAATTTCAGGGCAGCTTTTGAATTCAGATACTGTAACTCCAGAGTGCTTGTAGTCATCATAATCTAGCAATGCCTTTTTGTCCAGACTTACTCAGAATGTCTATTAAAAAGATGAAAAGTTTGGGTATTTAAAAACACTAACAGATTTAATCTGGGGGAGAAGGGAGGAGGTGGGAATGATACATTTGAGAACAGAACCTTCAGGCATCTAGAGGAGCACACACCAGCCAGGCCATGTACAGTAAGTTTTCTTCTTGTTGAAATGCTCAACCTGTTATCCAAGATGCTTTATTCTTCACCTCAACAACTCATGCAACGCATCCAATTTCTGTATTTTCTGGATTATTCTATCCATATATTTATGTTTACAATCTGCCTTCATTAATGATTTTATTCATTAAAGGAAAGCTGTTCTATAGAGGGAAGTTTTACTAAAATCAGTTTGCATTAATCAATTGATTTTATAATTATACTTTGGATACATTTCCCTTTATTTCAAACGTTTCCTTTATTTTAGGTGCTAGCACAAAAATCCTAGATACTGTACTTTTACAATTGACTTTTGTAAAAGATTTCTAATTTATTCTGTCTGCAGCAATGAAGCAAGATCATCTATAAGCATTCTTCTTTAAGGTATAAATATTAGTCTTGTGAACTCAAAATTTCATGAAATCTAAAGAATATTTCAATGGCATCTATAAAAGTGCAGCTTTAAAAATCACAAAGCTGGGCAAGGTCTCAACCGGCCTTGACACTTTAGGACTCTTAGGCTTTAGGCAATGGACAAGTTGAGTTCAAAGTGATAGTTGATGTTGCATAAGAACAGGATGATTCAGGAAGCTGAAGTTAAGAAGAGATCCGACAAGCAGAGAGCCAAATCAGGAATGAACTTCCATTCACAATTGCTTCAAAGAGAATAAAATACCTAGGAATCCAGCTTACAAGGGATGTAAAGGACCTCTTCAAGGAGAACTACAAACCACTGCTCAGTGAAATCAAAGAGGACACAAACAAATGGAAGAACATACCATGCTCATGGATAGGAAGAATCAATATCGTGAAAATGGCCATACTCCCGAAGGTTATTTATAGATTCAATGCCATCCCCATCAAGCTACCAATGAGTTTCTTCACAGAATTGGAAAAAACTGCTTTAAAGTTCATATGGAACCAAAAAAGAGCCCGCATTGCCAAGACAATCCTAAGTCAAAAGGACAAAGCTGGAGGCGTCACACTACCTGACTTCAAACTATACTACAAGGCTACAGTAACCAAAACAGCATGGTACTGGTACCAAAACAGAGATATAGACCAATGGAACAGAACAGAGTCCTCAGAAATAATACCGCACATCTACAGCCATCTGATCTTTGACAAACCTGAGAGAAACAAGAAATGGGGAAAGGATTCCCTATTTAATAAATGGTGCTGGGAAAATTGGCTAGCCATAAGTAGAAAGCTGAAACTGGATCCTTTCCTTACCCCTTATACGAAGATTAATTCAAGATGGATTAGAGACTTAAATGTTAGACCTAATACCATAAAAACCCTAGAAGAAAATCTAGGTAGTACCATTCAGGACATAGGCATGGGCAAGGACTTCATGTCTAAAACACCAAAAGCAACGGCAGCAAAAGCCAAAATTGACAAATGGGATCTAATTAAACTTAAGAGCTTTTGCACAGCAAAAGAAACTACCATCAGAGTGAACAGGCAACCTACAGAATGGGAGAAAATTTTTGCAACCTACTCATCTGACAAAGGGCTAATATCCAGAATCTACAAAGAACTCAAACAAATATACGAGAAAAAAACAAACAACCCCATCAAAAAGTGGGGAAAGGATATGAACAGACATTTCTCAAAAGAAGATATTCATACAGCCAACAGACACATGAAAAAATGCTCATCATCACTGGCCATCAGAGAAATGCAAATCAAAACCACAATGAGATACCATCTCACACCAGTTAGAATGGCAATCATTAAGAAGTCAGGAAACAACAGGTGTTGGAGAGGATGTGGAGAAATAGGAACACTTTTACACTGTTGGTGGGATTGTAAACTAGTTCAACCATTATGGAAAACAGTATGGCAATTCCTCAAGGATCTAGAACTAGATGTACCATATGACCCAGCCATCCCACTACTGGGTATATACCCAAAGGATTATAAATTATTCTACTACAAAGACACATGTACACGTATGTTTATTGCGGCACTATTCACAATAGCAAAGACTTGGAATCAACCCAAATGTCCATCTGTGACAGACTGGATTAAGAAAATGTGGCACATATACACCATGGAATACTATGCAGCCATAAAAAAGGATGAGTTTGCGTCCTTTGTAGGGACATGGATGCAGCTGGAAACCATCATTCTTAGCAAACTATCACAAGAAGAGAAAACCAAACACCGCATGTTCTCACTCATAGGTGGGAACTGAACAATGAGATCACTTGGACTCGGGAAGGGGAACATCACACACTGGGGTCTATCATGGGGAGGGGGGAGGGGGGAGGAGGGAGGGATTGCATTGGGGAGTTATACATGATATAAATGATGAATTGATGGGTGCTGACGAGTTGATGGGTGCAGCACACCAACATGGCATAAGTATACATATGTAACAAACCTGCACGTTATGCACATGTACCCTAGAACTTAAAGTATAATAAAATAAAAAAAAAAAAAAAAAAAAAAAAAAAAAAGAAAGATGAACCAAACAGATATGCAGAGAAGACATCACCAGAACTCAAAAAAAAAAAAAAAAAAAAAAAGAAGAGATCCAAGCTGAAGGAAGTTGTGCATGCGGTGCCCGTCAGAGACCCAGAGAGTCCTCTGGCTAGGGAGACAGCCCACTCATAGGGTTGTCAGTGAGGCAGCCTACCTGTTTCTCAAACCAGTCCTGACTGGGACTTGTCAAGGGCCAAGGGAAGGCTGAAGTCTTTTCTACTTGGATTTTAAGACTAGCTTTGCACCTCATATGGCTCATTTCTGGGTATTTATATGGTGATAGCATCACCTACAGAAAGAGGCATCAAAGGAGCTCAAGTTTTAGGGGTTCACAATGAAACCCCTAATTCCTCACTTTGGAGCTGTTATATCCAGACAGCATAAAAGGCTCAAAGGTGGCTAGTGCCTGCCTACATCATATAGGTTACTTTTCTTTATTACTTTGTGATGTCTTTAGAAACTCAGACTGGGAGACACCAACAATCTTAGCAGTGATTTTTATCTTGGATGTGTCATGAAGATGTGGACTAGATTGAGGCATATCTCAAGAACTGACTTACAATGAAGTTTGCAGTTCCTGTATATTATATTAAGGAATGAAACCCAGAGCAGCAAGGGCAGTGACAAGCTGCGACCATAATGGCTGTGTCCCAACTCTGTCCCGGTGTTCCATGTTCCAGGAGAGAATAAATAATTTAATCTTCATGAGCCATCAATTCCAGTCCTCCTTCAAAAGTCTGGCAATGGGCCCAGCTAATTTCATTTATGATGTGGACTTCTTTTTGAGACTGTGAGTTTTCAGAAAGTGAAAAAGGGCAACCATTATCTCATTATATGAGTGTGTTTCTGTGCTTTTTTTTTTCCTTCCAGTAATACTTTATTGATTTATTAATCAGCAAGAAATCAAAGGGTAAGGACATGCCATTTCCTCATTAATTAGTCATAGGAACAAGCAACACTAATCAGTCTTACTTCAACTATAAATAATTAGTCTTGTAAAAGAAATTTCTCTTGACAGAAGAGAGTGAAATATAGAAATTCTGTTACACTTGTTTTCCACAGGAAGAAAACTTACATATTGAGTATTAAGATCTCCCAAGATTTAAACCTTGGGAAATAGATAATTCAGGAAATAACTTTTAATGCCTAACAGTTTTTATTCATAAATTAAAATAGGTACTTTGTCATCAGCTAACTTTTTTTATATACTCAAACACCACCACCCTCTCCTTCAAAGTAAATGAATAAGTAAATAAGTCTGCTAAAGTGAGATATAGTATGAATAAGAACATACTTTAGGAACAAAAAACTTAAGTCCTATTTATGTATTTACTGAATTGTGGTAACTGTTTCTACATTAAAACAGCTTTTTGTTTCTATTTCATTTCTTAATGGTATCTCTAGAATAGAAAATATTCTGGCAGGAAATACGCTAAAATTTTGGGCTTCATTTCTGCCTAAAGTTTAACAAATATTTTTCTAACTCTCAAGTTCCTGTTACTTGTTCTCATGTTTTAAGTTCCATCAGAGATTTTAAAGTAATTTAAACTATATAATGCAGACTTTCATCTAATCGCTATTATTAAAATATCTCTACATCTTTTAGAACAAAGGGAGAAACAACAGCAGATCCCTTTATCTATCTACCACTCTTTCTTTATTTAGAATGTTTTTGCTAATCACCATGCCTCAAAAAGTGCTTGTTACATGAATGAGTTAAAAAAAAAAAGGTCCTGTTCTGTTTGAAGAAAGCATTTTGTAACCTAAAAAAAGTTCTGTTGTCTGACACATTGTTATGATTGATAAATGAAAAGAAGGAGATTGAAAGGATTCAACCAAAACTGATGAAAACCAAACACCGCATGTTCTCACTCATAGGTGGGAATTGAACAATGAGGTCACTTGGACACAGGAAGGGGAACATCACACACCAGGGCTTATTGTGGGGAGGGGGTAGGGGGGAGGGATAGCATTAGGACATGTACCTAATGTAAATGACGAGTTAATGGGTGCAGCACACCAACATGGCCCATGTATACATATGTAACAAACCTGCACGTTGTGCACATGTACCCTAGAACTTAAAGTATATTAAAGTATAATAATAAAAACAAACAAACAAACAAAACTCACGGAAATCTAGTCGGAATGTAGTATGTTATTTGTATAATGTTATTTGAAAGAAGCTAGATAAAATTTATGGAAACCTACCATACACCAAGATGTTATTTGTATGATGCTTATTTTAAACTCAGTACATCTTGAATGGAAAACAATTTTAATTCCCATTTAAGAAAACCAAGTCTCCAAGAGAGTAAGCGATTTAGATAGGATTTAAATGAATGTCTTTCTTATTTCAGTTCCCATTATTTTTCACTGTACTGCATGATACATTCTACTAGGCTACTAGTGATGGATTGGTCTAAAAACTTTAAAATTCCAATTACATTTGTAGATATATGGGGTCACAATAAATTAGAATGAAGGCTGTGAATACCTTAAAAGCCTCTGCTGGAAAGGACAGGTAAGGTTTGATTTTTTTTAGATAGATTTTGTCAAAGGCACTTGGTCAAGCAGCAATCATACAGCTAGGTTTGGGTGAATATTTGAGGCCAATGATGTTTTTTGAGAGCTCTTATCCTGAGATCATTACCAAGGAATACTTGGCGTTGGTTAAGGAGTCACATACTCAATGAATAAAAATTGCTGCAAAAATAGCATAAAAGAAACAAAAATCTAAATGTGTATTTTGATGGTAGACTTAAAGGTACTATTAATTTAGTGAATTGAGAGAAATATAAACATTTAAATGGAAATAAAATTCATGCCGTTACCATACAGCATCATGTTGATGATTAATTTTTATCTGAAAGTGTTGTTGTTGAGGTCTGACATTAAAGAAACACCTGGATACGGACTGGTGAATTGCATTTTAATAAGTTGTGTATTTCATGTTTTTATGCATTTCATCATTTTAACCTTGCAGTACAAAATAATGTTGACCAGAAACACCTCTTTAAAGTACTGCTTATAAAAAGAGAAATGGTGCATTATATTCTTGACACTTAAGGTCAAGTACTAAAGATGCATTGTATATTAATGTATCCAATATATCAGACAAGAAATTAATGTCTATCCTCCCTTTTGGGTCTAGACTACTTTATAAACCTATTTTTACTTTCTTCAGATTGATTAATAGTATCCCAGAAATACTCTGCCCTAACAGCATCCAAGACAGCTTTGATATTATCTATGAATCATGAATGAAAGAATTCTCATTATATTTGAAACGATACATTTCAGAAATTGAAAATAATTTCATGTATAGGTTTCAATAAGCACAATATAGTATGTTGTTTTCCTCTATCAATTTCTTCAAGGCCAATGATTAATTATTACAATTTCTCCTGAATTATTTAATGGATTTTCCCACTAAAAATTTTGCTGGAATGGTTCAACACGTTCTTTCTTTAACAGCATACATTAGTTTTAACAGCTATGATTGACATTCACAACACAAACTTGTGTTATAATTTTTGTCATCTGGGTCAGTGATTTTAATCTGTGATATGTCCTTGAAAAACAGGGTTGTTAATAATGTGTAAAATATGATACGACAGAATTTTGCCTAAACCAAACACAAATAAAATGCTTTGAGGTCATTACCTTCTTTATTAATAGGATCCGCATAAGAGCCTGCTTTTTCCTGATTAATTACGCTATGTTGGTGGCCTCATAGAGAATCATTACTGCTGTGCTCTCCCAGAGACAGAAAGAATAAACTTCTGTCTATCACTCTCTCTATAAAACTTAACCCTAAGGAACAAAAAACATATTCCTGAAACATATTTTCACTCATCTTAAATATAAAATATAAAGTCTCTTGAAACATTCAAGTTGCTATGTTAGACGTTTAATAATTACAATATATATCCTATGGCTAAATTCATTCAAATGTAAAATTTCACTTGTAATTTACCCCATAGGGAGAAAAGTATATGGTCTAAGTGTGGGGAATTATTTATTTTTCCCTAGAAATCAGTACTTTTTTATTATGTACTTTATTTCTAATACCTTAATTTTTCATAGTATTTTTCTTAAGTGATTTTGCTTTCAAAATTGCTAAAGCACTATATTAAGGGTTCTTAAAATGCAGAAAGAAGTAATGGGGCACTATTAATAGTTTTTACTCTCCTAAATTTTGTCATACTTACACATTTTTAAAAAAATCCACTGACTTAGTTTCCAATGTTCGACAGTTTCTAGAATAGTCTTTGACTCAGAATACATAAATAAGTTTATCTGAAGTGGTTCTGCTCAGCAATTTAATAAATTGTGCTGTCTACAGAGAATATCATTAATTATGTAAAGACTGATGGGGATTCATTTACTTGGTTTCTTTCTGAACCACTTGACTTGTCTCTGTTTAATTAAATAATAATAAATGTGATGGTAGGGAGAAACTTACGCTGTCAGTGAACAATACTAAATATGTTCCTGGAATAGAGAATGGGATTCTAGATGTCTTCATATTTAGACAGGAAATCACAGGAAGATAATTAAAACACTTGCTTACTTGCCTACATCTTATTGATATGTATCTTCAATCATATTTCTTAAGTCTCCATTTATGGAGGACACTGTGAAGGCAAATTACTCTCAATGCCTCAGCATATTCCCTTATTTTATCTCTTGGAGAGTTCATTTTCTTTTAAGGAAGTAGACTTTATGCATGTCTGGCTTCGATTTGAAAATATGGCGCTCTTTACATTGCCTGTCCCATTACATGGTAAAAATAGGAATATTAAAATATTAAAGCCATTTAGCTGAAGGGTGGGGCAGTTAGTTATGTATAATAACCAGTTTTAAAAACACTGGGGGATGACACAATTATGAGCTGATATTTTAAATATAAATTATAAATGTAGTTTAAATATCTAAGATATTTTAACTCTATGGCTGAAATATTTGAAAAGTTTTTACTATATGATCCATGACTGTATTAAACCACCAAACACCAACAACAAAGGACTGGTGTGAGAGAGACTCCATACAAAGATAATCTATCAGTTTTCTGGGTTTTGGAATTTGGGCAATTTTTATAACCTTTCTACTGTTGTTTCTCTTTGTAAACTAGGCACGTAAATATCTACTTTGGAACAGATATAATGTATATTTACTCGTAATTGTGACATATGCAAGGCATCCATATCAGTGCATATCAGAAGTAGCTAAAAAAATATATGCCTATTACAATTCCCATTATACTCTTTCCTCTGATTATACGTTTTAAGAACAAGTTTCAGTGCTAGAAGTCAGTAGAAGCACAGACCTGATCACTTAGAGACAGTATCAAAAGATCTGTTAACTCATTAGTGGATTGATATTTAATTTCCAATTTAGAGTCTGTCATTTCTTTTCTTAAGATATTGTTGGCCCAACTAATCTTAGAATAGATAATTTAGATCTCCTCTGAGATGTAAATAGAATAGTGCATAAAACAAAGTTTAACAAGAATTTTCCCCATAGATATATTTCATTTAGCTGAAAGGAAGTCCTTGAATTGGTAGTAAGTCAACATGAATATATTAAAATTAATGCTATGATGCCATCAATAATTTATTAAATAATTGAAAAGTCGTATATGCAGTAAAAGTACAGTATATAAGTTATGAATTAAAGGATTCCCCCCAAAAAATCACGATTATGCTTCCATAAGCCAGGTTGTTTATTTTCAATTTCAGAATTTGGTGTGTGATTATATATATATATATATATATATATATATATATATATTCTTCATCCCCAGTTTTTGGCATATGATTCCTAAAATCCTTGGAATCTTCAAAGTAATACATTTTGTAGGCTAATGAGTTGATTAGTAGACTGAGAGCTGGCAGCCCCTTAGGTAGCTTCAGGATGGGGCTATTCACCAGAAAAACCAAGGCAGGATTAGAGGGTTGGGACTTTCTGCCCCAACCCACCCCTGGGAGAGGAGAAAGAGGATGAAGGTTAAGGTGATCATCAATGGCCAATGATTTAATCAATCATGCCTTTGTAATGAAACCTCTGTAAGAACCCAGAAAGAAGTGTTTAAAGAGCTTCCAGACAGTCAAACACTTGGGGGCTTCTGGAGGGTCCTGGGGAGGTCATGGAAGCTGTACACCGCCACCCTCATCTCCTTCCCTGCCCATCTCTTCATCTGGTGTTCACCAATATCCTTTGTAACTTCCTTTGTGATAAACAAGTAAGCATAAGTGTTTCCCTGAGTTCTGTGAGCAGCTCTAGTAAATTAACTGAACCCAAAGGAAGGGTTTATAGGAATGATTTGTAGCTCGTCAATCAGAAACACAGGCAGACCAACCCAGGCTTGCAATTGGCTTCTGAAGTGGTGGGAGGAGGCATTCTTGAAAACTGAGTCCTTACCCTGGGATCTGATGCTAACTCCAGATGGATAGTGTTAGAATTGAACTGAATTAGAGGACAGTCAACCTGTGTCTGCTGCAGAATTGATTGCTTGCTTGATGTGTGCGGGAAAACCCAAGCTCACTTGGTCACAAAAACCTTCTGTGTTGATAGTTGGGGTGTAAGAGCATGGAGAAAATTTGTTCTTTTACAGAGACGAAAACAAAGCAAAATAGAACAAAAAACTGTCACAGAAACTAACCAAAGGCTTATAGCTCCAAAGTGTATCAGAGAACATAATTTACAAAATAGTTAAGAGGTTTATATATTTACACATCAAAATATGCTTACTATATGAAGTACAAAAAAACAGGAAAAGATAATGGATTCAAATTCCCACTACAAAAGTCAACTGTTGTCAATATTTTGATGTAATTATTTCTGGCCCTATAATGTACATTTTCTGTAATCATAGTTGAACTCATTATTTTTATGCAGTTTTATATGATAACAGTATTAAACATTATAGCAGATTTCATTTGTATATTATTATAAATATTTTATGAATGCAATTTTAATAGCTACATAACAGTATATCTAGTAGCATTTCATCTAGTAGACATTTTATAGTCTGTGCAGTTGTTCACCATTATTAAATATTTTGGTTATTTAAATTAATTGTCATAAACATACAGCAATAAATTTGGGGGGGGCATAGGTTTCTATATAGTTTGGAGTGCCAGAAGTGGAATGGTTGAGTCAAGGTGAGATTTTTTTTTAATGGCTCTTTATACACAGATATTAAGTTTTTTAACATTCAAATTGGAATTAGATAAATATGATATTTTCTACAACTAAATCTGAGAAATTCACTCAAGAGACTGATCTAGTTTTATCCTTGAGAGGAGATTTAATTTTCAATAACATTTAGCCATGAGTTAAAAAAATATCTTGGCTGAAATCAGATAATATAGGTTATGAATAGTGACCAGTAAAAAACTCTTCTACACTGTTACTGGTATATTTTCATGTAACTATGTGGCATGAAAATATACCAATTTGCCTATGGCAACTCAACTGTGGCAACTCAAAAAGGTAGTTTGATGTGATGTGAGTCCCTAATAATCTCCATTAGCATCCTCTCCAGACAAGCACAGATAAGGACACAGTCTAAATGAAGACAATGTGCTTTATATACAAATGAGAATGTCACTCACCACCATCAGGATTGTCACCCCTAAGCCCTACTATGTGGAAAATCTGAAAGCCACAAGTGACTTTTTTTTGTCTATTTGATTTTGGTTTTTTTGTTTTGTTTTGTGTTGTTGATGTATCACTAACCTTACTACAATTGCTCTAAAGAAGACTGACTGTCCAAAGATGTTATTTTATTGTGTGTTTCTCTAACTTGGCATAGTATGAAGTTGACAAAGTGATTTGTGACCAGTTAAATTCAGGAGTATATTTAAATATATTTTACAAAGTATTAACTAAAGAAACACTGTGTATGATTCTAAACACAATTTAATTGAAGTAATATGTCAGTTTTCAGTTCTTCCTTAATAAGTATTTTTCCTGATTCACACACACACATACACACACACACACACACACGTGTGACATTTAAAAAAAGTTCTGTTTCATTTGGACTTTTTTCTTCTTTCAGGATATATTGATCCTCTTCCTTTGTGTTATCATTTTCCACATTTAAATATGCTGGAAAATCTAACAAACAGTAAACTTGTAGAAGGTAAGGCTAAGTCTTTGTCTATATTGCATTAATGTATCTTGAACATCCAACAGAGCGATTGGCAATTAGGGATTGGTGATAACCATCTCTGAATGGATGAGTTATTTTAATTTTAATGTGATATTTTTATTTTTTAGGATACTTAGAAGTATTTTCAGATATTTTGACCTGTTTCATATAATTACTCAAAGTTCCTCTTAAGCGCAGTCCTTGCTGATTGCGTTCTATGACATCAGGTTTCTCCCCCAGAAAGCTCAGATAAATGGTAACAGGGCGCTTCACTTTTACACTTGTTAGCTTTTTTTTTCCTTTTCATTAATACTAATGTTTTATATATTTGTATGTTCTCACTCATTGATACCATGAAAAAAATTGCATTTCCCTTTCTACACAGCAGAAGTTTTGGCTGAAGTCTAACAAAAATATGGAAAACCACATTTTGCAGAAATACAAATCTGATGAAAACTCGTGAGAAACAACCCAAGACATCCCTTTTGGTTTCAGTAATTCAGGGTCTGTTTCTGTTGAAACATTATCTTAACCCAAATTATCCAGGCTACAAAAACGACGACAACAAAAACCTATTCATTAATTCCTTTTTACCTTTTCAACTTCTTTTTTGGTTCTATTCTGAGGCCATACTCAGTATTACCTTTTTACCATGCAACTTCTCTTTTGGTTCTCTTCAGAGGCTGTGTTCAGTATTATTTAGTAAAGGAACAAAGTCTGTGCTTTTCCAGAAGCAGAAGGGTTAGAAGATGTAATACAGAGTCATGTGTTACTTAACGATGGGCTGCATTTTAAGAAATGGTCCTTCAGGGGATTTCATCATATAAACATACAGAGTGCATTTATGCAATCCTAGATGGTATAATCTACCAGACATCTAGGCTGTATGGCATGCCCTATTTCTCCTAGGCTATACACCTGTACATGTTACTCTCCTGGATACTGTAGACAATTGTAACACAATGGTAAGCATTAGTATATCTAAAAACACAGAAACAAAGAAAAGCATAGTAAAAACACAGTATGTGTGTGTGTGTGTGTGTGTGTGTATATATATATATATATATATATTTTTTTTTTTTTTTTTTTTTTTTTTTTAATACAGAGTTTTGCTCTGTCTCCAGGCTGGAGTGCAGTGGCGCGATCTCAGCTCACTGCAACCTCTGCTTCCTGGGTTCAAGCGATTCTCTTGCCTCAGCCTTCTGAGTAGCTGGGACTACAGGCATGCACCACCATGCCCAGCTAATTTTTATATTTTTAGTTGACATGGGGTTTCACCATGTGGACCAGGACTGTCTCGATCTCTTGACATTGTGATCCACCCGCCTTAGCCTCCCAAACTGCTAGGATTACAGGTGTGAGCCACCATGCCAGGCCAGTATTATAATTTTACGAGACCATCCTTGCATATGTGGAAGTGGTCCATCACTGAAACATTGTTGTGAAGCACCTGTCTCTACCTACATTTCAGCTTATATATAATGGCTCTAGTCTTGGAAAAAGAAAAAGAGTAGTCATTGTGTATATGTTAGGAAGATTCTATTTCTTCACACTACCGGAAGTTGTCACTCGTAAATTGAGATATCCTTAGAACTAGTTTTCGGACTTCATTGAGTGGGATTTTTGAGGAAAGAACTGAAACGTTTTGGATTAGTTTATTTTAGCTAGCCACTGCTTATGGTAGGGGCAAGGGAGAAAGATTGTTTTGCAAGCATAGAAACAGAAATATTAAAATTTTAGTTCATGATCTTTAAGAAAAGCAATGCGAAGTTGTGTGTAATTTTTATTAAAATGTAAATGAATTACATTGTCACACTGATTCTATATCACCTTTCACATCTTCAATTTCTTCCTTCTACCCTCGCTAATTTCTCTATTGACCTATAGCACTGAGTGAAATAGACACCCTTTAAAAGGTGGCGGTAAAGTGTTTTCAAATAGAACATTTATTTTTATTGACACAGTAAATTATTACAACTGAAAGATTTGTACACAAATAAGAAGGGACAAAGCACAGTATTTTCCTTCCAGTCATGTGCAGTGATAAAACTACAACCATAATTATTTAATGCCTATGGTAACTGATCTTATTTTTCATTCTCCGTATGTTATAGCAGGTGCTCCCACCTTGATCTCCATCTTTGCTTCTTATAGCCTCCTATCTCATTTGTTCCTGTGTCCTGCCCTGTGCAATCTTCTGTTCTACCCATTCCTACAGGCCCATTCCTATGACTCAGCCTGTTGATCTGTCTCAGGTTCTTAGTCCCTAACATCTTGGATTAGTGCATTATATTGATTTCAAGTAACCAATTCTATCTGCAATTTCTCCACTAAAATTCAGATTAATATTTCAAGACATAATGACATCCACTCCATTTGCTGGATTCTATCTCTGAGAGGTTATTGTGTCCCCAAAAAGTAACAGAGATGGAATAATTTTTAGGCATGTTTTAAAGGGAGAATTAACACACATACTTGATGATTAGGTGGATATTAATAAGAACTTACAGTTACAACCATCATTATTTGGAGAAGGAGATAGTGGAAACTAAAGGGGTTTTGGAAAAAAATCGACAAACATAGATACAAAGAAGGCAATGTATTTGGTTGTGTTGACTAAATGAATACAGGGTAGAGATTAGGGAAAGGTAGTATATGTTGATATATTAAGACAATTCTTGAAAGAATAGATGATTCTGGAACTTCAATATATACTAATAAAAATGCCAAGAAATCAAAGAAATTATTATCACAAAACATGTTCCTCATCAAAATACTACCTTGGAATGCACATATAGCACCAACGCTAAAACAACAAAAAAAAATGTTCTATGCCAGTCTCATTTGTCTTCTTATTAGCACTGTAAAAACTGAAACCTAGAATATAAGAAAAAGGATTTCAAATTCGACAACATTGCAGGAATTTTTCTTAAAATGAAGACAAGTTGAGATCTTACACACTTTGTATAAAATTTAAGATAGAAGATGTAAGATGATATTGTAACATAGATGGTTGGATGGTTTGAAAATGAGATACATGAGTCAGGAACATAAATTTAAGTATGTTAAAGCTAATAAGACTGCCATTTCACTAGCAACACCCAATTAAACAAATGGGAGGCACAAATCCTAGGGGATACATTAGAGATTAGAATACATCTATTGTTTTGGGACTCAGGCTTTCCATTTTCAATATAATGAATAAGTCATTCACTTTTGAGTTAATCGTTCCAGTCATATATCTATCTATTTGACACAACTTTTGAAAAATCAACACATTTTCTGAATCTTAAATTTATAATTGACATTTTAGGGAAGAGTGTGCTCAGAGAATATATCACTTCCTTGTATTTCCAAACTGTACCAAAATGGGGTATATTTCTGAATTGTAAGCAGGAATATTAGTGATAATTGATGATATGGTTTGGCTGTGTCCCCATCCAAATTTCATCTCAAGTTACAATCTGAATTGTCATCCCCACATGTGGAGGGAGGGACTTGGTGGGAGGTGATAGGATCATGGGGGCGATTTCCCCCATGCTGTTCGCATGATAGTGAGTGAGTTCTCATGAGATCTGGTTGTTTGATAAGTGCCTGGAACTCTGCCTCTTCTCTCCCTCCTACTGCCATGTAAGACATGCCTTGCTTCCCCTGCCGTTCCATCATGATTATAAGTTTCCTGCAACCTACCCAGCCATGCAGAACTGTGAGTCAATTAAACTTCTTTCATTTATAAATTACCCAGTCTCAGGTGGTATTTTTATAGCAGTGTGAAAATGAACTAATACCCCTGAAAACCTCAAGAAACCAATTTTTAATTTGAGACATATTTTTAAAGCTTGAAAAAGTGGTTTATATGCAATTTAATGCTAGAAAAAAGAAATGAAGTCAGCATACTGTTAGACTAGATAAGTCATTTTTCCTTAAAAAATAAGGAAGATTCATATTTTGAAGAACAATTGAATGATTAAATATTTTGTTAAAGTTATACTTAAATTTTAAGTCTCATATATCTGGAAACAAATTAGTAATCCTGTAATTAAATCTACAAGCTTTGAGTACATTTTAAAATAGTATCATGGAACAAAAATCTACATGTGCTTTTAAAGATATGGCTCCCGGTCTAATTTATTGAATTTAAATTTCAGTCACACTTTCACGCCTTAATTACAAAACCAAAAAGTCAGAAATTATATACCTGATTTCTAAGGTCAGTTTAAATACCTATCAATCTTCATAGTAAGCTGTTTAAATTTATTTGACGAGAAGACTTAGCAAATTTTAAACTTGTGCAAACAGACATGGTTTAGTAAGTTTCTACAAATAATTTCTTTGGTTTATCTTTTGTGATATTATTTGCTATGAGGAATAATAAAATATGAGTTTAGGTACGCTAATTCTTTTCTGGTTTCTACATCATTCTTACCTTTACAATGTAAAGAAATGCTAGCTTATTATACCATACACTAGGAAAAATGAAAGTGGAAAAACTTTTCAGCTTGTATAATATTGCAGATCTTTCCTTTTTTTTTTTTTTCCAGTGGAGAACTTTCCCTACATTGAATAGAGACCATCTTCAAAAGAGGGAGGTTATGAGGAAATAAAATTCACTGGGGAAAAAATTTTGTACAAAAATATTACCCAGTGTTTCAATGATAATAGCCTGCAGCTTTGACACTAACATGAAGATAAACTGTCATTAGTGGAAATAAAAGGAAGCCTCCTAGAATAATAGGAGTGCACAAAGTAAAGAAACTGGGAAGTTTCCAATTGTAGTGAGACAATACAAAAGCCTCCTGTTCACTCTTGGTGTATGTCTTTCTATGCATATGTTTCTATGTGAATACTTATATTTAACAATACATAAAAATATATCAATATTATCTAGACTGATGAACTATTTATAATTTTCTATACATGCCATGTCTTCTCTTCTGATTTCTCTAGAAGCAGTTATCTTGTAATTTTCTCTAGCTCCCACAATTCTCTCTCTCTCTCTCTCTCTCTCTCTCTCTCTCTCTCTCTCTCTCTCTCTCTCTCTCTCTCTCTCCCTCCCTCCCTCCCTCCCTCCCTCCCTCTCCCTCTCTCCCTCCCTCCTTTCCCTCTGACTCTCTGTATATAATTTTTCCCTATAGTCTTGGGCTTACCTTAAATGATGACCATCAAAAAAACATTTTGGGATCTTCTGAACTGGAAGTAATCCTCCACTCACAACTCCCATGTGCTTGGCTGGTGCTCATTTCTTTCTACCTCTCATCGTAGATATTGGTATACACATGCCAATGGCTCTGTTTGCTGTTATGACAAACATAAACTAATACCTGTGTAAGGGTCTCATTCATTTCATTTCGTTTTGCTCCTAAAATAAATAAGGTAATTCCATGGAAGTGTTATTTCTAACTGTTCATTTTAATTTGATGAAACGTGTGGGTGATTTTCTGTCAAATGTCTTTTAAGGTTAAGCACTGTTGGTTAATATACCACATTACTCACCATGCACTCAAATATAATGGTGTGTGAGCATTCCATATTCGTATGCAAACTTCTTGTTATTACAACATTCTAAAGGTTGGGGAAGCAGAAGTCAAATTTTATAAAAACAAAGAGACCAAGACAAATCACATGGCAAGTCAATTCTAATCTAGAGGTGCAGGAGCAGTGGACTGCCATGGATGATGGATCTCTTTATAACAGGCATGAGATTCACACCATCATGATGGAAGTGGTGATGAAGAGAGTTTGACTTATATATTTCCAGAGTATATGTTAAAAAGTTCAAATATAATGATAAATGATGTGGTAAATACAAATCTTTTTCAAATGTCGACATCATTCTGAGGCCTGTGTTGTAGGCAAAGGGCCAGGGTTCCAGGAGGTTGTGCCTGGATGATCTTCCATTGGCAGGAGTGCCATCAGTGCCTCAGTATCTGCTGGGCTGGCAGGTCACCCTGGTATTGACTGTCATGGTCTCCAAGACTCCTGACACCAATACTGTTCTTAGTTTAGCAGTTTGCAGCCTTCAAAATTTTAAAGCCATCTGAAGATAGCAAAACTATTAACAGAATCTTTTCCAAACATTTCTGAATCTATAATTTAGTGTATCTTTTAAATATCATTAACAGTAACAAAGAGCAATTGGAAGAAGAGGGAGCAGGTTAATTGAATGCTGTAAAGAAACCACTGAGTGAAAAGTGTTGAGAAAGAATGAAAGCAATTTTAAACTGTGTCAGTCACTACGTAGTTTATGCTCTCCATGTTAGTTCAATACTCGTGCAGTTTCCTCTTCTCATTTTCTTTCTGTTTGAACGTGCAGTATTCTCAGCTTTATTTACTGTCTGGTGTTCCTTGGTTCATTGGCACATAAACTGCACCTGATTTAATGTTTTTAGTGCAAACTGTGTTTTCCAAAGAAAATCAAGCCATTCTTAAAAATGCATCCCTTGTTTCATGAATCAATTGTATACATAAATACTGCAGCAAGCAAAGGAAGTTTTATCTTTCCAAGGCTGAAGACACTTGGAAATACTTGCAGCATCTGTTTTAGAGAAGAAAGAATAAAATGAGAAAGCTGGAGGATTAATTCTCCCATATTCTTTACTGTAAAATGATTACATAATTTTGTTTTAAAGTGACAAATTGAGGTTCAGAAACAAACACTCACAGATTAGTATTTAAATTTTTCAATGTCTGTGAAATATAATTTTACAGATGGAAACCCCAGATTGGAGAATTGACCAGCAGCATATTTGGGACTAGAATTCAGGCCTTCAGACCCAGTTCTGTCATTTTCTTACTACATTTTGCTACTTCTTATATATAGAAAACATTGTCTCAGAAAAGACAACATAATATGGTTGCAAGCGTATTTTAGAATCATTAAAGGATAAAATATCGTGAACTTCAAATAAAATAGTTTTAACAGCATAAAATAATTTTGTTATTATTTCCACATAAATAAAGCTCATTAGTCTATGGATGAAAAGCAAAGATTAGCCTATATTTTAAAATTGTCTTGTTTAAGATTAGAATTTAGGTACAGTAGGTGATATGCTTTGGCTGTGTTCCACCCAAATATCATCTTGAATTATAGCTCCTATAATTCCCATGTGTCCTGAGAGGGACCTGGTGGGAGATAATTGACTTATGGGGACAGGTCTTTCCCATGCTAGTCTCATGATAGTGACTAAGTCTCACAAGATATGATGGTTTTATAAAGGGAAGTTTCTCTGCACATGCTCTCTTGCCTGCAACCATGTAAGACATGACTTTGCTTCTCCTTTACCTTCCACCATGATTGTGAGGCTTCCCCAGCCATGCTGAACTGTGAGTCCATTAAACATCTTTCTTTTATAAATTGCCTAGTCTCAGGTATGTCTTTATTAGCAGTGTGAGAACAGACTAGTATAGTAAATTGGTACCGGTAGAGAGGAGTGCTGCTGTAATGATACCCGAAAATGTGGAAGGACTTTGGAATTCAGTAACAGGCAGAGCTTGGAACAGTTTGGAGGGCTCAGAAGAAGACAGGAAAATGTGAGAAAGCTTGGAACTTCCTAGAGACTTGTTGAATGGCTGTGACCAAAATGCTGATAATGATATGGACAATGAAGTCCAGGTTGAGGTGGTCTCAGATGGAGATGAGGAACTTCTTGGGAACTGGCATAAAGGTGACTCTTGTTATGTTTTAGCAAATAGACTGGCAGCATTTTGTCCCTGCCCTAGAGATTTGTGAAACTTTGAACTTGAGAGAGATGATTTAGGGTATCCATTAGAAGAAATTTCTAAGGTGGCAAAGTGATTAAGGGGAAGCAGAGCATAAAAGTTTGGAAAATTTGCAGCCTGGCACTGCAATAGAAAAGGAAAGCCCATTTTCTGAGGAGAAATACAAGTTGGCTGCCAAAATTTGCATAAGTAACAAGAAGCCAAAAGTTAATCAACAAGACAATAAGGAAAATGTCTTCAGGGAATGTCAGAGACCTTCATGGCAGCCCCTCCCATTACAGGCACAGTGGCCTTGGAAGTAAAAATGTTTTTGTGGGCAGGGCCCAGGGCCCTTCTGCTCTGCAGCCTAGGGTCCTGGTGCCTTGTGCCCCAGCTGCTCCAGCCATGGCTAAAAAAGGCTAAGGTACAGCTTGAGCTGTGGCTTCAGAGGGTGCAGGCCCCAAGTCTTGGTAGCCTCTATATGGTGTTGAGCCTGTGAATGCACAGAAATCAAGAATTGAGGTTTGGGGACCTCCACCTAGATTTCAGAGGCCTTATGGAAACTCTTGCATATCCAGGTGGAAGTTTGCTGCAGTGGAGGGTCCCTCATGAAAAACCTCTGCTAGGTCCCTCACGGAAAACCAGTGCAGAAGAGAAATGTGGGGTTGGAGCCCCCACACAGAGTTCCCTGGGGGCACTGCCTAGTGGAACTGTGGGAAGAGAGTCACCATCCTCCAGACCCCAGAATGTTAGAGCTACTGACTGCTTACACCATGTGCCTGGAAAAGCTGCAGACACTCAATGCCAGCCAATGAAAGCAACTGGGAGAGAGGCTGTACCCTGCAAAGCCACAGGAGTGGAGCTGTCCAAGACCATGGGAATCCGTCTCTTGCATCAGCATGTCCTGGATGTGAGACATGGAGTCAAAGGAGATCATTTTGGAGCTTTAATATTTGACTGCCTCTCTGGATTTTGGATTAGCTTCACATGGGGCATATAGCCGCTTCGTTTTGGCCAATTTCTCCCATTTGGAACAGGTGTATTTACCCAATGCCTGTGCCCCCTTTGTATCTAGGAAGTAACTAACTTGTTTTCACTTTTATAGGTTCATAGGCAGAAGGGACTTGCCCTTTCTCAGATGAGACTTTGGACTATGGATTTCTGAGTTAATGCTGAAATATGTTAAGACTCTGCAAGACTGTTGGGGAGGCATGATTGGTTTTGGAATGTGAGGACATGAGATTTCAGAGGGCAGAATGATATGGTTTGGCTGTGTCCCCACCCACCTTGAATTGTAGCTCCCATAATTCCCACATGTCATGGGACGATCCAGTGTGAGGTAACTGAATCATGGAGGTGGCTCTTTCCCATGATGTTCTCATGATAGTGAATAAGTCTCACAAGATATGATGGTGTTAGAAAGAGGAGTCCCCTGCACATGCTCTCTTGCCTGCCACCATGTAAGATGTGACTTTGTGTCTCCTTTGCCTTCCACCATGATTGTGAGGCCTCCCCATCCATGCTGAACTGTGAGTTCATTAAACTTCTTTACTTTAGAAATTACCCTATCTCGGGTATGTCTTTGTTAGCAGCATGAGAACAGACTAATACATTAGGGTTTCTGATTTAGCAGTACGTTGTGAAAAGAAACTAGAATGCTTTTTGGGGGGCAAGCTAAAAATTCCATGTTACAAGTATTTATAGGCTGCTCTGAACACTAAAGTCAGGAGAAAAATCTATATTTCAAATGTACTAAATAAAGTTATTGGTGACCAGAAAGAATGCTATATACACAGAATACATACATAATGAACTTAGCTAAACTTCTGCAACTGTGAGTGATAGAGTCATATGATTAAAGTCAAATTTTGCTGTGTTGTAATTTGTTGCTACACTGGACTTTCACTTCTTGGATCACTAAATTTTGGAAAATGCTTTTTAAGAAAAACATAAATGCCATTTTTCATGTTTTTAATGACTAGATGTCTGTTTAGAAAGAGAGAGAAGGGATCTGTCTTCTTTTGGTTAAAAAAAAAAAAAAGATGTATTAAATGGCCACTGTCATGACTGGTGCTGTCAGCAAGAGGATTTTGTCACTCTGGTGTTCATGTATAGCTCTTGAACTTCAAGATGAATGTTAACAATTCTGCTTTAATTTCCATTATCACTTATAAAAAGTTTGAGAATGCTTACGTGTTCCTTTACCAAATCTGAATGCATCCATCCTGTTTGTAAGACGAAAGTGGACACTCTTATTTTGAAGCAATGACATCTCCTGCTGAAAGATTTTGGCACCACTGGGCTGTGGCCCATTTTTCTGCAAAGGGGCCACAGATGGTTTGTTGATGTGGTAGAGCCATGCTATTGCTACAGTTATTACAGGCACTGATAAAAAGGGTCTACTGAAATAAAACAGCTGTGCGCATCCTTTATCTTACTTCAACAGTCTTTCCAATTTGATGAAGTACAATTCAACGACCGTGCTGATTTTGGCTCCTGTATAGAAGAATACAGCCCAGAATAGAGAAAGAGCACTGCTTAGGTCACTACTTATCTCCTTGGTTTGCAGAATGGTCACAGCCAGCACCCTTCCTGCACATATAAAAGGCAGCCGAAATGAATGTTCAGTCTCCTAATTAACAAACGAATGCATGAGGCTTGCATCATTTTCCTGGGTTCTTACCAAGGGTCAGTAAGGAAATCACTTCTTTGAAGTATATCTCCGTTATTACCCGACATTATAAGTCAGAGTGCTGTCTTTAGTGTCTGTGAACATATGTTCTCAGAAGATTAGCCACAAAATCACAAACTTATGTGAGAAAATTACTGCTCCATTAAAGTAATTTATGGGATCATGTGCAGAAGAAACATTAGATACGGCAACCAGAGTGATTGGACAGTATTTCATATTGTTAAAAGAGTGTTCTACATGATAAACTCTCAATATAAACAGCTGTAAATTACTTTCAATTGAAGCGTGATAAGGCTTCAAATGATTACATTAAATGAGCACAAGTTTTCAAGAATTGCATCTGAATGTTGAAATTCAAAGATTTATGCCGAATTTCAAGGGCCCTCACTCAGTCTCACCCGCAAAATGTCACCTCCATGGTCCTATCTCTTCTCATTTGCTTTTTGCTAAAAGGTCAAACCTGAAAAATCTACTCTTTAACTTTCTCTTTGACAATGTCTAAAGTCTTAAACCTGTTTAATTTTAAACCACTTCGTGCATATGTATAGACTTTGTTTCACCTTCTGTGTTTCTCTAAGATGCCCCATTAGTCTTAAACTATTAATACTTTTAGCTTTCCACTAAATAATCTATAAGTGGTAGTAAGAATTTTAAACTAAGATGTCTATGTTGCAAGCTAGAATCCTCATGCAAGCCTTGAATGGGCATAGGACTGGAAAGCTATTTAATTTCTTGAAGCTGAAGTATTATTAAGTATTATTAATCAGCATCATCATCACCATTGTCATCAAGGATAATAATAATTGAGCATTAACTATGTACACATGTAAGGCATATTATGTGGCTAACATAATTTTCATAATTATTTTATGAGACAAAAAATGTTATTCTATCTTACAGATTGAGAGAGTATGGATCAAAGAACAAAGTCCAAATTTCATTACCAGAGGGAACTAGAAAATACGTAAAATTGAGGCATTTCTCTTTCTCTGATTTTTACTTCATGATTACAAATAGATTTATTATTAATCTGTGTTTCTGAGTATTGTGATTAAAAGTAGCTTTTGTGTAATAAAATTCATAATTACTATAGTACATAATTACTAGTAAAACTCTCTAATTAGTTTACCATAAACAGAAGCTCAGGCCCTCCCTCCAGAGATTCTGATTTAATGTTACCTGGGTGGTGATAATGTACAGCCACATTTGAAAACCACTGATGTAACACAGTTGTGACATTACTCATGTGACCTAGAAATAGCCAAATTGGGATGTCAAATTGATTTCTGCCAGATGCAACTTCAATAACTGAGTGGTTTGGTGTGCTCTTGTCTATGCATGATATAAGATGCAAAATAAGTGAACCTTATTATTTGGTTGGTGGTCAGTATGCTGATTGCAAAATATTTCAACCATTTCAACTTCCATGCTGAGAATAATTTTATGTGTCTCATATTAAGAGAATCACCTGAAATAACATACCACTTTGACATAATATCCTAGAATCAGATGACTCCAAGATATATCAAACATTTTCTAGAACACATTAACCTGTCTAAGCCATGTGTTGCAGGACACAGAAGAAAACTTGATAAAGTGAAGAAAACTTGGCATTAAGAGACTTTACATTTGGCTTTAGTTCAGGTTCTCCCTCTATCTAGCTAAATGCTTAGGGCATGCAACTGCCTTTTCTCTGCATCAGTTTCTGCATCTGAAAAGTAAGATATTAAATGACTGCTAAGGTCTCTTGCAACCTTAATTTACTTTGAGTTCTATGTTAGTGGTACGTATGATAATTCACATTCCAAAAATGCTCTATTGAGAAAGCTCGCTGTAGTGTGTCACATCTCACTCAGATCAAGTAGGATGGGCCGAATTCAATGTCAGTCACTCAAATGTTCATCAGATTCCTTGTGGAAATTTGTGTTGTTGTTCTTATCCTGTTCCAATATGGATCTTTTTTTTTTCTTCAGGGATAGTTTTCCTTTGTCATTTGTGATAAACTGACCTAAGGTCTTCGTTACATATTCCATTGTAATATGTTTGAATTGATCCATAGCCTAATATATACTCGAAAATATGAAGATGATGGAGAAAGGCAGAAAATTGTGAGTTTTAAAACTATCCAGTTCTCAGAGGAACTGTTCTGCTCACAGTAGCAATAATAAATGCACAAGAGCATTAGAACAGATGGGCTAGCAATAGAAACGTATTGATGGGTTGTGGAAAAACCACCTCACATGTATTATACTTTCCAGACTGAAGGGTTTCGTGCTTCATAATAATCCACGATTTGTCCTAGGAAGGCAGAAAATGTGGCCGTAGTAAGCCTGAACCTGAATAAGAGAGAGTTCCGTGTTGGTTGAATTTCTTATCACAAAGATGGCCCTTAGTAAGTTTTCAGAGAAGAGAATAGGAGAGGGATAAAGGGAGGGAAGGAGGGGGAGGAGGGAGTATGTGAATGAGAGAAGGGAAGAAAAAGGGAGAGGGTAAAAAGAAAAGAATGTATTTTACTTAAGCCAGGTCATATCAAGTTTGGAAAGAGGAAAGTCACAGGGTCACGAAGAATCACAAGACAATATTGATGGGACTTGATTTTTGATAATGTATAGTTTTGTGGATTCCGCAGAATTTTTCCACGTAGTATGTATGGGCTATGGAGTAGAATATCCTTGGCTACATGGTGGCCCCTGTGGTGGCCCCTGCCATTTCCTGCCATCGGCTCTCAGTGGGTGAACTTTCTTTGCTTCTGCCATTGCCAGAAGCAGCCATCAGGCCTGCCAACAGCGTGGTCTACCACCCATAGGAAACACCTCTGCTGTGACCCATCTCCTGTTAGAGGAGAAGATGTCTGAAGCGAGGGTGCTAACGCTCCAGGGTTCCTTCATATTCCACTCACATTTACTAGAGTTGGGTGGGATGATATTCTTAGTGACAATTATCTGCTCTCAGAATCGCTCTTCCCTTAGGAAAAGGCCACTCATGGGCTTCTCTCAACAATATTAGTGACCTGACTAGACTTTTAAAAAAATTATTTCTAAGTTTGGGACTAAACTAAGACTTATTCTACAAGAATAAATACAACTACACTGCAATCAGTGTTTTAAGATGCAGGGCTAGTGGAGTGCCTGAGGGAGAAAGAGGATAGAAATGGGATATAAGAGACTGATTTCAGGCCCTAACTTTAATATTTACAGGTTCTTGAATAGAGGTAAGTTGTTTGAATGCATTATGCATTCTTAAAATGTAAATAGCATAAAATTAATAAAAATGAACTACATGAAAACATTCTGTGAAGGGATTATTGGTTCCAAAAATAAAGGATGCCGTAAACTTCCAGGTAGAAGGAACAATACAGAACAGAAATAAATCAAGTTATTTCAGATTTGTCTTCTGTAATGTTAGATACCAGAAGATTACAACATTTGAGCAGAAAAAAGAATGTGACCAAGGATTTCATACCCAAATTATCATTCATATATAAAGGCAGCAGAAAGTCTATTTGAAATACATAACACACCAAGGAAATGCACATCTACAAGACACTATAAAAGAGATTAAGTTCTTTTTAATTATGATATGAAACTGGAAGAAAGCATAGATTCAATTGAATATTTTATGATTCATACCTATTGAATGTAGACTTCAATAACTATGATAAAAGTTATTGACCAAGTAACATGTATAATTTAATAAGCATACTTCAAATCGAATTTAAAGTGTATAATTCTTGAGGGAAAGTGTACAGAAAGAAATATATATACAGCATGGAAGAAGACAGAAAAACACAAGAAAATCATGTTTCCTTCTGTTTGTTTTGTTGCTGTTGTTTGGGGGAATGAAGGTAAAGGGAAGATAAAAATGAACCATTATTCCCTCTTCTTTACTGGGGGCATTCAGTAAACACCACTGAATAAAATTAAGCAAATGGAAATAGGCAAATATGAATGCAATATCAGTAATATGCAGAATAGAATTCAGCATATATTTTATTATATGGGATTGAGAGAGTTTGTTTTACTGATAGTGATTACAATCCTTAACAAAAATCTGGCTGTATGCGCCGACACATCTATTAAGCAAAAATTGTCAGCAATTGCCAAACAAGTTGAAAGAAACAATTTTAACACATCTCTCTTGGTCTGATACATTATATAAATAAAAATGCCTGATGGAAAGATTATCGAATAAGATAATTTCCGAGTTTTATCTTAAAAATTTATATCTGAGTACATACTCCAGACAGAATATTTATTTTAATTGCAAGTACTTACACCATATACAATGCACGGTTTAGAAAACTGAAGCCTACATTAGCCCACAGAAAGAAGCTCGGTGTGTTCAAAAAAAAAGGAATAATACAAGCTTCACTCCCAGAAAATAATATTTAATTATATGTGTAATTTTTGAACTGAAATGAAATGAGAAAGAACTAGAGGAATTGCTTTATCAAGCCCTTAAAATTTACTAGAACTGTATCAAAGCACTTACTACATGCCAGGCACAAGTCTCATCTCTGGAGAGAGGATGCCCAAGCCATAGCACAGATCCCTTGGAGCTCACAGTACAGAAGTCAACATTAGAATGTACAAAGAGTTCCATCTGGCTCCTGTTTCTCTTCCAATTCAGAGCCAGCATTTGTGTGTTTCTTTTTTTTTCTGGAAAGTTCCAACCTGCAAATATTTTTGGCTTTGAGAGTTACATGGTCTCTATCGAAGTTACTCACCTTTGCCATGGTAGGATGAAAGAGCCATGGAAAAAATATAAACCAATAGGTGGGTGGCCTGATTTAGTCTGCAGTTCGGTTTGTTGTTCCTTGCTCTAATTAAACATACTTTCCTCCCAGCCATCACACTAAAAAGTAGTATTTTTTTCAATTGTGTTTTTACTCTTCTTTCTTACAATCTTTATAAGATAGCTTACTCTACATATTTTAATACAAACGTGTTATAGTTAGACTAGATTTAAGCTATAGTCTAGGGTTTATAAAATGTTTATGGATTGGCCTGGGAAACTGACCACTGGACATAATATTCGTTTTTGGACAACCTGTGTTCTGAATTCAAAATATCTCCCATGTTCAAGCATGATTTTTGGAATATGGTATGTTAGTAATTCTTACATTTTTATTTCTTTAACTTTTAGCAGAATTGATACAGAAAAACTCTGAATATGGAGGGAAAGAGAGATAGTGACACTTGCAAAATAGAAAATAATGTAGTACTTTTGATGTTTATCTCACTCAATTTAGAAATTTCTAAGAACCACTTTTTCGCAATTAGGGAGTATTTACATAAATGCTCAATCACTTTCCTGTTTTCTTTGAAGTCTAATGTTTCAAAACTTCTTTCAACTACAAAGGAGAAATTCATCAAGATAACTAGATTATCCTTTGAGCCACACACATTTCCTTTGTAAAATATTCAGCAACTCCAATCATCCTTCACGAAGTACCAGTATCCACCTGGGGAACTGTAATTCAAGCTTTCAGGAAGAGGTTAGTAATCCTTCTACGTATGGCATTTAGCTGAGCCTGAGACCAAGAGAATAGAACAGAACACAAAAACAAAAATTAAAGTATATTCTATTAACTAATGTTTCTTCTCTTAACTCTTATCGTGTAATTAATCCCTACTGTAATTCTCCATATTAGTATCATATGGTATTATCATTTCTTACAGTAGGCTTCAGTGTTTAGGATTACACAATCTTTTGTTGTTTGGAGTCTATTTAGTGTCAATTATATTCCACACTATCTCGTAGACTGCCTGCCATTTCAGTTATTTTGGAAGTCTCATGTTTCATTTTTGTGGTTCTATTTTGATTCTTATTGGTTTATTTTCAAGACATTTTATCAACTGATTAAACAAATAATACTTAACATGTAATCTCATTCTGTTAGATACTCTGAGAGTTGCAAAGTTAAGTATAGCACCTAAGTTCCTCAAACTTATAGTCCATGATTTTTGCCTTTGAACATATTGAGTAGTTGGTTTGGGGCAAAGCTGGAGCTTTTCTGCATCTGGGATCTTGGGAGCTGAGCATGGGCATATGGAAGGAAGAGAAAACAAAAGAGGTAGCCTCCACAAGGGAGACCTTGAGATCTAGGGGGAAGTCCAAAGATCAAGTCCATACTTCCAGGCAGAGATCAATAGCTGTGCCCAAAGTAAAGAGCCATCTACTGTGGACTACAGGCTGCAGTAAAAAAGATTCAGAGTGTGGGCTTCAAGAGATTCCTCAAGGTAATGGTCAGGTAAAGGTAACAGTAAGGGAGAATATTTCAGAGAGCCTAAAACAGAGAATTGTAGGTGGGAGGAGTATTATAAAGGGTTCTGAGTTGGCTTAGACAAAATGTTACTACTCCAGCCCAAGCTTTAATGTCGTGGAAGTGATCCAGCTGTTCCTTATATAAATTTGGAACTTTGTGCACTCTGATGGCAGTTGAGTTTCTAGTAGGAATTGCAGTGACACATTTAATTATTATTATTATTATTATTATTATTATTATTAGTGTGGTGATAAATTCTCCTGATGGTGTTGACAGCAGATCTGTGGCAGTGCTGGCCAACTCAGCCTCTTCTTTCTGAGCCCTTTCATCACAGTTTGATGGCCTTTTGCTGAGGTTACGAGTTTTCATTATACCATAGAGTTCATTAAGAGAGCAAGCCACAAACTCATTGCCAAAGGCTTGAGTAAAACCAGGGGGAAAACGCTGGAAGGCCATGAAAGTTCCAGGTATCTTCTCATCAACATTCAGAGAGGAGAGTTTGGGGCCAATGAAGGGTTAACTGCAGCTAATGGATCCCATGGCTGATGGGACCAAGTGGGAGATCTGTCCTGCTAGAATCCAAGACACCAATTGTTCTGGTTTCTTCTCCTTGTATCGTGAGATGCAGGCAAGGTTCTGAAAGGCCTAGTGTCCTTTGGTGGGAGGTAATAACGGAGGCACTGGACATGGCACACATTTATAAAGTAAAGCAGAATCAAGTTTAAATCTTGAAAACAGAAGCCTTTTGCAAAACATGGAATGTCCAAAAACACCATTCCAAGAAGAAAACACTTATAGGATAACTGTGATTGTAGTTGCTAGCTAAAAGGAATTTTTAATAGAATTAAATGGTAATGTATAAAATAAAGGAACAAGAAATAAGAACAATGACAAGAGAAGCTCTCACTAAAGGTGGTATTTAATAGGACACAGAAAGACGAGCAGGACCTAGAATGAAAATTGGAGTAAAGATACAGCATATTAGGAAGTGGTTAAATGTGATCTTACAAGAGAGGTACAAGAGTAAGTGAGACATGAGTTAGCGCGGGAACAGTGAGGGAGGAAGTTCGATGTGTGAGGCTGGATCAGACGTGAGTGCCTATGAAGTCAAACAGATTTGGGAAGGATATTTGCAAATCAGTAATTTAAAGGGTAAAAGTTGTGTTAGAAAAGGATTAATCTGCTGCACCAGAAGGAGAAAGAGCTTGTCAGAATCCTGTGCAGAGATCCAAAGTGGAGCGATGGAAATGGATAGAAAATGATGCACAGACATGCAGTTGTAACAAGCTGTGAAAAAACAACTCATGAGAAAAAAATGTATTAACTAGTGGCACAGTTATGGAAGGATATGTGAAACCTCATTGATTTAGACACTTATGATTTGCAAATGTTACTATATGCTAAGCCTTGTGCTACTCTTATTAGAAATAATAGTAAGAATTTATCATGGCATGTTACCCTAAACGCATCTAGAACTTTTTCTTTTCCTGTTACTGATAAGAAAGCTAAAGCCAATAAATATTAAGATATTAGTCCCAAATATCAGAGATGTTTAGTGGCAGAGCTGAAACACCCAACTCTCCTAAATCCCAGTCTTCTTATTCTGTTTATTTTGGCATCATTTATGCTAAAATAATGAAACTGAATCATGCATATCCTGGGTATGTTGGCAAAGTTGGGTATAGTCATCATGTTATTCCCCCAAAGTGCTTAAAGTAACTTGATGATGGTGCATTTTGCAGAAGCATAGGCATTCAAATGCAGCGTTGAAGTCATGAAGTCAACGTTGAGTTTCTACTCACAACAGAAGGGCAAAATGGTTCTCAGAAATTTATAGACTATGCCCTGGGAAAAGTGGAGCCAAGAAATAAGATAATAGGCAGAGTGGAAGGAAGAAAACCAGTAGCATAGGACATCCCTCCTCCTGCTTTTGTGTTCAAACACAGTCTACAAGGCACAGCACATACACCTGACTCCGAACTTCAGATGAACTGGTTTTGAACCACAACAAACTTACTTACTCGTTACTGACCTTGGTGATATTAATTTCTTTGAGCATTTTTAAAAAATTTGTTTAATACATAAAGTGAGGACAATGATATACAACTTCAGAGAAGTGTGGTGAATATTACATTATGGCAAATCGAACCTAAATATTTTAGTATTTGGTGTGAAGAATAAATGGAGGCTACAACAATTGTTACTTCCTACAACAGTGTCTAGTATAGAGAGGGCTATTGATTGAGGAAGAATGAAGGTGGGAGAGAGCTCCTCAGCAACTGTGTGTTGAATACATACATTTTAATATACTAGGTTAAAAAAGATATGCAAATAAAATAATCACTTTTTAATTTTATCATAAATCTTTAATATCATATATTATATTATGATATATATTTATATTATAATATAAATATATATCATAAAATATTATCAGTATTTTATGCAAATAAAATACTGGGAATTTAAAAATTTATCAACTTTTAAATGAAACATATTCATGAGGCAGATCTATTTTGACAGAGAATGGATATAAGCCCCATTGATTATATCTTAAATTTTAACAATTTTACAAAATAAATTAAAAGGAAGGAAAAGAAAGAAAAATAAAAGATAAAGAAAGGAAGGAAGAAAAGGAAACGAAGAGAAGAGAAAAGGAAAGAAAAAATGAAATAAAAAGAAAGGCAGGAACGATAAATATGCAAAAGAGCCTACTAGTAGCTGAAGGCAGAATTGGTAATTGCTAGGCTACTTAAATCCTAAGTGTCTAGTCAAAGAGGCTGTGAATTAGCACTGTTGTAATTATTAAAGTGAAAAAGCTACACAGAGTCTCTAAACTTTCCCTGAGGGTATTTCTCCTGTTACTTATTCCTTGTGCCAAGACATCCAAAACCACACAGAGTTTAGTGCTTTGGCAACCACTATACAATGTTTGAGTACAATACTGTTTAACTGTGAATGGCTTGGAAGTGGCGGAGAAAGTGTAACACATACACACACACGTACAGCACTGTCACTTTCCTACTAAAAATCATTTCATATTGTTTTAAAGAAAATTGGTCAACATAGCCAACAAGCTGTTGCCATAGAAAACGTTTTTTATCTCTTCCTTGTCAACATTTATACCAAAACAATAGAGATTATCTTCTTGAAATATTTTCATTTTAGTCACTAATCTATATTCTATGATAATTAAATTTGGAAAAGTCTGAAGCATTTATCCCTCAATTTTGAAATATCACTTCAGACTGTAAAATCCCGCATGGAGATGGACTCTGTGAGCTGGCCAATTCACTCAATCTTCTAGGACTTGTTTACCCCACTTACTAAATGAAGAGGTTGGATCTTAGGATCTCTAGGATACCTTCAGGTTCCCGATATTTAATAACTCTCAAAATACATGCTATTTGTGTGTGATCATGTTTTTCCTATAAGGGTACATGAGCCTAAATTCATAGAAAACTGTGTTTAAGGTAGCATATCAATTAGTTTGGATCATTATTTCTTTTAGTGAACTAAATGCTAAAGTTTTCTTCTGACTTTCTAGGTTATATTTCTTTTCTTTTTTTTCCTTTATTTTATTTTATTTATTTATTTATTTTGAGACGAGTCTGGCTCTGTCGCCCAGGCTGGAGTGCAGTGGCGCGATCTCGGCTCACTGCAAGCTCCGCCTGCCAGGTTCAGGCCATTCTCCTGCCTCAGCCTCCCGAGTAGCTGGGACTACAGGCGCCCGCCAGCATGCCCGGCTAATTTATTTTTTTGTATTTTTAGTAGAGACGGGGTTTCACCGTGTTAGCCAGGATGGTCTCAAACTCCTGACCTCGTGATCTGCCCACCTCAGCCTCCCAAAGTGCTGGGATTACAGGCGTGAGCCACCGCGCCCGGCCGATTATATTTCTTTAATATCAAAAAAATCAGATAATCTTGGCTTTCCACAATTATTTTAGGGTCAGTTACACCCCCCTCCCCAAGTATTCCTTACAGTTCTATTTTTATTTACCCCATGCCCCAAGTTACTGTCTTCCACTGTGATACCCTGTTCAGAACGGCCATGATCCCATCCCTACCACTGTCTTCTAATTATAGCTTTCACTGTCCCCTCCAAAACCATCCCTTTCATACTATCCCTTGGTCTCCTTCTCTCTCAAAGCTTCTATTTCCCCAGTACAGCCTATGTTAACTAGGTGACCACAGAGGAGCAGACTAATTAAACCAATTTAAAATTTAAATGAGTGACACATGACCTGGTTTATTTCAGTCAGGAAAATCTGCATTTTGTAAAAGCTGCAGTTATCTTTAACTTCTGGATTCATTCATTAATTTATAGCCAGTATTTGGGGGATAACAGCAGCCCTAAATCCTAGCAAGTGATGGAGCTGCTAGGTGGCTTTAGACCAAGTCTAGGTTTATCTAGATAGGAAACTAGCTAAATTATCTCAGGGCTTTGGATCTAACCTTAGTTATAAGCAGAACCAACTGCATGATTGCAAGAACAGAACTGAAAGAATAATTTTGCATCTTTGTTTCTCTTCATTCTACCTGTGGGTGAACCACTCAATTTTGCATAAAATATGTAATATTTTGAGCCGTAACTTAGTAGATGTACTGTGTTCATCTAAAAGTCTGACACCTGAAGATTACAAAAGTTAGCATTAAAAAAATAGGAAATTTTAAAATGTTAACCACACAGAATTGCACACTGGAGGCCAAGTGGAGGATGCGTAGGTCAGTATTCGTATAGACAGAAAGGATTCTTAAATTACTAATCAAACATGCCCAAAGCTAGTGTTCTGTATTGTATGGAGTAATATCTAAATGAGAAAATAGCAAACTATGACGTAATTTACTCTTTGTAGCATGTTTGATAAATCTGATGTATCAAAATTTACAGTGGCTGCAAATAAAGTATAGATCTAAATATTAACAGAAAAGAAATATAAGCACGTAAAGAATATGTTCCAGGCTGGGCGCAGTGGATCATGCCTGCAATCCCAGAACTTTGGGAGGCCGAGGTGGGTGGATCACGAGGTCAGGAGATGGAGACCATCCTGGCTAACACAGTGAAACCCCATCTCTCCTAAAAATACAAAACAATTAGCCAGGGATGGTGGTGAGCACCTGTAGTCCCAACTACTCTGTAGGCTGAGGCAGGACAACGGCGTGAACCCAGGAGGCAGAGCTTGCAGTGAGCCAAGATGTTGCCACTGCACCTGGGCAACAGAGTGAGACTCCATCTCAAAAAAAAAAAAAAAAAAAAAGTTCCAGTAGTTTATGAAATAAGATAAAATACAAGCAACCTAAAGGTATTCGATGCTGCTACACTACATTCAGTGAGAGAAAGGACGTTCTTATAGGTAAGAGGAAGGATTAAACTTGGCAATCTTGAAATCTCTACAATGTGGTTCTTTTAGTTCTAAAATTGGAGGCTTCTAAAATTTATGAAAGAATGGAAAGAATAAGAACTCTCTATGTTGGAAAGTAAAAATACAATGAATAGCAAAAAAAAATAAAATAAAATAAACCATGAGAATGCACCCAATATTGCAAATAACAAAAGAGGGAAGAGCCAAAGGATTTCTTACATATAAATACATATTCTAGTGTTACAAATAGAATAGTTCAAATATTATTTTTATCAGAAGACATCGGGAAGTCAACCTTTTGATTTGTCAGCTTGTTTTTTCATAGCTTGACATGTGAAGAGAAATCCAGTACTAACTAAACTAGAAGTAAACACTAAGAATTTGAGGCATTCTTTGAAAGTAATTGTATAACAGCTGGACTGGTTCGATTTGGCTTCTACTGTTGTTTTTTCAGTTATAAGAGCAAATGAGTTGAACACCCAACGAAGAAAATACATCACATAATGGGAACCAATCATAAGAAAACGTCAACCTGTAGAGATTTGTGTGTTTGAACAAGCTGACAATAGTCTGTTTTTTTTGTTTGTTTGTTTGTTTTTGTTTTTGTTTTTCTTCATATTGTATCTCTTGCCTGGAATACAGAGCCTTTGTTGATGCCTGAAATTTTTAAGAACCATGAAGAAATTGAATGTTATCCCAGAATTTCTTATACTAAATCAATATAGCAAAAGAACTTAGTCAAGCAAAACAGGCTCTTTGGGAGGCCCCGCTGCCCTTCAATACTGTCCAGATGTACAATTCAGGAAATGCTGTAGACATTAGAGTCATTCAAAATTTACAACCCCTGAATAGGCAGCATGAAAGGACTGCAGAGTGGAAACAAAGAATGACGCATGTTGAGCAAAAGGGGCTGGAGTGAAAGACAGCAGAATCCATGGCAAGGACAGAGAGCAGAATGGATCTCTAACCCTCTCAGGCAAAAGTGGACTAAACCTGTCTCTATTCAAAGCAACCATTCTGTCCCTACTGCCTCCTGGCTGCTTGTCTTCCCTGACCCCTTCTGAAGGCATGAAGCCACCTGTGGCTATAGCTACAGGCACAAAACCTTCTTTCAATTGGTGTATTATTTTAAATAGTAAGTTATAAGAATACCAAAAGACAGTCTTTCTAAATTTTTACAATCCAATTTACTTAATTTAGAACACACAATAGCTAATTTGCTTATGCATTGTCTAATAATAAAGCAGTCACATCAGAATGTCGGTTTCACGGAGACAAGGAACTTATCTGTATCATTTCTATCTGAATCTCCAGCACCTAAAACAGTGCTGGGTGCATAGTAGGTTTCCCACATATTTGAATGACAAAATGAGTCAGAGATGCACTGAAACAGAATTCAGCTTCATGGAGAATTTCTGATTCCCAGGGAAGTGGATATTCTGATTTTTATCCTGTTTATGATAAGCTGAATTTCCTTTGCCTGGCTTTCCAAAGGATGTCCAAATTCTCTGTCAATTTTTATTTCAATAAAAAATGACAGCCAAAATCATTTCCCCTAGTACTCTTGATCTTCTGAAAGCTAAATTATTTTTCTTCCTTTTAACCTCCTTTATGCCTCCAGTCCCTAAGCTTAATTAACTTGCATTTTTCTAAAGGAACTGAGAGGCAATATGATCCATAGACAAAAAAGGGAATTATTTGCTCTCTTTTTCCCCCCAATTATCAAATTATCAAACATGAGTCTTCAACACTTAGAAGTTTGAAATCAGACTTATAATTTTTGTCCCTCAATATGCCATACCTACAGGGCATTATGAGGACCAATTCATTATTTAGTGCAGAAATAATTTCTTAACTAGTACTTTTGTTTATTCTGACATGTAAAGGAAGAAATTTAAATGTCTTTCTAAAGTATGTACTTCCATTTATAGTATATATAAATTTCCCCAAGGGTAGCAATAACTGTAGATGTGGAAAGTGAGAAACAGCACTAACATAATGTGAGTCTCTTTTCATTTTTCTGTACTTTCTATAGCTCCCACTAGGGACATAAGCCAAGGCCACTAAATATTTGACAACTGTAATCCTGCAATAGGGTTATGGCCAGTGATGCAACAATAGAAAAATAAGAGAGAAAGAAAGAAAAACAGACAGGGATATTGGAGAGAATGGAGTGAGGAGGGAAGAGAGAGACAGACAAAGAAATAGCAATTGTAATATTATAGAGGAAAATCCAAACTTAGAACTAAAAGGTGTGTATGTGAAAAAGAAAAAGTACATAAAAACTAAGAATGTATTTATTCATATAAATTGAATAATACTAACCTAGTCATTGCATTTTATCCAGAAAGTCTCTAAAGTTTTCTTAATGGTTTTCAGTCATTCACAATCATTAAGATTCTATGTAGAATCTAAATTAATGGTAACCATGTAATCATAGGTGAGAGTTACAAAGATTACACTCTTCTGATACCAGGTTCATGTAATATTATCTTTGCCCCTCATACTGAGATGGATCATTAACGGTTAATTTCACTCCCAGCCCCACCTTAACCATTCTCTTACAATATGGCCTTGTTAAAGGATGTATCAGACAGAACCAGAAGCCCAAACACAGAGCTTTCATCCTTCACTTCCTCAAAGAATACCTTGCAGTGGCTTCAAAACTGCCTCTTAGCCTTCTTGCCTGGTCACCATGTGCTTCTGTCACTGCTTTACATTTTTCACATTTATTTTTTAAGGATTCACAATATCGGGTTCCTTATCGATTCAAATTAAAATGCATGTTATATTCCCCAAGGTGACTCTGCCTCTGGGGATCCATTACCATTATTGCTACTGACCAGATGATCTACCCATTTCTTCCTTAACAATCTGGATACTTTCCATCCTCTAACAGCTGCTTTCAGCCCACAGCTTGGTGCCTAAAATACAATAAATTCACGTTGAATGTATAGGAATGAATGAATGAGTCAAACAACATCTGTGAAACCTGTGCTCCATGTAATCCTGGATTTACAACCCTATGATGAAATTTTAGCAATGAATGGGAAAATTGGGGGCATCTGGGAAGTATTGTATTATTTGTCCAGGAAATATGGAATTTATTGTTTATTTCCTCCTTTGGATGCTTTCTTTATAGTGTTTGTTTGTTTGTTTGTTTGTTTGAGATGAGTCTCACTCTGTCACCTGGGCTGGAGTGCAGTGGAGTGATCTCGGCTCACTGCAACCTCCGCCTCCCAGGTTAAGGCAATTCTCTCTGCCTCAGCCTCCCGAGTAGCTAGGATTTCAGCTTCCCGCCACCACCCCAGCTAATTTTTGTATTTTTAGTAGAGAGAGGGTTTTGCTATATTGGCCAGGCTGGTCTTGAACTCCTGATCTCAGGTGATCCGCCAGCCTCAGTCTCCCAAAATGCTGGGATTACAGGCATGAGTCACCACACCCAGCCTATAGTAAAATCAGCAAAATTCATTTAAAACTATAGGCTGTGTGTGTTCGCTCACACTGGTAATCCCAACATTTTGGGAGGCTGACGTGGGTGGATCGCTTGAGGTCAGGTGTTCAAGACCACCCTGCCAATATAGCGAAACCCAGTTTCTACTAAAAGTACAAAAATTTGCCAGGCATGGCCATTGCTCCTGGCCTATAGTTTTAAATGAATTTTGTTGGCAGGAATCAAGTTACTAAGCCCAAAAAAGTGGAGTTCATGGAGAATCTTACATTTCTTATTATGGATATTCTGTTCTTGTGGGTTTCCTTTTTCTTTTTTTTGGGACAGCTGTCTTACTCTGTCACCCAGGCTAGAGTGCAATGGCAGGATTACAGCTCATTGCATCCTCCCCTGGGCTCAACGGAATCCTCCTGCCTCAGCTTCCTGAAGAGCTGGGACTACAGGTGTGCACAACCATCTCTGGTTATTATTTTTATTTTTTGTAGAGATAGGGTATCACTGTTGCCCAGGCTGGTCTTGAACTCCTAGCTTCAAATGATCCTCTCATCTCAGCTTCCTTAAGCATTGAGGTTTCAGGCTTGAGCCACAGCTCCTGGATGTATCGTGGATATTCTCAATTGAGACATTTAGTCATTCAGAGCTATGCACTGGTAATAGCTACTGCTTGAGCACACTTTTATCCACGAATAGATTACATGCTACTTCAAGTCAGGAGTCTCATCACCTGTTTTCAACTAACGCATGCTTACTATATTTGTGTATACGGCATTCTTTCAGGATCTCTATATGATATAATATACAGTACTGAGCAATTTTTAGAGTCCCAGTTCTCATAGAAATTATTGTTCTGTAAAGAAAATAAATATAACAACTATTACAAGAATAAGTTATAAAATTACAGAAGTGATAGAAACTTTAAGGGGCAATTAAATTTGTCAAAGAGGTCAGAAATTATATGGCATATAGCATCACAGATTTGAATTTAACCTTATACTCTAAAATATGCATGTATATTTATTATGCTATAAACTACACAACCAAGATATAAATGTGTGTGGGGGGGAATGGGCGGGGATTATTTGAGGAAGCAGATAGCGTTACATCAGTTTATTTTCTTAATGGTCAATGTTTATAGCAAACAAATTGGAAAATTCAATTATTAAAAACACTTGGAGAAAATTAAAACAAGATACATATAATAAATACACTATTGTAAACTTCAAAAAGTATATTATTCAATCCTTAATATGAGATTAGATAAAAACATAAATTTACTCTAATAATGTATAATAAGATAAAGAAGCTTAAAGTAACTGAATAAAATTAAAACTAAATACAAAGTTCTCTGCACTTTAATTCATTAAAAATGTCAACCTTTTTTTTTTTTTTTTTTTATCCTTTGAGCATATGTACTTCTACTCGTTCTGTTGAGGAGATTTGAACATTTAGAATCTTGTGAAAGCAAATAGGATTATATCAATGTTTCCTGATGTTAATAGGAATTTTAAGGGATTAAAACAAAATAAAATTTTTATTAGAAAAAAAAAAAAAACCACAGCTGAAGAAAACCAGACTAAGCAGGTTTTAGTACTTCAGGACCTGTCAGATTCATTGGTAAATATCACAGAGCTTCTTTGGACCAAAGAGTCAGCATTTTCCAGATCTATCAGACCATGATCTTTCCTTGCAGAGTATCTTGCATGTCTGTACTCCAAAGAAAACGCATTGGAAAACACTAAGGAAGTGTTTTTAAAATGAGAGTTCTGAAAGAGCTCACTCATTTCTAGCAAATGTTAATGCTGTACTACACATGGTTGCTAATTAATTACAAGATTCCTCCAGTTCTCCACAGAGAAATGAAAATACATAATGATCAGAACTTAATTATTGAAGATCTAGTGATGTGGTAACTGAATGGTTCCAAAGGCAATGCCCTCATTCAAATCATAGTCAGAATTGTTAATCTGAGAAATATGAAAACAAGAAAGAGGAGAGAAAAAGCAGGAATTTTGTGGTCAGAAAGGAGAATAAATTCAATAAAATTTTTGGAACGTAGAGAAATCTAGACCGCTAAGGAGACTGTGCAGTGTATGTTTAAACAAGAATTTCTCAACCTTGGTACTACTGATATGCTGGACTGGAAAATTCTGGGCTGTGGGGGCGGTCATGTACACAGTAGGATATTGAGCAGTATCCCTGGCCTCCACCCACTAGGTGCCAGCAGCATCACTCTTCCTGGAGTTGTGACAACAAAACATTTCTCCAAATATTGCCGGATGTTTCCTGGGAGGCAAACTACCCCAGCTTTGAGCTATTTGGTTAAAAAGAAGAAATAGATATTTTCAGAAGCCAATTGTAAGAAATACAAGGATGGTAGGTGAAAAAGAAAACTTAAGAAATAACATGAGCTGGTAACAAAAAAAGTAAAAACTTCCAGAGTAAATATTATATTTTAAATCATAAGCAAAAAAAAAAAAAAAAAAAAAAAAAAAAAAAAAAAAAAATTAAGAGCATGTTTTTAAAGAATTTGTAGAAGAAATAAAGGAACAAAGCAAGCTTGTCATTTTTTGAAATTTTTACAATGTTTTAAATTTCAATAATATAATTTATTTAGTCTCCCATTTTTAGTTGAATTAATGACATGAAATAGATTCAGTATTCAAGGTGAATATAATTTTAATTAATTTAAACTTTGTTACCTCTGTAGCACTATTTAAGATATCAACACATCATTTAAAAATACATGTTTATTTCAATATTTTTAAAATTTTATTAAATTTACTCATTATATATGTTTTATAATATTGTTTCCAGAGCACTTAAGAGAACATATCTTTTCTCTTATATGTTAACAGAAATTTTAAGAAAATTCCCAAACTGGTGTTGATGCATGACGAAAAAGGAAACAGGCCAATTTGTGTTTTTTATTCCAAAGAGTTAGAATTCATAAAACATGTGCTCATAGCTTTCCAGAAAATATTACTTGAGTTAATTGAAACAAATCTTGAACCTACAATGATTATAATTGAGTTAGATTTTTAAAATGCCAAATAGAAAATTGTTTAGCTATTTAAAATATTTTGCTGTTTTTTTAACCTGCTTGTATGTGTATTTGTCATATGTGATTCATTTGGGTGCTTCCCTCTTTCGGCACCTCTACATAACCAATATAAAAGAAATTGGCTCAATCAAAGAAATACAATTAAATCTACAAAAACTACCAAAGGCAAAAATTACCTAACTACACTATGAAATATTGTTTTGTCTCACATATATTTTTTTCTCCTTAGTTCTTGTTTGCCTAGAGAGGTTATTTAAAGCTAAGAAGGATTGGTGTTTGTCCATTGATAATCAATCAGGAAAAAATTTAATGGAAAACTCTACTCAATATAGCAGAATATAATGAAAAAACAAACAAACAAATCCAGAAAGCTGTTCCCTTGCTAAGCGAATATCCACACATATGAATAACTCTTATTTATTTATTTATTTATTTTTAGACAGAGTCTCACTCTGTTGCCCAGGGTGGTGTGCAACGGCGCAATCTCGGCTCAGTGCAACCTCCGCCTCCCAGGTTCATGTGATTCTCCTCCCTGAGCCTCCTGAGTAGCCTGGGATTACAGGCACCCAATACTATGTCCAGCTAATTTTTTGTAGTTTTAGTAGAAACAGGGTTTCACTACCTTGGCCAGGCTGGTCCAGAACTCCTGACCTCGTGATCCGCCTGCCTAGGCCTCCCACAGTGCCAGGATTACAAGTGTGAGCCACCACGCCCAGCACTTATGAATCACTGTTAATCTCTTTACAAATTCTCTCTTGTCAGTTAGTTTTAATTGTTTGCATAGCTCTAAAAGTCATTCATATTTAACTCAACCTGATCATATTCTTCTTCAATTTTTTAAAAATTAGTTTTCTTAATAGTTTCATATTTTCTATGTTAACATATAACCACAAAAACCATATTTAAAAATATTAGTGGCAAGGTGCAGTGGCTTGCACCTGTAAAAATATTAGTGCTATTCAACATCTAATTTTTAATACACCAAGTATTTATCAACTATCAAAAAGATGAGTAATAACAAGTGTTGGCAAGCATGTGAAGAAAAGGGAACCCTTGTACCCTTTGGCTGGAATGGAAGTTGGTACAGTCATTATGGAAAACACCGCAAAAGTTCATCAGAAATCTAGAACTATTGGGCCTGGCACAGTGGCTAATGCCTGTAATCCTAGCACTTTGGGAGGCCCAGACAAGCAGATCACCTGAGGTCAGGAGTTCGAGATGAGTCTGGCCAACATGGTGAAACACCATTCTACTAAAAATACAAAACTTAGCTGGGTGTGGTGGTGCACACCTGTAATCTCAGCTACTTGGAAGGCTGAGGCATGAGAATTGCTTGAACCCGGGAGGCAGAGGTTGCAGTGAGACAAGATGGCACCACTGCACTCCAGCCCGGGTAACAGAGTGAGACCCCGTATCAGAGGAAAAAGAAAAAACAAGAAAGAAAAGAAAAGAAATCTAGATCCAGCAATCCTACTTTTGGGTATATATCCAAAGGAAATGAAATCAATATCTTGAAGTGATACCTGCATTGCTATATTCATTGCAGCATTATTCACAGTAGCTAAGATATGGAAACAAACTAGGTACCTATCCATGAATAAATGAATAAAGAAACAATGATATATGTAATAAAATATTATTCAATCATAAAAGAGAAGGAAATCTTGCTGTTTACAACAACATGGATGAACCTGGAAGACATTATGTTAAATAAAATAAACCAGACATGGAAAGACAAATATTATGTGATTTCTCTGATATGTAAAATCTAAAAAAAAAACAAAACCATATCACAGTAACAGAAGAAGGGTGGCTGTCAGGCAATCAGAGGTATGGGAAATGGAGAAATGTTTTAAGATGAATAAGTTCTAGGAATCAAATGTACAACATGGTGCCTATAGGTAATTATAATATACTGTATACTTGAAATTTGCTGAGAGTAGATCTTAAGTGTTCTAATCACAAAAAATAAGGTAACTATGTGAGATAACCAATGTGTTAGCTTGATTGTGATAATTTCACAATGTATATTTGCATCAAATCATCACATTATGCCTTCAATATACACATTTTTCATTTCTCAATTTTATCTCCTAAAGCTGTAATAATATTTATCAAGCACTTACTATGTGTCAGATACTACTTTAGATTCTTGACACACATCAATGGAAAAAGGAGATAAATATCCCTAATATGTGGCTTACATTCTAACAGCAGAGATAGTAGGTAAAATGTACAAATAAATTGGGTAAGTTAGAATGATATCTGGAAAAGAAAATGTGGAGGAGAGGAAAGTGCTTGGTTGGGTTGCATTTTTAAATAGGATAGTGGAACAGAGAGCAGAAAGTGATAGTTGAACAGATAGCAGAAAGTGGCAAAGGTGCTGCTAACGAGGATATCTGGAAGATAAAAGAGCCAGTGCAAAGGTCCTGAGGTTCAAATATGGCAGTATGTACAAAAGCTTGGAAGAAGGCCACTGTGGCTGCAGCTGAGTGAGTAGGAGGGAGAATAGTAGGTTATGAGGGAAGAGGTAATGTAGGCATTTTGTGGAAGTCACCTTAAAGACTCTGGTTTGTATCCTGAGTGAAATGGACAGCCATTTCAGGGTTTTGAGCAGAGGAGTAACATAATTTGACTTTTACTTAAGGGGTCATTCTGGCTGCTTCATTGAAAATAGTTCTTGGGTAAAAGCTAGAAGCTAGTAAACCATTAGGTAGGTCATTGCAATAATTCAGGTTTGAAATGATAATGAATTGAAAGGGGTGAGAAAGTGGATGCAGGGAGAAGTGTTTGAACTCTAGATGTATTTTTAGGTAGCGTTAACAGGACTTTCAAGTAAATGTGAGCAGGAGAGAAGAGTCAAATAAGACCTCATGTTCTTGGACTGAACAACTGGGGAAAAAGAGAATGGTTAGTCTGTAGTAGTGAAAGCGAAGAATGGTACATACAGGGGCAGGGTGGGGAAGATCTCTTTCTACATATAGAAAAAATAACAAATAACGGGACTTTCTGTCCTTATGTTATCTATAGGATAGGCAATTTCAAATCTATGCATCCATAGAGATAAGAATTGTGAGCATACATTTCCAATATTATATTAAATTTTCCTTCCTATATAATACATGACTGTGATGGTTAACATTGAGTATCAACATGATTGGATTGAAGAAGGCAAAGTATTGTTCCTGGGTGTGTCTGTTGCCAAAGGAGATTAAGATTTAAGTCAGTGGACTGGGATAGGCAGACCCACCCTCAGTCTGGGTGGGCACCATCTAATTAGCTGCCAGCACAGCCAAAAGAAAGCAGACAGAAGAAGGTGGAAGGAGCTGACTTGCTGACTCTTCCAGCCTTCATTTTTCTCCCCATACTGGATTCTTCCTGCCCTCGAACATCAGTCTCCAAGTTCTTCAGCTTTTTGACTCCTGGACTGAAACACCAGTGGTTTGCCAGGGGATCTCGGGCCTTCAGCCACAGACTGAAGGCTGCACTGTCGGCTTCCCTACTTTTGAGGTTTTGGGACTTGTAATTGCTTCCTTGCCTCTCAGCTTACAGATGGCCTATGGTGAGACTTCGCCTTGTGATCGCGTGAGTCAATATTCCATAGACTCTCCTTCATGTATACATCTATACTATTAGTTCTGTCCCTCTGGAGAACCCTAAGGCAATGACCAACTCAAATTTGCTGTGTCCAAACAAAAATTCAGTATCTTTCTCCTCAAACATATGCCTCTTTGAGTATTCCTTGTATCTTCAAAAAGGAACAACAAAGATGTAGTTGTACTAGAGGAAGATCAAAGCATTATCTAAACTCCTTTTTATCTTAACCACACATTTTTAGATTCTTAAATAACTTTTGAGTTTCTGTCCTCTTCATCCTTTCTGCTATATATTAACCCTATAATATTTCTCACCTGAGCCAATGCAGGGCTCATTAATACCTCAGCACACAACAGCTGCAATGCCATTAACAAAATTATTTTCTTCAACTTTCAGCCAAACTATTGTGGCCGTCTGAAAGTCTTTCATATTCTCTCCAATTTGATTTGAGTCTCCTGGGTTTCCACAACAACTTAACATGGGTCCACTATAATATTTATTTGACCAATGATGAGTGTCATTTATCTGTAAAATGTTTAATGTATAAGTACTTCATACTAGAGCTACTGGAATTCACCTGTATGATTTATGGATTTGTGGTTTGGTTGCAGGGTATGTTGAAGAAAGTGAAGAGAAAAAGTACTCGTTGGCTGGTAGTAAGACTTCTACAAAGTTCTTTCTCTTTGATTGAGTTTACAGAGCAACTGCTATGCACCCAGTTTTCACTATCAATTAAAATTCCCCATCTTCAGGTCTGGGAAGAAATTCTCCAAAGTGCCTGATTCTTTCCCCCTACATGTCAGGTGGGAAGCGTGCTTCATTCCATGCCTTTCACGTTACTCACATGTGGTTTCTGACTTCTTAAATTTCTTACCATTTCACAGTTCTTGGACCAGATTTGAGCTTTCACTACCTGGCTTATGCCTTCAGAGCCCTTGGGTGCTCAAGCATTAAATCCCAATATCTTCCAAACCTTCTGTTTCTTCTACAGAAAGATTTGCTCCACTGTGTCTGACCACTTCTAACTTGATTCTGATCTTATTTAAGGTAAACAGAGTTAGCAATACAAGGGATTTTGACTGGAGGTAAGTATTCATAATACGAATTTTAAAAATGGCTTAAATGTTCATTCATTTCGAAGTTTATTTTCTAGTGAATAACTACTGATTAATAACTAGTATGCAACTGTGTATATTGCTACATTTAAAAAATTTTAAGTGTATTTCATTTGCATTATGATTTAAGTACTTTCATGAAGTTAGTATGAAACCTTACCCAATGTGATTACTGCTGAGTCTATAGAAAACAAATTCCAATTTCCAAACAAATTAGCTTTTGGAGTATAGTCCATTGGATGCTTAGCAATGGATTGATTAAAAATAGGGAAAATATGGCCAGGTGCAGTGGCTCATGCCTATAATCCCAGCACTTTGGGAGGCCAAGGTGGGCAGATCACCTGAGGTCAGGAGTTCGAGACAGACTGACCAACATGGTGAAACCCTGTCCCTACTAAAAATACAAAAGTAACTGGGCATGGTGGTGGGTGCCTGTAATCCCAGCTGCTTGGGAGGCTGAGGCAGGAGAACCACCTGAACACAGGAGGTGGAGGTTGCAGTGAGCCAAGACTGTCCCACTGCACTCCAGCCTGGGCAACAATAGTGAAACTCCGTCTCAAAAAAAAAAAACAAAAAAACAAAAAAAGAAACGGGGGTGGGGGAATGTAAGCCAAGGAAGTTGCTGAGTTGCTGCAACAAATAACAAAATAAACCTATAATTTATAGTTATTTTAAATATTAAGTATTAGGTACATATTGTTTTGATTTTGTAAAATTGAACATGCAAATACACACAAGTGATTACTATGATACTGCAAGGAAAAGAAGGGTTGATATATACCTAAAATACATGTTGGGAACTATCGCGACCTAATGTATCTTTTATCATTATGCATTACACAAATGATGCTGCTAGGCCCAAAAAGAAAATATTTTATTTTTCATATTATAACCTGCCAACTTTTGTTTCATGCTATATCTATCTCACATAAAATTTTTATTTATTTACAAATATTTCCAACATTAATTCATTTTTATGACATAATAAAGTGGGGATTTTCATTGGAGACATATAGACAGATATAGATTTAGATACATGTAAAATCTGGAAAAGCCATAGTGCAATTTAAATATTGCTGGAAAAGATTTCAATTTTTCAGTCAAAAATACTAATTGATAGATCGACTTGAAATGTTTAGCTTTTAATAATCAAGAGCAACACACTTGGATAACTTTTATAGCCTATTTTAGAATGTGCACAAATGTTTTAAAAAAGACAATTGCCATAAGAGTCTTTCAATAATATTCCTCCTTTCTTTGAATATGTTAAGACTCTTTGGTAGAAAACATATTCCATGATTCAAGCATGCCACCTTTTGGGAATATTGCTGATTCATAATACAATTATCATAACTAATTTTAATTAAGAAAAACAGTTTCTTTTTTATTTGTGCTGAATTAAACATTGGAAGCATTTTATTTTAAAAGCATGTCTTCTGTGCTTTACTGAACATTGACAAATTCTTTAAAAAATGTATTAGTAATAATATGTTATGCTTTTCCAAGATAGCAAAGAAAGTTAAGAGAAGAAAAGCTTACCCAAATCACAGTAGATTTTTCTACTGCTTCACAGCTTAGAAGTTTAAAGATAATTATCATAGATTATAGTTCTGTAAGGGCACCATATTTTAATTCCAAACAATGTTCACAGAAATATATACAAAGAGCCAAAAATACTATTTTGTAGATTACTTTATGTAGGGCTTTAACTTAGGGTTGTTGCACACACACATCACACAAACTGCTTATATTTTTAAACTCCTAATAACTTCCTGAAGACTGGTCCCACCTGAAAGATTAGGAATAGAAGCTTCAAAGAACTCCCAGAAAGATGAGATCTAAACACAAATTGTCTTTTTATGAAATATAGAGAAATGCAAGATGCATTTAAAATGTATGACACATCTTGTAAAACTATCTGAAAGGTAGCCTACTGGGAGTCATAAGAAAGAATCGATGTCCAAAGCCATGAAAAAGTAACTCAATGTTCATGCCTATGCAATAAAGCTGGGAAGAGACCACTTCTTAGTCAAATGAGAAGGAAACTGAGAATTGACCTATTGATGGCATTCACGTTCATCAAGAATTGTTATGAAGTTGCTGTTCAGGAAATGGAAATCTGCCCCTCTAATAAATGCCAAGGAGGTTGCTCCAACAACGTAACAAAATAAACTCTACAATTTATCCTAGAGAGCTGGTACATAACATAGGAACAACCAAATAACCACATAGGTACGTACCTACCTAAACACATACTGCCCCACCTAAATAACTTTAAAAAGAAAAAAAAAAAAACAGTAATTCATTTCTTCAGGATCAACTTTTCTTGGAAGAAGTAGATGAGTGATACATGAGCAGAAAATGCCTACACTTAAGATTCTGTTTTTTGGTGTGTGTTTAATGAAGTCTTAGAACATATTTAATAGGGCAAATGTTACTGCATTTATCAAAAGAGAAAGCAAACCTTGAAAAGCGAAAGTTATTCAAGGTATACACCTATAAGATGTCTGCAAAGTCCAACTGGAAATAAATGTTGACTCACCAATTTTAAGGAAGAATTTTTTAAACACTGAGAAACTTAGAAAACTTACCACTAATTCTACCTAACTTAAACATATGACAAAGAAGCAAATGTAATATCGACAGAACTGTGTGTACAGCTTTTTATTTTCAGAGAAAGCACTTCTTGTCACAGGCTGGGGTAAAAGGAGATGAGGCTGAGATGCATTCTGAACCATCAGTCGAAAGAGAGCTGGGTCTGGAACACTTACTAAATTCTACCAAACACCAATTATAAACCTTCAAAAGAAAGGCATTCCTAAATAAAAACTATCTTGTGTAAACCTTGAATGATACCTTCCTTTTGTCTGCCCTCTTCCTTACAAATACACTTAAAACTACCTTTCCCTTTTCTTTTCTTTTCTTTTTCTTTTTTTTTTTTAAGACGGAGTTTTGCTCTTGTCACCCAGGCTGAAGTGCAACCTCGGCTCATTGCAACCTCCCCCTCCCCGGTTCAAGAGATTCTCCTAACTTAGCCTCCCGAGTAGCCAGGATTACAGGCATTAGTAGAGATGGGGTTTCACCATGTTGGCCAGGCTGGTCTTCAACTCCTGACCCCAGGTGATCCGCCCACCTCGGCCTCCCAAAGTGCTGGGATTACAGGTGTGAGCCACTGCGCCCTGCCCAGGCTTTCCTTTTGGGTGATATTTTGAAAATTGATGAAGAATGTAACAAAGACAGAAAATTTTACACTAGAAAATTGTCACTGATTATTATGTACACTCAATTGCTTTAATGTTATTATTGAAGAAGAGTACAGAAATGAAGATTCTCAAATGGCACTAAAATTGCTTAGAATAATAAAGATCTAAGATCTAGATGTTTGGAAATTCCATTTCTGCTACCTTGCTCATAAAAAAAAAAAGTTCACCTTATTTTATTTTTGATTATTTTAACCTAAGTTAGATTGAGGAATCATACATACTATTAAATATATTAACTTTTCACCCAAAACACTTTGATTCACTTTCCCGTTTTACTTTTTGTTACTCACAACCTCTCTGTGCCTTAATTTCCTTGCTGGATTTAAACTCTATGCAGCTAATTTCAATGAACTCTTAGTAGGCTCAAAGAAGAGCTTCTACAAAAATGCTGTAAAGCGGCTCTTATACATTAAAACATGAACAAGAATTCTTTATTTTCTCTTTGCTTTTCACCATGGTTACACTAATGTAAGAAACAATATAGTAGCCCTTAGATTACTATGGTACATAACATAGTAACAAACTCACATTTGTTTGAGAAATTGAAACCCTCTGCCCATTTAAGACTTTGTCATTATCTTTAGATACCACTTCAGGTTTTAATTAAATATAATTATGTCCCAGACGATGTGGGAAGAGTTATCCCTAGGAGCTGATAGCATCCCTGTTCTAGGATGACTGATATAAAAAACAGGAATTTTCTGTGTTTATAATAATGATATTGTCGCCCGAGTACAGTGACTCACACCTGTAATCCCAGAACTTTTGGGAGGCTGAGGCGGGCAGATCACCTGAGGCCAAGAGTTCAAGACCAGCCTGACCAACATGGTGAAATCCTGTCTCAACTAAAAATACAAAAAAAAAAAAAAAAAAAAAAAAAATTAGCTGGGCATGGTGGTGGGTGCCTGCAATCCCAGCTACTTGGGAGGCTGAGGCAGGAGAATCACTTGAACCTGGGTGAAGGAGGTTGCAGTGAGCCGAGATCCCGCCATTGCACTTCAGCCTGGGTGACAAGAGCGAGACTCTGTCTCAAAATAATAATAATAATAATAATAATAATAATAATAATATTGTTTTAACTAATGACTTATAATTGTATTTACTTATGTAATTACTATGTAATTGTAATTACTTATTCCCTTTCTTCTTAACCTCTATTCCTCATTGCATATTCCAAGTGTATATTCTGCAAATGTGACCAAGCCTCTACAATAAGTCTATGACTTGAATTCAGTTCAGTTTTTATCAATTGAACAAGTATATGTTATCATGACTGGCCAGGACACATAGTTATAAGAATAAAATTGTATAGGAGGCAAAAAGATCCCCCAATTTCTGGAATTTACTGTTTAGTTAAATTAAATTCCCTAGTACTTGTTGTCCTGAAATACATTTTAATTTGAGAAAACATCTGCACAGTCCTTTGGGGAAGTCAACTTAGATTAAATGCCTTAAACAATAAGACTAGTATCAGTGATTTAAAAATAAATGATTTGTGTTAAATAAATGATTTGTGCTACCTTTTCCCAACTCAAAGGAAGTGTAACCTATTGAAGAGTCTAGGATCCAATGTTAGGTACAAGTAGATTAAAATCCCAGTCTGACTACATAGGAGCTTTGTATCTTTTCACAAATTATTCAGGCTTTCAAAGCCTCAATTTTCTCATCTGTGTAATGGTAATACTAAACAATACTTACCATAAAACTCTGGTGTAGCGATTAGAGTTAATATCTATGTGTGGTTGCTGGAACACAGCAAACCAATAAATATTATCTGTTCCTATTCTTACGAACAATATGAGTGACAGTAGAGGGCAAGTCTCAGATACACAATTTCAATATCCTTAATTTGTGAGTTACTGCCTTGTGAAAGAAACCCCCTGAAGAGTATAAACTCTGTGTTTTGGCTCTGAAGGGAAGGAACAGCCTCTTCCCAGGTTCTTTTGGTCTGTAGATGCTTTTTACCCGGTGTAAAGTAACAGCCCAAAAGGTTTCACATACTTTCAGAAGAGTGAGTAGTGCCCAAATTGCTGAGGAGGTGGGTCCAGTGGCATCTCTGAGCTGTCAGCCTGGTGCCCACACTCTCTGCCAGTTGCCTGCTCCCTTTCTATGGTTCTGTAGAATATGCTCTAAATGCTCCATGAGACTCTTGGGGCATAATGTTTGCACTGATGGAAGCCAGGGTCAGACCAAACTAACTAATGAGCACTGTCAAAATTCCAGTTGTTATCTGAAATTCAATATTGACTTCCCTGTCAATGTATTAAGGATACCTAAGAGCTTAAGAGACTTAGCTGTGCCTGTATTCATGTTTTCTTTGTCTAAGATAGTGCAGAAGAAGTTTTACTCTTATTGAAGTATTTATTCTGGTGCATATGATGACAAATTCTGGAATCAATTTTAAAAAACACTATGTAGCTTGTAGAATTAAGCATAGCAAGTTTTTCATAAAACTGAAAGACAACCAAAAATTAAACATAAAACTGGGCTTGGGAGGAGGATATAGCAATCCTTTTGAGCCACGTTTACATCACTATATTACATCACAAAAATAACTGTTACTTCACTATTTTAAGAAGCTCAGTCATTATTACACGATTTTTCAAAACCATCCATTGTAAAACTCAGAGCAAAGCTATCTGAGGAAGATTGTAAGCTCTTTTTTCAATCATGGTCTCTATAAACTGATGTACCGTACTCAACACATAAATTAAAAGAAGGAGGTAAAAGGGAAATGAACAATCAGTGTTTTCCAAATTGCTTCTTTGGTAAGCAATTGAAAAATACATTCATATGAATGTATTTTTTTTTTTGAAAAAAAAAGGTGGAATGAATTGAAGAGGCAGAGCAGATCATAAAATAAAACTGGAAGTTTAATCATCTGCTACTTTTCCTTTAGACATAGAAAATGTACTTTATGAATACCTAAACACATTATGATAATAGATTATTGCTGTTATGTATTATTCATATGACAATGGATTTATGCAATGTGTCTCCATCAAGTCAAAGAGATTAACCAGAAGAAACTAACTTGAAAGTACATTGTCTTTTAGGTCTCCAAAGTAATAAAGATCCAAGCACTTCCCTTTTAGGGTATTTGTTCTGCACCATTTAGAATGCAGTTTCTTTCTTTTTTTTTTTTTTTTTTTTTAATTTTATTTTATTTATTTTTTTTTTTATTATACTTTAAGTTCTAGGGTACATGTGCATAACGTGCAGGTTTGTTACATATGTATACTTATGCCATGTTGGTGTGCTGCACCCATCAACTCGTCAGCACCCATCAATTCATCATTTATATCTTGTATAACTCCCCAATGCAAGCCCTCCCTCCTCCCCCCTCCCCCCTCCCCATGATAGGCCCCGGTGCGTGATGTTCCCCTTCCCGAGTCCAAGTGATCTCATTGTTCAGTTCCCACCTATGAGTGAGAACATGCGGTGTTTGGTTTTCTGTTCTTGTGATAGTTTGCTAAGAATGATGGTTTCCAGCTGCATCCATGTCCCTACAAAGGACGCAAACTCATCCTTTTTTATGGCTGCATAGTATTCCATGGTGTATATGTGCCACATTTTCTTAATCCAGTCTGTCACAGATGGACATTTGGGTTGATTCCAAGTCTTTGCTATTGTGAATAGTGCCGCAATAAACATACGTGTACATGTGTCTTTGTAGTAGAATAATTTATAATCCTTTGGGTATATACCCAGTAGTGGGATGGCTGGGTCATATGGTACATCTAGGTCTAGATCCTTGAGGAATTGCCATACTGTTTTCCATAATGGTTGAACTAGTTTACAATCCCACCAACAGTGTAAAAGTGTTCCTATTTCTCCACATCCTCTCCAACACCTGTTGTTTCCTAACTTCTTAATGATTGCCATTCTAACTGGTGTGAGATGGTATCTCATTGTGGTTTTGATTTGCATTTCTCTGATGGCGAGTGATGATGAGCATTTTTTCATGTGTCTGTTGGCTGTATGAATATCTTCTTTTGAGAAATGTCTGTTCATATCCTTTCCCCACTTTTTGATGGGGTTGTTTGTTTTTTTCTCGTATATTTGTTTGAGTTCTTTGTAGATTCTGGATATTAGCCCTTTGTCAGATGAGTAGGTTGCAAAAATTTTCTCCCATTCTGTAGGTTGCCTGTTCACTCTGATGGTAGTTTCTTTTGCTGTGCAAAAGCTCTTTAGTTTAATTAGATCCCATTTGTCAATTTTTGCTTTTGCTGCCATTGCTTTTGGTGTTTTAGACATGAATTCCTTACCCATGCCTATGTCCTGAATGGTACTACCTAGATTTTCTTCTAGGGTTTTTATGGTATTAGGTCTAACATTTAAGTCTCTAATCCATCTTGAATTAATCTTCGTATAAGGGGTAAGGAAAGGATCCAGTTTCAGCTTTCTACTTATGGCTAGCCAATTTTCCCAGCACCATTTATTAAATAGGGAATCCTTTCCCCATTTCTTGTTTCTCTCAGGTTTGTCAAAGATCAGATGGCTGTAGATGTGTGGTATTATTTCTGAGGACTCTGTTCTGTTCCATTGATCTATATCTCTGTTTTGGTACCAGTACCATGCTGTTTTGGTGACTGTAGCCTTGTAGTATAGTTTGAAGTCAGGTAGCGTGACGCCTCCAGCTTTGTCCTTTTGACTTAGGATTGTCTTGGCAATGCGGGCTCTTTTTTGGTTCCATATGAACTTTAAAGCAGTTTTTTCCAATTCTGTGAAGAAACTCATTGGTAGCTTGATGGGGATGGCATTGAATCTATAAATAACCATGGGGAGTATGGCCATTTTCACGAAATTGATTCTTCCTATCCATGAGCATGGTATGTTCTTCCATTTGTTTGTGTCCTCTTTGATTTCACTGAGCAGTGGTTTGTAGTTCTCCTTGAAGAGGTCCTTTACATCCCTTGTAAGCTGGATTCCTAGGTATTTTATTCTCTTTGAAGCAATTGTGAATGGAAGTTCATTCCTGATTTGGCTCTCTGCTTGTCTGTTACTGGTGTATAAGAATGCTCGTGATTTTTGCACATTAATTTTGTATCCTGAGACTTTGCTGAAGTTGCTTATCAGCTTAAGGAGATTTTGGGCTGAGACGATGGGGTTTTCTAAATATACAATCATGTCATCTGCAAACAGGGACAATTTGACTTCTTCTTTTCCTAACTGGATACCCTTGATTTCTTTCTCTTGCCTGATTGCCCTAGCCAGAACTTCCAACACTATGTTGAATAGGAGTGGTGAGAGAGGGCATCCCTGTCTTGTGACAGTTTTCAAAGGGAATTTTTCCAGTTTTTGCCCATTCAGAATGATATTAGCTGTGGGTTTGTCATAAATAGCTCTTATTATGTTGAGGTACGTTCCATCAATACCGAATTTATTGAGCGTTTTTAGCATGAAGGGCTGTTGAATTTTGTCAAAAGCCTTTTCTGCATCTATTGAGACAATCATGTGGTTCTTGTCTTTGGTTCTGTTTATATGCTGGATTACGTTTATTGATTTGCGAATGTTGAACCAGCCTTGCATCCCAGGGATGAAGCCCACTTGATCATGGTGGATAAGCTTTTTGATGTGCTGCTGAATCCGGTTTGCCAGTATTTTATTGAGAATTTTTGCATCAATGTTCATCAGGGATATTGGTCTAAAATTCTCTTTTTTTGATGTGTCTCTGCCAGGCTTTGGTATCAGGATGATGTTGGCCTCATAAAATGAGTTAGGGAGGATTCCCTCTTTTTCTATTGATTGGAAGAGTTTCAGAAGGAATGGTACCAGCTCCTCCTTGTACCTCTGGTAGAATTCAGCTGTGAATCCATCTGGTCCTGGACTTTTTTTGGTGGGTAGGCTATTAATTGTTGCCTCAATTTCAGAGCCTACTTTGTTATTCAGGATTCACTCTCCTGTTTAGCCATGGGAGAGTGTATGTCCAGCATTCTTTAGATCTAGAGATTTGCGTAAGCATTAAGTATTCTCGAGTAGTATTCTCGTGGTGATTCCCTTTACATTTTTTATTGCATCTATTTGATTCCTCTCTCTTTTCTTCCTTCATTAGGCCCTCCACATGAGATAGAGCAAATCAGAGGCTACAGAAAGAGAGATTTCTCCACTGTCCTGAGAGTCTCAGATGTTTGGGGCTGCTAACCCACTGGTGGTGTTGTAAGCCTTATTCTACCTGATCCACCCATTTCTCAACAGCGGTGCAAAAGATTTTCCACTTTTGTTACAGTTTGACTACTATTTCCAAATAAACAACAACCCAGTCAGACTTTGTAAAATTAGATGTTTCATATAGAAATTTGGCCATGCTTCCTAAAAATATAAGCAATTCTTAAGTGTGAATATCAGTTCATACTAAAAAGCTCTCCTGTGTACCCTAGTTCAACACAGCTCTGGTTGGAATGTGTAACTAGACTCGATAATTTTTTGTTAATAATGTCATGAAAACATTGTACAAATTTCGAGATCCTAGATTTTACAAATTTTACCATTTCTAATTACTACATTCAATTTTCCATGAAGCAACACTGAAATAAACAGCAAAACAAAACCAGTAAAATGAAACATTCCCATAATTTGTGAAATGGAAGTACGAATGCTATACACCTTGATTTTACTATGATGCAACTAAATGTGAAATATGTGAAACCCTATGAGGACATGTTCTAAGGTGAGTTACGCCAAAGAAAATTGATTAAAGTATTTCTATTTTGATCAAATTTGTTGTGTAAAGTTGTGCCACTGCAAAACTCTGGGAGTAAATCCTAAAATGTATGTTCTTATATTGAAGGTTGATGGGCAGAGCACTTTCAGAACAATTTCCTGTTGAGTGTGCAGTAGGAAGTTATCAGGTCCTCAACAGGAACAGATTGATCCTGTTGCATAGGCAGATCAGAAAAATATGTTTATTAAGTATTTTGTGTTCATCACAAAGTTCAACCTAGCAGAGATTTTCTGTTATACTGTCCGTGTGGTGACTCCTTCACAAGCTTGAAAGTAATTATATTATTTTATCTTATTTTAAACTGACAGATACAATTGTATGTACTTACCATGCACAGTACAAGATGATGTTTTAAAGTATATATACATGGTGGAATGACTACATTCAGCTAGTTAACATATGGATGACTTCACATAATTATCCTTTTTCTAGTGAGAACAACTTATAGTCACTCTCAACATTTTTCAAAAATGCAATATATTGTTAACTATAGCTACCATGTTGTACAATAGACCCCTTGGGCTTATTCATCCCATCTAACTGAAATTTTATATCCTTTGATCAGTATCATTCCAGTCTCCACAGTACCCCAACCATCCCAGCCCCTGGTAAACACTGTTTTTGCTCATTACTTCTATGACAGTAACTTCTTTACATTCTACGTATGAGTGAGACAATGCTGTGATTGTCTTTCTGTGTCTGGCTTATTTCATTTAACATAATTTCCCCCAGGTTCATGTATATTATTGAAAATGACAGAATTTCGTTATTTTTAATATCCAAATTGTATTCCATTGTGTATATACATCATATTTTCTTTATCCAGTCATCTATTGATGGACACATAGATTGATTCCACATCTTGGCTACTGTGAATAACATTGCAATAAATATAAAAGTACAGAGATATTTTTTCAACATACCGATTTTATTTCCTTTGACTATATACTCAGGAGTGACATTGCTGAATCATATGGTAGTTCTTTTTTTGATTTTGTGAGTAACCTCCATATTGTTTCCCTCAATGGTTACTCTAATTTACATTCCCAACAGCTTTTGAGCATTTCCTTTTTGCCACATCCTTGCCAAGACTTACTATCTTTTGTCTTTCTGATGATAGCTACTCTAAGTAATAATTTAAATTAAACAATGATGCTAAAATAAAATTTGTAGATGACTGTTCTCAAACTATTTCCTTCATTTAAAAAAACAGCTGAATAGTATTCCATTGTGTATATATATCACGTTTTCTTTATTCATCAGTGATGGACACTTACATTGATTCCATATTTTGGCTATTGCAAATAATGCTTCAATGAACACATAGATTAACCTAGAGGACATTATGCTGAGCGAAATAATCCAGGCACAGGAAGACAAAAACCACATTATTTCATTTATATAAAACATCTAAAAAAAAAAATTGACCTCATAAAGAAGAGAGAAGAATGGCGGTTACTATGGATTGGGAGGGTGGCACCAAATGGAGGAATATTGATTAAAGGGTACAAAGTTGTTGTTGTTGTTTTTTTTTTTTTTTGAGACGGAGTCTTGCTCTGTCACCCAGGCTGGAGTGCAGTGGCCAGATCTCAGCTTACTGCGAGCTCCGCCTCCCGGGTTTACGCCATTCTCCTGCCTCAGCCTCCCACGTAGCTGGGACTACAGGTGCCCGCCACCACGCCGGGCTAGTTTTTTGTATTTTTTAGTAGAGATGGGGTTTAGCCAGGATGGTCTCGACCTCCTGACCTCGTGGTCCACCCGTCTTGGCCTCCCAAAGTGCTGGGATTACAGGCTTGAGCCACCGCGCCCGGCCAGGGTACAAGGTTTGAGTTAGTATAAGAAGAATTTATTCTTCCTGTACTAATTGTACAGTACAGTACGAGTACTATATTCACATACAATGTATTGTACAGTATGATGACCAGAGTTAATAATAATGTATTGCATAGTTGAAAACTACTAAGAGAGTGATATGGTTAGGGTTTGTGTCCCCACCCAAATCTCATCTTGAACTGTAATCCCCAGGTGTTGAGGGAGAAATCTGGTGGGAAGTGACTGGATTATGGGGGTGGTTTCCTCCATGCTGTTCTCATGATAGTAGATGAATTCTCATGAAATTTGATGGTTTTATAAACGGTAGATTTTCCCTGCACTCTCACACACTTCTCCTTCCTGCCGCCTTGTGATGAAGGTGCCTTGCTTCCTCTTCACCTTCAGCCATGACTGTAAGTTTCCTGAGGCCTCTTCTGCCATGCTCAAATGTGAGTCAATTAAACCTCTTTCCTTTATAAATTACCCAGTCTCGGGCAGTCCTTTCTTATAGCAGTATGAAAATGGACTAACAAGAGGGTAAATCTTAAATGTACTCATTACCAAAAATAATAAGGATTAGTGGTGATATATATATGGTAATAAGCATTATTGACTAATTCCACATTATGTATATTAAAATATGATATGCACTATAAATATACATAATTTTTCATTCATCAATTAAAAAAATGTAGTAGATTTCTATCTAAAGTTGGGCCACTATAAACAATAACATTTAATGTTCTATTGAGAGTATTAATAAAAGCAATTATAGAATCAAAATCAGAAATATAAGAATTAGAAGAGTTAAATTGCCCCTATGTAGGTGATATATCTTGTAGTAGATCTAAAGATTCAAAGAAAAGAAATAAAAATAAATAAAACAGAAATACAAAATCTACAAAGATATAAAATTAATATAAAAAACCTATAACCTTTGTATATAAAACTAATGTTAGGCAATGCATTCTGTAAATGGTTATTATAAACATATTTTTACAAGTCCTGTTGTGAACATGTTTTTATTTCTATGGAGTAAATACTTACAAGTGAAATTGATGTGTCATAGGGTGACTGTATGCTCAACTTTATCAGATATTACCCAAGAGATTCTCAAAGTTGTATCATTTTTCATTCACACCAGCAGAGTATGTGAGTTTAGTTACTTCACCTCTTCACCGACACTTGGTATTATTAATCTTCTGTAATTTTAGCAATTCTAGTGAGTGTGCAATAGTATTTGACTTTGTTTTTAATTTACATTTAGCTAATAACTTATTACATTAAATGTTTTGTGCTTATCTGGTATTTATTTAAATTTGTAAGCAGTGCAAATATTTCCCCCATTTTTCTTGTGTTGTCTGTTTACAATTGATTTGTATGATTTCTTTATATATTCTGAGTACGACTGCTTTGTCAAAGATATAGAAGGTGAATGTTTTCTCCCATAGCTTAGCTTTTTCATTCTCTTAGTGTTTTTGTTTTGTTTTGTTTTTTTCATTCTGAAGAGCACAGGTTTTCCTTGTTTTGTTTTTAATGAAGCCTGATTAGTCATTTTTGTTTTCTTTTGTGGCTAATGCTGTTTGGATGTTTCTAGGAAATCTTTGCCTAGCTCAGGTCCAGGAAATATTCTTCTATATTTTCTTCTAGAAACTTTTGAATTTAAGATTTTATATTTAGGTCTATGTTCCATCTACAATTACTTTTGTCTGTATGGTAGGAAGTATCAAGATTTATTTATTTCCTTTATGAATACCAAGTTTTCTAGGTCTGGTGGCTAAAACAATTTTCCTTTCTCCGTTAAATTACTTTGGTGCCTTTTTGGAAAATCAGTTGGCCATATCTGCGTGTATCTAGTTCTGGACTCTGTTCTGCTCTTCTGGTCTATTTGTTTATCCTCCCACTATCCTAAATAATGTCATTTAAAAGTAAGTCTAACGCTGTGCTGCTGTCACTGTCCACCCAAGTTTGATGGGCAAATTTAGGTAGAAAATGATTCTTTCTGTGAACTTTCAAGTTTCTGATACAAGCTGCAATATACATGGATTAACTTAGATGACAGCATAGGATAATGAATGAGAAAAAACCCTTGGAAACAAATGAATATGAATTTGAATCCTATCATACAGGAAATCTTTTTATGCTTTTAAAAATCTCATTTTCTTCATCTAATAAAGTAGGGATCATATTGTCGATCTTACAATTGTTTTGAGATATTTAGTAAGACACCATATTTAAAGTACCCAGTGGAGTCTTTGACACATATGGAGTAAACATAACATACCTAGCAATATAACACTATACTCAGAAGCAGAGAGGGTGAAGATTATTTGTAGAAATGTAAAACATGGAGACAATTTTGAGTGCCTGCCCAATTACTTCTTCCTTTTTTGTTCAGATTAGTGATGTCTTTCCTTAGATTATGTTATCAATGATTTTTAATTTATCATGTTCTCCTGTGTATAATAGAATGTTATATTCTTATACATTACTAGTTTGTGATTATAGCCTTTGTCATATAATAATTATCCATGTTCATAATTTTCTCATGATGTTGACAAATGATAAAAAAGTTTACTATTCGTGTGCATACCTTTTCAATGTTTTCTCCTACTTCTGAATTTCCCAGCATAAAAAGTAAATCAAGCGTGCACATCTTTATCAGTAGGAAACAGAGCAACGTTACTTAGAGCATTTTCCCAGTAGGATTACTCTTTCATTACTGTGTAATTAACCCCACATTGAGAATTCTATTGTGAATTCTTTAGCAGCAGCAAATTAAACATTTGACTTGCATACTATTATGTTTCTGTGAAAGTGACTATTGTGTCATTGGGAAACAGGTGAGCAATGTTATGAGTAATGAAGAGTTTTCAGTAAAGTTTTCAATGATGCTGGAAGATTTGCCCTAAGAGAAAATACTCTATATATTTCAAAGGCCCCACCATAATTTCTGGCACGAAATCCATCAAAATCTAATAAAGTAGCTTAATTAGCATGATCATCATCTTATTAATAATTTACTGGTTGGCGAAGGCACTGATGTGATTATAATGCATCATTTTGAACATAAAAGAACATTATTGTGATGCTCATTAAGGTGAGCACTATAGAAGTAAAATCTGCACTAAACAAATTTGGTATCTTTAAAATATAACTAGATATCCTGCCATTTCCTGATAAAGAACAGTCCTATAAAATAGCATATTTTTCTCTAGGAATTCTGCAATTCATATCTAAAAATGATTTCAAGGTAACCATTCTGACACTTTGAAAAATAGTGTGTGTTTTTTTTTTTTGTTCCTGATCAACAGTTGTTCCTGATCAACAGTTGTTCCTGATCAACAATGTGTATTTAAAATTTTTCCATAAAATGGCCTGGTTTAGCAAATCAACAAGAAATTAACAAAAATCACTGTCAATATTTAATATAAAAATCCTCATCCCCAGAAAATGAGCTTTCTAATGGACCTTAGAATATTTGTAATGCCCACTGTATATTCATAATTAATTGTGTAGACAGTATAAAGAAGTCAACATAAGAGAATAGAGCAGATGTCTATTCTAAATCATCCTTAGGGTCACTGAGAGTCTAGAGTGACAGGTGAACCTTTGATTCTACCTGGCTAAATGGATTGATAACAGAATACAGAGCCTGCAGCTCCTAGGTCACTAATTGAAATTGGATCCTGGAATATGCCTAGGGAAAAATAGAAGTGGGTAGGCTTCCTACTTTAATCATCTGCATTACAAAAGCCATTATTTTATGGATATGAGTGTCCTTCACCTTCTAATATAATGCTGCTACAGCATGAAAAGACAGGCAAAACCCAGCCATCCACCTATAATGGCCTTTCACAAGACATATATTTTAAATCTTGTTTGTTACTATGAATCTCCTCCAAACTGGCTGTGGTGCAGTGTGGCTCCAATGTGTCTGCACTGCCTACTAATTGACAGTCTTACTTTATGAACTAAAAACAACAAGAGAGAGTGTGCTTCCTTCCCAATTAAACATAATTCAATCCCTAGAGACATTGCCACATTACCGATCCAGTGTTTAACTACAGTGTTTTAAAAAGAAAGAAAAATGATCAAATTCAAGCAAAGAAGAATTGCTGGCAATTGAATCACTGGGGCTTCAGCAGTATTTTGGTGATAAAGAGAAGCGGTCACTTCTGGGTTATCATCTGTCTGAAACTAAAGCCTGTATTCAATGGCTACACAGTGTTTTTCTTTTAATGACAGTTATTGTTTAGGAAAAATGTTAAAGTACCTGAAGCCCAAGTAAGTGACCTGTGTGTGTGACAGAAAGATTTCACACCATTAGTGAATCATTCACTGACACAGCTGCCTGTCCTATAAAAAGAAATATAGACTATACAATGCTTTGTTTCTGACAAAAGAACTCTACAGTGCATATAACAAGATCTGGATTAGACTTTACTACTTAGAAACGACTTAGGAAGAGATTTTTTTTTCCTCAGGTAAAGTTCATATATTGTTTATCTATTAAACATCTGCTTAAGGCATCAGCCGAAATTTGATGAACGATTTTTATAATAGAATCTTTCAAAACTTTCTAGCTCACTACTTTATAAATATTATGTCAAGTTAATTATTCAATATCTTATCCTGGAGGTCTTGGTGGTTTCACAAAGACAAAGGCATATGCTAAAATGCAGAGCCATCCATTAAAGAGAACAAATCCCTTTGCAATAAATAACTTCAAGGCAAATAATGTGGCAAATCTTAACAAGAACAAAGTATATCAACAATGATTAGGTCTACAGTATTGAATTAATAGGTCAGAGGAAGATCAAAACGAAATTCAGTTATGTGTGTGTTTATCTCCTCCAATAAATGTCAAACTTCCTATGGCTGGGGACATAAACATTCTATGGCCTTGGTTTATCCCACTTTATAATGCTAGGCCCATACTGAATGCTTACTGAATGTTTTACAATATAGTATTGAAATATCTTTAATTAAAAATAATCTGAACATTTAGTCCAAGTGTAAAATAATTTTTCAATTATTTAAAATCCACAATATTCTTAAGTTCCTTTTTAAAAAATAAACTACAGAGACCTTAAAATGATATGTTATACATTTCTTTCAGCTGATTGGGGTTTGGTTGTACTCATCATTAATCTGCTGATATCCGAGCTGAACAATATTCTTGAAAGAAAATATATCATTTAAAGGTTAGTGGTTTAAATTTTTATTGTATTTCTATTTTGTTTGGCAACTATTTAATAACAAATTGTATTACCGTAATTATATAGTAAGTATGTAATTCTGTCCTAGATATTGAAAGTGCAATGCAGCAGACACAAACTCATGGCTGCTCTGAAGGTGAAAGTCAGCTTCCCTTGCCCCCTGTTTGGATGGCAGGATTTTAGGTACAGCTGCCTTCAAAAGCTGATATACTAAAACACAATTTTTGTAGAGATGTGAAGTACAAATACATTGAATTTTAGAAGTAGAAATCAATGTCGGAGTTTCTCCTCTGGGATTTTTTTCCTAGTCCATTCCTAGAAATAGAGCTGTATTGCTGTGGGACTATGGTCAATAATAGGGGACAATTGGACAAGGGGAGCTACTTACCATGCAGAAGGAAACAATTCTTATTTCTCCATGTACCTCCACTGGGAAACCGGCACACTGGCAATTTTTCTCACTCTATTCTTTCCCCATCAAGGACACAAAAAGAATTTGGTACTTTCCTAAATAATACCTTTCCTGAATGTCTTGCTGCAAAGATTTCTAATTGCCTGCCCAATATCTACTCTCTTTTTCTTCCTTACTAATAGCACCCCAGTTTGGTTTGGGACAGGAATGTGCCCAGCTAAAATATAACGTGTTCTCGTCTAATTTGGAAGTAAGAGAGGCCAGGTGGCATCATTCTAGCTAAAGCTATGTAAAGAGAAGTCATTGAGTGAGGCTTTCAGGAAGGCTCCAAATGTGACTCAGCTGGTCACTCTTGCCGCCCTTGAATCTTCATTCTTTCTCTTTCTCTGATCATGGACATGGGGGACAGAGCTGTTGTCGCTTTCTTTCAACCACAAAAAATGACCTAAAGCATCTCAGAAAAAGTTTGAGTTTCTGAACATCAGGATCGCATTTTGTAAATTTATTTGGCAGAGTCACTGTTTGGGGGCTTTCTGCTGTATCCAACCAGTCCAAATTCCAATATTTGGACAAAATTCATCAAATCCGTCAGCTGAGTTACATCTCTCCCACCATGACCTGCTGCCAACTCTGAAGTTTTGAAAAGTTATCTGGGACTTTCTTCCTGCCATTCCCTTCCATTATACCTAAGCCCTTCCATTCACTGTTTCACTCTTTGTGTTACACCTTATTTTGTTTTATCATCCACTTAGCTGCAGTTATAAAGTCAAAAGTTGTTAATAGAAAAGTTGATGAAAGAAAAAATTAGTTGTATAAAAAAGTGGGATTTAGAGAGGCAGGAAGAAACCACACAACAAATAATGATTAGATGAATACACTTTCTTCCTTATGTTTCTTCTATACCAAATTAACATGAGAGTATGAGTCAAAGTTCTACAATGATATAGTCTCAGTACTGAAATATCAATGAATAACAATGGCTATAACAACAGCCCATTCAACAATAGCAAAGTAAACTAGAGTTTTACACATACACTCATCCACTAACCCGAAAGAGATTTTAGCCTGGGACCAGGAGGGAATGAAAATTTTTTTTGTTGTTGTTCTTTGTTTTTCAAATTTATTAAAAGTCTCAGGGTGCAGTAGCTCACACCTATAATCCTAGCACTTTTGGAGGCTGAGGCAGGCAGAAGGCTTGAGGTTCGGAGTTCGAGACCAGCCTGGGCAATGTGGTAAAAGCCCCTCTCTAACCAAAATATGAAAATTAGCCAGGCGTGCTGGTGTGCACCTACGGTTCCAGCTAGTTGAGGGGGTGAGGCGAGAAGATCACTTAAGCCTGGGAGGCAGAGCTTCCAGTGAGCTGAGATAACACTACTGAACTCCAGCTGGGGCAACAAAGCCAGGCCCCATCTGAAACTAAATAAATAAATAAATATTTTACAAAGTCACAAAAAGCTTGTGTGTGGGGAAAAAGTGATGCAAAGTGTAACTTTGCTTATTAAAAGTAAATTGGGGCTGGGCACAGTAGCTCATACCTGTAATTGTAGCATTTTGGGAGACCAAGGTGGGAGGATCAACTGAAGTCTGGAGTTCGAGACCAGCCTGGCCAACATGGCGAAACTCGTATCTACTAAAAATACAAAAATTAGCCTGGGATGGTGGCACGTGCCTGTAGTCTCAGCTACATGGGAGACTGAGGCAGGAGAATCGCTTGAACCCAGGAGGCAGAGGTTGCAGTGAGCCGAGATTGTGCCACTACACTCCGGCCTAGGTGACAGAAGGAGACTCTATCTCAAAAAAAAAAAAAAAAAAAAAAAAAAAATAATCAATTAGAATTTAGATCTATGATATTCTAAACTAAGAAGACTGTAAACTTATTGTAGAAATGTACTTATTCATTACACAGATTATTTCAGGAAACACAATACCATTAACTAATTTCTTTAGGAGAGTAGATATTTGAAAACATTCTAATATGAAACATAGTATTTCAATACCATAGGAGGGAAAAGCTATAATGCAAGTCATTCTGAAAAGAGTTTCAAAATTTTATACTTCTGGAGGTTATGTCATTTGAACAAAAATAAGTTTATAGGAGTGACAATCAGAAGACTGGACATAATTTTCTGGAGACTCAAATGAGACAGCATAATTTAAATGTGACAAGTTTTTAGAAATGAGGTTTTTGTCCTTATTCATGGAAAACTAAAATTTTAATAACTTAATATCTAATTTTAGGCATATCATTAGCAAAGCCCAATCCATTATTTCTGTTTGCTCACTTGTGACTTCAGGAGAAAGTGAATTTCAGTTCTTTATTTTCAAAGACTTTTAAACTGGCATAATAAAAAGAAAATAAAATGTGAAGAAAAATTTCTTGAGTTTTCAATTTTGAAGGAAATTTGAAAAGTCAAATAGCAATGAAGTCATTCTTTAGGTGGTGTAGAGAGGGCTACAACATTGAGCCACACAGTAAGATTCCAAGAGCACCATTTACACAGACAACAATGGCAGCCTAGCAGTCCATCATCCTGTAACTTCATGGCTCCGGATTGGGAAAATGATTTGAGAAGCTTGATTTTATTTATTCCCTAAAAGGAAAAATACCAAAAGGGCAGAGTTCTTCAGCAACTAACTATGTACTGCAGTCATACTAACTACTGGATGCCTTTCTAGACATTGGCCTTATTTTTAAAAGTCATTTTCTTACATTTATACATTTCTAAAAGGGGCTATAAATACATATTTCAAATTTTACAATATGATAAACGTAAACTCTTTCCTTCCTTTCTCTCAATTTGGGAATAACCGAAATTTGACAGTCATAATAGGATGGGTCTCTCTTACAATAAATCAAAAGATGTATTATTTTACACAGAATTACAAGAGAACCCAATTAGTTGTAATACGAAGTGAAAGTTTACATAGCTTGTAATCATGTAATCTGTGTTATAATGTTTGTTTTCTGCTCATAAGTGGTAGAGTGAATCACCCTTGAATTTTAAAAACAGAGAAATTAGATTGGCTATGAATAAATTTTTCTATCTTTAATTTCTCCCTCTCAACTGTTTCCTTCTTGTTAGAAAGCGTCTTTCATTCCTCTATAACTGCTATTTCATGAACACTTGGGTGTTTTTATTTTTCTCTTTTCTTTCACCGACACATTTGTGTCAGGGATCATCATGCCTGTGTACAAAGTTTGTACCTTGCACAAAGATGCCCTGCTGAAGGGGCAAGTGTCTGCCTGAAATTTAGTTCACATGCTGTCCACAAAGTTGTGAAAGGCAGTGTCTCCCCAGAGGGAAGGAAGGAGGGGAGTGAAGAAAGAAGCCCTCTCTTCAGTAATCCCTGAACTTTGGGGCTACCTCTGTTCAGGAGATGGAGGGGCAACTTTTTGTAATTCATGCAGACCTCGTATCATCTAGCAGCAGGCCTGCTCTTATTAAGAGTTTCTACTCACATTGCAAATATTTCTAATATATTCAATGCAGTGCTTATTGTCCAAGTTAATTGCAATATGGTGAGATGTGGGTTAATAATAAGGAAATACAAAGCAAACTCAGTATGTGCAAAGTTAAGAGAAAACAGTAGAAGTCATAGCAGCTGTCAGTATCTCTGAAATACCAACAAGCAAATCAATACTGAGCCCTCTTTGAGATCATCTTTTCTGTCAGACCATAATATTAAATCATAGTAACCTGAAGGCTATCAGTCTTCAATAATGCTTACTAAATTTATTTTTTAAATTTACCTTGAGTTGCACAATATTTGCATTTTACATTTTCTTATATAGAATGATGCATGTCCTACAGGAATTTTTAAGTTGCAAGTTTAGTGAAAATGTAATAATGCCTAATGAATTATAAAATAAAAGAAATCAGATTATTTAATTTCATCAATAGAACTCAATAACATTATTTTTAATGCTTGAAAAGAAAACCACCTAATGTGAGAAAAAAAATAAGGCTGAGTATTCTTAAAAGGTACAATCTTACAATTAATAAATAATTCACAAGTGAATCTAAAACTTTTAATTACATAACTTATTTAAATATAGAACACTTATATACAAATGCTAAAGAAAATGAAAATTATATTTCTTACAGTATTTCACCATCAACCTAGCTTGCTTCTGGCCAACCAAATAACAGATGGCTGCCATAACAGTCTGTCCCTCAGCCTGAAGTGAATCCATAAAAAATACCATCTATCTACACACAAAATTTAAACATTGTTTCAATGCAATAAAAGGATAGTGGTCTATACTGATAATATATATTGATATGCAAACATTCAAGCACCTCCACATTAGAAGACATAATCACGTAGTCAGATGTTTTACTCACACTTAGAATCACCTTGAATATAATAATTACAAATGTAGGCTGACACACAGGTGCTGTATTTGCCACTCAGACACCATGAATGGCATTGGTATTTGTGACTTTCTGAAATAGTGAAAAGTCACAGTTGTGACCTAATCAAAGTACATTTCCTCCATTGACACTGTAGTTATAGCTAGAAAATTAGTGCACATTAAAACTATGCAATATACTTTGCATCTATATACAAATTGGAGTTTGTTTCTAGATTCAGGTATTTGTAAACAGATTTTGCAAAAGCACAAACCTACAGTCACTGGGTGGTGGGAAATTCTTTGTATGGGAGGCCAGACATGCAGATTGCAAGATGTTCTAGCTGTTCCGATTTTCACCCTCTAAATGTCAACAGCCACCACTCCCTTCATAATAATCCAGAAAATCACCACAGTAAATTTCCAAAATACTCCCTTTGTTTCTGCTATGAGAATCTCTTCCTTAGAGGGAAGAGAAAAAGCACTGATTCTTTTTCTTTCTTCTCATGGTTGCTTGTGATGTAGAGAGTAAGTTGAATGATGGGATTTAAGTGAAGATCCATTATCAACAAAATATCGCTTATCCCTAACAAGAAATGAAATCCAAGCATTTATTAACTACCCAAAAGAAACAATGGGAGATGCTGTCAGTCCTTCAGATATTTCAACCTCAAGCTGAACACGTGAGGGAATAAATATTTTAATGGCTCAGAATAGTGAGAATTAATAAATGGGAATATATTTAAAATGCTCTCTCTTAGTATCTACCTAATTATTTCATTCATCATAGAACTTCATGGCACGGTTCTGAGAGTTTACTTGCCACAGACATTAGGTGCCTCAGGACAGAGACATATGTGGCAACAGTGTAATGAGGGAGCATAGTGGAGGATGGCATCAGTGGGGATGAATAGATGGACAGAGGGCATTGGGGAGCTTTTTGGAGATGTGTTTTAAAAGGAGTCAAAGAGGAGGTGTGAAAGAGACAGAGGTTTGAATATCTCAAAAGCAGATTAGCCTAGTTTGTCAAGGAATTAACCGCTATTGTCACTTTTCTTTTGCCAAATCCCCTCCTTGAGATTTTTCCCCTTTTCACACATGATGGAGGAAGATCATGTAGGTGTCTTGAGACATTGAACAGGAAGAAGACTCTGCCATCGATCCTGGGGCTGTGTAAGAATCCTACTTCTTTATCTAGACTTTAAAACACAGGATGATATCTCATTTTTCTCTTTTATAAGTCGTCTGCTGTAGTAAATTGTCTACAAGATGGAATTTTTGAAAATGGGATTTTCTTCAGCAATAGAAAAGGAAAAATTCTATTGAGTCACAGTCTGATGCAAAGAAGCTAGCCAACCAAATGAAAGGGTGGAAGGGACACAGGTATGGAAGTGTTACATTTGCTCAAGTCAGACTCCGTAGCTGCAAAGATGTTCCAACAGAGGGCTTTGACTGGATGCTGGAGCTAATGGAAATGCTAGATACCTAAAACTGGCTATGAATTACATGTTAATTTGTACAAAGATAATGCAAAGATGACTGACATTTGTTAAATACTCCCCAAATTGTGCTATTCACTGTGCTGTGTACTTTCCATGAACTTAAGCAGGTATTATTGCCCCAGTTATTTTACAAATGAGAAAACTGATGTTTATGGACATTAAAAACTTCTAATTTCACAAAATTCTCAAATAGAGTCCCTTAGTTTAATTTAGGTCTGTCCTATACAAAGACATATTATATTTATGCAACTAATTAATATTTTTAAAATAACTGACAGACTGAATGAAGGAATGAGCATACTGAGAAAAAAAGAGAATGATAACTCAACAACCACAAACAGAAATCTTGAGGAAAATTAATCATAAACACAGAAGAAAGTCTTAAGGTGGGCAGAGTTTTGTTCAAATGGAAGTTTATTACATCTTCTAATACAAACACATCTTCCATCTTTCTCATTGGTTTTTAGAAGCCCTTTTAAATTTAAGTGTCAACAGTCAAAAAGTTATTCTAACATCAATAAGAAAAGATAGCAAAACACAGCACTCTTAAGCCATTTGGTAGTGGGAATAAAACAGCTCCAGAGACCTGATTGGTCATTGCAATCATAATTAAAATAGCATATAAATGACCCCTAACTTACAAGGGTTCAACTTATGATATTTTGACTTTACAATGGTATGAAAACAATACTCATTCAGTAGAAACTGTACTCCAAATTTTGAATTTTGATCTCTTTCTGTGCTTGCAATCTGTGTTACCATAACTTCTCACGTGCTGGGAGGAAGCAGTAGGTCAAAGCTCCCAGTCGCCCACGCAATCACGAAGGTTAAAAACCGATACACTATAGTGGATCACGCTGCCAGATGACTTTGCCTTGTTTTAGGCTAATGTCAGTGTTCTGAGCACGTGTAAGGTACATGAGACTTAGTTATGCTGTTCTGTAGGCTAGCTGTATTCAATGTGTTTTCGACTTAACTATATTTTCAATTTACAGTGGGTTTATAGGGACCCAATTGCAAATTGGGGAGCATATATTTGATAAGTGTTTGTGGTTACATTCCTAAGTACTCATAATTATTTTTACACTGTGTTTGGGTTAAGAAAGCATAGAATACGTAAGCCATTTACAAATGTGTTCCTTAAAGTTCTTTTGTGTCCGGAGCCATGAGGCCCGGAATTAGCCGACCTCTGTTGCTTGATCTCCGCAAAGCGGAGACAAGAGGGCACATTCCCGGGTTCGTATTATTTACAAACCCTTCCCGCGCGCGCCCAAAGCTTTTCCCGCGCGCGCCTAAGTTTCTCCCGCGCGCGCCAAAACTGTTCCCGCGCGCGCCAACCTTTCCCGCGTGCGCGCAAACATTTTCCCGCCCAGGAAGATATGCAGCCCAGGGCGCAGGCGCGATCCCGCGCCCGGGAAAAGTACAAACCCACGGCGCATGCGCGATTGTAATTTGAGAAGACCGGCCCCCGTCACCGCCCTGGCCCAACCTCTTCCCCTGCCAGCCTATATAAGGCATGACCCTACACTCAATAAACGAGACTTGATCAGGCTGTTTGTCTTGTCTCCATTTCTTGTGTTTTCTTGCCTCCTCCATTCCCACTCCCCCTTCCAGGACCCGTTCGACTGTCCTGCAGGTCGGGACACTTTTGGTATGTCATTTTGATGAGGTGAGTTGTATTTATAAAGAAATGTCAACTATGTGAGCAACAGATTTCCTCATGATATCAACTAAATAAAATCTGCCTACACATACACATGTACACACACACAAACACATATATTCTTAAAAAGAGATATAGAGGATCAGACATGTTATAAACTGAACATGTTGATTAGTCAAACTGAAATGGACTCCAAGGTCTGCATGTCCAAAGGTTATATTTCTTACTCCTACTGAAATGGCCCTAATACCTGTGAATGATATTGTCTGTATTGTTCAACATGTAAGTTCATTTAACGATCACTTATCATTTACAAATTTAGTAGTAATATTGAAAGAGAACTTAGGAAAGCCATATAGTAACATATTAAGTTCTCAGTAATAACAACAACGAATTTATCAATACCAACACTCAAATAATTTAAAAAAAGTTTGAGATAAAAACTTGAATATACTTAATAAATTTGTGGTGAGCTGTCAACCTTTCTGTATTCGTCAGACCTTCCATGTCATTTTAAAATTCAGTGCACAAAGTACATTATATTTTCCATATAGTAACATTTTGCACCTACTTCTTCATAGAATTCCCAGACAAAAAAATGCTAAAATAACAACGTGACATTTTTCATCAATTTATAGTTTGAGAGCCTGAGAATGTTTTCTCTTTTCTCTCTTAGGATGCTTTTCTTATATTATGTCATATATCTGGCTTTAGCCTCATGATATGCAAGGAATGAAGTTTGCAAAAAACCAAATTTAACTGAAAAATATTTAAGCATAATTTGAAAAGAATAAAAAAAGCAAACATCGTTATAAATATATTTAAATATGATGCTCATTAAGAAGTAACTAGATGACCTTTCAGTGAACTTTTAAAGAATTAAATATTAAGCATATATAATTCTATTCTACATATTTATTTTTAAAATAAAAACCTTTTGATTGAAAGGCTAATTTTAAATTATGGTCTTATTCAAAGTGATTTAATTTAAATTATAATTAAATGTTAGTTTTGAAAAAAATTAACCTTGGTCTTATCTCTTGGCAAATGACTATAGTAGTTTATGGTACACAAAATCATCTATTTTATGGTACACAATAAGAACGTATTTTTTAAATTGAAAATAACTCTTCCATGAGTGTTTTTATGCACAGACTTTTCTTTAAATAAAATCATACATGCATTTTCTTCTTAGGCTTTTAATTATAATTCATAAATAACATTAATTCACAGTTTACTAGTACAGCGTAATCAAGCAGCTCACCTTCTTCTTTCAAGTCCTAAATATTTCTTTGTGTTGCAGAACATGCAAAAGAAAAAAAAATTGCCACAGACATTTCAAAAGAAGCAAATATTCCACTTTGCTTTTAAGGACAGATGAAACATTCCTATTTTCATGTGGCAGATGAAGTAAGTACATATTTCAATAATATGTTGACTTTTCCAAAGGCATATATTATGGCCTGAAAGAACTTTTAAAATTATACTTATAGAACAACTTTGACATTGAAAAAATATTCATTTTATGATTTACTTGTTAGTCTCAAAAGAGAACAAAGTTTCAGAGCAAATCAAAATACACAATTCACATTGCATACTGTGGAAGTATATAAGCTCTGTTTTTATGAGACTTGACAAAGGCTGCTCCATAAAGGAGACCCCAAGAAAAGTTGGGAAATATCTAACACAGGTGAATAACTGAGTGGCTGATATGGAGCATTTGAGCTGTATCCAACATTTTCCCCTTTTCAAGGTTTAATAGTTTGTTTTTCCTATAGTAATCACTCAAAAGTGCCATCATGAGGAATAGCCATGCAGAGCATTTTAATCTCAAATTACACAACTGAGTGCTAAAACATTCCATCTGTTTCTTTCGCTGGGAATTCACCACCAACAGTGGCACTTGCTATTTGACACTTCTAAGAAGGCCCCAGACTAGTAAAGTAAGGTAAACCCAACAGTAGAAATCGAATTGCTGGATATTGAATGAAAGGGCTGGCTTACAGCCTAAATGAGTGTGAGTCACTCAACTGCCACCACCTGCTTCCACGTTTACAAAACTAGTGCATGGGGACATTATTCAGGTTCTTAGGGGGTCCCACCTACTAAAGAATCAAACCAAACCACACCAGACTAACCAACAATCACACCAACTCTGAGTTTCTGTAGCATCAAACCTCTTGGGAGAACACAGCATGAACTCTCTACCACCCCTGGTACCCCTCCAGCCACACTGATTTCCTCTAAACGTTGAAATGCCTATGCTTACAGCAGGTGTGTTCTACTCCCTCTTCTGTCCTGACTTCCCCACCTCAACCAGCTTCAAACATTTGAAGTCTCTGGAAGATAACTTAAGATATAAAATATGTTCATGGTAAAGTTTTGAGGTCCCTTGTGAGTCCATTATCATAGAAAAGACTGACCCCTGGTTGTCTTTTCTAAACCAAAAAATCACCCTAATGGCATAAATGCCACGTAACTTATGGAAGGATAACAAGACTATTGGCAGCCATCTGCCATGCTACATGTGGTGATTTCTGGTAGTATACAATGTAAAAATCACACTCAGTTACTATTAAGAAAGTCATAGAGTACACTGATCAATCTGCTCATCTTCTTAGACTTTTTTTGATACATTTGCTCATGTATGGAAATGCTTTTTATCAGTAGAGATAATAGATGTAAATAGTAAACAACGAATAATTTTAGTAAATGAATGTGTGCTTTACAAACACGACATCTACAATATAACTCGGGGGTATTTACATATCGGTAAGCCAATATTATCACTATTACATTAGAATAAAAAGGTAGTATGCAGACACAGTATCAAACAAGAGGACAGAGTTATTTGGGTAATTGATTAGCTTGATTTTGATGGAATTTTACCAGTTTGAACATAAAGAGACAAGCAATTTTTTTCTTCCTTGGTATTTTTCTTATTTCATTATAACCACTGACTTTATTTAAAGGTATATTTCTAATATATTATCAACTGCATAGGTATTTTGTTACTATACTGTGGTTTAGCATATGTCTAGAGAGTTGTATGTCCAGGAAGAAGTTACCTCACTTTCTAAGATTCAATTTTACTAAGGTGTGTAATAATATTGTCAATAAGTAACATTAGTAATATTAATTAGGCACTTGTTATTGGTAAGGTAATTTGTTAAGCACCTCATACGCATAACATTATTTAAACTTCATAAATAACCTGGAGACTCTATACCAAATCTCCAGTCAGATATAAAAGCAAGACTGAGGTTAATGAGAGGTGCTTCTCCATTCTCAGACTCAGAAGCCTAGGAGACTGGAACTACAGATTTTAAAAACTGGAATGGATTTTAGAGATAATCTAGTTTTACTCTCTCATAACTACAAAAACTTAAACTTCAAGAGATTGTATAAATTGTCTAAGGCTATCCAACTAGTTAGTGGAGTATCTACATCTTTTTGAATTATTTTCCCTCTAATCATGTCATAGAACTACACTATTATACCTTCTATTTATACCCAAAATACTTAATAATGAGACATCATAATTATATATTTTTTAAATTTTCTTCCTCTAAAGTGTGCTTCTTAATTTTAAAATAAGCAGGAAATTTTTGAAGGTATCTTTCATGATAGATTCAAAGTTTTAAATATTGCTACTCAATGTGTGGTCCACAGATCAGTCTCAGTATTAGCATCATCTGGGAGCATATTAGAAATGTTACATTATATGTTCCACTCCAGACCTACTGAATCAGAATCTTCCAGGTAGTTTATATGCATACTGGCATATGATAAATGCTGTTCTATGAAGTTCCTACTCTTTATACACCAACCTCCTCAATACCAGCTCTGCCAGTGGCCAGTGCTGTTACTCAAGGCCAACAGACATCCATGTATGACCACTTGTTGGCCTGTGTTCTAAGTAAACTGATCATCTGTAAAGAACGTATTTTAGCACAGACTGTAACCTCAGATACAATCTGAGCTATAGATACTGCATGAGTTTATTACAGATGCTGTATTAGTCTGTTCTCGCATTGCTATAAAGAAACTACCTGGCCAGGTGCTGTGGCTCACGCCTGTAATCCCAGCACTTTGGGAGGCTGAGCCGGGTGGATCACGAGGTCAGGAGATTGAGACCATCCTGGCCAATACAGTGAAACCCTGTCTCTACCAAAAAATACCAAAAATTAGCCGGGTGTGGTGGCGGTGCCTGTAGTCCCAGCTACTCGGGAGGCTGAGGCAGGAGAATGGCGGGAACCCGGGAGGCGGAGCTTGCGGTGAGTCGAGATCGCGCCACTGCACTCCAGCCTGGGCGACAGAGCGAGTCTCCACCTCAAAAAAAAAAAAAAAAAAAAAAAAAGAGAGAGAGAGAGAAACTACCTGAGATTGGGAAATTTATAAACAAAGAAAGTTTAATTGACTCACCGCTCCGCATAACCGGGGAGTCCTCAGGAAACTTACAATCATGGCGGAAGAGGAAGCAGACACCTTCCTCACAAGGTGGCAGGAGAAACTAAATTCGAGCACAGGAAACAACTGCCACTTTCAACACCATCGGATCTCCCGAGCCTTACTCACTATCATGAGAACAGCATGGGGGAAACCGCCCTCATAATCCAATTACCTCCCTCCCTTCACACCTGGAAATTACAATTCAAGATGAGATTTGTTTGGGGACACAGCCAAACCATATCAGATGCATAATCATCTAGTACTTGCTGGTTATTGTTTATTTTATGTCAAATTAGATGAAGCCTAAGCCTTTGGTGTATCTTGCAAAGTTAAGCTGCAAAGATGCTGAAAGTTTACAAATTATAAAGCAAGACCTATAATATTCTATTTGAAGATGCATATTATTCAAGTTCTGAAACAATCTTGTTATAACACTACATTCCTTAAAAACCAACAATTGGCATGGAACCCAGGAAGTTGCACAGTAATAAGAATGAAAGGTACATTTTAAAACAATCTTTGGACTTGTTGGCAGCTTATAAATGCATGCATCTTTAATAAAATCTGTGGGAGATAATATATTAATATTCTGATTTTAGTAATCAGTTTACTCTGGATATCAAAATATTATATTGTACACCTTACATTTATAGGATGAAAAATAAATGAAAGAATAAACTTCAGTCACTATCTATCCCAATGTATGTAACAACACAAATAATTGAAATCTTATTAAAATAAGCAAACTTTTGAAACAGTAGAACACAATAATGCCAAAGGTAAATTCTTAAGAATATGAGTCACATTACCTTTATTCACATTAAAAAATAACTACAAATATATTGTAAATCTTGGGTTACAGTTACACTCTCAAAACCGTTATGTGAATGTATGTTAAAATTGGAAAGAACATTACTCATTTTCTTTAAAGTCAGCGATTGATACGGTTTGGCTCTGTGAACTCACCCAAATCTCATCTTGAATTTAACCCTCTTAATCCCCAAGTGCCAAGGCTGAAACTTGGTTGGGGGTGATTGGATCATAGGGATGGTTCCCCTACACTGTTCTCATGATAGTGAGTGAATTCTCACAAGATCTGGTTGTTTCCTCAGTGTGGGGCTCCTCCGGCTTCATGCTCTTCCTTCTCATCTGCCACCATGTAAGACATGCCCTTGCTTCCCCTTTGATTTCTGCCATGATTGTAAGTTGTCTGAGGCCTCCCCAGCCATGCAGAACTGTGAGTCAATTACAACTCTTTCCTTTATAAATTATCCAGTCTCTAGCACTACTTTATAGCAGTGTGAAAACAAACTAACACAGCAATAAACAATACACTTTGAAACAAAGGTTATTTAGAAAATTGCCTCTTAAAAATGCTTGCTGTTTCAATAACATACATACGTGTTAAATTATCAAAGTTATTTTTTATTAGCAAAATTCTCTAAGCTAAATATAATTGAATTATCACAAACTTTACTACTGACCTAAATTCTTTTTTAAAAAATTATTAAGAAACAGACTCTCACTCTGTTGTCTCAGTTGGCTGAAATGTAGTGGTGCAATCATTACTCACTGTAGCTTCGAACTCTCGGGCTCATGCAATCCTTCCACCTCAGCCTCTCGAGTAGCTAGGACTACAGACACATACCACCATAGTTGGCTAGTTTTTAAATATTTCTTTGTAGAGAGGAAGTCTTGCTATGCTGTCCAGGCTGGTCTTAAACTTCTGGCCTCAAGTGATCCTCTTGCCTCGGCCTCCCAAAGTCCTGGGATTGCAGGTGTAAGCCACCATGCCTGGCCAGTGCTGACATTTCTAAGTAACCCTTGAACTATATCTCATGTAGAAAATATCATCCACAAACAAAATAATTTTTTAACATAATAAAACAAATGTTCCTTTTTCCATATTAAATTTATTTAGGCAACACATATTGACTATGATATAACTATAAAAATTAATATAAACTTCTGGAAACCACAGGCATGCAATATAACTATATGCTAAAGCACTGAAAGGTTCATTTAACAATGCCAGTCTTTCTTCTACAGTTAAAAATTAGACTTTTATTGAAAGATATTTTGGAATGACTGTTGCTCAATTATCCTGAATTTCTTTTGGATTTAAATGCATTTTGTGTCAATGCGTTAAATAATAAATTTTGAAATAAAAAGCAGTGTTTAACTTCTTTGTGCTTGAGATCCAAGGGTCCAGGGAGAAAGAGCAATGCGTTATTTGATATAAAACAGTCCTGATATTTTTCCTTATTGCCAATATTTAGTGTTTGAAGATGCCTGGACCAGTGCTTTTTCTCTCCCTAGTGTAACCCTGTCTTTCTCCCTCACCTTTGCCTATCTTCCTAGCTGATGGGAATAGTTAAGAGAAGGGCACAGGAGTAAATGAGGAAACCAGAGCAAAGTAAACTGCAAGAGATACTTGAGATTTATTCAACATTTCCCAGAGGTAGAAACCAGAGCGCTGATTCTCTTTCATTTCCTATAAATGAAATTGTAATGTCTTCTCCCTTTACTGAAAAGAATATTCAAAAATTGAGAAGGGAAAAAGACAAATGTTTTCCAAGTTAATTGACTTTATCCTAAGCCTTTCAGTCTCTATTTCCAGGAGTTTTGTAATTGTAAAAAAAAATGAAAATAAAAATAGAACGTTATACAAATACCTTACCAATCTCTGACAGAGGATGATAAATAAAGCTCCCTGCACCAATTGAGGCTGGCCACAAAGCAGGGCACAGTCATGGGTCTCACACACAGGCCCGAGAGCTCTGCCCAAATCCCAGGACATAGAATGACTAGAATTCACTGTGACTTATCAGTAGGGCCTTAGTATACATCTCAGAATATAATTTTCCAGTGACCAACTTTCATCATCATTTTTAATGATCCTATCATTTCTAATTCATGCCTTCATTATCTATGTAACAAAAGGTTATTGTTAATTTTGCCTAGACCTTTGCAAGAAAACCACAAAGTTTTTATTACACATAAAGTTGCTTAACATAAATTTCTAATTATAAATATTTTCTACCTTTCTAGAGATTATAAAACACTCAGGACAGAGACCTTGTATCCCAAGCTTTTGGAATCTCCAGAGCCTACCACAGTCAAATGTTTTCTTTAATAATACAAAAAATGTCAATAAACCTCCTGGTTTCAGTCAAATCTCCAAAACATCTGAACAGTATTTTTAAGGACTTAAAATAATTTCCACTGTTAGATGTCTCAGCTTTCTAATTGTTTGGATAGTCTCAAATTCAAAAGTGAGAAACAAATGTCTAATTTCTTTCTATACTTTCCATGGCATTTCAAAAAGCAAGCTTTATATCATCTACACATATGGCCAACAAGTTAGGGTAAAAACATTTATGCATTTGGATGTGTTCTTTATGCTCACAAAGGTCTCCAATTTGGAAATGTCACTTTTCAGAAACATTCGTGAGTAAGGTAATTGAATATCTACTACACTGTAAAATAATCTCTATTAAGTAGATATTTTGCAGTATTTAATAATTTTTATCGTGTTTTATAATATTTGAGTATACTTTTTTATTAAGTGACTAGTTAACTAGCATGCCTTTTGGTAAAATATAGCAATATCATATATTGTTGCATATAATATGAAAATATAAAAATTCAATTAACATAGATTTTATATGCCATCTTTCCTTTAATTAAGTCTTTCTTAATGTATTTGAATGATATTTTTATCTCATTTTTTGGCCATTTACATGAGTTATTATGTGGACATTAGATAATATACTGGTCTAATCTTTGCTAATTCTGCGTAACTGTAATTTCTAGCTTCCCAAATAAATTCCGAAATAAATGTAAGACGCAATTACAAATTATTTTTCAAGATTTTTATAGACCTTATTCTAGTATTATACCCATAGAAACTGTATAATAAATATTTAATGCATTTTAAAATAACAAAAAATAAAAATTGTTAAAATTGATTACCATCGTGTGCCTGTGTCTGCACATTCTGTATTTAATCCTACAGCAAGCCTTTGATAAGTTGCCTTTGTTTTGCAATTTTGCATGTTAGAAATCTGGGTTTCAAAAGTTTAGATAATTTGTCCAAGGTCACCCAGGAACAGAGCTAACAACCAAACCCCAGCTATTCTGAGACAAATGCTTGTGTGCTAATAACCACTGCAAAATACTTTCCCCAGAGAATATGTAGACTATTTTCAAACACCGTTAATACATCTACCAAATCAATGTCAATACATTTCAGCAAGTAATTACTATAAAAATAATTTTCAGCAATGCTATAGAACATTAGATTGCAGCGATCTTTATTTTAGGAGCTCGTAGGACAGGATACCCATTCATAGTAAAGGACTATTCATTTCTTACATACATGGAGATTAGCTTGGACGATGGAGACAACTTGCCACAGATAATGAAGAGAGTTGGGCACCCTGCCATAGAGAAGATACCTAATATTTTAAACTAATCGATGATGGATCAATAAATAAATACATGCATACATTTATAAAACACATAATAGTATTTCAATTTTTGCTTGCTTTGATGAAGTTGGCCTAATCAAATCTTACATTTCAAGCTGAATTAAAGTAGATTTCAGATGTTTTTGGTTTACATAATCATACACCTACAAAAAAAGGAGGCCAAATAGAAACAGATACAATTTTTCAAAATCCTTTTAAGACTGAATATACTTTAAAATACATCAAAAAAAAAAAAAAAAAAAAAACTATACCTCCCCACAATTATCCCTCCCCACACCTAAATCTGTGCAGTGAATTCTATGTACAGCAATGCATATGCTTTTCATTCTAGATAGCCCAGCAGTCCCAATCATTTTTAGCACCAGGGATTGGTTTTGTGGAAGACAACTTTTCCACAGATGGGGGTTGGGGGTTGGGGGGGGCTGAGGGGTTATTTCCAGGATGATTCAAGTGCATTACATTTATTGCGCCCTTTATTTCTATTATTATTACATACATTGTAATATGTAATGAAATAATTATACAACCCACCACAACGTAGAATCAGTGGGAGCCCTGAGTTTGTTTCCCTGCAACTAGATGAGCCCATCTGGTGTGATGGGATGCAGTGACAGATCATCCACCATTAGATTCTCATAAGGCACACACAACCTGGATCCCTAGCACGAACGGCAAAATAGAGTTCACGCTCTGTAAGAATTTAATGCAGCCGCTGATCTGACAGGAGTTGGAGCTAAGATGGTAATGGTAGCAATGGGGAGCAGCTGGAAATACAGATGAAGCTTCATTCCCCAGGCCACTGCTCACCTCTTGCTGTGCGGCCCAGTTCCTAACAGGAACCCACTGGGGTTGGTGACCCCTGAGATATACAATTTGGCAGACAGTCAAGTGCATCTGTGGATCATACAGCTTTCATGATGCTTATGTTTAATAAAACTGGTAAAATGTATATTATTCTGTCTTATTAAAGATAATAAGTGCTTACTGCCTATATTTTTTCTTTTTTTCTTTTTCTTTTATTTTTTGTTTTGGAGATGGAGTTTCACACTGTCACCCAGGCTGGAGTGCAGTGGCATGATCCCGGCTCACTGCAACCTCCGCCTGCTGGGCTCAAGCGATTCTCCTGCTTCAGCCTCCAAACTAGCTGGGACTACAGACATACACCACCATGCTCTGCTAATTGTAATTTTAGTAGAGATGGGGTATCACTATGTTGGCCAGGCTGGTCTCGAACTCCTGGCCTCAGGCGATCCACCCACCTTGGCCTCCTAAAGTGCTGGATTACAGGCATGAGCCACTGCACCCGGCCCGACTGCCTATATTTCTAGCCAGTGAAAATTTCTTTTCTATTTGCTGATAGACAATTAAGCGGGATAATTTACTCTTTCAAAATTTTATTTTCATTACATGTCTAACAGAAGACTAATTCCAAAACCACTAAATATCTCCTCATCAAAGTGACTTCCAAACTTGGCCAATGTTGGAATTGTGAAGTCCTCGTTTTCTTGGAACAGTCTTTTCCTGCTGTTTGCTTGGCTTTTTCTTTAGGTTTTAGCTAACATGTTATAATAGAAAGGGATTCCTTAATCACTCACTGATGACCTTACCTCTGGACTATCTGGAATGATTCAATAATTTTAATTTCTATTTTGTCATTCCTATTCAATAAAAGAGAAATTTAAGGTCCATTATTTAGATAAAATATTAGAAAATGAACAGTGCAAATAATTTTGAAATTTAGAAAGCATAAGTAGGATATGTGACTTCATAGAAGCATAGAATTAAATGGCAATTTTTAAACTAAAATTTAGAAAACTGAATGTGTTATGTGGAAGCTGATAAAGTGGATAATAAACAAAATAATTGGAAGATACTTTTAGTTCCAGGCCTAGATGAGTAATCATTCCAAAACAAGCTGATGCTCAATGCATGTTTCTGAGTAGTCCCTCTTGACCCATTTCTTAGGGAGCACAGCTCCAGGAAGGAAGTGCTTGAGGCGCTGCATGGTTTTGTCTTTAGCTCCACCACCTGAGACTTTGTCCTCTGAAAATCCATGTGGAAACAAGCACAGTATGAGAGATCCACTAAATACTGTAATTACACACATATAAATGAACAAATGGCAGATCTAAAAGCTTTTTTGAAAAAAAGGTCCCATTGATGCCAATTTGATAAAAGAAACAATGTCATTTTTATTTGTAATATTCTGAAATCTCTCTTTGAAAGTAGATACATGATTCTGATTTTGTCAACAACACATTTTAAATTCCAAAAATTTATATGTGCGGTGATTATACAGTCTTTGTAAAACTAAAATGCCTCAGATTATTGCATATAATAATTACCTATTTTCTCACAATATGAAGACTACTCAAATTGCAGTAATATTTTTCTAATATACTTTGGGCAAAGAGTAGATAATAAATTAAGATTTAAAAATGTTTTATTTCACATTGAGCAAATAAGTATAAATTATCCTTTAAAATAACTGGAATTATCCTGTTACTTTTAAACAACAGTCTCCTTAAATATTTCTTTGTTTCATTTTTGGTTTTGATTCATACAGACATGTCAGGTTTAAGGCAACTTTTTTTCTGTAATACCAGGATTACTTACAGACACACTTTTTTGCAACTAACATTATATTACAATCATAATACTTCTTAGTACATAAAACTTAGTTTTTTTTTGTTTGTTTGTTTGTTTTTTTTTTTTTTTTGAGACGGAGTCTTGCTCTGTCGCCCAGGCTGGAGTGCAGTCGCCGGATCTCAGCTCACTGCAAGCTCCGCCTCCCGGGTTCACGCCATTCTCCTGGCTCAGCCTCCCGAGTAGCTGGGACTACAGGCGCCCGCCACCTCGCCCGGCTAGTTTTTTGTATTTTTTAGTAGAGACGGGGTTTCACCGTGTTAGCCAGGATGGTCTCGATCTCCTGACCTTGTGATCCGCCCATCTCGGCCTCCCAAAGTGCTGGGATTACAGGCTTGAGCCACCGCGCCCGGCCGATTTTTTAGCTATAAAATCACAACCAAGAAAAGTATATTTGTTGTTATAACCTAGCTATCTGCACTTTAAGGAACAATTTGTATACAGAACTAACCCATTTCAATTCAATTCAATTTTCAATTGTGTTTATTTAACACTGGTTGTGTACCTGGAAATATCTGGGTAATCTGGAGGATATAAGTAAATATAAATCACAGCATTTTATCTTAAGGAACGTGTTTCTCTTCAAGGTATTAGTTGGCTATCTATAAAAGTAGTAGTGACCAAGTATTAAATTATATTTAATTAGATTCTGTGATATCTGTCTTCAAGTATTTTACAGCAGTAGAATATTGGGTAAATATTAAGCTTTTATTATATGAGAAGCCCAACTAGAACTACCGGCTGGAATTTACGGGACTGTAAATCTGTGTCAGTGTAAGGGAAGAACTTGACGAAAGTAAGAACTGTATAAAAATGGGACCAGTCAGCTTTAAAATGTTTGAGCATCCTTATACTTTGACTATTACAGCAGAGAGGTATTTGGGCTAATTTCATGTAATGGTATAATGCAATCAGTACAGTGCCTAGTGTGATGAAACACGTTTAGTAAAGTCTAGTTCCTTTAATACAACCATTCCCTAATATCTATCTCCCTAAGGGAAAAAGGAGAGGCTCTGCTCATGCAGATTGTGGACTAATAGAAAAGAGTCCTTATTGTGTTTTTAGTAGGCATCACTGCAGGGATCATTGTGAAGAATATAAAATTTGAAACAGGCTTAGCTAGACTGGCCAACTTTGAAATGGTTGAGAAGTGTGTACTAAGCTGCAAAGGTAAAGATGAAGAGAGAATTTAAAATATAAACAAATAGAATAGAAGTACCTATTTTTATAGTTATAAAATTATATTTTTGTCACATTAAAAATGGACATGAAATTCAGTGACATTTCATAACAACTTCAACGATATCAGCTCATCTGCTGGATTATTACACACTAAATAAATATAATTATCAAGTTTTTCGGAAGCTACGGCTATCATTTAGAAAATTTGGTGACATCTTAAGTACTCTATTTAAAGTACTTGTTAGGTGCAATCATTATTTTGTTGACACATGTCTTTAATTTGCATACAGATAACAAATAATTCTTAAGATAATAGCTTCTGGAAAGGACAGTCAGGCTCTGGTTTAAAGGCATGTGACCAGCCATGTGCCTCAAGAAAAGCACAGAAAATCTTTTAAAATAAAATCCTGTAGAAAAAGGGTTGCAGAAGTCGTAAGCTTTCACAGCATGGTTTCAAATTTCCCTTTTGATAGATACACATTTACTTATCAAATGAGGAAAATATTTGTGGTTTATTCTTTTAAAATATATTTCTCGCCTTCCTTCTGTTGTCAACACTTTGGGGTAATTTCTCACTTTAATATCAGATGATTGGAGATGGTTTTCATTACTTGTCATCACTGTGTTCCTTCTAAGTCCAGAAACCAAAGAATTTGTCTGCTGCGTCCTAGTATTTCACCTGTGATTAGAGCAAATTACCACAGGGAGGTGGTGATACGTCAATCTGCTCCAAGGTTCTGAGGCTCGGACCATCAGTGAGTTTCCTCTAAATCAGCATAGACAAAACAGGAAAAATGAAAGGAGGGGACAAAATGTAAGAAGGCGTAAGAGAAATATGACTCGAAACAGCGTGTTGTGTTAGAGAAGCTGCAAAGATCTCAGTATGGTTGGTTAGATTCTACAGTGCAAATGTTGGGTTAGGAGGAGACTAAATTTAAGAGACAGGGAAGAACTAGAGAAATGCAGTACTATAACAAGATTTGTGTTTTGGGAAAGTATTTCTGGCATAGATATAGATGACAAACTAGAGGGAGAAAGATTAGAATCAGGGAGACATACCAGGAGGCTACTAAATTAATGCCTGGAGGGAAATGCTGAAAATCTTAACTATAGAAGCTGTGATAGGAATGGAGAGCAAGGGATGGATACAAGAAATATTTAAGCATTAGGACTGGCAAATATTTTAAAGACAAATATTTTCCCACTGCCATGAAAGCAAAAGGAAAAGTTATTTTCTCAGCAGCACTCTCAAAGAAAGCTTTATGGATTAGATATTGTATGAAATGAATACTCAAAACTGTGCCTATAGATTAAACAATGATTATCTTTTAACTTTAGTAATAGCAATCATATTTACAGTTTTAGATACAGGCTTCAACATGTCCTGAGAACTGATTTTAAAACAGCTTTTATTTATACCTGACAAAGCATTTTAAGGAATATTTTACATAGCTTTAAGTAAATGTTTTCACTACATGACTATTACATGTATTTCAATAGTACTCAAATGATAGAACTACATTGTAAAAGTACCTTATTGTGAAGAACACAAATGACATATTATATATTCTGATTTAATGTGCTACCATTGAAAGAGCTGCATTTCTCTCTTTGTTTCCAATATACTTCTTTATTGTTTAACAATGTAATTTTTAAGTCTCCAGAACATATAACAAAGTCATCAAGGAATAAGTAAACAATAAGATAGAAACATTATGCCAATATGTTTTTTTCCTTTATATACAAACAATCAAGCCTTAAAATGTTGCCTAGATGCAAGCTGAAACTTCTTAGTTAGAGAACGTGAACAAGGAGACAGCACTTCACTCTCAGCCAGCTGTGCCACAGTAAAGAGCACAGGATCTGGGAATAGGCCAAGCTGGTGGCCCAGGTAAGTTACTTTTCCATGTGTCTCTGATTTTTTCCTTTGCAAACTGAAGCATTGTTACAAGAAATAAATGACCTAGTACACATAAAGAGTAGTGCCTGATTTGAAAGGCTGGGAAGAAAGATTTAAGAAGTCAACACAACAAATATTAGCTATTTATGTAATACAAACAGAACATTTTATAAGTATAATATGTACTGCTGCCTGGAGTTCTAGAAAAGAACACTCATTGATTGATGCTGAAAATTTAAATTGTTGCAGAATTTGTGGAACTCAATCAGGCAGCATTTATTAACCAAAAACTATACATCTTCTTTGATCAAGCATCCCTGTCTTTGGAATCAAGTCCACAAACATACCCCTCTCAGTATCTAGAAGCTCGGAATAAAGTTGTTTTTGTTTATGTTCTTAATGGTAGAAGCAATGTTAATACCCAACCATGGCACATTTTTATGTCTGACACAATACTGTTTTTGTCAACTGACACAATAAAATAGTTATTCTTAATTCCGTACTGTGGACATACAAAAAACACAATTAACTGTGCTAGCATTCCCTTTTAACTAGTCATAACTTAATAACTTAAATGCTTATGTTAAGGTATTTAAATAAAACTTACATATACTACAGAAGTGCATGAGGCATGATGAAATTTCATTTTTGGAAATGTCATTACTGCCATTAAAAATCTCTTCTATAAGTTAAGCATATGTTTTAATATATTCTTGAGGTATGAGGACATTAACCAAGCGATTTAAATCATATGTGTATTTTATTAGCTGAAAATCTTCTGGTTTTGGTACTATATGTAACTTGAGTAAAAAAATAAAGTTTTATTCTAAATACCAAATCTGATGGGATTATCAGATGGGCTGTCTGGCATATTGTGTGCAAAAAGATTCCATGGTCATATTTAAATCCACTGAGTAAAATACCATGATGAATTATTAACATTAGTATTGATGGTGGCATCAAACTCATTGTGTTATTGTTGTTATGAATACACAGAAAAAAACGACCGAATCATGAGTTCTTCAGTGGGTTGGCATTAAAAAATTAAGCTAATATAATCATTCTCATAATCTAAAAACCTGATAGTCATATTTTATTTTCCAGACATATTTTTATTTGAACAAAAAAAGTTTCAAATACACTATGTAAAAATTTACATTTTAAATTAGAATTTATTAGCAATTAAGCAATTTAATGCATCACAGGCCATTATTTAACATGTACTTAATAAATTTTAAAAATAAGGCCCATAAAATATGCTATAATTTCACTATGTGACATAATTAGGCTGAAATTTTTTCATGTAGTTCTGTTTATGAATTTTTGCCCAATGTCTGAAAAAGACATATATATATATATAAATAAAATATATATACACACACACACAGTCTGTACTTATAACGTTACTTAATAATTTGGTTCCCATTAAGAGGCGATTGTTTAGAAAAATGAGTTAACAGTGATAAAATTTAATCCACAGGTGTTTTCTGCTAGTTCAAAATAACTACTTGAGTCTATGATACAGAAGTGACAATAAACACCTTTAATTTTTTTTTTTTTATTTTACTTTAAGTTCTGGGATACATGTGTAGAACGTGAAGGTTTGTTACATATGTATACATGTGCCATGGTGGTTTGCTGCAACCCGTCATCTACATTAGGTATTTATCCTAATGCTATCCCTCCCGTAGCCCTCCACCCCCCCAACAGGCCCCGTGTGTGATGTTCCCCTCCCTGTGCCCATGTGTTCTCACTGTTCACCTCCCACTTATGAGTGAGAACAGGCAATGCTTGGTTTTCTGTTCCTGTGTTAGTTTGCTGAGAATGATGGTTTCCAGCTGCATCCATGTCCCTGCAAAGGACATGAACTCCTTTTTCATGCCTGCATAGTATTCCATGGTGTGGACGTGTCACATTTTATTTATCCAGTCTATCATTGATGGGCATTTGGGTTGTTTTCAAGCGTTTGCTATTAAAAGTAGAAGCACCTTTAATTTTAAGAGAATTTTCTTAGAGGTATTATTTTATTTGGCATATCATGGTATTTCACCACTTAATAGACTGTTTTTTAACAATACAAACTGTGCATATTAATTTTTTCCATGTATTCCTTTCAAATAATACCATAATTGAACAGCATAGATGACATTATAACAGTAAATAAAAATTATGAGTTCAGGTAAGATTTTCCTTTTCACATACTATTTCAATATGACATCTAATGCATAGAGGTGAGCAAATCCTTGCCAAATTTAATTAAACTTTACATAACTTGATTCCATCTTAGATGTCCCACATAACACAGGTTTAGTGACTCTGACAGTGCATATTCAGGTCACACCTCTATTGCCTGCCATTTTCTATGATTCACATTCCCAGATCACCATCCCAGTGCAGATGAAGAAGGATGTGAATGTATTAGAAAATGTAAGGAAAAACTTATATATGTTTGGGGAATTTTTCCTGGTAAAAGTATTCTCAGGATCTAATTTCACCTCTTTCCTAAACATAAAAACATTAAAGCATATAGCACTATTTATGTTTATGAGGGTATTTCAAGCAAACCTAAATCATAAGGTAAATACAGAATATGGCCCCCAGGAGCTCCTCTGTATTTTTTTAACATAGTATACCAAAAATATGTAATCTTCAGCAAGCAAATTCAGAGCCAACAACCACATCTTTGTATCTAGATTCCCTACTATCAGGGGAAGCTTTAAAATCTGCAGTGTCATAAAAAATCAGTTACTTCAAGCTGTTGTTATGAATAGCTGCCTCTAAAGTGAACTAAAGAAAAGTTTAAGAAGATGTTTTTCAAAACTTACAATTGAGGAAAGAATTAACTTTGTCTTCTAAGTGCAAATTCTTTGTTGGAGAGAATAATTGGTTTAAAACATTTAACCTTCATGATTTTACAGAAGGATCATGAAGTAACAGCCAACTAAGGGTATATATAATTTACTAAATAGTTACATGGACAGGATGAAATTGGATGTGTACTGGCTAAAGTTTGTAAATAGGCTGTATTTTAAGTGACGATGTTATTTACTACAGACAAATAAATGGTATTCTAAGCATCTCTATAAAATAATACCCCTAATAGCACTCGATAGGAATATGAATGAATGAATGAATGAATGGGAGGGTTTGGAAGTCCTAACCAGAATAACGCCAAATCTTCAACTCAATATCAAATAGAAAAAACAAGTCTTATTCTTTACTGGTTTCTAAACTATGCAGAAATTATTTCATGTTCATTTAGTTTAATACCAATCTTATTGTTGGCAATTTCAATATATTTGTGGTTTCAGTGAGTACAGTAAATGTCAGTCCCTTCTCTGAGTTCTAGATTAGAAAATAATTCACAGAGAGGAAATAACATTCTTTATGTAAGTATTGCTGATACAAAAGAATAAGGCTTACATGTGTGATACAGTGGGATTCATTAACCTTATTTCTAAAATTAAACAGAGTCTCAAGCCATAGGAAGAACCAAACACCATAAGTCTCTTGGTGCTATCACTATTAGTGCAGAGGCAAAGCCTACTTTTATCTATCATTCACCAGAACCTATTCTTTCTGCAGGCAGCCTGGAAGGAGAAAGCAGGCGCTGAGCTAAGCACATCTAGGTAATTTTACCGTAGTGACCAAACAGATAAGTAACTCTACCTAACATAGGAAGGAATGAATGAACTGTAGACATAGACTCTAAGAGTGTAATAGATGGACTTTTCTTCCCATAAAAGGAACTGTTAGGATGGAGAAAGAGGAAGCACCTCCACATTCCAACATCCTTATCTGCTCAGAACTAAAACATATAGGTTCTATAGAGCCCAGGAGATGGGAAAATTCAGTGTTTTAGTGAATCACTCTGTTACAAGTATTCTTTTCAAGGCTTTCATTTGAAAATGAACAGCTGTATACAAATGATTGCATCATTATTCTTACTTATTAAAATGGCAAAAATAAGCATAAAATTTATTCAGCAGCCCAATATTAGTTGGTTGTAGAAATATACCTTATGTTTCTGATAACTACTTATCTTAAAATATGCATCTCTCTAGAAACAGAAAACAGCCAGTTTCAGATACTTGTATAGCTATAAATGTAAAATTTTATTTTATTTCACACAACACTGGTTTTGAGGCTTAAAATTACTATATACCCTGTTTCATACTTTGCAAGTAGTAAAAAATGATAAAGTAAAGCATTTCTCAAATCAGGACTAGATATGGGAAAATCTTTAAAGTACATGTTTTATTTCTTCATCCCACTGACATCAATCACTAAACAGACTACTTGCTCAAGTTGGATCTCCATATGTTTAATATTTTAACGAAAATCACATTTGAATTAAGAATTTCTGAGCCTAGATCTCTCCTTATTCTGTATATCATTTACAACAAATACAAAAATCTACTTCTTAAAAAGAGAAGACAAGTGTAGACATGTCACATTTCTTTCAATCATAAAAAAGATTCACAAGACAAGAAGCTTTCTGTAAACTTTAAGAGATTTGATTGTTTGTCTAGAAGAATTTACTAATAAGGAATAGTGAATTAAATCTAAAAGAAATTATACAACTTGAAAGGTTTTACCACTTAAAATAGACAAAAAACATATATCATCATACATTTCTTAACAATAAGGATATACTTTGAGAAATGAATCTTTAGGCAATTTTGTCCTTGTGCCAACATCATAGAGTACACAATCACAAACCTAGATAGTATAGCCTACTACACACATAGCATAGACTGTATGGTATGGGCTGTTGCTTCTGGGCTACAAACCTGTACTGCATGTTATTATCCTGAATACTATAGGCAATTATAACACAATGCCTATTTGTGTATCTCATCGTATCTAAACATAGAAAAGATACAGTAAAAATATAATATACAAGATGAAATATGGCACACCTCTATATGACAGCTCCATTATAATTTTATGGAACCACCATCATACATGTGGTCCATCATTGAACTGAAATGTCATTATGGGGCACGTAACTGTAAGATTTAAAATATGACATGTACCAAACAACTTTGATATCATCTAAAATGATATGTTGTAGGTTTATAACTGCATAAAGGTTAATAAGACCTAAATTAAATTTGTGGATTAATTTTTTTACCCAATTTTGCCATATATTGATGGTAAAGAGTAAAATTTGAACAATGATTTTCATTTCCTGATATCTGTGCCTAGAATAAAATCGAGATTATATATTTCTCTCCAATTAGCTGATAATAACAGTATTAGTTTGTGTTAAGTAAATAATGTACTACACTCTATCAACCAATGAATTTTGCTTGCCTAAAGCTCCTTTTAAGTTTAAATTGTTTTTATTAAGACAAATTCATTACTATGTTCAAGGTCTCTATAAACCAGCAGTATTTGTTTTTATGTGCATTTTCATATTTTACATTTAAAATATACAATTTGGGGAGAAGTATATGAATTGAGGAAGAGAAAATAGACTAATATACTATTGCTTAATATTGTTGCATTAGTTACTTAAAATAATTGCACTGGAAAAGACCTGTCTGTAAACTTGTAAACAACTTAAATCCCTTGAATGGTGTTTTAGAAAATATATAAATATGCACATTTTTACATATAATATTTAATATATGTAATATATTAAATATGTATATATGTACTTTATAACATGTATTCAAATATTTTTATCAAATATATACATACAAATACATATATATTTATACACACATATATGAATGTGTATGTAGATATACACATGTATAAAATCATATTTGTTAGAGAATATTTGAATCAATTCAAAACACATTTCCCAAATGTGATGGTCATGAAATCATAGGTTAATAGTTCTACGAAATGATGTAAATTAACCTTTATGAGAGATCATTTATCTCAGTGAAAATTCAGTTAACTCTAAAAAGTGAGTTTATTAAACGCTAGCTTGAACTCCTCATCATTTAGAACTGCACTGTCAGGGTCTTTATAATATGTTCAAATAAATGCAACTCCCTAAGAGTAAAAGATTTTCTTTAAACATCCCACGTGTGTCCCATGTATCTACATTTACAGAAAGGGAAGATAAATGATTTGTTCCATCAGCTCAGCAGCAGTTCATTTTCACTATCTGCAAAGAAATTAGATTATATTTTTACATAACCATAGTGATGAGCTTTGTTTTCAAGTTTATTCTAGTCGGCTTGTACAACACATAGTATTAACAGTTTTTATATGTGTGTCAACAGAGAAAAAGAAGTAAGTCATAAGCAAATACATATTTGAAATGCATTTGTTGTGAAATAAATATCTTCTGTCCCTCATATTAAAAAGGTATTTAGGAACAGAAAGTTTTAGCATACTCATTACATTTTAAAAATGTGTACCAAAGAAAAATGATAGTTCTAGATTTTCATGCTACTTTTTGTCTTGTGATGACCTCTCCTGGTTGAGTTGCTCATTATCTTAGATTCAAGTAGTTTCCATCTTTTTCTCCTTTGAATGTTTTTGGTATTAAGAATATAACTATCATACTTTCCTTCAGAGCTACATATAAAGTAAATAAACATGTTCATTAATGTAAAGTACAATTGATATTTAAAGTACTGAATCCATGAAGCTCATTCTAATCAATAAAGTTCTGTAGCATCCTTATTATCTAATTCATTTCCAGGATATAGTGCAACTTTGCATTTTGGTCACACAGTTTAAATTCAAACGAAATAAAAAGCCACCTTAATTAAGCCATTATACATTTTTAAACAATAGAGAATAAAAGCCAAGTTAATAAAAAATCTTAATAGCCTGTAACTATTAACTATCTTAAAAGTAATTGTTTCTATGTTCTCTGTCTTCAAATTCTAACTAAAAAGTTAAAAACTCAGAAAACATTTCTGAAATAACAACTTTTTCTATCTTAAAATGCATTAACCTAATGGCTGCCGGTGTTCCATTTGCTACACATGGCAAATGTTTCAGATGACCCCATCATAATTAAAGTATACAGAGTGATGAAACACGGAACCCAGGAAAAACCCTGGATATGAGGACCTTCAATCACTGAATAGAATACATTTAACATATAACAAGTTTATTTTCCAGGAAAAGTGGCAGGAAATTCTATATAACCAGACCTTGAAACGGAAACAGAAATTTCATCAAACTAGTTTCCCAATGATAGAGTTACATATTTGTGTAAATATCAACAGCAAGCATTATATCCCCATAATTTCTGTTTAAATTTATAAAATGACATAAATATTAACAATATTTAACTCTGTGATTTAACTTGTGTTATAAATAATGCTATACAATGTTTTCAAGTTCATTACAAACTTAGATTGCCAGTTAGTTTTTCTCCTTATCTTTAAATATTGTGAGAAAAGAAAAGCTAATACCGTACTTACGAAGATATGTCAAAACAGTAATACTGACTCATCACGGGATACTATATAGTAGATTCCTTATTGCAACTTAAAATGTCCTTTTTCAATGCTATTCCTGTTGATATTTACCACCATAATAAGAACATTATTAACAAAGATGTATTAATATATCCCAAAATCTTATAAACAAAGAGAAGACTACTTCGCATATGACGAATTCTGGAAAATATTAAACTTTTTTTTTTCCTAAATGGACAAAAAAAAAAAAAAACCCCCAAAAACAAAAAAACTTCCTTTTAAACGCTGAAATCTCCATGATAATTCTTTATCAACTTACTCATTCTCAGAAACAAGTATGCGCTTATGAATATTATCCGAAGATTCCTATAGACAGTCTTTCTAGTGTTTAACTCTTTCTGAACCAAAGGAACAATCACGCATTTCCTCTCTACATGCACAGTATGCACTTCTAAAGGAATGCAGAAAATGGGCCAGAATCTTCCATTTCTTTCTAAACCTCGTGAAAATACGGGCAGTCTTACACACACGCACACGCACACAGTTGATTAAAATGCAGAGATATACATATTGAATAGAATTATTTTCCTGAAAACTCTATTAGGAATCTGCTTATTACTACATTGACGACGCTTTGCACTGAGTGTCCCAAGTCCCGTACTGCATCAGTCATATCCATGATATCAAAGTATCAAAGAATTAAAGCAATTTCAGTTACAATTTCACTGCCTTCCATTTTAATAAGCAAGTACTAAATGGGCATTAACTTTTTAAGGGGAGGGAGAGGCTAAAGAGGCTCTATAGGTGCCCAAACTGTTTAAAATATGCTCCTCTTGTTAACCTCAACCCCGTGCTCATTAAGTTATAACCATAAATAAAAACAAGAAACTTGGTTTTGCCATGGTCTTCACTTTTCATTCACTGACCTGCCTAACCCAAATGCAGTTAACACTCCCTGCACAAACAACTCCTAAGAAACTGCCATCTACACCAGTCTCTCTAGCCAAGCTCTTGCCAACCGATCACCAAGACCAGGAACAACTTTCCAGAAACATCACCAGCGTCACAACCCTGTCTCTTCCAAAACAGAAACGCTGGGTTTCGAGTTTGTCTACTGCAGTGGCTGCAAGTGTGTGACAGCGGAGACACACACATATCAGGGTGCGAGCACCGCGATGTACTTCGGAGTTGATACCCTGGTGCCAAACATCAATGCCACACTGAAACTGCTCCAGCGCAGAGCGAGGAGACGGCTACTTACGGGACGTGGAGGGAGCCGTCCAGGCTCTGCAGAGGCAGCTGCTGACAATCCACAGCAGGAGCACTGCCCCGCAGCCGGCGCGCGGAGCCGCCAGCATCCTTCGCCTCCCGGCCGGCGGCGCTCCAAGAGCTCGTTGCGGAGATGCAGTCCGTCTCTCCGTAGGGTTCTTGAAGGGAGATGGGCTGTCCTCAAATACGAGAGGAAGCCAAGCCCCTCCCGCTTCCTCTTCTCCCCTCACCCGCCTCCAGGCTCTAGTTCTGGGTTTGGAGCGGCAGGGGTATCTCAGCCTTCGTTCTCCCTCCGTGCGGGTATTGCCTCTTGCACTGTATGCCAGTGCAATGCCGGGGGAGGAAATTCAAACCAAGAAGGCAAAGGAGGGGGAAGAGGGGAGGGGACGGACACCTACCCCGCCCTCTCCTCGAAAAAAAAAAAAAAATCACCAAAGGACGGGGGAGGTGGGTAGAAGAGCGGAGGCTGCAGAAGAGGAAGGCAGAGTGACGGGAACGGTGGTGCTGCTGTTGCCACTGCGGGAGAGCGCTCCCTCCGCCGCCGGGCAGCGTGACTCGGGGGCTTTCCAGTCGCCCGTCAGCTCACATGGAGAGCTGGTGTATGTGGGGAGCGCGCAGCGCAGCTGGGGCGCACGCACGGCCTCAGCGCTGCGCGGCGCGGGGAAGCATCTCCCGAGCGGCGGAGCGCGAGCAGCGGCAACGGCGGCGGAGAGCAGGAGACGCCGCCGCCGCCAGCGCCTGCGAGCCCGGGCGGCGAGCGAGGCGGAGGGAAGCGCTCCCTTCTCTTCCCTTCTCGGTCCCCTCCTCGGCTCCTCCTCCGCCTCCGCCTCCTCCTCCTCTTCCTCCTCCTTACCGTACCCCTCTGGCTGTCAAAACCCTTCTGCCCTGCCCTGGCCTTGTTTGAAAGCAAAAGGGAGACCGAGCCGACCGGCCGGGGCCCATCAGCTGGGGCGGGGGAGAAGGAAGGAGGCGCGCGCGTCTCACTTGGCGGGAGGTGATGCTGTCCGCGGTGCTGAAGTTGGGGATTTGCCGTGTAATCCTAGAACCCTGCTCCAAACCTGGCTGCTCCCCACCCGGCTGCAGGAAGGAGAACACCCTCTCTCGGATGCCTTCTCTTTGCCTTCTCTCCTCCCCTTCAGATAGAGATGGTACAGGCTCCTGGAGCTCCGGCCCTCCGGGAACTACAATCAAGCGTCCGACAGTCAGGTCTTCCGAGTGGTCCTAACACCAAGTGACGGTGCTAAACATCCTGACCGACTGGAGCAGCGAGAGAGGACTGCAGATGCCGTTAATGCACATGTTTTTGATATGTAATTAATTCATACTCATACATATGCACACGTACACCAAACACACGCTGCTGCCAGGAGAGACTACACTAAGGCAAACACGCATACAAACACAAATACAAAACAGAAATACATAAGCAGGCATATGGGTAACTACTTCAAGGTACCTGAGGCATTGCAAGCACTAAGAATTAAGAATGTTTAGAGAGACCTAGATTTTCTATTCACATTTAGATATTTTTAATAATAATTATCAAGCTCTTCTCCCAGCTCCCAGCTCTTCACACTCTACACTCCATATGTTTTTCTTCCATCTAGTCTACTTAAAGTATTTGAATTCTTATGTCTCTGTGGAGCCAAGCATTCCACTGACTTTATTGACACAATTAAAAATTATTGGTCATCTAAATATCTAATGATGTTTGTGGAGGACTGAGTAGGAGTAACCATGTCTTTCAATGTTACGCAATGAATAAGCATTTGCCTTTAAAGGTAAATAGAAAATTTATGGAGACTTGCCTACTCCTGGAATAAACTGAGTTTTAAACGTCATTGTTTGGTCTTAGAAAGTTCTACTGTATATAGTACTGTGTATTCACTGCATAATTAATATGGTGTTAATGGGACTGATTCAGCACTTTTTATTTGATCTTTGTTTCTTGTTGATTTAAAAGGATGCTTTCTCCTAGTAAGAACTGCAGATTGGGTACAATATGGAAAATGAAGAAATACACAGAGGACTAATGGGAGGTAAACTGCCTCCTCATTCTATAAAATACTCCTGTAAAATAATACAGCAAATGCATCCGTATGGATTATAAAATGCCCCTTTGCTATTTGAATTACCACAGACTGTCAAAAGTCAATGACCACTTGCCAAAACACTCCAGTAAAGAACTGCCATCAGCCATTTCTAAGAGCTCAAAGAAACAAGTCATAGGAAAAAATACTGTCAGAAAGCGTAACTTTTCAGAACAGTCTATTATTTAACTATGCCTCTCATTTTAACTATCACACTAATCTCCACTAACATAGCATTAAAGTATTTTCAATAGAAGAAAAAAGGCACCATTTGAAAGTATTATCATTTCAGTAACTCAGTGAATGCTATTCCATGGATATCTCAAGCAGATCTGAAACAATTCTATTTCCCAGAGTACCAAACTAAAAGACATCCAATAGACATCTATTTAATTATTTTGTAACAGAAAATGATATACCTGAGGGTGTATTCTTCTCCAAAAGGCATTCTGTTCAGTTTGTAGTCATTTCTCCTAATGAGAAACAACAAAACTCAATTTGATGACACATGTAAATACCTGCACCGCCTCTGTGCCATATAGAATGGCCTTATTTCATGCCAGTATGAGCTAAGAGCCTGCTTTAATCTGTTTTCAATGCACTTTGTCAGGTTTGAAAGTTATGTCACATCATTTGTAACGAAACTGCCTTTTCCTTCAATTTGTGTTAATTAGATATGGACATCTGGAACTCAACATACTTAAAGTCATAAGACTTTAATTGTTGCCAGATCAGAGATTCCCTAGAGTATAATGCTATGTTCTTTCTATCCAACTCCATTAGAGTTTATATTTTCACCATTGTTACAATTAGAATTTAGAGTTAAGCTGCTTCTTCCTTCAGTTATCACTATGACTTTTAGTGAGAAGGTAGGAATTAGTAAGCCTGTTTGTTCTGGTCAAACTACATAGTCCAGCAAAACTGGTAATCCAATAAATGGACTTACAACAGTCCAACCAGGTGTTTATTAGATATGCTAAGCATGGAATTTCTTGTTTCTGAGAGTGAATTCATTATTGATATCTATATTACATTGACATTTGCAAATAATTGAAGACAGCTAATAATGATTTGAACATATGTCTCCTTAGTTGGAAGTAAGGTCAGTTAAAGCTTGAAAGTAGTAAAACTAAGTGGTCCAAACATACACACACACAAACCCACCCATCCCTTCCAGCCCCACCTCCCCCAAACACACATCATGACCAGAAAAGACAGTGGGCAATTTGCATTATTTTCGAAGTAGAATAATGGAAAATAAGAAAAGAATAGACATTTTCTCTCTCCCACTGCTCACATCCTCTTTACATCAATAGATTTTTAAAAAATGTTAGCTTGATCCCATGAGTAGTGGCTTCATTAGCAGTATATGCATTCTTTATCTGCATCCCCAATATTAATTGAGTAGCTACTATTATTGGGTTTGGCATTATGCTACATAGAGATTATGCCTATGACCAAGACAGATACTACATTGGTGGTGAGTGGTTGGATAAAGGAACCAAAATAAGTCCATATCTTCTTTATGTTAACATTGATTCAAGTAAATCTTGACTGGCTATTTTTCCCAATATCTTAATACATTCTTAATATCCTCAACAAATATTAAAAATATTGTTATCACAATCATCATTATTATTTCAGAGTTCTGTACATAGTCTGCCACAAGGTAAATTATCTCAAAAGTCTGCCCAAATTTTGGAACTTAAGTGAAAAAAGGAGTCAAAATATTTCAGTCTTAACACTTTGAAGTGATTGCATGAAGCACCAGAAACATTCAGGAATTTTCAATAGGTTAAAAAAAAAATGGTATATATCTAGGTGAGTGCCTAGGAGTAGAATTTCCTTCTGTAAAGGAAGCTGTCCAACTATGCCCAGAAATCGGTGAATGCCTGCTGAAAAGTCGGTCAAATTAGAGTAGATCTATTTGCCAGTCTGATTGCACCCTGTAAGAAGGCTTTAGCACCTGCTTCTCTGAAAATATACAAGATGCCTGGAATGTTATTCTTTAGTGAACATGAACAGGATGAAGTGAAATCCCATAGTAAAACCTCTGGTGAGCAGAAAAATCTACCTGGATTTTGGGCCTTTGGCCCTGATAATTGTCCCTGGGCACTGTGAGATACCTCACATCATAATCAAATATCAATTAAAATGCCATAATGAGGAAGATGCATAAACTCAAAGGGACTTCCAAAATTTCACTTTATTTTGAAGGTCTCAGGGAAATGCATGACACTTCGTGTTATTTGGACTAAACACCTTAAATATATTGGTGAAGAAACAATTCATGTTTCGGCTGTTTAATGTTAGTAGGAAAGGTAAAGACAGCAAAGGGCGGTCTTAATGCACTGCTAAACATACTTTCAATTAATATAAGAAACTGGGAGGAAAAATGGTGAAACTAATTTGTGTATTTAGAATATAAAACTTGACCTTAATATTTATTGCATTCTTCATGTTTTGCGGGGTGAGGTGGGGGTCACAGCCTAGCTCTGTCGCCCAGATATTAAGTTAATTTCTTTTAAGTGTCATAATCACACAGAAATTAGGAAGAACCAGACAGTCATTCAGGAAGCAAGTTAGAGTGGGAACTGAGCCTGGTCTCTGGGATTTGTGTACTGGCTTACAGACTCTTTGTGTGACCTTACTCACATGCTGAATGCTTTCATTTTCTCACCTATAAGATCAGAGTAGTATTTATACCCATAAAATTTGATTACTTGGAGAATTAAACATAATTTTTATATTATACTGGGCACAGAAAGTGTTCTCTACAGAGTAACTACTGGTACTATTATTATTAACCAGATAAATTAATATACCTCAAAGTTCTAAACTGAAGTTCTAGAATCTTAAGTTTATCCCTCAATATATTCATATTGCGAAATCATTTAGGCTTTTTTCTGGATTAAAAAATCTTCTGTCAATGAGAAGTTATTTCAAATTGTCTGAACATTAAGATCAATTTATGTATTAATGTGAAAGCAGTGTGAAAAAATAAAATGCATATTGGGATAAAATTTTGGAAATGCATTTGGAATTTGAAAGAACTATGAGAACGTACGGTCTATAGAAATATAAGGCAAGGTGTGGGGCTTGTGAACTGAGGTACATATTTTCCAACAGAGATCACTCGTTAAGGTTTTGAAAATTACCCTTATTTCAATTAAAAGAGAGAAAAATAGAGTTGTTTAAAATTATTCTAAGCGTTAAAGTATTACTACTCCATTGAGACTAGAGGTATAGACTGTCTAAGCAACAAAGAGGACCCATTTCCTAAAGCAATAGTTTCAGGAGATGAAGGAGAGGGGAGAAAAAGGCCTTTCAGTGTTATAGACTGGTTACAGAGAGGCAGTTAGGCTCTCAGAATTGCAGTTCCAGAAGTGGTTGCTGCTGAAATATTCAATTTTATGAGTGGATTGTTTCCTGAAAAATCCAGGATTAAATTGGACGGTAGTTGGTCTAATCACTACATCTACCCAAAGTAGACTGCCTACAGCAGGCTTTAGGAACTAGGACTTGTTACAGTATAACCAGCTCACAGTTTGCAATTTATCCTCAAAGATTTGTGTTAATGAAAAATACTAAACTATAATAGGAAGACTGTTGAGTACATTTATGAAGCACAGTCTTATGGGCAAGGGCTTGAAGACCTTTAGATTTTATAACACAGATCATTTGATTTGATAGAATTGACTAATGTGTCTGAATCACATAGGCCAGTGTAGATTTTGCTGACTTTTGTGTAAAATTTGTGATATGAATAGCTAGGCTGTGGAAAGTATCTTAGTCTGAATTTAGAGATGTATGCTATTACTACTTTAAAAGCAGATTATGTGAAGTTTTATGTGGACTTTTCTTGTCAGACAACTTATTTAAATTTTTATCCTTCTAGTGATGTCATGATTATACATTTTAGACCACAGGGAATTGGGTAGAATTTACTCCCAAATAGGAGATCAGTAAGTCCACAGAAAATATTTGGGTTAATAAACATCAAGAGTGAATATGATTTCATCTCAGGGGAACGAGGGTGACTGAGAGCATAGAAGAGGAAATGGATGAAATTCCATGAAGAATTGGGCAACAGCCTTCATTCCAAATGCAATTTCTTTGATTTGGATTAGAGATAGAAATGACTTGAACGGAGGGTTATGTCTATGTCTGCGACTTCCTCTTGGAATGGGGCCTGCCAAATCTTTTTGGTAGTAAGTGAATACAGAGGTCCGTATTGAAATAGCAAATGAAAACGATAGTCATGACCATTGGATTCCAGCCCTGGGATATTATCTGGTTCTAAATAATGAGGGAGAGGTATTGTGATACTTTATTCAGGTACTTAAGAGGAGAAGAGCTTGTATGTAGAGAACTAATGTAAATAAAATTAAAAATGATTTGTGAGGACTACAGAAAGGAAAAAAGGCAGTAGCTGATACAGACAATCATCTTTGGTCTAAGTGGAACTAGAGAAATATTGTGAAATGCTCCAAATCTACTTAATGTTGACACACATGTATGGTACTTCATTTGGTTTCTAAGAAAACCTATAAAATCCTCAAACTTTCAAAATAGCGTGAGACTGATGATAATGAATCTTGTATAGATAGCCATGGGAAGGATTCAGAGTTGTTTTATGTGGGGCAAAAGATGGATTTAGACATTTAACAAACAAGTTTGCCTAAACTGTCACATTCTAGAAAAAATTCAGCAACTCAGTGGAATAAAAAGGAAGATGGAATTAGGGTGGTGATAGACAAAATATATTTGGAAGAAGGGAGTTAATCTAGAAGAACTCACAGGCTTTGTCTTTTTCTCAGGGTTGATAAAAGTGTATCATTCCGCCTCACCCTCAAGGAGATATTTCTGGACCAAGATCAACTATAGTATCTTCAGTTGACTTAAGGAGAGAAAATCCTTGCACTAAGAAGCTTTTAGTGTCAGTAAAGACAAATGGTACACTCCAGCCATATTGAATATTAGGGCTGGTGCTATATGCTCTGTCTAGAAAAGAATAAGCTCATTTCTGAGATGTAGAGTCTAAGATGATGCTGGCAGGTCCCATTTTCTTTATAGTTAATGTTCTTCTAGACATGTAGCAAATTGGAGAGTACATAGTTTTAATGGGGTTCATGTGAAAGCCAAAAATCAACTTTTAGTAGCAGCAACATCATTCACAACAAATAAAGGTTAAGAAAGCATACCACCTAGCAAATAAATTATAAACACTTAACCCAGTTTTAGGAGATGGTTTCTGTCTTAGAAAAAAAGACCATAAAATGGGTGGCTTATAAACAACAAGCATTTATTTTTCAATTTTGGAGACTGAGAAGTTCAAGATTAATGTGCCTGCAGATGTGATGTCTGGTGAGAGCTTGTCTCTCATAAATGGTACCTTCTAGCTCTGTCCTCTGTTGGTAGAAGAATAAAAATTCTCCTAGGCCACTTTCATAAGGACACTAATCCCTTTCACGTGTGTTCTGACCTCATAATGGATCCAACTGCCAAACACCTCATCTTCTAATAGTATTAACTTGAGGCTTAGGATTTCAAGATATGATATCTGAGGGTACATATTCAGACTACAGTAATTTCCAAATTATTATCTCTTTACATTCCACACAATATGATGTCTGCTTGTTGAATGTCCAAACATCTGAGATCCTCAATGTTTTCCTAGAGTATTTCTTGGAATTTCATATTCAATTTTCCTCATTAGTTTTTGAAAATGCTAGATCTACTGACAAAGTTGAACGACGTTAGGTAGCATCCAAAACCCAATCCAGTGATTAGACTGAAGTCAGCAGTCAGACAGACCAGAAAAAATAATATAACAAACAGGAGACATTATTCTGGAGAATTTGGACATTTTAGGAGCAAAGTAAACAATCAACAGAACAAATGATCATTTATCGTTCACATGGTAGGAGTCGACATTACTGATTTGAAACTAAAGATTACTAAAAGTATTTTTTATCTGCAGAGATACATTGATTTAAATCTCTCTACAAATTTTATTTACTATGTCCTCAATTTACAATAGTGGAGCTATATAGTGCAGCAAAATTTGAGATGATAATTACTGCCTAAATGTTTTAAGCTAGTTTGCATAGTTACTGCCAAAACATTTACAGTTTATTTCCATAGTTCTTACTGCGCCCAATTTCGTGTAAGCATGCACCCTGCCATCACACACTAGGAAACTCGAAGTCCTCTTTTACTTTTGCAGAGCTGAGGGCAATTATGGAACCTAAAGTTGTCTTTTATATCAAATACCGCAAACAAATAATAAATTTTACTTCAGTTTGAACTATGTGATGATTATAAAATACATTTCAGAAACGGTTTTAACTATATGCTTTCGTATCAACATGTTTGGTTCTTCTTTTCAAAAATGTTTTTCACTTGAATATATAAATTTTAAAGTTCCTCTATTATAGCAATTCTGCTAAGATCCAAATAACTGTGTTACTACAATTGAATGATCATCATGGTAGTTTATGTGATCATATAATAATTAATGATAACTTAGTCTATTGAGATTTCCACTTGATTACCATTTACCCAGGAATAGGGAGGAGAGAGAGGAGATGATTTTTTTCATTTACATCTTGTTTAAGAATATTTCTAATGTATACTAGCTCATATATCTGCTTTAGTATGTTGAGTAGATTGAACGTAATTTAATCTTTCTTTGAGAATTCATTAATTTGATAATGCAATGTATCATTTCAACTTTATGTACTAAAATTGAATTAGATTGAAATATTTCTGATTCCAGAGTTAGTGTGACTGTATGTTAAAATTGCTTTTTCCCTACTTCTCTTCATCTCCTTAAATCTTCAAGAGTCCATGGAGCAAGTTGAAACTGAGGTTGCTTACCACTTGGAAGGCAACTCTTTAGTCCCCTGAAAGACCAAATAGGAATAAAGCTGTGTCTGAAAGGCAAGAGAGGTGAATGGAGCAAACTCTGCCTGAGATCTTTGGGGCAGGCTGATCTAATTTGGTCAAGAATTAGCCCAAACACTAGGTAGTAATAAACAGTAATTTTTAAAATATTGTCTTGCTTATATTTCTTTGGGACTAGAATGCATGTATAGCTACTCACATAAGTCTAAGCCTCTATTGTCTTAAAAATTAAACTTCAAATATACCATATGTATCCTAATTCAAATTATTTGATCTTATGTCATTTTCATAAATGCCAAGTATGGAAGACAATGCTATTTTTTGTGGCGTTTCAGTTACTGACATTTAAGTAACAACATTTGGTTACTGTAAGGATTATGGACTGACATGTCGGCATTTTCTTTCTTTAGAAGGTTCTGGAACTTTTTGTTCGTCATCTTGGAATCCCTAGCCGAGAATAAAAATAATTTAACAGACATCTATACTGGGAGTGACAGAAACAAGTTAACTATAATTTATTCCATGTGAATGTGTGAGTGTGGGGGGATGGCATATCTAACTAAATAAAAGGAAGGCACATGTATCTAATTTTTACAAGGCTATGGATATGATACTCATTATTTTAGGTATAATCTACAAATGTGCTTCACATTTAATCGATAATAAGTAATTTTATATGCTAACACTCCATTATGTAGAACACTTTTTATAGTTATGTAATTTGAGTGTAAAAACCACTATCATCTGCTCTTAACACATTTGAAATAAGACAATGGTCATTTTTACAATTTATGACATCTTGAGTTAATGAGAAGACCTTTCTTCATATTACTTTTTAAATTCATGTACTGTGGAAGTGTTATTCACGTTCACATTGGGGTGAGTAACCAGAAGGATAGGCTCAAGGGAGACTTTTCTGTTCTCTATTCTACTAGAGCCTATTACTTAAATTCCACCAGAAACAGAGAGGAATGAATTGGGATGGGAATAGTTTAAGTTTACCTTTAATATACACTCAATAAAGTATTCCTAATTGATTAGAATGCAGTTCTTGTTCTAAGTCATTTGTTATTAGTTAACATATGCAATCAAAGTGTCTTAATAGGAATTCTCTCAATTTTATTGACCAAGAAACTGTAAGAATTTTTTTTCTTCTTGTTAATATTGGTCCTCTGATAGGAAAAAACATAGGAAAACTTTACACTAAAATAATCAACTTCACCCTAAAATGATTAACTTGCCTAAGTTAACTCTGATTATTGTCCAGTGCCTCTGTACCCAGGAGGGTGAACACATAGAAAATTAAACTGAAATAGGAACAAGACATTTGGTGACCTCACAAACGTGTTTGTAAAGAACCACAGCTATTGTATGAAATCAACAGTGGCTTCACGCTCTCTCCGCTCAGCCCTCCCCTGGAAAGTCACCACCATCACCACCACATCAAATAAATAGCACAATCTATTGCATCCTTTCTCTCTCATACAGCTTGACATCTTTCTTAGTATACAATTTGCCTGTCATTTACCACTCACTAAGAGACACAATCAGGACTAGTGGAGAAGTGGGGCAAAAGGGAAAAGAAGCACACACTGAGGTGTGCCAGGCTCTCTTCCTGTGGAAATGGCATTGACATTATTCCCCCTTGACCTCAACGATTTCTAATTTACTAGGTTCACAAAGATGTATCCTTTCATGATTCAAAAAACCCCTAGCCAGAATGTTCCCAAAGTTCTCATTCGAAAATAAAGTAGGATTTTATACAACTAAATTCAAATTTCAAACCTGAATCCAACGTCCCTGTCTTCAGTGATGAAAATGACAATTGTATTTCCCTAACACTCTGGTGAGGACCTTTCATAATAAATATAGTATTTAGTTAAATGGCAGGACTGTTCGTCTTTATGGAGACATGCACTGTATTCTGTACCACATTGATATATGATTCACTATGTGAAACAATCACAATAACTCATTTCTCAAATTTCAGTTCTCAACTTAATCCTCCTCCTCTCATTTCATTCAACATTTGAAGATAATGTAAAACTTGAAAAAATTGCTTTAAAATAATTAACAAACTAATTACCTCCTCCAGGTTACTCTGGAAAGAGGCACATAGAGAGAAGTTAGGTAACTTTCCCCCTTATTCGACTTCAAAGACCATCGAGTGTATGGTTCTTATTTTCAGGAGACAGGGACAGACAGAAAGAGACAGAGAGAGAGAGGGACAGAAAGAGGGATATTTTAGCTTCTCCAAGCAAAGTGAGGAGGAAAGTTAACCAGATGATTACTGCCATCAGATATTTTTGCTTGCTTATCTCTGTTGAAGACCATCATCTGAACAGTTACCTTTGGCTTCTCGTTACTGACAGAAATTGCTTATCATAGGAGGAAATTTTAAGACTACAATGACACTATTCCATTTCTCATTTTATAATAAACAACTACAATAAAAAACAAAAACAAAACCAAGCAAACAAAATATCCTTAGAACATAAAATAGTTTGTAAAAGTCTGAGCTTTGAAATTTTTATTCCTGAATTCAGACCTTTAGCTCATATTCCACACTGTCTGTTACGTTAAGTACATAAAATCAGTGGACTGAAAGTAGGTGAAGAAAATAGTACATTACAACGTAGTCATTTTAGATTCCTAAGAATAATAATATCAATTTTAAACATAAAAAGTATATCAAATGAAAATATTATATAAACTTTTGTACTTTTTACTCTTTTTCACTTAGTTCTGTGAATGCAGAGAGTGATCAGTTAACTTCAACATTTATTAAACTTTAACGTGTATTAAAACATTAGAGGAAGGGTTTCAAAACCCTTAATATTTAAATTAATCCCAAGATTATACTCTTGAATAGCATTTATTATTAAAAAAACTTTAGAGAAGAAATCAAAGGAAGAAAACAAGATAAATTAAAACTAAAAAGTTTTCCAAAAAATGTGATTTATGGTTCATAGTTCCATAGTGGGCAGAGTATGAGATTAAGAACAACATGCACAGATTGGTTTTAGAACAAAAAGGTGAGTGACTTCTTCCTTTGCTCTAGTAAGAAATGCTGGTAGATAACATGGATATTTTGAAACATTAAAGAGAGAAAACAATGACTGACTAATCCAAAATCCATCAGTAAGTCACTGTCCAGTCAAATTCTGCTTTATGTCATCAAACAATCTCTACTACCTTCCACATAAGGGAAGAAAATACAGAAAATGCAATACTTACATTGAAAATAAAAATAAAAAGTGAGAGAATATATTTATAAATGATATACCTGAAAAGGGGTTAATATCCAAAATACATAAGAAACTCAACTCAATAGCGAGAAAATAACCTGATTCAAAAATGAGCAAGTGACCTGAACAGACATTTTCAAAAGAAGACATGCAAATAGTCAATAGGTTTATAAATAATATCGAGTATTACTCATTACCAGGTAAATGCAAATTGAAATCCCAGTGAGATATTACCTGTTTGAATAGCTGTTATCAAAAGGATATATTATGATAAGTCTTGGTGAGGATGGAGAAAAAATGTAAATACATAAAAAATACATTATAAACAATGTAAATATACAACCATTATGGAAAATGATATGGAGGGTCCACAAAAAAAACCCCCAAAAAATTATGTTAACAAGAATAAGCCAGGCACAGAAAGACAGATGCTGCATAATTTTACTCATATGTGGAATCTAAAAAAGTTGATCTCGTACCCCAGGGGTTGAGCTGGGGTACCTGGGGATGTATTGGCCAAAGAACACATTTCAGTTAGATAGGAGAAATAAATTCAAGAGACCTACTGTACAACATGGTAACCATAGTTAACAGCATATTGTGTTTTTGAAAAATGCTCAGATGGTGGATGTGAAGTGTCAATTTACAAAAAAAAAAAAAAAAAGAGAGAGAGAGAGAACAGAACTACCATATGATCCAGCCACTTCTGAGTATATATCCAAAAAACCTGAAATCAATATGTCAAAGAGATATGTACACACCCATGTTCATTGCAACATTATTCATAAGAATAGCCAAGATATGGAAAAAGCATTAGTGTTCATAAGCAGATAAATGGATAAAAAACATGGCAATATACACAATGAAATACTATTGGACCTTAAAAAAAAAAAAGGAAATGCTGTCCTTTCTGATAATGTATGAACCTGAAGGACATTATGCTTTGTGAAATAAGCCAGGAACAGAAAGACAAACACTACGTGATGTCCCTTATATGTGGAATGGAAAAAGTCAAACTCGTAGTAGTTGTTATGCTTTAGCTATGTCCCCACCCAAACCTCATGTTGAATTGTAGCTCCCATAATTCCCCCGTGTCCTGGGAGGGACCCGGTGGGAAGTAATTGAACCATGGGGGTGAGCCTTTCCCTTGCTGTTCTCTTGATAGTGAGTGAGTCTCATGTAATCTCTGATGGTTTTGTAAAGGAGAGTTTTACAAATGAGAGTTTCCCTGCACACATTCTCTTTCCTGCCACCAGGTAAGATGTGACGTTCCTCCTCCTTCACCTTCTGCCATGATTGTGAGACCTCCCCTGAGAACTTCCCTAGCCATTAAACCTCCTTTTCTTTATAAATTACCCAATCTTGGATATGTCTTTATTAGCAGTGTGAGGACAGACTAATACAGAAGTAAAGAGTAAAATGACAGTTATCAGGGGGTAGGGGGTGGGAGAAAATGGGGAGTTGTTTTTAGCCAAATGGTACAAATTTTCAGTTAGATAGCAGAGATCTATTGCATGGGAGAGTGACAGTCGTCAATAATAACATATATTTCAAAGAAATTTACAAATCTCAAATATCTCACCACAAAAAGTGATAAGCAAGTGAGATGATTGATATTTTAATTATCTTGATTTAATCATCCCACATTATATACACATATCAAAACATCACATTTTATCCCGTAAATGTATATAATTATGATTCTTCGATCAAAAATAATATTAATAAAAAAGAAAAGGCAGCTTTTTTTGTTCATTATTGACACACCATGTGAGCATCAGTATGAGTTAAAGAATGGTGAGGAGGGAAGATGTTATGCTAAATAACTCAGTGTACACATATATAACTTGGCAATAGATCTACTTCTGGTTCCAGAGGAAAATCATCCATCAGGTTATAGAAGCCAACATTGAGATTGCAGAGCAAGAATGAAATCACACCCATCTCAGTACAACTCATATTTACCTAAGTAACATAAGAGTGTTTTTGGAGAATTGCACTTTAATTTAGGGTCTTAGATATGTTCTATCGTGCTCCTTAAGTATTTTCATGGTAACCACAAGTAGGGAGTGTTGTGGGCTAAATTGTGCCCCGTCAAAATTTCTATGTTGAACTCCTAACCCTCAGTACTTGAAAATGTAACTCTATTTGGAGGTAAGACCATTGAAGAGGTAATTAACTCTAAATGAGTTAGGTTGGGACCTGATTCAATATGACTGAGTCCCTTGTAAGAGGAGGAAATTTGTATACAGAAAGATCATGAGAGAAGGCCATGTGAAGACTTAGGGGGAAAGACAGCCATCTACAAGCCAAGGAGAGCGACCTCAAAAGAAAGTTACATTGCTGACATCTTGATTTTGGACTTCTAGCCTTCAGGACAGTGAAAACACACATTTCGGTTTTTTAAACCACATATTCTCTGGGACTTTGTTATGACAACCTTTGAAAACGGATACAGGGAAAAATAGCTTTCTATCTAGATTCAGTCAAGATAAAGAATTACAAAAGTTCAGTCTCCTGTCCTAAAGACAGTTTCTTTGAATTCTCTTTTTCACTTTTTGTCTTTCTCTTGACGTATAAGAATGAGAATTGAATGCAACAAGAGTTATGCTATGTCACTTAGTAGAGTAGTCAGGCATAGCATCTATGGTCAGGAACTCTGTTGTCTTTCTTGCAATAGTTCATGTTTGGTTAAGTGTTCAATGAAGCTGCCCTTTATTATAGATTGCACCAGATTGCTAGAGTAGACATATGGAAATGAGTTTAACCCATTTGCAGCTCTCTAGAATCTATTCTAGAACCCTAGCTACGGATATACTCTCTACATTGCATGGTAGTCATTGGTAAACACAGGTCTTTTGATGTTTTAATTTCTTCCACCATTGTTGTAAGGGAAGTAATTCAAGAGTGGAAAACCAAAAACTGTAAACTCTCACTTATAAGTAGGAGCTAAACTTTGAGTACACAAAGGCATACAGGGTCATATAATAGATTTTAGAGGCTCAGATGGAGAGGGTAGGGGGCGGCTAAGATAAAAAACTACATGTTAGGTACAATGTACACTGCTTTGGTGATGGGTGTATTAAACTCTCAGAATTCACTATGATAAATTCATTCATTAACAAAAAACCACTTGTACCCCAAAATCTATTGAAATAAAAATTAACAACAAAAACAAAAAAGATAGGTCTGTGTCAAGTGTCTTCCTTTGAAAAGTTTAAACATTCTTAGACATTCAACAATCAATCATTTCCTTTTAAAGTTTCTTCATTCTGGTTATCAGAGTACATTTATGTTTTCAGAAGAACTGGACTATAAAACTATATTTCTTTTCATTTTTAAAGGATGTATTCTACACTTTAGTAAGAAGATTACAAATATGTGTGGCCCTGTCTCTAGGAAGAATTTTGCAAAATTGAATTAGTCTTTTGTGGTCACAATATTGTGAAATGCGTCTGCACTTATTGAGTGAGGGATGGTAGACACTGTGCATTGTACCGCGGAACATTCATTTATAACTAATGATTATAGAGCCCAAATTCGTGTTAATATGAATTCCAAGTATTTTCTGCACAGTTTCAATATACACTGAATTTTCCAGAAATGCAAATATAGTGGAAATTGAGAGGAAAAGCTATTTTTCTTCACAGAACTTTACTTAACATTGAATACCATTTTAGAAAATCATGTCATTGATGGCAACACTAGCTGTGAGACTAAAAGTATACCACTAATAGTATTCCTACTTCTGCTGCTTATGTATTTCAAACAATCACGGGGAATCCGAGTAGCAATGAGGTTCTGCAAACTTCATTATGTTTTCTACCTTCACTGTACCTGCATATTAACATAAAGAAATGCATATTATTTTATTATAAATTATTTTATTACATTTTTATTTATATTAGAGTTTAGGCATTATTTTCAAAATATTTTTGAACATTGATTTTTTTTGAAATTGTGTGAAATTGTATAATCTGTTATACTATCTATAACCTTTGTTTCAGATAGTGTTATAAAATATTTGTTTAAAATGGTGTTGTGTGTCTACAATTGCCTGTGGGGATTGCCTTTAACTCAGTCTTCCTGTAGTTACGCACCTACAAACCATTAAACCCTAACACAAATTGTCTTGAAAACTGAATTTCTGAAATATTTTCTAATTTAGAGTGACTGGGAAGGAAGAAAACTACAAGAATGACTGTTTCTGTTCAGACTGGCAACCCCTTCAAGAGCTATTGAATAACAGAATGAAGGCCATCAATCCAGTGATGGAATTCTCAATATACTTTCATTAGTAAGCATGTTTTTCCATTGTTTTAATCTTAGACCTGAAATTTAGAATGATTAGTGGTATCTATTTTGGCTGCTCAGTAGCTGGTTTTGCTACCCAAGTAAGTTCTATGAAATTAAGAGTTTTGATTTATTATTTCATAGATGCATGTGGCAATTCCAGGAACCATTCCAAAACTACAAAAATTAGCTCATTTATCTTCACGGCAACTATTTTATCCCCACTACACAAGAGAGGAAACTGAGGAACGGACATATTAACTTACCGAAAGTCAGTGATATCCAGTAAATTGCAGAGCCTGGACACAGTTGTCTGGCCGTGGAGGCCATGGGCTTAGCTAATATGTTACATTGCCTTCAAAGGTTGCAATATAGCAAATGAGAAAGAACGTGGCAGCAAAAGAATTAATGAGAAAACAGATTTAGAATATATCGCTTTTTTCGTAAAGGGATCTTTAAGTTTCCACTTATGTTAAATTCATCATCCTATATTGAGTATGAATAATCAATGGAAGATCACCTTCAAATAAGAATTAATTTAATTGTTTATGATACATAGAGAACCATAAACATTTTCAATTGCAATTGTCTTTTAAGTGAGGAGAAGGAAATAAACAACTCAATAGCTATTATTAGGCATTTTATTTGAGCAAGAAAGGAAAGAAGAGACAAAGTGGGGGAGGGAAAAGAGAGAGAGACAGAGACAGAGAAACAGAGAGAAAGTGAGAGAGAGAATGGAAGATACAAAGGTACAAGCAAGCAGGGAAAAAATGTGAAAAGAGAGCAGTAATTACTGACTTTATTATAAGTGAGAAATCTGACCATTCCTTGTCCACCGAGTCTAGGAAAATTTCCAGTGTTTTAGATTATTTTCTTTTCTCATTCAAACGCTTATTTTAAAAGGATTCTGTTTTTAACCAGCTCATTTACCAGCACCCCATTCCCACCCTGCCTCCAATTTCCAGAAGCTGGAAAAGCTGGAACAATAATGAAACAATCATGATATTCCTTTCCAGGCAGATGTACCTTCATTTATTTTCTTTGTATATCCCCTTTCTGTGACATTCTCCTTTTGATCATATAATACAATTAGATCTTTGTCACAGTTTCTGTTTTTAAAATGTGCATATAATATTTTAATCTGTGGAAGTGATTATAACATTATGTTAACATTTACTAAAATGATACAGCACTGTGCATCAGTGGTTGTTTATGGATAGAAGTTGTTGCTGGGCATTGCTAAAGGAAAGCAAGCTACTTGCAGATATCAATGAATTCAGATTATTATTAGAAGATTCTGGTGAAGCAGCAGTAGTAGAAGGCAAACAGTAAAAACTGAAAGTTTCGGCTGCATGGAAATATTTATTAATTTTATTATTATTAACTTTTGAGTTAATTCTTAACTTTCCTCTGTTATTATTTTGTAATTGTCATCTTTTTAGTGTTCACTTAGCCTGTTATCTTTTATTGATTTCCAAATATCACCATTTGGTCATCATTTACATTTCCATGTCACTTTTCTTTCCCTCCACAATAATCTCTTTTGAATATGACAGCCATATATAACTTTGTCTTGTTACTTTGAGCACTTAGAATTGGGAGTCTTTCCTTCATATTTTTCCCATGTTTCATGGCATTGATATTTCTTGTTGTTCATTTTCTTTTACTGCTTTTATTCGTTGAAAAAAAGCTGTGATATATTTTTCAATTAAAATTCATACAAGTAGAAAAGATCGAGTATATAAAAATCAGAAGCTACAGGCATGAATGTAATAGAATGATAAGTAATCGTAAATCTTGATTGCAAGATGTCCACTTTTCTCGGTTGATCTTATTTGACAATAGTCAACAATACAGTTTTTAAACATTCTATATTCCTGGTCGCAAAGCCACACTGCAACTAGGATTATTAGTCAATTGTTTCTCTACCAATTACCTTAACTTAGAAGAAATCCATATTGTGTTTACATTAATAAACTTTACATTTGTTCTTATATAGAAAAACTGTATTCAGTGCTCATGAATTAATAATATCACATTCATTTCAATACAAAGACTTTTACTCACACTCTGCCCCATGATTCTAATTAAACTTGAAAGGGAACAAATAACATTTAAAGTTCTTTAGGGAATAATGTTACTCTATTATTGGTGAGTTCATCCTCCTTTCAATCTACTCTAAACTCCTAATTTTAGGTCTTTCAAATGAATTGAGTTTTTATATAAGCATTAATATAAATATGCAGTAATTATATTCATACCCATATGTATATGTACATGTTTTGTAGCCTTCTCATTTTAACTTAACATAGCATGAATATGTGCACCCCAATACATATTCCATTGAACCATGCTAATTTAAATTATTTCACGATTTGCAACTGAAAATGTATGAGTCACTTCCAAATTTTAGTTCTCCAATACCTTACTTCTGATTATATATATTATTCCCATGATCTTATGTTTCTAAATAATGTTAGCATTAGCATTAGCATTTTGCATAGACATTTTTGCACTAATCTCAGCTTTCTTCTTCAGGGATGGCTTGATGAGTGTGCAGATCACTCTCTGTTTTCCATGAGTAAACCCCAAAGATCCATTTACTGCCCTCCTCTGTCCTACCTGGTTCCAAAGCAGGGTCACCCCATGAGTTTCATCACTTGGGACCTTGGCTTTCCATTGTTCCCCCCATCAACAATGAAAGCCACTGGCACTGGCAGATTAGCTGGTGGGAGGAAAGAGAAGTTGGGGTGCTTATTCCACAGTGCTTCCAACTCCTAGTGGCTGGCCTCAGGTTTGACAACAGCTGAGGTCTGTGGTTTAATCTCCTATCCTCTTTCTTCATGCTTGGGTTTCATCAGTCACTAGACTTATCTCTTCTGCCTCAGAGGTGGAAATGGCTTCCCATGTTGTTAGTCACTAAATGCTTCATATGCTTTGATTCTTTTACTCTTGGCCACACTTCTGCAAATAGCACCTCCATCAATCTCCCCTTATTTATATCTGTTGAGTAAGTCATCTATTTTCTGTCTGAATCTGATAGAATAGGCAAAGGGATACAGTGACATTTTAAGCATTTGGAATATATTTTCACTTTTTCTTCACAATTTAAATGTACCCCTTGTAATGTATATGAATTTAAATATTCCTATATCATTCTAACATTAGATTTGCTGTTTTAATTATTGTCAAGGTAACAGGCAAAATAGAACATAATACAGCATTCCTTGATTTCTAATTAGGATAAATATTAAGAGAGAGAGAGTGTGTGGTGCGTGTGTGTGTATGTGTACGCACGCATGCTTGCAGGTCAATAACTATGCATAGCAATGTGTCCAAAAAATACTCACCATGAATTATGTTCACATTTCAACTCAAGTACAGAATAGCTATGTGAATAGAGGCAAGATTTTTCTTCTTTAAAGGATATTGGCTGGGTGTGGTGGCTCACGCCTGTAATACCAGCACTTTGGAAGGCCGAAGCGGGCGGATCACCTGAGGTTGGGAGTTGGAGACCAGCCTGACCAACGTGGAGAAACCACTTTTCTACTAAAAATACAAAGTTAGCTGGGCGTGGTGATGCATGCCTGCAATCCCAGCTGCTCAGGAAGGTGAGGCAGGAGAATCACTTGAACCCAGGAGACGGAGGTTGTAGTGAGCCAAGATTGCACCATTTTGCACCATTGCACTCCAGCCTGGGCAACAAGAGTGAAACTCTGTCTCAAAAAAAAAAAAAAAAGATTATTTACGTCTTATTTTTTAAATTATCTGTGAACCAGAGATAATAGTAATATTTGGTCCCTCCCAACTGTAAGTCTGTGATTATATATCCCCATCAGATACAAAAGGACAGAAAGAAATCCTGCATATTCTGATAATGCATGATTGAATAAGCAAAATTCACTTTATGTGTTGAGTCACTGAATCATTTGTAAAGCTGCTTTTCTTCTCCAAGAACTGATAAATGCTGTGATGTATGTTATTTCTTTAGTAATATACTTCATCAGAGAATTATTTTTACAATGCCAAATGAAGTAGACTTAAACTTTTATTGTGTTAGGGGTCAAATTCTGTTAACAAAAAAATCCATCATGCTAATAAGAGAAATGGAATTCTACATTTTTTTCACTTCACATTTATGTATTGCTTTTCTGAACTTCTCTGTTGGAAAACTCTCATTTTGATATCTTTAAGTTATGAAGGGTTTGATATCTTTATGTTATGAAGGGTTGGAAACATTACCTAAAATTAAGTTCTTCCCTTCATCTGATACTATAGATCACGTTATTTTTCTTAGTACAGAATGTTTCCTTGGATTTTAAAAAGGCTAGGGGTCTTGTGGCATAATAGGAAAGAGAGTATTTCTTGGAAGATGAGAAGCATGAACCTCAGAAGAAGCTCATTTGTACTGGAGGTAATGGTGTGAGAGAGAGGTAATGCTAGGGCCTTTGAGAGGCTCAATGAAGTGGAAAAGGTGGATAGAGAGAGCTTACATATTTTCTGCAAATGTGTAGAATTTGCAACACTAAACCTGGGAAGAGCATGTAGTGTGTGATGTGCTTGCTTTGCACATGGGCATGGTGTTATTGACTCACCTTCACCAGGTGAATGGCTTTGCATTGTTGGGGTGATAGATTTACCCTGCTCAGGTTGCCTGTCCTCCGTGAGTAGGAATATGGGTTTGTGAGACATCTGTGTAGGGTTAGGAGGGCAGCTGAAAGCTGTTGAACAGAAGGGAGCTAACAGGCTTGTGCACAAATTAAACTTGTAAGTGTAGTACCATCAGTGCTCTGTGGAAATGCTGAGCAATCAGAGCGAGGTAGGAAGAGAAAGTCTTTAGGGAGGCGGAGGATTTGGGGGGGATTAATGAATACTTCAGAGCATGGGAAAATCACTCACGATATTTCTATACATTATTTGCAAGAAAAATAATGTACAGAAATATTATGACATATTCCAAAAGGACATGTCGATGTTTAAGCATACATTTAGGCTTCCACATTTAGTAAACTAGATTTTAAAGTGTTTTTCTAACACTTAACAGAGAATCTGTCATTGACTCAAACGATCATTAAAACAACAGTAAAAGCCAAAGAAGGAAGGAAGGAGGGAAGGAAGGAAGGAAGGAAGGAAGGAAGGAAGGAAGGAAGGAAGGAAGGAAGGAAGGAAGGAAGGAAGGAAGGAAGGAAGGAAGGAAGGAAGGAAGGAAGGAGGGAGGGAGGGAGGGAGGGAGGGAGGGAGGGAGGGAGGGAGGGAAGGAAGGAAGGAAGGAAGGAAGGAAAGAAGAGAAGGAAGGAAGGAAGGAAGGAAGAAGGGAAGGAGAGGAAGGAAGGAAAGAAGGAAGGAAGGCAGGCAGGCAGGCAGGCAGGCAGGCAGGAAGGAAGGAAGGAAGGAAGGAAGGAAGGAAGGAAGGAAAGAGTATAAGGGTTCTCCCACAAATGCCTCAGGTGAGCAAAAGAGAAAGGCAGACGGCAGCCTCTGTGCTCAGTGGCAGCCAGCCAGGTTGGCCAGAATTGGCCAGAGATCCATGACCCTTTGGCTCTCGTGGGAGAGTGTAAAGTTCTGTCAGCTCATCCATTCCAATAATTAGCAAAAGATATTATTTCCCTGCTCCATCTGCTTGCATTTTTCCTAATAATTGGAACACTGAATAATGTTCCCAAGTCCTTCAGCTCTCTGCCACCACCACTGATCACATCTCTGGGGAGAGACGCAGGACTGAGAAGAGTCAGGAAATTAAGTCTTCCCATGTGAGGGGCATCCATGATAATAGGAGATCACCACCACAAGCAGAGGTACATCAGGGCTCAGAAGTCCAGGATTGTTGTGAGTGTGAGGTGGCACAGATCATTCCACTTTGAAGTTCACTGCCTGCAGCCTTCACCATAGACAGGTGCCTCGAACATGCAAGACTTAGGAACCATGATGCTTACAAAAAGGGCAGGTGTTAAATTTTGTACTCAATCACAAATCAACTTGAAGAAATTGCCTTATAATCCTGGGTTGGGAAGTTTGATATACATATATGTATATATGTGTGTATATAAATACACACACACACATATATATATATATATAAATCCTATAGCGGTGGTACTCTTATGGATATTTCATTATGGATTTCCCAGACAGGTACCATGACTCTGCCTTCCTCTGCATGGTACCTACTGCAGTGCAATGCATGATGGCACACTCAACTAAGTCCAGTTGACTGGGTAACTGTGAGTGCTTCAAACCAGTGAAGAACAGAAAGAATCAAAGTGGAATGTATGTTTGCATTTTGCTATTAATGTTAAATTACCTTTTCAACTTGAAGGCTCTTCTCACTTTGTTTCTTCACTCGGGACTGTGTGGTGAATCTCAATAAAAGAAATGATTGTGTTCATTCACTCCACGTGTTGTATTGAGTATCTACTACGTGCCAGTATCGGAGATGCCTGATTGACTCCATTTCTACAAAGCAACCACTATATTTTTAAGGAGTAAGGTGTTCTAATATTTGTCAGTGTAGATATATTCAAAAGTAAGTTAGCAGTGATTAACATGTGTACTGATTTCTATGACATTTAGAAGATTTTATTATTAATAAATCATAAGAGGAAGTGGTTATTTAAAAACTAAATTAATTTTCCTGAAAATACATGTTTTTACTGAGAGTTCATTCTACCCAAGATACTTTTTTTTCTTCTTCAAATAGTATATAAGTTATGAAACTGGGACAAACACTTAGTTTTTCAGACACGTTGTCAAATGTTTGTTCTACTATTCTTTCTACTCCTTATCATATAAGAATGGAGCTACTATTTACTTTTTTAAAAAGAACAATTTTCCTTTATAAAAAAGATTATCTTAAACATGGCTTTCATGTTGCAATTAAGATGTGGAAGGATTTAAAATAGAAACATCTCTCTATTGCAAGCAAAGTTTCAGCATGTCTATAACAGAAGGAAATGAAATAAAGTATGATAAATGCATTTCAATGGTCAACTTAAAAATAGTTACATAATGTTTAACAAATTTAACCTACTAATAGGAAAACATCATCTGTGGATTTCTATTTTATTTGAGTGCCAGCTCCGTCAAAAAGTAATATGGAAAGGAATAAGTCAATTTCCACTTAGGATAAAGTGACCAAATGGGCAAAGTTAAATTGTTATATATTTTATAAATATAACCTATTTGCTCATCAAGTCATCTGAAATTTTTCCTGAACATCTCTTTTTTTTAAATAAAACTTCTGCCACTAAGGTTGATACATTATTGAGATATATTACATGCCATTTTAAAATATGTTGTCTTTCTGTAGGCTTGATGTCCCTGCTTTATGCTACCTTTATGCCCACTAGGAAGCAAAGTTGAACTCGATTTTAAAATGTAATGTCTTTACGAGAATCAATGTCTTCGACACTTCATTTTGTAGATCAGTATAATAAACAGGCTTTAAAGTTTAATGAACAGGCTAATATCACAGAACTACATTTGGAATCTGGGCCTTGTGTATCCACATTATGTTATCATCCACTGATATCCTGGTAGATGTTTGAAGCTAGTTCCCTAGAGTAAAAAGCCTTGAATTGTAGCATATGTTGATTTTCATGCTGTAAATACCCTCACCAAGGCTGATTTAAACGTATTAACATGACATAATTGAATAAGGAGTTACAACGGGATGTACAGTAGTTCATCATTTTACATTTTTCCATCACATTGTTGAAATAGACATAAATAATCTCAAAAGCATAGATAATAAAACATTTAAAATTAGGAACTGGTGATTTTTTAATATTAGTATATAGTTGTTTTTATAGAATTTATTTAATTGTAAAGGCATATAACCTTTAAGAAATCAAGAATGACTGTGCTTAAGAACTGACTGATTCTTGACTATTTAATACGTGGGTCATACAGATCTTGTAAGCTGGTACAAGCTGATCCCATCACACCACTGGGTCACCAAAAATATTGATGAGAAATTTTGGGTGGTTGAAAATGTTTCCAATATGAATCTTCTCAATTTTGTTTTCATTAGCATGTGATAAAAAAGGAGAAAGAGAAGAGAGACATAGTTTGATATCTATATCAAATTGGGCACACTTGATGTCATAAGCTGCAGAACTGAAAATGTTTAAATTTTATGTCATTGCCTAAAGTTTCTGAAAAATTACTCACTTTCTTAACTTTTTTAACCTATGAGCACACACACACACACACACACACATATGATTTTATCTCTCTATTTTATGGTTCTTGGTCCTGGGTTTCCAGGCTTGCAACCTTGTTTAGTCTGTATAAACATTTGCTAGAATTCAGTACCAGAGTTTTCATGTAAAACCCTCTGCTGATTAAGTATAACACTTACACTACAGAATCATCACCATGCTACAATGCATAAGAGAACCCAATTATATTTAATGGTAAATCTGTAACCGTATTGTCTTTAATGCCATTAACTATATATTAATGTCATTGCATCGTATGAGCTACATTATTTTTCCTGATTCTATTTTGCTGTGATTGCTTTGTGTCGAGCAAAATTCATTGTATGGGTTGATGTTTGATTCATGTGGTGAAAAGTTTACACTAGGTAAACTGAGAATAGGGTAGGGGTTTTACACAAGGAGCATAAATGTACCAAAGTGGAAATGAAATTTGGAGGGATTTAGAAAAGTGGATTATGGCAACAACAGAAGCCATCAATTAATATTGGGCCTCAAATACAAGTATGGAGAAATAGATTTTCTTCAATGATATAAAGGGAAATGTTAGCATATAGGTGGATACGTCTGGGTAACTCACTATCTGCCTAGTATGGAACAGCAGAGGGTCACTAATGAAACCGCCTTCATGAGTACATATCAGTGGCACGGGTGTTAGGCTTATAAGGACAGAGCAGAGAAAACTTAGCCAGTCATCAGATATGGAGTTATGAAATAGACAAGTACCAAGCAGCCCTGAAAACTCTGGTAGCATATGCAATAACCTTTAAAAATTCTTTACAATCCTCCAACTCTGATTTCACTATATTATTGTTGGGATGATGATTACTATCTGGGGAGGTGATCCTGATGTGCCAGATGGTAAAATGAAACTCTGAGGCCATGACTAGCATTGTGAACGAGCAGATTGGCAGCTCTCCTGCAATCTGAGAGGTGCTGGGAAGGCCTGAAAAGTCCTAAAACAGCTGCTCCTTGGTGTGTCATCAAGCTTAAATTTCCAATATCGGAGATTTATATTTTTGGGTATTAAACGAGTACCTTGATGAAGAGGCAATATAGGGGAAAAAGATTTTAAAAAGGTAAAATTGCGTTAGTTATTCCGATCTCATGGAAGAAAGGAATTCTGTTTTCAAACCAAGACATTTAGACGAGAGAGAGCAACCCCACTTCATATGGATCTTGGATAGAAACTAGATAAAAGATCCAGCAGGGACGATGCATTTTCAGTGACCCCAAGATTAGATAAAAGTCATAAATAAAGGAAGAAGAATCAGCAGGAGAAACTTTTACAAGGGTTGACCCTCTTTACAGGACAAGCTTTGATTCATCTGATCTAGCCAAAGAAATTTTATATTCATCTGTGTAAGGGATTTTTATTTTCACATTTTACAAACTATTCAGATTGTAAAATATATGTCAGAATAGTCTTGACCACAGTATCAGGCAACAGAAACTAACACACACACTTTCATTTTATAAAATGAAATGTGTGGTTTACATTTATTCTAGAACAGATTAATAAAAAAAAACAACAACTAAAATTACAGTGAATATCCACTAGGTGGCGAGTGTGCTATGTAGTGTTCCACTCACCTGCTTAAGGTGGAGCTGTTTCATCTTGTTCATCAAGATCATATCAGATTGTGTTGTGGCCAAACAGATGTCTGAAGTGGATTTTAGAAGCCAGATAATAGTTTCCAATTATTAGAGAGTAACTCGCCTTGTGAATTAGATGCTTTCCCTAACCACTAAGCAACATGAAGGGCTATTTATTAGATCACTATGTGTTTTAATACCACTGGTCACTGCTACCAGGCTTTTCATCGGAATTCTGTTCTGGTTGTACTCCTAATACCATGCAATCTGGAGTTAAGAGCTCCGTCCTGGGCTACAGATTCTTTCCTGTAATTTTCCTCGTACTAAGGACTGTTAATCAACAAAATGGACCTGAGATCCTCTTCCTTTGGCACTTTACAAGTCTTTGTTCTTTCTTTACAGCCCTCTTATGTGAAGTACCACATTTTAAGCACTACACACAGAGGATTAATAATTGTAGGCTTGGAAGATAAGATCAGCTGATAGGGACATGTACCTACTCAAAGTTACACTACAATGACACTTCTGCCTTAGAAAGCCTCTCATTTATAAACCCTTTTTGGGGGCAGGAGTAATTTGCATTAATTTGATGTACCAATTAGACGAAATGTAATAGTGAGCTTTACATTTTCTTAAGTGTATTCTCTTTCAATTTGACTTAGTTAACAAGAATTGCTTTCTTCCCAACTTACAATGAACTCTAATTATTTGTCTTGTATCCTTTATTTTTCTTTACCTCTTTGATTTATCACTTAACAATAGAAAAATTACAAAAGTAACATGATCCTTTTCCAGTAATGCTGAAATATTTTTTAAGAATGTCAATTATAATGTTAATCTTGAATCAAATTGTTCGTCATTCCCTTTCTAAAGTTCATTTAGACTTAGCATATTGTGATTTCTGATTGACTATCATTTATGCAAAATATTACAGAGAAGTCAAAATATAATGAACACAGATCATTTGAAAAATCAGGGTAAAAAAATCAATAATGTTATGTAAGTCAATTATTAGATTTAAGTGACATCTACTTCAATTTCATAAACAATAAATAGACATTAAGGAGCCTCTTTACTCTTAAATTAGTTCCCCAAAAAGCTAATTCTAGCTTCTGAGCCCTCTGAATTGTCTCCTTTTCCTCTTTGGGCAGTGTCCTTATTTTCTAAAAGCTCCTGATTTTGTCAAATTAGAAAGTAGTGTGATAACTCACATTAATTTATTAATCTCTTATAAATTCCTATTTTTCCTTAACAGGATTTACTTAAGAATAAAGAAATGCCTTAGAAGGAATTTTTAACGCTAACATCTGGGGCTATAATCAGAGTATTCTTCCACATGCCAGGATTATGAATGTTGATATGCCAGCCAGCAAAGACGCGTGCTCCTCTGAAGATTGTCCATAATGGAAGGCTTAGATCAGAGCTGTGGAGAGAAAGCCAGTTAGAATCCTGGCTCCACCACCAGTAGCCAAAACTAAACAAATCAAAACAAAAACATTGTGCAAAACAAAAAAACAACAAAATGCTACTTGCGCAAAAATAGTGGTTTTGCACAAGGTGCTAATATTTCTGAACGCCTGCTTCCTACTCTGCTAATAGGCAGGTGTGGGAGGGGATAATAACACCTAATACATAGAGTTGACGGAAATTGAAATGAAACAGTTCACTGAGTTAACACTTCGCTTGGTAAAGAGTAAGTTCTGAATCAAAAGTTACATTACCAGTTTTTACTAATGTGATGAAACATGGATCAGCTAAAAGGCAGGATATATCACCATTGTAATTTGATTTTATCCTAATTTCCAAGGAAAATGAATTTAAAATATTTTTAAAATTATATTTATTAACTTAATCCCATTGCAATGTACATAATTTTAGTGACTTTTTTAATTACAAAGAGAAAAACTTGTTATCAAGCCATTCAATACTTGAAAACTGTACTTAAGATTATTTACACAAAATAATATTTCTCAGTATTTTCCTCCACTTTTGTCATTTAAAATTTCTCTAACTGGCCGGGCGCGGTGGCTCACGCCTGTAATCCCAGCACTTTGGGAGGCCGAGGTGGCGGATCACGAGACCATCCTGGCTAACAGAGTGAAATCCCGTCTCTACTAAAAATACCAAAAATTAGCTGGGTGTGGTGGTGGCGCCTGTGATCCCACCTACTCGGGAGGCTGAGGCAGGAGAATGGCGTGAACCCGGGAGGCGGAGCTTGTAGTGAGCCGAGATCGCGCCACTGCACTCCAGCCTGGGCGACAGAGCGAGACTCCGTCTCAAAAAAAAATTTCTCTATCAAAACTTAGTATGAAGAAAATATAATTTGAATATTAACTGAATGCTTTAAAGAATATATAAGATATGTTGGAAAAATATATTTGAAAAAAAAGAGCTTTTATTGTTGTATAAGATAAACTTTTTAAAGTTTTAAAATTGTAATAAAAAACCGTGAACATGTTATGAAAAATAGACTTTATGTTTTTATAATAGGTAATATTGCAGTAAAAACGCTATCGTTTTACAAATAAGGATGCATTGGAGGGTAACACACGTACATAGCAAGGTTCTGTAGACAAACATTCTACTTAGTCAACAAAGCCATTACTAAATTAATTATTTAGGTGAAGTAAGAGATTATAAATTGTATATTGCTTGAGATTTACCCAGATTTGCTCCTAAGGATCTAGCAACTACCTACTTAACGTATGGTACTTAAAATGATACAAATTATTTTCTTTCCTTTTAAATACAAGTCTTTTTACAATAAGTTTTTATATTTTAATAATACTTGATTTGAAAACATCACAAGTGGCAAATTATGAAAACATGCTTGAAGACATGTAGTTCAAATATCCATAAAAATTTAACTTGGCTTATTGAACTTGTTCCTGAAAAATTTATGATAGTTACAAAGAAATGGTAGCTGGTATGCATTCTCAGAATTAAACATTTAAAAAGTGTCATTTACATATCTGGGGGCTTCTGTATCTACTCTGTTTTCTGAAATACAATTAAACATGTGTTTATCTTTCTATTTCTTCATACGAATATAAATATCATAGGCTCTATGATCTCCATGATAAATGACGTGCATCACTGTAATCTAGATGTATGTATATCTGACCATAGCAGAAAATAAACCAAATATAATCCCTATATGTATGTAAAAACTTCACCATTTATAAAAATGTCCCCAAAGACACACATAGATCAGTGTAAGGTGAACTTACATAGAATGATTCTTGGACAGCAATGCTTGGCACATGGCAGAGAGAAGAAGGAAAGGCCGGTATGAAAGAGATGAGTGCATTAGAGACAGTGGACCATGAAAGAAAAGCTTCCATCCATGACCTTATTTCCAGTCTTCCTGTGGCTGGCTGTATTTCCCTTTCCCTTAGGTTATGAATCTGCAATAGATCCCTTTAGCAATTTCTCTATTTTTGATTTAGCTAACTTAAGTGGTTTTCTGCTTCAGGCGAGTTAGATGGGTTTCTTAATATTGTCTCTAAGCATGTAATATTTCTTAGGGATGTATTGTGGCATTAGAACACATAGTATCCCTAAATTAAACTATTTTGAAAGCATATTTTACTAAGTTCATAATATGTAAAACCCCTTTAAACATTATGCTATAATACGACTGCAGTATTGAAAATAAAGACATTTTAATAGACATTAAAATTTTAATAGACATTAAAGTTATACAGATATAACTCCACCTTTTACTACCACTTAATTATGTACAACATAAAAATACAGTAAAACTAATTGCCAAAAAATTTAATAACAAATTTAATTTACCTAAAAATATCAATTGTTTCTGATCTTTCTGTAGAAATAGCTACTTATTTTTCATAATCAGCGTATATTACCTTGTATTAAATCCATATCAGATGTATGAAGGGTCGATGTTTAATTTAACTTCTTAAATGAAAGATATTACTGATTATATTAAGATTTATATCCAAAATTTTGTTATAGATTAGAGATAAAAATCATAATTAGTATTAAATCATATTTTTCCATGGCTGTTGGATGAGAGATAATTTATTTTCACTTAATAAATATAACCAATAATTTTTGGAATCAAAACAATAAAAGGAAAACTAGCTGGGCGCGGTGGCTCAAGCCTGTAATCCCAGCACTTTGGGAGGCCGAGACGGGCAGATCACGAGGTCAGAAGATCGAGACCATCCTGGCTAACACAGTGAAACCCCGTCTCTACTGAAAAATACAAAAAACTAGCCAGGCGAGGTGGCGGGCGCCTGTAGTCCCAGCTACTCGGGAGGCTGAGGCAGGAGAATGGCGTAAACCCGGGAGGTGGAGCTTGCAGTGAGCTGAGATCCGGCCACTGCACTCCAGCCTGGGCGACTGAGCGAGACTCCGTCTCAGAAAAAAAAAAAAAAAAAAAAAAAAGGAAAACTAAGTACCAAATACAATTTGGATACATTATTGCTAAGAGCAATTGGTAGACCATGACTACATAAAATATACAAAAATTCAGTTATAATATAAAGTAATTTTTTCAATTCTTAAATTTCTCAAACTAGGTTTACAAATTTTGAAAAGTGGCTTTATATTTTAAGACTCTTGGGGTAAAAATTTCAGCATCGATTTACCGTATTACTTATAGAGACAATTTTTTTCGAAATGGCTTTGGAAAAAATATGCTGCTACAAAAGTAAATCTAAAACAAATCAGAAAATATATTAATGTGAAACGGTGGAAATAGTGGCTTCAAAATAGAAACTGCTATTTTTGTAGGTAAAAACTGGCAAGGTCATATGGTTCAGTGTAAAAAAATGCATACATATGTATGATCTATTATCTAGACAAGATTTGTAAACAAATTTTAAAAGAATAAAAATAGGTATGTTTGAGGAGTAGAAGCATCAATGGTTTAGATAACTTATTTCAAGTCACATTTTAACCTTATAGATTTTCATATTTTTTAAAAGTATAATTTTTTGATTAGTATCATTGATGACTCTTGTGTCACTCAATTATTATTCTAAAAGCCTTTTTCTGCTGCTTAGTAACCTACTGTCAGTAAACAGACTAAAAGTCCACCCATCAGAATAGATAGTAACTTCGTGTGCTCATAGACAATATCACGGCATTTTTATAGAATCTAAATTATTTTATAAAAACCATAAAAGTACAGATAGGTGATTTAGAGATATGTTATTCATCTAAATTTATTTGAACAGGTTCTATTTTTTTTTAAAGTCCTGGCAAACAAATTACTTTAGAAGCTTAAAACATTTCAGCAGTTTATTATTACAGAGAAGCTACATCTGGTATAAATGATTATTAGTGGTTGTCAGAAATGCATTATTAATTCAGCGGATCGTGCTTTTCAATATTAATTACCCATGGCGTGGTTTTTCAGATCCAGTCTCATTAATCACAGGCCCTAGGCCAGTATGCTAATTTGAAGTCTATGTAAGAATTAGTAAATATTTGTTCCTTGGTAATACAGTAATAAAACTATGAACTAGAGTATATCATGACTGAAGACCGTTGCTATATAAGGTCAAACATTGGATAACTCTAGCCAGCTGTAAAAGTCTTTATTTCTCCATCGAGTACATAACATCCTAATGGTTTGTCCCAAATAATTGAGATTATTCATGTGAGTCACAGAGCAATCGCCAGGGTCTTTTGATGGTTTGCATGTTCTCTTTCTTGCTTGCTTATTTGTTTTTAGAATCCAACAATGTTATTTCATTAATTCCTAATGAATCAAGAATTTGAAATATGAAGTATAATGAGCAATATATGATCCAGGATCTTAGTTAAAGAACAGTCTCTCTCTTAATTACAGGGAAATGTACAGGGAACATATCTTGCCCTGTACAGTTGACTCTCATGTGTTAAAAATAACTGACACACTCCCTAGGAATTATTGCAGGTTATATCTGAGGAACTGATTCTTGAGACATAGGCTTAAAGGACAGTTAGGTCATGATTCTTCATGAATACCTTTCCCATATAAATTTCAAAAGTTGTCTCACAAGAACAATTTTTCTTATCTACTGTGTCATATGCATTATCTACCCTTTGCACCAAAACCTCAACATTTTGGCCTGTTTGTGTTGCAGCCTTCCAGTTTGACAAACTAAACTGTGCTAGAGAATAGAAGCAGGCAAATGTCCTGTCACTCCACGATGATTTACACTCAAATTAACCATGCTACAACTCTATGAAGTGATTCTGGTAGGGAGGATTTTAAGTTGGTAATTGAGGTATCTTGAGATGTGTGAGCCTATTCATGACCATCAAAAGTTGTATATCACACATTGACCTTGTGTGGCTCTTTTATGTTTGGTTGGTTCTGAGTACAAATTTAATTTCTTCATCTATTAAATCTTCTTATTTCGTTAAACACTCGTATCTCCCTTTTGGCTTTTGGTTTCCTTTCTCCATCTCCGAGTCCCACTTCTCCTATTTTATTTTGCGTAAATGCTCACTGTTCTTTCTCTTTCATTGTTTTGATGGACACCTCATAAGGTGGTGCTTTCCTGGATGGCTTGCTAGTGCTCTGATTTCCTAACCCCTGAGCAGTTATTGAAAATGTATGTTCAGATAATGGTTTTGACCTTGAGTTTTCCCTTTTCGACTTCTAAATCTTAATTATACCAACTAATGATAATTCAGTGTGACCAAGTCTCTTTGTCAAGTTTCTTTATTCATCCTTGGTCACATTTTTAATTCTTTTCACTTTCTGGATTTTTTCCCTTCTCTCCTATTATACGATAGTACCAATTTTCAGGTTGTGAACCAAAAATCTTCTGTTATATCCTGGTTTTCGATGACTGGAAAAGTTATTTAAACTTCAAAAACCTCAATTCCTTCACCTGTAAAAATATGGGATATAATCTCAATCCCACAGGTTTCTTGCACCAAGTAAATGCATGAATATATACAATTCATGTTCCACGGTTATTCAAAAAAGTTTATTTCCTTCTCCTTCTTTACAGAGGGTATTGGCATGACTGATATTTGACAAATACATTAATTGAAAGACAGAGTACTGACTGTTACTCATGGGCTTCTTCACCAAAACATACGTTTAGTAGAGATTCTAATTTTAGTTTAACTATTAACATCATCCTTAATAATAATTCCAGTTCTTCCTGTTAGAGATGACCCCTTCCATTAACCTAGATATGACCACAGTAAATTTCTTACTAGTCTATCTGCTTTCAATTTTGCTCTGTTCCACTTATTTCTCTATATGGTAGCTAGACTATCTGCACAAGTATGTATGAAAATTTGAATCACACACACACACACACACACACACACACACATATTTTTGTACTGTGCACACATACTAAAAGTCTATGAAACTACAAATGTACTTATATAATTATAAAATCTCTAGTTAGCATTCTCTGAAAAGAGTAGCAAAGTAAATAAAAGACCAAAAAAAATCCCTAAGAACAATCGATACTCATAATCTCCAGCAATTTCTTAAAAATCAGTAAGCAAAAGATGAACAACACAATGATTAAAGGGATGGAGAACATGAACACGCAGTTCGTAGTGAAAGACACGTCACAGCCAGTGAAGCCCTCTCATAAAGATGCTTCTACCACAACTGAATAAAATTTAAAATAAAAAGGAGGAGATTTTACATTTTGCCTATGAATTTAGCAAAGATTAAATGTTTTACAATACCTAGTATATAGAGGGCATGGAAAATACCAGCATAACCCTTAAAGTCAACATTCTTTAGCTTGCTTTCTAAGTCCCTCTGACCTGGATCCTTCGTGTCCCTCAGGCACTGATCCACTATGCTCTCCCATTCTTCAGCCACAATAACCTTCCTCTAACTCATCTCATAAAGTATATTATCGTCAGTCTTCACACGGAATTTTTCTCATAACAAACATCTTGCCTTTTTCAATTCATTTAGTTAACAGATTTATTCTTTATTGTTTGTTAATTTTAAATAGTTCACTTGGAAGAGTCTATGTCTTCCACAGACTCTGCTAGATAGCAATCCTTGTGTTACTTCTCACTTTTCCTTTTTTTTTTTTTTTTGGAGGCAGAGTCTCGCTCTGTCACCCAGGCTGGAGTGCAATGGCACTATCTCAGCTCACTGCAAGCTCTACCTGCCGGGTTCATGCCATTCTCCTGCCTCAGCCTCCCCAGTAGCTGGGACTACAGGTGCCCGCCACCACGTCTGGCTAATTTTTTTGTATTTTTAGTAGAGACGGGATTTCACCGTTTAGCCAGGATGGTCTCAATCTCCTGACCTCGTGATCCACCCGCCTCGGCCTCCCAAAGTGCTGGGATTACAGGTGTGAGCCACTGTGCTCGGCCGTCACTTTTCACTTTTCATGCTGTTTGTCATTGCCTGTTTGGTCTTAGCCTGCTAGACCACAGGGTTTCTTGCTCACTTTCTTATCCCTACCATCTGTAAAACTCACTGAAGTTTAGCAGATCTTCAATAAATAGGTAATGAATTTGTTAACTGTTAATATTTGAATATTTTCACAAATGCTACATGATGATTCACAGATCAACAGACTTGTCACAAAGATCCCAATGTGATTGCATGAGTATTAGCTCATTCAGTACACTGTCTAATCCCTAGGCATTTTTTTTCCATATTGTTAATAGTCTATCCTAAAATAATGATTTAGACTATTATAATCACCATATTTTACTGGTAAAATTAAGATATAAAAATATTAATCCACACGACTACAAAGATGTATAGTCATCAAGCGCTGGTTCTCTAAGTATCATTTAGAAACCGGAAGAATGATTTTCTGAGCCTGTGAATTGGGTTGCTGTGGGTCTTAAGGATAGGATGACTCTGTATCAAATAGGATTTTAATGGCTGCAGGTAACAGAGGGAGAGAGGAAGGGAGGTAGGGAGAGAGAGCCAATTGAGATATATTGGGTCTGTTATAGATGAAGAAGTTAGATTCAGGTGATCTTATACAGTAATGCAGAACTATTCAAGTGACAAAACTAATAGAATACAAATTTCTTAACATTAAAAAAGAACCAGTGCTCTTTAACCATTATAATTTTCTCACAAAATAATATAATTCCTTGGGACTTGGTGATTTTTCTGACGTGAACGTGTTAAACTAGAAGCTTAGTGCCATGAAAGTGTTAAACTAGAAGCTTAGAGACATCTGTTGGAATTGTTATGGAAAGATTCTTACCATAGATGAGGGGGTCGAACTATAGTTCCTCAGATCTCTCAAATTCTGAGATTAATGAGTCCAGGGATATGTGAAGACACTGTAATCAGTTTGCTGTAATCACAAATGTTATACAAGCAGAATTCCATTTCAGGCTCATAAAAGTTTTACATTCCATATAATGAAGATCTAGTTGATAAGATTACTCTGTGCCAGAAATGGACAAGTGACCTGAGGGGTAGCTATTACAGACCAAAGCGTCCTACATTCCTACAAAAACACAAATTGGAATAGGTGACTCCATGTTATTGTTTAAAACAGAAGGTGTTCATTAGTATGAATCCATTTTATTATCTACCTTAATCTTATTTTAAAACTTAATAGCAAAGATAAGTATTTTTAAAACTTATCCAGTTAGAAGTTAAAATTCTTTAAAATAATTAGCAATAATAAACATTGAAAAGTACTGATGAAGCTAAAATTATTGCAAGACATACACAAAATAGTTCATTCTGTTTATTATCGTTATCATGTAATAATATGGGTGGATTTTTTCAACAAATTTGGAGATGCCATTTTAAGGACTTCTGTAAAATACAGGCTACATGACATATGCCAAATTCACCTTTGGGGACGCTGGAGTTAAAGTGGAGATACTGAAAATTGTCCCTTTACTTGTCTATCAGAAGAAACATTCCAAGTGGTGTAGTAAAGCACCGTACAAAATAGCAGTTGTTTCAAATATTAGCCCCTACTAATAAACCATTAAGGCAGATGCTGTGAATTGAAAATGGTTTTGCTGTTGAAGTGTTTCTCAGATGAAAGCATTTACATCATGCACAGCTGAAGGGTGGTAGGGAGGGCAGGAATAGCTCTACAGGGATTTTTAAATCTAAAATTGGTTAATGATTCTAAACAATGATTAGGAGACTACTTAGCACAGAGTAAACTGAGTTCATTTTTCTATAAATCAATTAAGGTCAAGAGTCGCATTGCTGTGGCTAGAATTTGGTAATTTCCCTGACATTTATGTGCTTATTTCTTTACTCTGTTGGCTATTTGGCAGTATATCTGTTTTACACTACTGGAGTAATGCTGTTCTTAGAGTAGGGTTAGTTCCTTAGTTATCAAAATAAACTGACCCTGAAGTTTCCAAAAGTTTTGCCTGCAGAGTGTTAAACTCATGTTTTGGGAGAATCTGACTTATAGGAAGATATTCTTTTAAAAACTTATTTTCATTACCAGAGTCACATATTGAGAGCAAGTATGTTATTTCTGGAAGTCACTGGAAAGCTTTGCATATGCACAGTAAACACTTAATTTTAATATAATAACTCAATTTCCCACCAAATAAGTTATTTGCACTTAAAAGGCTCACATTTACAGAGAGTATATAAGGTAAATGTCAGCCTAATGAGTTGCTTTTAAACATTTTTATTGAACATTTTTTGGAGACTTCACCTGCATATACTTAGCTGATCATGGAAAGCAGGACTCCTAAGATATTTGTCCTGCCATCTCCCCTCTTGTCAGTATTCTCTCTCCTCTTCACTTTTCCTTTTGATTTCCGTAATAGTACAAACATTTAAATCCTCAAAGCAGATTCATAGTAATCACAGCTATTACCCAGCACCAATCTGTACTAATAATACCTGCAAACAAATACAGATGAAACAGTCTTTCCTAGAAGAGACTGAAACTGTCAGACAACACACCAAATTGTCCACTATCTTTTTTTCTTAGAACATCATTTGTTTTCAGAATAATAGAATTTTTCGGAACAAGATACATAAAAACATAACTCACAAAAACTTCCACTTTAATTTGGGGGAAACATCTTTTTATACTCTGGTAATTGTGTAACTCACTAGCTCGCATTCTCCAGGCAGCCCTGCAGCATAAATTGACAATGCCAGTTTCATTTATAATACTGCAGTCTGGGCTGTCTGGATATATCCTGATATAACTATTTATTAGATAAGGACTCCTCTCTCTCTGTCTCTCTCTCTCTCTCTCTCTCTCTCTTTTTTTTTTTCTTTGCGACAGAGTCTCACTGTGTTGCTCAGGCTGGAGTGCAGTGGCGAGATCTAGGCTCACTGTTGCAACCTCCGCCTCCTGGATTCCAGTGATTCTCCTGTGTCAGCCTCCTGAGTAGCTGGGATTACAGGCACGTGCCACCACACCCAGCTATTTTTTTTTTTTATCTTTAGTAGAGATGGGGTTTTGCCATATTGGCCAGGCTGGTCTCGAACTCCTGACCTCAAGTGATCCACCCGCCACTGCTTCCCAAAGTCCGGGATGACAGGTATGAGGAACCATGTCCAGCCCTGGGACTCCTCTTTTCTATGTAAGTACAGTATCACGTTAGTAAGAGGGACTGGGCCAAGGTTAATAGCATATTTACAAATGAGAACTTGTTGAGGTTACTCATTTCCTAAGCTTCCCCGATAGGAAAGGAATGAGGCACAGGCCCTTTCCTTTCCAAGTTCCCGCACAGTATATTACCTCCTGTTGATCTATTTATTTTCCTACCAATCTCTATAAACACAGTAGCTGTACATCCTTTTTTGGAAACATTCTTACAGGAGTTGATAGGGATATTATTAAGATTTTGAAAAATTATAGAGCTGCATAATTTTTAAAAAGAAATAGAATGTCCATGGCAATGAGTTCTGGTTGAACCTAAGTCTGACTTTAAAATTAATAGTCTACTTGCTTTATTGCAGCAAGCAAATTATTTAAGTTTTCTGACAGGCGGCTACCTCATCTGATAAAAAAAAAAAAAAAAAAAAAAAAAAAGAAGAAGAAGAATAGTAATCGTGAGACTTACGTAAGTTATACTAAAGGGCCTGCAAAGCACAGCAAGTAGCAGGTGCCCAATGAACACTTATTTTCTTTGCCTTTTTGTGAAGTTAATAAGATCTCAGATGTTTCCTCTCTGATTAATGATGTTACACAATTGTCTTGTTATTAACTGTTTAATATTTCTTTCTTATCTCCTTTGCTAATGTTATCTTTTTTCTCCATTACCCTAAATATGAATATTTTTCCAAATTACACTCTTGATTCATTCATTGTCTCATTCGACATTCCTTTTTTAATACTTTTTAGAGTATGGCAATTTTTTTATTTTGAAACTACACACATAAATTGAATTATCACTTTTATTTAGATAAAATGGAAACCACATCAAGCAAAACAGGAATGTTTAAATTAAAAGAAATTCTGTTCATCAGTCATCTCTGACCATACTTTCAAGTTTCATTCTGAGTATGGGAGATTTATATTTTCAATTTTATTCAGTACTTTATCAATAGAAAAGTTTATACATTATGAAAAAACAAGTATAAATGCTTCTCATGGAATTTCACTGCTACATTCATTCTTTTGTTCAAAAATATTTGGGTACCTACTATAAGTTAGGTGTTACATGATGTGCTAAGCAAAAGAACCACGCTTTCTACTCTCAAAGAGCATATAGACTAAAGGGGCAGAAAGACATTAGTCAAAAGGTTACCCAAAATACAAACTGTAACTATAACAGATCATACTATAATAGATCATTGCCTTTGCAATGATGGAATGTTGGAATCCATACAGCAAGTTATAGAGACCTAGTCACTTGTCACATTGAGGGAGTGAACTTAGAGTTGAGGTCTGAATGGTGAGAACCATTTAATTATGCTATGCGGGTTAATGACAAGAGAAGGACCAGGACAACACCCCCAACTTCTTTTTTTTTTTTTGCATTTTACTATCCGCCTTGACCACTGCCAGCCAAACCCTTATCTGGAAAGAAGAATTAGCTAGTTGTTGAAAAGGAGGAACAAGATGAAAAAATTAAGAGGGTCCAAAGATGACAGAAGGCAAGAATTTATTAATACCACCATGTACTGTCCCTATACTTTTTACATCCTCGCCATTAGAGTCAGAACCTTCATGATCTTGCTCTACTTGCCTCTGGTTTTGCATCTTTAACATCGTCAGCTTACTTCCAGACTTTCCCTATGCTCCCTCCACCTTCCCCATTTTTGTCTAGAATGGATTAAAATTCATCCACATCAACTCTTGCTAATCTGCCACCACATCGCTCTTGGTATAATATATCTTTTGGGAATAGAGGACCAAGATCTTCAAGCATATTTTATTTTTCTTAAAGGAAATATTCCATATATCTTTTGTGTATATATAGCAATTATACAATTTAAAAACAACTGTTCAACATCTTTCTCTCTTCTTATTTTTTGAGATCTTCTTGTGAAATAAGGACCTCATTCATTATTCTTGGCTGAGGAGTTTCTCATAAGCTAATTCACATATATAGTACCTATAAAACAATTATGATTTCTCCTTTATCTTCTAAGAGAAGATAAAGACATCTTTGATTCTTTAAAGACCATCTATAGATCATACAGGCAGCATGTAAAAGTTAACCCTTTGGAGAATCTGCTGCTCTGCACATTTGGTAGTGTTCAAAGAAGACACACACAACTAAGTTAAATGATTATCAATTCTGTTGACAACGAGCTTTCAAATAATTATGTTTTTGGCTGGCACACAAGAAAGACTTACAAACTTTTGAAGTCATTAGCAAGCCAACAGCTCAATCATTATTATAGTATAAGTATGCCTCAGTGTCTGTAAATCTGTCCGTAGATACTTCACTTTGCTTGGGTGCACCATGATGTTTTTGAAGGAGAACTGTTCACTGCAAAATTGCTCACATTTAGTTCTGAGACAAAGCCTGTATATTCCAGGAAGCAAACCTTATACTTTTTAGGAAGAATCCTAGGAATTAAGTGGAAGCAATATGGTTCTCCAGATTTTTTTTATCATTGTAGGAAGCAGAACTCTAAGATAACTCTGAGATTCTCACTCCCCAGTGTACAGTCCCTACTTCTTTGAGTATGAGAAAGATATGTGAATATAATTGGATATCACTCCTGTTACTAGGTTATGTTGTATTGCAAGAGTGAAATAATTTTACAGATACAATTAATGCCCTTAATCATTTGGCTTTATGATAGTCAAAAGGGAACTTTTCCTGGTGAAATGGGAAAGTTTCCTGATTCCCCTTGCAGGATGTTTGACAGGAGTGTGACTCGCCTGTTTTGTTGCCCCTAAGCTCAAACCACTAGGGAGAGCATGCAGACAGGCAGGTGCAGAGGCCATGGAGAGTGCTTTGGGATGTCCGTCTTGAGGTGGTGTCTAGGGCTGTGTGCCTGCAACTCCAGTGTTACAAAGCTCTTTCAGCTTTGCCGTCCACAGGCAGCTTAAATGTTAATCAGCTCAATGGACCCTCTGTCTTATCGCAAGGGCAGAGGGCCAGTGTGACAGCCTTCAGTATCCTGAGCTCTTGCCCAGTGTCCCAGAATCAGATCTCATGCAGGCTCGAAGGATGATTGCAAGGTTTTATTGAGTGCTGGCTCTCAGTGAGATGGATGGGGATCCAGAAGGTGGAGGGGTAAGGGAGATAATCTTCCCCTGGAGATCATCTGTTCTTGGCCGAACTCCTCACAACGTTCAGACGCTTCTTTGCTCCTTCTCTGCCATGCTCCCCTGCTGCTCTCTATCACTGTGTTTCTCTGCTCCACTTGACATTCAGCCACTTGTGTGTGTGCTTGCTAAGGTCTTTGGTTTATATGGGTGCAGGAATGGGGGGCGTGGCAGGCCAGAGTGGTCTTGGAAAATGCAACATTCAGGCATAAAAAAAAGGAGTGCGTCTTCTCACTTAGGTCCTTGGGCACAGGCCCTAGGGTGCAAGCCTCGCCAGGTACCCCACCCTTCTCTACCTAGCACCTCCCTTCCCCCTTCCCATATCACTGGGCTGAGGGTGGGATGCTGATGTAGTTAGATAAACCCTTTAAAAGAGGGACTAGACAACAGAGAAGAAGAAAGCAGAGAGCTTCAAAGCATCTGCAGAGCATGGGCACCTACCTGACCTAGGTAATCTGTACCTTGTTGGCTCCTGATCCGTGGAAATTGTGAAATAAAAGTAGGCTGTTTTAAGCCAGCAAATATGTGGTAATTTGTTACATGTCAATAGAAAACAAATAAAATAAGTGTAAGTAAAATCTGTCTTTTAAAATTTGTGTCCATTTAATCTAAGATGTTGAAATTTTAGGTACAAAGTGTTCACAATATTATTATCCTATGACTTTCAAGTATGTCATGATATTCTGATGCCCATTGCTGATATTGGTAACTGGCCTTTTTCCCTTTTTTCTCCTCTTAATTTTTTTTCATAATAAATCGTACTAGGATTTTGTCAACTTAATCTTTTCAAATGACCAAATTTGGCTTTGGAAGTTTCTTTTAAATATTTTGTTCATGTTTTGTTTTATTAATTTCTGTTTTTACCTTTTGTTGTGGGCTGAATGTGTGTGTTCCTCCAAAATGCGTATGTTGAAGCTCTAATGTCTTACGTGATGGTGTTTGGAGGTGAGGCCTTTGGCAGGAAATTAGGATTAGATAAGGTCATGAAGGTGGAGCTCTGTGATAGGATTTGTGTCCCTAGAGGAAGAGATACCAGAGAGCTTGCCTTCTCCTTCCCGCTCATTTATGCTCTCTGTGTTCTCATCCAACAAGGAAGCCAATGTCTTCACACAACAAAATGGTGGCTACCTACAAGCCATGAAACTGCCTTCACCAGGAACCAAATTGGCTGTCACTTTGATGGGAGACTTCCAGGCTCCAGAACTGTGAGAAATAAATTTCTGTTGTTTAAGTCACGCAGTCTACTGTATTTTGTTATGGCAGTCCAAGCTGACTAATACACCTTTATTATTTTCTTCCTTGGGCTAATTTTGAGTTCAATTTTCTTTTCTTTTTCAACCTCCATGAGGTTGAAACTTGTATTATTCATTCTGAATCCCTCTTCATTGACTTCAAACAATAATTTTAAAATCTATGCATGATGAATAGAATAATATCCAGAAATAGACTCACATTTATTTGATTTACTCATTTTTGTCAAATGCTTCACAACTATTCAATAGGAAAGGAGAGCTTTTGCAATTAATGGAAGAGGAACAAATAAATAAATTAATGAAGAAAATTACCTGCTACCTCATAATTCACGTAAAACTACAGAAAATAAAACAAGAGATTCTTGAACATAAAATAATTCCTATATGCTGCTGAAGGAGGCAAAGCTTTCTTATGTAAGACCGTGAAAACCCTAATTATACAAGGAAAGAGGAAAAAATGAATTTTACCACAATTTAAAACTTCTGCTCACTGGAATTCACCACTAGATAAAATAAATAGGAAAGCCTCAGGCTAGGAGACTATAGTCACATTACATGTAATTGACAAAAGATTTGTTTACAAAATACATAAAGAATTCCTAAAAATCATTAATAAAAAGCCAGAAACCCAACTTTCAAAAGTGCTCACAAGTGTGGAGAATCATCTCATATAAGAGAACATTAAAATATCTATAAAAATGTTAAAAATGTACAATTTTTTTTTCTCTTTTATTATACTTTGAGTTCTAGGGTACATGTGCACAACGTGCAGGTTTGTTACATATGTATACATGTGCCATGTTGGTGTGCTGCACCCATTAACTCATCATTTACATTAGGTATATCTCCTAATGCTATCCCTCCCCCGTCCCCCCACTCCACAACAGGCCCCAGTGTGTGATGTTCCCTTTCCTGTGTCCAGGTGTTCTCATTGTTCAATATCCACCAATGAGTGAGAACATGCGGTATTTGGTTTTCTGTTCTTGCGATAGTTTGCTGAGAATGATGATTTCCAGCTGCATCCAGGTCCCTACAAAGGACATGAACTCATCTTTTTTTATGGCTGCATAGTATTCCATGGTGTATATGTGCCACATTTTCTTAATACAGTCTGTCATTGATGGACATTTGGGTTGGTTCCAAGTCTTTGCTATTGTGAATAGTGCCATAATAAACATATGTGTGCATGTGTCTTTATAGTAGCATGATTTATAATCTTTTGGATATATACCCAGTAATGGGATGGCTGGGTCAACTGGTATTTCTAGTTCTAGATCCTTGAGGGATTGCCACACTGTCTTCCACAATGGTTGAACTAGTTTACAGTCCCACCAACAGTGTAAAAGTGTTCCTATTTCTCCACATCCTGTACAGCACCTGTTGTTTCCTGACTTTTAATGATTGCCATTCTAACTGGTGTGAGGTGGTTTTTATTGCATTTCTCTGATGGCCAGTGATGATGAGCATTTTTTCATGTGCCTGTTGGCTGCATAAATGTCTTCTTTTGAGAAGTGTTTGTTCATATCCTGTGCCCACTTTTTGATGGGGTTATTTGTTTTTTTTCTTGTAAATTTGTTTGAGTTCTTTGTAGGTTCTGGATATTAGCCCTTTGTCAGATGGTTAGATTGCAAAAATTTTCTCCCATTCTGTAGGTTGCCTGTTCACTCTGATGGTAGTTTCTTTTGCTGTGCAGAAGCTCTTTAGTTTAATTAGATCTAGAGAGATGCAAATTAAAACCATGAGACCATTTCATAATCAATAGGATGAACAAAATTAAAGGCAAATAAGACCACATGTTGACAAGGAAGTAGAGTAATTGGGACTTTTCTATAATGCTGGTGGGAGTTAAAATGGATCAACTACATAGAAAAACAATTTCCATGCGGGGTGTGGTGGCTCACACTTGTAATCCCAGCACTTTGGGAGGCCAAGGCGGGTGGATCACAAGGTCAGGCGATGGAGACCATCCTGGCTCACACGGTGAAACCCTGTCTCCACTAAAAATACAAAAAATTAGCCGGGTGTGGTGGCGGGTGCCTGTAGTCCCAGCTACTCGGGAGGCTGAGGCAAGAAAATGGCGTGAACCCGGGAGGAGGAGCTTGCAGTGAGCCGAGAGTGTGCCACTGCCCTCCAGCCTGGGCGACAGAGCGAGACTCCATCTGAAAAAAAAACAAAAAAAGAAAGAAAAACAATTTCCAATTTTCTTATAAAGTTAAATAGATACACTGATATTACAATACAATTATACCACTAAGTATTTATCCCAAAGAAATAAAATTACAAATACATAAAAATACTTTTGTAAGATATATTTATAACAAATTTATTTATGACAGCTCCAAACTGACAACGAGTCAAATGGCTATCAGTTGGAGAGTAGATAAACAAACTGCATATACTCATACAATTGAATTCTACCCGGGAGTGAAAATACCTGTTGATTTATATAACAACATGACTGAGTCTCAAAACACACTGAGCAAACAAATCTAAGATCAAAAATTATATACTCCACTATGTCTTTTGTGTGTAGTTTTAGTAAAAGCAAAACTAACATGAAAAAAATCAAAACAGTGTTTGTGGATGTGTTCATGTACGTGCCTTTGTGTGTTTGTGTGTGTGTTCGCCTAAAAATGGGAACAAGGGAAGTTGTGAAGTAATAGAAACATCCTATGGTATATGTGGAATCAGTCAAGGACTTAATGCAAATAGAGACTTGAAATGTGTGTGGGTCGTGGTATGTAATTTTTTGGTTTCCTTTGCATGCGGATATTTCTTGTTTGCCTTTAGGCTTAGTCTTGCCAAAGAAAAGGGATACTAGGGAGAAGGAAATGGAAGTAAATAATTTCCATGAATTCCAAAAATGGAGGAATCACAGTAAGGAATCACTGCAATTATCTGAAAAGTTTCATGAAAATAAGAAGCTCTAGAAAAGGCACATCAAAGAAGGGTAAGGGCAGTGAAGAGAAGAGTACACATGATAATAATGCAAGCAAGGTGTGTTCATAGATCATTGAGAAGTATTTTGATGAAAAACTCTATGGTAACACCAAGGTTAGAGACAGTATTTAGACTTCAAAATGTGAAACTAAAGAATTTGAATTTATCCTCTGCCATATTTACCAAAGGAATGTTTTCCTCTCCTGCTATTGTCTTATTTCTTACTAGAAGTTTCATATTATTAAAGGGTCATTAGAGGTGACTGAATAGTTTTAAAGGGAAATATCAGATCATATGCAATTCAGTGTTCAGGTAATTCAATCATAGACATTAGGAGCAGTCTCTATCTTTTTCTCTCAGCATATTGCTTTGATTTTTAAATTTTGTATTAGTAAATGACAGACTGAGGATATGAAAGCCTCAAAGATTTGAAACACCTTTCCTCATCCACTGTATAAACTACATGCTACCGACTGACTCACACCTCATAAAACTTGTTCTTCATTGTAGCATTTCATAATATGACTTGTTACCCCATGTTATGAGATACTTAAATGAATGATGTATTTCACAATATTAGAGGAAAAACATGAAATTTATAAACCATTCAAGTGTTACCTGTTCCGAGTTCCAATTTTATTCATTCCTATTCATATTTGATTTCTTCTTTTGTCAACAAAAGAGCACAGCTTACTGATAAAATTATACTTTTAAAGGTTTATTTTAAAGGTTGTAAAGATAGCTTTGGTAAGAAATAGCACTAAATTAATTTAAAGCATTACATTTTATTAAAATTTTAAGCAAATGGAAAGTAAGGAAAATTAAGTTTAGAAATTTTAAGTGTAAAGTGTTTTAAAATGTTTGGACAAATAAATATGCAGGAGAAACAGCAGTTATACAAATTTTTATACCTGTAGTGGGTTCAATAAACACTTAATAACCCCCTATATTATTCTGTACATGTACATTATTGGGTATTTTAGAATATAATTTTTTTAATAATCCAGGTTTATTTTTCCATTTTAATAATATTGTTTAAAATTATTATTAACGTCTCCTTGTAGAAAGGATTTAGTGGGCTTTGGTATTTCTGCAATTTAAATTTTTAAAAAGTTAGTACTTTAGTGATAAATTGTTTTACAATAAGAGTAGCTAGATTTTATTGTGTGCTTCTCATGCACTGTTCAAAAGAAAGGACTGTAAAATATGATCGCTATTAAGATTATGTTACGGCAACCACTGTGATACACCTTCCAGAAATATTAGCTCAGGTAGTTTTTTAATTCTCTTAGACAAGTAGTATAAGTCCCATTTTACAGATGTAAAGAAGATGGGTTAAGTAACTTGCCAAATTGTCTGCACTCAGGAATAGTCAGAAACCAAATTTGCACTCAAATCTTTCTTCTCTTTGGGTCCATCCTCTGTCCCCCATACCACTCTGGCTCCAAAGGTGTTTCTTTGTCTGTGTGGTTTTTGTTATTACTACAAATGCTTTTAAACCAGTGACTGTAATGCATTGTTACCTTCTTGCTATAGTGTACTACTCTCTGACCCTTCACTTCATTGACGAATTCTGTGTTGTTCATACCCTTAATCTTTCGTTATTTGCCGGGTCATTTTTTTTTCCCTACATTCGTTCTATTTGTAACAACATGGTGGCTTCAAAGGTATATAACCTTTCTCTGGTTATATACGGTATATTATAAGGTATATGGAGGATTATTCTATCAAGGCCGTGGGTATTTTAGTGAACCCTACACTATTTTGTTTAACTTTGGGTCTCTTATTTGCTCTTTATATGAACAAATACAACTCAAAACATAGTATCTTTGACAACTTTAATAAAGTTTAATAACGTCTTCCTGAAGCACAAAAACAACACTTCTTCTTTTTTTTTTTTTTTTTTTTTTTTTTTTTTTTGAGACGGAGTCTTGCTCTGTCTCCCAGGCTGGAGTGCAGTGGCGCGATCTCAGCTCACTGCAAGCTCCGCCTCCCGGGTTCACGCCATTCTCCTGCCTCAGCCTCCCGAGTAGCTGGGACTACAGGCGCCCGCCACCTCGCCCGGCTAGTTTTTTGTATTTTTTTGGTAGAGACGGGGTTTCACCGGTGTTAGCCAGGATGGTCTCGATCTCCTGACCTCATGATCCGCTCGTCTCGGCCTCCCAAAGTGCTGGGATTACAGGCTTGAGCCACCGCGCCCGGCCACAACACTTCTTCTGAACGCTGCTGGGAATCACTTGTTCACCTCTGACGAACTACCTCTTCACTCATGTTTCACCATGAGAGAAATAATTAATAGAGGCTGTCTGAGTCTCTATCCTTATCCTTATTCTGGCCTCCCTCAAACTTATTCTGCATTGTGGAGGCAGCTTTGCAACTCGTTTTGGTAAAGATAGCTATGAATATATATCTATTTTCATTTTCTCTCTTAGTTGCTTAGTTGTTTTTGTTTTGTTTTTAATGAGGAAACTTGTAGAGGATCCACAGCTTTGTATCATGGTCTTGTCCTGACCAGAAATTTATCCTTTGAATACTGTAGTCCATTCCCTTTCTTTTGGAAGGGTTGTGTGGGCTTTAATTAACAAAGGAAAATCAACTTTGGCTTTACAGTAATTTCAAATAATCAATAAGAGACAATTATTCACTTTTTAATTGTCATATAATTTATCTAAAATGACTAGTCACCAATTTACTAATTGAAAAATGAAATAGCCATAGTGACACAATTATAAAAGCATATTTGCCTAAAGTGAAAATGAAAATAGATATGGTTGAGAATATCAAGTTCTTAAACTAATGCTATTGTCAGGTTCAGGAATCTATTCAGAAAGGAGGCATTAGGAATGGAGAGGGCAATTTATGCGCCAAATTATTTCTCATAATATTATTTATAAAAACAAACAATCAGAAACAAAGTGAAAGCCCAAAATAAAGAAATGGTTAAACAAATAGTATAACAACAGATACCTTTCTCCTTTGGGCTAAAGCTGAGATTCATAAAAGTTTGTGGAAGTTCCTGGGGAAAATTAAATAATATTTATAATTATACTTGTATTATATTTACAGTAAGTTTTGAGATGTATACAGAAGTGTCTAACAGACCAGGTAGAAGAAAGATTGGTACAAAGAAGACCAGAGCAAAAATGATTTGTTGTAAAGTGAAGAAAAAAATCATAGTAAGGCAAAGATCTTACTATTACAAATCACAGAGCAAAACAAGGCCTGTGAGTGAAATAGGAGTAGTGGTTCCAAATATAGAACAGTGGCTCTTGAACTTGTCTGAGACAGACACCCTGGCGGCAAAAAGCTCACTTGAGGAAATGGTGCTGGATCATTTCTGAATCAGCTAGATGAGTGGAAATAGCTCACCATGGATAACCTGAATATATACATTTTTAAAACAAATTTGATTAAATAGTCACATATGTACCTATTATGCTTAGCTTAAATATGGTTATATACATATTTTAAAATATTATATTATGTAATAAATTGCTGTAAAAAGAGTGTTTTCTACTGTCACATGTAAGAGTTAATTTTATTCAGACTCTTCTCTTTAAATTTTGACATCCGTACTTTTATCATCATTGCAGCCAATTTTCAAGTCATCTATCATGGTTTTCAATAGCACATCATCCAAATTGTTTTAAGAACTGAACTTCTTAAATCTGCGTATGATAGTGTTGATAGTGTTTCTGCAAATTCTATCCTAATTTTATCCTATTTTCCTAAGTTACAGGCAATCATTTGAATTATATCATATTTTAATTTTTCAAGAATCTTGTCAGTATATATTCCTGATTTATATAAGGTGATTATATAAACCATCATGTTTATAGTGATATACAGTGCTTTTACTTATAGTAAAAGCTTAAACAACCATAAAAACATACCAAACATTTTTGATACCAAAAAACTAAAATATCAAATGTTAAATTTCTTTAGCACCTTTTAACCTATGTTATGACTGAGAGCAAAGGAGTTAACACAACCCTGAGAAAGAAAAGTTACATGTATATGTGTATATATATACACACACACACACATCAGTTTTATATATGACATATATAAGATATACATAAGATATATATAACATATCATATATTGTGTCATATATAATATATATCATATATTATATATGAATACTGATGTCAAAATTTAAAGAGAAGTATCTGAATAAAATTAGCTGTTACATGTGACAGTAGACAACATATACGATATATATTATATATATAATTGATATATATCAGTTATACATATTTCTCTATATACTTCTGTATATATTTCTCTATTTCTATATATATTTCTCTACATAGTTCTCTATATATTTCTCTCTATATTTCTCTATATATTTCTCTATATATATTTATATCAGTTCAAAAGTGAATGCATTCAAAAGTGCACTCAAAAGTGAATGCAGTTTTTCTGATTCCATTTTCTTTCTTTTTTGTTTGTTTGTTTTTCCTTTTTTTTTTCTTTTTTTTTGTTGTTGTCTGTTTTTGAGACCAAGTCTTACTCTGTCACCCATGCTGGAGTGGAGTTCGGTGGCACAATCTCAGCTCACTGCAACCTCTACCTGCTGGGTTCAAGCGATCCTCCTGCCTCAGCCTCCCAAGCAGCTGGGGCCACAGGTGTGCCACCATGCCTAGCTAATTTTTGTATTTTTTTGTAGAGATGGGGGTTTCACCATGTCAGTCAGGCTGGTTTCGAACTCCTGACCTCAGGTGATCTGCCCGCTTCGGCCTCCCAAAGTGCTGGGATTAAAGACATGAGCCACCATGCCTGGCCTGGTTCCATTTTTCCGATGGTGACTGAAAATAATTCATCTGCTAAACACCAAATTCCAAAGCGCATTTTGAGCTATGCTAATGAAGACATTAAATTGAGCCAAGCAGCTGTGGCAGGGGCTACCAGTTGGTTGAGCTTGTGGTGGTTCACTACCATCTATTGTATTTCCACCTCAGTTTTTCAGAGGCCAGACTAGAGAAACAAATGCAGATTAAGTTGGGATCACAACTCCTGCATTTTTTATGACTTTCAAGAGGGCACAAATATCTCCCGTTTTACCAAAGATTCAGTATTGATTCTGATTTAATATCTTGGCTTGAGAAGGATACAATATCAGGGTTTTCCTCTTGACCTGTGTACTGTTATAGACCTTATTCCACAGTTCCGGAAATCAATGTCAGGATTCTGCCAGATTCATGCATAACTTGCCTTCTGTAGGTCCTCATTCTGACGAGGGGACCATGATCACATATATCTGGATGCAGTGATAACTTCTTGTACCAACTGTTTAAATTTGGGTTGCCCCAGAAGGAAATCTTGAGATGAAGATTCAAGGGCAAGTGTTCATTTGAGATGTGAAGGAGCCATCATTAGGAGACTGCAAAGCAGAAAAAGAAGATAATTTGGCCAATAAAGGAAGATTGTCTACTATGGACAGTTGGAGATTTAATTCCACTAGGAAACTTTGGAAGATAAACGAGGCAAGGAATGTATACCCCAACTCTCTCTCTCTCTTTTTTTTTTTTTTTTTTTTTTTTGAGATGGAGTCTCACTCTGTCACCAAGGCTGCAGCGCAATGGGGCAATCTCGGCTCACTGTAACCTCTGCCTGCCAGGTTCAAGCAATTCTCTGCCTCAGCCTCCTGAGTAGCTGGAATTACAGGCACCTACCACCAAGCCCAGCTAATTTTTGTATTTATACTAGAGACGGGGTTTCACTATCTTGGCCAGGCTGGTCTTGAACTCCTGACCTTGTGATCCACCCGCCTCAGCCTCTCAAGGTGCTGGGATTACAGGCGTGACCCACCATACCCAGCCTACACCAACTCTTAAGACTCATTGGTTCAGTGCTCTATGTGGGTGAAGGGGTGGTGGCATTAATTTTCCAGCGTTCATTCCTTTTCCCAAACAGAAATGAGTCTCCAGGAGCTAGAAGAAGTTCTCTGTCACAGAAATGTTGGCACTTGCAATGTGTGAGCTGGAATGTGCTGAAGTTATGAGTGAAGGGAGATGGATATGGCAAAATTAGATTATACTTTACACCCTGCATTGCATAAACAATGCCTGATGCCCTTATGTTGTTCATCACCTTATCCTTTTCCGTTAGATTCTGTGCATGACCTCATTGTTTCTGTTCAACCACTGTTATTATGGCTGTTACATCTTATATCAGATATATTCAAGCAAAGTAGATGCTGACATGGGTCCTCTCTTGTTAAATATTTTGCTCAAAGAGGCGAAGTCTATCAAGAACGGGAAGACTAAAAATATTTGTCACTATCAGGTTTTTATTCTTGCTATTTTATTATTAAGTTGCTGTTTACTAAGAAAAAATAAAACTTGCTCTTATTTCCTTATCTTTCAAAGTAGAGATTATTATAATATTCTGTAAAAAGTTGCCTATATATTTACTAAATAAATAAACCCTATGAATCCAAACAAACTTTGAGAGATGTCAGCATGTGATTTGAAGTTTCTGGTAAAATGTATATGATGACTCTCACCATGCATGGGGAGAGAACTTGAGGTCTTCCAAATTTGCGGTATTTTTAGAGTTGGATTACAAAGAAGCACATAAATCCTAATTGGTTCAGGTAGTAGTCAGTCTTATGTAGTGTAGTGCATGAATAAGTAGTTATTAGAGACTAGATCACTTTATTGATCAGGGCTGTTACAGTGGATTTTAAGTACAAAGTGATACCTTCGTAAATGACAACATAGGATATGAGAATAGGAAAAATAGAAATTTTCTGTTGTTATATTGACACCGGGGTTATGTATGTTTTAGATCAAAGTGAATAGAACATGTATTTTAATTTATGATTTTTACCGTATAACTGACCGACTTATCATACACTTTGTGATGATTATGGATGATTTGTTATTGTGAAACACTGTACTTCTAATACTGCTGAAGTAATACTGTTAAAATAATAGACCATGATTGATATTTAGGGTAACTAATCAGTCAGAATGCAGCTGGGAAATGAAACTGCTTTAATTGAAACAGATAGATTTCTATCTATAAGGCTATAAGGAATTGTTATATAGGTGATGGACACGTAGAAAATCCAAACAGTGGATAGTAAGACAATCTAGAATTTAGCAACAACAGGAGGCTTCAAATCCCCTAAACTGGAAGAAACGAAGGAAGCATTGGTAGTACTAGAGTCCAGGGTGAGAGATTCCCCCTGAAACTCTGGTGGGCTTGCCTGGCTGGAGCTGGTGCTAGAGAGGAGACGCAGCCACTGCTAGACACCAGCCAGGGCGAACAGCCAGGGGAGAGACTACTGTGCTTCTCCATCTCTTCCTCCTCCCAACCCCCCACCCCTCCATCTTCCATCGGGGCCTGCCACTGAACAAACTATGAGGAAGCCGGCTGACATGCACTCCTGGAAAATGTGGCCTAGAAAGCAGAGGAGAAGAAAAAGCAGGGCAAAAAGTAGAACTCAGAGCAAAGGACTGACATGAGAAAGGCATAAATTCCAGTGGAAAAAAGAACTCTAGTGTTTAATATAATACATGGTTTAAGGGTTGTCTGTATGGCAGCTAATAACAGAAGATATAGCTTATGGATCAGTTTCCCTTCACTGAGAAATATGCAGTTATGTCCAAAATGGAAGGATTTTATTATTCTTTCTATCTTATGACACTGAGTGTGTAAGGAGAGATTAGCATGGACTGCAAAGAAAGCTGCGATTGTACTGAAAAGCCCATGGGACAGGGCCAATAACAAGAGACCAGATCCCTTTTGTTTTACTGGGCTGCAATTTGGAACAAATAGCCATGCCCTGATGAAGCCTGGTCAACCAAATTGTCCACACTTGATATCCACTCAGGCCTGCCTTTATAAAAGCATAAGACATAGTATGAAATTCAAGATTCCTATACCAGAAATGCTCTTTATTTCTGTATCAAGTGAGTAGAAATAGAAAGAGTTAGAAATGAGATTTTGTTTTATGGGAATAATAGCAATATAATAACAGAGAAAATAGAACGCAAGAAAAAAAATTATCTGTCCCTCAATATCACAGTCTCTAGCATCAGAATCTCACATTTCACAGTTACAATGATCAAAATCATTTTACCAATGGTAAGGTACACGTCAGAATGAGAAAGTTATTTAGAAACTCAAAATGCATTTTTACCCGTGTTTTGAAATAGCATATTACAGACTTTAAAATTACTAGAAATTTTCGCAAATTGCATTATTGTTCTCCAAAATTTGCTTCCTCTCCCTGTAGAAGGATTGTACCTATTGACCCTGCAGATGTAAGGCTTGGCCATGTAGTTTTCTTTGGCTAATCAATGTGAGTGACGGCATTGTATGCCACTTGTAAACACAGGATTTAAGAGACAACTTCTGGATCTACCATTGGTCTTCTCCCTCTGCCCTGAGATTGTCATAACACAAAAAAAAGGTGCAGTTGATTTGTGAAAGACATGTAATGTGATTAAAAAAAAAAAAACCGTGGTTGTAATAAACCACTAAAATTTTAGGGTTGCTGGTTATAGTAGCAGAACTGGATAAAATCTGGAATTATAATACAACTTTGTTAGAGCATTTTTCTACCTCCACCAGTGGAAAAATGTTGGCAAGCCATTTCCATCCAGTTAGCTCCTGTCTACCTTTAAGATGTGGTTTAAGTTACATTTCTTCAGGATGCCTTTTCTTGATCCTTGCCACCAGATTAGGTTAGATTTCTGTTTTATCTTCCATAGAAATATGTACTTTTATTGAAAGTAACTTATTTTTTGGCAAATTTTCATTGACTGGTGTGATTATGTTTAGGTTTTACAATATTGGATCCATATGTGGTTTGCATAACACTGTGACCCTAGCATGTAGCAGGTGCACAATAAAAATATTATTGAAGAAACAAATACATGACTTCTAATGACATTTTATGTTTCACTTCTCAAATCCTAGTAGATGTCTTAGTTTATTCCAATGATATTTTCACTATCCCTGAAAAACTGCAGTTGCAGACAGTAATATCATCATAATTGTCTAATCATTTACTAAAATCTCCACATCTACTCTCTTTTTCATATGCTCCCATTCTAAGTATGCATGTACTTTGAGCAACTAAAGGCACAAGACGTAATGGTCTCTCTTTCCCACAACAAAGCTATTATATTCCCCATACGATCTTTTAAGCATTTAAAAATGTATCTGTAGTTGTGTTTATTATGTGCTTATATTATCCTTTCTCAAATCTTTACTTTTTTTTTTTTTTTTTTTCGCATTCAAAATCTTTTTAATAAGAGGGTAGGGATCCAAGGTTAGTTTTTGTAGCCTCGGCTGGCCCGTCGGCCTCTGGCACGCTCGAACTTCCGGCCCTTGGAGCGGACGTAGGGTTTGGTGTGGCTGTGCGGGGTTCCTGGGGCCTTGCCGAAATGCCGGTACACCTCTCGGCCCCTGCGAGGACCGGAGAGCAGGACAGTGCCGCAGCCCTTGGGGGAGTCCAGGGCCAGCTGGTCGAAAGTGAAGATCTTGCCTCCTGCCCTGAGGATGCGGCTGCGGGCCCGGCTGGTTATGCGCAGTGCACATACCTTTAGTTTAGGCACCTCCTGAACCCGCACGTCGTCCGTTATGGTCCCCACAACCACGGCCGTTTTGTTTTCCCGGCCAGGAAGCTTCGTCTTCCGGATCATCCGGGAAAGGGACAGAGGTGGCCGGTTGGTAGGACTCATAAACAACCTCTTCAGCACAACCTGGTTGAATGTGGAATTGGTTCTTCTGGCCAGAAACCTATACAACTTGACCAACAGCCTCAGGTAGATATCCTGGCTCTTGGGCTCCTTGCGCCGAACCTTTCGGTCCTTGTTGTGGCGAATGTCAACTCCCATGATGGCGCCTCCTGCTCTGCCAGGTCCGGAAAGAGCAAATCTTTACTTTTTAATATACAAATGTCTTTTTGCCAGAGCAAATGTCTTACAAAGGATATGAATATATATTTTTGAGATTACAAACAATTCTAGAACTATTATTTTTAAAAATGAAAGATTCTGCTATGTCCACTGCTATAATGCTAATGAATGTTGTGTAACATTTGATGAGCACTATGTCATTTCAGCTGGACGAAAGAACCACAGAGTTTCATGTATTTATTTAATTTAGAAAGTGTCAGCTGTCTGGAGGCCTCTAAATTCCAATCTTATGCCATTTTGCCTTTACTGCTGCCTCAAATTTTCATTTCTTAGGAATGATCTGTGTTACAGACTGCTAAATTTATGTTCAGAATAATTAGTAGTTTGCGTTAAAGAAAACCTCTTCAATCATAAGTTGAGTGACATTAAAATAAAATTAAAATAGTTTATGTCTTGAGATGCTTCAACTGCTTGTATAAATATAATATTTATTGGAATTTATAGGTTGGTAGACAAAATTTCCATGATTTTATTGTCTCTCTTGTCTGGAGGAAGTGGGGGTGGAGAATGAGAAACAGTTCTATGGATAGCCTATATTAAGGTAACAGTCAATTAATTAAAAGTTTAATAGTATTACTCACAAAAGTACTCATCTTCACTGTCTTTCTCCATTAGTACTGCTACTTTTAACTATCTCCATTAATCATGACTATTAATGATACATCAAAGCACAATGTTTCCTATCCAATTGGCAAAACAGGAGATGAAAAGTCACAAAGTATAAGCTATTTTACTTTACTTTCTCACAAGGGATAAGAGATGACATTAATTAAATCTAAATTGTGATTTATGTTCCTTATCTTGTCAAAAGTTTGATTTCAATATATACCTTAAAAGCATGTATTTTAAAATACAAAATCCATTCATTTCTGTACGATCGCAGTAAACAATCAAAATTTAAAAAGTTTTTTTAACTTAATGCCATTTGCATTAACACCAAAAAAATGTATAAACTTAGGTATAAACCTGACAAAATAAATGCAGGAGATGTGCTGAAATCTGCAAACTTTTGAGGAAAGAGGTCAAGAAACACTCTCAAAAATAGTTATATCCATTCATAGATGGAAAATCTCAGTATTGTTAAGATGCCAATTCTCTGATTTAATATACAATTTCCATGCAAACCCCAATCTAATTCTCAGCAAGCTATACTGTCAGGTGCACTGCTTCTAATTCATCCTATAGAGTAGGTTCAGGCATTCACTACTAATTCTTTTCCTGTCTTTACAAAGTCTCAAGTTAAGGAGATAATATATATCCCTGCTATTAGATGAAACATCTAACCCTGGTCTGGATATATCTGGTTCCTGGCAACCTTTCTGTGGCCCTCAAATCTGGTAGCTAAGGGAGCAGATGATACTGCTATTTGAGTTTCACTGACATAATTATAGATACTATTTGTTATGAGAGTGTTTCCTTCTTTCTGAATAGTCTATTAGACATTTAAAAATACTATTTTAGACTCATTTGGAATAAATTGAAAGAAATAAAATAAAAAATAAACCACTGAATAATGCCAAAATTAGTGGTAAACAGAGATTCAAATATATTCTAAGGGCTATGAAAGAAAATTATATCATCATTATACAGTTTTGTCTTGTACAAATATATTCAGTTTCCTAAGAAAAGGAAAATTGATAAAGAATATGAGTTTCTAGTCATCCAATATGACATGTAAGCATTTTCAGCAAGGTTTTTGTCAGTAAAATATAATACTAAAAGTTTTTGTATACATGAGTTTACCATTTTAAGGGCCATTCATATGTGCCAAAAGTTAAAGCAGTTTGAATAAGCATCTGGAGTCATTTCTAAATGAAAAGGCAAAAGACCTAATTCATTTATTTTCTATATTATGATTATCAATATGTGTGAATTATTGATTTAGTAGCACAAAATAACATCATTAGAGCATATATGTGTGTGTGTGTGTGTATACATATATATATTTAACTTTATACTTCTAAACATGGAAAGAACAAAGGGCCCCTATCATTGCCTTACTAAGAAAGTAGTTCATACATTAGCATATAAGTCTTAATACTTTTGAGTTAGGTATTGAAAAGATAGTGAGAAAAATAAGAACACATACTAAGGCCCTTCTCCACTCCTCCCTCTGCCATCCTTCAGCTGGCAAGACATTTATTATTTGATCGCCAAGTAACATTTTCATTTTAAGTCTTGAATTATTTGTAATATGAAAAAGCATATCAGTCAATTCTAGGTACATTTAGTGTTATGGATTCAAACTGAGTCTGTTTAAAATTCCCCAATCTTATCCCCACTCCAGCCTACCCCAACCCTACCAGCTTCTTCCTGGTATGTCATTCCAGAGCCATGATGTTGGGAGTTGGAAAACTTGGAACATCATTTAGTCCTCAGTGTGTTCTTGTTTGCTTACATGTTCTTTGCCCCATCTCATGCACAAACACTGGTGTCTGCTGAGGTATTCCATTTTTATTTAGGTTCTGCTTGTGTAGTTCATCCAGCACCCACTTCTGTGTATCATGTTCCAAATTAAACACTGCTTCAGGTCTGGTATTTATCTCTCAGCTAGCCTCCAGGCTTTTCTCACAGATACATAGAAGCTTTGGGTGTTCTCTCATTCTTCCCTGGGGCCACATATCACCCAATGTCTCCTTATCCAGTGAGTCTCCTTTTCCTGCCACCTCACCTAGTCTGCTGTCTGCTCAGCTGTTACGCTTTGCCTTTCCTTTCAGACAGCTGCTGCCTGTAGGAAATAATGTAAATGATGGTCCATTTCCAAGACAAAGTGCCTCGAGTAGACTTTGGTCTGCAAACTATGGAATGACAAAATATACCAAGCCACTGCTTTAACATCTGGCACCTACTTGTTGGGGTCCCCTTAGTTGCCCTCACCTGAACCAAAGACTTTAGCCTAGAATGAAAGTTAACTAGACTGCAAAATAGCTCACTTTACCTAGTCTTATCAGCTTGCCTGACTACATAGGTCATTAGTCAAATACTTGAAAAGCCCGAGGTGACTTTGATTGCAATGCATTATGGGCTGCAACAAAATGCAGCCAAACAACCCTAAAGAAAACACCAAAACTCCTACCCGATGACAAATAGACAACATCCGGGAAGGCTGTGACCCCATAGCCTATGAGGAACCAGGGGAGGGACCTGTGCACAAGGGGATAAACTGCTTGTGGTAACCATGCTGGATGTGCCTGCCCATCAGACACCAGATCTTGCAAGACCATCATTAAAAATCTTGCTTCTGCTCTTCTCTGTGTCTCTGAGTCCATTCTTTGGGTTAAAAGGGTCAGTTTGTTTCTCACAAACTGGGGGCTTGTCTGGGATCTCTGTGCCTGTGTGGAGTGGGACTCCTGTAAAGAGGAGAGATGCGAACCACCCAATTTAGATGACCTGCTCTGTCCGGGCATCCTGGTGGTTGGGCATTTTCAGAGGTCGTGTGTGACTGAGACGTATCTTAGATAAGAAGCAAGCACAGAGTCCCAATCTGCAGTTTCATTCTTCTGTGAGGGAAATGGCTGGAGACAGACGAAGTGATTCTTGGGGTGTGCAAGAAACCTCCAGGAGGGAATGGTGAGTACATAGGAAAAAGCTCAGACACAGAGACTGACTGAAAATGGTAAATAGAAATTCTAGGGCTAGGGAACAAAGGAAAGAGGGAACTAAGGAAACTCCTTCTGACATTCCCCCAGATAGTACATTGGGGAGAATGCTGCAGGTTTGGAGCGACAACCCTTGAACCAGCAACAAGGAAAAGGAAAAGATGACAAAGTTTTGCTATTTTATCTGGCCCAAAGACCCATTTGTAAATCCTTGGTTTTTTGGCCTAAGTTTGGCTCAGAAGGGGATTGGGTGGGCCAAGCTTTAATTCTCGATGTAAATGATGAAATCCCATTCTCACAAGAAGAGATAGGTTATGCTTTCTGTTGGATTAGGGAATTAGCCCCCATGTTAGCCCTCAAAGAAGAAGAAATGGAACATAATAAATAGCTTCACCCAATAAAAAGGCCTAGGATCTGCTAACACACTTGCCCCTTCCATACAGCTCACAAAATAAGGAACAGGAAGATTGGGGGAAACAGGGAGGCCAGAGAGAGAGAAATCTGGGGGTCATGAAGGAACTAAACCCACTGCTCTCTTAAATCCTTATCTGAACTTGAGGAAAGAATTAGAAAAATGTAGGAAGGATATTGAGAATTTCCCTGTTCTCTCTAAATAGCAGATGCCTAACATGTTCCCTCTTGGAGAAGAGAAGGCCCGGTGGGACAGGGAATGGTTGGATTTGTGAGTGGGCCTTTAACAAGTCCTCAAGTTAGAAATTTTAAAAAGGAAATGAGGCCACTCTTAGAGGATCCCCTTGGTTTGGCAGAATAGTGAAATCAATTTTTAGGATCCAATATTTATACTTGGGCTGAGATGATGTCTATCATGAATATCCTGTTTACTGGGGAAGAGAGGGGAATGATTAGAAGGGAAGCCATGACCATTTGGGAAAGACAGCATCCTCCAGGGCAAGGAGACCTGCCAGCTGGGCAGAAATTCCCAAATTCGGATCCCGAATTGGATAAAAATGATCCCAGGAATCAGACCCAAATGCAAGACCTTAGGGAACTAATTAGGTGCACTAAACAGTTCACTCCTAGGACACAAAATGTCTAAAAAGCATTTGAGATTCAACAATAAAAGGAAGAGACTCCCTCTGTGTTTCTGCAGAAGCTCAGGGATCAAATGAGAAAATACTCAGGATTAGAACCAAGGGACCCAGTGGGGAAGGGCCTTTTAATTTTAATTTTTATTTTCTTTGAGATAGAGTTTTGCTCTTGTTGCCAAGGCTGGGGTGCAATGGCACAATCTTGGCTTACTGCAACCTCCGCCTCCTGGTTCAAGCAATTTTCCTGTCTCAGCCTCCCAAGTAGCTGGGATTACAGGCACCCACCACCACGCGTGGCTAATTTTTGTATTTTTAGTAGAGACGAGGTTTCACCATGTTGGTCAGGCTGGTCTTGAACTCCTGTTCTCAGGTGATTCACCCACCTCTGCCTCCCAAAATGCTGGGATTACAGGTGTGAGCCACCATGCTTGGCTGGTGAGGCCTTTTAAAGGTTAATTTTGTAACTAAAAGCTGGCCTGATATTACTAAGAAACTACAAAAGATTAATGGATGGAGTGAGAAACCAAAGGAATTACCGAGGGAAACTCAAAAGGTTTTTGTAAGAAGACAATAAGAGAAACAGAAACAAAAGGCAAAATTCATGGTTTCCACTGTAAAGGAAGGAGTTAGAAAGAGATTAGATCAAGACTGCTCTCAAAGGAGATGAAAGAACACTAGGTCTCAGCAAAAAGACAGGAGGGAGACACAGGGAAAAACTCCTAAGAGTATAAGTGGATGTTACTAATGTGGGAAACCAGGACATTTTAAGAGAGAATGTCTGGAATGAAAAAAGGAAGAGAAGGTCATCCCCGTAATGAATTTTGATGAGGATTAGAGGGATCAGGGGTTCCTTTTGAGTAGGTCCCACCAGGAACCCTTGAAAAACTTGAGGGTGGGACGCAAAGGAGAAGAAATGACATTTTTAGTCGACAGTGGAGTAGCATGCTCCTTCCTAATATACCAACCCAGGGGCGCAGAACTCTCTAAGGAAAAGCTAACAGTATCAGGCAAAAAGACGGAGGGATTTCAGGTTCTGATATTCAATAAAATGTTAATTAGGTTGGGATCAAAACAAAGGAAGGAGTCACTTTCATGTATTCCCAAAGCAGGAACTAAGCTCCTGGGTTGAAACCTGATTGTTGGACTGGGTTTAGAATTAGGAGTAGAGGAGGGACAAATAAAAGTAATAATAGGCCTCCTAACAGAGAAGGAAGACAGTAAAATTAATCCCCCTGTGTGGGTTAAGGAAGACAACAGGGGAGGATTAGAAATCACACCCTTACAGATAAACAGAAAAAGTAGTTTGCAGAAAACAATATCCCATACCTGTTGAAGAAAGAAAAGGTCTCCGACTGGTAATACAGGGATTAACTAAAGCTGGAATATTAGAACCCTACATGTCACCATACAACAACTCCAATTCTCCCAGTCAAGAAACCCAATGGATCATATAGATTAGCGCAAGATCTAAGGGCTATAAATCAAATTGTCCCAACTCTCCATCCTGTGATGCTTAACCCTGACACCCTCCTTAATAAAATACTCTATGAACATAAGTGGTTCAGTGTAGTAGATCTGAAAGTCGTATTCTGGGCATATCCCCTAGACTCTAAGAGTAGGGACCTCTTTGTCTTTGAAAGGGGAAATTCCATGACTGGGAGAAGGAACAGTACCACTGGACTGTGCTGCCACGAGATTTCATGGAAGCCCCAAATTTATTTGGTCACACCTTAGAAAAAGTCCTGGAGGAATTCCAGTCTTCCAAAGAAACCCAGTTTTTACAATACATGGATGATTTAATTTCTGGGGAATGGAGGGCTGAGGTATCAGAAACCACCATAGCTTGCTTAATTTCCTAAGGGAAAGGGGATTGTGAGTCTCCAAGAACAAATTGCAATTTGTAAAAAAGAAGTTAACTGTTTAGGACACCTAATTAGTGAAGGAAAGCAGAGGATAAACCCAGAAAAAAAATATCCTGAATAGTAGGTCTGCCCTTGCCTAAGACAAAGAAAAATCTCTGAAAATTTTTAGGTCGAAACTGGTTATTGTAGGCTATGGATTGACTCATATGCTCAAAGGATGAAAATTCTGCATCGTAAGTCACTAAAAAAGGAGCTCAACCTCTTGCAATGGTCCTCAGAGGAAATGAAGGCAGTGGAGGCTCTAAGGAAGGCCTTCATTACAGCCCCAGTCCTGGCCCTTCCAACTTTAGAGAAAACTTTTCATCTGTTTGTAACAGTAAAACAGGGTGTGGCCATTCGGGTGCTCACTCAAACCTGGGGTGGTGAAGAAGTAGTCTCTCAAGAATAACCCAAATGTATGCAACCAGTAGCTGCCACGGCCCTGCAGGTGGAGGAGAGTTGAAAGCTGACCTTTGGCGGGGTCCTGATAGTGAGCGCCTCACATCAGATGAGGAGTATATTAAATCAAAAAGAATCTAGGAGATGGTTAACTGATTCCCAGATTCTAAAATATGAAGCTGTAGTACTAGAAAAAGATGATTGCTTCTTAACAACAGATACTTGCTTGCATCCAACCAGTTTCCTATGAAAAGGAGAGAAAAATAAAGAGGCATCAGTCCATAACTGTTTAAATATCATAGAATATCAAGCAAAAGTTAGCCTAGACCTTAGAGAAACTCCACTACATGATGGGATAAGGCTGTTCGTGGCTGGGTCGTCCCAAGTGATAGATGGCAAGACACATAATGGCTATGCTGTCACTGATGGAAACACACAATCCTTATGTGAGAAAGATAGATTACCTAATGGCTGGTCAGCCCAAACCTGTGAATTATACGCTCCTAACCAGGCCCTAAAGCTCCTTAAAGGCCAAGAGGACACTATGTATACTGATTCCAAATATGCCTATGGATTGGTACACACCCTTGGAAAAATTTGGACACCGTGGGGCCTAAAAAACAGCAGAGGGAAAGAATTGGTACATGGAGAACTAATCACACAAGTTTTAGAAAGCCTCCTGCTTCCAGCAGAGGTAGCCACAGTTCATGTAAATAGCCATCTGAAAGAGAACATTATAAAAGCTCTAGGAAACAGGCTTGCTGATGAAGCTGCTAAGCAAGCCTCCCTGGAGGAAGAAGTTAAACTATTTAACTGATAGTCTAACTTCAGACTGATAAACTAACCAATAGTCTAACTTCAGAAATCATAAGCAAACCCATAATAAGATAACTTATGTTCATTCTGCACAATGGGAGTCATTGGGGTCCCCAGGCTATGTGTGATGCAATACTCAAGAATTATGGGTGTATAGGAATTTATGCCGTTGCTAAACAAGTGTGTGGAGGTTGTGTGACATGCCAAAGAATAAACAAAAAGATAGTTAGAAAACAGACTACTAGAGAAAGGACTCACGGGTTAAGACTATTTCAAAGCATTCAAGTAGATTTTACAGAAATGTCCAAAATAGGGAGACTAAAGTATCTACTAGGAATCCATCTGGCTGGGTGGAGGCCTTCCCTCTCCTGACTGCCACCACAGGGAATGTCATCAAAATAATCATACAGCAAAAATTATACCCAGATTTGGCTTGTTGGAAAATATTGATTCAGACAAGCGGAGCCACTTTATCTCGAGGGTGCTAAGGGAAATTATGGAAGGTTTACACATTAGATGGGATTACCACACCCCTTGGCATCTCGGCTCCTCTGGAAAGGTAAAGAGAATGAATCAAACTCTCCCAAAGCATATTACCAAACTAACCTTAAACACTAAAATGCTCTGGACCAAATGTCTCCCAGTTGCACCCCTTAGGATTAGGACAGCCCCAAGGGAAGACTTGGGATTGTCCCCCTACAAGTTATTATATGGGTCCCCCTATTTAGGCAGGACTACAGACTTTCCTATTATGGAAACTGAAGGCCACTTTTTTTTTTTTTTTTCTAAGATAGAGTCCCACTCTGTTGCCTAGACTGGAGTACAGTGGCATGATCTCGGATCACTGCAACCTCCGCCTCCCAGGCTCAAGCAATTCTCCTGCCTCAGTCTGTTGAGTAGCTGGGAGTACAGACATGTACCACCACCTCTGGCTAATTTTTTTGTATTTTTAGTAGAGACAGGGTTTCACCACTTTGGCCAGGCTGGTCTCGAACTCCTGACCTCAGGTGATCTGCCCGCCTCAGCCTCCCAAAGTGCTGGGATTACAGGCATGAGTCACCACGCCCTACCCAAAGACCAATTTTTAAGAAATTATATACTGGCCATCTTCTCCACCCTGTCATCCCTTAGGTTAGGAGGCCTTCTGACTCAAACTCCGCCTCTTGAGTTCACGATTCATCACTTTCAGCCTGGTGACTTGGTGCTGATTAAGACTTGGAAGGAAGACAAGCTCCACTCAAGCTGGGAAGGTCCCTGTCAAGTGATCCTCATCATTGAGAACAGCTAAACAAGGGTGGACTCACTACACATGGGTCAAGGGACTGGTAAAAGAGAACCTGAAACGGAGGTGAAAGGACCAATGGGAAGTGTATGGATCACCTGAGGAGCCCATAAAGTTAACTCTGAGAAAAACTAGAAGGGAACTATAAGTGGGCTCCATCATTGGGGTGGATGTGTTTAGGATTAATCGTAATACCAAGGGTGAGAGGTATGCAAATATGGGATGGGCCCTAGTAGAAGGAGAATATCCAATCAAACTAATAGTCAACAAAACTAAGACCTCCACCTCCCAAACTATAAATTTTGATGCCTGCCAAATCTTACCTTGGGTGAATTTAACAAACCAAAGTCAGTTGTCACAAGCAGACAAATATCTGTGTCCTGAAACATGCCACTCTTGGGCCCTCTCAGAAAAGCCCTGAGCTAGCTGGAATGGGGTCTGGTGGATCACTCAATTTCAAGTCTGGGCAAGTCATTTATCCAAAAATAAACCTTGAAAGGATAAGATACATTTATATAAGGGCACAATGCCATCTAACTGTGGAAATTTAGAATGCAATCATATATTAATAACCATAAGTAACCCAGCTACTCTAGACCAGAAACCATGGAGGTATGGATTAGGAATAGATGTCTCAGGAAGGGGCCCCACAGGATGGTTAGCTCTCAGGCTAATCACCAATATTCTCGAGCTCACCCAGGCTTATTATAACTCCTGTTCCCACCACTTCCTTTAACACGCCAGGCAATGACCCTAAGAGAGTAAAAATAATTGAGATAACTGACCTAAGGCAGACTTTAGAAATTGAGGCTGGATATGGAGATGTAAATGCCTGGGTTGCATGGGTCAAATTTGTGGTACTAGCTCTTAATAAGGGCAACTGTTACACATGCTTTGCTGGTCGACCTCAGGCACAGGTGGTTCTCTTTCCCCAAGGATGGAATACCAATGCCTAAGGAATGCATTAATGTTGGCTCCACCAGGACAGCGATGCACAGGGAAATGAGACTCGTAAAAGTCTCATTGCTCCTTCCCACCTTGTGAAGATCAGATTCTAGAGCAATCCCCTTGTTCTCCATAGGGAATATGAACCATTCCTCTTGCCTCTCTAGGCAGGGGGCAGAGTTCAGTAAGCCTGTGGGAGAACTCTCAACTTGTACCCACATCCTAAAAGTTACTGGTGAATTAAACAAAGGCAACTACTTGGCTCTTTATATACACCAGGCTGATGTCTAGTGGTATTGTGGGAAAAGAAATCTCTGTGACCTGTTACTGTCCCACTGGACCAGGTCTTGTGCCTTAGTTTAATTGGCCATTCCCATCACTCTGGCGTTTCATAAGATCCCCAAGAATCCACATAGCCACCGAAGCTGGAGAGATTTAACAAATTCTTTTGATCCCAACATTTATATTGACTTAATAGGAATCCCTAGAGGAGTACCTAATAAATGTAAGGCCCAAAACCAAATAGCTGCTGGGTTTGAATCAGCAGTCTTCTGGTGATCAACTATTAATAAAAATGTGGATTGGATTACTTACATCTGTTACAATCAACACAGATGAATCAACTATATTCCAGAAACTCAAAGGAGTGGCTAGCCAGTTAGATGCCACCAGCCGAATGACCTGGGAAAACAGACTTGCACTAAACATAATCCCAGCAGATGAAAGTGGGTGTATGCCTTATGCTGGGCAGAAAAGGTTGCACTTTCCTTCCCAACAATACTGCCCCAGATGGAACCATCACAAAAGCATTACAAGGATTAACAACTCTAGCCAATAAATTGGCAGGCAATGCCAGAATTGATGACCCATTTACTGATTGGCTGGAAGGTTAGTTCAGGAAATGGAAAGAAATTATAGCTTCTGTTCTAACATCCCTAATAATAGTGGCTGAGGTCTGAACAGCTTTATGATATTGCATGATCCCCTATGTTAGAGGATTAACCCAAAAATTGATTGAAACAGTCATCAACAAATGCCCATAACATACCAACTGCTACTAGATGCCAATTCAGACCTGCTCTTTTATGAGGAAGAGAGTCAACAGCTCTTAAAACAATTTGAGCACTAAAGAACACACAAATAAATGTGGAAATTGGACAAATAGGGGAAAAAAGAAAAAGCGGAAGGAGTTGTAGGTAATTATGTAAATGGTGGTCCATTTCCAAGACAAAGTGCCTGGAGTAGGCATAGGTCCACAAACTATGGAAGGACAAAATATACTAGGCCCCTGCTTTAATAGCTGGCACCTGCTTGTTGGGGACCCCTTAGCTGCCCTCACCTGAACCAGAGTTTAGTCTAGAATGAAAGTTTACTCACCTGCAAAATCGCTCATTTTATCTATTCTTCTCAGCTTGCCTGACTACCTAGGTCATAAGTTAAATACTTAAAAAGCCCCTGAACTGACTATGATTGAAATGCATTATGGGCTGCAACAAAATGCAGTGACAACTCAAAGAAAACAAACACCTAAAACTCCTACCCAATGACCAATAGACAACGTCTGGGAAGATTGTGACCCCATAGTACTCAGCCTATGAGGAACCGGGGGAGGGATCCAAGCACTAGGGGATACATTGCTTGTTGTAACCATGCTGGGTGTGCCTGCCCACCAGACACCCGATCTTGGAAGACTGTCATTAAAAGTCTCCCTTCTGCTGTTCTCCATCTCTGAGTCCATTCTTTTATTATTATTATTTTTTATTATGCTTTAAGTTCTAGGGTACATGTGCACAACGTGCAGGTTTGTTACATATGTATACTTGTGCCATGTTGGTGTGCTGCACCCATCAACTCGGCAGCACCCATCAACTCGTCATTTACATCAGGTATAACTCCCAATGCCATCCCTCCCGCCTACCCCCTCCCCATAATAGGCCCCAGTGTATGATGTTCCCCTTCCAGAGTCCAAGTGATCTCATTGTTCAATTCCCACCTATGAGTGAGAACATGCGGTGTTTGGTTTTCTGTTCTTGCAATAGTTTGCTGAGCATGATGGTTTCCAGCTGCATCCATGTCCCTACAAAGGAAACCAACTCATACTCATCTTTTTATGGGTGCATAGTATTCCATGGTGTATATGTGCCACATTTTCTTTTTTTTTTTTTTTTTTTTTTTTTTTGGGATAGAATTACTTTATTTTTCTGCAATGTTTGGTTGTGTGTGAAGTTAAAAGTTACAAGTTCAATCAGTAAAAAATGTTAAATGACCATTTACTGTATGTTAGACACTAAGCTAAACACTGCTGGCATAAAAAAGATGAATAATACATGTTCCCAATTATTGGCATAATAAATGTAAGATGTCTATTAAATAACCAAGTGGAGATGTCAAGGAGGCAATGAGATGAACAAGCCCAGAGGTTACATGAGAGGTCCAGGCTGGAGACATAAATTTGGAAGTGTTGGGTTATAGATGACATTTAAAGCCTCGAGACCTGATGAGCTCACCAAGGGAGAGAGTCTACATTGCAAAGAAAAAACATCTAGGCCTGGGCTGTTTGGAGGACTGTAATGTTGGTATACAAGGTTCTTCCAGGGTCTGAAGGAGGAGACTTCCTGCTAATGTCTGTGTGAAGTTTCAAGGCAGCTCTAATTAAATTTGAATGCATAAATGTTATATTGCCTATAATTTACTTTAAAATGCTTTAGCAGAAACTTGATAAACGATGCTTTTGTTATTCAGTTTTGATCTACACCCTAGGGTGGTTAGTTCCTTTTGAACTACAGTGATCAGGAATACACACTTTAAGGGCAATCAGCATTTGAGAGGCCCATCAAAAGCTTGCACTATGGAAGTGGTCCAGCTATCTGAATTCCCATTAACCCAGCAGGTGTGCCCTGTAGCTAACAGACAACTGAAGTTTTCCATCAAACTGAAGTGTTGTTTTTTTTTTTTTTTTAAGTGAAATGAGTAGTAGTCAAGAAATGTGGATTCACTGGAAATATACTTCTACTTTTTAGGAATCACAGAAAATAATCCAATAATTGTAATAGTTTATGCCCTTCAGAAATATATTCCAGATTTAAGGTTTCCATCTAAACTCTGTTCAGGGACATGGAGTATTTTGTCATCTGACACTTTACTAGTTATTTGTATCTAGATTTATTGTGGAAAATGTCTTGAATGAAATTCTGGGTAAGGTACTTTTTGGAGTACTTAAAAGGGAAGAGCTTGGACTGTATCTTGTTACCATGTAGGTTGTAAAGCATTTTGTGTTTGTCTGATAAACAATATTTGTAAAGTGACAGAATGAAGTCAGATACTGGCTTCCCTCAGATACTGGCTTTCATTATATCATATGGCCTGACAGTAAGGTGTGTGTGTGTGGGCGTGTCTGTGTACATGTACCCTTTATTCCTTTTTTTTTTTTTTTTTTTTTTTTATTATACTTTAAGTTCTAGGGTACATGTGCATAACGTGCAGGTTTGTTACATATGTATACTTATGCCATGTTGGTGTGCTGCACCCATCAACTCGTCAGCACCCATCAATTCATCATTTATATCATGTATAACTCCCCAATGCAATCCCTCCCTCCTCCCCCCTCCCCCCTCCCCATGATAGACCCCAGTGTGTGATGTTCCCCTTCCCGAGTCCAAGTGATCTCATTGTTCAGTTCCCACCTATGAGTGAGAACATGCGGTGTTTGGTTTTCTCTTCTTGTGATAGTTTGCTAAGAATGATGGTTTCCAGCTGCATCCATGTCCCTACAAAGGACGCAAACTCATCCTTTTTTATGGCTGCATAGTATTCCATGGTGTATATGTGCCACATTTTCTTAATCCAGTCTGTCACAGATGGACATTTGGGTTGATTCCAAGTCTTTGCTATTGTGAATAGTGCCGCAATAAACATACGTGTACATGTGTCTTTGTAGTAGACTAATTTATAATCCTTTGGGTATATACCCAGTAGTGGGATGGCTGGGTCATATGGTACATCTAGTTCTAGATCCTTGAGGAATTGCCATACTGTTTTCCATAATGGTTGAACTAGTTTACAATCCCACCAACAGTGTAAAAGTGTTCCTATTTCTCCACATCCTCTCCAACACCTGTTGTTTCCTGACTTCTTAATGATTGCCATTCTAACTGGTGTGAGATGGTATCTCATTGTGGTTTTGATTTGCATTTCTCTGATGGCCAGTGATGATGAGCATTTTTTCATGTGTCTGTTGGCTGTATGAATATCTTCTTTTGAGAAATGTCTGTTCATATCCTTTCCCCACTTTTTGATGGGGTTGTTTGTTTTTTTCTCGTATATTTGTTTGAGTTCTTTGTAGATTCTGGATATTAGCCCTTTGTCAGATGAGTAGGTTGCAAAAATTTTCTCCCATTCTGTAGGTTGCCTGTTCACTCTGATGGTAGTTTCTTTTGCTGTGCAAAAGCTCTTTAGTTTAATTAGATCCCATTTGTCAATTATGGCTTTTGCTGCCGTTGCTTTTGGTGTTTTAGACATGAAGTCCTTGCCCATGCCTATGTCCTGAATGGTACTACCTAGATTTTCTTCTAGGGTTTTTATGGTATTAGGTCTAACATTTAAGTCTCTAATCCATCTTGAATTAATCTTCGTATAAGGGGTAAGGAAAGGATCCAGTTTCAGCTTTCTACTTATGGCTAGCCAATTTTCCCAGCACCATTTATTAAATAGGGAATCCTTTCCCCATTTCTTGTTTCTCTCAGGTTTGTCAAAGATCAGATGGCTGTAGATGTGCGGTATTATTTCTGAGGACTCTGTTCTGTTCCATTGGTCTATATCTCTGTTTTGGTACCAGTACCATGCTGTTTTGGTTACTGTAGCCTTGTAGTATAGTTTGAAGTCAGGTAGCGTGACGCCTCCAGCTTTGTCCTTTTGACTTAGGATTGTCTTGGCAATGCGGGCTCTTTTTTGGTTCCATATGAACTTTAAAGCAGTTTTTTCCAATTCCTGTGAAGAAAGTCATTGGTAGCTTGATGGGGATGGCATTGAATCTATAAATAACCTTGGGGAGTATGGCCATTTTCACGATATTGATTCTTCCTATCCATGAGCATGGTATGTTCTTCCATTTGTTTGTGTCCTCTTTGATTTCACTGAGCAGTGGTTTGTAGTTCTCCTTGAAGAGGTCCTTTACATCCCTTGTAAGCTGGATTCCTAGGTATTTTATTCTCTTTGAAGCAATTGTGAATGGAAGTTCATTCCTGATTTGGCTCTCTGCTTGTCTGTTGCTGGTGTATAAGAATGCTTGTGATTTTTGCACATTAATTTTGTATCCTGAGACTTTGCTGAAGTTGCTTATCAGCTTAAGGAGATTTTGGGCTGAGACGATGGGGTTTTCTAAATATACAATCATGTCATCTGCAAACAGGGACAATTTGACTTCTTCTTTTCCTAACTGGATACCCTTGATTTCTTTCTCTTGCCTGATTGCCCTAGCCAGAACTTCCAACACTATGTTGAATAGGAGTGGTGAGAGAGGGCATCCCTGTCTTGTGCCAGTTTTCAAAGGGAATTTTTCCAGTTTTTGCCCATTCAGTATGATATTAGCTGTGGGTTTGTCATAAATAGCTCTTATTATTTTGAGGTACGTTCCATCAATACCGAATTTATTGAGCGTTTTTAGCATGAAGGGCTGTTGAATTTTGTCAAAAGCCTTTTCTGCATCTATTGAGACAATCATGTGGTTCTTGTCTTTGGTTCTGTTTATATGCTGGATTACGTTTATTGATTTGCGATATGTTGAACCAGCCTTGCATCCCAGGGATGAAGCCCACTTGATCATGGTGGATAAGCTTTTTGATGTGCTGCTGAATCCGGTTTGCCAGTATTTTATTGAGGATTTTTGCATCAATGTTCATCAGGGATATTGGTCTAAAATTCTCTTTTTTTGTTGTGTCTCTGCCAGGCTTTGGTATCAGGATGATGTTGGCCTCATAAAATGAGTTAGGGAGGATTCCCTCTTTTTCTATTGATTGGAATAGTTTCAGAAGGAATGGTACCAGCTCCTCCTTGTACCTCTGGTAGAATTCAGCTGTGAATCCATCTGGTCCTGGACTTTTTTTGGTGGGTAGGCTATTAATTGTTGCCTCAATTTCAGAGCCTGCTATTGGTCTATTCAGGGATTCAACTTCTTCCTGGTTTAGCCTTGGGAGAGTGTAAGTGTCCAGGAAATTATCCATTTCTTCTAGATTTTCTAGTTGATTTGCGTAGAGGCGTTTATAGTATTCTCTGATGGTAGTTTGTATTTCTGTGGGGTCAGTGGTGATATCCCCTTTATCATTTTTTATTGCATCTATTTGATTCCTCTCTCTTTTTTTCTTTATTAGCCTTGCTAGCGGTCTGTCAATTTTGTTGATCTTTTCAAAAAACCAACTCCTGGATTCATTGATTTTTTGGAGGGTTTTTTGTGTCTCTATCTCCTTCAGTTCTGCTCTGATCTTAGTTATTTCTTGCCTTCTGCTAGCTTTTGAATGTGATTGCTCTTGCCTCTCTAGTTCTTTTAATTGTGATGTTAGAGTGTCAATTTTAGATCTTTCCTGCTTTCTCTTGTGGGCATTTAGTGCTATAAATTTCCCTCTACACACTGCTTTAAATGTGTCCCAGAGATTCTGGTATGTTGTATCTTTGTTCTCATTGGTTTCAAAGAACATCTTTATTTCCGCTTTCATTTCGTTATGTACCCAGTAGTCATTCAGGAGCAGGTTGTTCAGTTTCCATGTAGTTGAGCGGTTTTGATTGAGTTTCTTAGTCCTGAGTTCTAGTTTGATTGCACTGTGGTCTGAGAGACAGTTTGTTATAATTTCTGTTCTTTTACATTTGCTGAGGAGTGCTTTACTTCCAATTATGTGGTCAATTTTGGAATAAGTGCGATGTGGTGCTGAGAAGAATGTATATTCTGTTGATTTGGGGTGGAGAGTTCTATAGATGTCTATTAGGTCCGCTTGGTGCAGAGATGAGTTCAATTCCTGGATATCCTTGTTAACTTTCTGTCTCGTTGATCTGTCTAATGTTGACAGCGGAGTGTTGAAGTCCCCCATTATTATTGTATGGGAGTCTAAGTCTCTTTGTAAGTCTCTAAGGACTTGCTTTATGAATCTGGGTGCTCCTGTATTGGGTGCATATATATTTAGGAGAGTTAGCTCTTCCTGTTGAATTGATCCCTTTACCATTATGTAATGGCCTTCTTTGTCTCTTTTGATCTTTGATGGTTTAAAGTCTGTTTTATCAGAGACTAGGATTGCAACCCCTGCTTTTTTTTGTTCTCCATTTGCTTGGTAGATCTTCCTCCATCCCTTTATTTTGAGCCTATGTATGTCTCTGCATGTGAGATGGGTCTCCTGAATACAGCAGACTGATGGGTCTTGACTCTTTATCCAGTTTGCCAGTCTGTGTCTTTTAATTGGAGCATTTAGTCCATTAACATTTAAGGTTAATATTGTTATGTGTGAACTTGATCCTGCCATTATGATATTAACTGGTTATTTTGCTCGTTAGTTGATGCAGTTTCTTCCTAGCCTCGATGGTCTTTACATTTTGCCAAGTTTTTGCGATGGCTGGTACCGGTTGTTCCTTTCCATGTTTAGGGCTTCCTTCAGGGTCTCTTGTAAGGCAGGCCTGGTGGTGACAAAATCTCTAAGCATTTGCTTATCTGTAAAGGATTTTATTTCTCCTTCACTTATGAAACTTAGTTTGGCTGGATATGAAATTCTGGGTTTAAAATTCTTTTCTTTAAGAACGTTGAATATTGGCCCCCACTCTCTTCTGGCTTGTAGAGTTTCTGCCGAGAGATCTGCTGTTAGTCTGATGGGCTTCCCTTTGTGGGTGACCCGACCTTTCTCTCTGGCTGCCCTTAAGATTTTTTCCTTCATTTCAACTTTGGTGAATCTGGCAATTATGTGTCTTGGAGTTGCTCTTCTGGAGGAGTATCTTTGTGGCGTTCTCTGTATTTCCTGAATTTGAATGTTGGCCTGCCCTACTAGGTTGGGGAAGTTCTCCTGGATGATATCCTGAAGAGTGTTTTCCAACTTGGTTCCATTTTCCCCCTCACTTTCAGGCACCCCAATCAGACGTAGATTTGGTCTTTTTACGTAATCCCATACTTCTTGCAGGCTTTGCTCATTTCTTTTTCTTCTTTTTTCTTTTGGTTTCTCTTCTCGCTTCATTTCATTCATTTGATCTTCAATCGCTGATACTCTTTCTTCCAGTTGATCGAGTCGGTTACTGAAGCTTGTGCATTTGTCACGTATTTCTCGTGTCATGGTTTTCATCTCTGTCATTTCGTTTATGATCTTCTCTGCATTAATGAGTCTAGCTGTCAATTCTTCCACTCTTTTCTCAAGATTTTTAGTTTCTTTGCGCTGGGTACGTAATTCCTCCTTTAGCTCTGATAAGTTTGATGGACTGAAGCCTTCTTCTCTCCTCTCGTCCAAGTCATTCTCTGACCAGCTTTGATCCGTTGCTGGTGATGGGCTGCGCTCCTTTGCAGGGGGAGATGCGCTCTTATTTTTTGAATTTCCAGCTTTTCTGCCCTGCTTCTTCCCCATCTTTGTGGTTTTATCTGTCTCTGGTCTTTGATGGTGGTGACGAACTGATGGGGTTTTGGTATAGGTGTCCTTCCTGTTTGATAGTTTTCCTTCTGACAGTCAGAAGGACTCTCTGTTGGTCTGTTGGAGATTGCTTGAGGTCCACTCCAGACCCTGTTTGCCTGGGTATCAGCAGCAGAGGTTGCCGAAGATAGAATATTGCTGAACAGCGAGTGTACCTGTCTGATTCTTCCTTTGGAAGTGTCCTCTCAGGGGTGTACTCCACCCTGTGAGGTGTGGGGTGTCAGACTGCCCCTAGTGGGGGATTTCTCCCAGCTAGGCTACTCAGGGGTCAGGGACACACCTGAGCAGGCAGTCTGTCCGTTCTCAGATCTCAACCTCCGCGTTGGGAGATCCGCGGCTCTCCCCAAAGCTGTCAGACAGAGTCGTTCGCGTCTGCACCGGCTCCCGCTACTTCCCCTGTTGGTCTTCAGCTGTGCGCTGTCCCCAGAGGTGGAGACTACAGAGACAGGCAGGCTTCCTTGAGCTGCTGTGAGCTCCACCCAGTTCGAGCTTCCCAGCGGCTTTGTTTACCTACTTAAGCCTCAGCAATGGCGGGCGCCCCTCCCCCAGCCTCGCTGCTGCCTTGCGGATAGATCGCGGCAGACTGCTGTGTTAGCAGTGAGGGAGGCTTCGTGGGCGTGGGACCCTCCCGGCCAGGTGTGGGATATATTCTCCTGGAATGCCTGTATGCTTACAGCGCAGTATTGGGGTGGGAGTTACCCGATTTTCCAGGTGTTGTGTGTCTCAGTTCCCCTGGCTAGGAAAACGGATCCCCTTCCCCCTTGCGCTTCCAGGTGAGGCGATGCCTCGCCCTGCTTCAGCTCTCGCTGGTCAGGCTGCAGCAGCTGACCAGCACCGATTGTCCGGCACTCCCTAGTGAGATGACCCCAGTACCTCAGTTGAAAATGCAGAAATCACCGGTCTTCTGTGTCGCTCGCGCTGGGAGTTGGAGACTGGAGTTGTTCCTATTCGGCCATCTTGCTCCGCCCCTCGTGCCACATTTTCTTAATCCAGTCTGTCACTGATGGACATTTGGGTTGATTCCAAGTCTTTGCTATTGTGAATAGTGCCACAATAAACATACGTGTGCATGTGTCTTTATAGCATCATGATTTATAATCCTTTGGATATATACCCAGTAATGGGATGGCTGGGTCATATGGTATTTTTGTTCTAGATCCTTGAGGAATCACCATACTGTTTTCCACAATGGTTGAACCAGTTTACAATCCCACCAACAGTGTAAAAGTGTTCCTATTTCTCCACATCCTCTTCAGCACCTGTTGTTTCCTGACTTTTTAATGATTGCCATTCTAACTGGTGTGAAATGGTATCTCATTGTGGTTTTGATTTGCATTTCTCTGATGGTCAGTGATGACGAACATTTTTTCATGTGCCTGTTGGCTGTATGCATGTCTTCTTTTGAGAAATGTCTGTTCATATCCTTTACTCACTTTTTGATGGGGTTGTTTGTTTTTTTCTTTTAAATTTGTTTGAGTTCTTTGTAGGGTCTGGATATTAGCTGGATATTAGCCCTTTGTCAGATGAGTAGATTGCAAAAATTTTCTCCCGTTCTGTCAGTTGCCTGTTCACTCTGATGGTAGTTTCTTTTGCTGTGCAGAAGCTCTTTAGTTTGATTAGACCCCATTTGTCAATTTTGGCTTTTGTTGCTTCTGCTTTTGGTATTTTAGACATGAAGTCCTTGCCCATGCCTATGTCCTGAATGGTATTACCTAGGTTTTCTTCTAGGGTTTTTATGGTTTTAGGTCTAACATTTAAGTTTCTAATCCATCTTGAATTAATTTGCATGTAAGGAGTAAGGAAAGGATCCAGTTTCAGCTTTCTACTTATGGCTAGCCAATTTTCCCAGCACCATTTATTAAACAGGGAATCCTTTCCCCATCCCTTGTTTCTCTCAGGTTTGTCAAAGATCAGATGGCTGTAGATGTGTGGTATTATTTCTGAGGGCTCTGTTCTGTTCCATTGGTCTAGATCTCTGTTTTGGTACTAGTACCATGCTGTTTTGGTTACTGTAGCCTTGTAGTACAGTTTGAAGTCAGGTAGCCTGATGCCTCCAGCTTTGTTCTTTTGACTTAGGATTGTCTTGGCAATGTGGGCTCTTTTTTGGTTCCATATGAACTTTAAAGCAGTATTTTTTCAATTCTGTGAAGAAACTCATTGGTAGCTTGATGGGAATGGCATTGAATCTATAAATTACCTTGGGTAGTATGGCCATTTTCATGATATTGATTCTTCCTATCCATGAGCATGGTATGTTCTTCCATTTGTTTGTGTCCTCTTTGATTTCACTGAGCAGTGGTTTGTAGTTCTCCTTGAAGAGGTCCTTTACATCCCTTGTAAGTTGGATTCCTACATATTTCATTCTCTTTGAAGCAATTGTGAATGGAAGTTCATTAATCATTTGGCTCTCTGTTTGTCTGTTGCTGGTGTATAAGAATGCTTGTGATTTTTGCACATTGATTTTGTATCTTGAGACTTTGTTGAAGGTGCTTATCAGCTTAAGGAGATTTCGGGCTGAGATGATGGGGTTTTCTAAATATACAATCATGTCATCCACAAACAGGGACAATTTGACTTCTTCTTTTCTTTTCCTAACTGAATACCCTTTATTTCTTTCTCTTGCCTGATTGCCCTAGCCAGAACTTCCAACACTATGTTGAATAGGAGTGGTGAGAGAGGGCATCCCTGTCTTGTGCCAGTTTTCAAAGGGAGTGCTTCCAGTTTTTTCCCATTCAGTATGATATTGGTTGTGGGTTTGTCAAAAATAGCTCTTATTATTTTGAGATACGTTCCATCAATACCAAATTTATTGAGAGTTTTTAGCATGAAGGGCTGTTGAATCTTGTCAAAGGCCTTTTCTGCATCTATTGAGATAATCATGTGGTTTTTGTCTTTGGTTTTGTTTATATGCTGGATTACGTTTATTGATTTGCATATGTGGAACCAGCCTTGCATCCCAGGGATGAAGCCCACTTGATCATGGTGGATAAGGTTTTTGATGTGCTGCTGGATTTGGTTTGTCAGTATTTTATTGAGGATTTCTGCATTGATGTTCATCAGGGATTTTGGTCTAAAATTCGCTTTTTTTGTTGTGTTTCTGCCAGGCTTTGGTATCAGGATGATGTTGGCCTCATAAAATGAGTTAAGGAGGATTCCCTTTTTTTCTATTGATTGGAATAGTTTCAGAAGGAATGGTACCAACTCCTCCTTGTACCTCCGGTAGAATTCGGCTGTGAGTCCTTGTGGTCCTGGACTTTTTTTGGTTGGTAGGCTATTAATTATTGCCTCAATTTCAGAGCCTGCTATTGGTCTATTCAGGGATTCAACTTCTTCCTGGTTTAGTCTTGGGGGAGTGTAAGTGTCCAGGAAATGATCCATTTCTTCTAGATTTTCTAGTTTATTTGCGTAGAGGTGTTTACAGTATTCTCTGATGGTAGTTTGTATTTCTGTGGGGTCAGTGGTGATATCCTCTTTATCATTTTTTATTGTATCTATTTGATTCTTCTCTCTTTTCTTCTTTATTAGTCTTGCTAGCAGTCTATCAATTTTGTTGATCTTTTCAAAAAACCAGCTCCTGGATTCATTGATTTTTTGGAGGGTTTTTTGTGTCTCTATCTCCTTCAGTTCTGCTCTGATCTTAGTTGTTTCTTGCCTTCTGCTAGCTTTTAAATGTGTTTGCCCTTGCTTCTCTAGTTCTTTTAATTGTGATGTTAGGGTGTCAATAGATCTTTCCAGCTTTCTCTTGTGGGCAGTTAGTGCTATAAATTTCCCTCTACACACTGCTTTAAATGTGTCCCAGAGATTCTGGTAAGTTGTATCTTTGTTCTCATTGGTTTCAAAGAACATCTTTATTTCTGCCTTCATTTCGTTATGTACCCAGTAGTCATTCAGGAGCAGGTTGTTAAGTTTCCATGTAGTCGAGCAGTTTTGATTGATTTTCTTCATCCTGAGTTCTAGTTTGATTGCATTGTGGTCTGAGAGATAGTTTGTTATAATTTCTGTTCTTGTACATTTGCTGAGGAGTGCTTTACTTCCAACTATGTGATCAATTTTCGAATAAGTGCGATATGGTGCTGACAAGAATGTATATTCTGTTGATTTGGGGTGGAGAGTGTTGTAGATGTCTATTACGTCCACTTGGTGCAGAGTTAAGTTCAATTCCTGGATATCCTTGTTAACTTTCTGTCTCGTTGATCTGTCTAATGTTGACAGTGAGGTGTTGAAGTCTCCCATTATTATTGTATGGGAGTCTAAGTCTCTTTGTAAGTCTCTAAGGACTTGCTTTATGAATCTGGATGCTCCTGTATTGGATGCATATATATTTAGGATAGTTCATTCTTCCTGTTGAATTGATCCCTTTACCATTATGTAATGGCCTTCTTTGTCTCTTTTGGTCTTTGATGGTTTAAAGTCTGTTTTATTAGAGACTAGGATTGCAACTCCTGCTTTTTTTGTTCTCCATGTGCTTGGTAGATCTTCCTCCATCCCTTTATTTTGAGCCTATGTGTGTCTCTGCATGTGAGATGGGTCTCCTGAATACAGCAAACTCATGGGTCTTGACTCTTTATCCAATTTGCCAGTCTGTGTCTTTTAATTGGACCACTTAGTCCATTTACATTTAAGGTTAATATTGTTATATGTGAACTTGATCCTGTCATTGTGATATTCGCTGGTTATTTTGCTCGTTAGTTGATTCAGTTTCTTCCTAGCATTGATGGTCTTTATATTTTGGCCTGTTTTTGCAAAGGCTGGTACCTGTTGTTCCTTTCCATGTTTAGTGCTTCCTTCAGGATCACTTGTAGGGCAGGCCTGGTGCTGACAAAATCGCTAAGCATTTGCTTGTCCGTAAAGGATTTTATTTCTCCTTCACTTTTGAACTTAGTTTGGCTGGATATGAAATTCTGGGTTGAAAATTCTTTTCTTTAAGAATGTTGAATATTGGCCCCCACTCTCTTCTGGCTTATAGAGTTTCTGCTGAGAGATCTGCTGTTAGTCTGATGGGCTTCCCTTTGTGGGCAACCCGACCTTTCTCTCTGGCTGCCGTTAACATTTTTCCTTCATTTCAACTTTTGTGTATCTGACAATTATGTGTCTTGGAGTTGCTCTTCTCAAGGAGTATCTTTGTGGCATTCTTTGTATTTCCTCAATTTGAATGTTGGCCTGCCTTACTAGGTTGGGGAAGTTCTCCTGGATGATGTCCTGAAGAGTGTTTTCCAACTTGATTCCATTTTCCCCCTCACTTTCAGGCACAGCAATCAGACATAGATTTCGTCTTTTCCCATAATCCCATATTTCTTGGAGGCTTTGTTCATTTCTTTTTCCTTTTTATCTCTAGACTTCTCTTCTTGCTTCATTTCATTCATTTGATCTTCAATCATTGATACTCTTTCTTCCAGTTGATCGAGTCAGTTACTGAAGCTTGTGCATTTGTCACGTATTTCTCGTGTCATGGTTTTTATCTCTGTCAATTCGTTTATGGCCTTCTCTGCATTGATTATTCTAGTTATCGATTCTTCCATTTTTTTTTTTCAAGGTTTTTAGTTTCTTTGCACTGGGTATGTAGTTCCTCCTTTAGCTCTGAGAAGTTTGATAGACTGAAGCCTTCTTCTCTCAACTCGTCAAAGTCATTCTCTGCCCAGCTTTGATTCGTTGCTGGCGATGAGCTGTGTTCCTTTGGAGGGGGAGATGTGCTCTGATTTTTTCAATTTCCAGCTTTTCTGCCCTGCTTTTTCCCCATCTTTGTGGTTTTATCAGCCTTTGGTCTTTGATGCTGGTGATGTACTGATGGGGTTTTGGTGTGGGTGCCCTTTCTGTTTGTTATTTTTCCTTCTAACAGTCATGACCCTCAGCTTTAGGTCTGTTGGAGATTGCTTGAGGTCCACTCCAGACCCTGTTTGCCTGGGTATCAGCAGCGGAGGCTGCAGAAGATAGAATATTGCTGAGCAGTGCATGCTGCTGTCTGATTCTTGCTCTGGAAGCTTCATCTCAGGGGTGTACCCCCCCGTGTGAGGTGTGAGGTGTCAGTCTGCACCTATTGGGGAATGTCCCCCAGTTAGGCTACTCAGGGGTCAGGGACCCACTTGAGCTGGCAGTCTGTCTATTCTCAGCTCTCAACCTCCATGCTGGGAGATCCACTGCTCTCTTCAAAGCTGTCATATAGGGTCATTAACATCTGCAGAGGTTTCTGCTGCTTTTTGTTTAGCTGTGCCCTGTCCCCAGAGGTGGAATCTACAGAGACAGGCAGGCCTCCTTGAGCTGTGGTAGCTCCACCCAGTTCGAGCTTCCCGGAGGCTTTGTTTACCTACTTAAGTCTTAGCAATGGCTTGTGCCCCTCCCCCAGCCTCGCTGCTGCCTTGTAGTTAGATCTCAGACTTGTGCTAGCCATGAGGGAGGCTCCGTGGGCGTGGGACCCTCCCAGCCAGGTGTGGGATATAATCTCCTGGTGTGCCATTTGCTAAGACCCTCGGTAAAGCGCAGTATTAGGGTGGGAGTTTCCCAATTTTCCTGGTCTTGTGTGTCTCAGTTTCTAAAGGGATTCCCTTCTCCCCTTTCGCTTCCCAGGTGAGGGGATGCCTCACTCTGCTTCAATTCTTGCTGGTCGGGCTGCACCAGCTGACCAGCACTGATTGTCTGGCACTCCCCAGTGAGATGAACCCATTACCTCAGTTGAAAATGCAGAAATCACCTGTCTTATGTGTTGCTCGCACTGGGAGCTGGAGGCTGGAGCTGTTCCTATTCAGCCACCTTGCTCCAGAATCTCTCTTTTCTGAGTCCATTCTTTGGGTTTGGACAGGTGAGTTTGTTTCTCACACTACCCAAGTGCTTTTCATTAACACCTTCTTAAATTACATATTTTTAAATGTTCTTTCCATATATAGTCAAATTTTACTATTTTCAAATGTACAGGTTTTCTCATATTTGAATCTTTTCCATATATATATTTTTTATATGGAAAAAGTGATTCAAGAAAAGTGCTTCCTCTGCAAAATTCCCTCTCCGGCACCCTCCCTTTTTTCCCTACCTCATACATGCTGTTGGCAATCAAAGCAGCTGACAGCTACGAGACACTGAAGTAAATTCTCTTTGCCATAGCCACAGCAGTAGTCTTGGATGATGCTGTGAAAACAGAATTATCATTTTAGAGTTCAGAGTTAGGGGCATACTTACACAGATATCACCAAAAGCGCATATTGGAACTCAACTATCACTATTAAGGAAATAACATTATTTTATGTTTCACAACAGAAATCCTTTAAAAATATAAACCAGTCTATTAGCTAGATACAACAAATATAGATATGAATTGCTTATATTGAAATTAAACAATGGGAAGAACGATATATTGGAAGAGCTGTATTACAATTAATTTGCAAGCTAGCATAACAACAGTATAAGTCTGTGGTCAGTAAATGTTTTCTGTAAAGGACCAGCTAGGAAATAGTTTTGTTTTTGCAGGCCAGGTGGTCTCTGTCACATCTGTTGAACTCTGATGTAGTGTGAAAGTAACCATACACAGTATATTAAGAAAGGATGTAGCTGTATTGCAATAAAGTTTTATTCCTGAAAACAGGTAGTGGGCCAGACTGGCTCATGAATGGTAGTTTGCCTGCAAGTAGGCCTTCTGTTGATAACACTAAGTATTTAATTAGAGAAATACAGCTTTGGCTTACTATATTCCACAAGAAGAGGTAGAATATGTCTTATCAAAAGCTCTCTCTCTCTCTTTTTTTTTCTAAGGGAAATAGTTTAAGGTACTTGGGGTAAAAAAGGACCATTTTGAGACTGCAGCAGTCTGTGACGGCTCCACATGTTTAGAGTAACAAGAGTTTTCAAGGGACCGGGCGCGGTGGCTCAAGCCTGTAATCCCAGCACTTTGGGAGGCCGAGACGGGCAGATCACGAGGTCAGGAGATCCAGACCATCCTGGCTAACACGGTGAAACCCCGTCTCTACTAAAAAATACAAAAAAACTAGCCGGACGAGGTGGCGGGCGCCTGTAGTCCCAGCTACTCGGGAGGCTGAGGCAGGAGAATGGCGTAAACCCGGGAGGTGGAGCTTGCAGTGAGCTGAGATCCAGCCACTGCACTCCAGCCTGGGTGACAGAGCGAGACTCCGTCTCAAAAAAAAAAAAAAAAAAAAAAGAGTTTTCAAGGAATGTTTAATTTAGTACTTTTAATTTTACAAACTTAGAATTGTTTCTAATTATTAATATGTTTCATATCATTACATATTGAAAAGGGTTTTTTGTCTGTTTGTTTTCTGGGCTTGGGTATCATGACTGTGGTTTTCAAATATAATATTTAGCAGTTTTTTTGTTTCCTCCTTCGCTCTTTGAATTAAGAGTTCCATTTTCTCAGTTTATTGTCTTGTTTCATCTACCACAATAGTTAGGAACCGTAAAATATATTCTATAATTGACATTGTTACAACCAAAGAATCCAAAGCAGGCAAATGAAATGAGTAATTAAACATATTTTAATCATATTTTAATAGAGAAAACAATATATCAGATCCAGTTTTTTATATTAATACTGGAAGTTATAATGGAATATAATGTTTCTTTTGCGTAATAATAATTAAATACTTGCACTAAAATGTACTGCATATCCATTTATTATGGATAATAAAATTTGTATAGTATGAAGAAATTGACCGTACCATTTTTAGCCTTCTTTAAATTATAAAGACAATGATAATACAAAATTTTCAAATTTCAAAAGTCTACTTAGAAGTAGACCAGCTACAACATAATCTTTTTTTCTCCTTTTTATTAAAACTATTATTTCACACTCATCTAGATATGTATAAACTGTTCTTCACAAGAATCAATAATGGAAATTAAGGGTAATCTGATATAATTAAGGGTCATGCTAGAGGATCATCAAACTCCTTTTAAGTTACATACTTAATCTTTTATGTTAATGATTTTGCTTCAATGCATAATTCCACAAGATATGTTTTTTCCATGTATTCAGCTCAAAATACCACAATTGACCCAAATTCTCTAATGAATTTTCTTATTTATATAAAGCCTTCTTTATATTTCTCTTAATTCCTCTACTCATTTTCTTTTTATTCAGCAGTATTCACTAGAGTTATTGTGATCCATTACAGTATTTTAGAAATAACTAATGTGCCACATTGTAGTCCTGGAGTTATTTTAGATAGTGCATCTAAAATTAAACCAAGAGCCTGCGGCAATTCTATTAACTTTTGGACACTTGAAGTATCTTTTTAGAGAGAGTGGGGCAAAGAGATTCAAATAGATTCTTTCAGTAGTTTAACTGTAGATATTTTAGATGTGTGAATTCTCAGATGGCAGTATTATAAATCTTCTTGTACCAGAAAATATCCATTATAGATTAATGAAGATATTATTATTAAGATTCTGTTCTTAAGTGAAATCTTTTATTCATCTATTTGACATTCTTTTTGCATGTTCAAATATTGGTAGATTTTAATTGACCGATTCTCATGAATTGCGTTTTCTGAGGGAGGTTGTGATTATCATTTTATTTATAATAGCCATTTGGTACAGTTATTATCAATTATTTGGTGTTGTCTTGTAAGTTTCCAATTAAATTCATAATAAAAGCATAAATTATGATGACATCAGCAAGGAATTTACTGAGGATAAAGTTTTTAAAAATCTAAAAATTTAAAAACAGCTCAGAGGAACTTGATATTCTCTCAGAATAGATACATTTCCGAAAGGAATATCTTAACAGTTTGAGGATATTTTTAACTTGCACCTTTGTAAGAATCCCAAATATTAAAATATGTGAAATTGTTAATTCTTACAGATTCTAAACCATATAATATGTGATTCCTATAAAATCTGCATGTGTAGTAAAAAGCAGAATAAATAATCTATGTACATTATTTCCAAGCTACAAGTCTTTCAGAAAGGTGAATTTTAAAAGAATTCAATAAAAACACTAAGGAAATTTACAAGATGTGGTGTCTGCCCTTGGCTACTTCTCTTCCAGAAAATCTGAAAGTAAAACTCATATGCAATTTATTGTTCATAAAACAAGCCATTGTTGACTGGTTAGCAACTAGAATAACAAAAGGAAGGGACGAATTAATGTGAAAAAAGCAAGAAAGTTGGTCCACAGACTAAGCAAAGAAATTTCCCCTCACTTTCATGATTTCAAATATTTCTTCCACTGGATAACAAGATGAATGTCTGTAGGCCACTCCCAAAAAAACAACAACAAAATAAGAAAACCAGCAAATGCTGAATTAGAGGCTTTCACTGTATTTATTTTATTTTGATGGAAATAATGTATTTCTAGTTGAGGATTAATTTTTACAAAATTCTCTATTTGGAAACCATTTTAGTCTGCAGAAAAGTTGCAGAAATAAAATTAGTACAAAGAACATCAACATATTCTTTACCGGTACTCACCTATTGCTAACATTTTACTTCATTTGCTTATTGTTCTTTCCCTCTGTAAACACAGACACACACATACATAAATATATGTAGTATTTTCTGAACCATTTGAGAACAAGTAACACATATAATTGCTTCTTACTCCTAAATTTTTCAGTATATCTGTATATATTTCCTATGCAACGTTCCCTTGCATAGCCACAATACAGTAGCCCCCTCTTAACTGTGGTTCAGATCCTGTGGTTTCAGTTACCCCAAGTTAACCACAGTCAGAAAATATTAAATGGAAAATCCAAAAAATTAACAATTCAAAAGTTTTAAATTAAGAACCATTCTGAGTTGCATGATGAAATCTTGCACCATTTTGCATGGTACATGAATTATCCCTTTGTCTAGGGTCTCCCTGGTACTTGCCCTTAGTCACTAACATCTGCTCCTGACATCCAACTATGGACATCGTTAGGACTCGGTGATCCAGGATCACCCAAAGCAGATAATCCTCCCTCTGGAATATTATCAGAAGGTCAACAGTAGCCTAACGCTCACTTCCTCTCATTACATAGGCCTTTTGTCATCTTATCTTCTTACAAGAAGGACGCTGAGTACAGTATAATAAGATATTTAGAGACAGAGAGAGAGACCACATTCACGTAAGTTTTATTACAGTATATTGTTATAATTGTTATATTTTATTATAAGTTACTACTGGTAATATTTTACTGTGCCTAATTTATAAATTAAGCTTTGTCATAATTATATATGCATTGAAAAAAACATATAGAGGGCTCAGTATTATTCACAGTTTCAGGCATCTGCCAGAGGCCTTGAAATATAACCTTTAGGGATAAGAAGAGACTACCATACAATTATCAACCTCAGAAAAGTTAGGATTAGTGCCATATTAATACAGTATCTATACATTAATATATTGTAATCTAACTTACCATTCATGTTCCAGTTTTGTCCGGTGACCCAATAATGTCCTCTCTACAAGTTCCTTTAAAAAAATATTTTTTTCTTCCAATACAAGATTCTGCCTAGAGTCAGAAATTGTATTTAGTTGTCACTTCTATTGGATTTTCTTTAATCTGGAATATCTCCACAGCCTTTGTCTTTTATGACGTTGACATTTATTGGTCTCCTTCCTTTTCATTTAACGTAAACTTTTAATTTTGTGTTTATCTGGTGTTTGCTTGTTATTAGATTCAGACTTTTCATTCTCAGCTGGAGTACTGCATAGGTTTTGTGTCCTTCTTGGACTGTTGCATCTGAAGACACATGCTATCTCTATGTCCCTTACTGGTGAATTTGGCTTTCATCACTTGTTCAAGGTGCTGCGTAATTTACTTTGCTGTATAATTACTTCTTTTTTCTCCGTATAACAAATAAGCAGTCAGAGGGGAGGAACTTGAAGACAAAGCAAATATGCTGATTTTTTTTAGCAAAAATTCTCCCTAGAGCTACCATTTACTGACAATTTCTATCTCATCCATTCCCTATTATAACGAAAACAACATAATCATTTTCCCAGTCTACTTGTGCCGAGACACTGACTGGGTGTCCTGCATGATACTTCAGAAAAGGACCTCCCTTCTCTCCTAATTGTGTATTTTGTATGTATGCATGCATGTATGTACATGTTTGTTTATGTTATCTCTATGGACTCATATATTTTTATTTTTTAACGTATTACAATGCATTACTGTACTTATAAGTATCCTGAGTTTGAATAGTGGGAACCCTTGTAGGTAACTTCTGTGTCCATGTCTAATTACAACCCCTCCCTTTTTGTTATTTTAACAATCCCTCATTTTCTGCCACAGAGAGATATTCTCAACTCACTGTCTAAATACTCTGCCTCAATCCTGAAATCAAGTAATTTCCAAGGAACCCTGCTTAAAGGTGCAATTTACTGATCAGTTTGGTCAACCAGACAAGCTCTCTAGGCATTATTGACATTTTTTCTTTCTCTCTACTCAAAATCAACAATAGACATTAGTAGAAAAAGCAGTTTATTAATAGAATATTTATTTAATACATATCAGGGATTGCTACATGATTTTTGTAAATTAATTCAAATATTTAACATTATCCTACAAGGTAAGTGGTGCTATCACAAGTTTACAAATGACAAAATAAAACCCTATATAGTTAAGTAACTTGTCCAAGTTATTTAAAAAATAATTACAAGAGTCAGCTGTGGACATAGTTTTGCTTACTTCAAATTGCCTCCCTATCCTCTAGAACTATGATGATATAAGCATTAATTGTGGCATACTAAAATATAAAAGCAAAATTTAACAGATAAGACTTACCACTTGTTCAGGACTTATGATGTTAGTTATTTTTCTGAACAGTTTGTGGGGTTAATAGTAATATTTAAGTAAAATTAGGTTTGCAGTTGTGACAGTAGGTGATATTTTCTCCTCTTTAAGTGAATAGAAGGCATATATTATTAAAAAGCAGCTTATCAATGATTATTATTAGAAGAAAAATACGGTGTTAAATATAAAATATCAAATCTCTTAGTTGACCTAAATTTGTCCAGCTACCCAAGCTACCATAAAGACAGGTCATATAAAACACACAGGAAGTTTCTAGCATGTTTTTCTGGTCCTATAGTTTCTCTCTCTTATTGTGAAGTGATAGCTACTAACTCTTGTCCCACAGCCTACAAGCTCTCTTCTACACCAATCTCTTGACTCTGCATCAGAATAATTGTTTTTGTTGTTGTAGCTTTCTAATAACAATTTGATCAAATAACCTCTTCCTTAAAACTGTGTTCTATGGCATTGAGAGGCTGAGATAACAGAGGGTCAGGGCACAGTCTCCTCTTGGTTCAACTAGCCAAGTCCTGCTTTTATCTGATTCATGTACTGGTGTACAAGTAAGATTTGTTATTAAGTAAGAAAGCATTTGTTTTGGTCTACCATATGTTAGCATGAGATAAGCCCTAACACCGCCATGGGCTTTTGTAGCTTGGCTGTATGAGGGTTACACTATATTTATCCTACCTGGATCACAGAGAGCTTTTGCTGTTATAAAACGAGACAATTCATGTAAAAAACTGTTGGACATTGTGAACTTTATGCAAAAGTAGAGTATCTTCTTAATGGTGGACTTACCATCATTACTATTCAGAGCTGGAGAAAAACCTCATCAAATGCACTACTAGTGAAATCCTTTATGAATACACTCTAAGACTACCTAATAGTCTATTGCCAAAATAAATTCAATATATAAGTCAGTAAATATTAGGAAACGATAATATTTTCTTCTTAGGCCAGAAAACAAATTGTCTCACACATCAGCTGTTGGCAGTGAATACCAGGAACAGGTTTTACACACATTCTGTTTATGAAGAGCCTCCCTGCAACATTTAATGATGATAAATTGCTCCCAACTGGACACACAAAAATTGTGATTGTGGACAATTTGATGCATAGAACCTTTGATGATCTGATGATCTACTGGCAGCTATTGCTAAACTTGCCTTTAACGGACTAAAAGGAAATTTACCTTTGTCACCAGAGCAAATACATGTCTTAAAAAAGAAACCCTTGTCACAGAAAAGGCTTGAGGAACAAGCATCACATATATCTGATGAAGTACTTGGAAGTTGAGGTGTCAAATTAAAGTAGCATATGATAGGTCCAGGCAGAGTGATGTGAGGTAGGGACAGGGAGCGAAGGTCAAGAGTTTAGCAAGGAGGCAGCGAGTACAGTCTAGGAGGTAGGATTGAATGGCAGAACAATCTAAAGAGTAAAATACTGTCATTTCTTTTTTTTTTTTTTTTTTTTTTTTTTTTTTTTTTTTTTTTTTTTTTTTTTTTTTTTTGAGACGGAGTCTTGCTCTGTCGCCCAGGCTGGAGTGCAGTGGCCAGATCTCAGCTCACTGCAAGCTCCGCCTCCCGGGTTCACGCCATTCTCCTGCCTCAGCCTCCCGAGTAGCTGGGACTACAGGCGCCCGCCAGGTCGCCCGGCTAGTTTTTTGTATTTTTAGTAGAGACGGGGTTTCACCATGTTAGCCAGGATGGTCTCGATCTCCTGACCTCGTGATCCGCCCGTCTCGGCCTCCCAAAGTGCTGGGATTACAGGCTTGAGCCACCGCGCCCGGCCATTACTGTCATTTCAGACAGTGAAAACTTACAAATCAGACAAGGTCAGGTGGCTCTAGAAGTGGGAAAATGAGAGGGCAAGAATCTGGGATATAGGCAGAAGTAGTGGCAAGAGTCTAAGATGTTGGGGGAAAAACACCAGCTCATAAGCTCTAAGAGACAAGAAATCAGAATTCGGCAGGGATTTTGTGCTTTACCACAGGTTATTCACTGCAAACATGGACTTTGACTAAAATAACCATCTGAAGTAGCTCAAATAAATGCATCCATTACCAAGACAACATTTTGTCTAAATGTTTAGGCAGTTGAATACTCTTAGGCTTCTGTAAAAATCAAGATAAACTATATGTAACGAAGTCATTCATCAGAATCACTCTTCAGATACCTTCAATATGCCACCTATGCTCCAAGAGTTTGCCTGGAACACTTAAATACTTAACACATTTTGATAAAATTGCAGAGCAGTGAGAATGATTTCTGAACAGTCGTCCCTGCCCTAAAGTGCTGTGAGAAACGTCACAGGTATATTATTTTTTCAATCTTAGGACAATGTTATGAAGACGGTTTTTCCTCATTTGGAGAAAACTTAGGAAAATGAGCTTGGCTATGTTGAGGATGCTTGCTGAAGACCAAACATCTAAAAAGCTTAAAGCCAACGTTTTCTACTATGTTCACCATAATGATTATGTTTTTCCGATTTAGTCACTAATGTCAGAAGCAAAATAAGGATCTCTGATATTAATTAATGTTCAATGGCTAAATGGTAGTTTCTTATAATATTTTTAATTGGGCTCTGAAATCTTAAGAAAAAATTTGAAATTTTTGAAGTTATATTTTAAATTGTAGCATATAATAAAATTTCAAATAATAAGGTGGGTATACAATATTTTATATACTTTGTGGATGTGTTAGAATCATGCATTACTTGAAATCAGTTTACATGAAGTCAAATAAAAATTCTTTTTTATTTTATTTTATTTTATTTTTTTGAGACAGAGTCTCGCTCTTATTACCCAGGCTGAAGTACAGTGGTGCGATCTTGGTCCACGGCAACCTCCGCCTCCCGGATTCAAGTGATTCTCCCGACTCAGCCTCCTGAGTAGCTGGATGCAAATGTGCATGCCACCACATCTGGCTAATTTTTGTATTTTTAGTAGAGACAGAGTTTCACCATATTGGCTAGGCTAGTCTTGAACTTCTGACTTCAGGGGATCCATCCACCTTGGCTTCCCAAAGTGCTGGGATTACAGGCATGAGCCACCAGGCCTGGAGAAAAATTCTATTTAAAAAAAAAAATGCGTATTTGAAACAAGCTGTTGACGTACACATTGTAGAGGCCAAAATATTCTTTCTAGCAATCTAAGATTTTGGCTAAAATGTCCTTTCTAGTAATCTAAGATTTTGGCTGAATTGTTTTTTTTTTTTTTTTTTTTTTTTTTTTTTTTTTTTTTTTTTTTTTTGATATGGAGTCTCACTCTTTCGCCCAGGCTAGAATGCAGTAGTGTGATCTCCTCTCACTGCAACCTCCACCTCCCAGGTGCAAGCGATTCTCCTGCCTCAGCTTCCCAAGTAGCTGGGACTGCAGGCATGCACCACCATGCCCAGCTACTAATTTATTTTAATTTTTTAATTTTAATAGAGATGGGGTTTCACCATGTTGGTCAGGCTGGTCTTGAACTCCTCACCTCAGATGATCCACCCACCTCGGCCTCCTAAAGTGCTGGGATTACAGATGTGAGCTACCATGCCCAACCGATTTTGACTGAATTTCTGAACAATTTTCTTAGCAGATTAAAAACTTTTCGTCCCCCTCTTAAGGATACATATACCCTCATGCTTGTGCAATGTTGTGGTTTTCCTCCATAATAAAGAGATGATGACATCAATATCAGGTGCATTATATAATTCCTTAAAATGTTCTGTAAACGAATTTTCCACATGATATTTAAAGCACATTTCTTTACAGAATTTAAACACAATATTAAGTGTAACAATGTCTAATGAGGTGTATATGAGGAAACTGCTATTTGACAAGAGTATTTTAAGAAGAGTAAATGCAGAATATAAAACCTTCTAGAATAATGATTCTTAAAATAAAGTGTATGAAAATACCACTTGGGGAGCCAATGAAAATATATATTACCAAGAGATGTCTGTAGATGTGAGTAGCATTGGAAACCGTAATTCTAGCAAACACATTTAGCGATTCAAATGTGAGTGATGGTTGGACCACGATAAGATCTGTAAATTTAGTCCCCAGAGAAAAATAAAGTGTCAGTCTCATTCTTCAGCTGCTTAACTACTTTTGGAAATTACTTTGCTGAAATACATTAATGCTTATTATTTCATATATTAATTAGGTATCTATTAACTGCTTGTGATATACCAGACGTGTGCCTTTTAAAAAGAAGGAAAGGCACAAAGTTTATGGTTCTTCACAAACTTCCTCAAAAAGAGCTCTGTGGGCTCTCTGCATATGAATTATCAAGTGTTTTTATAAAATAAGATTTCAGGCGGGGCGTAGTGCCTCACGCCTCTAATCCCAGCACTTTGGGAGGCTGATGCAGGCGGATCATGAGGTCAGGAGTTCGAGACCAGCTGGCCAATATATTGAAACCCCGTCTCTACTAAAAATACAAAAAAATTAGCTGGGCATGGTGGTGCACGCCTGCAATCCCAGCTACTTGGGAGGCTGAGGCAGGAGAATTGCTTGAACCTGGGAGGCGGAGGTTGCAGTGAGCCAAGATTGCGCCACTGCACTCCAGCCTAGGTGACAGAGCGAGGCTCTGTCTCAAATAAATAAATAAATAAATACATAAAATGAAATAAAAATAAAAATAAGATTTCAGGGTACCAACCAGAACCAGTAAATAAAAATTGATGACCATGGATCCCTGGAAGGCTGCAATTTTATGACCTCAACAAATGATGTTAATGTACCACAAGTCTGAAATCTACCCACCCTCTTAGATCATATGGCAACAGAGTGTCAAAGACATTGGGTTAAATGAGTGGAAAAGTTCATCACAAAGGGCTGCAATAATAACAATTATTATTATTCAAAGAGAGAAAATAACACATATTAAACATTAAAATTACCAACAAGTTTAGATATTAAATGTGGAGTGAGAATGATAGGGTGAGATGGCATTCATTTAAAAAGAAGAATTATTTAGGATAATTCTTAGGTTTGGTCTCACATCTGAATGGTTGCCCAAGGGAACAGATAAAAATGGGCAAGACTGAGAAGGTGGAAACAAATGAAGATTGCCTGAGAAACAAATAAAGCTCAGCTCCTGGACCCTTTCAAATCCTAGGTATTCATATCCCCATATTCTTGTAAATATTCCAGAAATAACATTTATATATTTTTCTTCATTTTAAGTAGATTATCAAACTTTTCTAAGCTTTATGCCCCCCAAAGCGGTGTTCATAGTAGAACTGGAAAATAATGGTACCCAATTTATAGGGTACCTGAGGGATTTCCAACCTGTGTTGTCTTATAGCAAATTGTACATCCTTCACTACAAATTAGAGAAGATATTTTCTTATTGCTTAACACAACAAATACAAGGTAGACAATAAAAAGGATAAAAAATAAACTATAATCAGGAAGGAGATAGCTGCGCCAACTACTGTAAACTGAATAATTAGTGCAATTTAGTCTTGTAGTCATGTTTGAACTTAATAACAGAGAAAACAAAAGAAAAAGAAAATTTGGTTTAACTAATACTCATTCACTGATACAAGGAAATAAATGAGTTTTTTTAAAGACCAGTTTCTTAAAAGATAATTTCTAGAAGATAATTCTATGAATTACTTATCTTCTAGATACCCATGTAAGCCATATTACATAAAATGTTGGGCAGTATCTTGAGGAACAACTGTGTTCTCATGACTGTATATTGCTTATTTTTAATGGCCAGGCAATAAGAAAATATCTTCTCTAATTTGTAGTGAAGGGGATGAATCATGCTCCTGTGTTTTAAATATTTAAATATTTAAAGATATATGCCTAGAGCATTCAACTGAAAACACGTGCCCTCAGGTTTACCACATTTGCACTTGCTGCTTTTCTTAAAACGATCTGTCCTTTTGGTCACCTTATTAATGCACATTTATAATTTTGTCAAAGCATTAAAACTTACAGTTCTGTCTTGAGTAAAACAAAACAACACAGCATAATATTAGGTAAAGGTAAGTTCCTTGTAGATTATCTAGTTGAAAACATAATAGACAGAATGAATATTGCAAGTCAAATAATTTTTAAAATTGGAAATATCTATAGAAAAACATACATTTACTTTCTTGGGGAATATTGATAACATTATTATTCAACTTGTCCATCAGTTTTAAGGAAACTAGCTAGCTTTCTAACTGCATGTTTTGTAGAGATGGATGTCAAAGACGAGAGCAAAGGTCAATCCTATTGCCATGTAAATAGATGTTTCCTAGTTGTCATCTTGTTAAATAATTAATGTCCATATCAACATATATTGAAAGACCATGCCATTGAGTCATTTTGCTATTACACAACCCATACATTACCATTTTTTCATGTCAGAAAGGGTCACTCTTAGACAGGTTTCAACTGAGTTTCTCCTACAATGACTACAAGGCTCATTTAAACATGAGGTAAGACTAAGTCTCAAAATGGTTAGCAGAAAGCAGCTTGCCACTCACATTCAATTTGACATATCAGTATAGCAAGGTTTAACATAGAAGGAGAAGGTCTTCAATATCGCTATCGATATCATTGTCCGCAGGCAACAGAACAATGGTCTAACGCATTTCTTCCTGATTTGATCCTGCAGAAGGCCTACATGCGTTTATCTCAGTTTGGTTCAAAGAGCAAAGAGAGTTCTTAGTGTAGCTTTGACATATTACACATCACCCAGAAATTCCAAATCAAAAAATGCCGTCAGAGAGCATAAGACTGATCTTTGTTGTTCTTAGACACCCCATTTAGCAATTGTTTTTTCTTTATGGTTAAAAAAGTATCTCTCAAAAACCTAGCTTTGTTTCTTTTTCTTAAATGAGGAGTGCTATTTACCACGAAGAGAAGCTCAGGGTGACAACCCTGAGTGACTGTATAAAACGTTTTACATAAACTCTGCAGATAATCTAGTGTAGGAGAGAAGAGGCTAAATAGGCTATGACACTAAAATGTGTCAGGTGCTGCAACACACGTGAGCGCAGAGATCTATGACACCAAACTCCACACTGGGTAATGAGAAAAATCCATGGAGGCTCGTTAAACAATCCTTAAGAATGAATAGAAGTACACATGGCAAAGAGTTAAAGCATTCTAGAGTATAAGTAAAACAACTTATATAAGTAAGTTGTATAACATATAAGTAAAACAACTTATCAGGCTGAGTGTCATCAGCCTGATAAGGCTCTTCTATGAATTTAATTTGAGATAGATAGTTGGATGTGCACACGTCACTCTAGTTTTGTGCTATTTATTAACTGGACATTAGTGAGTATAGTGCGAGGTAGAAATTTAAAGTCAGAACTAAGAAGCACAGCTATTACATTTAATAACATTGGGAGTAGGTCAAATTATTTCATTACCATGGCCTTAATTTTCTAATAAATACAATTGGAATAATGATATCTTCATCAGTAATTTGGCATGAAAACACATGTGAAATACCAAGGGCAATGTGATTGTGTGATGAGTGGACTATAAATATACCCCCTTTATTATTATACAACAATTGCAGCACACTTTATATAGCAAAATATTGTCTACCAGACAAAAACTAAGATATTTTTGATTAAGATAATACTAATGATTCATATATGCATGTGTGTTCATGCCTCTGATAAAAATTATATTCAAGCTTCTTTTCCATAATTTCCTTTTTCAGTAAAAATTCTCTTTATCCTTTTTAACATTAATGCCTCCCTCCATATGTGTGATTTTAGAATATTGATTGGGTATATGCAAATATTTCTTATGATAATTTTTAAGTTGTAGGTCAGATACAGTCATTCTGTTTGGCTAATATCCCATTGTTTACACTCCATGGTGCTACATAAAAAATAAGTGAACTCATCATGGAAAGCATACTATAATGAAAAATAATGAGAGACAATATGTCATACCTAATAGCCATTTCCATTTGAGCGCATGGGTCTGTAAAAAGAGGCTTTTTTTTCAACCACATAGGAGGTAACATCTAGAAATTTTGGTTCTGGAATGGATGTCATGATTTTTAACTTCTGCAGTCTCATCTGACCACTCTAAACAAAAATGGACCATCTGCTGTGGCTTGTTAGTATATAGCCATCACATTGATCCTTTCCAGACACACATGCTTTCAATTACAGTTCATCCCCAAATTACAAGGGTCTTTCATTGTCTGCATAGATTTGTTGCTATGGTTCCACTTTCCTATCAAACTTACTCACCTTTTCATGGTCTAATGACCTTTTTTGGAGAAAACGCATTGAGACAACACTTCTGATTAATATGGTATAGTAAACAAAATATTTTAACATGTTTTTCTGTACCTAAATATAAATATATGAAATATGTTTAAGTATTTGTAAATACTAGAAGATTTCTGATGCGTTGTATAAGCAGACACTTAATTGTGTAATGCCATCAACCGAAAATAAAGTGTCTAGGGATAAACTAATCTCCAAGCTAAGTTTTTTTTACACTCAAGAATGCATTTTTTAAAGGCTAATTTTAGATACATTACAGTCAATTTGGCAACACCTTTAAACCATCCAAGAAAAATTTTAATTCCCAACTAAACAAACTTGCTTAATAAGAAAAACACATGATGTTGTTAAAAAGTTATTTTTAGTTTCATAAACTACTAAAAACACCTGTGACTCCTCAAATAAAAAAATCATGATTTTCCCTCATCATTCATATATACTATTCCCTATTAGAAAGAAAAGCAATTTCATTAGCAATTACTGGCCAAAAGCGATTACTGGTAAAAAAAATAAAAATATTATAACAATAGCTATAATTTATTGAGCTCTTGCTCTGCTCCAGACATTGTAACATGTTTTTTAATGCATATTAACGAATTTGTACCTCAAAACAACCCTATGATTTGGATACTTCATTATCTTGATTTTACAGATGAGGTATATGAGCCACAAAATTAAATACATTTCCTAATTTCACATTGCTTACCATTGTGCTAACAGTCAGAGACAGAATTCACAATCAGAAAACCAGTATCCAAAACCCATATTCTTTTCTGCTATACTATCTACTATTATAAATTATATTACAATAACAATAAATAATTATTAACTATTATTAATAATCACTAATTATTAACTATTATTAATAATCACTAATCATTAACTATCAATTTTAAATTATAAGATAAGATGTGTCAAAATCAGTTTTATTCTGAGGTCAATTTCTTTTTTGTGGTTTAGCAGTAATATGCCAACACCGACTCCATAGACATATATTAAAGAAATGTTTTTAATTTCATATTGATTCAAACAAGATTGCAACACAATAATAAAGTGATTTACAAATTTTGGTTATTTTCTTAATTACTTTTAAAATTTTTCTGAGCCTTTATGAGGAAAATTTTCTAAATATATGCTGTATATAATTTGAGCATTATCTGTTCATTCATGACTAAAACTAAACCCTTTATCCTCAAAACTAGCTCCTTTCTAGAAATTTCCTTTTTGTCAATGTTAACAGTTTTTCTGAAACCTCCATTTGTAATCTTGCAGTGAGTTCCCAGAGTGGGAGCACAGTGAAAATATATGACTTGATTATTTTTAAAAAATCAAAAACCAGTAAATGTTGGTGTGGGCCTGGTGAAAAGGTAATTATATACCACTTATATGCTCATATGCTTATATACTACTGGTGGGAATGTAAATTGGTATAACCTATATGGAAACCAATATAGAGATTTCTCAAAGAACTACAAGTATTTCTACCATTCCATCTAGCAATTTCACTACTGGGTATCTACTGAAAGAAAAAGAAAACATTATATCAAAAAGACATGTGCATGTGAATGATTATTGCAGCACAATTCACAATTGCAAGGATGTGGTACCAACCTAAGTGCTGTTCAACCCATGAATGGATTTAAAAAAGAAAATAAGATATGGAAGACTACTCAGCCATAAAAAATGAAATAATATCTTTTGTAGAAACTGGGATGGAGCTGGAGGCCATCACTCTATGTGAAGTGACTCCAGAATGGAAAACCAAATACCGCATGTTCTCTTAGAAGTGGGAGCTAAGCAATGGGTACAGAAAGGCATACAGAGTGGTATAATGGACATTGGAGACTCAGAAGATGGGAGGGTGGGAGTGGGGTGAGGGATAAAAACTACATATTGGATACAACGCACACTACTCACTTGGATGATGAGAGCCCTGCAATTTCAGACTTTGCCGCTCTACAATTCATTCATGTAATCGAAAACAACTTGTATCCCTAAAGCTACTGAAATGGAGAAAAATAGAAATAAAAAGTTATACTGCTATAAAAAATATATTCCTTGAATTAAATACAACAACTTTTTTCTCAATAGTTTGGAGGAAAGTGAAAATGCGCCAATATGGATCACTTTTAAAAATGGGAATAGAAGTTTAGGGAAATTACGCTAATAGTCTTAATTTTTCTTAGCACATTTGGAAGCCTAGTTATATATTGAGAGAGATAAAAGTAGATTTGAATTAGTCATTGTAGCAGAAAGAAATAGGTATGAGCAGAATCAGGTAAAATGATATGATAAGAGTATTGACAGCCCAGATGAGCTCAGAGAGCATGGCCAGATAGTGGTGCTAATTATTCTGTCCAGCCACGCGGAGCAGCCTAGTTATTAGGAGAAGAGAGGACACACATGTGCTCTTGGATTACATGCATAATCCAAGGTTGAAGATTTGTAAGGTAAGAACTTCAAGGGAACAAGGGACCTAGGAATTGAAGGTGCTGACAATAAGTGGTTGAAATTATGAACTATGAGGCTGATGAATCCCAGGTTCTAGGCTGCGCAAACGGATAAAATTATACTAACAAGTAGGGTTTGGTAGAAAAGAGTCTGGGTTTCTAAATAGCATAAAACAAAGCGTAAATACATGAGATTTGCTATGATGATAATAGATTCAAAGTAGACATAGTTCAGGGAAATTACAAGACTTGAGGTCTGGTCACAAGAGTCAGCTGAAATGAATTCTGTATTTGTCAAAAGGTCAGACATATTCAGCTGGTCGTGGTGGCTCATGCCTGTAATCCCAGCACTTTGCAGGGCCAAGGCAGGTAGATCACTTGAGGTGAGGAGTTTGAGACCAACCTGGCCAGCATGGTGAAACCCCTTCTATACTAAAAATACAAAAATTGACTGGTTTTGGTGGCATGTGCCTGTAATTCCAGCTACTTGGGAGGCTGAAGCAGGAGAATAGCTTGAACCTGGGAGGCAGAGGTTGCAGTGAGCTGAGATCACACCACTGCTCTCCAGTCGGGGTGACAGAATGAGACTCTGTCAAGAAAAAAAAGAAGAAAGAAAAGAAAGAAAGAAAGAAAGAAAGAAAGAAAGAAAGAAAGAAAGAAAGAAAGAAAGAAAGAAAGAAAGAAAGAAAGAAAGAAGGAAGGAAGGAAGGAAGGAAGGAAGGAAGGAAGGAAGGAAGGAAGGAAGGAAGGAAGGAAGGAAGGAAGGAGAAAAGAAGAGAAGAGAGGAGAGGAGAGGAGAAGAGAAGAGAAGAGAAGAGACAATAAGAGAAAGAAGAGAAGAGAAGAGACGAGACAAGACGAGAAGAGAAGAGAAGAGAAGAGAAAGAAGAGAAGAGACGAGACGAGACGAGACGAGAAGAGAAGAGACGAGATGAGACGAGACGAGAAGAGAAGAGAAGAGAAGAGGAGAGGAGAGGAGAGAAGAGAAGAGAAGAGAAGAGATATTCAATTCCGAGTTATTTGTTGGATTCATCACATGGATATCGAGGTTGTCCAAGCTGGTATCAGAACTAACAATGGAAAGAACTTCAGTGAAGCCAGTGATCAGTGACCGCAAGAACGTGGCCAGAATGTTATGTGATTATTACAACTGAGACTTTTTACCTGCATGGCAGAGCACTTGGAGGAGAAAGGTTTTGCACACACACGTGGAAAAGGAAAAGTCTAGGTGTGTAGGAGAATATTAATGCTGAACTCTTGTTCCAATGGCATAAAATATACAGGAGCAAATAGTTTCACTTCAGGAGGGTGGCATCCTTGGGTAAGAACCTGATTTCAGTGAAGAACAGTGGTTAAAGGGGGCAGCCTTTGTAAAGGCTACAGTTGTAGAATTGTTCTTTTAGTTCTAATGCAACACGGATTTAGCAACTGCAATAGAGTATTTTGTGAAATAATTTTGGGAAGAAAGTGTGAAAATTAGTGAAGACAAGTAGTTGTGTAAATACCTACCACCCTGGATGGTTGTATTAGTTTGTTTTCACGCTGCTGACAAAGATATACTCGAAAGTGGGCAATTTACAAAAGAAAGAAGTTTATTCGATGCAGAGGATGTAGAGTTCCAGGTGGCTGGCGAGGCCTCACAATCATGGCAGAAGGTTAAAGGCACCCAGGAGCAAGTCACATCTTACACGGATGGTAGCAGGGATGAAGACAATTTGTGCCGGGGAATTTCTCTTTTTAAAACCATCAGATCTCGTGAGACTCAATCACTATCAGGAGAACAGTGCAAGGAAGACCCACCCCCATAATTCAATGACCTCCCACCAGGTTCCTCCCATGACATGTGGGAATTGTGAGAGGTATAATTCAAGATGAGATTTGGGTGAGGACACAGCCAAACCATATCAATGGTCTTGCATTTTAGTAGTGGCAAAAGAAGTGAGGAGGTGTATATTTGATCTAAAATTCTGCAATAAATTTTTACTTGATTGTTCAACACATAGATCTCAAGCAGTTATGAATCTACACTGTTTAGTGTCTGATTCACTCAATTTGGTTTCTAATTACAGAATTATATTGATCCAGTAATATAAAGGTGTAAACATACATTTGCCAATATGTATGCTTACATCTTTAAACTAATAGATCACAATAATTCTGTAGTTCATGTTCATGATTAATTTTATCCAATTAAATCTTGTGTATTCAATTGAATGCTGGTTAGCATTTTTCATTAAACTTCTAATAAAAATTCACAAATTCTTGTACTTTTTAAAGTGCATTTCAAAAATGGTAAACATTGCCCTTCACTTAACTGTTATGACTTCCACGTTTCTTTTTCTTTTTTGAGATGGAGTCTCGCTTTGTCGCCCAAGCTGGAGTGCAGTGGCGCGATCTCGGCTCACTGCAAGCTCCGCCTCCCGGGTTCTCGCCATTCTTCTGCCTCAGCCTCCCGAGTAGCCGGGACTACATGCGCCACCATGCCCAGCTAATTTTTTGTTTGTTTCTTTGTTTAGTAGAGACGGGCTTTCACCGTGTTAGCTAGCATGGTCTCATTCTCCTGACCTCAAGTGATCCGCCCGCCTCGGCCTCCCAGAGCGTTTTTGTTTTTATTAAAAGAGTGAAAGGTCTTATCCAAAATCAAGTATCAGAGTCATTAAGCACGGGTGTATCTTTCTAACATTCCCTAAATTCTGAATGTTAATCACGTGATAGGGAAAAATGACCAAAATGCTCAATTTCTACAGTCATGTCACCTATAATGTGAAGTCAATCCTGTGTGTTGTATCTCAGTAAATATATATCCAAGAAATTACAAAACACACGGGTTTATCAACTCTGTTTTCTCCGAGCCTGATCTTTGTTCTAACTTTTATTCTATAAGGGTATGAATAAAACTTTTTAACACAACAGGAGTGACCCCAAACCCATCTTCCTGTATCAGTCCATGAGAAGGGAATATGAAAATAGATTTAAACAAATCTAGCACATCAAGAAAAAAAATAGATTTTTTTCTAATAATTTATTATAACGTTTTTAAACGTATAGCAATGTTAAAAGAATTTACGGTGAACAGCCATTACCTAGATTTCAAAATTAACGTTTTTATATAAATGCTTTATCAAATAGCCTTTATTCTATCCAGTTACTAGCACATCTTATTTTTGGTGCACTTCAAAGTTGTAGACATCACTAAACGTTCCCTTACATGTCTCAGCATGTGCATAATTAACTAAAGCTCCTTGGCTCAAGTGCTTTCTTGGCCCATATTAAAGCTACTTGTGAGCCAAAGACATGGTGTGTGTGTGAGCGCGTGCGCATATCACAAAAACGCTTTATAAATACCTAGTGCTGTGCTTGATACCCTACCTATGAGCTTATATGTGTCACATGTATAAAACAACTTCCGTTCCCAATCCTAACAATTAATCTAAACAGAGCATTTAGTTACTAAGGTTTTTGAAACCTTTTTAAAAACACTTCAACTTATTTTTGATGCCATACATATGGATTTGTATTTTAGTCTGATTTTATAATTAAAGACTATCTGCTTTAAGCAGTATGCTCTCATGCGTTTTTGTTTCTGGTGGTGTATTTTATTTCAGATTGTTTTATTGCCCCTAAATTACATAGCACCTTAAGACAGCAGACTTCCTGCTGGTGTATTAAGACAAAGGCTAAATGCACTGACCTTATTAGACATGACTTAATATTGTGTGAGTACAGTCCCTCATCCTGTGAGAGAAAATGATTTATTTTTTCCAATCAAGGTTGTATTTAATTTCAAAATCCAATTTCCAATTTTGAAATCCAATAATTTCAAAATTTCAAAATTAATGATCTTATTAATCAAAGTGTTACTATTTTGGATAATTTATGTAACAATGCAATGACACAAGGAGAATAAAATGGCAAGTCCTGTATTTGTCAGGTGCACTGACTGAAGTTGTTCTGAGGCCAAATTTTGTAAGTTGAGTCATATTCAAATTACTGGATGGCTAGTAGTAAAATCATTGACCAATTAGAATAAGCTTCAGCTTATAAAACTCTCACAGGGTCAGTCCTCTACCGTTTTATGTCCTGGATGATAAACAGGTCTGGGTTACACTGGGGATGCAGCAGAGCTGCAAGGATAGCAGGAGACTCCTCCAGGTTCTGAACATGCTACAACCTGACAAACATGACAGCATCCAACATTTAAGCAACCGCTCCAGCTCTCCTGGTGGGTGCGGCCTGAATGTTAGGCCCACTGTTTAGATGAAAATCTAAATAGGATACTTTGTACTGGAAATGTCCTTTCATTCGAGTTCAGGGGCATTGCCAAAGAAAAAGTTGTCTTCTCACTATTTTTAATGACATGCTGGACTATTGTGTTTTTAAAATGTCATTGCGCATCCTGCTGTCAGGGACACTGATCTTTCCTCTAGAGCAGGAAACGTGAAATAAGTTAGCCAAATTACTAAATGTTGAAATCAAGATAGATCAGTGAGGAGAGACAAAGTAATTAGAGGATGAAAGGAAAATAGATGAAGGAAGGTCAGTTAATCGTGGTATTGCTTGTTACAATCTTCGTATTTTCTATTGCAATCAATTAAATATAAGGAGCATCTCATTAAAGGAAACAGAAGGCATAGGGGTTATCTCAGCAAAACACAAGTACACTAAAGTGGTATTCTCTAGAAAGGAGAATTTTCAACTCTTCATATGCCATAATGTTTACTAATGAGAAGTTTTCTTTCATGATAGCTCCAGCTAATAGCACCAAATAAGCTCTGATTCGTTTCACTGCCCTTTGGGAGGTAAATTCTTTATGTGTGTGTGCGTGTGTGTGTGTATAAAATCCAAATTGTACAAACACATATATATGCACAAATAATTAACTATTCTAGTGTTATTTGAATAATTAACTATTACATATTTCAAACTTTGTGGAATTCAGATGGGTTCTGAAATACTGAAAACCAAAAAAAAAAAAAAAAAAAAAAAAAAATTCCAATCACATCAGCAAAAAAAAACCCACAATAATAAACAAATAATAAAAATTGTCACCTAAGAATTTCAAATTGAAAAGATTGTTTTAAGAAAATCAAACAAATTATACATATTCTAGTATATATATGTATGTATACATATGTGTAGTAGAGATCAAAGGAAATACAAATAATTATGATTTTACTAAAGATAAAGATACACAGAGGAAGAGAGATACTCCTGGGGAATGAATGTTGGCAGGAGCAGATCCTGGAGGTACTAACGTGCAGAAGGAGGTGCCTCTACTGAATCTATGAAGTCTTTTTTCGTCAGACCTGACTACAGTTCTCTCTCTCCTACGCCTATGTACACACTATCTGCACTTTTCCTTTCAAAATAACTTACTGGAGCCATTTGATGTACTAGATTGTTAAGATAAGAAGAAAATAATCTTTAAGAATAAATTTCAGAGGTCAAGTTTTAAAATGGTAGAGACAGACCTGTATGAAGGTAAGTTTAGGATATACAACTATTATATATCTCCGTTTCCAAAAATCTTCTAAGAGTCAACCACACAGGATTTAAACCACAAATATTAGAGTAGTCTCTATTTTAGAGATGTAGGGAGGAAGTAGTTTCTGTTTGAGAGATGAAACTTGGGGATGAGCACAGATTCAGGAAAAAAAATGTGTAAGAATTATGGGGTGAGTTTCACAGCAAGCCCTGCTGCCTGAATGCCGATAGATTAAGAAATAAGACAAATAGCAAATAGCCCAGAGAAAAACTAGGTGAGAGAGCTCTCAGTGATGGGAAATATACCTTTACTTCTTCAGAACGTCTGTCTCCTGCATCCATCTCAGAACTGTGTATAAAACTTCAGATTCTCTTAACTGTGTCCTAGGCAGCCACTCAGCCTGTCAGCTGGAATTGGCACAGGAGTTGAACTATATTTGCAAACTCTAGTCTGGGTGAATATGTAGAGGTTAAGAGCAACACATGGTGGCAAGAGTGTTGGACTACATTAATGTGAATCTTATTTCAAATATTTATTATTTAAATAATTGTATATTATAATAATGAAATTAATGTAATGAGAAATTGCCTAGGCCAAGGAAAAACTAAATTTCATTGACTCTATAAGAATATAACTATCTAAAATATATGTAATGTGATATAGTCACTTGTGGAGACAGCATCAGTAAGATTGCATAATCATTATTATTTACATCATAATTTATTCTTATTAATAAAGTATCATGTTTACATTACCTCAGAAAAACATAAGTCTACTACAGTGATGTTATCCAGAAAGGAGAATGTTCAACTCTTCATGTGCCATAAGGTTTACACATAAGCAGCTTTGTTTCATAATCTGTTTAGCTAATAGCACCAATTAAACTCTGTTTAATTGATACATTATCTGAACCCTCTAGCCTGTCTGCCAGAAGCAAATTTTAATTTTCACTAGAAGGGGTTAATAGCATTAAGAGCCTCAACCTAGTTCTATATCGTTTAATATATAATGTGTGGTACAAATATGCAAATACATACCAGAAGATAATACATAGCATAAACAAAAAAACCCCAGAAAATATAAAAAGTAACACAGGAAATGAACATAACTAAGTTACAAAACATAGATTTAAAAATAAACAGAAATCAACAGAAGTAAAAGACAAAATAGAGAAATTTGTCAGAGAATTAGAAACTGTAAAGACAATTTTAGAGCAATTAATATGTAGTAACAAGTTAAAGAAATCACAGTAAGAGTTTAATGGCAGAAAAGACACAAAACAAGAAATTATTATCAAACTACAAGATAGATTCAAATAAAATATGTAGATAGAAACTTAGCATAACAACAAAAAGAGCAAATTTTAAAAGATGTAAAAGACATATAGGATTGCATGACGAAGTCTAACATAAGTGCAACTGGAGTGTTAGAAAGGAAAGAAAAAGGCAAAAGCTTCTAGAATAAGACGTGTGTCCCATAAATATATACACGAACTACGTACCCATAAAAATTAAAAATGTAAAATAAAGAAGTCATACCTTCAAATGAACAACAGTATGTTTAACGGCTGAAATTCCAACCAAAGAATTAGAAGGGGCCATGCACAGTGGCTCCTGCCTGTAATCCCAGCACTTTGGGAGGCCGAGGCAGGTGGATCACTTGAGATCAGGAGTTTGAGACCAGCCTGGCCAACATGATGAAACCCCCATTCCTATTAAAAACATAAAAAATTAGCTGGGCCTGGTGGTGCATGCCTGTCATCCCAGCTATTCAGGAGGCTAGGGCAGGAGAATCTCTTGAATCCGGGAAGCAGAGGTTGCAGTGAGCCGAGATGGCACCATTGCACTCCAGCCTGGGTGACAAGAGCAACTCCTCAAAAAAACAAAACAAAACAAAACAAAAACAAAGAATTGGAAGCTAGAAAACAAAGAACTGGCTATCTTTACACTGTTAAAATAAAATAACTATCAACCTCGAATTTTATACTCACAAATACTACAAGAATAAAGGGGGATGAAATGATCATTTTAGACCAGAAAAGAAAAGCTTAAAGAATCTGTCACCAGTAGAAACATAACAAAAGACATGCTGGAAGATACTCTTCAGGAAGAAGATGATTATGCAGATGCTTTGCTAACATTTTCTAGTTTATAGGTGGTTTATTATCTTATATATAGTGTATGTGTGTGTGTATCTATATCTCTACGCACAAAGCTCACTTAATTGAACTTAGTATGTTTTTTTCTGGGTGCTTTGATGATCTGGGTAACTGAAATGTAACTAGAGTTACAGTAATGCTAACATTATTTTGTGGTTCATCTTTGTTTTTAGCTATTCAGTTTAACTTGGGGGGAAAAGCAAAGTTTCAAGTGTTTTAGTTCAGCCTGAACGGAAATGGTTTTAATGAAGTGGTGTGGCTGATCCTCAATGATTGGGGGAATGTGTTCAATTACAGCATTTAGGCAACTAAAGTGATTCCCATCTAAATGAACACCCATTCATTTATTTAACATATGTTTTATTGACTACCGCCCATTACATTGGTTGTTTTAAATAACATGGATACATTAATAAATAGACAGAAAATGGCCAGGTGCAGTCGCTCATGCCTGTAATCCCAGCACTTTGGGAGGCTGAGGCGGGCAGATCACGAGGTCAGGAGATCAAAACCATCCTGGCTAATGCGGTGAAACCCCATCTCTACTAAAAATACAAAAAATTAGCTGGGTGTGGTGGCGGGCACTTGTAGTCCCAGCTACTCGGGAGACTGAGGCAAGAGAATGGCGTGAACCAAGAGGTGGAGTTGCAGTGAGCCAGATCGCGCCACTGCACTCCAGCCTGGGCAACAGAGTGAGACTCAATCTCAAAAATAAATAAATACATAAAAATATATAAATAAATAAATAAATTAGACAGAAAATAACCCCTGTCTTTATGAAGTTCAAATTCTCTTTGAGGAAACACATAAACTTACAATATTTCTAACAAATGATATTGTAAACTAGGATGATAAGTTTTACGGAGAGATGAAACAGAAAAGGGAATTAGGAGATGTGGGCGTGTGTGTGGAGTTGTGATTTAATAAGCATATTTGGAGAAGACCTCGCTGAGAATGTGACATGCATCAGAAACTTAAAGAAGAGAGAACAGACCATAAAATATAAGGGTGACTTCACTTAGAAGAATGGTCTCCAATTCCATCCAGGTTGAATGGGAAACCAAGCATTGTTATGTTCTTTCTCATAATTGGGAGCTAAACTATGAGGAAACAAAGGCGTAAGAATGACACAATGGACTTTGGGAACTTGGGGGAAAGGGCGGGAGGAGGATGAGGAATTAAAGACCACACACTGGGCACAGTCTACACTACTAAGGGTGATAGGTGCATCACAATATCAGAAATCACCACTAAAGGCCAGGTGTGGTGGCTCATGCCTGTAATCCCAGCACTGTGGGAGGACAAGGCAGGTGAATCATTTGAGGTCATGAGTTTGAAACTAGACTGACCAAGATGGTGAAATCCCATTTTTGCTAAAATACAAAAATTAGCCGAGCATGGTGGCAGGTACCTGTAATCTCAGCTACTTGGGAGGCTGAGGCAAGAGAATCGCTTAAACCCAAGAGGTGGAGGTTGCAGTGAGCCCAAGATCACGCCACTGCACTCCAGCCTGGGCAACAGAGTGAGACTCCCTCTTAAAAGAAAAAAGAAAAAAGAAAAAAAAAAGCACCACTAAAAAACTTATTCATGTAGCCAAACACTGCCTGGTCCCCCAAAACCTACCGAAATAATAATAAAAAAAGAAGATACAAGGAGAGTGGGTTCCAGGGAAAATGGTTCTGTAAGCCCGTATAGAGATTCGGCTTTAACCTTTCAGAAAGTCAGAAGCAATTGTAAAGTTTTGAACAAAAATGTGACAAAGTGACTTTCATTTAGAAAAGCTGTGTTGAGAACAGACTGACAAAGTAGAAACTAAGGGAAGAATCAATGGCAACAATTGGAAAATGATGTCCATGTGAGACATGATGGTTCTTTAACTGGGCAGGCGGCTCTAGAAGAGGGGATAAATGGTAGGATCTGGGATACATTTTGAAGGCAGAGATGGCAGGATTTGCTGGTGTATTGATATCAAGGAAGCCTTCCAAGGTTTTTGGTCTGAGCCACTGAAGAATAAAGACGCTATCCACCGCTTAAGGTTGGTGTTCAGAAGAGCAGTTTGGGAGGACAATTTTAATGTTTTCTAGTGTTATTGCAAATAACAATACAATTTCCTTCAAAGAATTTCCTGTGCAAAATTTAAGAGTATTGTGGGAATGACCATTTAGATTACTTATAAGAAGTGATTTATTATTTTCATTTCCTCAAAGTATTTTAAGTCAAATTTAACATCAACTAATCTCTTGAGTTTCAGTTTTCTTATTGGTAGAAAGTAAATGCTTCCACGAGAATGAAATGAAAGAAAAAAATGTATTTAAAGCTTTTGGCACATAGTAGGCATACTTCCTCCCCTTTCCTTTATAGCTCTGTAACATTTAAGAACACACTTTTTGTGGCATATTGTTCAATTCATCCTGAGAAATGTCCAAGAGAGGCATAATGAAAATGGTGAAGACATGTTACAGAAGAGCTAAACTTTAAAACTATAGAATAAAAAAGATAAAATGATATATAGATATTGTTGAATTCGGCAAGATGTTCCAAACCTGGGTAGTATTATTATGAATTATAGGAGATATATGCTCCCATAATTTGGACTGCAATGTATACAACAATGACTGAAAAGCAGAGTTTCAAATAAGAGTTTGACAAATATGCTGTCAGTGTAGTATAATTATATTATAAATTATTGGTTATGGAATGTTTAATAGGCACCAAGCTTTGTCCTAAGCACTTTTACAGCTTCTTTTCATTTATTCCTTCTAACATACCTACAAAATACAATTTCTTCCATTTTTATGAATAAGAAATAACTGAGAGAGGCTCCATAGTGTATAATATAGCCAATAAGTGCTAGAGCAGGGATTTAAAACTATCTTGAGCCCATGCAATAGGCTATTAAAATATAGTGCACTGGAAGCAGAAGGAAAAATCCTGTATGAAAGTTCAGAATGTAGAATTTAAAGACTGAGAATGATAAAATAGTGGCAGTGCAAGAGACTTTAAAACTTGGATGCATTTGAAAATGTTTCCAACAATGAGCATGTTTTAATTTGAATAACCAGAAAAAAAAGCATAAAAATAAAATTTGATAACCAAATAATACAATTAACTATCTAGCCTTCTAACTTATGAACTGAAGCCTTGAAAACTCCTAAGACAATTGTCCGGGCATGTTCCAAACATTAAGCACCCAATTCTTTTAATCCTTCACTGTGTTTCTCAGCAGCCCAAATATCCTTTGATCAAGATCTTCCCTGCTTCGATTTGTGTTGGCCCTGAAGTAACCTCTTTGACTGGGGCTCCTTTCAGAGTGTTTAGAAGCCCTTTTCTGAGGATGCTTTTCACTTTCCCTGCTCAGTTCATTTCTTTCAGGACTGTTATTCTCTTACATGACTTTCATGGCATATTGAACCTGGACTTTATCCCATCTCCCTGCTCTTTCATTTTGGTGCAAACAGTTCTCTCTGCCATTGCTTTATTTCCCATCCTTCTCTTTACACACTGTAGCATTTTTTTCCAGGCCTAAACATTTTTTGAATTCTAGAAACAGTCTGCACAACCTGCTAAATAAAATAAGCTTTAAATAAAACATTTTCTGCACCCTGGCCTTTAAAGCAGTTAGCCTGACTAATCTTGTGAACCAAACAAACCTTTCTACAGGGTAATCTCTCAGGCTGACTGATTTCAAACTGAAATACAAAAATGTTAGGTTGTTTTACTGTATCAATGATTTCTCTGACTACACATTCAGAAATATAGGCATATTTCTTATCTATAAAATGTGCAAATATATCCTAGAATTTCGGTGTTGGAAGAAGCCCTGAATATTATCCTGTTGAAGCTTAACCACCCAACTAATGTTGGATCACTTTAGCACTTCCCTCACTGAGCAAAGTTCTGCCAGTGCTTGGAGAACTCTAGTAAACACCAAGCAGGAGATATTGTTGCCGTTCAGCCTGTTGGCTGCTCATTTTCCATTGTCATAGTAAAACCTGTCTCCCTGCACAGTCCCTACAGATTTTAGCTATTTATTTTTAGTACTTCTCCCTGATTTTTTTTTTTTTTTAAGACAGAGTTTCGTTCTTGTTGCCCAGGCTAGAGTGCAATGGCCCACCTCAGCTCACTGGAACCTCTGCCTCTTGGGTTCAAGTAATTCTCCTGCATCAGCCTCCCGAGTAGCTGGGATTACAGCCACCACCACTACGCCTGGCTAATTTTTTGTATTTTTAGTAGAGACGGGGTTTCACCATGTTGGCCAGGCTGGTCTCGAACTCCGGACCTCAGGTGATCCACCCACCTTGGTCTCCCAAAGTGTTGGGATTACAGACAAGGAATGTGGTGAACAAAGGACTCTCACATATTGCTGATGGGGTTCTAGTACAGTGTGGCTACCTGGGTGAGCAACCTGGCAACTTCAGAGTGTCTGGATTCTCTGCCTCAGCAGACACACTCTGTTGTATGTCCTGTACTGGATGTAGCACATGAGGCATTGTAAAGCATTCAGGAAATGCTTGTTCGATGAATGAGTGAACCAAGGAGAAATAAATGAGTGAAATATATTTATACACAATATAGTATTCTGTAGATCTTAGAAGCCACATACCAGACATACACAGCAGTGTGGATGGATATTGAAAACATGAGTCTGAATAACAACAGTGAGAAAAAGAAACAATTCTATAATGCCTTATTAATTAATTTTAATTAATTAATTAAAATTATAAAAATTATAATTAATTATAATTAATAAGATACACACATAACAACATACTATGTAGGTCAGTTTTCAAGAATACTTACAGATTCAATGATACATTTCAAAAGCACATTGGTTTTCTGGTAAACAAATAGAGTGGAAGTAAGGAAAGGACACACAGAAAATGCACATAAATTACAGAGAAAGGCCTTGAATGGACGGATGCTTTGTGTGAGGAACTCAGCCCTCTGCACTTGAGCCCAAATCCAATAGAATCTGATCGAACGAACCTAAGAGATGATGGGCTAAAGTGAAGGCGAGAAAGTAGACGACGCCTGTTTATTCAGAATCTAAAAAGGGTAAGAATTTTTTTTTCTTTAGTTGGAGTCTCGCTGTGTCGCCCAGGCTGGAGTGAGTGGCGCGATCTCCCCTCACTGCAAGCTCCGCCTCCCGGGTTCCCGCCATTCTCCTGCCGCAGCCTCCCGAGTAGCTGGGACTACAGGCGCCCGCCGCCATGCCTGGCTAATTTTTGTATTTTTAGTAGAGAACGGGGTTTCTCCGCGTTAGCCAGGATGGTCTCGATCTCCTGACCTCGTGATCCACCCGCCTGGGCATAAAAAGGGTAAGAAATTTATATTTTATTCCAAATGTGAGGCAGCCATTAGCCGTCACTAAAATATCACCTTGTGTGCATACTAGATGAGAGGATAAGAAGAGAAGAAAGCAGTAGAGGAAGCAGAGAGATCAGACTGCAACAGCCCTGGCTAAGATGGTGGCGGCTTGGAATAGATACTGTTTGTGGAGATTTCCAAATAGTTTTAAATCGAGTTTATAAATTATATACTGATAACTCTAATATTAAATTCCCTGATATTCTAGAACAAAAACAGTAGCCAATCATTTAATTTGCAAAGAATTTGTAAAGGACATGTTTTGTAGAGAACTTTATTAGACTGACGGAATGCGAATCCACAAGGAATAGGGTATATGAAGTGGAATTATACATCTACCTTTACATTCTTTTCAGCAGAGTTGAGAACAAGTTACAACTGATCTTAATTGTTTAGTGGACATCCATTCAACAAGCAGATTTTTAAAAATTTATTTTATGTTTCATTAGGTTTTGGGGGAACAGGTGGTGTTTGCTCAGTGGTGATGTCTGAGATTTCAGCGCATCCATCACCTAAGCTGTACCCATTGTATAGTCTTTATCCCTCACCCCACTTTCACCCTTTCCCCTGAGTCCCCAAAGTCCATTGTATCATTCTTATGTCTTTGTATCCTCATAGCTTAGCGGTCACAAAATATCATTTAGTATCTCAATTAATGACCTGCAAGTCTGAATGGATATGGATGCTCATTAACTTTGCACCTAGAAAAAGAATAAAACGGTAGAAGTCATTTATTCATTTATTCATTCAGTATGTTTTAATCGGTCATGTGCTTTATGCCAGATGCTGTAATAAATGACAGAAATTAGGCGAGCTTGAAGTAGGGCCAGAAAGGATGGGCGTAGGTAGATGAAGACATATTTCTTCTCCTGTAATAGGAGGGATGGAGGAGAAGGTGAGCGCAGGTAGGTTTGCAGACAGTGTAGCAGGTCACTGAGGGGCGTCAGATGATGGCTTTTATGCGCTCTGGGCTGCAAACACTAGTTAGTATAAAGGGCCACAGGTTTTCAGGAGCTTCAGGAGCTATAAACCCTTATCGGATTTGTGGTTTGCAGAGCATCTAGGTTTTCTCATTTGTACAGGGTAGTATTATTTTATAGTTTCTGAACAAGGTTGGGGCTAAGTGGTTCTTTTCTTAGCCACTCTAGCTTTCCTTTTTGAGGGAACTGAGCTATTTGTGGTCTTCGTGGTTTACCTGTTCTGTGGTCTCTTCCTCTTCTCACTGCCCACTTACCAAACAAGGTTGTAGCCTGGAAATTGAAATATGAGTGTTCACGTGCAGGACATTTGTCTCAGGGAAAACTGAATAACGCAGAGCACTTCCTGGCCTACACTGTGTCTGACAGAGACTCCTAGGGTTGCGTATAAACATAGTAACTACTTCAGTTCCTCTGGGAATCAGAAATATTCTGGTGATCTGAGGATGACTACGAGATGTTTTACATACCACTAGATCCTTTGGTTGGGTAACAATACTGTGACTCAAAATCTTTTAACCTAGACTCACTGTGACATGTGAGTAGGGCTCAGAGTTTCCCGGAGCCCTGGAATTTCATTAAAATTGCATGTAAATGCATTTATTATAGATAAAGCTCCCATAGGCTCAGTTATTTTCTCAAAGGGTGATGACCCCAAATCACAAAGGAACACACACCCTTTTCTTCTGATTACTTTTCCTAATGAACATAAAAGTGGAAATTAACACAAAATGATTCTTGACATTTATGTTCTTCTCAGGTGTAAATATATCACACAGGAAATGAATGATCTAGAATCATCATAGATTTTTTAAAAATTTTCATCAAAAGTTATTTATTTTGTGATTGCATAACACATTGTTCATACCGCTAAATATATTTTATTGCATTCAATTTTAACAGCCATTCAACAAAATTGTAAACAGTACCTCCTAGAAATCAGGTATTAGAAATACAACAATAAATAAGGCAAAAATCCCTGCCTTTGAAAATTATCTTTGTCTTTCCAGAATATTAAAAAAGACTACATTTGAATATCATATATGCATTCAAACATCGGCAGGGTGTCTGGGAGATCAGTAATTACTGAATTGAATTGAGTTATTGAAACCATAGCCATAATTTTCCCTTTAAGTCCCAAAACATGTGCAATATTAGCCAGTGAAAATAGTCTAAAATGTGACATTCCAAATAGTGTTTTAATGCTGAAAAAAAAAAAGCCAAAAGATTAGCTTTAAAATCTTGAATGCATATTACGTCAAATTAAGAAACACAAAATGATTATCTAATCTGAACATTTTAAAAATAAACCATTTAGGTTTGTATAAAATATTCACTACTTTTGTATTTATCAAATTGTTTCAGGGGAATCATTACAAATGCTCACATGAATGTTGGAATTTAACAATATTGAAAAGATTTTCCCTGAAACATTTGTTGTACTGAATGTCATAGTAATAGTATTAGAGCAATTCAGAGCAAAGCTGTGAAACCAAAAGTTATAATTGAGCTCTATGTCACACACATAATCTCACATACTCATGCCTTATCCTATTAGGAAAATAAAAAAAATTCACAATTACGCTATGTAGTACGGTATAGGAATTCAAATAGGAAAAAACCCAGAAAGATATCTTTCTAGACTATGATAGAAAAACTGCAACAGTGTTATTTTCCTTTTATCTTTCTTATTTGTTGAATGCAGTCATGTAGGTGAGACTGTCTTACTTTAGAATTTAATTTTTTGAGACATCCTTAATTTCTGCTTAAGTAGGAGAAACTAGAAGGCCAAAGAGGTTACTAGGAAAATAAAGCAAAGAAAAGCTGTTTAGGCCAATGTGTTCAGATGGATAGTTTTCAGAAAGGCAATAACCTCCCACCATTACCATGAAAAATGTATACTTGGACGTTCTGTTCCTTTTGGATTTGGATGCACAGCTTGCTCTTACCAATGGAATATTAGAAGACTTGACTCAGCAAACATTTGAAATGTGCCTATACTTTTGGGATCTGGCATCTCTGTTATTGTTATGAGAACTTACTTTGGACTAACTCACTGGTTAAAGGAAGAAGATGAGATACACATGTAGTGGAGGCAGGCTACCCAGCCAAACCCAGGTCAGAGTTAAAGAAATGCTTACTTTTGTATGCTGCTAAGATTTTTGTGGTTGGTTGTTATGCCTCCTTATTGTGGCATAACTAATACAGTAAACGAGGAAGGATTTTTGAGGATGATATGAAAAATATCCAAGAAGTGAACCTTAGGGAGTGCCTAAAAGACCAATTATTAGTATTTTTGTGTTTTTCTAAGCCAGCAAAGAAAGTTCCCTGGGACCCAATAGTGGTTGAGCCTAGTTAAGCAAGTGGGAGGTGAGAGATCAAACTGCCAAACTGTAATGGAAATAATAATCACCTAGGGGAGCTGAATAGCATGCTTCCAAGGTCTCTGGTTTCCAGACTCTGGTTTAGTAAATCTGAGACAGAGCCTTAAAATCTGATTTTAACCATAATTCCAGGTGAAATAGACTCAGGTAGCCCTGAGATCTCCAGGAACATGGATGTCAAGATTTAACTCCCAAATCCTTTAAATGAAGATATGACTTTACTTGCAATGTTCTTAAGAGCTTGGTACAAACAAGATACTCCATGTTTCAGGAACTTGTGATCCTGGTTCTAGTCACATTTATCATGATAGGTAACTATTACGTGAATTTCTGGGTTATCTGCCATGGGCGATAAAAGTGAATCATAAGATATCATTCATGCCCCTAAAAGAGTAAATAGTGAGTAGGATGAGTGTGAGTGAGTGAAAAATGTAACCGATGGAAAGGACAGTAACAGTATTCCAGTAATCCAGATAGAATAAGTATCCATGTGCACCGAATAAATTAATAATTATTATTCTCTTTACAAAATGTTTGTAATGTCTTAATAATCTTAACGATAACAATCGTAGCAATAGAAAAGCCATGTAGTGGATACAGTTGATATATATGATATATTTTAATACTAAAAACAAACAAACCCCCATGGGGTAGGTCCCACTTTTACTTGGATTTTCTAGTACAGAAACTATGGATAAAAAAGTTGTGTCACTCCCCCACATTCACGTAACTTAAGTGAAGTCTAGTTGGGATTCAAACCCAGTGTGCCTCTGGCATTGACGGTCCCAACCACAACAGTCTGGGACCCCTTATCTATAAGAACAAGTGTCAGGACCAGGCAGCTTTCCCTGTTAACTGGGAGCATGGTGCTATGGATGAACAGACAGTTCTTCTTTGAAGAGTTAATAAAACTCTCACAAATAGACTTTACAATTTCTAAGAGTTGCATTTGTCTTAAAAATGTTACTATAAATTTAGTGGTAAAGCTAACTACGAAAATAATGTAAGCATTTTAACATATATTTTAAATATAATAGGCATATACAAGTCTAAGCACTTAGAATCATTTAAAAATAAATTTTAAAAATGGTTTGAAAAACAGCCACTATTTATATTTTAAACCTCTGTATTAAAACAACTAATAGATGATTTGCTTTTTTATTCCCCCTGTAGTGAAGGTGTGATCTGCTGGCAAAACAGAGCATGTCTGGTTGAGGCATCACAGCAGACCCATCTGGCTAAATCCTAATGGACACATCAAAAATGATTCTGTCTGAGGCTATTTTATGTGATGAAAATCTCCTAAATTTAATGAAACAAAGACAATTTACTACTGAACAGGAAAGTCATCAGATATATGTTCTGAAAGGAAAACTCTGAAAGGGAAAGTGGTAGAAGGAGCAATCAGGTGCCCATGACGGATATTTCCAAAACAACTGCTGTATCTGACTCTCTGATGTCTGCAGTTTCAGTTGTTACAAATCCTGTTGGTAAGCAATTTTGCCACATGGTCTTTAAAAGATGAACAGAGATATTCAAGTCTGTAAGTAAAAGATTTGGATGCACTTGATTATTGTCTGCTGCCTTGTAGTATATTTTGAAGAAGAAATGTGTTGCCTGTTTTGAAATTTGGTTGGCTGATTTCTCATGTCACTAAATATTTAGGGCTTGTGCAACTTTTATTATTCCTTCATTAGAAGGCTTACTTGGAGAAGTGTTTAACATACGCAGAATGGCAGCACATACTTAATGTATTTCTCAAAATATGATATACTCTTAATGAATTATTAAAATATAAAATTGGTTTAAGACATAAACTACCTAAAATACATTTATTCTGAACTATATTCTGAACTATATTTGAACTATCCCTGATGTACCTTACATGCTAAGTTTGTTTTTCCAGTCTTTGTGTTATTTACAATAAAGAACCTCTATTCAGTGGTATGCTGATAAATGTTTAAAAAATGGCCCTATCTGTAGCACTTACCAATTTCTGTGGTGTAAATACTCCCACCATGGTTAATTTTAAACTACCAGTGCTGCCAACTGGCTTGAAACATTCTGGAATATTTAACAATTGGCTCTGTCTAGCAGATTCCACTTGGTTTCAGTATCCCACTGTGAAACTCCAGAAATGTCCTTTTAAATCTTTAACAGGCTGCTTCTTGGATTTAAATATAAAGAATCATCTATGGTAATAACATTTCATTTTTCAAATGCCCATGTTCTTTTGTAACCATTTGCATAGCCAATGGAAATTCCAATATTGAAATGGATCTATCAATGCAGTGTTTATGAGAAACATTTAGTGCTGGAATTAGAAGTGTAAACCACCGTGTCTGGCCTCAAATTTTCTTTTAATAAAAGTGGTATTCATCAAACAGTAATACAAAATGGATCAAAAGTAACCCATAAATGGAATAACTTATACTGTTGAGTAAGAAGTTATTTACTTATTTTCTAGAAATGTCTAGTTCATCACTAATGAATGTGCATTGTTTATATAGATTGTTACCATAGTAATTAGTACAAATAATAATTCAGTGAACTTCCTGGAAAGCTTTTGCTGCTAATCCTTTTGATGACATGTGATTACTTCCATGTAATCGATTCCATAAGTGAAATACTATGCCAGAAGAAATTGCACCGCTACTCTCAAAAAATGTTTCTAAAATCCGATCACTCCATTCCATCCCCAGTCCTAATAGCTTGGGCCAAAGCACTGTCAGTTTTCCTGAGGATTTTTACAATAGTCTCTGAAATGTGCCATTTCCATTTTTGTTGCTGAATCCTCCAATTTGCTCATTTAGAGTGATCTTTTAAAAATGGAAGTTTGAGCATAATACTTCTTATCTTTTCAGAGTTTTGACCCTCAAGTGGCTTCTCACTATGTGTATATTAAAACCAAAATTATTACAATGTTTTAATGGCTTATAACTAAACTTTTTCTGTCTAAATATATCCCTTAGAACTGAAGGAAAAAAACACAAAACATTTCACTCATCATATTTTAGGAACTCACCACCCTACTCTTGCTCTGCTTCTCTAGGCACATGGCTGCCTCAGGACTTTTTTCCTTGTTTTTTCCTCAGCCCGAAATGCTCTTTACTTAGAATTATGTATGACTCAGATTTTCGCCTACCACATTCTAACTCAGAATCACCTTCTTAGTGATTGGAAGTTGCATTACTTTCATTCTCACACTCCCTAACCTCCTTTATTATTTTATTTTTCTCCTTACACTTCGTATAATTTGATATATTGTACATTTTATTTTTTACCTTATTATTACTTGTCTCCCATGGCTAGAAGGTAAATAAAATAAAGAGTGTTTTCTCATTAATGCATTTCCAGTTAATAAGTGCTGGACAAATATTTGTGGAATAAATTCATAAATTGATTCCTCACAAAATTTTCCCAGGCAAAAAATACAAAAATCAGATGGGCATGGTGGTGTGAGCCTATAATCCAGCTATTGGGGAGGCTGAGGCAGGAGAATCCCTTGAACCCGGGAGAAGGAGATTGCAGTGAGCCGAGATCGCGCCACTGCACTCCAGGCTGGTGACAAAGCGAGACTCCACCTCAAAAACAACAACAACAACAAAAAATATTTTTCATTGTATCATTAAATAACTTATTTCTGAAGTACCACACTGAAAGTTATATTGTTCTCTCTAATTTTTGGTTAGAATATTTAAACCAAGCAACCTAAAAAATAGTTGGTTACAAACATAACCAGGAAAAAAATAGAATATTTACAAGTCTTCTCATTACCCTCCTCTCATTGTTTACCTCTAACTACTGTGTGGAGAGAGACATCATCGAAATGGTGGAAGAGTCAAAGAAGGTTGTTGTATACTGATAAAAGTTTCAACTCATCAGAAAGACATAATACTTATATGACCACCAAATGAGTGAGCCCCAAAATAGATGAAGCAAATGTTGACAAAACTTCAGAGGAAAATAGTCCTATAATAATAATTGGCAATTTTATGAAGAACTTTCAAAAACGGATAGAACAACTTGACAGAAGATTAATAAGGAAATACAGGGCTTGAAACACTACGAACCAATGAAGTCTAACAGACACACATAGAGCATTGCACATAAAACAACAGAATATACATTTTTCTCATGTGCACATGTAACATTGTCACAGATAGACCATATGTTAGGTACAAAACAAGTCACAGTAAATTTTAAAATGACTGAAATAATAAAAAGTATTTCCCCCAATCACAATGGAATGAAGCTAGAAACAAATAGCAGAAAAATAGTTAAGTTTTCCCAATTTGTCATGTCTGTTCAATAGAGAAAGGGTAGGATTTTCAACCAATAGTGTTGGAACTATTGGTTTCCCAATGCAAAAGAATAAAGTTGGTTTCCTACCTCACACCATTTGGAAACATTAACTCAAGTGGCTTCAACAACCTAAATGTAAAAACAAAAACTACAAAAATATTAAAAGAAAATATCGAAGTACATCTTCATGATTTAATTTGGCAATGGATTCTTAGATATGGCACCCAAACCACATGTGGCAAAAGAAGACATAGAGACATTGGACTTTATCAAAATTAGAAACTTTTATACCAAAGGACATTATCAAAAAAGTGACAAGAAAACCTACAAAATGGGTTGGTTCTAATATCCAAGATACAGAACAGTTACAAGTAAATAAAAAAAACCTGATTAAAAAACGAGTAAAGTACCCAAGCAGGCATTTTTCAAAAAATGATAAACAAATGGCCAAAGAGCATGAGAAAGTCATTAGGAAAATACAAACCAAAACCACAGTGAGAAACTACTTCATACCCTAGAATGCCTGTAGTTTAAAATAATGCAAATATTAATTTGATGAGGATGTGAAAAATGTGTTACCCTACTATACTGATTGTGGAAATATAAAGTGGTGCAGTCATTGTGGAAAACAGTTCTTCAAAAAATTAAACATATAGTTACCATATAACCCAGTAATTCCACTTCTAAGTACAAATATTTGTATGAAAATGGTGATTATAGCACTATTCACAATAGCGAAAAGGCAGAAACAAGCCAATATCCTCATAGGATGAATTAATAAATAAATGTGGTATATACATACAATGGAATACAACTCTTCAATAAAAAAGGAAACAATGTACTCTGATACATGCTATAACACAGATGAAATGTTAAAATGTTATGCTAAGTGAAAGCAGCCAGGCTAGGCATGGTGGCTCACACCTGTAATTCTCACACTCTTGGAGGCTGAGGTGGAAGGATTGTTTGAGGCCAGGAATTCAAGATCAGCCTGGGCAACATAGGGAGACCTTGTTTATACAAATTGTTTAAAATATATACATTAGACAGGAGGGGTGGTGTGTGCTTGTTGCCCCAGCTGCTTGGAAAGCTGAGGCCAGAGGATCACTTGAGCCTGGGAAGTTGAGGCTGCAGTGAGCCAAGATTGTGCCACTGCATTTCTGCCTGGGTGATAGAGCCAGACTCTATCTTAAAAAAAAAAGAAAGAAAGAAGAAAGAAAAAAGAAGGAAGAAGAAAGAAGGAAGAAGAGGAGGAAGAAGAAGAAGAAGAAGAGGAGGAGGAGAGGGAGGAGGAGGAAGAGGAGGAAGAAGGAGAAGAAGAGGAGGAGGGGAGGAGGAGGAGGGGAGGAGGAGGAGAAGAAGGAGAAGAAGAAGAAGAAGAAAGAAGAAGAAGAAGAAGAAGAAGAAGAAGAAGAAGAAGAAGAGAAGAAGAAGAAGAAGAAGAGAAAAGAAGAAGAAGAAGAAAACATATTGTGTTAATTCATTTCAATTTCTATGAAATATCCTAGTAGGTAAATCCACACAGTCAGAAAGTATATTGGTTTTGCCTGAGATTAGGAGGAAACGGTGAATGAAGAGTTACTTATAATGAGTATGAGGTTTTCTTTGTGGTTAATAAAAGGTTTGGAAACTAGATAAAGGTGGTGGCTGAATAAAATTGAGGATGCATTAATACTAAATGACACTGACTTGTACACTTTAAAATGTTTAATTTTATGTTATGTGAATTTCACTTCAGTTTAAAAAATATTGTTTTTTAGGCAATTACTTCTTTGTAATGTTAATCAGCATCTTTCTTAGGTATACCTGAGGTAGTCAAATAATGTTTAATACATAATTGCAAATAGATATATCTTTATATGTCTACAATGGATGCTTTAAGAAAAGAAACATATCAAATAATATATTTGTGGTAATTAAAAAATAATACATTTTCTCCAAATTCATGTCTTTAATATTCAGATGAATATATATGAAATTAAAACAGTAAAACTATATATGTGTATGTGTACACACATACACACACACACACATATATACACACACATATGTATATGATCTGTTTCAAACTATTATTTTGCTCTTTCTGCATAAAGCCAAATAAGGGGGATTTTTGGAAAACTTCTATAAAGCAATCTTAACTAATGTGGTTTAAATTCGTGACAAAGGCTATTTGGAAACAGAAATTGTTATTAATATTATTTTTAACGTTACCTACTATGATCCAAAACAAAAGAAAGAACAAAACAGAAATCTATCTAGAATTATCTTAATTGAATAGTCACTGGTATCTGCCCTTTCTTCCAGTTTTGCTTATCAGAAGTAACCACTATCAATAGTGACTAGATTTTGGTGTCTCTGGTATTTACCTTTATACATTGAAATAATATGTGTTGATTTTTTAATTTACCTACTTGAGTTGAATTTAATTCACTCCTCATTTTAAATAATAGGAATGAAATACAATTGTACCATCAATTCACTCCAAATTTTTAATTGAAATTATTTTATTCTATTACTAGATTTTATGAATTATAAATGTTTTTTGATGTTTCAACTTCAGGTATTGTAAATAGCTCCCAAGTTGAAAGGATGAAGAAATCACTTCTTTCTAACCTCCTCTTTTCTAAAATATTGGCAATTTTACTGATTTTTAACTTGTAATGTTTACACTTTATTCTTTAACCATGGTTAGATTTACTTCGCTATGTCTGGACAAGTCTAACAATATAAATTCAGTCAAAAGGGTATTATGGTTATACAAGTATTTATTTATGGCAAAACCAATAATTCAATTAGATCCATATATATGAGACATTGTTATTGCCTTTTACTAAAAGGATTGGCTAAAATGTTCTCTCACACACCACCGAATATTTACAATATTTACAACATTTTACATATTTAAACTACATCAAATTTCAACATTTTATTTTTAGTCTAGGAACTTGTTTCATTTAATTATTTGAATTGTTTTGATAAGCAGTACATATTTGAAATATGATAGATCTTTTTTAAAAAAAAGGGTGCCCTGAACCTTTTCCTTAATCAATATAAATACCAACTTTTGTGTTAAAAAATATGTCAGTATATTTGTTACCTTTGTTTAAGCATCATTCTCTGTTTAGTCAAAAGAACTCTACTCTCTATAACTATTTGATATTAAATTTTTTATTTATTGTTTATATATAAAAATCAGATAAAATGAATACTTGAGGATATATGATGATATATGAAGAAGTAATCAATACAGAATTTATTGCTGACATGTACATAGAACTAGAACTTCAGCTATAGGATATCACAAAGTTCTTAGTACAAACACTGTAAATATAATATGGCAAATGGCATGCAACTAAACATATATAGGTATTTAACTGATGGCACTTTATGCACGTGTACATGAGATAACGGTTGACACAGTTTTAGAAAAAACGTGAGAAAGGTGTTGGGTGCCAATTCTCAAAATTAATATCAGAGTGACAGAAAATAAAGGTCCAAGAATACTGGAAGTCATTCATCTATATACATTATATACTAAAAATGTGTTTAGTCACTAAGAATTATGCTCATTATGTTTTGGCTTAATAAACTATATACTTAATAAGCTGTGATGCCAATAGAGCAGCTCAATTGGTTTAACAGGAATCATTTATCATTTTTAAGAAAGTATTTTGGTTCTGTGGATGGAGGTAAAGATCAGTGCATCGGAATCAAGATATTTGGGTTTTTGTTCCTTTTCAGTCACTTACTGGGTATTGTAGTTACCCCCTATAAATCCTCAGGTTCCTCATCTCTATGAAGTCAACTATAATAACAAATAATCTTACTGAATTGCTGCTAAGATGAAAAATAATGCATGTACCATGTCTAGCTCAGTCAGTGGTAATTATTATTCATCTTTCTCATTGCATTTGCATATTATTGTGGACAACCAATGACAAACAGAATGGATGTTTTTGATATACTTTCATGCTAGAGCATCCTGAGGTCTCAAAATTCTCTTTTTAAATATAGGATTATAATACCTGTATCAAGAGTGTTCATAATCCTCACATTAAAAAGAGTATAAGTTAAGTCTAACAATGCATAAGCTGTAAAAGCTTTACCAATCTTAGATATTGAAATGGCTTTTTAGGATAAAAAATACACCAAAAATTCAAAACAGGTATTTGTGAACCTTATGACTGATAAACCCTAAAGCGGGTTACATTATTTTTTAAAACTTATGTAGAGGTTTAGAATATGCTTCTTCTAAGTGTGTTAATTGAATATTTAATATTTTAAGCAAAACCCTATGAAAGAACTCCTATATACAGAATAGAAACATGAGCAACTATGGGGTAAATTACATGTCAATAGCCACACAGCTAAAAAGAGCTGGTCCAGGATTCAACATGAGGCATGTAACTCCATAACAAGATTTTATTGAAAGATGAATTTAAAAACTGTTACATGTGGAAAAAGTAAGAAAACATTTACTTAAAGGGCAAATCATCATGAATCTCCCAGAAAGCTGTGTTTTATTGTTCATTAAACAATCCAAAAGAAACATTTTGAGTTTTATTTTTCAAGTCTTTTATTTAGATATGTACTTACCTGCTGTATACCATAGGGTATGTAAATGTAAAGGAAAAGAACAGGATTGGAAAATTGTCTCTTAAAGAATAGCCATGCCTTTTCAACTATTATTTTTTTAAAAGAAAGTTATAATGTTGAGTTACACTTTTATTTAGAAATGGAGTTTCCTTGGAATGGACATTGAAGGAGTTAATACAGACGACAAAGAGTAGAGTCCCAGTCAGGACAGATGATAGTGGCAGACACTTGGAAAAAATAGCAACAACAGACCTGTCAGGACTGTGTCGTGAATAATGGAATTCATTCGTTTTGGTATTTTTAATGCAGTTGTAAACCGCCATTTTCCTCACAGTTTAAAGCAGGTTCATTTTTTGGATGATATAGCTATAAATGTGAAAAACAAATTAACGTGTCACATTTGGCTGGCTAAAGTATTTCCCAATCCCGTTTTCAGGATATTGATAAAACCTCGATAATCAGGGGGAAGAATAACATTTTGACAGGGTCACAGGAATGTCCCAAAGATGAAAGAAATGAACAAAGTTGGTTAATATATGTTTATATGAGGTATAAAATCTTATATTAAAACTAAGAATTCACAGTCCTATAAGTCAATACCCACTGTCTGAAATACCACTATTATGCGGTATTGACTAGCACTTATATTTTTTTCCTTTATTTAATTAATTCTAATGTTTCCTTAGAGGATTCTCTACTTTTGAATAACTTATTCTCCCCATTTTAATACAGTTGCTTTTAAAGACAAGAATTCTTTTCCTAAGTAGTGGTAAACTTAAATTAATGGTCTAAAATTAAAGGTCTGTGTCTAATAATACACAGACATCGAACAAATTATTTGAAGACATCAATTGTCTTCAAAGACATCAATTGATATCTTGAAGACATCAATTTGAAGAGAAGGAAGAACATTCCCTGTGGAAATGTAGACCTTCAAATGAACGCTTGATGGACTGACCACAGGTCACTCACAACTGCATTATCAGTGAGTAACATACAGAACCTTTCCTGGGGAATTTTCTGTGAAAGAGGCATCTCCAGTATTTCATCAAGTAAAATTGCTTCCATGCTGCAGAATCGCCTAAGTGCAAGCTACCTTAACCTGCCCAACCTTCTGTTGATAGAATAAGTTATTCTATGAGAGTAGCATTCTAGTAGAATATATGGGAGAAAGCAGAAGTGCTGGAGGATTTTGTTAAATTTTAGCAATACCATTCAGACTTTATTTTATAAAATTATGACCTATCAAAAAAGTAAAAAAAAAAAAAAAAAAGTCAAATCAAAACAAAACAAATGACCCTTTTATTAGTAGTTGGGATTGAATTGTAGAACTCCTATAATCATGTGTCTTTGAATTAGGTCTTGCCAGTAGTCATCAAAGCAGGTGCAAACAAGCTGCCATTTCTTTTCATTTCCAGCAAAATTACCTCCCAGTGGCCATACCTCCTAATAATATCACATTGGAGGTTAGGATTTCAACACGAATTTTTGGAAAATACAAACATTTAGTGCATAGTTTACTCACTCCAAAAGCAAAAATTAACTCAAATGATTCAAAGACTGAAATATCAAAGCTAAAGTTATAAAACTAAAAGGAAAATGTAAAAAATGGTGTATTGGAATGTATATACATTCTTAAATAAAATTATTCTGAAAAAGATACTCACAAGAAAGTAAAAAGAAAATCCATAACATGGAAATAGGTACTTATATCCAGAATGTATAAATAACTCTTGAAATACAATGATAAAAATGACAAAAAAAAAAATTAAAAATGGGAAAACGACTTGAGTAGACATTTATCCAAAGAAGGTATGCAGGTTGCCAATAAGCATGCATAGTGATGTTTAACATCACTGGTTATCAGGGAAAATGCAAATCAATACCGCTTCAGACACGGTATCATGGCTATAACAAAAAAGACTGAAGACTTATACACTGTTGACAGGAATGTAAAAAGGGGCATCCACTTTGGAAAACAGAGTTAACATATGACACAGCAATTTTACTGTTAGAAGCATACCCAAGAAATAAAAAATTTGACTGCACAATATGTGAACATGAATGTTCATAGCACCCTTATTTATAAAAGCCAAAAATGAAAGCAACCTGAAACCCCATCAATAATGAATGGATATACAAAATTTGTATAACCACACAAAAGTATATTATATGGTAATGAAAAGAAGTGCTGACATTGAAAACACCAAATGCTGTTGAGGACACGGAGCAGCAGGAACTCTGTCATTGATGGTGAGAATGCCAATGCTACCATCACTTTGAGGCACACTTGGCAGTTTCTTCCAAAAATAAATACATTTTTCCATACAACCCAGCAATCATACTCCTTGATATTTACTCAAAGAAATTAAAAACCTATTTTTACACAAAAATCTACACATGAATGTTCATAGTAGCTTTATTCATAATTACCAAAAACTTGTAGTAATGAAGATATTTTATTATATGAGTAATGAATAAAAAATTTGTACATACTGATAATGAATATATATGCTCATTTTATATAAATTTATGTATATGTTTATATATGTTGACTATGTATGTTCATATTTATGTAGAGAGGAATATATATGTAGATATATATATAAATATGTATATATATATGTAGAGAGAGAGAGATGTATGTGTGTGTGTTATGGGAAGTTAGGGACCCCGAACGGAGGGACTGGCTGGAGTCATAGCAGAGGAACATAAATTGTGAAAATTTCATTTTAATATGGACATTTATCAGTTCCAAAAATTAATACTTTTATAATTTCTTACTCCTGTCTTTATTGCAATCTCTGAACATAAATTGTGAAGATTTCATGGACATTTATCACTTCCCTAATAATACTCTTATAATTTCTTATGCCTATCTTTAATCTCTTAATCCCGTTATCTTTGTAAGCTGAGAATGTACGTCACCTCAGGACCACTGTTGTACAAATTGATTGTAAAACATGTGTGTTTGAACAATATGAAATCAGTGCACCTTGAAAAAGAACAGAATGACAGCAATTTTCAGGGAACAAGGGAAGATAACCATAAGGTCTGACTACTGGTGGGGTCGGGCAGAATACAGCCATATTTTTCTACTTGCAGAGAGTCTATAAATGGACGTGCAAGTAAGAGAGATACCACTGAATTCTTTTCCCAGCAACGAATACCTTGGGGAAGGAATGCATTCTTGAGGGGTGGTCTATAAACAGCTGCACTGGGAGTGTCTGTCTTAGGCAGTTGAGATAAGGACTGAAATATGCCCTGGTCTCCTGCAGTACCCTCAGGCTTACTAGGATTGGGAAATTCCAGCCTGGTAATTTTGGTTTACCAAGATGTTTATCAAGACAATACATGCACAGTGGAACATAGACCCTCATCAGTAATTCTAATTTTGCCTTTGCCTTGTGATCTTTACTGCCCTTTGAGGCATGTGATCCTTGTGATCTACTCCCTGTTTGTACACCCACTCCCCTTTTAAAATCCCTAATAAAAACTTGCTGGTTTTGCAGCTCAGGGGACATCAGAGACCTACTGATATGTGATGTTACCCCCACAGGCATAGCTGTAAAATTCCTCTCTTTGTACTCTTTTTCTTTATTTCTCAGACCAGCTGACACTTAGGGAAAATAGAAAGAACCTATGTTGAAATATTGGGGGTTGGTTCCCCCGATATGTGTGTTGGTGTGTATGTATTCAATGTTAACAAGAAATGAGCTCTCAGGCCATAAAAATACATAATGAAACCTTAAATTAGTAGCACTATGTGAAACTGAGTTGTACTTAGCGCTATTAAGTATGTGTGGCCTCCTTAGTGCACTTAGTGTGTGTGGCATTCCCACATACCACTAAGTGAAAGAAGCCATTCTAAAAAGGCTGTGCACTGTATGATTCCAACTATATGACTTTCTGGAAAAAGCAAATCTATAGAGACAATAAAAAGATTCATGGTTTCCAGGGGCTAAAGGAAGAAAATAGGCAGCACACAGATTTTTTAAGACAATGAAACTATTTCATATGATACTACAAATGTAGATATATATCATTATACATATGCCAAAACTCATAGAATGTTCAACACTGAGAGGGAACTCTAATGCAAACTGTAAACTTTGGGTGATAATAATATGTCAATGTAGGTTTGCTGATTGTAACAAATGTGGTGAAGGATATGGATAATGGCGGAGGTTGTGTGTGGAGAAGAAAGAGGGACAGAGAGATAAGGGCACTCTGTTCTTTCTGGTCAATTTTGCTGTGAACCTAATTTTAAAAAGAATATATAAATCCTTTAATAGCTCTTAATACATAAATGCAAATATCACAGCTTAAAAGAAAAAGAAAGTACTGTTACATGATTCAACATAAAAGAACCATGAAAATTATACTAAGTGAAAGAAGCCAGTCATGAAAGACCATATTATGTGATTCCATTAAGGTTCTTATATATTAGACGTTCTATAAATTCCAGTTAGTGTCATCACTTCATTATATCAGGGTGTTTACTACTAATTTCAGACTAATTTCAGCCTTAGTCAATGCCCTCTCCAACTTTTGATTTTAAGTTTCCTGAATATGGGAAAATACGATTAGCTCAGTTTTTACTATGTAGTAGATTTTCTACAAATTCGACTCCCACTAAATTTTCCCACTTTCTTTATCTCTGATTTCAATTTGCATAAAACTAACGTGGTAGAGAGGTTCTTTATGCCTTCAATATATTCTATAATTATTAAATTTGAGTTTTAAATGTGGTGGTGTTTTTATGTGCCACTGTATCTGTTTGTATCTCTCTGATTTACGTAATACCACCACTATATGATGTTTATATACTAGTTTAGTTTCTGGTGAGAATGCAGAGTTCTGATTGACCCAGATCTAAAATGATAATTATTACAATATTTTCTCTGTGTTACTAATTCATGAGTTAGCTGTAACTCTGCAGAGATTTATTCTTTAATTTACCTTGCAATATTTTTACACCTAATGTCATAGAGGCATTTAATACTCTTAATTCAAAAGTTGTCTTGTGAAGCCTCCTATTTCATGGATTATATTAGTGTATTAAAATGCAAAAACCATAAAATATAACACAAATATTTTAACAGTTTATTTAAGGATATTCTTGCTAGTAACATGAGTTAAAAATAAAATTCTAAAGGAGTGTAATCACATTAGGTAAGGAACCATATCTATTTTTACCTTTTGTGGAGTACAGTTTAGTAGATAATCAATTTTTCAAAATAATATAAATTAAATAGGGATGGGTGGATTAAATATGCATAGTTACATTCTCTAGAAAATAAGTTAAAAATCAAGTGATTCATAGCATATATTTTAATCTTCCATGGAAATACACAACTCTATATTTAAACATTAATCATGATGGTAGAAACCAGATATTAGGTGATTTGATCTATAATAGGATATCAGAAACTGGGGTAATATAATCTATTTTTTTCTTGCCCTCTTGGATTACATTTCTTAGTTTTTTTTTAATTTGTTTGTTTGTTTTTTCTGGATCCTCCTCTCTCTGAATTATTACATTTTAGTATAGTCTAGAGTTCAGTCCTTAGAGATTTTCTTTGTTCTACCTTCATTCACTCTTTAATACTCACATATAGCCCTGGTTTGAAATACCACGAATACATAATAAACCTGAAATTTAAATCCCCAGTTAGGACAGATTTAAAGTATAGTACCAAACCATCTTTGAGCCTGAGGCAAAAGGAAAAATTAGTAATATTGACTTTGTATTAGTTTTCTATTGCTGTTGTCACAAATTACCACAAACTTAGTGTTTTAAAACAAAACTGAAAACCACTAAAAAATTTAGTATCTCACAAGTCTCTAGGTCAGAAATCCAACAGCCTCATGTGGTTTCTCTGTTCTAGGTACAAGGCTAAAATCAAAATGGCGGTTGGGCTTTTGCCTGGAGGCTCTAGGGGAGAATTCACTTCCAGGCTCATTCAGGTTGTTGTTGGAAGAATTTCGTTTCTTAAAGTTGTAGGGCTGAGGCCCCTGTTTCCTTGCTTGCTGCTGCCCAGGGGTTGTACTTACCTTCCAGAGGTCATCCCTTGGCATTCTCTGGCGAATGACTCATCCTGGTTTATTCTCAAAGCCAAAGATAACCAATTTTATCTTTCAGTCTCTCAAATCTCTCCCTCCTTTTATTCCAGTACACGTTCTGACTATTTTGGCTTCCTCTGCTACTTTTAAAGTTCATAATAGTGCAAAGAGACCACTGAACAATCATGGATGATTTCCCTATTTTAAGAGCAACTGATTAACGAATAATATTTTAAAGTACCTTTTCATACGTGGGGTGATATATTTACAGGTGGAAAACCAGAGGGTAAAGATAATGGGGGCCAATGTCCTGACTACCAAACAAATTATATACGAAAATTTTGATTATTTTCACCGTGGATTTTTTGGCATTAATTTTGATTTTTAAGATATATCACATTGAAATATTTTTAATCTTGATTACTCAGTTTTTTGGTGCGTCCTTAAATTTTGTATCTGAGGTGAGTGTTCCACTCACTTCACCGTAGTTCTGACCTGGCAATATTACTATCTGCCTACTGAGATCTTCACTTGGAATTCCAATGGACATCCTAAATGTGTCATGTCCAAAACCAAACTCCCAATTTCCCCTTCAAAACCTACTCTTCGTACGGTATTTCTTATCTCAGTAAATAACGCTTTCATTGACCCAGTTGCTAAAGCCAAAATACTTGGAATTCATCCTTGATTTCTTAATTGAACGTATTCCAATTACACTCAGAATGAAATTCAAATTCCTATCTATGACCCATATAATCTCTATGATTTGAACCTGGCCATTTAACATTCTTTTCACTATTCACCATAGACCAGCTACACCACGTTGATCCTCCTCTTGTTTTATCAGATTCTAAATAAGAATCTATCTAGAGTTATTCCTTTACTATTTCTTCTGCTGGAAGCTTCTTCTCCTAGATTCCACTTAGCTCACTCCCTAGATTCATTCATATTTCCACTCAAATGTCACTTTCTCAGACCCATCCCCAGTTCTCGCCCCATTCCTTTGCTTTATTTTCTTTATAGAGCTTATTATTACGTGATATTTACCATAATATTTTAAATTTGTTATTCATCTTCCCTTACATTAAAGCCCCATAAGAATAACAATTTTTTTTGATCATAGATATATTCCCAGTGCTTGGAACAGAATCTGACACAAAGACACTCTAGATACTAACAAATGTTTAATTAATTGACAGATGTGTACAATCCACAAAACAAAATACAGCATAATGTGTTTTTATGGAACATAAAGATGGGTTCACAAAATCTAAAGTCTCTGTGATATTTGTGGAAAATTCTGGGTTCTATGAAATCATTAGCCAATTTGTATTAAATGGTCAGGGAACACTCGTGCAATGCACCTACCTCTCTTCAATCAGAAAATGTCTGCAGGTTTCAGGGATCATGGATTTATGGATATTCATTCTAGTAACCTGTGCACATCAGATCAATGGCATTATAAACAATTTACAAGCAGGAAATTGATGGACAGGATATTAATAATTTATGCCACTGCCTTATTTAGCTCTATTCACTGTAGTCTAGTAGCACAGGATCCCAAAGTAAACAAAGTCATAAAAGAGCTGCATGGCACTGCATTAGATTATTAATTTCATAGAGTTCTGGTGTGGTAGCAATTTGCAGTCCCTGTTGCATCGCAATTAATTGAAAGATATACATTCCTTAGGAATAACCACATCCTGAAAGATTACATTCAGGAGATTCATTCTCTCACTAGAGGTTTATTACAGTTATATATGCATTATTGAGTTAGGAACTATGGTGTACATAAAGATATATAATATATAGATGTTTCTGGCCCTTGAAATAAAAGAGTCTTATGAGATATTACACACACGCACTACAAACTTACCTATAGGTATAAGAATTAAAATTATAGGATGTGATTAAATTAATACTTTATGAGTACCTATTATGTTAAAAATAATTTTCCTGAAACAATGAACATATTTTAAGTATACATTATTCTTAGATTGACTAAACCAGTAGTTTCAATAAAAATATTTCAGGATAAAATTCCAAAAGGATGATTTAACAAATAAGAATGCTAGAGGGTGACAGACAGATGTATATAGCTGAGGAAATTCTTATGCGATAATAAGTATTTGAACAGGTAGCGCTTTAACAGAGTTAAAAAGAGGTACAGTGAGAATTCCAGATTGAGAAAATACTACATGCAAAGGCATAGAGGCACTGTAATTATGGTTAATAATATTAGCCAGGATGTATATAGTGCTTTTCATGTTACAGATTGAAGGCAATTCTTGATTTAAAAATAGGAAGAATTTCTACACATTGACCAAACATTTTTCCTCTGGGTGCAGAAAACAGAAATGTTAATAGCCTTTTTGACTCCCGTAGACACTGCGATCCTAAATTCTCACTGATTTCCAGAAATTCCAGTGTTGAAAATCAATTTCTTGTTCAGGAGTGCTCTATAAAATTGAAAGTCTCTGGAAGGTTTAGTGCCTTTAACTAATAATGGATTACTGGACAACGTGCTGAGAGAAAACTAGGTGTATTAAAAGAGGAAAGGATGCTGAGCACAATATAGGACACATAGCTTTCTGCTTATGTCTTGTCTTTTCTCGTGTGTTATGTTAAAGTGACTCTGCCAAGTGCAGTTCAAAATATAAGAATCATAGTAATTTAAAGGAGAATAATACTGTGTTACAAATCACATTGAGGATGGGGTGAGGAGATTGGTAGGATCAGAATCTCAATGAGTTGATCTCTGATTTAAATGATTTCAGGGTCAAGGGTATGAAGATTCTGCCAAAATATTTTGTTTCCCCATTTGTATATTTTAAACTCTATCAATAGACATTTCCCATTTCACCCCTTTGATTTAAGGCTTTGTTTTGGGTGAAAATGAAGTTTCTTCTTAGGGAGGTTATAGTTAAAATTTTATGACTTTTTGTACCCTTATGTTCCATGGGTATCTAAGAGCATTTTCTGAGATACCATTTTTATAGTGGAGAATAATGGAACTGTGTATATACGTGTGGAGAAGATGGACATTGCCACAGTGGCGATGAACTAGAAAAAGAGAAAACAAGAAAGCCCAAGACAAAATATTCTTGCGTTAAAATTTTGCTCAAAGTTTCACTTGAGCTGTACACCTTCTTTGTATGACATATGTCACCTTTATTCGTAAACATGGTATACCATGTTTCACTTTGACTATTCCATTCAGTTAGGTTCCATAACTAAGGATCATGTAACTCACGTGAAGAAGCTATCTATTTAGGTCCTAGATTATATGTGAGCATAACATGCTGACAATTAGAGGACAAAGGGAAAAATTGCAAATAACCTGAATGAAATAAAATATAGTGTTGAAACACATTTTTTATTCTCTTTCCTACCAAATGAAACAAAGAAAAAATACGTATGTACTGGTTCTGCAATGGGGATTATTGAGTATCCATTACACTATGTGCCAGGCACTGTTCTAGGCAGTTGGCATATATCAATGAATAAATGTCAGTGAGTAAAAGGGATGAAGTTCTTGATCTTTGTGTGGCATAATTTCTAACAAAGAGAATACAATGAAACATAAACAAATAAGAGAACATTGTCTAGAATATTAAATGTGATAAATAGTATGGAAAAGAGAAAAAGTGGAGCAGAATAGAAGGGCTCGGAGTATGGGTTGAGGCGGTGATATGCAAGATACATGGAAATTGTGACTACTAATTAATTAATCTGTTAACATTTTTCTGTCTTAAAATTAATTTTTATACATTTATAGATGTTTAAATTTAGTTAGAAACTGAGACTTTTCAGAAAAGTGTAGGAAGTAGGCTAAGTTAGAAAGCTATGTCCATCTAGTTTAATTAACAGTAATCAGTACTCATTAGCCAATTATTTACCTAGAAACACTCTCCTCTGCTGTAATATATAATTAGAGGCAGTGTATACTGTATGGGGTTTTAGCAGAATGGCATTCTCAGACAGATCTGAAAGTAGACTCTTAAATACGAAGAGGAAGATAATGGGATTATAAGGATGAGTTTAGAGTTGCCTGTTCAGCTTATTGACAGCCAATCACAGAGTCTAGGGAAGACTATATCCGTATCGAGTTTAAAGTGAGGGGTCATTTTGAGTCTGAAGTTGTCTGAAACGAGGGAGGCAGAATAAAATTGAGATCTCCGTTAAGTCCTTTTACTGTAGAGAGCTACAAAGGACTCAGTCCTGACTTATAATGGCATGAACTTGAAATGACAGACAGACACTAAAGGTTATATTATGATCTGAACAGAAAAGCTGTTTTAGTCCTAAGGTGATTGGCAGGATTTGGAGAGCTGATTAAATTGCAGGCCTAAGCGAAATTCTGTGTTTCAAAATATCATTTGTCCTTTAAAAGAGACAGGCTGAGAGATTTTAATGTGGTAGAAGAATGAGGACAGCTGTAATTTACTCAGCACTAAAATGATAAAGAATAAGAAGACCATATTTAGTCACCAACTTGGATTTTCACCACTGAAAATGACTATCAAGAATATAACTCTTCTTAATCCATTTCCTATTATCAGAAGGACTGCAAGGAGAATCTGATGAAAATGAATTATAGATCCTGCAGAAATCTGTGTTTGGAAAGTAATAAATGGGCAATAAATGTTTTATAAATGAAAAAAATGAATGAATGAGAATAGCTTTACTTAAATTTCAGGCATTATACTTTGGTTTGATTTTTAATATAATTATATAAAATGAGAATAAAGTTTCTAAAATTTGAGGATTGGGATAAAAAGTTTTAAAAATTTAAAAAAGAATATGAGAGAGATAATTTAAATATAGCATTTTGTGTCAATTTGTTGCAAAATGACCTGTAAAAAAATTCCTAAGATTTTGAATGGTACTATTTCTTCACTCAGAAACTCATCATGATCAAAAGGTTAAATTATAGTATGACTTTCACAACTGAGGTTTAAAATAACGGCAGATCTGAGATTGTAACCAACTCTGACTGACTTTTAAAATTCTGTTCTTTTTATACTATACTGTCCCCACTGAAGGCTAAAGAAATGTCAGTCAGGGTGCAAAAGACTTTAAAAGTCAATTCAGACCAGCTACAGTGGCTCATGCCTGTAATCCCAGCACTTTGGGAGGCTGGTGGATCCGTTGAGACCAGCCTGGGCAGCATGGCAAAAACTCTGTCTTTACTAAAACTACAAAAATTATCTGGACTTGGTAGTGTACGCCTGTAGTCCCAGCTGCTTAGGAGGGTGAGGTAGGATGATCGCTTAAACCCTGGAGGCAGAGGTTGCAGTGAGCCGATATCATGCCTGTGATCTCCAGCCTGGGTGAAAGAGTGAGGCTGCCTCAAAAAAAAAAAAGAAAAAAAGAAAGTCAATTCATTAATCATTTATTTTATTGCACAAAAATATCTTTATTGAAGAAAGTATGTCAAAAATATGAAATCAGGAATCACAAGGAAGAAAATCATTCACAATGTTATCATCACTTTACAAAAATGAGTATTTTATTCTTGATCATTAAATATATGTAGAGTAATACATATATAAATAATGTATTAATAAAATAAATAAGTGAAAATGATAAACAGAATGACCATTACATGATTATACATAAAAGATAGCATACATGTACATATACATGTTATACATGAAAGGTAGTATACATCTACCTGTACATGAATATGTGCATTTATATGTACATGTAATAGACATGCTGCTTATCATTTTCATGTAAATTAATATCTTAAGCATTTCCAATTTGTTGACTAAGCTCAAAATTATCATTGCTAATGGCTGCAAAATATTATATGAAATTGGTGAGTCATCATTTGTATAGTTATTCTCCTTTGGGGAAATTTCAGCTTCCCCAAAATTGTTTATTCAGATCAGGATGCACATTTGTCTGTAATGGATTTTCCTGCTCAATTTTGTTTCTGATAATAATTCATTATGGGGTTTGAATATAATGCTTTCTGTTGCATATGTTTCAGTGAAGTGACTTTTCCCTCAAAATCTCAGTCAGAGAATGTAGGAGATAATGATAGTGCTCTACCAGGTTCTTTCAGATTACCATTAAAAAAAAAAATTCCTGTGTACCTTGCAGGCTGGGATTTAGTTCCCAGAAGCCTGAATCTTGGTCCTTTCTCAATGTCTACCCCTTAACCCGTACCATATACTATTGCGGATTTGTGCTGAGCCCTGGAATGCCAGGCAGTGGCCCTTAAGGAACAGATTTGGCATGTCCCTTTTCCAAACTGTTCTTATAATCTATCTACCCAGGTGAAGTGAGTTACAGTTTGAAAACAAGATTTTGATGAGGAATTGATGCAATAAAAGGTTGATAAGACCCTGCAAAAAAATCCCGATATGTTGTTGTTGTTGATACTGTGTTTTGTTTGTTTGTTTTTAACAGAGAAAGGCATTTAAACTTTTCTCCTTACTTATATCTTTGACATGCCCTTAATCAACCATGTAGAAACACTGCAAAATCTCACTGGGTGCTTGATAGGAAAAACACATACAGCTTAACCAAAGAAGAGAGAGATTTAATTAGGGTTAATTGACCTTTTATATACATTTTGGAGGAGAAGTGAAACATACTAAAGACTTATTTATTGACAACCACATGGCACTTCCTCACAGTGATGCCCAAATTATGTAGAACAAGGCTAATCGAACTAAATAGCTCGTCAAATGGTCTTCCATTCAAAGATGCTGCTATTTTTACTTTGGAAGCTTTTAGATACCTCACTGGATCCCAAAATACTATATACATTCTTTTACTCAAATCTTTCCAAGAATCTAGTAAAGCAACCTGCAAAAATTATTCTGCATCTTCAAAATGTAAATGTCATTTTAATGCTTATTATTAGTTATTAATTTATTAAATAGATGTTTTCAATAACAGTTGCATGACTACTGCCAGATTTTTGTGCTAACGATTGGTAAGGTAAATGCCATCACCCCTGCTTTCACATAATTGGCACATCTTGCATTAGAGACCTAGTTTACAAATAGTAAAATGTGGCTATGAAGGATATATGCAGGAAAGAAATGTTTTGGAAAAGATGGTGGGTAGCTAACAGAATTGCTAAAAGCTTAGGAGCTTGAGAGATCCAGGCTCTGAGAATGGAAAGAAAGGCTGTCAGGTTCAATCTATGGTCAAAAAATTATAGCACAGGTACTAGTGCAGTGAGAATATCTCTGCTGGTATGCTTTTGCAACTGCTCCATTAGTGACTGCCTCTTAGATGCAACCATCAGACAATTACATGGCAACAATGAAACCTCTCTGTGCCTACTTTCTGCATACTTTGGTCCCTGACTCCAGATGCAATATTCTGGGCAAGGAGCCAGGCCACATGTGCATTAAACCTGCAGAAGTAGCTTTGTGAGTGGGAGGGCAAAGTCAAGATTTATAAACATAATTTCCCAAATATTAGTAGACAGTTAACCCAGCATGGAGGATCAAACAAACAATATCTACTATGTACCTTCAACATATTGAAACCAAATTCTAGCTGATGCAGAAAAATATATCCACATGCTCTCTGATAGTAACAGTTACAATCACAAAAAATGCCTCAGTGTAGATTTAAGAATATAAATAATGTATATAGGTACATAAATATTAACATATTATTATTATACTTTAAGTTATGGGATACACATGCAGAACATGCAGGTTTGTTACATTGATATACACATGCCATGGTGGTTTGCTGCATCCATCAACCCATCATCTACAGTAGGTATTTTTCCTAATACTATTCCTCCCCTAGCCGCCCACCCGTTGACAGGCCATGGTGTGTGTTGTTCCCCTCCCTGTGTCCATGTGTTCTCATTGTTCAACTCTCACTTATGAGTAAGAACATGCGATGTTTGGTTTTCTGTTCCTGCATTAGTTTGCTGAGAATGATGTTTTCCAGCTTCATCCATGTCCCTGCAAAGAACATGAACTGATCTTTGTTTATGGCTGCATAGTATTCCTTGGTGTATATGCGGCACTTTTTTAAATTCAGTCTATCATTGATGGGCATTTGGGTTAGTTCCAAGTCTTTGCTATTGTGAACAGTGCTGCAATAAACATACATGTGCATGTATCTTTATAGTGGAATGATTGATAATCCTTTGGTTATATACCCAGTAATGGGATTGCTGGGTCAAATAGTATTCTGGTACTAGATCCTTAAGGAATCACCACACCATCTTCCAGAATGGTTGAACTAATTCACACTCCCAACAACAGTGTAAAAGCGTTCCTGTTTCTCCACATCCTCTCCAGCATCTGTTGTTTCCTGATTTTTTAGTGATCAGCATTCTAACTGGCATGAGATGGTATCTCATTGTGGTTTTGATTTGCATTTCTCCAGTGACCGGTGATGACGAGCTTTTTTTCATGTTTGTTGGCCCCATAAATGTCTTCTTTTGAGAAGTGTCTGTTCATATTCTTCGCCCACTTTTTGATGGGGTTGTTTTGTCATGTAAATTTGTTTTAAGTTCCTTATAGATTCTGGATATTACCCCTTTGTCAGATGGATAGATTGCAAACATTTTCTCTCCATTCTGTGGCTTGCCTGTTCACGCTGATGATAGTTTCTTTTGCTGTGCAGAAGTTCTTTAGTTTAATTAGATACCATTAGTCAATTTTGGCTTATGTTGCATTTGCTTTTGGAGTTTTAGTCATGAAGAATTTGCCTATGCCTATGTCCTGAAGTATGTTGCCTAGGTTTTCTTCTAGGGTTTTTATGGTTTTAGATGTAAGGCTTGTTCAACACATGCAAGTTAATAGACGTAATCCATTACATGAACAGAACCAATGACAAAAAACACATGATTATCTCAATAGATGCAGAAAAGACCTCCAATAAAATTCAACACCCCCATGCTAAAAACTCTCAATAAACTAGGTGTTGATGGCATGCATCTCAAAATAATAAGAGCTATTTATGACAAACCCACAGCCAATATCATACTGAATGGGCAAAAGCTGGAAGCATTCCCTTTGAAAACTGGCAGAAGACAAGGATGTCCTCTCTCATCACTCCATTCAACATAGTATTGGAAGTTCTGACCAGGGCAATCAGGCAAGACAAAGAAATAAAAGGTATTCAGATAGGAAGAGAGGAAGTCAAATTGTCTGTTTGCAGATGACATGACTGTGTATTTAGAAAACCCCATGATCTCAGCCCAAAATCTGCTTAAGCAGATAAACAACTTCAGCAAAGTCTCAGGATACAAAATCAGTGTGCAAAAATCACAAGCATTCCCTATACACCAAAAACAGAAAAACAGAGAGGCAAATCATGAGTTTTTAAATGTATTATTATATTGTTATTTTTATGTTATAAAAAGGTATATGAATAATGTCTCATATGTCTTTAATGGTACAAAGTCAGATTATTTTATGGTTTTTCTCTATGCAATAAAGTAGTACATATTGTTCACATTCTAGTAATTTTTGATTTTTTAGATGAGCCTCATCCTGTAACCCAGGCTGGAGTGCAATGGCACAATCTCAACTCGGGCTGGAGTGCAATGGCATGATCTCAGCTCACTGAAAGCTCTGCTTCCCATGTTCAAGTGATTTCCTGCCTCAGCCTCCCAAGTAGCTGGGATTAGAGGTACCCACCATCACACCCGGCTAATTTTTTGTATCTTTAGTAGAAACAGAAACAGTGTTTCACCATCTTGGCCTGGCTGGTCTCAAACTCCTGACCTTGTGACCCACCCACCTTGGCCTCCCAAAGTCCTGGGATTATAGGCATGAGTCATCGCATCTGGCTCCATTCTAGTAATTTCTCTCTCTCTCTCTCTGGTTTTTTTTTTTTTTTCTTTTGAAACAGGGTCTTTGTCACTGAGGCTGAAGTTAAATGGCATGATCATACCTCACTGCAGCCTTGAATTCTGGAGAAACTATGACAACAGAAGCGTGCCATTACACCTACACAATTCTTTTACATTTTTTTAAGGAGACATGGTAGAGGGAGAGGTCTCACTATGTTGCCCAGGCTGGTCTTAAACTCCTGGTTGGCCTCAAGCAATCCTCCCATTTCAGCCTCCCAAAGTGCTGGTATTACAAGCATGAAACACCACACCTGGCCATTTTTTTCTTAATATCAGTAATTATCTATAGAATTTTGAACTTACATATTATAAAATGTTATATTATCAATATTATTATATAACATATTTGATATTTATAACATAATACATATGTATTATTGTATATTTAGTATATACCATATTATATTTTCTCTAAAGCATTTTATATCTCACACTTATTAAAATAATCTGATCATAATTTTTCCACTCCTGAATTTCATAAGTAGAAAATTTAACATTTCAGAATGGCATTCAAATCTTTCATAATATGTTCTCAACCTGTCTTTCTGGTATCATATTCTGTCACTCTCATCCATAAATGTATGTTCTAAGTTAACCTCTTTTCTTGCTATTTTCTAAGCATGGCATACATGTTTATAATTCTGTATCTTTGCTTGTGGTTTTTCCTTGACTTAGAAGATTCTCTCCCCAACTTGACCTTCTAAAAGAATACAACTGATAAGTAAAGACACAGCAGGAATGCCTCTTTCCCTCTGAGCCTGTCACCTACTTTTCTGAAAAAGAAAATAGATAGTGTCTGTTTTTTACACTAGCAATACATTTTACAGTAGTTTCACAGATGAGTTTCCCTGCAAGAGTGTGAGGTCTTCAGAATCTGGAATTGTATCTTACACTTCTGGGTGGGTGTGTGTGTGTGTGTGTGTGTGTGCCTAGAATGATGCAAATATCCATTAAATATTTGTTAAATTAAATATTATTAAAGAGTGGCACATGCTTAGACTATATTACTGTTTCTTTGAATCTCAGTAACATTCCAAGGTGGTATATTTTTTCTAATTATTGTATGAGATAGATAATTTTCACAACCATGACATATCATTTTAGTTATTAAGATGCCGTATATGCAGAAATGTTAAATGTCACTAATTCAAAGTGAAAAAATTTATAAAACCAATGGAAATAGAATATACTCATTATTTACTCTATGCTTATTCATACGTATATTACACATACTCCTGAAGGGTTAGAATCATACAGGATATGAAGGAAATTTATGTTATAGTAAAAGAATAAATTTCAGATGGATTATATTTCTAAAATATGCCTGGGATTTTGGGGGACCAAAGGTGAATTTTGTTCTTTCTTCTTCCCCAACCCTGATCCCTGTCCTAGTAATGCTCTGGGTTGAGTTTTTTTATTTTTTCCTGTTATCTTTCAATGTGCTGGCACATATCATTAAGCTGTCAGGCCACTGGTTAATATATTCCAGGAGGTAATGGCATTTGTTGGTTTCTAGTATACAGCCAAAGATAGTTTATGCACTTTCAGTTGTAATAATAATAACTGCCATTAATTAACCATACAGTGAGAGCCAGACCCTTTGATAAGTACATTGCATGGATTCAGTGTTTAAATCCTTGAAACAATCTTTAAAAAACGGTATTCCTGCGGTATTCTTTTAACTGAGGACACTGATGCTTGGAGTAGTTATATTACAAATATAACAAGGGCTCAAACCAAGTTTCTTCTGGGTTGGCTTGTCTCCAAAGCCTTGCTCTTATCATGATATCAACCCATGGAAAACCTGTTATTTAAAAAGAAGCCATTGCAAGCTTATTGAATTTCTGATCTCTGCCTAAGTCTTCTGTATTCACTACAATGTGGGATGTGCTTATGAATGGTGTGCTTCTGCAGACATAAATTAACTGTTGGATACTTTACACATCTGCCTAGACTGTCTTCTTATAGACAGTTTCTGTTGTCATATGCATCAGTTAATCACCCGTTTGTTAGTACTATAGTAGGCCAAATGACAATCTCTAAGACTGTTATTCTAGGTAGGAAGTAAGGATAAGAAGGTAGCAAACAGAATATTCACACACACACACACATACACACATATACATATATACACATACATAGACACATATGTGAGTGTATATATAAAAATAATATATGCACATTGTATATATGCATTATATCTGAATGCATTATAAATTATATATATCCCTAAATTTTTGGAACAGAATAATTGATGGATAAAGGCAACTAAAAGCTGACTTTTGAACCTGATATGATGGAGTAGTTGGTTGTAGACTTACCTCCTATAGTGAACAATTATAAATTGGAAAAATATATGAAGAAATTTTTATTACACTGCAGATAGTACAGGACTGAAAGTCTTAAGAAAAATGATATACGTTACACATTTATTGCAGCTTTTTTCCTGGGAGCTTTTTCTAAACTATAATGCAGAGAACTAGAGTGCAGGAAAGAAAACCAATCTCATTAGATGGAAAAAGCAGAATAGAATGTGGAATTGCTAAAGCAGCTAGAATTTTAAGGCATCATACTGGAGCAGATTTCAAGATTCACTATAAAGTTATGGTCGTATAGTGTTTGGCTAAATGGTGTGATTACTGGCAAAAAGACACAAAAGTAGCTCAAAGGAATAGAATGGACTTAAAAATATATTACTAAGTTGAATTTTAGACAATAATATTATAAACATGGTTAACTAATTTTAATTTTGACAAGAATATCAAAAGAAATCAGTGGGGAAAATTATTTTCAATAAATAATATTGGAACAACTGAATACCTGATGGAAAAAATGAAATTTATTTTCTAACTGGGACCAAACAAAAAATTACTGTAGGGAAATCTTTGATCTGTAGATGAAAATTAGGATTCTGAAACTTATAAAATAAAGTACAGGAGAATTTATTTTTCCAACTCTGGTAAGCAAAGATTTGTTATAATTTGAAAGGCACTGATGTGAATTGTATTGTATCCCCCTCAACCTCCATAATCATATGTTGAAGCATTAATTCTCAGTGTGTTCTTATTTGAAAACAGGGTAGTTGCAGATGTCATTAGTTAAATTATGGTGAAGTCATGAGTGTGGACCCTAATACAACATAACTGGTGTCCTTACAATAAGGGGGAATTTGTACATGCACAGATGCAAAGAAAAGAGACATGAAGACCCAAGGAGAAGACAGCCATCTACAAGTTAAGGAAAGAGCGGAGGAACCAACCCTGTCAATACCTTGATTTTGAACTTCTAGACTCCAAATTGTAAGACAATAAATGTCTTTTATTTAAACTACCTAGCTTGAGGTACTTTGATATGGCAGCCTGAGAAAACTAATACAGGCATTAACCATAAAACCACACAGATACTAACACACACACAAACACTGAAATGATAAATTAGACCTCACATCAAAATCGGAAACAAATATTTACCAAGCAAAGGCATTACTAAGAAAATAAAAGTGAAAGCAAGAAGTTGCAAGAAAGCATCTCATCTACAACATGTATATTGCATAAAGAACTTGTGTGTAAAATAAAGAACTCTTGTAAATCATGAAAATCAAATGACCTAATTTTATAAATGAACAAAATACCTCATCTAATACATCATATGAATATATGTCAGAATGCCAAATATGTAAATAAATGAATACTCAAAACCATTAATCATCATAAAAATGCAAATTAAAACCACAATGAGATACTGCCACATATTCACTAGAATTGCTAAAATTACACACACACACACAAACACACACAATATCATTTGCTACATTGTATAGATGTAGATCTCTGAAATTGCTGGTGCAAATCTAAAATAGTGGAATTTATTTTGAATATGGTTTTGAGTTTCTCATGAAAATTCATTATATACTCGCCCTATGACACAGCAATTAAACTACTAGTAATTCACCAAATGTATGTCCACAAAAAAATCATACAACAAAAATTATAGCAGCTTTTATTCCTAAAAGCCTAACCTAAAAATAACTCATTTGTTCTTTCCTAGGAGGTTGAATAGATAAACTGTGGTATCCTTACACAATGGAGTACTACTCAGGAATCAGAAGATGAATTTACTGATATATGCAAAAGCATAATGATTCTCAAAAACATTACAAGTTGTGAAAGAAGCCAGATATAAAAGTACATTATATATCTCTCCCTATGTGAAGTTCAAAAATATTAAATAATGAAGACACCAAATTTGAATAGTTGTTCTCACAGTGGTTGAGCTATTTCCAGGAAGGGAGGTACAGAGATGCATTGAAATACATCAGAATCAACATAGAAAGATACAAGGTTAAAATAAAATCAAATAAATCATTATAAATAAATACATAAAACAAAGGAACCAACAAAAAATAAATTTAGCCATGATCAGGGGTTGGGTATGTGGAGTTGAACATTTCAAATTTGATAACTTGTCTACCCCTAAGTGAGCATTTTACGCAGAAGGACTTTGATTTATCATATAACTACAAAATGACTTTTGTATACTCTTAGTGAGTTTAAAACATTGGTTATAACCAAGATTACCACTGAATATTGAAATATTTACAGAACATGGTAAAGCAGACTGCAGAAAAGTGATATATTTAATAGTCATATATATATATATCTATCTAAATATACACATGCACTTAAATTTATTTCTACATCCATATCTGTAACTTTATCTATATGCTACTTTGCAATCATGGGAAGAGGAAATAGCAGATCAAAAGGAAGATATTCCGTGAATATCTTCATTATGGTACAAATTTATTTTTTCCTGTTCTTAACACCTTTTGACTATGAGTACAGCAATGTACATAAAGTAGTTCAGTGACTATTTATGATTAATTTATTTTAAATATGATTCTGTGTGTATAGACTTAAAGATGTAGCTTACTAATCACTTCAATAGTATTTATGATCAAGTGTGCATTAAAAATGAGTTATCCATATGCTGTGGAACTCCTTTTTATAGGCTGCTGAAGACAACACAATACTCTTTTTTAGACATTATCAATGACCTCAGAGTCTATTTGATGCATTAATTGTTTAACCTTTATCCTCATATACAACTGATGAAAAGCTATAGAATTAGATGAACTAGGACATACTATATATAAACTAAGGTGCAAACACCTCTTTCCACTGAAGTTACTTAAAAGAAGGGTATAAGAATGTGAATTCTGCCATCTTCCTTAAACTTTCTAATGACTTCCAGGTGTAAAAAAGCGACATTGAATCCTATCAAAAAGAGTTTGTGCTCTACCTAACTTTTCCACTTTTAGAATTCCTGTGATTCAAACATTGGAATTATTTTCTTCACATCTCTTTGGGGAAGGAAACTCTTGCAAAGCGTATTTTTGATGGCTTCAAAATCACCTTTACTTTACTATAATTACTTTTCAGAGTTAAATGTTCAGTCCTTCTATGACTGAAATACAATTGTGGCTTTATTTTTAGTGAAGCCACTTATATACAGCCTTCAGGTTTTACTCTGATCTTTATTCTGAAAAGTGATTTATACCATTAAACAAGATTTCATATAAAACTATGAAATATTTTCATTACTTCTATCATATTTTTTTTTGCTGTACTGTCTAATAATTACAGAAACCAACTAGAAAAGAATCCAAGGTAAAAAAAAAAAAAAAAGTCCAAATTTTTCATCTTACAGATGGGATGTGAAAAAGAAACTTTTTTAGTAGTAGAAAAATTTACACTTTAGGTGTCCTGGCTCAGTTCCATACTAGTATTATTATAACTCACTGCCTCTGATATGCCATTTTATCTCTCATTTCAAATATACATACCCATTTCTGCATAAAATATTAATAGTTTGATTTCTATATTATCTTCATGATTTCATTAAGGATCTGATGTTAATATTTTAACCTCAGCATAACACAATATGTCTTTGCAATAAATCTGCACATGTACCCATGAACCTGTATTATACGTTGAAAAATTATATATTGCCCTACCAAATTTGTATATAATGAGAGTGGAGAAACTCTTAATAAAATCTCTAAAATGCAATTTAAAGTAACTTGTCTTCATACTCTTCGCATTCTTTAGTGTAAGCCTATTACATCTGTTACGGAATAAAACCCTGGATTAGGTAGCTAAGTGTGAGTGTGTGAACATGTGTGTGTGTGCAAGGGTACCTTGATATGAGAATACAAGTTATGTCAAGAATAGGAACTATATAGGCCACTTTTGAAGAGGCTGGGTTCATGTGGATGAAAAACTCAGAAACTCTCCCTACAAAGAGTCTTGGCCTGGTTCCCAAGCATTACTTGCTAGGACTGGTAACTAAGAGGACACTGGTAATTATGAGGATCTCATGGCCACTAGCTTTCAGATGGTTTTTCTGACTGTTACTTTTCTACAACTTCTGACAACAGATTCCATTTTTCTTCTTTCAGAGAGCAAAATGGAGGCATGTTGATCTTTTCAGTAGAAGCAGCATATCACTGTTCTCCCTAAACCTATTATATAGGTTAATGACAAGCTTTGAGATCTGCACTCTTAAAATAGGAGTTTATCATTTTAATATAGACTACAAACTAAATACATAATACAAGCTACTCTTCCTTAATCTTCCTCTTAAAGCAATTCAAATCAAGCAGAAGAAAGAAATGATAAAAATCAAGGAAGAAGTTAATAAAAATGAAAATAAAGCCATAAAAAATGAACAAAAGAAAAAACTCCTTCATTGAAAATATAAAAAATAAGATTCTAGCCAGGCTAACTAAAACAAAAACAGAAAAGACATGAATTAGTAATACAAAAAATGAAAGAGCCAGGCATGATAGCATGTGCCTGTAATCTCAGCTACTTGGGATGTTGAGGAAGGAGGATTGCCTGAGCCTGGGAGTTTAAGACCAGCCTAGCCAAAATAGAGAGACCCTGTCTTGAAAGAAGGAAGGAAGGAAGGAAAGAAGGAAGGAAGGAAGGAAAGGAAGGAAGGAAGGAAGGAAGGAAGGAAGGAAGGAAGGAAGGAAGGAGGGAGGGAGGGAGGAAAGAGGAAGGAAGGGAGGAAAGAGAAGAAAGAGAAAGAAAGAAAAAGAAAGAAAAAGAGAAAGAAGAAAGAAAGAAAAGAAAGAAAAAGGAAGGAAGGAAAGAAGGGAGGGAGGGAGGAAGGAAGGAAGGAAGGAAATGAATGGGAACATTACTACAGAGCCTATGGACATTGCAAGGATAAAAGAATATTGTGAACAACTCCTTGTCCACAAATTTGATAGGCTAGATAAAATAGACCAATTCCTTAAAGACAGAACCTATTGAAACTCACACAAGAAGGAAAAGACAATCTAAATAGGCATATATCTATGAAAGAAATTTAGTCAATAATTAATTACCTTCTAAGTCAGAATGCACTAGGCCTAGGTGAGTTCACTGGTTAATTATACCAAACATTTCAGAAAGAAATTCTTTATAATCTCTTCCAGAATATAGAAGCAGAGGGAATACTTCCTAACTCATTCTATAAGGTCAGCATTACTCTAATACCAAAATCAAACAGAGACAGTATGAGAAAAGAAAGCTACAGATGGGTGGCTCTCATTAACATAGATGCAAAAATCCTCAGATCCTCAGCAAAATACTATCAAGTTGATTCCAATAATGTATAAAAATAATTATGCGGCCGGGCGCGGTGGCTCAAGCCTGTAATCCCAGCGCTTTGGGAGGCCGAGACGGGCGGATCACGAGGTCAGAAGATCGAGACCATCCTGGCTAACATGGTGAAACCCCGTCTCTACTAAAAAATACAAAAAACTAGCCGGGTGAGGTGGCGGGCGCCTGTAGTCCCAGCTACTCGGGAGGCTGAGGCAGGAGAATGGCGTAAACCCGGGAGGCGGAGCTTGCAGTGAGCTGAGATCCGGCCACTGCACTCCAGCCCGGGCGACAGAGCGAGACTCCGTCTCAAAAAAAAAAAAAAAATAATTATGCGCCATGACCAAGTAGGCTTTATCACAGGTATGCAAGTCTAATTCAATATGCCAAAAAAAAAAAAAAAAATTAACCTACCACATCAGCGGGCTAAGAAAAATCATGTGATCATATTAATAGATGCAGAAAAAGTACTTAACAAAATTCAACACTAATTTATGATAAAAACAATCAGTAAACTAGGAATAGAGGGGAACATCAACTTAATAAAGAACAACTACACAAAATCTACAAATAACATCATGCTTAATGGTGAGAAACTCAAAACTTTCCCAATAAGATCAGGAACAACGCAAGAACATATCCTTTGCCACTTTTTTTTCAACATTGTACTGAAAGCCCTAGCTAATGCAATGAGAAAAGAAAAGGAAATAGAAGGTATACAAATTGGGAAAAAAGAAATAAAACTGTTCACCAGTGACATGATTGTCTATGTAGAAAATCCAAAAGAATCAACAACGACGACAACAAAAAAACCCTCCTAGAAATGCTAAGTAAGTATAGCAAGGTGATAGGATATAAAATTATTACACAGAAATTAATTGTATTCATGTATACAATGAACAAGTGGAATCTGAAGTTAAAAGCACATTAAAATTTCATTATCACCTCACCAAAATGAGATACTTATGTATAAATATAATGCAATATGTACAAGATCTACACAGTAAAACTAGAAAAACTATGTTGAAAGAAATCAAATAGTAAATAAATGGTGTGATATTTCATATTCATTAATAGGAAGACTCAATAGAGTCACGATAACAATTATTCTTAACTTGTTCTGTAGAAGTAATGCAGTCCCAATCAAATTCCCAGCAACTTAATTTGAGGATATCAACAAACTTATTCTAAAGTTATGGAGAGGCAAAATGGCCAGAATAGCACAAGTTAATACTGCTAAGAGACCAAAGTTGGAACTGAGGTACCTGATTCAAAACTTAA